>NC_072732.1:73779722-75166377 GCF_026930045.1 Uloborus diversus | reverse complement strand
CGAACACAACTTTTAATTTCATCCAAGACAAAAGTATAACTCATTAAATACAAGATGAATTACTCTTGTAAATGAATAAAGCACAATACTTTTCAAAGATAGAGAGTCAACAAGGAATCCTTGTTAGAATATGGATGCTTCATAATTGCCCCACTATTATAACTATAACTATCTCCATAAATTAAGAGATACCTTTTTGCATGTTGAGAGGTAACTGTTAAAATTACATCAGACAATTTTTTTCTTTCATTTTAATTGCAGTCAATAGTTTATTTAAACTCTTTGTTGAAAGTCAACTTATTCAACTAAACTTTTGAAACGTCCCATAAATTAAATACTAATATAATTTTTACTACGTTAGCTGTAATTAAACTTATATTATAGGGGAGGATGGCCCAAAGTGTAGGAGGGGGGCTTCGTATACCCCCTCCCCACCATGGTGTGTAAGCGGCGATTCATACGTATGTCGTGTTAATATGAACACCTTCCAGTTATAATCAGTCCCAGCGAAGTAGCAGTAAAGCGACATGGCGCAACAAAGCTTTAAAAAAAAAAAATGTAACTTGTGATTAGTCGAAGACTAACTTTTTTTTTGATTCAATAATATTACGTTATGCTGACACCAATTACCTACAAACTACGATAGTCATTTCATTTGTTTCTTTTTTAATTTTAAGTTAATAATTATAGAAATAAAAAAAATGCTTTCGGGCAAAGCGGGTATAGGATGTAATGATATATTTATTTATAATTTCTTGACTCGAGTGTTGACTTAGATTTTCTATTTCAATATTATAGGTATAACTTTAAAAAGTTATTTTTTACGATGACAATTAATTAATCTATTAATTTAATCAATTATTTCTTCATGTTTTATTAACAAATGTTAGGACTTTAAATTGTATAAGTACAACGTTTTCATAGATTGTTTTTTATAATGGCCGGTAGTTAGTCAATTATTTTAAACATTTATAACTTCATATGACGCAATGAGAAGCAAAGGGATATAAGTGGCAAAATTAAAAATTTGGAGGTAACCAGTGCAAATTGTAGGGGTAGTGCTAGTAGCCCTGGTAGGTGCTGCTGTACAGCATGATTTAGAGAAAAAATTCAATGAAAGCCTACCTAGGATGTTATCTTTAAACGCGTTTTACTCAAAACTTGAAAATGTCCACTTACATCCCTTTGCTTCTCACTGCCTCATATGTGCTTGGCAAATGTACCAAATCATAATTAGTTAAACTTACCCACTTTGGGCTCCCGGGTAGGACGAAGCGGGTTTTTCAAATGTTTGTAAAGTTTAATAATAAATAAAAATTGTATTTGAAATGATACAAACATCACTTTTTATTTTAAAGTTCAAGAACCCTGCTATCCAAAAACTATAATTTTTGAGCATTCTTCGAAAATCTACCCGCTTTGGGCCACCCTCTTTATTATTAATAATTTACTTATATTTTATTGGCAATTATAACACTCTCGTTACTATAGTAAAATTGTTTTAATTCAATATCAACGTTTAAATATTTATTCAAATTATTAGTTGACAAGCTTATTAACTTAAAAACATTAAACTCAAACTTTACTGTAGGGTCATTCCATAGTGACTAACGTAACATTCGCAGCTGATTTTCAAACTCTTTCTACTTACACCGGCAGTAAAAATGAATGTATTTTGGTTTAATATGCAGATTTAAAATGTACAAGGTGACTATTTTTCATTTCCACCAAGAATTTGAAGCAAAATAAGCGCTGGCAGGTGTTTTTTCGCCAAAAAAGGCATTGTGACTAACGTAACATTTTTGCAACCCTGAGAAACAATGCTTATGTTACGAGGCAAATTTTTCTGAAACTTACGCAGGCATTTAAAATTGGCCGATATATTTGTAAGAGGTAAACAATCTATTTTTAAAAATGTACTACAGATTTGTTACAGACGAATCTTTTTTGACCCTTAATGGCACTTTTACGAAAAACTGTGTGTGACTAACGTAACGTGACTAACGTAACCATCGAATAACAAACAATGAATGCACATAAATTTCTTTTTATAATTGATTTCTTGCTCTTATATTACTTTTACACTTTTTAGGAACCTTCTTTGTGTTGCATTATGGTTCTTTCTTTACTTTTTTTTCTATAATAGTGTAAGAAATTGAATGGAAGGATTCAGTTCAATTAACTCAATTTGAATGTGCGAAAAAAATAAACAATTAAAAAAAAATGCTTTTACAAACTGAATAACATCATTATTGGGCTAATTAAATCCTAAATATCTCTCTTTAAAAAAATTAACTTTATGCAAATTGACAGTTTCACCGAATTCTAGTATTCTGCCGATATACTAGTTATCGTCATAAGAAACTCCGCAGTACTTTTCAATGGCATATTATTTTTTAAGGTTTACTGATTCATCGAACGAATCATGTTGTGCATGCTTTTGAATTAAAATGTAATATTGAAAAAAAAAAATATTCGAACGTTTTTGCAGAATTCATTTTAATTCCAGATATCACCGCAAATGTTTGAATTTCTAAATGATCATTCTTGCATTTTCTGAAATATATGGCAGCAGCGCTTATTGTCACTGTATCATGTAACATCTTCAAATGTTTTCCAACGAGCAGCCATTACTTCATTTTAATAATAGGTGGACATGTATTTTCTAAAAAATAGAGAAGTTCTTCTTTGTTAAGACTGTACTTCTATTAACTTAATTCTTAAGCTTGGATTCTTGTGTTGAATGCTAATTCAGCAGGGTACTCAATTTGCTTTACTCACCTTTTTTCTTTTTTTAATAATTCTTTAAATTGGAAGTATCTTTATAAAGACCTTCAAAAAAGTATTTTTTAAAGTAAACAGTAGGTCTATACAATGTAATTTTACTGGCATTTTTCACCCTTTATATTTTTAATCAATATAGAATGCATGTATATTCAAAATTGTACATGAAAATGTACATTAAATTAAATAAGTTTAAATATTAGCAGTCATTTTTAAAATGTTACGTTAGTCACATGCAAACGGTTACGTTAGTCACACTAATTATTTTATATCTACTGATACTGAAATAAATATTTTGAATGAAATGATAGGTCACAATTAAGGCTTTGGGGAAAATTTTTTCTGAGGTTGAGGTTGACATTTCTATGGAATGACCCTGTACCTTTTTTGCTTCTGAGAATCTGAAAACATAGTAAATCTACATGCTGCAGTTTTTTCTGAACACGGCATTTATTCGTAGTATCGTAATTTAGTTAAACAAAAATAGTACAGCTGCCTTCCGCTTTTATTTATAAGATCATATTTTTTTTAAAGAAACCTTCTTTTTAAAATGCTGTACTGTAAGAAAAAACTCTAAATATTTAGTGAAAAAGTAACAAAAAAGATAGAAACACTGAGAGAAAGGAACAGGAAGTTGCACAAAGGCTCATGTCATTCATTTAAAAATAAGTAAAATAAAAAATAAATTATTTAGAGGCACATATTTTGCTCAATATTATAGACTCTTCCTTCAATTTCAATTTTGATTTTCTTCTTTTAAAGTATTTCCTTCGGCTGTATAAATCCTGAACAAAAGCTTTTCTTTTTATTTTCGAAACTCTTGTCAGAGACAGGTTGAAATATTCACTTTAAAGTCTCCACTTAAACGAAAGAGGCCAGAAACTGTCATTTAAAAGCCGTGTTCTTTATTTCTTCTTGAACGCACCCTCGGGATTCAGCGTTTTGTTCAAGTAGATATTTTTCATGTTTTTCTGTAAAAGAACCGACTTTTACAAGGAAAATACATGAAACAAAGGAACTCGTGGGTTTTGTAAAGCTTAAAATGGTTGAAAACCGCAGTGTTTAAGCAAAAAAGTACTCAATGTTCTCAAAATAGTTAAGTTCCGTCTTCGGAGTAAGAATTGTTTCCCATTAACTGAATGGTTCTGAAATGACAAAAATGAATCATCAATTTACTTGATGTGTACTAAAGAAGGAACTAAATGATTACGAAAAAAATCTGTGTGCTTTTTATAGTTTCATTTACGGTGTTCAAGCTTCCATAACTTTAGCTGGAAACTCTATTAAAAATACAACATGATTAACTCATTTCGAGGGACATTTTTGAAATTTTAAAGGTGAATATAAATTACGGTGATTGCAACAAATACACTGCTAACTCACAAATAACTGCTTCTGTTCTTGCACTTCTTAAGGTGATTACTGTTTCATTCAGTTATGGCCGTGGCAACTTGATCAGTAAGGCGTTGGACTCGTAATTGAGGGGTCCTGGGCTCGATACCAGTCGGTCGATAACTGGATCGGCTGGTCGCTAATGATGACTGGGACACGTTCACTATGTCGTGATGACAAGTCCTGAAAGTTCCCGTTTCAAATCAATACCTACCTCTGGGGATGCTAGATCATGGGTTGATATAGCTCCTCATTTACTTCGTGCTTACATTCGTTTCCCAGTCAACAAATCATTTTCCTCGAGAATATTATTTTGCGAAATGTACTTTTAAAACCTGAAGATTATAACTTCTAACATGCTATCATACTGTCGAATGAGAGTGGGATTATCTTTGATCTTTTAGTGTGAAATGATCTCTTGGACTTTGTCTAGTTATGTAGACCAAAGAGATCAGCAACAACAACATGCAAGCTATCGGTATATTGAGAACCCATTTGATCCAAGTTGAATCAGCAAACCTTTCAAAGTTTTTTTTAATGAGCCGACGAATCCTTTGACGGAGTTTGGTAAACCATGAAAATGCACACAAAAATAGAGGCACAAAGGGTTCATGCGCGCATTACTGATGGGCATTTCGTTGTCTTTAGGGACTGTGGGAATTCATTGCAAGATATGGGCACATATTCTGATCCATACATGCAAACGCAGTAATTGGTCGGTATTCTCTCGGATTTTAGAAGAATGTCGCTTCTACGCTTTAGGTCAGCATTTCAACCTTTCTGGCTCGCAAAACCGTCTTAAGAAGAGCCTCTGTCTCCCCTTTGGAAGAAAAACATCACTTTAATAACTATTAAACTTTTGTTACTTGTAGCCCTTCCCTCTTTTTATTAACTGCTGTTAAACTTGTTCTTTCGTTGGTGGTTGGGACAAATTTTGAATCGTTTCCAAAAATAAAATTGAGAAACAGTAGTTATAAAGTTAATATTTCTGTTAGCAATTTAATTTAATGCTCAACTTAGAGCTCTTATTCCCGAATATTGCTAACAGATTAAGTTCATATTGACTATGTACATTTAATGCAAAATTTGAATCTGTGTATGAAATTTTTACTCTATACACGAATTCTGAACAGCATTCAGAATCATTTATGAAGAAAGCGTAGATGCAAGGATAATAATAACTTGCTAAAAGTAATAGAGAACTTGATTGCAGAGCATATCACATTTTGGTTTTAGAAACTCTCATTTAGTATGTATCATTTTTAGAATTTAGATTTGCTTAAAATACGTAATGAGTTCAAGTATGGTTTGGTTTTAGTGACACAGACCAAGAATTCAGATTTTAAATTTTTCACAAAATTTTATTTACTTGAAAAGACTGGTAAAAATCATTAAAAATGTCTTTTCCTTGTTGAAGTTTTTAGCAATTATGTTTATAAGCATGACGCCAAAGGCTACCAACCTTTTAAATAAGTTCCTTTATAATTCTCTTTTTCAACAGTGTGCAGTTAAACTGAAACTGAAGTAAAAAACACAAGAAATGATACAACTTGGGGACACATACTCTTTAAAACGTTAAAACAAATGTGTGAAAATAACGACATTCTTTTATATGCATTACGCACAAGTTTCCTAAATAATACCTTGATACTCGAAACAAAACTTCTTTTCAAAGTTAATGCAATCTAAGACTTCGATTTCGTAAAGTCGTATCCAAGCAGAGTTGTTTCAAAACTTTTTTATTCGAATCACTGTGGAAACAATATAATACAAAACCGTAAAACTTACAATTGCGTTTTCAACACTTTAGAAGAAGTAAATTCGAACGTTCTGAAAAAAGAGTCGATTTCTCTCTTTTGCGGAACTATTCTGCTGTAAAGATTAATAATGTGGAAGGATTGCCATGAATTCGTAGGAAATAATGCGTTTTTTCTTTGCATTCTTTAAAGAAAATTTATGAAATGTGTCTTATTTGCAAAAAAGCAAACTGTTAAAGAACATCTTCAAACTTATCTGTAAGGAAGATTTTTTATCTTAACTCTTACATTCACCATATAATGAGCCATTCCATGAAAAAGTAGCCACTTTGTCTCGCACATGACGGTTCATATATTTCATCAAAAAGTAATAATTTAAAATGGCAGTTAGGAAATATTTTGTTTGACAAATCACACATACGTTTGTAATTTGTTAAGCAACAAATTTTTGTTTATTTCCATTTTAAAATAAAAATTTTTATGAAATATATGAGGCATCACGTGTGAGTCAAAATGACCATTTTCTTAGGAATGAGCCATATGCATTATTTTGAAGGATTTATTAGCATTTTATCTGCTTGATTTTATTCTTTATTATTTTCGTTTTATGCAGTAAGACGTTTCGAGCTATATTCAGTCATATTTTCAAAAATATTTATTTTTTCAAACATACTTAAAACTTTAGTTATAATTGAGAAAATTGTTATGGTTTTTTCAAAGTTATTGAAAGTATATATTAAAAACCATTTTGAAGTGGTGAACATTTTTCACTTTGAATTTCTTTTTCTTAAAAAACTACAATTATGAGTCGAAGAAAATATTAGACATAGTAATTACTACATTAGTGTTTAATTGGGATAAATAAATTTAACGTTAGAGGTTTAAAAGCCTTCTTGTCATGACGCGTGAGGATTTAATTGCGTTTAAATGCCCACCATCACCCAACATTATGAAAGCTCCAAGTTGCAGACAACTGCAGTATAAAACTTACACTACACTTGATTTTGTCGAGTTTTCTTTCCAATCTGCAATATTATTGAAAGTTGTGGTAAGAGTTCATTCACCCTCGCCTTCGAATGTGCGTTCAAGTGATCATATTTGGGACAGTACCGTAATTTTTACGAGTATGAGTTAAACGTAGGTGCTAGTTTATTTATTTTGAAATTTTCAACAAAACGGGCAATTTTTAAGTATGGAAAAAACTTTGACCACCTGTTTTAACTGAGCTGCATTAGTTTGAATATTTGTCATACTTCCTATCGGATATGTACTTGTGCACCATTTGAGCACATTCATTTCCATTTAACTAATTCAGTTTATTCATAAGTTTAAAGAAATCGAAAATACGTTCCAAATTTGAAACACCGCTCCAAGTTTGGGTATAAAGAGAAAAAAGTATCTACAAAGAGTACTGAATAAATAAATTGTATTATTGTATTAAGTAAAAATATTGTCAAAAAAATTAAGAAATGATGGCTACTCTGATGACAGTTAAAGTGTGTCATACCGTTAAAGGACAAAGAATTTGTTATTGGTAAAAAAAACATGAATATATAGTTGAACAAAAGATGTACTGCCCAAGTAATACAAATGCGTTAGTTTTACTAATGTAGTCAAAAATGTAGATGAGATCAACTTATTTGTTGTGAATTTCACCCATAATGAAGGAATAAAAATGAAAATTTTCATGAAGGAAAAAAACAGAGCAAAACACATTTTGCCAAAGTATTACAAATCTTCTCCCACTGTTGAAAATTAGCTCAGTTGAAGTAAAAAATGAAATTTATTTCTCTGCCAAACCAAATGTACCCTCTGACTTTGAATTTCTCTTTGTTGATTATTGTTGCACAACATTTTTTTAAAGCTTCAGCAGTGCTGAAGTATTCTTAAAAAGAGTATTTATTGTTCACCTAAAAAGGGTCTTTAGAAATAAATTCTGTCATTGATTTCAAAATTAAGCACAATGAATAAGTAAATGCTTAAAGTGCCTTGAAATAAAACAAAATCCTCGAATTTATTTTCATTTACTTAGCAGTAAATAAAACCAATCTTTGAATTATTTAGAAATAGATTCCATTATTTTTTTCCTCGTACTGCTCAAGTGACAAATGTTCTTTTGATTTTAGAACTCTATTCCAACAAAACAAACTTCGTACAAAGCTTCTTTTTTTAATCTGCGGATCTATTGTAACGGAAATTTAAAAGGTTTACTTTAAAATAATTCATTTAAGAGGAAAAAAAAACGAAATTGCAATTTTTGTGATACGTTTTTGTTTCCACAGTTTTTGAAAATTAGAATTTAATTCAGATACTTCTTTTTATTCTACGTCTTTAAACTAGTTTTAATTAAAATAGGCCTCAACGGATGTAATGATAATAAGCTGTTGCGTTATAAATTTAGCTTTGACAATTTCTTGTCTATTTAGCAAAGCAATGCATTAAAGTTTTTGTTGCGGAATTTATTAAAGGTTTAACTGTCTTGAAATGCGTTGTTTTTAAGTTGCATCATTAAAGTTACAGAAATTTGGGATTGCAGTTAATTAATTGCTTTTTTTTGGCAGTCACTCAAATTACCAACAAAATTTTAAACATAAGCAGCCATTGCAAAAAATCGTCAGTTCACTGCATGTCTATGCGACATATATATATATATATATATATATATATATATATATATATATATATATATATATATATATATATATATGTACTATGAAACTGCATTTTAAACCTGGACAATTCAAATGAACTGAATTAATTTGAACCAAGCTTCACAACACAGTTCAATAGGCACCACAGGCAGCACTTGATACTGGTGGACGATAAATTTAATAGCAATATAGTATTTGAACAAGAAGGAGCGTAAAATGGAATCAAATCCCAAAACACCCTGGGGCCTGATTAGGTTGTTACTCCCCGAGGGTAGGAAAAAAATGTTGAGATGTTTCGTGAATGCTGCAGACGAAATGCCTAAAAAAATACCAACACTAGTACCCCGACACCTTACAAGTCAATCAAAGGGAGATACCGGAAGTCAAAAAAATAAGCATGACAGAAATTAATTGAAAATTTTAAAACCAAAAATACATGCATCACAGATAATAATTTGAACACATTCAGAACAAATTCAAACTACAAGAAAACACAAATGAATTCAGTTGCAAGAGGAAAAACACTGAAAGAACACAAACATGGAACAAACAAAAAGACATATTTCTACTCTTTCATAAGCTTGTAAATGAGGTTTTTGTTGAGATGAACTGGATATCGGTACTCAGTTAAGGCGGCAGTTAAATGTTGAACCGCTCTCATCAGATTTGTTTTATTGTTGCAGATTTTTTTATATCTAGTAATTTGCGAGATGATTATATTTCTGAACACTTTTTTAGTAACACAGCTGTGAAAATGAATTAATGAATGAACTTTAAAATCAAAATCAGAATGTTCGTTTATCATACAAGGCAACACAGGTACCTTTTTCATTAGTTGAATGTTGAGATCCAAGGAATTAACTGAGTCATTCTTACTTGTTTGTTTCGGCAAAAGTTCATAAGAGTAAGTTTCTGTCATAAGGTTCATAAGGGTAAAGATGTCATCTATAAATCTTAAAGCTTCTATGCTGTTGTTTGTAAAAGAAATAGATTCGTAATAATGCAAGAAGACATTGGTAAATGCACCAGAAAATGGTGTACTCATTGGGGTTCCTATTGCTGTCTGTAGTAATTTGAACCATAGTATTAGTAATTTTCGAAAATACAAAATTTAATCAGGTTTATCCAAGAGTGTTTTATCTCATGTAGAAGTAGGTCTTTTTGTTTGTTCCACGTTTATGTTCTTTCAATGTTTTCCTCTTGCATTTGAGTTCATTTGTGTTTTCATGTAGTTTGAATTCGTTCTGAGTGTGTTCGAATTAATATCTGTGATGCATGTATTTTTGGTTTAAATATATTCAATTAATTGCTGTCATGTCTTTTTCTTTTGACTTCCGGTATCCCCTTTTGCTTGACTTGTGAGATGTTTGGGTACTAGTGCTGTATTTTTAGGCATTTCGCCTGCAGCACTCACGAAACATCTCAAGGTTTTTCCCCTAACCTCGGGGAGTAACACCCTGATGAGGCCCCAGGAAGTTTTAGGATTTGATTCAATTTTACGTTCCTTCTTGTTCAAATTTTATATTTATTGCTATTAAATGAATACATATATATATATACACACACACACACACACACACACACACACACACACACACACATACACACACACACACACACACACACACACACACACACACATATATATATATATATATATATATATATATATATATATATATATATATATATATATATATATATATATATATATATATATATATATAAACATACATACACATGCAATACGCGTCAGTGTGCGTGTTGGGGAACACAATTCAGAATAGCTTATTTCAAGCGAAATTCTTTGCATCGAGAAAGTAAAGCAGGATATTTTATGACATTTTAAAAGAAAAAAAATGGAAAATTGTGTAACAAAAACAAATCTACTTCAAAAAAAAAGGAAAATTGTGTAACAGAAACGAATCTACTCCAATGTTAACAACAGCTTTTTCAAGCGTTTCGTAACACAATATTTTGCCCTTTATACAACATATTACTAAGGTATTTTGACCTACCGTCGATTTTTTTAATCTAGTTGTGCTTGTAGCAATAAAAGTGCACCTTCGTCGTAAAATTCTTCGAAATGAATTTCGAATCAATAACATTCTTTTTTTTTTCTTTGATGCAAATTGCTCCCAAAGTGACAGCGATTTTCCTCTTGGGGTTTCGAGTTCCGAAATAGGATTCGCAAACGAGTTTTTCCCGCTTTATTTAAAGGTAGTGTCGTAAGCTGGATTTATTCTTCCAGCACCTTAAACTTCAAGTACCCCGACCTTCAAGTGGAAATAGAAAAGAAAATCTCCGCAGTTTTGCCGTGTTTGCTTGTACGTTTAGTCTATGGTTTTGGAGTAGCATATTCTAGATAAATAGCAGCAACTAATGCGTTTCCCAAAAGGCCTCGAATCCGTGGACTGACAATAAAAAAAAGAGCCCTACCTTTTCAATTGACAGCTGCTAGTCTTAAAATGCGAAAGAGTAACCTTTTAATCTTCAAAATAAAATATTTGAAGAAATGTTTTAGATAAAAATAAATAAATAAATAAGTAAAGTTTTTGTTGTGAGGAAAATATTGAAGTCGTCTACTAAAAATGGTGTTTCTTAATAAACATTTGTTTCTGTAGAATGTGTTTCAAGAACATGCATCCTATGTCAAAAATGCTTATGTTTTCCAAAATAATTAAAATGACACACTACGATAACATGACTTTTTAAAAATACTTTTGATGTTTTGAAGTAATTAGGTGCAAAAAAAAAAAAAAGGCTTAAATACGTTACTGAACTTCGCTGTTAAATTCACATTTTTTGCCCGTTCGTTGGACTCGTTCATTTGAAAAACTTACGAGTGATATCTCTGCGAGAGTTACTCCCGTAAATTGAAAATCATCCTACATTCATCCTATCAATAATATTATTTTATAGAAAATCAACTAAAATTAGTTAATAGTAAGAAAATATGCCGGTATAAATTTAGTCAAAAAATATTTTATTTAGGCTGAAATGTATAAAAAAATATAGTTCATACTTTGTATGATATTTCTTAGTGGCTGAGTGGTAAGATATTTGTTTTTCCATTTCAAAAGGAGTAGTTTGATTTTTGTTTGGGACAAATTTAAATGAATAAATTTTATTTCATAAAAAGAAAAATAAATAAATACAATTGACGTTAAGTCAGAAAAATAGCAAAATTGAACTTAAAAAAATACCTCTAAAACATTTTAAAAACATAAATACAAATGGAGAACAAAAATGTGAACTTACGTAAAAAAGTGCGTTCATTCTAAATCGAAATATCGTACCTCCAAGTACGGTATGGTTACAGATAAAAATCAAAAAAGGAAAAATAGGTTTTGAATGTGAAGAAAGCAATATCAGAAATTTTTTTTAAAGCTTAAAAATAAAGATAAATAAATAAATAAATTAAGAAATAGAATGAGAGGGAGATAACTGTAAAATAATCGCTCAAAAGAACGATTGCTCATTTTTAGGAGATCGTAGAATCGGTAATTTTGGCTCGTTTGCTCATGAACGGCACATTCCTATTCAGCCACTTTTTTTTTTTTGAAATAGTGGCCACGTATTGCAAATCAAGCAGCTCCAAACGATATTTTTGATCTGCTGAAACAAGTAATTCTAAATATTTTAATGAAGTAATATTTATTTAACATATTAGTTCCTAAAGGCTACAACTTGATTTGACAGAAAAGATTTTTCCAGTTGTCATTTATATGTTTTAAACTATCAATATGACGATCAGATAGCTACTGGAACATAATATTTTAATCGCTATTTTTTTGATTTAGACACCATTTTGACGATGGTGCTCGCTAATTTTGTCCTTTACCAACAAGCTTTATTTTCTATCCCAAATGCCCAAATTATGATGTGTGTTCTCTCATCCCGATCGCTTTTATATACAACTAGCGGTACCCGCGCGGTTTTGCCCGTAGTAGAAAATTAAAAGGTCATTTGGTTCGCCTGTATATTTACAAAAAATGGATGATGAATTTCTCGCCAATTTGCTATGATAATTTGCTCTACCATGTTATGATAGTTTGCTCATCTACGTTATGGTAACTTGCTCGTCCACGTTATGGTAATTTGCCCGTCCCCGTTATGGTAATTTGTTCGTCTATGTTGTGATAATGTTCTTAGTAAAATGTTCTTAAAACTAAAATAGAAAAAGAACAAAATCGATTTTTCGAAAAATTGCTTCGAGGTGCACATTTTCATGCTACAAACTAATTTTGTGCCGAATTTCATGAAAATCAGCCGAACGGTCTAGGCGCTATGTGCGTCTCAGAGGTCCAGACATCTAAACATCCAGACAGAGATCCAGACTTTCTGCTTTATTATTAAGAAGATAGTGTTTTGGAATAATACAGACAAAAAATTCAAAAAAGCGAACATGACCATAAAATTCTCAGGCTTTAAGAAAAGCAATTGATTTTTGATTCTACAAATATTCTCGTCCTACGAAAAAATTCTCCTAGTTTACCGAAGAAATTCCACTTATCAACTGCGTCATATTGAAGTAGACGACAAATCACTACTCGGCCGAAGTGAAAGTTCCCTTTAACTTGGAAATCGTTATTACTAGCTGTCACAAGATTCTGCCAAACAAACCCTGTCAAGAAAATGTCCACCGTAAGGGCCCATTTCTTTTCTTTCTTGACCCTCTTTCTCCTTAAATGTCGGAGAGAAAAACAATTTGGGACACACTTTCTGTGTGAGTGATTTTTTTGATGTTTTCAGAGCAGTCTTTTAAGATCATACACCGCGAGGAGTTTACTTTAATGGCTTTTTTGATGGAATTTATCTTTGTTCTTGTCGTCACTGATGTTTTGTCTGACATATCTATAATGCCCCTTTACATATTGACGCATTGTTATTTTTCGTTTTTGTCTGACGTAAAAATTGTGCGTACTTTCTGTGTTTTTGTATTTTACAGACTGATTTCATATTCAAATGATAAAAAAGAGAGCATTTTTACGTTCTATATATGAATTGCTGAATAATACAAAGCAACATAACACATAGCTCACTCCTTTCAAAAACGTCATACCTCAAAAAATTAGCGATTTTTAGACATTCCTTTTTTTGAACTGCTATGAATGAGTAGCATACAGTACTGGCCACATTATTAGACTAAAGAGTTTTTTTTTGTTTTTTGTACACTATTTGTACTAAAATACTATTTATTTTACTGTTAAAGTACAGTACATACTGTACACTGATTATTACGTTATTTTAGCATAATTTGATATTTGCAGGTGGCAGCACTGTCTGCTTTGCTTAAGTTCTTTGTTTATTTACCTACCAAGAACATAACCTCAATCAGCTTAAACAGTTCACTAGTTCTTTTTATCAGTGTGTTCTGTTATATTTAAAGTTAGTTTTAGGTAATTAGTGAGTACGTGTATGTGAGTATACATAATAGTGAGTATAAACAATTTTTTACCTCATTTTTTAAAATGTTAAGAAATAGTGTAAACCATGTGAAAGGTATGCCAAAAAGACTTAAAATGCTCATCAAGAACAAGGGAATGCATACTAAATATTAGATAATTATTTCAATGCTCATTAATGTGTCTATAGTTATGCAATCAATAAAGAATTTGCTTTTAAAACAGTCTTAGTCTAATAATTTGGCCAGCACTGTATATCTGCAAGATCTGTACTTCTATAAATTAATATTTCGCCGTTATAGAGCAAAAGTGTCGCATTTGAATTTTCAAGTGTTTTCGGAATGGTTTTTCAAAGAATGCCACATCTTGGGTTGCGATTGATCCATTAGGCATGAATCATCTGTCTCATTTGGTGAAAGATAATATTATTTATTCCAAAAACAGTATTGCACACAAAAGAAGAGGATTTTTCCTTCTTATTTCTGAATCAAGAACGCACCATTTGTATTTATGTCTGTATTGTCGGTATTGTAAGGAGAACAATTAGCAACAATAATGACATATTTTGAGACACTTCCAATATAATCTTTGAAATTTAGTGCACTTCAAAAACGTCATAAATAAAGCGCAACTTTTTAAAAATTTCCCTTTTTACACTTCTTTGTGAAACAGAGAAAAAACACCTGATTTTCTTGAAAAAACCCTGGTGCGAAAGAAATTATTCTATCAGGGGCTTGAAATATAGTTTTACTACATGATATCTTACTTTTGGTTTTTAAAATCTCTCCCCTGAAAAATCACATTTTTTGAAATATGACGTTGTTGAAAGGAGTGAACGATATGTGAAAATAAGAAACAATTCTTACAAAATCATTTATGAAATTTTCAGCAGTGAGTTTGCTTGTTTGATTTTCTAGAAGGATAAAATTATTTTACAGAAAGTGAGATTTAAATAGAAATCTCAACAAAAGGCATTTCTTTTGAATGAAACTGTTCCCTCTCTGAAATAATTTTTTTAAAATCTTGAAAGTATAGTAAACATGCTTACATTTTAAAAGTAGATATTCTGTTCATAATACAATAAAACCTGTCTACAACGATACTGTTGGGACCTAAAAAAATATCGTAATAGACAGGTTATCGTTATAGACAGTTTGATTATTCATGCTGACATTTTGCCGGGACCAAAAAAATATTGTTATAGACAGGTTATCGTTATAGACAGTATCGTTACACACAGGTTTCACTGTATGAGCAAAGGGACTATCTTTACAAGTAGGTTGCCATAGTATTAAGTTAAATTTGTCTTGTTATAATTACTCGTATTATTTTTCGTTGTAAGTTTGAGGTTGTGAGAAGCAAAGGGCTGTAAGTGTCAGAATTAAAAATTTGCAGATAACAAGTTGAAATGGTAGGAGAAGTTCTCCTCCGTTTTGGGACAAGATGAAGTACTAGTAGCCCTTTATGCGCAACTTGTCTTTCTTGTCTATTGCCAATAGTCTATTTCTTGTATATTATGAGATGATTTTTGCTGATGAACAAACTTTACATATTTTTTATCAGTTTAGGCCAAAACCTGCACATAACATGCAAAATAAGTTTTTTTTTATTTTAATTTTTGCAACAACAACTGGGAAAATATTACATGTTTAATTAACAGAATAAAAACTTAGACATTTTATTTGTGAAATAGTTGTTCATGAACTAATATTCATTTTTTTTTAATTTCAGAAAATTGTTGTGAAATGAAAGAAAATATTTGGCTCAAACCTTTGTTATTTGAATATATTTATTGAAAACAGTTTTCCAATAACACAAAATAGCTTTAATGCTAGAAATAATCCAAATTACACTTTTCTATATGCTTTAATAAACCAAATAGGGCTCGAAATTGAAAACATTCTAGTAATTCATCACAAAATTCTTGGTATTTTGCTTGCTATTACGTTGCATTTTTTTTTTTTTTTGCTTAATATATGAAACAAGCTTGTAAATGATGAAGAAAATATGCTGCTTGCTTCGAAATTAAGCAAAATTTCCTTGTTATTTTGCTCATCATCTTGGAACCGTTATTTGAGAACATTCCTTTGTGGTTGTTGATGGAAAACATACACAACATTCCTGAGGAAAGTACGATGGACGGTCAATGGAGTGATTATCTTTACATATTTTTGTCTATATATATATGAAGGAGACAATGGTTGCTTGTTTGTTTCTTTGCGGGCAATGCTCAGGAGATCCCGTAGTATTTACATTCATTCACTGTTGAGCAAAACGGAAATGCAGGCCGAAATTTGAGTGAAATTTTTTTTCGATTACAATATTTTCTTTACAATGTAAAAGGATGTAAAAAGGAAGAAAAAAATGTTTATAACTTTCTGAATTTTCATTTTTTCATTTTTTCCCAATTATTACAATATTAGATAACAGCATGTAGGAGGCGCTAGCATCAGGAATTGAAAATGGTTTCTACAAAAGAAAACATTTCTAAGTTCACAGCAAGGGAGTGTTTTGAGGGCCAACCCCTCGGAATCTATGTTTTCAACACGTATCGCTGTTCTAGTTTATATCCATATATGGACTATTGTGACCAAACTTTCACCCTCAGAAGGTAAATTTTGGCTGCACTAGGGCCTAGCGTAAGTTAAATATTGTCTATATCTCTAAGAACTATAAACGGTGCACGCGGAGAAGAGCACCTTTAATTTTACCTTATGGAAGAAACGTTTTGAAACGAGGAACTCAGTAAAAACAAAAATTATGTTTAATTCTGAAGTAGATTTTTAAAATTAATTTTCTTTACCCGTGTAAGACTTAAAAAAAAATGTATTGTGGAGTTTTTGTCGTATTTTATTTGTTTCTCCAGCTTTTCGGTATCTTTTTCTAATGGGGGCTGTGTTAGCGTTCTAATGCGTTTTAGCCTTTCGCAGACCTAGTGCGATCCCCCGATACGGCATCCAGTCTTTCATGTGCCACCATTAAAGCGCGGATGTCAATGGCGCGGGTAATTTGTACGCCCAGTTTCCTCCAGATGGAGGCACCAGGGCTCTCTTTGATGCGAAATCGCACTAGAAATTTTAATCTTGTCGAGGGAATTCTTAGCCAAACGAATACTCAAGAGATCCTTTACACGCCGCATAATCATACGGTATGGGCGCTGATGATTTTCTGCATCTCGAAAATCCACCGACTGGCCACCCCAGGTCAGAACCTATCCATCATACCACCAGCCGGCGCTTTACGGTATAAATATATGCATACAATACAATAGATATAGACTAGGGGGCAGTGAGAAATTTCTTGCGAGGGAACCTCGAATTAAAAAGGTTTGGTAAACCCTGAAATAGACTTTAATAGAACTACCCAACTATTCTCCTGCAACATAATTATTACAGTTTTAGAAAAGGAAATTAGTATCATTGTACATTAAGTGTCTTATTTTTATATAAAAGTATATAAAAGTTTTGTTATAACTGTTAAAGAAATGTGGCTGAAATAATTTGGAAATGCAAGAGCGAGAGAGTTATTTCGGTGATATCTCCTAAAATCGATATTGTTATACAGGAAAGTCTGATGGTCTCCGTAGGATTACCATGCTGTTTAATTACTTGTACGTACAAAACTGTAAAAACATATCAAGAAAAAAATTCATTTTAATTTTTTTCAAAGAGATTTAAATATGATACACATTTCTTTTTTGCTTACTTTCCCGTAAAAAAGGAGAAAGAAGCAAAAAGCATGAAAAAAGCCTTAATGCAGCTAAAAAATATCGCAAAAAAAGTCAAAAGGAGGTAAATAATTAAGTAACTATCCGAAAAATTGAAAATTGGAAAGAACGGTATTGAGATGGGAAAAATATGTGTCTGTCAGTCTACCTGTCCGCCCCTAATATACTATTTTTGAGCGAATTGACAACAAACAAACTTTTTTTTTGGTACGAGATATTTCGGCGAGGACATCTCATTCCCATATTTCACACTTTGATTCGAACAATTTTTCATTTAATTTTGAAGAGTTTAATAAAACTTAACATTAGCGCTTATGGCAAAAATTTAATTCAAATATAAATCCCGGACTGGAAGGCGAATTTGCTTCACAAAAAACTTTTTTTGGAAATCTCTTGATGAAGAACATGTATAGAAACTATTTTTTGAATCGCACAATTTTCTGTTCAATTTTGAATAGTTAAAAAAAAAAAAAAAAAAAACTTTAGCACCTACGGGAAATACGTAGGGGAAGCTGCTGTACCCACGGACGATTGTACCTATGGACGTTGGTTGGGAAATTCCGGGTATCGTCGAGAGAGATCCTAATTGGGGTTCAACGTGTCTGTAACAGCCTTTTCCAGTACCCCAGGAAGTTTCAACGCCATCAAACGAACATTTAAGATTCTATCACATTTTTTCGATTTTACAAGGATCTAAGTAAAAAAAAAAAACATTAGCATTTTTTTTTCTTCGTCCGTCGTGGATTGTACTATACATTTTTGTTTTAGGTATCATGTTTCCCAATGTTTTGAAGGTTTTGTTTCTGATTTTTAATGTTGTGAAACTGTGGTCTTGTCGATGTGACTGGCTTGCAAAACCAAAATGGCGTACCTTTGTGCCCAAGGAAAAATAACCATGTGTACCCGCGGACGGAAATTTTTAGTGTTCTTGGGTCACACCTGAGTCTTCTTACAATGTGAAGTGCCTCAAAATGTTGCCTTGTCATCACCGTCCGGAATTTGCTTATAACAATGATGATGAATTTGAAGTAGGGCTTGAAGATATAGTGTTGAAGTAAGTCCCACCTGTTGTAGGATATACAGACCGTCAATCCCACCTGTTTTCATTTGAAGTCGACTTTTATAGATTTTTGTTGGTTTAATCTAAACTGAGTTTTTTTTTTTAATGAGTTAATTTTGGTTAGAGGTTTCATTTTGCATATAAATTGAAGCTATTATGTTAGATACTTAGCGAACCATAATATTATAAATCTAGTTATTTTTTGTTTAAAAGCATATTAATTAGTCACAACATCATTTTTAACTCTCTTAAGAGTAATAACTTTTTTTAAGAGTTCGCTGATGTTAAAAATTAAGGAAAATTTTAAAAAAGGGAAAAAAACCTTCGATTAATTTTCAAAGTTTAATTTATGTTGGATATTTTATTTAATGTTATTTTCAATGGATGTTTGAAGTATTTCAATAAAAAATGGCTTATGAAAATGTATTCAGTATAATTGAGTTCCTTAGACCTATTTATATATTATTTTTTTGCATGTACATGGGTACAAAGGCACTTGTCCGCGGGGTGAACGGGTTGTTGTACCCACGGACAAAAAAGATGGTTTTTAAGAATTTTTTTTTGAGACTGAAAGCTTTGAGATTTTCATCTGACAAATATTGCCAAATTAGATGATAAGTTGTAGATTCTGTCAGAAATTTTTTCCGATCGATTATCCATTCCCAGAGACCAGCAAAAATTGAAAAGTAAATTTTGTCCGTGGGTACAGCGCAGCTTCCCCTACTTTATGTTTTTGCTTTAAGAGCTGCGCAGATGATTTTTATTTCGGTGATGAAAATTATTTCTTTCAGTGGACATTTTATTATCTTTTATTTTTTTTATAGCACAATTTTTTTATCATTATTTATTTGGAAACGGATGAAATATAAATTCCGAGGTTCTTTACTTTTATACGAAAGAAAGAGCTTAAAAAAAAAATTTTTTTTTTTATAAAAGGCTTTTTTTTCTGATGAACTTATTGTTCTAAATATTTTTTTTTCCTTTAAAAAGCAATTAAAGATTTTTTTAATGAAAAAAAAATACATTAGCTGCTTTGTTGAAAAGGTGCTACTACTTTATTTGTTCGTTTATTTATTTTTTACGCATCGATTTCATCATATGAGATAGGCATATATTTTTCTAGAAATCAGTTTAAAATGTTAAAAAGGTATGTTTTATATTCTTTGCAATCGTAGCTAGTTTAGAGAACATCAGAAACCAGAAAGTTGATATTGGTATGCGGGAAAATAGGCTCGTTTAGTTCTGGTTGGAACTTCTTGTGTGAATTTCTGTGATCATCTGCAGTGCTTAAAATATAGGTATGCTTCGCTTTGCTGAATGGCTTAAAACAATAATTACATGAATTTTAATTTTTTAGACATTTAAATTAATTTAATTTAAATATTTGATAATAGCTTTACGAATTTACAAAAATGATTAAACAAAAGATTTGTTCCTCATTACGTAATTTATGTATAGATGTCGTATAAACTAGCAGAGAACAGTTATGTCACTTTGTTAAATTAATTAAGTTATGTTAAATGATAAAGTATCAAATTATAATGAATATAATCAAAACAGCATTAATAGAAATAACAAATAAAATAAAGTAACATGAAATTGCATTTAATAATTACATAAATTTATATTACGAGCATTATTTAATTTTTTCTTAAAAATGAAGATAATTTTACCGACTTCTATTTCTTGAGTTGTTCCTCTATAATCTTAATATATTTTATATATTAAGATTATAGAGGAACAACTCAAGAAATAGAAGTCGGTAAAATTATTTGTTAATATGGTCCTGAGATAACATATATATATATATATATATATATATATATATATATATATATATATATATATATATATATCAACACACAGCCGAAACCGCTGAAGCTTCAGACTTGAAATTTGGCAGGCATGTCCGCATGATTACAAAAGTGACCACTAAGAAAGGATTTTTCGAAACATTCCCGTTACCGGCATTGCTCGGGTAATGGAATTAGCAGGGGTTAACAGTGCTTGGTGCACCTAGTTTCGAAAATCCCCTATAATAATTACTTATTACCTATAACTTTTTCTAATTTGGGGAGGATCCCGGGGACCTGGACTCCTTATATATATATATATATATATATATATATATATATATATATATATATATATATATATATATATATATGCCCTTGTCTTTAACCGATCTTTAACTGTTATTAACGATCCTTTTAAAGTATTGATTATCTTTGCAAACAGAGGTCATCCACATTTTATTGTTATACCTATGTTTAAGCTAGAACTTCTTTGTATACAACATTTTTAGTTTTTTTTTCTGGTGCTAAAATTATTAATCTGCTTGATGAACTGGCTTTGGAGCAAGCTACATAACATTGGTCGTGTGAAAAAAAGTCTTCCCTTAAATCGATCCCCGCTACTTTAAATGTCTGTCCTTGTGACTTATTAATGGTTATTGCAAAGCAAACTTTAACAGGAAACTGCACTCTTCTAAATTCAAAAGGATAGTCCGCCTGTGATGATGTTCTTAAGAACTTCGTTTCTAGTTTTGAAAAAATAAAAGCAAAAGACAGAAACATTATGATTTGACTTGAGAAAAGCCTCGAAGAATCACGTGAGAAACAAAAACAATATCAAATTTATAGTTCGCTATCGACCAAAAGTTGAGATGAAGTACTGAATAATGATTTGAATGGAGGAAAGCCTTCGAAAATAAGGGATTTGAATTTCAACGACAGGTTTTTAATTTCGCAGAAATTAAGGGGTTTTAATTAATTTCTCCCGAACTAATTGAGTGAGCCTATTACTAAAGTGTCTGAAAATCGCTTTCAGACACTTTAGTAACTTTCGAGACATTTTTGAATCAAGCTTCATATGAGTTTGTCGAATAGTTTACAACAGGCTGTTTTATTTATAACTGGCTGATATTTTCTCTATATCCTGATTTTTAAAAACTAATTTTTCAACCTTAAGAGTTTTTTCTTTTTTTTCTAAATTTTGCAAAATGAGTCTCCATTTCACTTTACAAGACATTTTTTATGTACATGTCTTTTGTTGGAGGTTATATTTCAGATAATATTTTACTTTTCGCATTTTCAGAGACCATTTTCATAAGCCTTTAGTAGCTTAATTACATGTAAACATTAAGTTTTCAACCCATCTTTGGAGTTTAACATGCGCAAAGTCAGAACTAAATAAATTCAATTTTATAGTGCAATTATTTGTGAGATTTAATCTGCTTAAAAATACTTTTTGAAAGATTCCTCAATCACTAAATATTAAATAAGTTATCTTTGTGATTAAAAATGTATTAAGATAATCGAGTTTTCACAGTAGTGTGCAAAATTATTGATTTAAACGTTCAGCAACATTTTTTGAAAGCCAACATTCATGCATTTAAGGTATCATTGCCTTACATTAAAAGGATATTCATGATGATATTTTATTTTCTCGCACATTTTACGGTGAAGAAATTTTATTTGATCATTGGAAAAAATTTTGGTGAACAAAAAGTCCTTAGTGTACTCAAGAGTGTTTACCATTTTTACTGTTACAAAATTAAATTTTGACGCTATCCTTACATTGGTGAACTTTGTTACATATTACATAGGTAATTAATACAAGTTTTATTGCAATGATTGTGACCAGAAGAAATTGGATCACACTGAACTAAAATTTAATATTTAGTGAAAGATCTTACGGAATTTAAACACTAAAGATACTTTTAAGTAAAAATGATATGCAATCTGTGAATGTTTTATGTAGCATAATTTTAAAGTTAAGTTTGATAAATTAAATTAAAAATATCTATAAGAAAAAGTTTTGCATTAAACATATTCTGTCTTAGTTTGGAACGAATTAATTATTAAAGGCACTACCAAAGGCCTGAATTGACTAAATTTATAAATAAAAACACAACGTCTAAAATGTTCCAGAAAGATGGAATAAATTTAACTCCACACAACATGCATAAACACTCTAGCATATGTTAGCAAACTTTAACGGGCCTGCCTTGAAGTTTGTGGGATCATTTCTGCATACACAGTGGTGCCATCTGTAGGAAATGTGATGGCATTTACGAACTGCCATCGTCCCAGACCGCATCCAGCTTTAGCAGTGGACGGATGCAAAAGGAAGTGTAGAGCCGACGGCTCAATACTAAAGTTCTAGAAGGGCGCTTTAACTTTTCCAGGTAAAAAGCATGGATTTTTTTTCGCATGTATGAAGACTTAAAAATATAACGATTTGAAAAAGCTCCTTTATTAAGACAGCTATTGAGCTCAAAAAAATTATAATAGCTGTTTCATTTGATAAAATGACTATACAAAATTGAATTTCAAAAGGAAAAAAAAAGTGGAAGAACGGTATTAAAATATTATTGAATATTTATAATTATCTATTTTGCCGGGTAGGTAGTAAACTTTAACTCAGAAGTGGGTTTCTAGTTTTATTCATAAACAATTTCTCCTTTTCATTGCGTAAAATAATATTCATTTTACAGTTGAAAATTCTTTATTAGAATGATACGCATTTTAAATAAGCAAAGCAATTTTCCTATTTAATTTGGATAGATCAAATTAATCAAAATGTTAAACTATTTTCATTTTTTATTTTTATTCATTTGTGTTTTTTTTTCTTCCCGAAATTTTTTAAATGTGAATTTACAAAAGCGTGAATTTACGTAAGCTTAGTTCTATCTACTTAAAATGTATGTAGTGAAATACGCATAATTTGTCTCGTATATCAGCACTGAAAAGTTATCTACTTATTAGGTGTTTTGGTTTTTGGATCTGCGGTATATGAAGTAGTGAAGTAATTTTCCGACTGTCTGTATTGAAAACAAATTTGCTACGTTGGTAATGGTGAAACAAATGAAATCTTTTTGCAAGATGCTGAAAATATTGCCTCGGATTTTTTTTAATTTTTAGGGAAAAGCATTTACAAAATGACTCACATATAGCAAAATTTATATTAAGAGAGCTTTCTTAAATCAACGGTTAAAGGTACTAGAACTTTTGTAATATCGAGATCTTAACTTGTTATATATTTAACGCGATTATTTTGCTCAATGTTCTTTACTTAATTTTAGGGTTTGCATTTCACTGTATTTTTTACAAAAGTAAAAAATAAATAAATAAAAATAAAAATAATATTGCTAAACATAACTTTTTTATACGTTCGATGATAAGCGTAGGTTAATTAACAATAAAACAATTGCGAGAGAAGAATGCACTTCTTTTTTGATAATGCTTTCTTGATCAATAAAACCATTTAATTATGATAGTTAAATTCGAAGAAAAGTTACATTAATTTTTACTAAAATAGGTACATTCAGTAAATACGTATACATATATATATATATATATATATATATATATATATATATATATATATATATATATATATATATATATATATATATATATATATATATATATATATATATATATATATATATATATATATATATATATATATATATATATATATATATATATATATATATATATACTTTTGACTATGATACGTGACGATAGTCAATATTCTTTATTATATGCTTTTTTACCTAGAATTATATTTTTCTGTTCAATTTCATTTTCATAGTTCTCCCAAAGTCCACGAATCAAAGTATTTTTTTTTAATAAGAAACTTCTCTTTTAATCCCTTGCTGTCAGAAAATTTGTTTTACGTGGCCATAAAATTATATTTTGGAATTAGATTACAAAGTTAAGCTTACAGTATTATCCTTCTTCGACTACGTAAAAATTTACTTGTTAGTAGTTATTTTTTACGGACACTTAGATATGTTTGTGAAACTGAAGCTAGTTTAGTAAAATTTGCTAAAACCTTGCGTAAAAACATTATAATTCAATTGGCACAACGTTAAACATTGTTGCCTCATTACTATGATATAAAAAGGTATTTGAGATTAGCATTTATTACATCCATTTCATGTACCAACTGAAGCAAACATAAAATGAGTTCAATACGGCTGCTTTAGAACAAAAAATTTAATAACTTCTGTAAAATGATTTTGTCTATTTTGAGATTATTGATTTGGTGAGATTCCCTTTTTTTATTGTTCAATTTAATGGAAGTTCCATGTTTACTACCTGGAATTCAAGAAATTTTATTTGTATTCTTTTGGAGAAGGAAAGGAACTCTTTTTTGCATTATTAATTAACGGTTTTCCCTAAAATGTTTTTTTTAAATGTGTTTACTCAAGTTTTTTTATTGCTTTATTACATGCTTTTAATTTATGGTATAAAGGTTAGATTGGGTTTTTTATCTAAAAAAATCAAAATTATCCTGACACTGTTTGCGTATAGCCATAGGATGCAAGCTTCCAATCAAGTTTTACTTTATTTGAATTTACGTCAGACTATATATTCTATACGCCTCACGATTGTACGAGTTCTTTAAAACAGTAGGAGTGAAAAAAATAAGGTTCACTTAAGAAATTATTTAAGAAATAGTCAAAGAACTAGTAATGATGATTGTGTCAAAGTAATTCAAGCATAAAAGAATATTTTATATAGTCATTTGGCATTGTGGATAAATAAATTTAGTCCGTTTAATTATAATACTGATTTGGTTTGTAGTTAGCAATAAGCCTTCAATTTCTTAAATTCATTTCTTGATAGCTTAATTGTGCATTTTTCTCTAAAATAAGAATGCTTTCAAAAATGCGAGAGATAAAAGCATATGCATAGAAGTTACGTAAATAAATTATGCTTTGTTTTCCCCCCATTTTATAAGGACACGGAACTTTCAACAAGAATTTTAGTGAATACTAAACAAGTCATGTAGACTTTAAACAAGTGTGAGTAGGTGGTTATCTATTTTTAAACATACACAGGGTGTTCCGTTTTAGCTTGCAAGACCTTTTTTTTTGCAACCGTTAGCCCTAGATGTATGCTTCCAATTGCAAAAATGATCAAAATCAGATGCAGAGTTAAACTATTGAAAGTTTGAAGCAAAAATAAAAAAGAGTCAAAAAATACAAAATTTAACTTTTTATACGGGCCCTAGGTTCCCTAACTAATGTTTAGAGAAATAATATCGATTGAAAACTATTACTAACCCAAAAAAATTGATATTTGACTCAAACTCAAGGAGATATTCCAGTTTAAAGTTTTAAGGGACCATACAGAAGATGAGATTGGAACTTATCGCTTTTTCGAATGACAGGGCGTCAAAGTAAGAAAAACAAGGTATTTATATTTTTCATTGCTATTTAAAAATAAATGCAAATGTTACGCCGTGATTCTCAAAAAACACACGAAAAAACCTCGAACACTTTGAAAGACCACACTCGATGCACACGTAATATTTTAAACACATGTTAATTACTATATATTTATTCCCCCAAAAGGCGTTATTGACGGTGAGTGAAAAGTGGTGTAAGGCACAAAACGCTGCGTTTCATATCTCGGTGAATATTGGTCGTACTAATTTCAAACTTTTTGTGTTGGAATTGCTTTTCAAGATTATTTCCCTAAATATAAGTTAGGGGACATGGGGCCCGTATAAAACGTTAAATTTTGTATTTTTTGACATATTTTTATTTTTACTTCAAACTTTCTTTCAATATCTTAACTCAGCATCTGATTTTGAACATTTTTGTAATTGGAAGTATACAACTAGTACTAACGGAAAAAGAAGGTCTCGCAGGTTAAAACGGAACACCCTGTATAAAGTATTCAGTAGAGAAATATACCATAGAACATTAATTTTTGAGCCTTCCTGTCGTTAAAATATAATGTATTTCATTATGTAATGCACTTTTAAGAATTGCTTGCGAATTATTTTTTCATATATTGCTGTGCGGTTGGTTATCAACTAAGCTTGGGCATATAAGAATGCTGCTAGAAAAGTGTCCGACTTTATTTTTTTGTGGGAAGACCCGATGAATTGGAATCAATCGTTCTTGCATGAGCTGACTTTGAGCCTTTGTGCAAACGTGTGAGATTTATTTCCTGTCTGTCAATGGCGTCAGTCACTGACAAACAGACTTTGACGTAAGTAACGTGTAGTGCTTTCGTCGGATTTAATAATTTCTAGAAACAAGACAAGACGACTGGTGCAGAATTGCTAAATATTGCTTCAAATTTTGCGGGAAAGTGGGATGCAGCCTAGCAAAAACCATTAAGAACATGCATTTTTGGCAAAAACCACATACTTCACATTCCTGTTGTTCAACAGGTTCCTTACTCTCCTGATATGCCCCCTGCTACTTTTGGCTGTTAACCATACTTAAGAGGCAATTGAAAAGTGCAAGACTTCAGTCAAGAAAGGATATGGCTGAAGTGACAACTAAGCTTCGACTCCTTTCTAAAACAGACCTTCGCCCAACAGTACCATCATTGCTAGTAAATGTGTGTCGAGTCCAAAGGTGACTACTTCAGGGGAGGGGAGGGGTAATAGGTTTCTAACGTTCCAGGTTATCCAGTTTTTTTTCTTTGACCAAAGGTTGGATATATTTCTGAGGGATCTTGTATAAGCCAATATAAATAAATATGACAAGAATAATAATTACCAATAAGTTAAAAAATATATATTAAAGATTATTTTCAATTTTCTTCCTCGAATTTCAAATTTTGAAATTCTCAACTTAAAAAAATGTTTGCACAAATGATTATTTTATCTTTCATAATATTTTTTTTCGTAGGGTAGGTATGTTCTTATGGCTCAAAGCAAGTAAATATATTTGTTAATAAATTAACTAAGGTTCAAGGAGCTTTTTGAAATCTTGTGAAAACTTTTACGAGAAAATACATTTTTCAAGTAAACTTTATTTCTTTTTTAATGTTTCAACTGCTTTTCCTTTATTGTGAAAGTTCACCCTACAATTGTTTAACAGTTACTTTGCAACACATTAGAACTATAAAAAATAAAGAAACTTAACCAGAAAAAATCAATATCTTAAAAGGTCTTTTTGAATCACAAAATGATGCAGTACTCTACAATTTATTTCAAACAATATTTAAAAATGATCAAACCAATGTTGTGTACACCTCAAAGATAATACAGTCGAACATGCTTATAACGAACTCTGATTTAACGAGAACTCGGATTTTGCGAAGAAATAAGAAATATTTGGTTGGTACAATGTTAAGTCTATAGAAGCATAATTTGCTTGCAACGAGCAAACCATACTTGAAACGAGCAATATATCTGTGATTCATAAAAGTTTTATTGATATGACAGCCAACTCAGATTATCCTTTCTTAGAAAAAGTCCTTTGATACTCTGAAGTCAACTGAAACTTAGTGATGAGTCATAAATCCTGAGAAAAAATGACGACCGTCCTTTTTTTTTCATTTTGTGGAGTGGAGAAGCATTTGAAAGTCATATATTTGTTAACAGCAATGTTGTCATTTCTGAGATGTACTTCCAAGGAAAATGGATCTCGGATTCAAGCAAATGCAGATAAAAAAATGATGAAAGCGACGTCGATTATGATAAATGTAAAGAACTTGAAGCTGAATCACTTCAACTTAGGCAATGGCATTTAATGTGCGGAAAAACTTGATCCCTTTTCCGTAGTTAGAGGAATAAGTGCCGATGTTTTCGGGTGCACAAGATAGGAACAGTCAGACAATAAGGCAGTTCAAAGCAAATTAACTAGAAATAATAATGATGATAATAATAATAATAACAATAATTTTAGTAGTAGTAATAATAATAATAATAACAATAAAAATAGTAATAATAGTGATACTAATAATAACAATAATTACAATAATAATAATAATGATATTAATAATAATAATAACAATAATAACAATAACAGTAATAACAACACTACTACTACTACTACTACTACTACTACTACTACTAATAATAATAATAATAATAATAATGATGATGATGATGATGATTATAATAATTATAATTATAATTATAAAATTATAATAATAATTATAATAATAATATTAATAATAATAATATCGTTTTTTACGAGGTTATAGCGAGCAAATATCGCGGTCTCTTCGTGCTCGTTATGAGCGAGTTTGACTGTATAAAATTGAAAGACATTCTATTGATTATTTTCTGTACTTTCCAAAAGACTTGCCTGTAAAACTATCAGTTTATAAAATGGTTTTATGCGATAATTTTGCGCGTCGAAACCAATTTATTAGAACTTACTAATAAAATTATGCTGCGAAAAGAAAACTCTATTCGTGAGCTGGGAGCCTGACGGATCCCGTACATATGCTTTAACTGTACATACACTCTCCTTGCTAGAAAGCAAACATTGCAAGTTCGCATGTGTATGATCTTGATATGATGAGAGATTGTGCTGAGTTATCTTTTTTCTGCTTTAAATATTTTTAACCAAACAGAATACAATTACTTTGTATTTACAATGATAGAATATTAGATGGAATGATTTGAGTAATAAAATATTAAATTTTATGAACTCTGATGATTAAGAACTGATGAACAATTTAGTAGTAAAATTGCTATATTTGTTTGCGTTATTTCATCACCACGGGGAAAAAAAAACAAACAAACTTTTAATGAAGCAAACGTATTATAATGAATGTTGTTTAGGTGGTTTAAACTCTTCAAAATAAATTTAATTACATGCATCAACTGGGCAAGTAATTTTGAACAGATTGAGAAAAAGTGTTACGGAAAAGTAAAGTATCTGTAGTGTATGTATCTATACATTGTGTGCAAAATATATTTTTTTTTTGAATAAAATTTGAAAGCAAAACGTTAACAAATGAAAATTATGCTTTGGATGTTTTATGTAAATTTTATTGCATTGAGGAAAGATGTTTTCTACTTTGAAGTGGTTAAAATATGCATGCAATTGTTTTATAGCTAGTGATTGAGAATAAAATGCAAGCAATCTTCTGTAATTTCAAAATTGTGTTAGTCTAGAATTGGAAAGCAAATAACTACTTACGGGTTTGCGCCATCATATAATTATATCATGATGAAAATCAAATTATCTAAGGAGAAAAGGGAAAGAAGGGAATAAATCAATTTTTAAAAAACACAATTACATCTTTCTCCAATGATTAACTTTTCATTTAAAAAGTCGCTCAAATTCTAGATAGTATGGTTATTGTTTTATTTTCATGCACCAAGTAAACAAAGTATTGTAATCACGAAAAATTCGCTCCGAAGTTTCATCTTAAACATCCATTTCAACCACCCATGAACCAATGTTGCCTCGCTATGGTGGGATTTTCGTACTCATTTATGTGTTATGCATTCATCATCATATATCATTCATCATAAATCATCCATCGTCAAATAACATTCATTCCCATTTATGTATCATATATTTTATTTCATGTATCCAAACCGATAGCCAAAAGCGGTCATCTTGGTCACACCTTGGTCTATTTCGATATGTTTTGTCGTTTCCTATGTGCGCGTCTGTACGTAAGTGCGTGCGCATGTCTATATGTGGGCTTAAAACGTGTCATACTTCATAAGCTCTGACGAAGCAGAGTCATGTTTCATACTCTTCCCTAGCATTCACTTAAAACACTGAAAAGTCTCTGCTGTAGCAGCTTTATAAATTCACTCAGCAGCACAGCGTAGCTGTTTTTCAGTGCATATGCAGGAATTATCTCAGAAAGTTTAAACATATGAATTGTATAGGTTATTTAATACGAATACAAAGAAGCAATGTAGTTCCGCATCGGTTTTTTGGTAACTTTATTAACACATCATGCATTCGATATTAAACTAACTGATATCCTCTGTTATATAGTATATGTTTAAATAGGTTATTATGGTTAACTAATGCAAAATGTTTTATAAAATGCTTGTTACTTTTTTTATTTTTAGTCTAAATGTAAAAATAGGGAACTAGTATTCTTTATCCTTTACACAACCACTTCAATTTGAAAATTTAAGCATAAAAGCATTGATTTTACTATGAATAGTAATTATACTTTGTTTAATATTCAATATATTTTTATTCTAATCCTCTTTGTAAATGAGTTTGTGAAATAAAAGTCTTTTTTTCTTTACATTCATTAAATTTTCTACTATTCTTCAGATGGTAGGAAAAATATATTGATAATAAATATTTCATATTTCACTCCGTTGCGTAAGTAAAGAACTGGAACAAAACAGGTTAAAATAACAACTTTACGTGAATCATGTTTGAAACTGCAAGAGCTGAAAATGAAAAATTTCTATGATTTAGATGAAACGCGAGTGGTTTTTAAAGCTTTACTAAAAAAGCTAATTAATTACATTTAATAAGGTGAGAATGAATATTAAAAATTTCGAAGTTTTAAAAATAATTACTTATTTCGATGGTATGAAGTAAGATGATTGTTTCATTGTAAAGTCAACAAAATATTTAGTTAAAATTACATTTTTATTGTGACATAAATGTTATAGCCAGCGGACGTAGCAGAACAGTATAAAAATAGTTAAACAGAGAGTTTAAAAAAAAAAAAGTAACTAAAATTGATTAATGTTTTGATTAAATATTTTGACAAATGGGAATTACCTTTTTCAGAAATTTTATGATGCTTTCATTATAAATATTCAGAGTAGAAACACCAAGTAAAAGTGTTATTGACAATTATTACTTGTAAATGTTTTTTCAACATTGCTAGATGTAAGGAAGAGAAATAGTGTACATAAACGCAACATTCGTTTGACATTTTTTCAGTGTCTTAAACTTGTAAATGATCCAAGACATCTCTGCTTTGAATGATATAAGAAATATCTCTTTCAATGCAAAAGAAATAACCTTATGGATGATCGAACCTCCGACAAACGACTTTTGCTGAACGTTCCTTTATTCATAAATTCACCTCACTCATTAAAATAGGGGTTATTTCTGATCTCTAATTATGTGTTCTAAAACATTTCAGTATTTCGTACTTAATTAGCCTTGTTCTGTCATTTTTGTTACTGTATGGGGGGGAAAGGGGGCACATGTGTTTTTTTTTTCTTCTTTTAATTTCTCAAAAAATATTATAAATTTTTCGGTGAAAATGTGTCCCCATGATTGAATAGTCTTTTCTTTGTGCACTGGAGTTTTTTTCAGGTTTTCCTAGCAGAGCATATTCATGAAAATAAACTCGCTTTTTCAAAAGAGCTCGATTATGAATACCATTAAAACTACTTTGTTTTTAAAACAAAACAGTCTTGTATTCTTAACATTAACAGCAACAGCATAATTTATAGCTTCGTTTAAATATGACAAATAACTTTGCCCATACTAATACTTCTTGCAGAACACATCACTTTTTTTAAAAAACTAAACAGCCTTAATATTAAAAGCATAATTTGCAGTTTCGTTCAAATACGACAAAACTTTACCCCGCTCTGATATTTGTCATAAAGTTTACGTTAAAAGCAATCTGCTTTCTGTAATAAATGTCAAAAGTTGTAAAGTTCATTTAATTTATTTAAACAGCCTTGTCTTTTAACTTTGCTCGTGTAAAGCATCTGCAAAAAGATGCCCTTCCTTGTCAATTTTATTACAATACCATCTGAATAATTTACCACGGCACCCACTTTGTAAAAAGATGAACAAATTACCCATACTTCACTTTCCCTTCAGTAACAAGGCTAACACGATAAACCCCAGAAAATAGCCAAGCGAAGTGTTTTCCAGTGAAGATAATGCGCGAATGACACATTTAATTTAGCAAGGGAGTCATAAAGTTATCCTGCGTGCACTTAAGTGATTTACAGCTAATGAAATTTGCTTACTTACTGCTCGAAATCTATCAAGGGAGCTTGAACTGGGGCTCCTGTACGGATGAGATTAACAAAGTTTAAATCAGGTAAGGGTGAGGTTTAACAGGCATTGTGTAGCTAACTTTGTGGTGGAATAGGTGCACTGATGCTATAAGATTCGCATGCACTAGAGACTTTTTATCGAGAGACTTGCTCTAGCTGAAACTAAAGTTATTCTAAGAAATTGAATTTTTCTGTATCAGCAATTACTACTTCTTAATAATATTAAAATATTTTTTTAGCATATATATAGCGTTACTTACTGTTATCAAATAATAGAAAACTTACTTTTGATACTGATTTTGTTTTAGTTAGAGCTGTCCAGGGTTGGGGGGAGAAGGAGAGGGTCGTGGAGGTCATGACCATCCCCCTAAACTGTCGACAATGGTATTCGTCCACATTGTTTTAAAACATTTTATAGATAAAATGTAAACTATTTCAGTAGTCTTTTCTATTCACTAAATATTTTTGAAATATTTCAAGTCATATTTCTTTTCATTACTTATAAAATTAATTTGTAACGTTTATGCCCTATTAATTGCCTCATTAATGGTCGCTTTGGTGCTTTTTAGAGTCACCTAAGCAGTTTCAGAAATTTTTTGTACCCAAAACCGCAGGTTCCTCATGAGTTGAGATTTGAAAATGAAAGGGGCGGGGATATTCTTTACTCCTCTGAAATGGTAGTCTATATGCGCCTCTGGCGCCATATGATATCTGAAACTCCAATTTATTCAAAGAAAATGGCCTAAATGAATACACCAACAATGTTTCTCAAATACCTTACAATAAGTTTTTCTATAAAAAAAATAGTTTTCTACTCTATGCTGATGATTTCTAGCACTATTTTCCCAACTTGAATATGTTGCAGATGTTACGGCAGCTTGAACTAGATCTCGTAAATGAGCTTAATATGTTTATTGAAACTTTCCCAATGAGAAAAACTAAACGGAGATAGTGCAAGAAAACACTGTGATGTTGTTTTTTGCAAGAAGTTCCACTAAAGTACCAATTAATCGTAAAACGTTTCGAGAAACAAACCTTTTGACTCTTGTTTAGCACTATCCGACCTGCGATGCTACCAAGTAAAATGAGACTTTAAAACTCATAGTAATATTCAAAAACTTTCCGACATAATTTTTAAGGACGATTGCTTTCACACACTTGAAATATTTGATTTTGCTTTATTTTTATACCAAGATAATAGGAAAACCAAGTTTTTAATCCAGAAGAAGAACTATTATGGATTTTCGATACATGAAACTCTATTGAGTACAAACAGCATCGGCGTACAGCTGAAGAATGTATTTGGTGTTTTCACCTTTTTTTAAGCAATTTTGTGACACGATGTGCTAGCAATAGCTCATAATTTTTTGTTTTCAGAAAAAATAAAGATATATATTTCTTTATTTATTTACTGCTGATAAAGATTGCCGGGTTAAACTCTTACCTCTGAGAAATATTTCGCTTATTTTCGAGATTTCGTCACTTCTTTAATCTTTAGAGAAACTTACAACGATTATTTCCGTACTGGGTCGAAATTCATGCTCAAACCTCACGAAATATCCGCCAATTCGACAAAACGTTTACTCCTAACATTTTTCATGAAGTAATTTTGTTAAATACAACGAGGATTTCGTGATATTTGAGCATGCGTTTATGAGTGTGGTGATAAATCAAAATATTGTTTTACAAATTAATTTAAGAAGCCTTTGAAGCAGCCAGCTGGGAATAATTCATAGCAGCATAAAAAATGTTAGTTCCGAGGAAATGTTAAGAACTTTGATTGACAGAATATCATCACGATTTCTAAGCTGTTAAATCAAGAAAGTTTCACTTCTGGGCATGCAAGAGACTATAATGAAAGTACTTAATCTTACTTTTTACGTAAAGCAGTTATTTTCTGAGGCAGAGAATAAATACAAAGCACTTTCCCCCGATCTGTATAAAAGACGCCTTATCGCCGCGCAATAATTGCAAAAAGAGCTTATACCATTACTCCAACGATTTAAAAAAATATTACTTGAAACTCTCAGGAGCTCTTTTCTTAATGGCAAATAGAAAAAGCTTTCGTTTTTGTCTTCCTTAGATGCAATTCTATTCCATCAAAAATTTTAGAGTCCGTAATCTTGAGATAAAAGATTATTTTGTTGATATATTTTTCTTTTTTTGAAGCTTAAGTTTCTCCTAAAACTTTTCAATAGACTTTCTATACTTTGTTTTATTTTTTCTATACCTATTACAACATTTCCTTTTTTTTAATTACCCGGAAACAGATGATGAGATTTCTATTGTTGTTTTGATCGAACATTTTTTAATAATTCTATTATTAAAATGAAATGCATTTTTTTTAGATGAAATATGTTTTCTGTTCGCAAGTGGTGCAAAGTCAGTGAATGCTTGCGTGGTACAAAATCTAGCTCTTAACATGAATGTACTAGAGTCAATTAAAAATAAAAAACTAATTGTCAAATATTTTTACTCTGACGGTTAAGGAAGTGTTATTTAAGTACTGTTTAAGTCTAATTTCTATATAGAATTTTAAATTGACACTATTAAGTGTACCATCATTTGCGTTTATTGACATTTTTAAGTAAAAGTCTTAATTGAGTTTAAATTGTAGATGATTGCTTTCGTTGGGGATGTTACTCGTAATTGGGGATATTACAAACTGATTGTAGTTTTGAAATAAAACGCATTCAAGTACAAATCAACATTTAAGCTTCTGAACAAAAAACCTTTATTCATAATTGAAAAGTGAAACAATGTGTCAAATGATTTAGGAAGGCTGCAACAATAGCCAGATAATTAAATTTTTGTCCAAAAATAGTTATTTTCTTGTAGTTTGATTTTACTCTCCTCTATTTAACTTGTAGTTCCAAAGGATAGTTGAAAAATATAAAGTAAATTAATATATTAAGAATTTTCCCTCTGTCTACCCAAGTAGTAATTTTCTACCGTGTAGACGATACACAAATCGATATTTTACTTTATTAAGCAATATGATGGAGAAAGATCAAGTGCTGAATTGGTGACTGCGTAAAAGGTGCTAAGTTTAGCAAATTAAATGGCATAGTTCAGACCATTTTAACATGATTTTCTGCAAAATTTCATTGCATTCATTTATTTCTATAAGCTGCCTTGTATAAAATATGCAATTTGGTAAGAGAATAAAGTGAGGAAAGATTATTTGGGACAAAAAATATGTTATGCTATAAATAATTCTTGCTCTAAAAGAAAGTTACTGCATTTCATTTCAGACCCGTTTTTGTTCTTGTTTGCTCTCTTTTTAACGACGCTTTATTTAATGACTTTTTCTATACAAAGACGACTTTTCACAATCCCGGACCCTCCGCTGTTGATTTATAAACTTTCTGTTCAACGATGCATTTTATTTAAGGAAGTTTTTTGGAAAGTCGTTAAATAAGGAATCTATTTTAATTCTGTATTACACGCAGTTTACAATACATATAAGTTAGAAATAACAATGAAACAGTTGAATCGCGCTTCGGTGTTTTCAATTTTATTGAAAGAGGAAGAAACAGTTTTTTTCGCATGGTAGTTGTTTGAATCTTAATGCTCTTGAATAACCATCAGTGGCGAATCTAGAACTCGAGCAAAGGGCGGGGGGGGGGGGGGGGGTTGCTAACCTCGGTTAAGTAGGGAGTCAATGTTTTAGAGGGTCTTTTTCGTCGTTTTTGAGGGTACTCTCAATCTCGGGGGGGGGGGGAGGCAGGGGCCTGATTAATGAATAGGCTTACTAGGCCGTGGCGTTGGCCCCCACTTTTTTAGAGGCCCCTAATTGACTAAAAAAATTTAGCCATGACCAAAATTGTATGGTTTAGCTACAGGGGGGCCTCCGAAAAAACTGCTTGACCTAGAGCCCCCCGATACCTTAATCGGGGCCCTGGAGGGGGCATCGTTCATAGAGGGACCGATACCCCTGTTTAAACAAGAAACTTTTCTCTACAAGGGGTCCCTCTCCCATAAAATTTAGGACTTTAAATGCGATTTTTTTACTTGAAATAAACTTATATAGTATACTGAAGAATATAAATAATTTCGCGAACATTTTAAAGGTCTGTAAACACTATATGCACCTCAGTTGGAGGCCAGAGCTAAGACGGAATTGCAAGCAAATACGGAAAGGTCAGTTAAAGCATCCAGAGATTGCAGCTGCGCTCTAGCTTTATGCTCATGAGTCTGGAGTAGCTAAAACCATGCTCAGGCAAAAAAAAAAACCTCACATAAAGCTGAGTAGATTATCACATTGGTAAATAAAAATACTGTCGCATAACAGAAAGAGGTGTGCAAACATGGTATGACTCCATACCAAAAAAGTGAGGATAAAAGCTAGAGTATAAACACTATACCCCAGCTATTGCTGGAGAAAGGTAGTAAAAGAGAAGCGGATGCGTAAAGGGGGTTAGAACCTTCTCATAGAAATTTGAAAAAATTGATGTCAAAAACGCAATTTTTGGAACGTTTTGGTGGTAAAGTTAGGAGAGATAGGGTTGAGGGTTCCTTCCCGAGTATTTTTCCTTATTATAGTCAATTTCAAGTTTTTGCTGGCGATGTTAGGGGATCGAATAATCTCTCCAGAAATTTGCACAAATAAAAGGTTAAAAACACATTTTTATGCTATATGTGATAACGTTAAGGTGACGGGGAAGGTCCAGGGGTTCTCTCTGCAAAGTTTTTCGCTGTAGAACTCGGGAAAACTCGATTATAGACTATATTTGGGGACGTTAGGAGAGGAATTCTTTGGTGATTTACTTTGAAACAATTTCAAAATAGAAGTCATTGAGAAGGAGGAGTTTTACGCAACTTCTGGTGAATTTACGTTACTAGGTCGCTCTTCTCTGAAAGTCTTTCGATATTGAACACTCCAATTTAGGCTGTAACTGGTGACGTTTGGGAAATGAAGAGGGTTCAGAAGCACTCTCTGGAAAAGTTTTGTCAGGAAGTCTGAAAGACGCAATTTTAGTCGATGTTTGGTTAAGTTTAGAAAATGGGAAGTTTTGGAGGCTTTTTATGAAAATATTTTAACAACTAAGTCTTCAAAAGGTGGCGTTTCGTTTGGAAAATGGAAAAAGTTCACTGGCTGTCTCTGGAAATTTTCTGAACCTAAAGTTCGAAAAAAAAAAAACCTCAACGGTACGCCTTCTTCGTCAACGTTAGGGGGATCTCCTAACGTAACAAAAGTGATGTCAGTTTTTTTTTCCGATTTTGTTTCCAAATTGAGGTCCAAAAGATGTGACTTGAGGTTTAGGTTTGGGAAATTTAGAGGAAAGAGGACTCCCTGCCTCCTCTTGACTCTATCGGCCTCCTTCCCTCCCGAAATCCCTTTCAAGAAGTCATTTTTAGGTTGTATGTGAAGAAAAAATGTTTGGGGATTCTCCCGAGGAATTTTTTAAAGCGAAATTTAAAGCTATCTGTGCTGATACTAAGAGAGAGGTGTTCGGGGGAACCTCCGGAAATTTATAAAAGTTGAAGTTTTAGAAGCACAAAAATTTGTCTGTGTTTAAAGACGTTTAGCGTGTAGAGAAGAATTCGGGTATCTTCAGCTAAATTTGGAAATTGAAGTTTAAAGGTACAATTTCTTCTATCTGTTATGGTACATAATATAAGGAAATGAGTGAGTGTTCGGGGGATCTTCTCCAGGACTTTTTCGAAATCGAAGTCTTTGAGACGCATTTCAGGCTCTCTTGGACTATGCTAGAAGACGCGTTGGGGTTCGGGGGCTGTCTTCTTAAATGTTCTGAAAACACAATTTTTATTTATATTTTGATGGAATGGGTTGTCTTCAAAGGAAATGTTTCAAGCTTGAAGGTCTATAGATGAATCTTATTTTAGTCACGGTAAGAGAACAGACAGTGTCTGAGGACTTTCCCTGCAAAATTTCGACAATAAAGCTAGAAAAGTAAGCTTTTTTATGGTATTATTAGGGAAGCAGATTCGGGAGCTTTCCGTCCTAAAAACATATTTTAAAGCTCACTTAAGCGATGATAAATATAGATAGGTGTAGTTTCACATCAAAAGTAGTTTGAAATTGAAACGCCAAAATAAAATTTCATTCTATGTTTATCCAAATAAGGAGTGAAGATCGTGTTAATTGGAAAAAAAAAGCAAGAAAATTTTCTCCAGAAATATTCGAAAATAGTGTATTAAAAATGCAGTTTAAAGTAATCTTTGATGACATTAGGGGGAAGCGGGAACTCACTCATCAAAATTTTCCGAAATTATGGCCTAAAAAGTTTTAATCTCTCTTTGTAAAAGTATTGCAGTACTTAAAATCTCCGAAAATCCGGTTTTATCCAGTGCGAGTTCTGACCTTATTGGGGGGGGGGGGAGCTATAGCCCCGTTAGCCTGAGAAAGAAGTAAAACATATCATTTAAAATAACAGTAAAACATGTATTTCAAACTGTGTTAATTTGAAACTAATACCTTCAGGTTAAAAAACCTTGATAGCATCAGGACGAAACTATTTCCTCCAAGCCTATCCATGCTATTTACATTTAGCCCAGTAAAATTAGGCTGAAAATAGGGTCGATGCATCACAAATCTATAATTAGCTGAATTTTTCAGGATTAGTTCCATAGAGATTATGAATTTTTCAAGATTACTCAAAACATATGTAGAATGAGTCCTGAAAAGTCCTCTAAGTTCCCATGTGAGCTTCTATCAAAAATAATGGATCAAAGATAGTTGCCTAGTACTTTTTGTTTTCCTTATAACTCGGTCAAAAATGAAAAATTTTCATTTCTGAAAAAACTGTAGGTTCTAGATGCAATATTCTTTCGATATATAACCTAAATTAACCAATAAAAATTTCTAACATTTGTTTTGACACCAAATCTGAAATTTCTGTGTTCTATGTAATATGCAGCAGAACACATAAAGTACTGATATATATATATATATATATATATATATATATATATATATATATATATATATATATATATATATATATATATATATATATATATATATATATATATATATATATATATATATATATATATATATATATATATATATATATATATATATATATATATATATATATAATTTTTTGGGGTATTTTTTAAAAAAGGTTTTTCCCTCATATATTTATCAATGGATGTTATTTTTCAGTTTTAAAAAATGCTATGTATGTTTGAATTGGCGCTTGTGTTTTACCGACATTTCCCCATAAATAGTCATAAACATGTATGATCTACAAATTTTGTTTTCTGTCTGAAATGCAAAATTTTCGGTGTGAAAATTCAATGCTGATGTGTTTAGCTCTTTGAAACTACCATAAATCGTAAAGTGGCTAGAAATTCCTTTTGTAATATTAAGTGAGAATTATAAGAAGAGAAAACACTCACAGTAAGGGTAGAAATTTGTCAAAAATCGTTCAAAACTTTTATTTTTTTTAATAAAAAAGATCATTGTTGTCTCAAAATGGTGTTTTTTTTGTGCATTTTAGGTAGCAAATAGTTACTCAAGAATGATTTTTTTTTAAAATTATGTTTCCATATAATAAATTATTTGACAATGGAAGAAATGTCGGGGAAAAATCTCTGTCTTCAACTTTAGGAAGTTCTTTTCGGGAAGTTAAATTTCAGAAGAAAAAAGGGTTTGTTATTAAGAAATGAGCGTTCTGTTAAGTCTTCCAAAGTTTTTAACCAGTATGCTGCTGTTTCCAAATCAAACGATAATTTACGTGATCATCTGAAATATTAATTAGTGGCTCAACTATCCTCGACTTCCAGAAAGGAAAAATAATATTCAATGCAAGTGCGGTCATAAAATACATTGTTTTTTCTTCATGCACTGTACATTTCAAAACAAATTTTCAATTTATTCATTTTAAAAAAGGTAATCAATCCTAACTATTTCTCTTTGTCCCACATTGTCTTACTATATTATTTCCTTACAAAAAAGCTTCGATATTTTGCTTCAGAATTTTTTCACCTCAAACAGTTAAACATAGATTGAAAATATTAAATTGTAAGAAGCTAAATTGCATATTAGAAAATCTTCTATGTACCCAACATTATTTCGTATTGCAATGAAAAAGTCTTATATAAATTTTAGTGAATTTAACGCAGTTCTGAGAGATAGAAAGAGATGGAACTTGTTTCATTCATTAAAGCATTGCTTGTTGAATAGGTCACTTTTGTGTACGTTAGTTCTGCTAGGCTATTACTTAAATAGCGAACTGCGGAATGATAACTCTCTTTGTTGGCAAAGCTGTTTCTTACAAACAACATAAAGCGGACATCATTTGCCGAAGTGAGGCAGTTGGGAGAATAGCTTGTGGAATGAGATAAAGACGTTTTATTCAACAGAAACTCACAACCGAACTCTGAAGAGTTTATAGCTGCAAAGAGACGAGACAGTTTTCATGTTTATATGTGTTCTATTCTATGAGTAGAATTCATAACAGTAAAATATTCTGAATAATGTTTTGAAAAAAAAAAAAAAAAAGACGTACGATTAAATTGAGAATATTTTTTACGAATTTTGCTTACTTTATTAAGTAGTTATAAGTAGTTTATTGGTATAGTAGAGTAATGAATTTATTTAATCGATTCATCGAAATTTTAAAATTTTCAAGTATGATGTCCATCATATTTTTCTAAAACAATAGCTTTGACTACTAGTGTTTGCGAGTTTTCTCCTTTTTATGCCTTAAATAAAATGAGTTATCGTTAAAATTGAAGAACCCCGGTTTTGAAAAAATCAAAACTAGACTACAACTCAACTCTTGTTTAGCGTCCATGTGTTCATACAAATGAATCCTTTATACAAAAATCTCATTGTTTCGGCTTTGCAAATAGTTACAACATCATTGTAGATCAAGGGGTTAAGTTTCGGTTTAAAATCTCAATTTTTTACTGAGGGAATTTAATTTAGTTTTTATAAAAAAGTAAATTAAACGACTGCGCGCTAGCGCAATATGATTTATTTGATTTCTCAACATCAGAGTGCTCCTTAAGAAACGCTTTTCCAAATCATGTAATAAACGACACCTCAAAGACGAGTTGCTTCCTAGGTTGGGACTTGAAGGCATTGAAGGAAAAAAAAAACAACTAGAGAAGCTGATTGAAACATTATCCGAACCGCCATCGAAAAAAGTACGCCTCAACAGATCGTAATCGATGATGAAGAAGATGTGGATCTATTTTTTTTGGTGTTTTTGTCTCAAACATTCAAAATATTTCCTTCCAGAAAAGTGCCAAATTCCAGTTAAGTTGTATTCAGCTTTATTAAACTTTTTTTTCAACAGAAAAAAATGGAATACCTCTTAGAATCGTACTTTTTCTTCACGCAGTTAGTGGATGTGATACCACATCTTCCCATGTGTGGCTAAGAAAAACAAAACTGTTCGGTGTTTTTCAAATGAACTGGTATAAGGTTGACCAGGCCAACATAGCTTTCCTCCTGAAGTGAGTTCTGAAGCTTAGTCGAAGCTGTAGAGATGGAGCTAGTTGCTCTGTATGGAAATGAGGCATCCCCCGATATCCTGCGATAGTATTCAGTTCCACCTGTTCCTCAAAGAAACTGTGAACCGTCTTTGTTAGTCTTAAACCAAAAGAGTAGATTCATTTCATTCGTATCGCAAGTACCGACAAGTAAACAAATGGTTGGCAGAGGTGATGGATACCTCAGAGCGTAGTTGGTCGAAGACCAAAATAAATTTTGAGATTGGTTCGTTACCAGTTACTACTATAAACGATCCAGCCTCACCCGTCTGTTTCAGATTTCTCTCATTTTAGTGCAAGAAGGAATGTATAGGAGTACGCTGTTGTTGCAGAACTGAACTTAGCTGCTCAGCTTTGTGCAATCTGCCATTTGAAAACTGATTGACTTACCACAACAACTTTGCTATTCTAATCGACAAAAATGAAAAAAAAAAAGAACAATAAATAAATTAAATAAAATAAAATGATAAAATGAAAAAAAATCGACCATATCACTACCTTCTTTTTTCAGTTCGGGAGGGGGCGCTGGTATTCATGAAATGCACCATAAATACTAGGACATTAAGTGTAGTTAATTTTAAAGATAACACTAACATGTAAATCATTGACCTGTATTTAAGTTTTCTATAACCGCCATGCTTTGTCAGCACACATAAATTACATAAGCACATATTAGAGTCGTATTACATCATTCTATGCTCTCTTTTTTAGAATAGGACCTTCCATATATTCTTGAGAAGTGTTTTGGCTCATTTCGACAAAGATCAAATTTTCCGATTATTTGTCTGTTTTGCAATTGTGAAAAACTATTGAATCTACAGACTTCGTTTTTGGCTTAAATGAAAATCAATTAAATGTACTGTAACAGAATGTCCAGTTTTTTCAATAAGAGTCAGAATTCATGTCGATATTTGGCGTGGAATGTGATCAAAGCATTTTTTTTGTATTTTTCGCCAAAAATGGCCTGTTTTTGAAGCACGATATCTCCTAAACTATTGGTCGTACAGAACGCCACTTGAGCTTAAATTGTTCAAAATTTAATGTGCTTTAAAATGGGTATCCACATTTATAATCAAAAGTTGGGTAGTAAAGGAGTTATAAAGGAAACACTAAAACAAGTCCGAAAATTTCGCAGTTTTTCGCAAATTACGCAGCGAGCACAGTTTTTTGAAAACTGCAAACATAAATTTACACTACCTTAACTGACCCAAACAACATATTGAAAAATCAGAACTACGTGCATTTTGCAATTTCAATGTCTAATATGACTGAACTATTATACATACTTTCTCCCCTACGTTTTTACAAACATTTTAATTATTTTTTCCATTTTAATTAATTCAGACGTGGTGTCCGGTATACCGGATGCGAGCTTTAAACAGCTGCTAATCATTTAATAATTTTATTAAATTACTTGATCTTTTTTGTAGCCGACTCTTTATATTCTGCTTATTATTATCTGTGTCAGAATTTTTCGTTTTGGGGTTGACAACACTAACAGATAGGGGTTGGGAGATTGAGAGTGGCTTATTTTTCCAACCATGGGTTCTTGTCACTAAGGTGAGGTTTTTTGTCTGATTTTTTAAAAAAAATATACAATCTTTTATTGATCATTTCAAATGCTTAGATAATGTTTTATTTTATTTTGGGAACATTTTAAGATGAAGTTTGTTGAATGTTTCATCGTTTTTCTTAAAATCTTAAATATGTATTTCAAAAATACGTTTATGTGTCCGGAACATTGGACACATCATAACTCTTTTATTTCTTCATCTACAAACTTGAAACTTTATATTATAGATACTCTTTACCGTAGTACACCGTCTACCAAATAAAAAAGTTTTTGGTTCTGTATTTCATAATTCCGTCTGAAAGGGGAAAAATATAGACTGTGTACTACGACTTCTGAAAACTTTTAAGGTATAAAAAGTTTATTAGAAGTAGTAGCGTCTACATAATAGTTGAAACTACAGCTACTATATTATTTAACCTATGCGTTTTTACGCGGAAAATCTATTTCATATGTGTAAACTAGATGTATACAATTTCCTAACTGTCTACAAATAACATCGAAAAAAAAGAGGAAAAAAAAAAACTGTTAAAACAACGTGGCGTCATTCTAAAGTTTGAAACTATTTCGTCGTCTTACGAAACAAAAGAAATAGGCTAAAATAAATAAATAAATATAATTCGCAATAAAATAATATTTGCTGACTTTAATGTGCTATTCTCTATTGTTTGGTATTATTTTAAATAAATAAGCAAAGAACAAATCACTATGAACATTTTTCTGTTTCAAGTTGAAAATTACGTTTGTTCATGACACTTAAATCAATTAACCCTCTTTATTCTCGAGAACAAAAGTAGCATGATTTCAAATAAACTTGGACATATCAGATAAAACATATCTACTTTTATTAAATTAACCTAATTACACTAAAGCCAGCACCTGCAACTGACACATTAAGGAAAAGAAAAGCAAAGTGGAAGTTTTTGACAGTTTTAATTCAATATCTGATGGATTTCAGTTTATTTTCGAAGCGTTGAATCCATTATACAGTAACTGTTTATGCTTTTAAGATTTTCTTAAAGTCTTTTATTTTTCTTAGCAGTGCTCCTCCGAATCTTTTCTTAAAATTATCTTCAGGAAAATTTCTTAGTGAAATAATGATTCGTCAATTTGCATAAACTTTGTATCGGTACCTCTTTTAGAAGAATTATCAAGTTTTTTTAGATTAACATTTGAAAATAATTAATGCTGTTGGAACTTTTTAATATCTAACCAGTCCATTAGATCAATATTTGAATAGAGTTTGTGGACCTACTTGCTGTTTTGGATAAATAGTACTAAGGATAAGTAAGAAAAAAAAGTATAAAATATTTCTGACGCCATTCTTGATAATTCTTCTGTAAAATGACCCCCTCAATCCAAATATGACCAGCGTTTTCCCCCAACATATACCACATTTTGGAAGTGGTGCACCCAATTTTTTCAGTTCCCTTCACTATCATAACGGTTCTTTGGATATCACTTTTGATATATCGATAGAAAATGGGGGTGCATCCCCAGAGATACAAATATACATGAATGCTATATTATAAGCAAAGCACACTTAATTTCACTTTTGGTCTTATTTATATCGGTGAATGTAACTTAAGTAAATTTAAATATTACGGTAAATGTTCATGTTTCTGATTTTTTCCCTTCTATTGCTCCTGAAAACAATTTCAATGGTAAATATAATGCTCACTTACCCTCCAAATAAATAAATGGCTATAAAAACATTTGAAGCTAAAAAAAAGAGAAAATGGACTGCACCATTTCGAAAAAATGTGTAGGTGTGGGTGTGAGGGAAGGAGGAAAAAAGTGGTCGTGATTTTATTCAGGGTGTCATTTTACATAAGAAACCGCAAGAATGGTGTCAGAAGCATTTAAAAATAGTTTTTTTTTTGGCCACGCAGTGCTAAAGACCTCAACTCAAGTTCCTTAAATCGCTTAAAAAATTATCACAAAAATGTTGGATATTATTTTCTGTGTAGAACACAAATTCTCAATTTCCCTTAAACAGCAGTTTTGTTTCTCAACATCAAGATGAGAAATCGTTTTGTTTCATAAAATAAAATGTACACTTTAAAACGTTTTTATATCCATAGTTTGCAATATCAAAGCATTACAATACAAAAAAATACAGAAGCATTTAAAGAGAAATTTTAATAAGAGCCAATAAATGATTAATGCCATACTATTGAGTTATCTTTTCATCACAGAGTGCTGTGAATTCGGAGAACTGCTTTTAATCTGGAAAATAGTTTTCGTACTTCATATTACGTTAGTTTCGTTTTGCAAAATGTGCTTATATAACCTGTTTGGATGCATTAACTTATTTTTTTTTCCAACCTCTATCATTTTTCGTTTTTTATATCATGTAAAGTGTTTTCTTTAACTTTTTAAATAATTTAACTGCTTTTAATTTTTTCTTTAGAAGGAAAGAAAATAGCACACTGCGTTGGCAATTCTTATTTTTTGCCGTCCCGCATTTTAAATTAGTTTACAAACTCATTATAATTTTCAAGTCTGTTTAAAACCTTTAATTTTAAAAAAGAAATCAAAAAGATTAATTAATTTTATTTTATTTCGCATATAGTTTTTAAAATTTAATTCTAAAAGGTGAAAAAACATCAATTAACTGAAAATTTTTATATGCTGTTATTAGCTTATTAATTTTATCCTTTTGAACTTCCAAATTGTTTATCAAAACTAGAAACAAATACAATACATGATCGTAAAGGAAAGCGGCGTTGATGAATCAGTGATTTGAAACTCCACAGAATAGTGAAAATAGTTCTGAGTTCTAAAAGTTTAGTGCAGTTTCTGTGACTTTTCGTTAACCAAAACTAGGTGTTTCGTTAACCACTTCGTTAACTAGTATGTTGTGGTCATCACGAATCTTACTTCTATACGTTTCTTATGAAATCGCGGATCCAATGTCTAACTTCAACTCCCTTCGTGAGTTGAAGTTATACATTGGATAACGTCACAACCGTGCAAATCTGCTAATACTCGAAAGCATCTATGAACCCAAATAAGTTCTGTTATCTATTAGATATGAAAAAAAATAAAACATTGACGTTATCCTTGTGTGCAAACTTGTGACGTTATTTAATGTATAAATTACCATGTATACATTGACATTATCCTTGTGTGTAAACTTGTGACGTTATCCAATGTACAAATTACCATATAGACATTGGATAACGTCACAAGCGTGCAAATCTGCAAATACTCGAAAGCATCTATGAAGCCAAATATTTTTTGTTATCTATTAGATCTGAAAGAAAAAAAAAAGTCAGAAGCCTACAAGATATTCAAATTATGCTTCTTTTTTGAAAATTTGTGGGTGATTTCTTTTTTTGTTAACGAAAAAAAAAAACAGCAACAAAAATATATTTTTGCAATTTAGGGTCTAGAAAATCAGTTAGCTCTTTAACACTAGGGCTTGATTTGAACGAAAGAAGATTAGCATAAAATTTTAAAAACTATAAACTGGCCGCAGGTACTAAACAAAATTTAGCATTTTGCAATGGGAAAAGTTTTTCCAAAAAAATACTTCAACACATGGTTTCATTTCTTACAAAGCTTTGTTTCGAAACCCTTCTGTTTGCATTTCTACGTAATGATGAACTAGCTCTATTTTTAACAAGTTGGAAAAACATTGAAATGCTATTAAGTCCCATTTAGAAAATTGAAAAGTCTCAAGCACTTTAAATTAAGCATTATTTCTTTAATTGAAAGTGTAATATGTATACCAGAACCTGAAAGCTTTGAAAATTTGCTAAGACATTCAATGTTTTTAAAAAATCCAAAACTTAGTTATGCATGAAAACTAAAAACAACATTTAAAATCATTTGAAAGAAATTTACATTTAAAGTGGTTTTTATTTTATCATTCATGTCTAAAAAGAAAGAAAAGGCAATAACATTATAATTGAAATTCCTTGTTCATTGGCTCTCTTCTGACAAGCATTATGTCAAGGTCGTTTACTCTTTCTTGAATAATGTAGAAAAAAATCTTTTAAATGAGGGATGCCTAGAGGAAAAAGGCTGCAAATCCCATCAATAAGAAATGAAGGGATGGCAAAGATATTAGGTCATAGCGTGACTTGGGGAAACAAGTAGTGTAGAGTCATTGAGATTCAGTGAGCACCACCGAGGATCACTAAGGATATTCAACTGTTGAAATAAGTTTTTACACGGTTTGAGGTTCACATGAAAAGTAACGAAATTGCTTTTCTGGAGGCTTTTTTTGTCCTATGTTATTTGAATATAACGTTCGTTTGAAAATTTTAGCTTTCGCTCTCTGAGATGTATTACGTTTGTTTGGAAAGTTAAGCTTTCATGCTCAAAGGTAATTTTTCCTACAGTTGGGTAGCTTGATTTTTTTCGTACGCATCAGTTTCTAAATGACTTTGTTTATAGCGCTACATTTAAAGCAACTGCTAAGAACGGTATTTTAAAGTATAAATATACTTTTTTTGTTATTTTTGCCCGGACTTATTTGAGTATTACTTTTGTTTGAAAAGTTTAGATTTCACGCTCTAAGATGTATTACGTGTGTTTGAAATGTTAAGCTTTCATGCTCAAAGATGATTCCTTTTGCGGTTCGATAGCTTGATTGTTTCGTGCGCATCATTTTTTAAACGAGTTAGTTTATAGAGCTGTACTTAAGGGAACTGCTTATAAGTGTATTTTTAAGTATAAATATTAAGTTTGTTTGAAAAGTTTAGCTTTCACTCTCAGAGATGCATTACGTTTTTTGAAAGGTTAAGCTTTCATGCTTAAAAGTGTTTTATTCTGCAATTTGATAGCTAGATTTTTTGTGCTGATCAGTTTTTATAAATGAAGTATGCAGCTTATAGAGCTTTACTTCGGAGCTAAAAAATGTGTATTTAAAAGTATAAATGAGGTAGTGAGAAGCAAAGGGATGTAAGTGGCAAAATTAAAAATTTGGAGATAACCAGTACACGTGGTAGGTGAACCTCTCCTCTGTCTTGGGGCAAGAGATTGTACTAGTAGCCCTGGTAGGTGCTGCTGTATAGCATGATTTAGAAAAAAAATTCAATGAAAGCCTACCTAGGATCTGATCTTTAAACGCGTTTTACTCGAAACTTAAAATAGTCCACTTGCTTTCCTTTGCTTCTCATTGCCTCAAATGTAACTTTTTGTCGCTATTAATTGATCATTAAGCTTGTTTGAAAACAATAGCTTTCACGCTGAAAAGTGCTTTTTTTTTCCAATTTGCTAGCTTGATTTTTTTGTGCGCATCAGTTTTAAAATCTGTCTGCAGAGCAGCACTCAAGGATACTGCTCTAAAGTGTATAAATGTAGTTATCCAGTTTTTTTTCTCTCTATTGTTTGAATATTGCGATAGCTTGAAAAGGTTAGATTTCATGCACAAAGGTGTTTTTTTCTCCAATTTGATAGCTTCATTTTTTGTGCTCATCAGTTTTTAAAACAGTTAGTTTATAGAGCTGCACTTAGTGGAACTGCTACAAAGTGTATTATAAAAAGTATAATCGTATTCAAAAAATATCCGCTCTTATTTGAATACTACGCTTGTTTAAAAAGTTCAGAATTCATGCTCAAAGGTGTTTTCTTTTGCAATTTGATAGCTTTTTTTCTTGTGAACATCAGGTTTTAAATATATATTTGTTCACAGAGCTGTACTTAAGGAAACTGCTATGAAGTGTATTTTAAAATATAATTGTACTTTAAAACAATCCGCTCTTTTTTGAATATTACACTTGTTTAAAAATTTTAACGTTCATGCTTAAAGGCATTTTTTTCTCCAATTTAATAGTTTGATTTTTTTTTTGTGCGCATCAGATTTAAAATCAGTCTATAGAGCAGCATTTAAGGACACTGCCCTGAAGTATATAAATGTAGTTATCCAATTATTTTCTCTCACTGTTATTTGAATATTGCGATAGCATGAAAAGATTTGATTTCATGTTCCAAGTTCTTTGGCAATTTGACAGCTTTACTATTTTTGCGCATCAGCTCCTAAATCAATTAGTTTATAGAGCTGCATATGAGTAAAGTGCTTAGAAATGTATTATGAAGCATAAATTTATTTATTTAATCATTATTGTGAAAAATAAAAAATAATTAATTTATTAAAGGCACTTGAGAAGAAAATTACCTGAGAGGATCTGTATTAAGTTTTATATCGTTTAAAATCATATAACCTTTGATATTTGCGCTGCACAATGTGCAACCATGAATGAAGTTTCCGTGGCATGAAATTATGTAAATTTTAGCTCACTGTAAGGAAATTTTAAGTTTTGTATGTCATTAATTAATATTACATAGAGTTTTATCTATACGTGTAGTTATAAGTTTAAAGAAACTAAGCATTTGATTCAATTTGTTTCTCTATTATCACTTTTTAAAAAAAAAATGTCAAAGAACAAGTTTTGAAAAACAGTAATATTTTTATTGGTAAGCTTTACATACAGTCTGAGTAAAAACTTTAAGTCCAGTGCACTTTTTTGAGAAATTGGACACACCTTAATCTTAGGATCAAAAAGTCATATGAGTGATAATTATTAACCTTAAGTACATGTAAAAAAAACAAAAAAAAAAAAAAAAATTGTAAGTGTTTCATTATCTGAAAATATTGCTGATCAATATTTGAACCTGAGTAAAATCTTTAAGGCCAACATAGAAAAAAGCATATGAGGACAAAAATTCAAATATTTATAAGCTTGTGGTGGGAGTCATTCCTTCAAATTACTTCAAATATTCTTGTTTTCATGAATGAAACTAGTTTTTGACAAAATTCGGGGTGTATTTTTTACCATTCATCTTCGATGGTAGATTTCAGTTCCATTAATGAAGTAAAATGTCTCTCTTTTGCATAAACTCTTCTTGCTAATTCACACAATAAGTTCTCTATTATGTTAAGATCTGGAGACTTTGTTGGTCATTTCAAAGTTTCAACATTGTTTACTTGGAGCCTATTTCTTGCACTGTTACTCGTATGGATAGATGCATTGTTTTGCTGATATTTTCAATTTTCCACAGCAAAAAATTCAGCATTTGGTAAAAGATGACTTAAATTTTGATATGCTTTTGAGTTCATTTTACATGAAACAAACGCAACTGAGCACACACCATTGTAAGCAAAATACTTTCAAGTTCTGACAGAGCCTCCATCTAATTGGCGCTTGTAAGATATTTCTTTTTCTTTTCGTAAATCATGCCAATAGTACTTCCGTCCGTTTGGTCCATCCAAACTTCACTTCTTTTCGTTAGAAAAATTTATTTGTATTCATTGGTTATCCCAGGTCATGATTTCCTAGCTAAAGTTGAAACGCTCTATATTGTGCATTTTCAAAAAATGAGGTTTAAGCAATTTTTCAGCATTAATAAAATTTCCACACCTTCTAATTGTGTTATATATCGTTTTTGACAAACATTTAAACCTATCGTCTGAATAAGTTTCCTGGTTGAGTACTTTTCAGATAATGTAATAATTTCGAAACTCTTCTTCCATGACAAGAGGACAAAGCTTTAAGTTTTCCCGGGTTTTCTTTTTACCCTAATTGTGTTTAAATCAAACAAAAATGTTAACTTCAGTCTTTGATCTTCCTATTTTTTCGCAATATTACGTTTACTTATCCTTGTTGAAGAAAAAGCTTCAATCTGCCCTCTTTCTTGAACAGTTAACTTTTTACCTTACGATATCGTCACAAGTAGGACAAAAACTTTGAAGAAATTAATCACAAAACTGCAAGTTGAAGGGTTTCCACAATCTTGTTAACTGAGGTGACATTTATTACAGTATAAGTACTTGCAGTTTTTTAAAAATGCTAGTGGTTTTAAACTTTTTACTCAAGCTGAAATGCTAACTTTGAATAAACCATTGCTTTTCTGGTTATTGCAGGTTTACAAATCCTGTCTGCTGCGTTATTTCTTACCAATGAACATTAATAATTAATAATACAATAATATTAAAATCCTTTTAATTTCATTTTTCTTTCTTCAAAGAAAATTATACTGGCCTTAAAGTTTTTACTCAGACTGTATATAAGTAATATTTTACTACTCGTGGTTTAAGCTGTCCGATATTTTGTACGCTTTTCTGCTAATAGAAATGAAATGTTATAGAAAATTAGTTTTTTGAAGCGTTATAGAGAACTATATTTCGCATTTAGCTCTTCCATTTTTTTTTTCTTTAAACACTCATTAGTTCTTCGTTCTTAAAATCTACTGTCCATGATCTTCCCAATCAAACACAAATGAAAACGAGCTCATTATATTTTTTATAAACGGTTTCCTCATAAAGCTTTTACAAAAGCATCGAATTAATAAGTCAGCAAAAAAGCTCTTTATTTAAAAACTATACGCACTGGCTTACCGGATATCTGAGCTCTAATTGACTGAACCGTGTTATTATCTGAGCCGTATTTTAACAACTGGACTCCCTTAATGTATAAGAGGATATGGGAATGTTTCAAAAACAAGATCAAGACAACAGAATTTTAACAGATGCTGACCCAAAGCCTGAATAAAGTGTGAAGAAAGATTCGACACCAAAATATTTTTTTTAAAGTATTATTTTGGTTGAAAAAAAATGCTGCGTTAAAAGTATCCAGTTCTATCGTTTAGTTAAAGTGGAAATTTTTTTAAAGTAAAGTAAGGTGTGTTTTTTAAAGTAAAGTAAAGTACTAGTGCCGGTTCCGAGAGTTTCTGATAAACAGCTCTCTACCGCATAGCTTAAGGTTCTGGCATAAGATCTATCACATGAGTGATTTACAACTATAATTAATGCGTGGAATGAGTTAGTAACTGATTCACAGTAGTACACGCATGCATGATCTAATCAGAAACTCCCGAAAGCTATAGTACCGGATGATTTCTATGAATTCGTCTTCGTCGTAATCCAGTAACAAAGTGCGGATACGTACCAAAATGTTACAACAATAATGTCTTTAAAATTATTTCAATGCACAACCTATCCTGAACTGCAGGAAAATTCATGATTCCATTTTCGTGTTATGTGAGTTTGCTTCTTTAGTATATCCTAGCTCAGTAGTGGTTTTTCTTAACAGATTTATTCGTGCACCTAGAGATGCTGGAAATACATTACAGTAAATTCCGAATTTTTTGCGGAACAGATTATACGTGACTCAACCAACTATCAGGAACATGTATCTTCGCAGTAAAAAGCAAATACCAATCGCCGTTCTTTTCTTTTTTTTTTTTGTCAAAAATTTGTAATTTTTAGCTTAGTTGTTTTACTTATTTATTCATTAATCTTTTATGCTTTCTTCATCGTATTGACAAGAGTTCTTAAGCTGTGTTCCGCGGACCTCCGGGGGTCGCGAGTCCATGCCAGGAGTCCGCGGTGCTATCCAGTTAAAACGTTAAATATAATTGAGATTGAAGGACGAGTAACGATATTTTAATTAAAAAAAGAAAGCGCATTTATGAGAAATAAAAACGTTCTTGCTTAAGTAAATGCAGGAAGCAGCAGCCCCCCCCCCAGAACTCTCGGAAGAAAACACACTACACAATTTACTGAGTATACACATTAACTAATTTTGTTTGCATGACGAAATTCATATTGTTAGAAAACTATATTCAGTAAAATGCAAACATTGAGGCACATTTTTACACCTGGGATTCCATACTGCAAATGAAACTTTTTTATTCCTAACTGAATTTCAAATATAATTTTACTTCCACAGTACAAAATAATAATGTAAGAAATGAAATCCAGACAAGAGTTCTGAAAAATATACAGAACAATGAATAAATAAATCTAAAGGAAAAAGAAAGCGTAAATATATATTAGAAAAAAAAATAGACTATGTCATTTTTTTGTGCGTGGCGGGGGAGGGAGGGAGATAGGGAGGTGGGAGTGGGGATCCGTGAAGTTCGTAATTTTTCCCGGGGGGGGGGGGGGGGTCCACGGACGTCTGAAGTTTAGGAACCTCTGCTATATACACTTATTTTTTATTGTTAAGTTCTGTTGTGCAAAAATGCACTGAATATATTTTCACTTTTTGAAGAAAGGATTATGCATCAGTGCAGCTAAGTTTTTGAGGAAGGACAATTTTACGCTATTTGTCCCTCATTTTAGCCTTTTTGCGGTTTATCCTCGATTTTTATTTACTTCGGTACTTGCGCCACCCAATTCCGCGGATAATTGGAAATTTACCGTAGTTACAAACTCGGCGTTTTTAAGAACGTTTCTGATACAATAATTACGTTTCTAGTTCTATAAACGTTCTAAACCTTTCAAACTTGTGTGTGTATGGACGTGTATGGTGCGTGAGGATGTATCAATTCTAGTGTCCTCCGAAGTTTTCTTTTCTCCATTTGCTTCAACCCATAAATAATTCAGATGACACTTTTCTACTAAAAAAATAATAGACGTTTCTGTTTCTTTTTAGCTTTACGATGAAATCGAATTCTCATTTTCGAAAAAACACTTTACGAGAATGAGAAAACAAATGTTCTTTTATTTCTCCTCGAATGATACATGGAACGAAACTAGCTTTCTATACAACGAGAAAAAAATGGCGTTATTTTATTACGCTGCCATTTAGGTATCTGAAACTAAGCACGGAATACAATCCTAGGTGATATTAAGTTGTAGTTTTTCCAGGAGTGGAAGAAAACGAGATTATTTTTAAGCCTAACTTTGAAAATCGTAAGCCTTCAGATGTGATATATTGCGAAAGAAGGAGATAGGGAGTATCATAAAATAATAGTAATAAAACAGTCATTCCATACAGGGAAGTTAGATGTATGGGTACTATGTTGAGTGCGGTAAGTTACGAGTATGAAGTTCGTGGCTCATCGCTCACGTACTGGAAAGCTTCCATTATTCTTTCAGTAAAAAAAAAAAAAACTTGGAGAAGAAATCTGTACGTGCAAATGTAATTCATTACATTTTCCGATCGCTCTGAAAGGGGAAAATGAGAGCAAATAAAATTGCTCCGCGGGAGTTTTATTTGAAGGAAAGGTTTTTTTTTAAATTTTTTTACGTGTGTGTGGAACGTCAGTGGATTCATTTCTAGAAACTTTTACTTCGAAAAATTGTTTATAATTCATCAAATTTCTGTTTCTATGCTTTACGAGACATTCTGGATGAGTTTTGAAATGAATATAAATTAAATTAATGAACAAATATTTAAAAAATGCATATTGGCATTTCATTATGATTGCATTACTTCTGAATTAGGAGGAGCGATAGATTTAACATGTCGCACATGTTTAAATTGCGAAATGCACCCTTAGTCATAGGGGCTCCGAAAGATTCAAAAAGGAATATGTTAGATGTTTTATTGAGTGCTGCGATAGACAATAGGATCCCCAAAAATCTTTGCGGCCTTCCCCGAAACCTGCAATTCACCTTTTATTTACAGTGATTCCGAAGGACATTACCGTAAGATTAATTTAGGAGAATCTTGGCTTTCTACAGCTGCTGCTTCCCCTAAAAAAAGTTAGAATATGTTAAAATGCATTGAAAAATTTATAAGCTCGTGAAAAATGTTCTTGAACTGTTGCATTCACACGAGGTTCATAGTTTTCTGCCAAATAGAAAGAAAAAAATACCCAATTCGGTGCGCAAGTGTGTATGCATGTTTGTATATGTTTTGAACATACATTAGACTTTTCTTTTTATTTCGAAGAACTTTTATACTTAACATATGTGTCTAACTTTGATGTTTCTTTTGGCGATGAATTAAGAGTGTAACCAAATAGCTTTTCCTCATTTGTTAAAAAATGTCCTCTTTGTTTATTGGCACTTTCTAAGTTTGACTTAAAATATTTTTTAAGTATACCAGTCGTTTTTTTTTCAAATGCCCCAGAATTCAAATATTCGTACCAATGTAGACTGATATTTTCTTGCTGCAATATTTCTTTTATTTTATTTTTTGATTACTAATCGAAAAAATTTATCGAAGTGCTTTTCTCTGATAAGTCCAATTTTGTTTGAAATTGAGGGGAATCCTTTTGTTCACGTTGCAAACTCCTTTTTATATGGGATTTAGTGGATAAAAAAAATTCTTTCTGGTAAATGATTTCATTAAAAATCTTTTGTACATTTTAGTTTGGTTTTCTTAGAGTCCTTCCTCTTTATTTTCAGCCAAAAAGAAAAAAAAAAGAACCAGGTGATAAAATCAAAAAAATAAAAAAATATTCATTCTTCTCAATAAGACATTTTACAATAGACGTGAGGAAAAATCGTCCTCTGTTAGATTTTTTGTTTGTTTAACACTTTGATATCACATTTGGCTCTGTCGAATATTGATTGTATAAAATGGCCGAACATTGATGAGAATTCGGCAGAATATTTGTACCTGTACCAGAAAAAAGAAAATAAAAAGAAAAAAAAAACGTAAATTTTAATCTTTCTAATTTGTATCACTGCTTTTGCAAAGTAGTACATTTGTGCATAATTTTCATAAATCAAAATACGTTCGAAATTAATTCTTAAACTTTTTCAACCAGTAAACAAAAATAAGTGTTTTAGATTACTTTTAAATATACAAAGAAATCCAAATCTAGTTTCACAACTTAAAACTGAAAGCTTTAAACTCGAGTAACCCGTCAAATGACGGGTATTTTTACTAGCATTTCATATAGCAGCATCTTAAATTTCACTCGCAATATTATTTGAAAGTCAGAATACAACATTTTCAAAATTTCACTTCAGGGACTGGAAATCCTGCAGAATATATTTATGCTCATTAAAACTAAATGTCAGCCAGGCTCAAATGATAATGGGTACTTTCCCATGAAATATGTAACACATCATAAATAACGTCTCGTGCTCCAATCTCCCTTTCCTTTAAATGGCAATTCTTGAGAAATGTTGAAAATACCTGATTTTCTGAAAAGTTTTATTCCACGTATGTATGAAATATTTGACTGCAACTTTCAGTTTTCGAGGGAAGTGCTTTGAATCTTTCTTATTTCTTTGGTTGAAATCTTAAGATTTCCCCATGGTTTTCGCTATTAGAGGAATGCTACCAACTTCGGATTTTGAACGGATCAAGATTGTACCGAATATCACTAGTTACGTTTGATATGATCGTTTTCTCATTAAAGTGAATTATATTTGATCTTAATCTTATGCAATTTAATTTATTTTTCAAAGATGCTGTTAATTTAGTTGGTCAATGAAATAGCTTAGAAAGTTGTATTGGAAAAACTTCTCACTTTTAAGAAAATAGTATTTATTTTAGGTTTCAATAAAATATTTTTGAAGTTGCATTAAAAATCTTCTTATATTTTTTGAAAATAGTATTTATTTTTGGTTTCGTGTGAACAGAAAAAGAATTGAGAGGAATGCAACAACAGGAGAAATGGGACACCTGCATTTTTATTGAATTACAATGTGAAAAATTATTTCTAGCTTGCTTTAGCGAGAGTCTACTGATGCTAGTTATAGCAGCACTCTTGCTTGATTCTAATCTGTTGCATCCACTGGATAAGCAGCGAATATTTTTTTCAAATTTATTTTTAGTAAAAAGGGAGGTATCGTTTTACTGTGTGTGTGGGGGGGGGGAGTCCTTTCACTGTATTGTTTCTTGTAACTCTCTTCTACAATTGGCTCCTAATTACTTTCTTAAAATATCTTTAGGACGTGTATTTATTACTATTTTGCTAACATTTTATGTGCTTCTTAGCTTTTAAAAAACTGATGTTGTTTCGTATTTTCGTAGTTTAACTTTTAACTTGAAGTTTCTATAGATTTTTAAAGGGATGTTTTTCGAAGATTACATTTTTGAAATACCGTCTACGAATTGGAGGAACGATATCTACTTCGGAGGGGAAAATGCGCACTCGAACCCCACTTGTGTATCCTAGTTTTTTCTTTTTTTGTGATAACTTTTATGTACTTTTTTATTGATGTACGATGCATTTGTTTCTTTCACTGAAGCGAAATTCAGTTTGATCTGATTCCTTTTTGCTACACCACATTACTAGTTGCTTCGTCTTTTTACACATTGGTTCATGCCAGTTCAAAAATGAGCTTAATCAAATGATCGCTAATTAAACATTTCAGAAACATTATCTGTTTTAGGGTTTAAATTAAACTAAATTTATCCAAAATATTCTTCTTTAAAGTAATATTTTTGCACGTGTGATAAAAATGCTTTTAACTAAAATAAATCCAGTTTCATTTCAGCCCGAGACGGTTCTTTTTTATAGGATTAGGGTTCTAACAAGAAACGTATTTAATCATTATATCAATTAGTTCTAGGATCAGTATTAACTTTATGTTTAGAGCAAGTTGAATATTTCTATAGATATTCTTAGCTTACGTCACTTTATAAACATTACAATACAAGGTTTCTTATTAATTAAAGTCGAATCCTTTCAATTTTATTCATGTCTTAAATGTAATTCCCAATTTGTAGATTCTGGAAATTATTTTCGCGGAAGAACGACAAATTTTAACATCATCTATTCTAGATATAAAACATTTATTATTAATGCACATATTTATTGAAATTATTTTCCTAATATCAACTATAATCAGCAACATATATTTAGATAAAGTAAATTTATGCTGAGCGCACAGAAAAAATCTATGTAATGTAATAACCATTCATTTACTAGTCTGTTTTTACAAGGAAAAAAATAACATTTATATTATATACTTACAAAAATACCAGTATGTTTGTGAATTACATCAAATTTAGATGCAATGTACTGACAGCCCGGTTATCACTTCCAGAGACTGCCAGTATCGTCAGTGGACTCATCAGTCTGGAATAGTGAATAACCGCGCAGGAGGCAGAAGAGGTCCCATTGAAGATGAAGGGGCTAACAAACTGATTGATCAGTTCATGAACTGTTTCTTGATGAGATAACCGGGTGTCGATATATTGTACGTAGCTTTGCCTTATCCCTACCTAGCTTAAGGATCTTAACTTACTGCTTAATACATTAAATCTACTTGCAAAAGGTACTTTTCGTCAATTTTCCATCAAACCACGTTGCAAAAAGCAAACGCATTTCTCTAAGCTGTCAAAGCAATATTTGTAATATTTCCATTGTAAAAAAAAAAAAAAAAAATTCCATCCGTTTCCAAGAAATTAAGTTGACAAAACTGATTTCCTAAAACGTAAACTCATTAACAAGCATAATAAAAGTAATCTAATATCTATCCCAAATTAAACTAGAAAATGATTCCTCATCTGTGTAAAACTTATTTTTTTAACTGCGCATTCATGTAATGTTAATTAGTTGCATACTTTTCACAGTAAGTTTGATTCCCTAACAACGTTAATTGCTTCACAGCACACGTATTTTTCTTGAGCTTTGACGGTTGCCCTCATGATACTTCTAATATTTAACCTAAAGACAAATAATGCATAAAATTTCTACGATAGTCACGCGAATGTCTGTATAATAAACACTAGGAGTGCAGCCTCACACAGAAAAGGAAATTGAAGGCACTACTTGTTTTTATCTAAGATGGTTATGATGATAAGATGTATTTGGTTTATGGATTTCCTAAGGGAAATTACTTTTTTATCGAATTCCTTTTGCCATTAGATTTCTGCAGATACTATAAGAATTGTAGCAAATCATCGTATTAAAACAATATGTGTTCATGAAATAATTTTTGATCTCTTGCAATGTGCGGAATAGTAAAACTATTCTGACAAAGTATTTATGAAATGAATAATTTCAGTTAAAGTTTTAGCGTGACAAATTTGCTACCTTTTCGGGATCGCCTTTTTGACCTACATGGCTTTATTTTTTACCCCTTAATTGTTTGTTTATTTTAGGATTTTCACTCACTGGTCGGCATACCCAACATATTATTTCATTTAAGTTCCGTAAAAGTTTTCTGCAGTTTTATGCAATGGGGTCGTTTCCAAAATTTTAAAAGTATTTTTTCTGAAAGAGCATGCTTAATAACATAGAATCAGACCATTTTTTTTAAATAATTTCTAAGTTTAATATTAAAAAAAATACTGAAATCGGTGCTCTTTCATCGTTTAACGCTTCTGCGAATGACATCACGAATGTTAAAATGCCATTCAGCGTTGCCATTTATGGTCCAAAATATTTAATTCGCATCTTTACTCACGTGTATTGGCAACAATATGGTTGATAGCAAGCGTAGAGCGCAATTGTAATTCGCTTCTTGATTATCATAACGTGGAAATGCGGTAAGATGCGCCATAGTGCATCATTTGCAACGTCATAAAGACTACACCTTGTTTGAAGAATCGGACATTTTAAAAAAATAATTACAAAATAACTGCTGGGAAAATGAAAGTATTTTCTGAGTCCTTGTTGTTTTTTTTTCTTATTCTATCAATTTCAGTGACAAAAAGTACTACTTTTGACTGAAGGAAACAACCCCATTCAAAAGAAGCGTTTCCTAATTAAGATGCCGACGCATTTTATCACTATTTAATTACAAAAATTGAAAATAAAACTAACAAAATATTGTCTGAGGTCACATACACATGCTCAGTGATAAAACCGATAGAACAAGCTCAAAACACTTACGTTATATTTCGAACTGTATTCAGAAATATTCAACTACCTCTGATTTTATTTCCACGTGTTTTACTACACGTAAAAAAAGCAGTATTTTCTGTATCTTACAAACGTGTATTGTTGAGAATTATAATAAAGCAATTGCCACAAGCGCGTCGCTTACACGAAGGTAGTTCGTGGTAATATGCAGAATGCTAATCCCCTGTGTAAATGCAGGAGTCCTCTTGAATAATAACGGATTCCATTTTACTAAAATATGCAACGTGTCTTGAATAGACTCAGGAGTGTTGGAACATAATTTGCTTCATAAACGTTAGACCGCGAGAAATGTTGGCTGGATTCATTTTATGCTCTCTGGTGTCGCGTTGTTTCACCATGCAGGCCTAGAGAAATATAGAAATCTCTGTAGTTCTCTATCGTAATATATTTTAATTCGGATAGGTTGCGCTCTGGTTTCGCTGAGTTTGAAAATATTTTGTTTGTTTTTAATGCCTTTATATAAAGCATTTAGGTGTTTTTCTTTATTTAAGTTGTTTTTAATGCAAATAAATAGTGTTAAAAACGTTACTACTTTGAACAGGTCATAAAAAGGTAGGATTGATGCGGTTCGATTCATATAATGTATAAATGATTTTAATCAAAGCATTCTCGAAAACGTTGATTTGAGGGGGTAGAATTTCAGAAACAAGGGGGCACATGTGAGCATGGGGCGCATGTGAACATGGTATGTTTTACTATTATGACGTCAAGCAAAAAATCTTGAAAAATTCTCAGGCAATGGCAGTAACAGTCCTACTTTTTGATCAAACTTATAGAGCAATGAGCCCGTTTATGTTAATGTGGTGACAACTTCTTTCTTTTAGCAGATGCTGATGTAATTTTATCACTGTCTTCTTCATGGTAAAACATATTTTAAACTAACTAATAAGCTAAACTTAATTATTGCAGACCACCATACATACATACAAGAAAAATTAACTATGTTAAAAAACTTCAACTAAATTATGAATACTTTATTTTTTAAAATTTTTTCTAAGGTAGATGACGGGGCACGTGTGAACACAACATGTTGGGGTACATGTGGTCAGTTCCCATATCCTCTCCGTAATATTAGTGTAGGGTTATTATAAATGTTGAAAAGGGTGTAAAATTTATAATTATTATTTTGCTACAATCAGTAGGCAAATTCATTGTTAATTATTGTTATACACTATTATTAATTTATTTTTAATTAATTTTATTATTTTTTAATTTCTAAATTCTTTTGTTACTAAACAGTTGGCCAACAATTTAGTGTTACATAATATTTACAAGAAAGAAAAGACAAAAATTATCCTTTAACTAAAAACTCAAGTTCAAAATAATTTTTAAATTCATCATCATATATATATGAAGCTTAAATGCACTATACGTATATCAAGAATAAGCTTTACATAGTAAAATATTCTTGATATTGTTTAGTCTTATAATTTTTCTTCTTGTCGATCCAATAATTAGAACATGCTACGTAACTATACAATTTGACAGTGAGAAGGGTTATACTGTTCGAAAAAATATTTTCTAATTGGGTTACTGTACATTTTAAACTGATGTAGAATCGGTTACAAACCCTTCAATGGATTTGCTATATAAGCATATGTTTCATATTAAAGAATTTTTCGTTGAAATATGATCCTTGTCCTGCATTTTTCAATCGTGTTCATATGTACCCCAGGCTTGTTTACATGTGTCCCTCTATAGGGGCACATGTGAACAATTGAAGACATTGTTTAAAAAATTCCATAAAGTAAAAAAATACATTTTTGAAAAATTTGAAAAAATCCAGGGCCCAAAGAAAAGACTATTCAATCGTGGAGACATATTTTCTCCGAAAAATTAATAATATTGTTTGAGAAATAAGGAAAAGAAAAAATTGTTTACATGTGTCACCTTTTCTTCCACATGTTTTTGTTTCACAATGCAAAACACTATAATTTGTTGTCCTTTAAAAAAAAATGCCTAATCTGAATTTGAAAATCGGGGAAAAAAACATCTGCAAAGGATTATTAGTATTTAAAAATATAAATAAATATTTTGAGTTATAGGGAAATACACGCAAGATCGTACTTTATTTCTGTCTGAAAAAAGAGACTAGTTATGAAAATTTTGTGAAAACGTAATCGCGTTTTTAAAATTTATTAATAAGCAACTACATGTAACGACTGATGTCTTATATTAGGCCTAGAAAAATGACGGACTTCAGGCAGCCGGGACACCCATATTCTACGTAATGGTGCACAAAAAATGTTGCAGTAAAATATTTTGCTATTCAAGCATGCCTGAACTGGATCCGGTAACTTAAAATTTCAAATATCAAAATATCTTCAAACAGGCAAAGGCTGCGTTCAAATGTAGAAGCAATTCTCACCCGTCATACCTTGACGGGCGTCTTTCTGGTTAAAAAATAATGTAATCAAGTTTGTAATGGAATGTAGGAAAAAAATAACACCGTAAAGTTCAAAATATTATTGATTTTTTTTTTTTGAAAATAAGGACAAGCGTTTCCAGATTTTGTCCACCCATGTCTTAGTAACTTTCATCCTAAGTTTGAGTTGAATGCTTCGTCCTTTCAGAAACGCTAGAAAGTTTAGCTTGAAATATTGAAATTTTATGTGAAGCGAATGTGACTTAATTTGAAAGGTTGTTATGTTACATCAACAACAACTTTCTGTATGAAGGAGGAGTCGGAGTTTAATGTTTGTCATTGCACGATTTCCGAAAGCTCACTAACACTTAGTCTTGACATTTGCTACAAAAGTGCACATCCAAGAGTTTTTCGAATTAAACTCCAGTGGATTAACCCTAAACTTCAGTAGATAGCGTTCATTGTTGACCACTTTTTGGTTTCTTTATTCTACTGAAATGACGGTCTCACCAGTATAACAGTAAAGTTACCGGATCTAGTTTTGCCATGTCATTATAAAGCCCCTGCATGTCAAACACTATCAAAAAATAGCGAGCTTCATGGTTGATGACGTCAGGAGCGTTACTCGATCAGTGAATTGGCTATTATGTGTATGAGGACATGAAGTTTGTTTTTAGTCTCTCATTTAATTATGATAAGATTTATTAGCTTTTAATGTAGTAAAAATACTAGTATAAGCTAAGTGCACTAGTTTGCTTTGTTAATTACTTGGGATTCATTATAATTATTAATCAACAAGCAAGAAGACAACGCATTTGAAAACGATTTGCAAAAGTTACTTAACTTTTGCTACACTTAATATCTATATTACTGTAGGAAGTTGTTGGTTTAGGAACTGTTATCCTTTTTCAAATGGGAAGCTTTTTTGTGAGAGGAAGAATTTTTTTGATTTAGTTTTAATGCAAATTCTAACTATTTTCTCTCATAGTAGAGGGGGATTTTCATTTCGTTCAAAGCAGAATCAGCGAATGGAATAAAATTATTAACATTTTACAGGTTTCACTTTCAGGGGGGGGGGGGGGGGGGGGGCTGAAGGGAAGTGGTTTGTTAACGCATTACGTACTGCCTTCAAGCGATTCAGTTAATTAAAAATGCAATGGCAATGAATTTGAACAACTTCCTGTAATTTTCATGACAAGTAAAAGGGTTAATATGTGAAATACACCACCAGCTCAGTCCATTCCAGACGAGGACTGCAGTTTCGTGCTTATTAGCACTCATCAGCCCGGCATAGGATTAACCGAGCTGGAGGTGGAAAACCCATTAAGGAAGCCAAGAGTGCCATACGAACTGGTAGCTAATATAGAATTAGCACTGATCAGACGAGTGACCGAAACAATGGTTCGGTTCAACTCGAATATTGCAGGCAAGGCAGGCAATTAATTCAGTAAATTACCGCCCAGTAGCCAGGGCTGAGGCAGAAATATATGAAATACACCGCCAGCTCAGTCAATTCCAGCCAAGGACTGCAGTTTCGTGCTTATTAGCACTCATCAGCCCGGCATAGGATTAACCGAGCTGGTGGTGTATTTCATATATTTCGGCCTCAGCTTTGGCTACTGGGCGGTAACTTACTGAATAAAAGGGTTAATGTTCCTCTCTCGTACACATTATTTTTAGAGCCATCATTTGTTCGAACATAATAACGCCTAGTATAAATAAAAAGAAAGGAAAGAAAGGCAAGGGAGACATTTTTAGCCTATTTTAAAGTCTTTGCTTTTTTCCCCCCTCAAATTTTGAAACCTGCACTTTTGAAATCTTGTGGGTCAAAGTTAATGTGAGTGATTGTACTATATCTTTTACAGACATAACAAAGTTACGTTGGAAACAAATTACGTAGGACAAATGCAAATTGATCCTCCTCAGCACGGTGGCAAAGATATTGAGAATCACCATGACGTCATAAAAGTTGTATAACTTTTGGCATCCCCTTTTAATGCAAAAATTGATTAAACCATTACCTAAATAAAACTCATAATTACTCAAATACTTCTGTTAAGCGTAGATTACAATTCGAAATATTTAGCGTCCGCTATGTCCTTGTATTACAAGAGATAAATGAGCGATTCCAATATAGTTTACAGTGCAAACGAAACTGAAATTATATAGCGGACAGACGTAACAGTAGCACTCGAAGCTGAACAATTTCAATAATTCGTAGATAGTTTCAGCGGATATTGAGTGCTGAATAAACATAATTAACAACCTCTGTACACGCAGAACCTATGGATAAACTTTAAAGTAAATTAATATTATTAAACTATAATATCAGTGCCTCAGAGGGAAACTGTGTTAAGTCCACATGCAATAGTTAAAATTTTGTTATTAATTTTGGCATTGTCGTAAATTATAGAAGTTATTCAATCTAATAACAAATACAGGGAAGCCCCGATTTTACATTTATCAAGGGACTGGGTTAAAAAACGTAAAATACGGGGACAAGTAAAATACAGGAAATACATAGCAGCAAATTCATGATGAGATTCGATGAAAAAACGTTAAATGCGGGAAAAACGTAGATTCGGGGGAGGGGGGCTTAAAATCGGGGATTCATTGTAGTTACAAAATGTGGCTTTGAGGTTTATAGTAGAGTTGAGAAGAAATTGAAAATATGTACACGGCATTCATTCATTCATTTTGATTTAACGCAGTTTACCTTTCTGGCGCTGATATGTAACGGACATAGCATGTAGTTGTATTTAAATTATGTCTCTTAATTTCATCCTAATTTTCATACGAATAAGTTTGAGGTATGTTTTTAAATTAATTTTAAAATATTACACAGCACAGAAAAAATTTAATCACAGCAATGAGGCAATTAAATATTAATTTAAAAATTAAAATATCTTTACTAATAATAAAGCTGAGAGGCTCACTGTCCAGATCTCTGTCTGTCAGGATCTCTGTGACGCGCTTAGCGCCTAGACCGTTCGGCCGATTTTCATGAAATTTGGCACAAAGTTAGTTTGTAGCATGGGAGTGTGCACCTCGAAGCGATTTTTCGAAAATTCGATGTGGTTCTTTTTCTGTTCCAATTTTAAGAACAAAATTATCATAAGATGGACGAGTAAATTACGAAATTATCATAACGTGGAACCGTAACATGGGCACAAGCCAATTGGCGAGAAAATTCACCATGCATTATTTATAAATATACAGGCGAACCAAAAGACCTTTTAATTTTCTGCTACGGGCAAAGCCGTGTGGGTACCACTAGTTAGAAATATAAGCCAAATGATTTAAATATTTAAAAATTAAAGCATTTTTTAAATTTAAATTATTAAATGGAAGAACTATAAGTATCTAATTTGTTGCAACAATTAATAAAAAGTGTACAAAATTTGAGTAAACAAACATTTTTAAGGCAATTAATTTTAGTGATTTTTATTTTATTTTTTTTAACACAAATAATTTCTAAGGGCCCCATTTGGCTGGTCGGGCTGAATGTTGTTTTCGTGTTTAAAGTCTGAATTATTTTCAAAATCTCACAAATTGCTCAAGTTTTAAAATGGTTTAAAACCATTGTGAAACTGAACTTTCCAGCTATTTTGCAGGTAATTTATCGTAAACATTGATGTTTTTTGTGCTACTATAAAACTGAAACGTGATGCAATCTCGTTTGTAACGCAGCAGAGAAAGGGAAATCATGAAATCCATCCACTTTAGGATTTAAGTAAGGTATTTTTTTTTTTTTTTGGAAATTTCTTAACTGATAAGAACACATGCTATAAATTGTGCGTGTGTAGTTAAATGAATGGCAATTGAAAACATTCGCTCTAACTGAATTGCCATTAAAAACAACAAAGACAATTTAATAAGGTAAAGGTTAATATTCCTTCTGTTTTATTTAGGGTATTCACGTATCTGCAAAAATGCAGGATTTTTATATTAAAAAAGGAATTACCTTGGAGTATTGCTAAACTGGGATTTTCCTGTACACGTTTTGTCTTTTAAATGAATAAGGAAAGAAATATTTTACATTTATATTAATAACCAGGGTTGCCAGGCGCCCCGGATTTCAAGGGACAGTCCTGTATTTTAAAAAATTGTCCCGCGTTCCGGGGAACTTCCATACGGGACTAGCTGATAACAAAATTTCACACAACGAGACATTATTTTAACGGAACAAAATAAAGCAAAACAACAAATGTGAAATAAAGAGCGATGAGAAAATCATTTGACTACTTTTTTCAAGTAGCTAGAGAGCAGATTTGAACATAAGTTTTATGGATCGTTCGTTACTAAAACCTTAAGACGGTAGAAAAAGTCTATCTGAATGGTAAAAACGTACAATGTCTGACTGAGAGATACCAGAAATTTCTTGAAACATCTGTGATTACCCGAGAAAGTAGTTTGATTTCACAGATAAAAATCCCCTTTTGGCTTTAAGACCAATGGCTTCAATGGTTAAAGTACAGTTTTCTGACTAGTTATTTTAGAACAGTAACATTTTGAAAATAAAGTATCATTAGATGATCTATATCTGTGCAATGAGCTTTTACCAACAAAGTAAATTTGTTTAAAATTGTTTCCTTTTGACTTAGCATATTCCACCATCTTATTCATTTGTTGAATGAGCATTTTTGCATCTGAATTCGAAGTGGACTGACGTGCGAACAGGTGTTCTGTTCAGTTAATTAAAGCAGAACTTATTGTGGCTATCAATTCATTAAACGTAGATTGAAATGAATTTTATAACAACTTGAAGACTCATAAAAATTTGAAAAGAATTGTTACAGGACTAAAATCAAATATATGGTTTTTGAATGCATGGGAAGGGTGATTTCTCATTGACTAATTCATTTTTTTAATTCTTAATTTTATTTATTGATCATTTCCGGCATGGTGGCCACAAAAAAAAAAAAGAAAAAAAAAGCTCCTTTTGAAAACCACAAAAATTACGGTCTTTAATGATCATGGATGGCAGTTGTACCAATATGGCTTTTCTGCTGGCTAAATTTCTTGTTCAAATCATCCCAATTTTAAAACACAAAAATGGGGATTTTTTAAATAACCTGTTACGAGTTTGAATTTTAGTTTGTATTTGTTACGTTCTTTTAGCTCGTTTAAATTGTAAGATTTAATTCTATGTCTGATCAATTGTAAAATCCCAATGTTTGTTAATAGTACATTAAAATTATTTTACTCATTCAGATTTCCCCATTGGCTAGTGTGGCATTAAAAAACAATTTTTGTTTCCGATTCTTTGCATTATTATTTCAGATAAAGTTGTCACATTGAACAAGAAAACTTTTCGATTGCACCGTTGTTCTTATAGCTATAATATATATAGCTAACTATATAGCTAACAAGTGCTAATAGTTTTTTCTTTATAAGTAAAAACTAATTAGCACTTGTTGCTATCAACGTCGATCTAAATATTGAATTCCGTTCTGTTGCTTTTAAACATCCTCCACCATTTCATCACACCTTAAAAATACTCCCAGTAACTACCCTCAACCTCAAAAATCTCCACCGGCCCCTCTTTTTTTACTCCTAGAAAGCTGAGGCGGCTGAGGAAGTTTTACAAATTGATATATAGATCTTCTTAAAAATAAGCAAAATAGGTTTTACAGATGAAAATTTTATTTAACTTTATTAATGGCAAGTAACATTTTTGAATGCATTTGAATTTAAAACAAGCAGCAAATTTTAATGCAAAATAGATTCCCCGTTTCTCCAGAAAGCCCACGCAGGGACAAAATTTCAAGAAATTTGGAGGGAACTAGACAAAGGAGAAGTACCTTTTAATAGATTTTAAACAGGTATTTTTTCAGAATTTGCATCTAGTTCATTGATACAAGGGAAACCAATGCTTTGGAGACTGCAGCGAGAAATATTTTCTCACTCTAGGGAAACTTTGAGAATCATTGCAATAAAGCACTACGCCTTACAGCGCCCCCTCATTTCGACCTCCCTTCCCCCGCTCATTTTACTTTATCAATTTTCCCTTCAAAATATTTTTTGTATGTTATACTATATTGTACACGAGCAATATTTATGCATATTTTTTCTTGTTCCATTTTTTTACTTGAGTCAAATGCTTGTTTTCAACACAATGCATTTTTTCTTCAATCATATATTTACACTTAGTCATTTCGGAGAGGGTCTGGACCTCCCCCCCCCAGGCTACGCTACTGCCTGTCCCGTATTTACTGTTCTTAAATCTGGCAACCCTGTTAATAACTGAATAGCTAATTATTTTCTAGTTTCTAATTTTCAAGTGTATGAGTAGCTTACGTACTGAAGTGCAAGTGAGGTGGTATTTCATATCATTTACCAAAATTAACGTACTTTCAGCCAAAAAGAAACTAAAAATGTTTTGACTAAGATATTTTACAAAACAATTTAATTATACGTCTCCTGTTTTGGTTGCATTCAGCTATTCCAATATATTATTGTTGTTTGCAAAACAATCTAATGATTTGACTAAGATATTTTGTAAAACAATCTAATTATGCCTCTCCTGTTTTGGTTGCATTCAGCTATTCCAACATATCATTGTCGTTTTAAGTTGTTTTTCGAATAAAAATATTTTCTCTAAGGTGTGGTCGGTCTCCAGTCAAACTTGCCTCAGAGGGCATTGTTTGCGATCATCAGATCGGGACTTCTTAAAGGAGAGGCAAAAGGAGTGGGTGAAGTTCTCCGCAAAACATTTGCTAGAAAATGGTGCAGAGTTCAACTGTGTTACACATAAATACTGTACATATCGATGTTTATGATTCTTAAAACTTCAAAGCAACAGTGTGTAACAAACATTTAGAAAAAAACATAATTTTCAAAATAATTGGGGGTACACCTATTTTCAGACCACTCTGTAGATGTATTCATTTACACATTATTATTTCATTCTAACTTAACGTCTTTGAAGCATTCAGATTTAGTATTTGGTATTGATTTATAGTAACGATATTGTCCTGGTTTTCAAAAAAAAAAAAAAAAAAAAAATAGATGAAACTTTATGTCACTTACACATAATATCCTTTTAGTAAACTTAGGCATTACATTTGATGTTTAAAATATTACATTGAATGCTGTGAACTTCATGAATGAACTTCAGAAGGACCTTAAATAAGTATCCGTAGCATGTATATCAAAAAAATAAAATTAGTGGCTAGTTTCCTAATGTGCTAGAAATAGTACGTATTTGAACCATACTTTATTTAGTCTCGTTTGATGTTAGTGCTTTCTATTTGTAGATCACCATGGAAATGAAAGCGGAACCTGATAATATTATCGATTTTATTTAAAATACTTGTAAAATGAATTTAAACCCCGGTGTTTATTCAAACTCTTCATAAGAGAAAATATTAGCACAACCTATTCAATTTTTTGGAGCTAAATTAACTATTAACGAAGCTTCAGATTTTATTTTCATCACGTTTTTGATATTGATTAAGTAAACTTACGTTGAAAATCTTTTCATTTCAAACTATACGCTAACTTCATCAAATAGAAAACTAACATGAGAAGTAATGTGCATTTAAGTAAATAAATAATGCTTGTGCACAAATAAATTTTAACTATGATCAACAAATTAATTTGAATTGAAGAAATGACTTGTCTGCTGCGATTAGAACTTACTTTTGCTGGTGTTGAAAGGTAATGTTTATCTAAAGCAATCAGGGAATGTATCTGAACAAACTTCCTGATTTAATCAAATGCTAATTTTTCACCCTGGATTTATTGCCATCCAATATTCGGATGCTTTATTTTGAGAGATTTTTAAGAGATCATGTAGGGTTAGAAATTTATAAATGAAACTGCAATCTCTATTGTATCAAAATCGATAATATTTACGTTTTACGCTACATTTTATATATTACAAGATAATAAGTTTCAAAAATACAAAACTTGTAAAATTAAATTGATTTACTATTGTATCTAGTACGAAATTAGTGTATAGTTGTATGCAAAAATAGTTATATGCAAGCATGTACCAACAGCCTGATTGATAACAGTTTCAATTCCTGACAGTTGGAGTCATCAGTCAAAACAAGTGCAGTCTCAGAATGTCGTAACCGGGATGTCGTTGTATGCTTGAAGTTTTGCATTAGCCATGGCTTGCAGTTCAATAGGTCTCAATATCTGAATCTAACTAACTGATTGTTGAGGTTTTCAGCTGAATTAAAAGTCATACGGTAAAAAACAATTTCAAAAATAATTTTCAATTAATTTATAATCTTAATTAGCGGAATGATTAATTGTTTAATTATAATCTATAAATTTAATCTATGCACATTGCAGATATTTAGATACTAACCAAATTTGATGCAGTATCCCACGAAACCACTGTACCTCCGTGGACGTGATTAAGTTTTTTTTATTTTATTTTATTTTAAGCTAGACAAGAAAACTACTGGCCTCATTATCTCTGCTCTTTCAGCCGGAAGATTGCTCTTTTCAATAACCGCAATAAAAGATGTTCCAGATGTTCCATTTTTTCCATATATCAACAAATTCTAACAATTTGCTTTCCGTGACAAACTCCAACAAGGGGAAAATATGATGGGAACGATGACAGCGGGGTCATTTCACACGAAACAGCGTTGCTGCTATCATTCGACTAAAAAAGACTGAGCTGGCTATATGTTTTTTTTTTGTTTTTTTTTTTTGAGGCGTATCTTAAATATGTCAGATATGAGTTTTGAGCCCAAAAATCTAATCAGCTAAATTGCTTTACATCTTTTATTACTTTCTCTTTAGTTTGTATCATAATGTTTCTGAATACATTCAGAATAATCTAACTTTTGTGAAAGTTTTTAAGCCTGTTATTGCGTGGAAAGGCTAATTTAATCTTGCCGCTTTTTGTTGAATTTAGCATTGAAGACAACAAAACAGATGGTTTTCTGTTCTGGTTTTTATCTCAACGAATTCTTACAACCAAATTTAAATGTAAAATTTAATGAAAGAAATAAATCCGTAACTAAGTGTAATAGTGTTGTTGAAATACCAAATATTGTCATTCAGAAATTGCTCCAATAATGCAGAATGTTTTTCGAAGATTTGAATATTTTAGAAAAAAATTAAGTTTTATGCATCATTCCTCACGAAATCTACATATTTTTGTACTTTTACTGTTCTATTGTAAATGATATTGTCTCCTTAAACTTATTTGGTCACTCTAATTAAAATCATTATAAGTAGCTTTTTTAATAACCACTATGCTTTTTGTTCACCTGTTAATGCTTCGTATTCCCAAAGAAAACAATAGTAGAATTGCGTAAGATAGCTACACAAAATATCGCAGCTTTCAACTCAATTAAAGGCAGTACTTCATCAGTTTTTTTTAACGTTGCAAAGAAAGACAACAATGTTTTGTCGACCGAAAATTCATTGTTTTTGTTGTAGGTAGTCCGGTTCTAACAAAACGCGGCTTTTTTTAGCACAGTTTCCGTCTACACGTCTAATAGTTTACGGAAACCGTCGTCAATGAGGTTTCACTCTAAAACGAAACTAAAATTTTACATTTCTTGTACAACAGAAATCCAAATCACTGATTTAAACTAATTATCTATTCACAGCACATTTACAAATAAACTCAGCACGAACAAAAACGAAACTGTCTAAAATTCACAACAGAAAGGAATTTAAATTTACAGAGACAGTGTCAAATGACACACAATCAAATGTTTCATCAATTGAAGCGATGCCTTACAGCTCTGGAAATATTCCTATTGTCTATTGAATTTGTTGCATAAAAAGCTATCGGGCGGCAGACACTTCTTTGTTTGGCTCTCTTGGCTCCTCCCTTAAGAGGTTTTTCGCCTCCAGCTCATGTGATTCCTATTCCGGGCTGATGAGTGCTAAAAAGCATGAAACTGCAGTCCTCGGATGGAATAACTGAGTTGATGGTGTATTTTAAGTATTTCTGCCTTAGCCCTGGCTTAGGGCGGTAACTTACTACAAAATACCATGCTTTGCTATCAATCTTTGAGTTGAACCTCACTATTGCTGCGGTCGCTCATCTGGTTTGTTAATTCTGCATTAGCTACCAGTTTGTTTGGCTCTCTTGGCTCCCTTAAGAGGTTTTTCGCCTCCAGCTCATGTGATTCCTATTTCGGGCTGATGGGTGCTAAAAAGCACGAAACCGCAGTCCTCGGACGGAATAACTGAGTAGGTAGTGTATTTTAAGTACTTCTTTGTTGCTTCAGTTTACTGGCGCTTGAAAACAGCGCCGTAGGAAGACTTATTTCTTTTTTCCCGTTTAGGTTTTTTTTTCTTTTTTTTCAAGCAGTTATTTTCACTACTCAAATGCAATGAACGTTATACGATTGCAAAAAAAAAAAAAAAATGCTCAGATTACGGGGCGGGGGGAGGTCGCGATCCATGTGACCCCCCCCCCTCCTTGTATACACCCCTTCATGTAATGACCAAAAATATTGAATTAAAAAAAAAATTTCATATGTTTTCTATCAAGTTTTTTTCATTTTTTCAAGCAAACATTCAAATACATTCGCGGTTTTTATATATATATATATATATTTTCTTTGGGGGAGGCATGACCCCCGTGCCCCCTCGTATCCGCCACTGGTTGAGGTCCTCACTGTAACTATATATTTAAAGAAAAAAAACGAGTATGCAAATGATCTTGACAGTTCAATCTACATAACCACAAATTTCTACTATTTCATAAAGAAGAATTCCTAACTCATCTGTACATTTGTTTTCACTATGTTTGCTGTGGTCAATAAAATAATTAACTGGAAACCTGAAAGCTCTACTAATGCAGGTACTGATTACGGGTTTAAATATTTGCTTTTTTTAAATCAAGATAATATATAAGTACAAGTTCATAACTCTTTCTTTTAATGACGAAAAAAGCATATAAGCTATAATTTAAACTCGAAATCCTATTTCGCTTTCACCCTGCTTCCCCAAATGACTTTTTGCCCGTGTTATTATTCAACAACTCCTGGTGACATTTCTGGCCAGTTTACAACATCAGCAGATTAGAATGTTGAAGGGGGGAGGGAGACACGACTCCATTCGATATTACTTTTTTTCTCCTAAGTATTCCATTTGAAAGAGCTCATGGGTGGTAGTTCAGTCACGTGAGGGGTGTGCCTCACAGACGGCTTTTTCTATTTTCAATTTTATCTTTGTCAGTTTCTTTTTGCATTTTTTCTCCGCAAATGGCTGCGGTATTACTGTAATTTCAAGCCTTTGTCTCCGCTTTTCTTTATCTATACATCATGGGTGACAACTTGTCATTTCACAGAGAGGCGGAAAACTTTTTTAGGCTGATAAGCATAATTTCATTCAAGTGTGAAACTTTCTTCAGCTCTAAAAAAAAAAAAAAAAATCATTTAAAGGTTCAGACAAAAAGTCAAACGAAGGTTGTATGATTAGTCATAATTTCATATAAATCTAAAGAATAATACTGCCGTGGGCAGGCAATGGGCTGCCCACGGCAATTAAAAATAAAACCGCACTTTTTTTTTTTTTTGCATTTTTGTCATCTATTGTACAGAAGCTTTATTATACACATTTGCTCATTTGGTTTCCGCTGAGAAAAAACGCGAAAAAAATAGTATAATTGCAACATTTCCCCGTTGTTAGTATTGAACCCAACACATATTTCTTCAAATATCTCGAAAGTTCATTCCTGCAGATTTTTGTCTTTTTCAGTCTAAAATAAGTGAGCTTATGTGGGAAAAGATATCATGTCTTTTCATTTGGACGTGAGACTGACATTTGGACTACAGCGCTGGTGAACTGTGCCGCAACTCAGTTTAGTGTTATTTTCGGGCATAACTGCTATCTTATTCTGGGTTGCTTTCCCTTGTAAAAACAAAATTTAAGTAAGGTAAACAATTAGATTTAAAAGGAAAATTATAAACCTGCCTATAATTTACAAGCTGGTTTGAAAAGAATTTTTTAGGAATGAGGTACAGTGAATTCTGGACTATCTGAGTTATAGATAAGAAACTGTAGCAGTGTATATAATAGCTAAAAATATGAATAACACTCGCACATACATTTGAATTATAACTAAAAGAGATAACATTGAATGCAAAAAAAATGTATGTAAAACCGAACAACAAACAATAACACAATCATAAGTTTAAAAACATTTAATTTCTGTAATATTTGTAGGTATTTTATATACTTAAAACCTGAGCGTATAAACCTATGTATGCAACTATGTCTGCAACTATATATGCAACTACGTATGTAACTATGTATGTATGTCCAAGTTTCTTCTCCCGAACGACAGTGAACTGACCATCGAACCAGGTATCGATGGATTCGTAATCTTCCCGTCTTTCATGTTTGGCTATTTAACATAATCCTCCGATAATAATTAGCGAAGATATCAATTAAAAACGAGCTGATGTGTGCATCACATGACTTCCTTTTACACCAATTTAATGTTATTTCTCTATTATTGCAATTTTAATGTGATTCTCTCTCTAACTCTCTAAATATCACCAACAATGGCTACATTAAAACCAGATTTAAAAAAAAATAGCCAAATTTGTCGCCAAGTTGGCGAAAAAATTTGGCAACAAAACGGCTACCAAAAGACTGGCGATATATCGCCAAGTGTCCGCCAAATTGTAACACCACTTGAGTTTGCATCGAAATTAACAATGAATTCCCCCCAAAAAGGGGCAAAAGTCCCCGTTAGAAACACCCGAATGCAAGCACAAAAGGAGGTGCACAACTAAACCTCACTAGGAGTCTACGTACCAAATTTCAACTTTCTAGGACATTACGTTCTAGAGTTATGCGACATACATACGCACATACGTACATACAGACGTCACGAGAAAACTCGTTGTAATTAACTCGGGAAACTTCAAAATGGATATTTCGAGCGTCTATACGTTCTTAGGTACATATGTACGTGTGGTCGGGTCGAAAAAAAAAACTCAGCATTCATTTGGGGTGAGCAAAATGGAAATTAAGGCCGATTTTTGAGTGAACATTTTTTCGCGAATACAATACTTCCTTTTTTGTAAAAGGAAGTAAAAAAGAGTCACCACTGAGCTGAATATATGTTTTTTTAATCTCATTCTTATAAAATAACAAATCAGAAATGGCTAGGTATATTTGGCAGGAGAGCAATTAATTTATAAGAAGCACAAAAAAAAAAAAAAAAAAAAAAAATCGTCGCCAAGTTGGCGAAAAAACTTGGCGACCAAAAGCTTGGCGATACGTCACCAAGTGTTTACCAAATTATAACACCACTTAAGTTTGCATTGATATTAACAATGATTTCCCCCCAAAAAGGTGCAAAAGACCCCCTTAGGAACATCCGAAAGCAACCAAAAGGGGAGGTGCACAACTAGACCCCACTACGAGTCTATGTACCAAATTTCAACTTTCTAGGACATACCATTTTTGAGTTATGCGAGATACATACGCACATACGCACATACGCACATACACACATACGCACATACATACAGACGTCACGAGAAAAGTCGTTGTAATTACCTCGGTGATGGTCAAAATGGATATTTCGCGTGTCTATACATTCTTAGGCACTTTTCCGCATGTGGTCGAATCGAAAAAAAAACTCAACATTCATTTGGGGGTGAGCAAAATGGAAATTAAGGGCGATTTTTGAGTGAAAATTTTTTCGCGAATACAATACTTCCTTTTTTGTAAAAGGAAGTAACTAGTAATTATGGCACTTAGATTTTGATATAAAATCCCTATTTTTCGAAGGCTTTCCTCCATTCAAATTATTGTTCAGTGCTTCTTCTCAAATTTTCGCAACAATGCTTTTATTAAAATTTATAGTGTGAAGAAAATCATTGGGACGAAAAATCTGTTACCATTTTTTTTCTCGAATATGAACAAGCAAAATTCTTGCTTTTGTTTCGAAGTCTTTTCCAGTAATCGGGGGATTTGAAATGTTTACAATGTTGTTTTAAAATGTTTGGTTATTTTTCCACAATCTGTCGCAATATTTTACTGTTTTTTTTTTTTTTGTTTAAGCTTGAGCGTTACTTGACATAACTTTTAATTTCGAGGTAGACCGAGCAAAGCTGGGCGACGCAGCTGGTATCTCTTTATAGTAAATAAAAGTAAGATTTCGAGGAAATTCTGGAAGGAAATCTGTGGCCGACGTGCGTCCAGGAGACCCCAGGGCACCTTTGAAATTTTGTATAAAATTACTTCGAGTCCCGGGGGTGTGCACCTGGGGTTTTATTTTTTAAAAGCCTATTATTCCCTATTAAAGGGATTAAAAATAACTTGCGCATAATAAAATTATATATCGTTTCAAAAGGGTAGAACTTTCCGTGTTCTAAGCAATTTGTGTCAATACTCTAACTTAAATAAGGCGGGAGTTATTTGCGTTTTTGCTCGAACTTCTTTAGGCTTAGCTAAAATTTAGGCACTACTTTCTTCTTTAAATCTATCAGTAAAAAGCGAAGGAATTGTCCCACAGTTTTCTTTTTGACACCACTGAATAGAGGGGCTTTTTTTACTCCAGATCTAACTCGACCAAAGGTCGGAAAACTAAGTTTCTATCTTCAAAGGAAAAAAGTTACAAACCGTTAAAATTAAAGTTTGAATAATCCTCATCACCATTAAAGTTATTGATGCTTTATTTGGCGTTGCCATAGTTACGTCTTTTCAATTCGCATGTTTCTTCCTTCCCTTATTCACAAACTTTAAAGGTTTTGATTTTAACGGAAAATCTTAGGCTCAACTCAGTTTAAGCCCCCAGCTAAAGAGCACAATATATTACAAAGACCATGAATATACAAAAACTGCAGTTTTGCAATGCTCAGGAGCCCGTTAGCCCGTTCGGCTCTGCAAATTGGTACAAGTTATTTTCAAGCCCCGGAAAGGGGTGCTTTTGATCCAAAGGAAGCTCATAATGCGTTTTTAATCTGCTTCTTTTTAACTGACGATTTAATTCTTTGCGAAGCAATCTTCGGGGGTTGGTGATGGTTTGCGAGCAGAGGGCAGAGTTCCCCCCCCCCAAAAAAAGCCGATTAGTAGCAAGTCATCAACGTTAAAAAAATGTGAAAAGACCCGCGGATGATCCGACCGCCAATAATCCTACCGCGGATAATATTAAATTTACTGTATCATCTTTACAACTGTTAATGAAGGTTCGTAGAGCTTAAATCCAACTCAAAATCCCTTCATACGTTAACCGAAATAAAAAACTCAGCTTTCATTTTTTGCTAAAATATTTTATGTACGGTAAAAAATGAAGCAGGAGTAGCACTTGAATCACAATGACGGTTTCGGGTTGCACTAAAAAATAGAAAAGCAATTCTATCTCACCAAAAGAAGCTGAAATAATCTGTAAAAGCTATTCCATCCGTTGAAAGTCCGCAGTGACTTTGGGAACTGCACTTAGAATGTCAATGGCATTTTGCTATTGTGCTACCTGGTCACGCTGTGTTCTAATACCCTTTCTACCCGTTTATTCCTTATGCAGAGGATTTTCAATGATTTCTCACATATAGGTCATAAGTCAGATTTTTTAAACGTGTTTTTTCAGGAACTCAGTAGCAATTAATATTCTACAAGTGTGATGAGGAATAAGAATGCAGTAGTTTTTAGTACAAGTGATTTTGTCGTTTTGAAAGGAGAATGCAATTATTCTTTCCACTCTTGAATTTTTTTTTTTTTACAAATGTCAATGATTAGGTTATGAAATGGTTTGCACTCTTTTACTATTTTGTTTTTCATTTCAATACTCTTCAAATTTCTTGCTTTCAGTGTTTTTCCTGTGGTTTTTTGGTATGAATTTTGATATGATTTGTTAAAGCTCTATTATTTAGTTTTCATTTCATTTGATGCAAAAAGGCGCAGTTTTTTTAATGAGAGAATGGAAACTGAGCCCCTACTCTCCGGTACGCATAATTAGTCCATATGATGGAACTCATATATATGGCTTAGGCATCACACGAAAGATGACAGCACCATCTATCAATATTTTGTTAAATTGTAACCCTACCAGGAGCCGATCAACTCTTGGTTTGGCACCCCCAGAGACATCGTTTCGCTTGGAGGACTTTGTGACCAAGAGCATATTTAATGTCCCCCAGTCACCATTAATGAATACGGTGGATCTTCTATCGGCTGGGATTAAACTCGGGGCACTCCGGTAACAAGTCCGATGCCTTACCGATGGCCAGGCAACCACGACCCTATTATTTGGGTTTTCATACATTAATGTTGTGGCTCTTTTCTTTTTAACAGTAAAAGTTACAAAAATTCTGCAAAGAGTGTATCTTATTATGTACTTTACTATCTCAAATCACTATATCAAACGCGAGTAAGTTCATAAAAAATACGGCTTTTAATGAAGAGAAATCGTATTCAAATTGCCCCCAAATCGTCAAATTTAGATTTTAAAATCTTAAATTTTGATTTTTATTGTCATTGAAAAGAACTGAAATCGTATGTAGCTATTGTAAGGTATTGTTATCGTAGCACATAGCAAATGAAATATTTTTTATGTGATCCTAACTCGTAATACTATTGATATTTTGTAATTCCCTTTCTGTTAGAAACTTAACGGTACTGGGAAATATTCAAAGCTGAGTTTTAAGAGAAATTTTAATCGTATTCGTATACATAACGGTTCATTGTTGCTCAAAACTAAAACATCGAAAAACCTCAATGTTTTTTATTGATGTCGAATATATAGGCAATTCAGAAAGTAAAAAACATGTTGGAATTTAAAAAAAAACCTAAGCTTACGAAATATATTATTTAAGTATACATCTGAAAATGCGAATAAAATTCTACGTTGCTGCTTAGTCACCATACAAGTTGAGGCACTTATCATTGGGTTGAACAAGTTTTAAATTTTTTCGTCGTTACTTTTTTTATTAACCAATTTTTTGAGACGTTTAGCTTGAATATGTTTTTGAAAATCTATTAAATATGCTTCAAAGAATCCAATAATACGAATTCGAAACGAGTAACAGAATAGTATTATATAATCTTGCGAGGTTTCTTCAGAATCGTACAGTACATTCGAACAACAATGTCAACATTTTTGCAAGTGATCCTTAATTACCCACTAGAGCGTCATTCTTGTCATTGATTTCAGATAAGCGTTACTACCCTTATATCTTTTGCTTCCCGTCCGCAGCAACTTCTTATCTTGTTAATGGGAACCTCTAAGAATGATCGTTATGATTTATTTTCTTTCTACCATCCTTAGCTAACAAAAGCAGAACATGTGGGAATTTTGTGGCTTTAGCTTCGTAACTTCCTTAACTGCATGTTTCAATTGCGCTTAAAAATATTTCTTGTCACGCAGAGGGGAAATGATTTGGAAAAGATTTGGTATTGCTGAAAAATTGCTAAAAGAAAATTGCTCCAATTTTTTGTAGAGAACATTTTTATGGATAATTTATCAACAAACAAAAATGCTTTTTATTTGATCAAATAGTGTTTGCTTTTCGTTTCTCTCAATTCTTTTTCTAAAGGGAAAGTAAAGGCAGATAACAATGTTAAATCTCCAGAAGAAAAAAATCATACATTCTCCTCATCTTTATTTTCACGTTTTGCTGTCTTGTTATTTTGTGCCAACTAGATTGGCAATTTGTGGTGCACTGCTTCATTTTTCCAACTGTACCGTAATGTGGTGTGATGTCCAACTTCCACAGTACACACATGCCATAAGAACCCATTTATAGAGTAGACATCCCCATTCGCAGCAAAAAAATACACATTCACACAAAGAAAGAACAAGGATAAGATAGATAAGGTACATCCACGCCCGAGCCTGGATTCGAAGCTGGGATTTCTCGATCGCAGTCAGACTTCACTATCCAATCGACAAAGTGGCTGGTCAGTCCCGTGTCCAAATGAAAAGACATGATGCCTTTTCTTCCATAAAAATAATCATCGAAATAAATTTATTATTTCCAAATCTCACCAAGCGACTACGTTACCGTTATCCTGTCGCATATTCATGTAACTTGCGGAAATAATAAATGCTGTGGACAATGTTCTAACAAACGAATAGTATTTATTCTAAGAAATAATATTTGCCCGTTGCAAAAAAAAAGACGAAAAAAAAAATCGTTTCGGAATACTTAATGTACTTACTAATAAGACTAGGCTCTGTTAAGTTTTAAACATAAAAAAATATTAAAAGCATGGAGACTACAAATATGAAAAACGTCAAATATATGTATAGGTTTTGGCTATTCTTATGCCACCATCGTGATTTTTTTAAAACTCGTTTCTATTCCTTAGCATTCAGTTCAAAGGGAGACTTCATATATTTTGTCATTGCAAGTGCGAGACAATCAGCGATTGTGTTTAAGTATAATAATAGATCAGTGCGAAGCATAAACTGATAGCAAAGACACAACAATATATATATATATATATATATATATATATATATATATATATATATATATATATATATATATATATATATATATATATATATATATATATATATATACTATATATTAGGGTGGTCCTTATTTATATAGGAAAATATTTTTTTCGGAATTCAACAAGTGACGCCCCCTAGTTTTGTGACACTATAATAAAATGTAATCTGTGCAAAATTTGAACTCGATCGGTTAATAATAACACGTGCCCCTAGGGCGTTGAACTTTACCACTTTAAATAATTTTCCCACAAATCGAGTTTTTACTCTAGACTCTGTACATCGTTTCTCCTAGGTTTGCAAAATATTTTTACAGCGTTGTAGCATTGAAATTAATCTTTTTAATTACTTCATATCATCTAAAGGTTTTACATTGAATAAGAATGAAATGGTGCTTTAGAAACTTTACCTTAATCATACGCTTTTCTCAACATATTTCAATCGTGTGCATTTTCTTCCGAGTCTTGGACTGTCTGTAAAATAAATTGCTTTTGTGACTCAAATTTGGTAAATTTATTGTGAAATTCTTCGATTAATTGTGCTCCTCTTTCAGTTGTATCATTCACAACTTCCAGTATTTTAACGATACCTCTTCCCTTTAAAAGCTTCCTTCATTTTGCCATGAATCAGGATCTAATAGGAAAACATCTTTTGGTGTTTGTTACTTATCAAACAGTTTTATTGACTTGTAATTGATTCTATAAAGCGGAAGATCTTTACTAAGGAAGTATTCCAAATCATCTACTGTTATCTGTCATAGACACGTCTTCCTTATCAGCAAGCATTTTTTGGAGTAGCTTTTCAAAGTACGGACAAAGCTCTAAATCCCCTAAATACCATAAGTTATTTATGAATTTTCCAATAATCATTGTACGCTGCTGTTTTTTTGACACATTAATTATTTCTAAATTGGGTTGCTACGAAAAATCATATCTTCATACAATTTTGTAAAACAGAGCTGTAAAACAGCATTTATGAGCTCTCCTCATGTAAGGTAAATTTAAAGTTTCCAGTTTATTAGCGGTCCCCCCCCCAGTTACACGATGTAGCTTTGTATCCCAGTGAATAACTAAAAAATCTAAATTTAAATTCATGAAATTTGATTCGTCTCGAAGTTTTTCTCTTGCTCTCTTAAGGGATGTCCAATTGATCACAAGGTCATTTGGATTTAAATTTACTGCATCTACATAGTCAATAAATGAACAGCATCTTTGTCCCTAATACGGCATTTGTCCAACAGTGATGAAAGGCGAGCCGATATCAATAGTTGTTAAGCTTTTTTTGGTAGTAGTAGAACAGATATAGAAAATAGTTTCAACAAGTTAGGATAGATACCCATTTCGGTTTCTAAATCTTGGGAATTGCAAGAAGAATTTGATGATAATAAAGGTATATGTACTGAAATAGAAGAAAATTAATTTAAAGTATAAACTTTTACATTATTCCGATCTGGACATTTTTAAAATTTATATTTTAGGTATGGAAAATACAGCATATTTTTATGTTAGAGTAATCGAGTATTTTTCAAAATTTATACTTTAAGAATTAAAAATTGCATAAACATTTAAGTATATTTATAACTAAAGAACACGAATTAAAATAAAATTGCCAGTATTATATTTATAGCACTGAAATCTAGGGACCCTATTGTTCACACCTATAACATACACAGGAAGTTTTTTAAGCAACACCCCCAAAGCCTGGAGGAGGCAATTTGTTATCGTCAAAGATCAATCATTAATGGCCTATGTCATTCATTAATGGCCTTTAGAATCCCTTGTGTCTATATCGGTTGAAAGAAATGTTCCCCTGCCGCTTGGTTTGAACCGAGCGCAAAATAGCGGTATGGTTGACCCAAGGCCATTGGTGTACATGAAGCGTCTGTAACATGTAAAATTTTACACAATGAAAGTGAGAGAGTGGTTAGTCTGGAAGTAGCAACATCTATTCAGGTTCAAAATTACTTTAAATATGAAACTTAAAAAAACTTTCACATAAAAATGAGAAAATCCGCAATTTTTTCTTCGAAACTTAAAAAAGGGGGCCCTAGGGGCACGGGTTAATATTCATGGATTGACTTAAAATTTTGCAAGGATCATTTATTTGTATAATGGAACAAATTGAGGGGGCGTCGCGTAAAATATCTACAACTTCAAAAATGAGGACCACCCTATATATATATATATATATATATATATATATATATAGATATATATATATATATCTATATATGCAGAGAGAGAGACAGATAGATAGATAAATAGATAGATATGTGTGTGTGTGTGTGAGAGTGTGTGAACTCTTATTTTTACTATTTTCACCCGAACAGAGTTTCTTAACTGGTTTGAAGTTCAATCGATTTCAGATGCGTTGCGACGACTACTTTTCTTCCATCTAGTGGATAAATTCCTCTCCCCGTTACATCTTTACATCTTTTTTATCTCATCTACTGTATGTAAGAATTTCCTCTGACACCGGACAACAGCACACGAATATGTATAACATCTCTTCGTTATTATAACTACGTTTCGAAAAGCACTCAGAAGACACTTCCGGTTCGGAGTTTTCTCCCCTTTTTCCTAGCAGCACTGAAAACGGGAAACATAAATATTGAACGAGAACTTTAGGTATAGATATTGAAAATTTTGCGTAAGAAGGACGTAATTTTTTCAGCAAGTTGATCTTGAATATTTTGTTATACATAGCATGCAATATTAATATATTTATTTTTATATTTGTACAGGTACAATAAAATCGTGTAGGTACTTTAAACGAAAAAAAAAATGAATTGCTGAATGAATGATGTATCAGTTCATGAATTTATGTAGAATATGAATACAAGTTATATTTTTGGAGTTTTATTTCAAGCGCACGTTTGATGAATACATGTTCCATAAATTTTTTATTGCTATTATTTTTTTATTCTTTATAACTTAGGTACTTAAAGTTGGACAATATCTGAAGCGTTCTGAGTTAAAGATAATCTAATCCCTAAAGTGTGGTTTTAAGATAAAGAGATTAGGTGTATAGGATTAAGCTTATATCCATTTGACTCCTTAAGGGATTTAGAGCTTAATTTTCTTTTATTAATGTTTTGTTGTAGAAAGATCTTAAATATTGTATACAAATCATACTTTTCCAGCCCAATATTTAAACAAAAGTTTTTTTCATCTTGATTTTCATTGTTCATGGACTTATAGTTAATAAAAAACCACGAACTTGAGTAACTTTAACTATGAAAACACATAACGGACAGTTATTAATCCGCGAAAAAAATATTGCTTTACTTGCGCAATTTTATTTCTGAACACCTCATATCACGACACCGAAAGACTATTCATTCTCAGATAAATGCATCTTTTAACTTCTAAACCAAATCCGAAATCTCTACATTTATATTTTTATACTGAAGTTATAAATATCTTAGCGCGTATACGCACGTATTATATGTTATGCGCGTTACGAATAACAAGATGCATTAGTGCGATTTTGTACTTGCTATAAGAGGCTTAAACGATGGAAAACTGATGGTAGGGAAAGACCGCTTATATTGGACCACTGCTTAAATTGGACCGGGTCCCGGCTTGAAATCTAGCGTAGAGTTCTGTGCTACACTCTGCTCAGTGGAAATGACATCCCACAAGATTTGTGTCTGAAACCTTTGAGGATGAAGTTTGGTCACTTTTCGATTTGTATTGCTTGAGTTATGAAGTGATATGTGTTGAAGACGTGTTCGATCTCATTTTGAGAAGTTGTATCTAGTAGATTAATACTAAAATTTGTGAACTGAGAAAATTGCTTTTATAGTATCATAAATAGTATTTAATGGGGATTACAGCAATGTATTTACATGCACGATTGGGAAACTAGTTGACAAAGAATAAATAAAAGAATAAAAAATGGCGTGTTTTTCTTTATTGGACCGAAACTATTTTCCTATAACGAACCGGTGGTCCAATTTAAGAATATGTAATTAAGTAAGCCTTTTTACTTATCACGTTATAAAATAAATAATTAGTGTAGCTTAATAACGTAGTTACGATTTTTGGAGCATATTTTAACACTAATTAAGGAAATTCATTCTGACTTTTTGTTTTCTTCAAGCACAATTTCTAGAAGCTGCCACACATACAACTAGGTGTTTATCCAATAAGATTCAATTTCAGTTTTGTTAAACATAGTTTTTCAATTTGACTGAAATGTGTGCTTGTTCTCGTTACTTGTTAACTGGTTATTTTATTAACTACAAGAACAGGTAGTCCAGTTTAAGAACATGAAATTCAAACAAACTTTTTAAGTTTTTTATAGAAAATAACTTAGTGGTAACATTTAAATGCACATTTAGGATTACTTAAACTATAAATTATAAGGCTTATTATAGCATTCACACCGACTTTTATTAAGTTAGTTGCTTAAAAGCTTCAACCCAATAAAGTAGATTTTTTTTTCTTCTTTTCCTTTTAGCCAGAAACTTTAATTTCAGTTTTGTTAGATAAATTTTTTTTTAAAAATTTGACTGAAATTTGTTCTCAATAACCTTTTTTTAAGCTAATTTCTTTATTAATTACAAGCTACGTTAATTTCTATCATTTTTGGTTTCAGACGATGTCTAAAAGGGGAAATGCTGTCCATAGACGGGAAAAATAATGAAAAGAGCCTTATCTGTTTGTAGGAATGATGATATGGGGCTATGCTATAAACTTGACTAACGATAACGGTGTAATAATGCTTCCTCTTCCAGCACACACTAAGCATCGTTTACAGCCCTTAGACATGGCCTTTTTCAAGCCTCTGTCCACATATTTTAATCGACGCTGTGATACGTGGATGCGAGAACATCCAATGAGGTCCATTACCACATATAAGACAAGAGAACTGGTAGGTGACTCTTATGAACAAACTGCAAGCGTGGCCAATATTTTGTGAATGGATTCTCAAGAACAGTAGTTTGACCTGTTAGTATAATTGTGTTTAATGACAGCGACTTTGCAGCACCCGAATAAGAATTTTGTAGTCTAGATGAGACTACCAAAGTAAACATGATACATGGTTTGTGTCGGTTGTTCAAGATGCATAAGAACAATGTACGGATAAAATTAATACAAATTCCGAGGAATCAGTATTTAGTTCTCATCAAGTTATAATCTGAGGTTCTATTGATGATTTTGTTGAGGTGACACACATATTACCTTTACATAAAAAATAGAAGGCAGAAGAAGGAAACCTACTTCGGCAAACGTTCTTACGTCATCGCCACAGAAAAAGGATACACAACCAAAAAGGTCGCAAAAAAGGCACAAAAAAACCGCAAAAAACAACTGGACTTGCAATATTTGTCATAGAAATGAAGTGCAAAGCATGATTTATTGTATTAAATGCCATCAGTGGGTTTATCAACACTTCGCGAAGTTAGCCCAAAGCGAAGGAAATTCTATTGCAAATCCTGTAAAAAGACTGTACAGTTCAAATGCAAGTTTTTATATTATTTACTGTTACGATTCAATCTAGGAAGCGCATGGTTCAATATAGGCGCATATATTCCTAAATTGGACTTTTGAAACTTTGTTAAAAATAATTGTTTAAAAGATTACTATCGTCATATTTACAGAAAATGTAAGTACCTATGACGGTTCCTAATTAAGTTTGGCTTCATATGCCCTATTTTTATTTTTGTTTTCTTCACATTTAACGACACGGGTCTCTTGTTCTTATTGGATCCAGTATAGGTGGTTTTCCCCTAATGGTTTTTAGGAGTGACACATTTCTCTTAGCTACCAATTTTAAAGTCAAGATTAGCAACAAAAACTGAACATAATTTTTTTTCAGCAATGGTTTTACGTAATTATGCACATGTTACAACTCGTACGCTGTGGTCAATCACGAAAAATTCTTTCTTATGAAACAACGTACTATGTGACAATAAATATTACAATGTTAATGAGCAAAAAATTGCAGAGAACTGCCTACAGGAGTTTTGAGGTCACAAGGATTTTTTCGGCTGTCTTTTCATCCATAACCTCACTTCTTTTGCTTTGGAAAAAAAAAAAGGTTTCTTGCAATCCCGAAACACATGTATGCAGTTCACTGCAATTTAGTATTAATTGACGTGGAAATATTTACTTTTCCTTTTTTTGCAAGAAAATATTTCTTTACTGTAACATACTTTTTAGAAGCTGACCACCTTGTCTAGTGGTCAAAGAAGTCTATTGAGGATGGAAAGATTCTAGGTTCAAATCCCGGCTCGGGATGTGCTGCATTTTCTCTCACCTGTCTTTATCCTTTCTTTGAGTGAATGTGTTGTTTTGCTATGAATGATTGCCTACTCTATAATCGGGCTTTTATGGCATGTGCCGACTGTGAAAGTCGGACTTCACAACATATTACGTTACAGTTGGAAAAGTGAAGCAGCGTCCCCGAAATTTCCAGCCTAGAGGGCACGATAAAACAACTATATTGGAAACCGCTCTGAATTTAGAACTAAAGAACTTTGAAAAAGGACTAAGCTTTAGAGAAAAAAGCTGTTGTAAAAAATAATTTATTGCTCTGTTTAATGTGAAAAAATAATTGTGTTGAAAGTTTTAAAAATTAAGTATTTATGTTCTTTTATTTATTTTTAGAAAATAATGTTTTTTCAATTTTTTGAAACTTCAAGAATTTTTCTTTTTTTTACAGAGTATCTTTTTATCTTCACTGGAATCAATAGCGTTTCTCTTCCAAAAGAAAGATTCGGAAGAGAATCGTATGCTAAGTTTAAATGAACTGAGACTTTGTAACGCAAGAAATTCAATACTTGAAGCAGAAGTTGGAAAGTTTTTGTGGTCGGGGCTTTGCAAGGATAAATTACACTTGGTAAGTTCATAGTTCGTTTAGAACATTTTCCTTATTTTAAATTTATTTCAGCATAGCCTTATTTCAAACTATACTAATAGTTCTCAATTAAATTTCCCCATTGGAACTTCTCTTCGATAATTGTGAATTACTGAAACAATGCGTTTTATAATGGGTTTTCTGTGTTAGAACTATTATAGAACTGACCAAGATCATAAGAAAACATGAAAAAATATTTTATTTTAATAATGAAAATCCGAATAATGACTAAAAATGTATTCACATATTTTGAATTAAGAAAAATACTTTATCACGAAACAAGTTAAAGTATTGAAAACATAGAATCATAGGTAGGTTTGCCAGATTTCTGAAATACTCAATCGGGGCACCAGAATGCACCCCTCCCCCATCGTCGCTAGTTCTCTAAAGGGTACACACCTGTGCACCTGTGGCTGATTTTTGGAGTGTTTTATTGTTCAGTTTACTCTCAATGCTATGAAGATGTGGTTACTAATTATAAATTACTAATAATAAAAAATGACATAAGAAGATAAAATTTGAGCATTTAACTTCTTTGATGTAAATATTTACGATTTATTTTAATTAGAAAAAATATTTTGAATGAGGAATAAAACGTTGAACAATATTTAGACAAACTTTTCATTTTAAAGGAATTGCTTGGTTTTAATCTTGTTATAAAAATCCTTTCAATCTAGTTCGGTGTTAGTTTTACAAGTCAACGCTACAAATTATAAAGTAATTATCCTAAATAATCCATCGCAGTTAATTATTTTTAGACCTTTTTGATCATTAGTAATCAAATTCATCTTTTTCCGGGACGTGAAGTAAAACGGCTGGGACACCGAGATTTTGTCTGAAAACCGGAACTCTCCCGGTCAAACCGGGATGTCTGGCAAGCCTAATCATAAGCACCACATCGCAGTCTAGGATCCTATTACCGCACGTGGTTTAACCAATGTGATCGAATCTGAAGACAGCTCTGCTTTGTCATGCAGGCCAAAAGCCGAAGAATCCTTAAACCTGCAACCCTAAGCGTAGTAATTTATAATTCAAGCTCCTAGGATTTTATGTTTTCGAGCACACAAGTGAGTACAGGGAGACACGAACATTCAATTCTATTTTTTATTATTAAAAAACACAGTAATGAATTTCTTTCAAATGATACAATATTTGCCACTGCAATAGATATTATTAAAAATAATCTAGAAAAACTAGGAATTCATAAAAAAAAAAAATCGTCTCACTGTTCCCCCAGTAAGTGGGAACAGTGATACACATATTTTTTGAACAAGCAAACTTTGAAAGAATCTAAATTTACCTAAAAAACTAGGAGTGATTGTTGCCGTTTAGTTTTGGTATGAGTTATTGCCCTTACAAGGTAAATTTCATGTCGTCACACAGTAGGGACATCCACCGCGCACTTGTTTGGAACTGAGATAAAATAATTTAGATGTTTCGGATTGTTAAATTCGCAACTCCAATAAACTATTAGGGGCGCTATAGCCACTGTCTAATGGCGGATGAGAAAGGTAAAACAAACAAATGCCGTAACTTATAACTTGCTTTGACGCTTAGTGAATGGCAGTAATTTTTCATCGTGTTTGTGAGAAGCTTTCTTTTCTATTTTCTGAAATAACATTACACCTCAAACTGTCTGAAGTCTGTAATTTACCTCAAAGAAAACACTTGGAATGGAATATTTTACCTTTTTCTTTAATATTGCTAACCACCGCAAGGTAGCGTATTCGAGCTCTGGAGTTGCGAATTGGTTTAAAGTGTCATATCATGATGTAGTATTTAATAAGGGTTTCACTGTGGCCTTTTTCTATCACTAGTACCATCAGAAAATATCCAAATAAGCTTATCTGACTTCCTTTTTTCCACGAATGTTGAAAATTTGAAATGCATATAAATATTGTTACTTTTAGCACACTGATACGAAAAAAAAAATTTAAAGAGAGTAAGTACAAAATGAAAAAGTTTTGCGATGTCATTTAGTTGTGATAGTTATAATTCCATTCAAGCATCCATTATTTCATTGGTGCAGGGCTTAAACTTATTTATTATTTCCATCTACAAGCTGATTGTAATTAAATTTAACTCAGTACATAATTTCAACACTTTTATTATGAACTAGTGGTACCCACACGGCTACAACAACAGTCTACAAAGTTTATTTAACAGTGCAACAAACAATGCTGATATTTTAGTTCGATAAGGTCAAATTGTATTGATAGAGTTATTTTTCGTATATAGGATTTCAAAGCAACTTTTCTTCCATAATACTGTTCACAGTATGTAAACTTAAATTAAAAAAAAAAAAATATGAATACATTTTTTTAATCAGACTGGAAACATCTAAACAGGAAATAAATAGCTGTTATCTCCCGGTCTCCCTGTACCAAATCCTCCCCTACAATAAACACACAATTATTTTAAGGTTTACACATTTCCACATTGGTTCACACTCACCGGTAGATCGCCTTGCCTTCTATTTAACCGACTTCAAAAAGAGGGTTATGATTTTGTTTTGCGGCTTTTTATGTATGTTTTCGTATTATTCCAAGACTACTCGACCGATTTGAAAAATTCTTTTTTTGTTTGGAAGGGTGTACTTCCCAGACGGTCCCTTTTTAATTTGGTCTGGATCTGATAAGGGGTCTCGGAGAAATCCAAGAAACTTTGAATTTCACACATTGTGGATACGTAATCCAGCTTATGTTAGTGGGCGAATACGTCACAGGTCACGTGGTTTGTTTTTCCGTGACCGGTGCATTTTCACAGCAAAGGTTTTGCCTTCGTCTTGAACAATAATTCTCGCTGCATATGAATGATTAATACTCGCCGCCTGTTAATTTTTACTTATAGGTGTTACTAATTATTTACTACGTAGCAAAGCAGTAAATTAAATATATTTTGCTACTTTAAATGCTAAATCAATTACCTTAATATTATTTTGAACTAAAATAACTTTATTCTTTTTTTAGTCACGATTTTTTTTTGATATTTCAGTTTTTAAACATATTTAGTGTTCAATTCAAGGGGAATTGAATGCAGAACACCCCTCCCTCTATGATTTAATTTATATTCTTTAATAATATGCTGTAACTGGTGTCTGATTTCTCAAGTTTGACCAGCATTTAGATTTACTATTTCACAATGCCGCCAGTTTAATTTGAAATTAGGGTTATATTAATTAGCAAAATTCAAAAAAAAAAAAAAAAAAGAAAAGAAAAAGAAAAAGGAGGAGATTCTAAAGTCGAATTTGTTTTTTCTTTGTACAATGTTCCATAAATACTTGAAGACACCTGTACCCAGGGGCGTGCACAGGGGGGGGGAAGAACACCTGTTGGCCCCTGAAGAATGAAGGGGTCCGTCATTTTACGACTTGCAATTTACAGTTTTTTTTTTTTAATTTGCAAAACCGTAAACATTAAAATGGTCCTAACTAAATACTGAATTCAGTCTACTTTTAATCAGAAATGTATTAGTTATTGAATTTCTGCTAATGCTGGTTCATCGTGAGGTTTAGTTAAATGTTTAAAGGTTCTAAATCAGATCGAGTTATTGCATCAACTTTTGACTCTGCTGTGAGCTACGTATACTCGCCCTTTCGCTAAGTTCTTTTTTCCTAAATCTATGACAGCTTTATCGAGGGTTGTGTGATACGTATTGTTGTGAAATATAATTTACAATATTACAATTTTAATATTTACAATTTTAAATTTAAACCGATTTCTGTTTTTTTTTAGTGACTCGTGCGTTTGCTTAAGCAAACTTTGATAAATTCCAACTAATGATGAAGACAAAACATTTTTGTACATAGTTGCGCATTTGAAAAAACAGTCATCGGAAGTCTGCTTGTCAATCTTTTTCTCTATCGTGCTCAACCTTAGTTGTTTTCAGACTCATGTGCTCGACGCTTTTTTACTCGAGATGCGCGTAAGAAAGGCCTCCACGTCTTGTGCCACATACTCTATCATGTGAACATATTTTACATTTACACCACTAAAATGCAAAAAATAATTTACTTTTAAATAAAAAAAAAACCGCCTTCAAAAAACGCCTGGAAACTAAAAAGCAAAAAAATAACCGATTACACTTACATACTATTTCTTACCCAAACCTAGAAATGAAATTTATTTTACAATTCCAGTACACACAAATTGGCTGAACTAAATACCCAATTAAAAAAAAAACACTGATTTTAATTACTATACGATGAATTATTTCAAATATCTAACTAATTATATACGATCGCTTAATTTTTAATAACCTTTTGAAGTCGGGGCCTCCTATAAACTACCACCTAACGTAAGTGAGTAGGTTTAGTTTTAAAGACTCATTTCGTGTTTAGTTAAATTAGTGTTTAATTCAGAATTCGGTGGGTTGCCAGTTACGTTAGATAGTAGTTTACAGGAGGCCCCGACTTCAAAAGGTTATTAAAAATTAAGAGATCGTATATAATTAGTTAGGTATTTAAAATAATTCATTGTGCAGTAATTAAAATCAGTGTTTATTTTATAATTATGTGCTTAGTTTAGTTGTTTTTTGTACTGGAATCGTAAAATAAATTGCATTTCTAGGTTTGGATAGGAAATAGTATGTAAGTGTAATTGGTTATTTTTTGTTTTTTAGTTCCTAGGTGTTTTTTGAAGGCGTTTTTTTATTTTAAAGTAATTTTCCACTTTGATTTCAACATGTAAATTATTTTTAAAGAAAAACTACCATTATAATATTTTTTTCTAATAGTTCTCAATTAAACACAATAACTGAGAGAAAAACTTACTTATTATTGTAGGCACAAAATATGTTTTTTTATCAATACCTATGGGCTCAAATTTAAACTAATATAATTAAAATAACCAAAATTCAAAGTTTTCGTTGTTGCTAGTTTTGTTCTACTGCATTCTAGGATTTCAAAGGAAGAACGAATTTGATTTCTTTCTCCATAGCGATTGATTTTGCAAGCATACATTCTTGACCTTCCTATACTGCTCGTTTCACTTGCGCACAGCACTTCGATTGCCCATTCTTTTTCTGAATGCACGCTTGTGTGATGGTTATGGATTGGAATTGTGGGAATTCTATTCGTTCAATTTCATGGAAAAAAAGTTTGGAGAAATTCTTTCGATTTACTTTGTAAACGATATAGTTTCGTTTTGTGTGCTATTATTTTATGCACGGTTAGAATAACATGCAGTTATTACAGGAAATTTATTGATAGCAATATATTTGGAATTTTCCTTTTTGTGATACTTTCTTTTTGTAGTATTATGTTGCTGCCATTTCGTTGAATGCGTTTTACCATGTTTTATTTAAAACATTTTACAAAACTAAAAAATATTTGTTGATTTAGGAAAATCTTTCCATGTATAACATTAATATTTAACTTAAGGTGCAGTTAGTTAGATAACTTTGTATCTTTTGCAAATTATTAAACTTTAAAAGAAAAGTTCAAAACCTTGCTCTTGATTTTTAGCTTTGTTTGGATCATAACATCATAAAATAATGTTTTTAAAGAAGAACGCCAATAGCATTAATAAATTGCAATCATTTCTAATTTTTTTTTATATACGATTTAATTTCAAGAAGACCAGTACCATAAATAGATTCAGTTTTCATAAGCAAGATAAACTTATTCAAAGTTTGCAAACGTTAAATAACTTTAACTAATTACAGGAGCTTTTTGAGATCATACGTTATTCAATAAATGTTCCTGATATATATTGCATCCGTAATGTTATGCATTTCCAGCAATAATGCAAGAAAAAGTTTAATTACTGAAAATGTTCGCAAATTCTCTAGTTTAGAATAAAAAAAATATTTGAAAATAAAGTTTTTGGGGTTAGAAGACCTTAATAGTGATAACACTTGTGGGCGAGCCACCACAAGAGGCAAACATGCGTTTTTGGCATACGAAACGAGCAGGTGTTGGAGCCTCCTACTTGGTTACTTAAATAAAAATACGAATACTAGTGTGTGCTTCAGCTTCTGTACCCAGATTCTATACCATTGCCAGCCTGTACCCAGTAATAATTCAGGGGAAAATTTTGATTTTTAAAAAGTTTCGAAATTTCTCTGTAACTTGAATTTTAAAAAAATTGAAAAAAAAAAACAAAAAACAATGATTTTTACACTTATAACAAGAAAGGTGCATATTAAAAAACGTTATTTGACAAAAAAAAAGGTCAGCCTACTCATTTATCTCTTTAAAAAATATTTTAAATTGCCTAAAACAAAGTAAAAACCCCTTTTAATTGCTTTTCGTGCATGCTTGCAATTTTCACCCACACTTTGTCAGCTTAACCCTGTTTACTATACGAATTTCATGCAGCCAATACTGAAACTGAAACCAATCAATTGCAGCCTATGCATTTCTAAAAACAGTACTCCCGTTCACTGAAGTTAATTTCGTGAAGGAGTTCTTTTTTGTCAGATGTTTGAGTCGATAAAAACGCGTTTTGCACCAATACAAGTGTCTTAACTTAAAAATTACAATTCCTTTTAAAGTTCTGCTGAAATAGAATAATGGTTTATTAAAGCAAAAACTGATGTTGAGACTAACGTAATTTAAAATTCTCTAATATGTTTTTTTTTCATTTCGAAATTCTCTAGAAAGCTTTCAAAGATAAGATATTTGTGAATGTCAAGAATTTATTCACTTAATTATTTAAGACATTTTTTCCCCGTCAAGAACTGGAATTTGTTCTTTTGAAGTTTAATTGTAACAATAAGTATTAAACAAGATAACAACTTTTAAATTAAAAGAATAGTTTATTACGTTTCTTTGATAAATAGAAGAGATTGGATGATTTATTGTGAAACAAATTAAATGAAACGGTGGAAGAAGATTTCAACTTTGAGAAGATATTTTAATTAAAGAGTTTAATAATGTATTTTTGAAATGTGAGGGCCGCACGTTTTGCTACATTTCTACTAAAAAGTTTTTCTACAATAAAAATGTAATTATTTCTCTTATTCATAAACAGTGTTTAATAAGTTTATTTTTTTATATGAATTATTGTCTTTAGCTTTATACTTCTGCTGATCCAAATATTATTTGCTATTTTGTATTCTGCTATTTTATGTGTCTGTCTTTTTTATTTTAAAATAAGTAACTACTTTTTTTTGCTAGTGGAAAGGGGGGAATACTTAATTTCTCAAAAATTACTGTCGATTTCACAGAGCAAATGTGTCTCGATGATTGAATAGTCCTTTCTTTGTGCCATGGATTTTTTTCGGATTAAAAAAACAACAACTTTTCTTTATGGAATTTTTCAAAAAAAAAAAAAAAAATAAATAAAAATAAATAAATAAATAAAAAAAATAAAGAAAGAGAAAGAAATGTCTCCAATTGTCAACATGTGCTTCTATAGGGGGCAGATGTGAACAAACCTAAGGCGCATATGAAAACGTTTGAAATATGCAAAACAAGCTTCATATTTCAACGAAACACTCTTTAATATGAAACGTATACGTATATACCAATTACATTGAAGGGTTTGTAACAAAGTACCAGTTATTTGTGTCAGTTTAAATTTTACAGTAATTGTCAATAAAAAACATTTTTTTCCAAATTATATGACTTTGCTTACTATCGAATTTTTAAGTTTCGTAGCATGTTCTAATCACAGGATCGACAGGAAAAACAATACAAGAAATACTTTATTATGTAAAATTCATTCTTGTTTAAGCTTCATACAGAATATGATGTTGGATTTTAAAATGATTTTAAACTTCAGATTTTAGTTAAAGAGAAATATTTTGTATTTTTGTTTCTTATAAATATTATCTAACACTAAATTGTGGGCCAACTATTTAGTAACAATAGATTTTAAAAAATAAAAAATAATAAAATAAATAATTAGCAATAATGTAATAATAATTAACAATAAAATTACAAACTGATTGTAGCAAAATAATATTTATACTATATTTATATTATATAATTTCCTCTTTTTTAACACTCATAATAACTCTACATTAATATTCATATTACTGGGATTATATGGGAACTGTTCACATTTGTCCCTACATATTGTGCGTGTGCGTTCACAAGTGCTGCGTAATCTACCTTAAAATTAATTTTCAAAAATAAATATTAAAAAAAATTTGAACATGTTCATAAATTTACTTGAATGTTCATATAATGGTTTTCAATATTTAAGTTTCACTTATTAGTTAGTTCAAAATATGTTTTCACGCGAAGAAGATTGCAATACAGTTTGACCAAGAAGTAAGACTGATATTTCTATTACTTGAGAATTTTTCAAGATTTTTTACTTGACGTAATCCTAGTAAAACATGCATGTTCACTAGTGCCCCGTGCTTTAATGACAAAACATGACTCTTTGTACACACAAGTATTCCAAGTTTTTTTCCCACCGTTGTCGAGTTAACAAACTAGCGTGTTTTGGATAAATTTGTTCGTCGAGCTAGGGTCAAGTTAATACCGTGCAGTAATTAAACTCTACAAGTTTTTAACGGTTGAACTTTTCTTTTCTTTGAAATGCTTAGTAGTGATCAAAGTAAACTTCAAAAACCACTCCTAAAAATTTCATTTTAATACCTATTAGATCAGCACGAAAACTTATTGATCTGTGTATCAATTTCTCCCATGTTGAATATAGCAGGTACATTTCGGAAAATTTTCAAGATTTTTAACAATTATGAAAAAATTTTGATAACACAAGTGCTTAAATCATTAATTGATAGGAAAATAGTAACAATGCTGCAAAATGTTTTATTTTGATGTATAAAGCAAGAATTAAAAAAATAGAATGATCAAAGTGTAAAATATGCATCAACTGTACATGGGTTCTTTTATTTTTACATATTTAATCAATAACCTAGTAAATTTAAGTATGTTTGCTAACTTTCTAGTTCATCTTTGTAGTTTTTAGCATGAAATGACGCGATGCCTATATGCAATGCATTGCGATGCATTGCTAGCAATGTTTATTAAATCAACATACTTTTTTATGTATCAACTTGATGCACATCGGATATAGTTGATACATTTCGGAAAATTTTAAGGATATTTTTATATGAAGTAAAATATGTGAACACAGGTGTTTAAGTCATTAAGTGGTTGAAATATTAGTATTGTATCATTTTTTTTTGATGCATAAAACAAGAAACGAAAATTAAAATAATCAAAATGTGAAATGTATCAACTGTAATCGGTTTCTCTTATTATGACATACATATTTAGTCAAACGCTTAGTAAACTTAATCGTATTTTCTAATTTTGTACTTCCTCTTTGATTTTTTTTTAGTATGAAATGAATTAAAAACGTTTTGAATTCATCACTACTTTTAGCGACATACGTATGTTGACATATCCACAGTTTTAATTTGTTAAGAAGACTTTAACGAAAGGACATTTTTTACTTTAAACCTCAGAATAATCCAAAAATGCAAGGAAAAAAAATGCTTACAGACGGAGGAAAAAAAAAAAGATTTTCTTCGAGCAGGTTTCTTTTTCCAATCAATTTAGTGCGCGAGTGAGATTCGTTTATTTATTTTTCTTATTGCATCTTGAAACGCCTGGGGAGAAAGGCGTTTGAATGTTCCGAACGAAACTGAACAGAGGTAAAAGGAAAAAAAAAGAAAAGAAAATGAGAGAGAGAGAGAGCTCTATGTTTTGTTCGCGTGACGACGGAATAGACCAGTGGTTTGGAAATGAACTCTGGAATAGCGGTTTTTCTTCAACACAATAAATAGTTCCTTTCTCCCTGTTTGCAGATTTAGTCGCAGATGTTCAGGAAATCTAATTGTAGAGTGAAACATGCTTTAAGAAGAAGAGTGGTTTTATGATCTGGGAGCAACTGCACATGCTTTGTTCATTTTGGATTGTGTTGTGGAATACTGTGATTTCTTATTTTAAAAGTGCTTTATGGGTTTAAGGAGGGTATATAATGCCTCTTCTTAATTAAGAAATGTATTTAAGGCATTTAAATTTTTTGCACGATTAATGTAGTGCTGTTTTCAAAATTGCAAATTTTGCTTTTATAACTTCAAGTATATTGAACGTTTTAATCACGAGCCATAGTTGCGAAACAAACTGAGTTTTGTTTGATGTATCGTCGACTAAGTAGGCGTTTTTTGTTTGATTTAATGCAGATTGACAAGTAGCGTTAATGTGTGAGTAGAAACTAACTTTAAATTTAAATATTTTTTAAAGTGAAAATTTTCTTACGGCACGATAAATGAAAGAAATTTTGCATATTATGGGTGCTATCTGAGAGAAAAGTTTTATAAGTTATATAATATTATTTTCAGAAATAATATTTTTTAGCCACACACAATAAGAAGAAAAGTAAATGTAGGGGTAGAAATTTATTTTTAGCGAAATTTAAAATTAAAATTTTTTTTTAAAATAAAAACCTTTTTACTGTTCGATAAATCAATGAAATTTAGCATATTATCCGCGCTATGTATGAGAAATGATTTATAAAGTACATTTTTATACGCAGTTAGAAACAAAAAGTCATGGTCCAAAAAAGGTTGCAAATAGAGGAACTCGGTTATTGAGTTCATTCACTTGGATTTTCTGAACTAACGCTAAGAAATTTGTACAAATACAGAATTCAATGTAAGATAAAAGTCATATAGCGTCTTGACATAACGAATATTTCTTAGTCATACTTTTTGCGATGTTTATTCGAATGGTGCTGCCTACATGGCAAAAGAGAAAATAATTATAAAGATCTAACATTTTGGGAAACGCTAATTTAGTTTATTCAAAATTAAGTTAATGAATGAATTAACCGTGACTAGGATTCAAAAGTTAAGGAAAAACATTTAAAGAAAGGGAGGAAAAAGATCCGCGTTAAACTAAGAGGAAAAAAAATCTGGATTTTTCATACTCTTCAACTTTCATCAAAACTGGTCCAAGTTTAATGGATATGTGTGAGGTTTTATTATTTCCAGATGCTAAAACGGTTACCAAAATTTTGTCTTTTTGCGAAGTTTTATACAGCGCGTAGTTAAGTATATGGTCAGAAAGAATCTTTGAAATTAAATTTCAGATCTCAGGTGCCAAGAAAAATATCACATTTCTTTACATTCAAAAGAGCATTATCTGTGTTTACTAAACTTTTATGAGAAAGTGTCTAAAAAATGTGATGTGAGTCCCACAGTACTTCTTTTTACGTCTTAACTGTGAATTAATCGCTATTTTTTATTAACTAAAAAAAAGGTGTGCATGAACTCATATCGTAGCCTCAGAGCAACAGTAAGATATCTGATTCCAGAAATAAGTCTAAGATATCTTACTGTTGCTCTGAGGCGACGATATACCAACGTTAGAAGCAATACTTCTGAACTGCATTACCTTTTAGATATTTTCTCTATCCCTAGAAAGAAATGGTAAATATAACTGTTGTTAAACCATATCAATTATTGACTTATATGAATGTAGCCTGGGGTCCACAAGAAATATAGTTTTTAGTGTGCGGCGTTTTTAATAGAAATTAAAGTAAGTTAAAAGCTTTTCACTTCTGATTTGGAATATTCAATAACATGAAAATTCCTTTTTACGTTTAGTAAATGAAAGTTTTGCTCCCAAAACTATGCAGGAAAACTTTTGAAACAAAATAAAATGTCGTACGTACGGACTTACTGTATTGAAAAACTGTATACACTGTTTAAACAAAATAACAGTACAGTTATACAAAGAAATGATTAAATTAAGAAAAATATAGCGTTATTTAGAGCTGAATATTTTTATAAGTTTATTGTGGACTTTTCAAAACTTGTAGCTACCTACTTTTTGCAACAAACTCTTGAACACATTCCGAGCAAATATTGCGCTCTAACCGTAGATCTTATGCAAAAAAATAAATAAATAAATAAATAAACTAGATTATCAAGACAACTATAGTTGAGGTAAACCTCACATGGTAGCGTCGTAATGCTGTGATTAGGATCTGTGTAGCCTTCACAATGCTGCCAGGTTAGTTTTACGAAAAAAAGAGTTCCTTGCGACCTGTTCGTGCTGATTAAGCAGTAAAAGCTTAAATTTTAGAAGGAGAACTCTACGTTATATGTCAATGATACTTTATTTCCTGATGCAGCGTCATATTTTTTCTGTCATTTTTTTAATGCATTTTTTTTTATTCTGAGCTTTGAGAAAAAAGTTTAAAACCACTTTAAAAACGTAGAACTTCCAAAAAAAAAAGTCGTTTTATGAGGCAGTGAGATGCAAAGTGATGCAGGTGACGAAATTAAAAATTTGGAGATAATTAGTACAAATGGTAGGAGAACCTCTCCTATATTTTAGGGCAAGAAATGATACTAGTAGCTTTGGTGGGTGCCATTATACTGTATGATATAGAAAAAAAATGAAAGCTTACCTAGGATTTGAACATTAAACGCGCTTTACTGAAAACTTTAAGTAATCCACTTACATCCCTTTGCTTTTCACTGCCTCATATGATCCACCTAACATGATTGAATTATATCTAATATTGTATGAAAAGTTTTTTAAAGTTTTCTTGTTTAGTATTTCGCTAAAAATTATAGCCAAGGCTTCGATGGCTTAAAAGTCACTGGAAAAATATACAAAAACATTCTAAAAACGGTAAAAAATGTTTAGTTTATTCAGCTACACATGGTTAGTACGGGAGTGATTTGTGTGATTTAAATAAATAAACAAATAAAAATAAACGGAAAAAAGACTTCGTAAGTTTTGAAGAAAGTTTAAAGTATTATTTAAAAATAATACTACGCTGAAATCTTAAATTCAATAATAAAAAGTACCACTATAATAAAAAATAATTACAACAGTGTTAGTGGAATGTTTTTTTGTTTTCTAGTATTCAATAAATTCTCTCAAAGTCGAACTCAAAAATATATATCGTATATCATCCCAGGAAAAAACGGATTCCGTTCTCAGCCTTGCACGGTTTAGAGAGATTGCACGTTGATTTTATTAATCAGGATAAGTGGTTTCGATCTAAAAACAAGACGAATAATACTATTCGTTTCGTAGAATTAATTTTTTATGACTATATATAATATTCATGCACCTCTTTTTTTTATGAAAAAAGAATTCTGAAGTTTTACTTAGGAAAAAAAAAACTATAAAAACATTCAGTATGTTTTTGAATTTTTGAAGAAAAAAAAAGATGCCGCTAAAAGAACTTTTTAAGGTGTATTTTACTGAAAATTTTTATTTTCTCCGCACAGTGAAGTAAAACGAGTCACAAAAATATTTCCCCCTCGTTTTAGAGCTCCGTTTTCTTGGATGAAACAAATATTTGATATTTCTGTAAGGGCATCGCATTTGTAGTATTCCTGTTTCTGATTTTTTTTTCTTGAATTCCTCTTCTAGCAGAGAAATGAAAAGAGATGTAAAAAAGTTTGCTTAGATGCCTAAAGAGAGAAAAAAAGTTTAAAAAAAATGTTTTCACGTTACATTTACTTTTTGATACTGCGTATGCAATATAAAAATTTTTTAGGTTTAACAACAGCTCATATTTATAATTAACTTGGAGCATGTAATTAAGGGATTTTTGTGCATAAATACTTGCAATAAAGTAAACTCCTTGAGTTTCAGTTATAAGTTTACCCTCTTCAACAGTTTCGCTTAGTTTCAAATTGTCAGTAAAAGGCCCTTTATTTAAACGTTGTGAATTTTATGTGAGAAAGAAATGTCTTTACTTTTGCATTAATGAATATTTTGTTAATACAGTAAAAACAGTAAAATTGATCTCTCTTTTAGGTTGACGACCTGTCTATAAGTTGACATTTTTTTCGGTTGCAGAGTTATATATATACCATATATATATATATATATATATATATATATATATATATATATATATATATATATTACCAACTTTGATAAATTAACCACATGTCTACGTTGATTGCTACAGTACTTCACCACAATTGGTCAACTTACATATGTTGCACTGTACATAACTTAATAACTTTTTATTCACTTTCTATACTGATATTCACTTCTGAAATATATAGCTGTTTTGCTTAGATGTGGAAGAACTAAATTAATTTTTAGTGTAAAAAACTCGAATTTACTAAATAGTCAAGTCTTTTTTTCCTATTCTTAGAATTTCGACTTATTAACAGTATTATGCTAATAAGATGTATTGTAAACAATCATCTAGTATACACAAGTTACTTTGTATAGTTTTTTTACTTACGAATTTCCGCAAACTTAATCGATTCTTTGAATAACTTGCAGTTAATTAGCTTTCACTCACTGTATTTTAACAGATAATTTTCCAACCCTTTCAAAATTTCCTAAATTATCCTACGCCAACTTAATCTTTGTGCGCTTTAATATATTTTCCTCGTCTTTTATTCTAACTTGGACTACTTTTCATGACTTAATGCTTTGGCAAAATTCATACATGCGCCTTCGAAATTCATAAAGCTTCAAATTAGTACAACCTTTTGCGCATCAATAATTCATTTGAGATTCAATTAATGGAAAATCAGGAACTCCATATTTTATCACGATCAATTATTTAGACGCATGATTAAATTAGGAGCGCTATTAAGAATCGCCGAGGGAGCAAATATTTGCAATGATGAATTAAGTTAAAATTATTTAAAATCTTAACAGGTGAGGTCTTACTTTTATATTCATGCAAATGATGCAGGCACAGCCGGATATCACTCAGTGCAAATTGAATCGCTAATTTAATTTAGATGGATCGTTAGATAGCTTGTACTTTATCTACATTGTTAAATAATTTACATCATAGTAATAATTAAGATCAATCCTTATATATATATATATATATATATATATATATATATATATATATTTTAGGGTGGTCCTTATTTATATGGGAAAAAAAAATTCCGGAATGCAACAAGTGACGCCCCCTCCTTGTTTTGTGACACTATTATAAAAAGTAACGTGTGCAAAATTTGAACTCGATCGGTTAATAATAACACGTGCCCCTAGGTCGTTGAACTTTAACACTTTTGATAATTTTCCCACAAATCTTCGAGTTTTTACTTCAGACCCAGTACATCGTCTGTCCTAGATTTGCAAAACATTTTTGCAGTGAGGTAGCACTAAAATTAATCTTTTTAACTACTTTATATCATCTAAAGATTTTACGTTGAATAAGAATGAAATAATGCTTTGGAAACTTTCCTTAACCGTACGCTTTTCTCCATGTATCTCGATAGTGTGTATTTTTTTCCGATAGTCTTGGACGGTCTGTAAAATAAATTGCTTTGTGACTCATATTTGGTAAATTAGTTGTGAAATTCTTTGATTAATATTGTGCTCCTCTTTCAGTTGAATCATTCACAATTCTCAGTATTTTAACGATTTCTCTTCCCTTTAAATAGCTTCCTTCATTTTGCCGTGAATCAGGATCAAAGAGGAAAAAATCTTTTAGTATTTGTAACTTATCCCAAACAGTTTTTTGACTCGTAATTGATTCTATAAAGAGGAAGATCTTTGCTAAGAAAGTATTCCAAATTATCTACTGTTACCTGAAATTTGTTAAACAGTCATCAGACACGTCTTCCTTATCACATGCATTGCTTGGACTAGTCTTTTCCTATCTGCAAAATTAATTCCTTCATCCAATATGGACAAAACTACTACCAACCCCTAAATACCATAAGTGATTTATGAATTTTCCAATCACTGCTTATGCTGCATGTTTGTCGCCATTTTGTATGCTGCTAGTTTTTCAGACATACTATTCAAAGGAGCCTCGGAGGGATACTACTATTCAAAGGAGCCTCGGAGGGATACTACTATTCAAAGGAGCCCCGATTGGGTTGCTACGAAAAAACATATCGTCATACAGCATTTAATTGTAAAACAGCTTTGTAAAACAGCATTGAAGGACTTTCTTTTCATGTAAGGTTAATTTAAATTGTTTCCTAAATATAAAAATTTTCAAACAAAAACTCCTTTTGCCACCCATGTGCCTCAGTGATAAGCTCCAAGTTGCCGAAAAATTTTCCCTGTAGGAGGAAATTCACCAGGAAATATTATTGCAAGTTATGAGAGTTCTCTGTAATCTTTCTCAATTCCGCTTTTTACGAACAATAATATGTCATCAACTTCGTATTTTAGAATTTAAGGGGTATGTGTAATTGATTGAAATGCTATAAGTTCTGAATGATGGAGATCTTCCCACAAAATTTTGAATCGCTTAAATAATTGAATAACTGTTCTAGAACTAAGAAAGGCAAGAACTTCTTTAAGGAAACACTCTGCAGTACGATTTCAAGTGCATGATGATGGCAATCCAAATGTAATATATCACCGTTCAGTTTTTGCTCTAAAAAATTGCATGCATAATTTATACGGTTGGTATTGCAAGTCGTTGTATCAAACACTACAGCTAGAACAGTTAGCAATAAAGAACTATCATCTAAGATATCATATACAACTGAAGAAATATCTAAGGAATTCCGAGTAGCTGTTCAATATTAGGACCTGAAGCTATCACGGTAATCCTGTCGGCGTTCTTTTTCCAGTTACATCAGGATGTAGCTTTGTATCTCAGTGAATAACTACAAAATCTAAATTTAAATTCATTGAAATTTAATTTTATCCCTCGAAGATTTTCTTTTGCTCTCTTAAGGAAGGTACGATTGATCATTAGGTCATTTGGATTTAAATTTACTGCATCGACATAGGCTGTAAATAAATGAACAAAATCTTTATCCCTAATATGGCATTTGTCTAACAGTGATGAAAGGCGAGCAGATATCAATAGTTGTCAAGCTTTTTTGCATTGTGGTAGACCAGCTGTAGAAAACAAAAGTTCAACAGGTTGAGGATAGATACCCATTTCGGTTTCTAAATCTTGTGAATCGCAATAATTTGATGATAATAAAGGACTATGTACTGAAATAGAAGAAAATTAATTAAAAGTATAGATTTCTACATTGTTACGATCTGGATATGTTTTCTTAAATTTATATTTTAGCTATGGAAAATACAGTATATTTTTATGTTAGGAGTAATCGAGAATTTTTCAAAATTTATTTTTTAAAAATTAAAAATTGCATAAGCATTCAGCTATGTTTATAACTAAAGAACAGCGAATTCAAATATAATTGCAATTATTCATATCTATAGCATTGAAACTTTACGACTCTATTTGCCAAACCTATTACATACAGAGGGAATTTTGTAAATTTACACCCCCAAAGCCTGGAGGAGGCAATTTTTTGTTGTCAAAGATCGTTCATTAATGGCTTAGGCCATTCATTAATGGCCTATAGAATCCCTTATGTCCATCTTGATGGGAAGAAACGTTCCCCTTCCGCTTTGTAGGAACAAGCGCAGAAGAGTGGTACGCTTGACCCAATGCCATTGATGTACATTTTATTCTCTGTAGCACGTTAAATTTTACAGAATGAATGGTCGTTCTGGAAGTAGCAGCACCTATTGAGGTTCAAAATTACTTTAAATATAAAATGTTAGAATATTTGTACATAAAAATAAGAAAATCCGCAATTTTTTCTTCGAAACTCAAAGAAGGGGTCCCTAGGTGCACGTGTTAATATTCATCGATTGACTTAAAATTTTGCAAGGATCATTTATTTGTACAATGGAACAAGTTTAGGGGGCGTCGCTTAAAATATCTGCAAGTTCAAAAATAAGGACCACCCTAATATATATATATATATATATATATATATATATATATATATATATATATATATATATATATATATATATATATATATATATATATATATATATATATATATATATATATATATATATATATATATATATATATATATATATATATATATATATATAGATATATATACATATATCTATATTTATATATATATATATATATATATATATATATATATATATACATACAAAACCCACTGGTCGAGTAAGGCTCTGACGTCACCAACAATGAACCCACAGCTTGCGTGACAGCATTATTTCATTGTTGAAGCACGAAAACTTTAGTAAGTTATTTATAATTAGATAATATTTTTTGGCAAATTGTGACATGCAAAGAAATGCTTTATTTTGACGAGGCTGAGCTGGATCAGGTAACTTAACTGTTTTACTGGTAAACTGTCATTTCAGAGGAATAAAGAAGCGAAAAAGGTGTCAACAATGAACGCTATCTCCTGGAGTTAGGGTTAAAATTTCAACAATCAAACTATCACCAAACAGGCAATTGTTTCGTTCAAATGCAGAGGCGTTTTTCACCCGTCATACCTTGACAGGCGAGTTTTCTGTTATTAAATTAATATGACTGGCATAGTAAACGAAGAGTTACAGCGAATAACCGGGAATAAAGCAGAACTAGAAGTAAGTACCGAACAGTTTGTTGCGGAATCCGGAGACGACAGTGTCATCTTTGTTTCGGATCATCGGTCTTAAACAGCCATCACGATGCTGAAGGTAATAAAACTTTCTTAAAGGTAAGGTTACCTTTACAGTGGTACGATATAACAATTTTGCTTCTGATGAGTCCACTAGTCCCGCGATATGGAGCAAAAATAGGAGTATGATTTCTCAAAGTTCATCTGTCCTTAGCAGTTCTGACGCGAACTCACAGGGGTTTTAACCAGTTTTGTGTTTTTGTATAGATTTTGCTAAATCTTTTATGGTTCCTTGTATCTTCAAAATAACTTATTGACTGAGAAATAAATAAGTACCCCAGTGCTAAAATGTAACAGTTAATTAACTAACGTAAATAAATGCACATATCGCTCATTTGGAAGAAGAGTGCCACAGTACGAAGAAATGAAATTTTACAGGAGAAGCGTTTGAAGTTCAACTCTTTAGGCAATTTGCATTAAGAAAAGTAAGTTTGCTGTGCTCTCCAGTGGTTAATATTAGAAAAAGAAATCTGTCATTATTTTCCAAAGAAGATAACGTTCTTTGAAGCCTTTTAAGCGAAAAAAAAAACAAGAAAAAAAAAAAACGAGCTTTTAAACGAGCGATATATACTCATTTGTGTTTTGAGGATCTAAGGAATTGGTTTTTCGATGCAAAAAATGTGAACTAATTCTCGAAAAAAATATTCGTTTTAACATCTGAAAATTCGTTAAAAACATCTGTCAGCAGTTTTCGTTTTCAAATTTGAAAACTATAAAGTAGCTTTTTTTACTTTTAGTTTAAAAATATTTTAGCGTATATCTAGGTAGCTTGACATCGCACTGAAGTCCGAACAATTAAATGGTAGATCACTTATTGGTGATAAAATTAAATTTTGTTCTGTTATGTTAAAAAAAATATAGTGATTACAGAAGTGTTTTTTATAAAGAGAAAGAGAGAGAGAGAGAAAAAGAGAAAAAGAGGGAGATATTTGTCCATTTTGAAAAAAAAAAACAAAAAAGATCTAATATTATGATGGAATCTATGTTCACGAACATCAAAACTTAAATTTGGAGAAGAGGAAGGGGGTAGATAGTTAAAAGCCTAATCCACTGAAAAGGAAAATGCTGAAAAAGCAAAGAAGGGATATACATGAAAGCTTTGAAAGGGCGAAAATTAGATTTAAGAAAACTGTCGCGTAGATTCAATCTTAAAAAGTAAATATTGATGTAGTTTTTCGCTCTCATTTTCACAAAATTTTCTTTAATTTTCCATACTTTGAGAATTTGATTAAAAAAACGTTTTAAGACAAAATAATCAATCTTGTTGATTTAATATCATGGAATGGAAATTAAATATGTTGTAAGGTCTAAGCAATGCGATATCTTGCTTGGATTCTAATTCCACTACCAAGAATTGGTACACTACCAATTAAAGGTACATTTGAATTGGAGAGTTCGACCCCTACCGAATCCAATGTAATCTCTTTCTTTGTTTTGAAAACTCTTTTCTGAATTATCTTTATATGCTGTGTGGTATAGGGTAGTGGTGCTCAAATTGCGACCGAGGACGAATCATATGTAGCACACTAAGTGGATATGTGTAGATCGTTTTATTCAATGTCACGAATCGGAAATCCTTTTTTAGAACTTTCCAAATCAACACCGAATCTATCTTTAGACAATCCGGTAGCAAACCCGCCGAGTCACATTCAATTTGATTATATCTCCATCCAACCATCACCTGAACTTTTGCTTTCTGCATTTTGATTTCTCAGACACAGACGATTTGTCAAAACGTTACAAATTTGAACATTCAGAAATTTGTTTCTGGAAAATAGATCTAAACTTCTCTTCAATTGAATAACTATTAAGTAATTATGGCAGCAAGTCTTGATTTGCAGTTTTCTGCTGATATCCATACTTTCCCATGTTGTCAAGAAATACATTCTGTGCTTGCTATGGCCCAAGAGTCTCATCTCACTATGAGTGGCGGCACGCATGTAACAACAGGTTGGGCACCACTGTTATATGAAATAAAAGAATTCACATGTAAATTAGGCGAAACGCTCAGATTGTTCGAACTTCAGAAATAGGCTCGTAGAATAAATAAGGAGGATAACTTTATGGCAATGTTGTGTAAGAAACATTTAAAGCCAAATAATTATGTTACTGTTTGGTACAATACGTCACATAAATGCAACTGCTTGTGACGTTGAATAACATTTCATCTTCATTCAACAAAAAATGAAAGAAAAAAAAAACCATTGAAATTAAACGAGCACTACTAAAAATAATATTGTTATGACAGGATGAAGCAATGCGGCAAGAGTTTCAGTATAGTTGTTTTAATTCCAATAAATTAAAAGTAACCATACATATTGAGTATTCTGCCAAATAGAATCAAACGCCCAATGATTCTAAAAATTTTCCTCATAAAGTATCCTTCGTGTGCAGTCATTAGTTTGATCGCTATTCAACAGAAAGTAAACAAACCAGATGCATTTGAAGCTGAACTAGTAATACCAAAAACAAAATTGCTACAGGAAGAAGGACATTTTTACGCAGCAATAAGACAAGAGTTTAGTTGATTTGAAATCAAGAAATAAAAATTTACTGCATAACATAAGTTTCCTAAGTAAAATTTAATGCCATAATTGTACGGCATAATATATCACTCATATTCAATTGCTGTTTTGATCGGACAATGCTTGACCGATGTTAATTCAAAAATAAATTCATTTGAAATTAAACCAATACTACTTAGAATAAAATTGCTATAGCAAGAAGAATATTTTTTGAGCAGCAATGCGACAAGAGCCCAGTCTAGTTGTTTAGCTTAAAGAAATTAACTGTACACGTAGTAAATTTTGCCAAATTAGGATTTAACGCCTAATCTAGTGTAGTTGATTTAAAACCAAGGAATAAAAATAAATTGTATCACAGGTTTCCTAAATAGAATTTAATGCACGATATAATTTTTAAACGTTCGGTATATTGTATCATGGATGTGCAATTACTATATATGCTATTTATATCGAATAATACTTCATCGTTATTCAATCAAAAAAGAAAAGAAAAAAACCTGAAACGAAGCCTGTAGTATCCAGAATAAAAGTGCTATGGCAGGAAGAATATTTTTTCGCAACAGCAAAAATTCTCTCATTCATTGACCCGTAGCCATGGTTAACGGCGATTTGGGTAATAACATGAGAGAGGCAGTAACGATCATACATGGGTAGGATTACGCGATGTCGATTAGTAAGTCGCTTCATCGATGTATTCGATCCCTTTTTTATACCTTGATGACCTTTAATGATGTTTCACCAGCTAAAAGTGAAGGATAAGTTTTTTGGGCCAAGGCAATAAGCTTGTAAGTTTCTTTCTTTTATTATATGCGTAGGAGTGAAATGGAAAAGCATTTTTTAAAAACTTTTTTCCGCCACCAAACGAGGGGCTTTTGTTTCGATTTTATAGTTTTTTAAGAAGAAATGAGAAGGTATGTTTTTTATTTTTGTAAAAATATGTATTATAATTCTCAGTTAATTGACATTTATTCCAAGTTCTATTGTTTAATGATGAGATAAGTTCAAAAACGAGTCAAATTAGTAAATACTGGTGTTTTAGAATTAATATTTTTTAAATGTTATAATACCACCTAAAGACTTGTATTTATAATATATGTGTTTGTTTTTGCTATGAAAAACTCCTTTTTTCCTAAACTATGAGAACATAAAATTAAAAAAAGTGAATGTTTACATTTAGGGGGTCCGAAACACAAAAATTGTCCAATTTTGCAAATTATTATTATTATTATTATTATTTAAAAAACTTCTTCATCTCTTTTTGCTTAAAAGGACGATTAAATCTTGCTTTCTGTCTTAATTTGAACGAAAGATACACTTATTTTTATGGCATGCATTTAACTAATATTATATTTAACTTTAAAACTTTAAACGCGTTTTTCTCCATGATACAATTTTTCCCGATTGTTTGGATTCAAGCTCTTATAATTCAGGAACTGATAAAGATAAATTAATGAAATTTGGAGAATATCTTTTTCAAATAGTTTACTTTAATTTTTATTCGGCGAATTAAAAAAAAAAGTTTTTTTTTGCAAAAAATACCACTTTAAAAAAAATATCTTCAAATTTTTTTAAAAAAAATTTCAATTATTTTTTATTTTTTCTTGAATTAATATTTTTTTTAAAATCGCCGAATAAAATTTAAAGCTTAGATATTCGTGCGTAAGTTTTTGAAAAAAAAATAAAAATTGACCAAGAATGTTTTGAGTTACAGCGATTTAAAGCAACCCCATTAAAAAGAATAAATTTAAATAATTTTTTTTAAAATATTTATGTTATGATCTTGTTTATTCAATTCATGGTGTATCAGTGCAAAAAATTTCAAATCTCTAAACTGTTTAATAAAAATTCAAATGTGTCCCGATTTTCAAAATGTGTCCCGGACCCCTTAAATTTTATATTTTACATATTAAAGATGCAAACCATGCTTTCTTGGGATCTAAGGCCTTAATGATGAATAATTTGAAAATTTATAAAAGGTATTGAAAATTATGAAATTTAAAAAAATCGACTTCTTGATAATATTAAAATAATCAGTTATCCAACGTTTTGAAGAACAAAAATGCAAATTATTGCAGACATGTGTTCCTTGTAACATCGAAACACGTGTCTGCAATAATTTGCATTTTTGTGCTTCAAAACGTTGGAAAACTGATTATTTTAATTTTCAGCACAAAGGTATTTATTCGTTACTCGTTATTTTTGATGATCTATTGCTACCTATTTCCAATCAATGTAAAGCAATTAAAAATTCCTCCTATATTGTACAAGGGAAAAAGAAAAAAGAGCTGTCATTGAGTATAACAAAAGTTTTTACTGTAAAAATATAATTTTAAGACTGTAATTTAAATGCTGAAAATTATTTGTGAATATCGTTGAGTTAGTCGGAATTGCGCATTATAATAATGCGATATCAGTCTAAAAGATGTCATCTTTACTGTCCCTAGAACTTGCAGAATGCCCTGCGTAAATCGAAGCATTAAATAAGGCACCATTTGTTCTAAGACAATGAATCCTAATCTCGATTTTATTTCTTAACGAAAAAATACCAACACATTTGCATTAAAATATAATTATTGACTAATTACCTAATAAATTTGAAACGTATATTTGAATATAATTAAAAAATTAATTTATATTGGAAAAATAATAAAATGGAAGGCATTTAGAAAACCGAGAGAGATTTCTTCCGTATGAAGCTAATCATTCAGACCTAGTTGATTAACTTCTTTTTATTTCATTCTAAAATGATAACAATTTGGATTAATTTATTAATAATAAATTCTTTTGGGGAACAAAATTTGTATTATCTCAAATTTATTTATTTACAACCTTTCGGATTCTTTAAAAAGTTCCTAAAGCTGTTTGCGACGCCGTTCACTGTTTTTTCTATTTCCAATGACTTCGGCTTTGTATACTTGGTAATTAACATACCAGCTTCAAATATTTATTTGTTAATGGCTTAAGAATAATTGTTCTTTATGAGTAAAAAATCGATATTTATATTTTTTCTTTAAAACGGAGACATTTATGGTCATTTATAATAATTTGGAATGAAATGAGCGGAATTAAAAAATCCTAATGGGTTTAAAGGCGAATAAATAAGCAGAAAAGAAATCCTTGCGAGGAATTTTTAATTGTAGTTACTAAAGGGAATGTTTGTGCAATGTATTTGTATACAATTTTTAATTCAGTTTTATTTTTGAATGTGAAATTCTGCAGGATGTCGGATATGACAGTAAAGTACTTTAAATGTAAAATCATGCAGTTGTATTAGTTTTTACATCTGAAATCTGACAAATGTAACATTAAAAGCTACAATGGGGTTGTTTACTTCAGCCAAAAGTACTACTTTTAGCCACTAAAATTAACAGAATAAGCAAAAAAAAAGAAAAAAAAAAAAAAAAAAAAAAGGAAAAAAAAATATGGAGCCAGACCAGAATAAACTTTTATTTTCCTAACAGTTATTTTTTATTTATTATTATTTTTTTAAATGTCCGATTTTGGAAATAAGGCGTGGTCTTTATGACGTCACAAGTGATGTACTTTGGCGAGCTATTCCATTGCTGCCCTAAATGTTTACGCTTTGCTGTCAACCGCGTTACCAGGTTGTGATAATTTGCGCTGTGCGCTAATGACATCAGTGAATGGCATTTTAGCACTTGTGATGTCATCTGCAGAAGAGTAAAAACGAATTTTAATCTGTGCACCGGTTAAAATAAATGTTTAAAAATATTAAACTTTGCCAAATTATTTTAAAAATGGTTAAATAATATGTTTTTAAGCATGCTCTTTCAGAAAAAATGCTTTTTAAATTTCGGAACTAACCTTAGTGGCAGTAACACTCAAAAATCTATTAATTCAGGGTACCTTTAATCTACTTCGGTTATCGTTACGTCACTTTAACATTAAAAGAAAAGAAAATGAAAGAAAAAAAAAGAGAGAGAGAGAAGAGACGGGGGAAAACTAGAAGGCCCAGCACTGCACTGTACCGGAAAGATTCGGAAGTACATCTTCTATCAACCAGTCGGCAATATTGAGCATGGCATCAGTCAGTAATCCTAAAGTTTTTGCTTGGAAGCTATTTCAAAAAATAAAATTGCTCTTCCTGTTGAAAAATTCTGTAAAATCCGGTAAATGACAAAAACCTTGTGATGAAGTGAAAGAAAATGGAAGAGTTTTGAAATAGTCAAAAAGTTCATTTTGCTGCGCTAAAGTTGCCTCTTTCTTATTAAAAGAAGTTTTTTAATCCCGTTTCTAACTTACCCTAAGTGCCGGATAACTTTGAAGCAGGCAAAAAAAAAAAAAAAAAAAAAAAAAAAAAAAAAAAAAATTTAAATGGAGTCAGCTGTTAATAATTGTTGATTTTGAATAACGAATATTTAAGGAGCTTTTTTCTTCCATTTTATTTTACAGATAAATGCAATAAAACTCATGATATATGAGTATTAGTGGAACGTTCGAAAGTAAATAAATAGTGGCTGAAAGGTTCCCCAAATCGGTATTTCAAGCTCGTTTAGTTCCATCCAGAACTAAACGAGTCTAATTTCATGAGAGCCAACATCGACAATCTAGAAATATTCTTATAATTACTAAGATTAAATTATGTAAAATAGAAAATTTTACCAATTAAAGCTAATTCTAAAAACGAAATATGTCTCTCTCATCTGATGAAATAGACGCGTCAAAAAAAAAAAAAAAAAAAAAAAAAAAAAAAAAAAAAAAAAAAAAAAAGCACCTTTTGAGCAATGCAGAAAATACAATAGTTTTTTCATTAGTTTCTTTTACATCCAGATAGATATTTTTGGAGGGATTGTTGATGTTCTTAGAAAACGGAAAACCTTATTCTAACCGGAATTTTTAGATACAGATGTCCTTATCGTAATATGAGATTTTAGAAGCGTTTTCCTTTTTCTAATGGATATTTTAAGGGATTAATGGGAATTTTTAGGAGTTGTTCTCATTAATTCGGATCTAAAGATTATTGTCTTCACTCAATAGAGTATTTTTAGGGACTAATGTCAAGATCATACTGGGGATTTTGGGAGGGCTGTTGTCCTAAAGCTAGTGAATATTCAAAAAGTTTGTTGATGCTATTGTGGGACTGCAACCTGTATTCTAATGACCCATTTGACCATATTTCTCTTTATTTAGGAGAAAAAGATATACTTCATAGCTCACGTGACATCATCTTTTTTTGTGGCAGGGTTCGGCGCAACAGTCGTGATAGCTCTTGCCGCGCCCTACACAATCTGACGGAATTGGAATTTTTAGGAGAAAGTTAGCGTTATTTCTCAAGTTCCCTTATTTGAATGGGAACTTTTAAGGGACTAACATCCAAATTTTAATGGCGATTTATAGGGACAGTTTTTATCCTTCTAATACAAAATTTTACATTTTTTAAATTTAAGTTTTTTTATTAAGCTTGTTGTACAAGCGTCACTTGACATAATAACTTTTATTCTTAAATAGACCCTGCAACGACGTATAGGGCGACGTAGATAGTACTTAAATAATAATAAAAAAATCTTGTCACGTTCTTTATATAGAGCTTTCTCCAACAAACGTTGTTTGAAGCAAATCCGTCTTTAGGTTTGGGATCTATATTTGCCTTAAATTTCTCCGTAGGCACTAATTTTAATTTTTTTTAATTGTTAAAAAAAGAAAAAATAATTTGAATTTTGTCATCTTGAATTCAAATTATGTTTTTCGCAATCACGAGTGTGTGTTTGTATGTGTGTGTGGGGGGGGGGGGGGTATGTGTATGTGTGTAGGCATGTGTGTTTGTGTCTGTGTGCAGTCATGAGTGTGTGGGTAGTTGTGTGTATGAGTGTTTGTGTGCGTGGGGGCAGGGTATGTGTATGTGAGTGTGTGTGTGTGTGTAAGCATATGTGTTTGTGTCTGTGTGCAGGCATGAATGTGTGGGCAGTTGTGTGTATTTGTGTGTATGTGTAGGTGTCTGTATGCATGCGTGTGTGTATGTGTTTGTGTGTTGGTGCGTGTATGTATGAGTGTGTGTGTAGGATATGGACGCAACCTGGAGACGGTTTTCGCTAGAGGAGCAGCATCGTGAGGCCGGCCGACGCGACGGGTGGTGCTGGCAGAGGGTGGCGTCGCGCCGGTGGGAAAAATGATAGCACGCCAAAAACAGTCAAATGAAAGCAATAAGCAATCGTGATTGCTCAATATATATATATATATATATATATATATATATATATATATATATATATAATATTGTGGCGTTGCAAACTGAAATTATTCTACCATATCTCTTTGTCTCGCTATTTCACTTTGCCTCATTTTCCCTTACTTTAAACATTGCGTCAATTTTTCATGCAATGTCACGAGATTATATGTTGATGTCGTGTGACAAGTACAAGATATATGAGGAATAGAGTCAGATGAGGCCATAAGCATGGAGGACAGCCCTGGTCACACCTTTAGCTTTCTTCCTATAAAATGTGTCCTTGCAGCAGTTGGAGTTTATTGGAGTCGAGGCAAAATAAATGCAAATGAAGAGATGACTCGGATCCAGCTAATCACAACATATTCCCCTCTTCATTGAAAGGGTAGTCTTTGCCCAGAGCAGTTGGACTTCTGCCTCTGGTTCATAGAATTTTATTTTGTAACTTAATTAATGTGTCAATCTAGGAAAGCTTGTTTATTGAAGAAAATAATATTTTATGTATTAATCTTGCATGTGTAAACAACAAGAAATGCTTATAAAGACTATTTATTTCAACAATAACTGAACCAAGAATTAAGTTATTCATGTGATTTCATATTTAACCTAAAAATTAAATACAACAACCTCTTTTAATATTTTTTTAAAAATACAGCACAAGCTTTTTTCTTTAACAGTATTTACACACATTTCATATATTAATTTCGAAGTACACAAAGGAAAAAGTATGCAGATATAGTTTAGATGGAATTATTTTAAAATCTTTTTGTGGGAAAGGAATGAAAGAAAATAAGGTTTTCGCAACTCCAATAAACTATAGGGGGCGCTGCAACCACTGTCTAATGGCGGATGAAAAAGGTAAACGCCCGCCGTAACTTGTAACTTGCTTTGACGCTTAGTGAATGACAGTAATTTTTCATCGTGTTTGTGGGAAGCTTTCTTTTCTATTCTTCTGAAATTACATAAGACCACCAACTGTTGTGGGAGCTCTGGAGTTGCGAATAACTAACGATGTTTCATTACAAAATCGGTTTTCAATAAATCATTTTGTAACATGTTAAAAATGTAAGAAAATATTTTTTGAAACGCGTTTAAGAGCAGTATCATTGTTTAATAGCAGACGATCGTATAAACCACTCCGTATACTTTTTTATGCAAGCTCCGGACTGTATACGAATGAAACATTAGTTGCCACAAATGAAACAACTAATGAAACACATAATGAAGCAACTAATGAAGCAACTAATGAAGCATATAATGAAGCAAACTAATGCGTGGAGTTATGCAAAACCAATTTATTATTACACTAAATTAACTGCTTTAAACATAGCAGGAGCATAAGATAGTTCGATCGAAATAGCTTTACAATATACCAGACATTCTTATTCTAAACATTTCATTAAAAGTTTTAGAAAGAACTGAAAAGTCGAATGTCTTAGTTATTCCGTAGCTAGAGAATTTGGCATCCTAAAGCACAAAAAAGAGCTCCATTTGTTTTGCTTGCGTGAGGGTGGAATTTCGGTAGCGGTTTGTGAATTAATCTTGGAATAGCACAGAGCCGAAGACTTTTGTTTGTAAAAGTTTTCTCCCACATTTGAAAGCAATTAGTCACAGATGTTCAAACGGAATGAACTAAGTTTTAAAGGATTTTCCAAACAATGGACAAGTGAAAGTTTTAGCTACAGAGTTTAAGTTAAAGAGAGATTTCCACTGAAACTATATTCATCCGCTTATTAAAGTAAATAAAAGTTTTGATAAGGGTTATGTGTTTTTATATCCAAGATAAACTCCTGAGTAAAAATGTGGTGTTTTACATGAATACTTTAGGCAAATTAAATAGCCAAAAAAATGTTCTATGAAAGAGGTGCCTGAAATTGGGCGAAATAGATGGAATCGAAGAATAACATATATTTTTCTCTCTGAGGGAGTTTGAAAATTTAAAGATTTAAGTTTTAAAAATTCATTGACTTTTGAAATGAGCTACTTTCTCAAACATTTCTTCATGTTTGCAATTTTATGAGACATTGGGCAAATTGAAGTCAATTTTGGCGAATGTGGAACCACAAGAATGAATTGTAGATAGTGAGAAATAAAATGGTTCATTTTGAGGTACCCTCTTATCTTCGGACCACACTAGATAGTGAGAAGTAACGGGAAATGACATTCTGGAGCAAGTCTAAATCGTATACTATAATAAACATGTGTATACAGTTGATCTCTCTTAATACGATCACGTTTAATACAAAATCACGGCTAAAACGAACATTTTGTTTGTTAAATTTGGTTAGCTATCTAATTGCATTAAAAATTTTCACGCATAATACTCACAGTAAATTGTAAGTCTCGGCTAAGACGAACAAAAGTGTCTGACCTCTTTGCTTGAAATTTTCATGGATGAATGCTGTAATTACCTTTTTTGGAAATTATTCATCATTTTGTTAGGTAGTAGAAGTTCCATTGCGCATCGAGAAGAAAAAAGTAAATATTTTGCAAAGAAAATGAAGCCCATACATTTGTTAAACCGTGGACATTACAATTTACTGGAAGATAAAACTGTTAATCTTCCATTGTAGAATACATCCTATTCCGCGATTGTTGATTATCACCTTGTTCAATATTTTCTAAAAACATTCATTAAAAGAAATACATGATTTTTTTCTGGATGTACTAATAGATTACAATGTGTGTATTAGTATTATTTTTTTTTCTAAATATATAGGTAAAGCATTTCTTCGTTTTTTCACAGTTTTAATCATTTACAGTTGTTACGAATAACGGCTAATACGAACAAATTCGTGGATTTTGACATTTCGTTTTAACCGAGTGCAATTGTATAATGTAGGGTAAGTCGGGGTATCACGTCGTACCACTTAAAAAGCCCCAGTAACCGTTTTTCACGATTCCAGCAGCAGAGTGCGCATGTGTCGACGTTTTCAAGGGCATTTGTATATAAAGAAGTTTTACGCATACACCACTGCCATTTTCAGCGAAATTTTAAACGTAATTACTGCTTTATAGCAAAGAGACAAGTAAGACGGACACCTTTTAGCGCTTGCTCTTAGTTAGTACTTTCAAAAACTTTTGCTTAAATAAAATAACTAGCATTCTAATATTCTGTTACATTACCTGTTTATACAGTAAGAGATTAAATTAAAGAAGGCTGTTATTGTTGATTGCAGCCATATTGGCTTGCTGTTTTAATAAGAGGTGGTTGAGTGATTAACCCTACCGAAAAGGTTAATGCCGCGCTGATTGCAAGTTGCTTTCTCCACTGATGACTCGACAGGGTAATGTGCCTCACATTTAATCTTGTTTACTTGTGCTGAAATAAATGCAAAAATAAACTTTATTTGCTTTATTTTGACAGAAAATTGTAAAATGTTAACAGATATGTAAAAATGTTTTTTTTTTTAAATCTGATTTCTATTCGGTCTTAATTGGTAATATTTAGCAAAATACCCATCAAACCAAATTAAAACTGTCGATATTTTGGAAACTAATATCTCTAAAATATTTTTTTGCATTATTCATGAGAAACCTCTTGTTGACTCGAAGGCACTATTACATTTTATTTTTGCTCTTTATACACATTCACACAGTGTGTGTAGTTTTTGCGCTAATAAAAATAACACCATTCTTTAATTTTGAAAGTACAACCTTTTGTTGTTTTACTTTTATAGGTTGTTTACTTTTATCCATTCCTTTAAGTTTTTAAAACATCCATTTTTCAATCGACTTTAAGGGAAGAAGTGTGGGGTCCGCATTAGGTTTCTTTTTTTTTCAGCATGTGGGGTAAAAACATGTTCACTCATTTTTTACAAGTTTTCTATTTATTTTACAGAAGAAATAATCTGTATTTTCAGTTGAAAAACAAGACACGAATTATCGAGTCCATTAAAAGATAATTTAGCATTTAGCGTTTACATTAACGAACAGTTATGTTGAACAGAAAATAAAAACAATAAATTAAAAAAGTTGTATTTATTGAAGGTTTTACAATTTTTTTTGAATCATTCATTTTACGAAAAATATACATTCCTCTTTGCAATGCTTTCATAATAAAAATAGCTATTTTTGAGGCAGTCCTGGAGTGAATGCAGATAGTGGCTGACTGGCTCAATCTTGTGGAGGCTATAATTGAAGGAGTTTGATAAGCAGAGTAGTAATTACTTTCCGAGATAGCTAATTATTTTCTTTACTTTAACGATGCCTCGGGAGTATCGTGAGACTCCCTCACGGCATCAAGATTCCAAACTGACAGAATTGCTCATTACCTTAAACGCATCAAAATTAATGTTTCTGAATAACAGCATTTCTTAATTATCTTGTTTTAAAATGAAAATGTACGAGTTGAAAACAAGGAGCAATTATTTCAATGTTGATTTTATTTGAAAACCGAAATTTGTTTTAAAATAACGGTGAACTGCTCGAAAACGAGCTAACCAAAATAATTGAGTTGGCTTATAAAAGTAAATACATAAATAAAAAATAAATAAATAAATAAATAAATAAAACAAAGCTCGACTCAACATCAAGTCTATATATTACAAGCAGCATTTCGTGCTCTTTTGACCTCCGCCAAATAACTCAAAACAGTGAAATCTCGCACTTTTGATTTTTTATATCGTAAAGTTCTATTTATTTCCTTTATCATCAAAGTCTCCAAGTTGATGAGCATGTCTCTTATATTAATGGGATTAATAATATCCGAAAATATGTCCTTTTTGGCACTCATCACTCACTTATCAAAATTCTTACTTATCAAAAAGTTTGACCATTTTTAAATATATTGTTTTTAAAGTAGTTTATTAGGCATATACAAATGAAAAACCCCGAAACTCTAAAAACTAAATACTTATTAAGATTAAACAAATTAATTGCTATAATGAGCTATTACACCTCACAACGTTTAGACGATTTTTTTCCTTTAAGTGTCTAAATAAGACTTTTCACTTTACATTAGCCATTGAAAAGTTACTGATATACCTATGAAGACATGAACGTGAATAAGGAGCCAAGTTCTAGGTAAATGACGACGAGGGTTGGGTGTCACCGACAAAGGAACTCAGATCTAAATATTTATTTATTTATTAATTAATTTATACAGAAGCTATACAAATTCACAAACATAGATAACTGCATACAAAGCGCCTTGCCTCCAGATACGCGTAGGAAAAATTTACAACACAAGAGAAGGAAATACATCCAGGGTACTGGTAGGAATCGAAGCCAAGACCTCCACCTCAGAAGACGGATAAGCTTCTGCCACAGAGCCAAGCAGGCACCGAGGGCCAAGTAAAATAGTACTTCCTTTAATCATAGCTTTTTTATTGCACAACGTTCTTCTGTTCCTTTTGAAACCAATTTACTATTTTCTTACACGTGGAATTTCTGACTTGGTAAATTCAATATCGAAAAATCGAGTGCAGAAAATTTAACTCCTCCAATTAGAAATTAACTTTCAAAGTTGGAAACCCCATAAACAATAAATAATTTCCCATTATTTCGTAAACGTTTTTAGAAACAGTTTAAAGTTGGTGACTGCTTTTGATATGTTTTTTTAAATGAATTGAAGAACATTGTACATTCACAGTTCTGAGTTAAGGAAAATATGCGGATTTTGGCACACGTTAGATCTTTACTGTTTTATCAGTAACATCGACTGTCCCGAACGTCGCGTCATCTCTATTAAACATGGCATCCTTTTTACATTAAGTTTTCTGTAGGGATTTGAGGCTATTGCGATCGCTCATAGCTATTGGGATTTGATTAAATTTGTTGATATCTGAAGCAATTGAATTTAAAAGATAACGGTTCTCCCCCATGATAATTACTCGAAAACAATTTTACATTTGATTTAAAAAAAGAAAAGTCGATGTGTATTTGTGGTGGTACTTAACATAAAGGTAAAGGCCGCGAGAGTAAAGGTAAAGGCCGCGAGAGTAAAGGTAAAGTGGAATTAATGTAAAGGGATGCCGTGAGTATTCGAACGCAGCTATCACGCAATAAAACTTTCATGCTAATTGCACGCAAGATTTTAATTAAATGAAGAAAAAATTGACTCGTTTATATATTTTTTTGAATTTCTTGTCTGATCTAATTAACAATATCTGAGACTTACGATATAATGTTCTGGAGCAAAAAACAACAGTTAAGAAAACTGCATTTCATGTTAAAATCTCATTCATAAGTTTTGTCCCAAAAACACCTCAAAATAAATAGAATTTATTTCAAAAGATTGAAAAGAAACATTTTATTAAAGATAAAAAATATAAAACAAAGAGTCAGTAACATTTTAATTACAACAGCTTACAGTACAACTAAAGGCAGTCCAAGAGTTTAAACCTCTTGCGATTGCACCAACCAGCGATTTTTGTGCTTCGTATCCTTTTAGAACTAATTAGCTGGTAATTTTATGAACTACTAATTCATAAAGGATCATCATTTTATTCTAACAAGTCAAAATTTTTCGCAAAACACCAAAATAAAAAAATAAAAAATAAAATAAAATTTAACATTTATTTTTTGACCTATATGATGCATTATTTTACCTAAGGCTTGAAGGAGAGGGCAGGCTGCTCATTAACCTCGAAGTATATGCTGAAAATGCCAAGACACCTCCCCACCCCGCGCTTTTTTTTTTAAGCGCAACACACATTTTCTTATCTCTTATATACACTTAAAGTTTGTTTAAAGCTTTTGTGTAATTTTTTTTTTTTAGAAGTCAGACATTTATTTTGGCACTCTTTTTGTATTTAACAAACATTTTTTGCTCTCAATGCTGAGCCGTTCTCATATTTTTCTCTTTTTGTAATACGTTTATGGGTTTTTTATATTTTTTACGGAACAGCAGCCTGGAAAAAAAACAAAAGAACTCTTTTTACAAACATATCCACCAAAAAATTCCCTTCTATGAACAGGAACAGAAGTTTCTATAATTCATTACCAAAGCTTTTCATTGTTATGTAAATTGTTTTCTGAAGTTCCTCATTGCTCAGTGAAATTGCCAAGGACCGCTGTATCCAAAACAAACTTAAATTAGAATCGTTAAATTACTTGTGCGTCCTGCTTACATTACTTATTATTATTTGTAGCTGTCAGGGATAGAGCTGAAGAGCTAGCAGAAACTGAGAAAGAAACTTTTCAAATTAACCAGTGAACCGTACGGGGAGCTCTGTTTTGTTACTCTCGATTATATACGAATATATAGTGCGCTTTTAATGCTTAAAGCTCTTCAATTAATTTATACTTCTTTCGAAACTTTTATTACTTGCTGTAATTGTCTTCAATAAAGATGTTTACAAATGCGCTAATCAAACAAAAATGCTCTAGCTAAAATCATCTTGAGTTAGTTTTTCTTTTCCCGTTAATATAATTCTTGTTGGAAGAAAGTACCAAAGGTTACTTAAGATGGATGTTCAGTATCTTTTTTTTTGCATTTCATTTTTCGCTTCATCTCTTTGTAATGTGTGGAAATTTTGTAATTTAATAGTGTTTTACTTCCTTTTATAAAAAATGAAGTATTGTATTTGCGAAAATATTTTCATTCAAAATTCGACTTTAATTACCATTTTGCTCATCCCCGAATTAACGTTGAGTTTTTTTTTTTCAACCCGACCACATGTGGATAAGTACCTAAGAACGTATAGACACCCGAAATATCCATTTTGACATTCCGCGAGTTAATTACAACGACTTTTCTCGTGACGTCCGTATGTGCGTGTGTGCGTACGTATGTCGCATAACTCCTAGAAAGTTGAAATTTGGTATGTAGACTCCTAATGGGGTCTAGTTGTGCCCCCTTTTGGATGCATTCGGGTGTTTCTAAAGGGGTCTTTTGCCCCCTTTTTTTGGGGGGGGGGGCGGAATCATTGATATTTTCAATGTAAAGTCAAGTGGTGTTATAATTTATGCAAACACTTGGCATTATATCGCCAAGATTTTGGCCGCCAAGTTTTGTCGCCAACTTAGCGACAAATTTGGCAATTATTTTTAAAAATCTGGTTTTAATTTGGCCACTGTTGATGATATTTAGAGAGTAAGGAAAAAACGTTAAATTGGTGTAATAGGAAGTCATGTGATGCACACATCAGCTCGTTTTTTACAAGCTAAGGATGACTGTCTTTAGTTAGTTAGACAATTTTCTAGTACCATGTCTGTGGCTGGTTTACAAAAATCAGGGATCCTTTTTTTTCTTCGTTTTTAGGTGCAAATGAAATACATTTTACTCTAACTAAAACGTTTTGGGATATTTTTTTCTTTTCCTATTAAAACAATTCTTACTAGAAGGAAGTACCGAAGATTTTTTAAGATGTATTGGATGTTCAGTACCATTTTTACAGCATTTCATGTTTTGCCGCATCTGATAAAACTCTTTGTAATAAGAGGTTTATTTCATAGTCTTTTTCCAAGCTACGGATGGCTGTCTTTAGCTCGTTATACGAATTTCCAGTACCATTTCTATAGCTGGTTTGCAAATATCTTGGACTATTTTTTCGTTTTGAGGCGGTTGAATGAGAATAGGAATGAATTTCAATTTTTACAACCGTGATCGAAAGATTAAATTAAAACTGGTCTTGATACCTTTTAATGGAGAGGTTGCATTTTAATTTTAAGAGATTTTACTACTTTTTGATTACATTTTTTTTATTTTCAAATCAGTCTGAGGTATCGTTTATTAATAATATTTATTCGCTCGAGGTTTTATTTCTTTGGTTTTGAATTAAAATAAGCAAATTTTTAAATTTCTAAAAGAGTAATCAACTTTATTTTCAGCTCTTTCAAAAATTAACTTTAAATAAATACCGTTTTCGTAATTACTTAATACCCAAAACATGTTGTACTTTAATTATTAGCATCCTTTTGCATTAATCTTTGAAGCTTGTATACGCTCGTAAGGAAAATTAATTTAACATTTCGAAGACTTATCACAAGAAATTAATTAAACATTTCAAATACTCAGTACATTTAATTTCTTCAGCCATTTTAAGGACTTACTAAGAGAAATATTTAAAAAAGAATTTTGACCCTAAATGCTCTTTTGATTAAATTTTTGAAATAATAACAAATTGTGCTCTATCTTTCCTGGCAGAAGATTATTATTGTACTGAATAAATTCCGCTGCTCACCATTTGTCAAAACAGCAAAACGTAATTTCCTACAATAAAGATAATACTTTTGTTACCTAATCTTACCAAAGTTTTATTCGAAAAAGGGATAGCAAGAGCTGAAATAATTACTTTCTGTTTTACGTAATTATTTTCTTTGCCTCTCCGTACGAAGCCTTCACTGCATCGCTTACAGCGTCAAGTTTACAAACTGACTACCTTAAACGCATCAAAATTAATGAGCAGAATAGGAAAATATTCATGAATTTTCTGGTTCTAAAATTAAAATACATATGAAATGAGTGTAGAGAGTAATTACTAGTATGCAGAATGTAAGGAAAACAAAAGATGTTTCATAAATGTAAATTAAAATACGCTGGGAACTGGGAGATAAAGCAACACTATATTTTCCAAGCTTCAAATTGTTGCTAATTGAATTCGTTTCCGGCATTTTTTTTAAACATCTCATTGTTTAAATTGTGGAGCACGTTTTTGGATTATTTTAAAGTGTGATGTTGTTAAAATGTTGTTGGAGTTATGTGAAAGCAATTATTACTATATTTCCTGCTGTGTGATGTGCATTAACTTAAATTGATGCTTTCAAAAACTGCTAAGTGATGATACTGCCCAGATAAGCGTACGATTTTTCCAAAAAAAAATTTTCCTCTGAACTTTTTAAAAATTTAAAATTAATTGCTTTGAACAGCATTAAGATAAATGAAGAAATGCATTTCGACAATTTAGAACTACTAAATTTGTAATTGTAAACAAAATAGGAAAAAAAAATCTTGAGGGCCTATCCACGGAAAACGGTCATTTTTGTCTCAAACGTGACGCCTCATACATTTCATTAAAGGTAATTCTTTAACATGTTAATGAACAAAAGTTTGTCTGTTGACAAATTACAAACGTAAGTTTGATTTTTAAAGCAAAAAAATTGCCATTACCTTATAAAATTCTTATTTTTTTTAATGAAGTATATGAACAGTCACGTGCGGGACAACGTGATTCCTTTTTCGTGGAATGACCGTTAAGCGTTTACTTCAATCAATCAATCTTTTTTTTAAAACTTTTAGGTTTTTCAATGTATTCTCTGTAGAACGCGGTTTTCACAGGAGGATATGCATATTTGTACTTTTGTACTTCTGTACTTTTGCTGCCTACTTGCTTTGTACGCTATTTTGTGCTCTTTGCAACAGGATAACACCCACTCTATGCTGAACTTCACTGAGCAGCCAGAGTATATTCGGGTAGGCCGATCACTTCTTTAAAGTTGTTGAAGAAGTTGAGTTGAAACTCACTTTTTTTTTCCAAAATGAATCAATTAATAATGTAGTAAATTTGAAGTCGTTATAAAGATATGTCAAGCATCTGAAAAAAAAGTAGTATGCCCCTTAACAGAAAATCCCACCTGAGAATATCGAGCCAAGTAATTCTCAAAACCCAGGAATTTCTCTACTGGACCTTAAATGTTCTTAACTGTTATTTCAAACCCTTATATCCCATTTGTTAAAGAAATAAAATTAAATAAATTATTGTACGAATAACAGAATAAACAATGAATTTTTTCACAGCGGCTTATCTTACTTTAGGATACATTTATCTGCAAGATGGTCAATATTCCCAAATATAAATTTACTGCTAAAAATTCTCATTCATAAATACTTACATTATTTTGTTTCTTGTAACAATCTTTACCATGCTAGCAATCGCATTCTATTTTAATTTTAAAAAAATGTATTTTGAAAATAATTTACTTGTTCCACAGTTGTTTTCTTTTGTTATTCTTAAAACTTTTCTGCATAAAAAAAATCAAACGTAGAACGAAAATAGAGCTAAAAATTTTCTTAGGTCACGCTTTCACAAATTTAATTTAAAACTTCTAGCGATGTAAATGCAGCGTCTGCTATGCTTGCACTTTGAACGTGAAGAAGTACAAACTGAAAACGTGAACAGAAAATAAATTTGTTCAAAATATTTTCCTCTTAAAAATCTTATTTTTCAATACCCGGTGCTGAAAGAAACTCACTCATCACCAGGTGAGGCATTATTTTCACCTTTCGTTGAACAGTTTCTTACAATATGCATCAACATATGATTGATTGGCTTAGAGATCCATCGAAGAAAAAATATTCTTAGGTAAAGTTGCTTTGTTTTTGTCTCGTATTTTTACATTTGCGCCATTTCTCTCACGTGAGGAATTATATTGATCATTCTTATTTTTCCCGCTGCTTTTCCTTCCGCTTTTTGTGTTCCTATCAACATTTCTTTCTTGCATTGTCTGACATATCATCTAAGAGAGTCTCAAAGCAGAAATTCTGGGAAAGAACACTGGTACAAATTTTTAGAACAGAATAGTACTACATGAAATAGCTTTATTTGCATTTTGTAAACAAAGATAATAAGTTTTGCGAATAGAAGAAAACTTTGTTGTGTGGAATTGTATTACTTTTCCCTTATTGCTTTTCTGTTCTTTGAATTCTTGAAGCAAAATAATTTATCATTGATCGCACTATACATACGCACATAGTAACGTTGGTGAAATGCAATTCATGTACTGTATTTGTATCAAATACAATATATGAATTTTACATAATCAAGCAAATTTGTTTTTCTTTTCCCTCTAAGGTCAGAACAAGCCTAAAGCTTGCCAAAAAATCGGTTTAAATTAATATTCTCCTCATCATCATATAATTCAACTATTAGTTTGCATTAATCTTTAAAGACTATGTGCACTTGTGAAAAAGTAAATTTGACTTTTCGAAGACTTAATACAGGAAGTAACTAAACATTTCAAATACTTAATGCATATAATTCCTTCGGCATTTTTAAAGACTTACTAAATGAAAGATTTTTTTTTAACTGCTATAAGTTAAATACTCTTTTGGTTAAACTTAACGTAATAACAACGTTTAAAACAAACAATCCTTTACCTTCCCAGATACAGAACAATCCCAGTGTTGAATACATTTCCCATTTCACCATTTGTCAAATTTGATTCAAATAAACAAATGAAGAAAACCACTGAAAGAAAACTAATTACGACAATTTGTTAGAAAACATCGTTTCTCACACAATAACATATATCGTGTGACTCCGGTGTCAATAATATTCAAATAAAAACTGAACGATGGTGATTATCAGGACGGCACATAGATGTCACACGTTTTTAAATTGAGGTAAAATTTTAACAAATAGTTTGAAGATATAACCCAACCGAAAGCATAAATGGATATATGCTAAATAAAAGACACATACGACGATTGTTTATCATATATTCTTAAATGCGCTTAAAAGTGCTGTTCACGTCTTTCCACCAGTCATCAAAAGACTGCATTAATGCTTGGCCGATGTCTAGATGGGTTGTGATGGTAATTATCCCTTTTGTTTCGGATAAAGCCTGATCTGTCAGCGATTTAAAATTTTTTAAGATGATTCTTACTAAATGCGTTATTATTTTCTTCTCCTTCTTCCCATCAAATACATCATCATCATCATCATTTCTTTATTATTTAAGAAATTTTAGTTTTGACTGAACTTCACTTTCCATTGAACCTTTTGCATGATTGATAGAATTTTAGATGAGTTTTGAACTGCATACAATTTTTTGAACGAAGTGAAAAGGCTTCAAATGTTTTATTCACAAAAACATTATGAATTAATTTAATAAAAGGGCTGCAGTGAGATGGAACGCACTTAATAAGACCAAAGGTACAGTCACTCGGGGTATCTTTGAGCCAGTCCGGATAGCTTTGTGCCACCTCATACTTTTAGTCTATTTGACATATAATCAAAAAATAGAAGTCCCAGTGATGCATTCTTGCTGCCGTAGTTATAAAATAAAATTTCTGCTCTTTATGACTTTGAAATATGCTACACTATAAAAATACGAAGTGGCTCAATGTTTTCCGGACTGGCTTAAAAATACCTTCACTCAGGGGTTCTCCAACTTTTCCGACTCGCGGCATCTTTTGGGGAATTGAAAATGTCTCACGGCACCCTTATTTTTTGAAATAAGTGTATAAGTGTGCCAAATAAGGCTACCCTAAGGTTCAAAAGGTAATATCTCACTCCTTTATAATTGAATAGTTGCGGCAATTGCACAATACACATTCATCAGATAACTCATAAAAAACTAAGAAAAAAAATAAAACGAAATAAAAATTTAAGTTTCAGTTATGTTTTTCGGCAGTTTCAGCAAAGATAAGCGATTTGACCTTGTTAAGTACATGGGCACTTATAAAGACAACTCTAAGCAAAGATTATTTCACGCAAAATTGAAGTCAGAAACGCGAAAAAATGCTACCAAACTAACACGAATTGAAAGGGTCTTTAATAGCAATAAATATACAATTAAACCACATTTGATAACATCAAAACTATTACCAAACATGTCAAGTTTTCTTCGATGAATTCTCCTTTATGATCAATGAAATCACGATCTGACGAAGTTTTCTATGTTAAATAAAAAGAGGGGAGGGGGAGTTATTGGTCTGCGTATGACCTTATTCGGCAAACTCACCCAACACTTATAGAGTAAGTCCGGCAATCCCGCCCCACCGAAGTAGAAAATTTATTTAAAGAAAATACAATGACGAAAAATAAAAACTAATGTCTCCGGTCTCTTTTAATATAGGTCCAGATAATGCATAAAATGTATTATGACCAAAAACTGCAAATTACATTTTTTATTGCAAAAGAAAAAAAAATGCTACTTTGGGGCATATTACCTTGTTAGTCAGACAATTCGCCCCACTACATCAGGTTAAATGCCCCACTTGAGGTAACATTACCAAACTTCGTATAACAAGCAAAAATTATTAACAGTTGATTAAATGAATGCAAATCAGTAAGAATCATAATACGAGCAACGTGGTAATTGCTAGTTTACGCAATTACCACGTTTTTTTCTTAATGATCACGGTAGTGTATGCAAAACAAAATTCACCATTTAAAACAAAATACACTAAAAATGGCTGTAGTGTATGCATAAAACTTCTTTATACACAAATACTCTTAAAAATTTCGACACGGGTGCACCCTATTTCTGAAATCGGGAAATACAGTTACTGGGGAAACTTATCTGACGAGGCATGATACCCCGACTTATTCTATTGGACACTTCGCGGCACCCTCGCCTACGGCACCCTAGGGTGCCGCAGCACCCAGTTTGAGAAGAACTGCTTTTAACGATTGTACTATTTAGCTGTAGAGCACGACTTTGATCAGCAAATATATTAGTTAAGAGGCGTGGCTTTATGAATTTTTAAGTATGGAGCTAGAATTTAACCTCTAACGACAGAACACGAACCACGGCCATATGAAATTTTGAAACATGCGCCTGATGTTTTTTTTTTATTGCTTTCATTGGTAATAAAACCACAACTAATTTGAAATTTGCAAATCTCGACTCCGCTGGTCACATAACTAAGAACAATATTTATATATTAAGAGATTCCAAGTTTTACCAAATACCAACTAATTGATAAACATTTTTCGGAGAATCTGCTTCACATCTTATATAGTTTTTCATATTTCCTAAACTATAGCCTACGATTTCTGTTATCAACCATTATGCTTTTAAACAAATATTGCCCAGTCAGTTTCAGAATGAAAGGTTAAAAAACCCCATTTCAGTATTAAGTTATGCATATCAAAATAATTAAAATACTTACTATCACTACTTTATCATTCGTCTTAAAGTTATTCCATTTTAATTACTTTTTAGCTGTAATTTACTTTCGCTCCCTTGTGAAATGAACATTAAAATTAAATACACTTTTCCATTTATCGTTAAGGTTCCTTTAGTTTAATTTCAAATCAACTCAAAGGCAACTTACAAACTTTTCTCAACATTAAAAGTAGTTTAATCAAACATTTTCTTTCAGCCACAACTTTTGGAATCTGTATAGATGATTTAACTTCAAAAATTTGAGATTTTCTACAGATGCTTTGAAACTTAGTGAGGGAAGCTAATGAGCTTGAATTGAATTGCATTTCGACCGACATACGAATTTTATGCTGCTGAATGCCCATAAAATAAATAAAGACCCCGGAAATTAATTAGACTAAGTAAACTGATGCTCACTTTCTGTTATTCAATTATGAATAACTTGAAGCAACATTTTCAGCAAGATTGTTTTAATTTAATTCTATAACATTTCGTTGATCTTTGTCTTTGCTGATAACATTATTAATTATAAATTAATACTTCATTAATGCCTAAACTACTAATGAAACATTACTTACTTTTAAAAGTTGAGCTGAAAAGAGCGCAAGAAAGGTTTAATTGAACTCTCTTTCTCTCTCTCTCTCTCTCTATATATATATATATATATATACATATTTGTATAATTTGAATTGCGTAAATATCAGTGCAAAACATATAAAATAAAGAAATAATAAATAAATAAAAATAAATTATAAAAAAAAGAAGAAAGAAAAAACCGAATAGAAGAGACAGAGTCTGGATTTTTACCGCCACGACCAGTGGCATAGCGAGATGGAGGAGGGGGGGGGGAGGGTTAAGAACATCCTCAAAAAATGTCTTTATATTCATAATACTGTAGTTAATACATATAAAAATTGTTTTGATAAAAAAAGCCCTCCAGAAGGTAATTACGGCTAAGCTAGTGGCTCCGGCTAACAAGACAAGTAATAATAGTTCACATCCTAAGTTTTGAGAGAACCATTAATTTTCCGAAAAGAAGTAAGAATACGAGAAATATTTTTTGAAACACCATTTTCGAAATTCTACATAGTAGTTAACCTAATATTATAAACATATCTTATATTAATAACGTACTATGAATTTTTTTAACTTTTAATGTATGCACCAATGTTACTATGATTTTCAAGCTTGTTTTAGAAACTCATTATTTCTTTAACAAAATGCAGCATCGAAAATCTCGAACAGAATAAAAATTTTCTTCAATGCCACTTGGTTAAAACTCTTAAATGCTTAGCACTCTGCGTGTGGCAGCGGTTTCTTTGTAAAGACGTCTTGCGAAGAAACAAAAAGGTTTTATCCCCAAAAAATTGAATCTTGGCTTTACTAAGCTAAGCAGAGTAACTATTCTGTGCGCTTACTTTAAAAAAGGCTACTTTGTAGGCGGAATACAAAATTTATCTCCATACTCCCATTTACTATATGCTGCTATTATTTTTTTCAGTGACAAAAAAAAAAAAAAAGTTAAAAGAATTATTAAGTGTGACATTTGTGAGAAACGTTATGTTAAGCTGAAATTGTACTTTTATAACATTTAAAAACATAAATAAGTAACAAATATTTCGTCATTTACGAAATAGTCTTACGAAATACTTCGTCTTTCGAAATTTGACTCCTGTACTTCCGTTTACTAGTTGCTGGTTGAAAGAATTCTTAAATGACATTTTACTAAGACTAATTAACTACGACATTTGTTACAAATTTTTATGTTAAGCTGAAATTGTACTTTTATAACATTTAAAAACAAATAAATAACAAATATTTCGTCACTTACGAAATACTTTGTCTTACAAATTCGACTCTTGCACTTCCGTTTACTAGATGCTAAGATTTTTTTTCTTCAATGAAACAAAAAAAAGAAAGTTTGATAGAGTTATTAAATGTGACATTTTTGTTACAAATTTTTATGGTAAGCTGATATCGTACTTTAATAACATTTTAAAATATCAATAAGTTACAAATATTTCGTCTCTTGCGAAATTTGTCATACAAAATTCGGCTCTTGTACTTACGTTTACTAGATGCTAGTTGAAAGAGTTATTAAACGTGACATCTTACTAAGACTTATTAACTCACATCTGTTACAGATTTTTATCTTAAGCTGAAATTTTAATTTAATAACATTCAAAAACATAAATAAGTTACAAACATTTCGTCCATTCGAAATTTATCTTACGAAATACTTCGTCTTACAAAATTGGACTCTTGTACTTCAATTTACTACATGCAATTTTTTTTTCACTAAAAAAAAGAAAGAAAGAAGCTGAAATTGTACCTTTGTAACATTTCAAAACATAAATAATTAACAAATGGATGTGACGGTGATTCTTCAAGCCCAGGTCCTGATATTGGTCTGTGTTTTAAAGAGAACGTACATATTCTCTCATTTAAAGATTTTTTTGGTGTTTATTTACATACTTCTACTTTATTATAACTACTGTAAGGATAAGGTGCTTCGTTTACGCGACACAAAATTTCTACTATACCTTGTTTTTTGTTCTTTTCCTGTTTTTCAATATAAGGGTAGACCGGGGCACGTTTACGCAGTGCCCTTTTTTCAAAACAAATTATAACTGGAGAGCGAACAGTCATAACAAATTGATGCTGCTCCCTAGCAACCATTCTCGCATATTTTTGAGCATTAATCGAGCTTCGGTCTAGCATGCAGAAAGAAAAATCTGTTTTATACCATGTCGAGTAAATTTTGTGTTGAACGTTTTGAAGCTTAATGCGAATAAATAATACTTAGTTAAAAAAATCAAATATACAAAAATTTGCAGAATTTTATCCCTTTTGGAAAATTGTATTTGTATGAACTGAAATGTTATTACATTTTTTTGCACGTTAAAAACAATTCCAAACTTGGCAACGGGGCAAGTTTACGCGTTGAACGTCGAAGCACCTTTACGCACTTTCTTACTGTGTCTTACTTAAACGTAAACCCTGACACTTTTTTCTCACCAAACTGTCTCAACCATTTTTAGTATTTTCAGGCTATTTAGATCTGAAAATTTTCATTTAATTTTTAATTAAGTTACACATTCGTATCTTATATAGTTCACAATCATATACTCTCTCTTCATGACCCTTCCACTTTAACTTTATGCACTATTCAGTCTGTAATAAAGTGCTTCATCTTAGCGACGGTAAAGCACTATGTTCAAAACACTAACAGAACCACGTTAGGTATCGAAATAAATATGCGTAAACGTGCCCCGTGTCCGGTGCAAATTTACGCAACCGACTTGGCCTTAAAAACAATTTTTTTATCTGTTAAAAACACAAGCTGAGCGAGAACTGAATATGCCGGTTTTGACTCCATTAACTGCTTTATAAAACCGCAATGTCTAAAATGTCCTAAAAATATTAAAATTCGAAAATTCATTGAAAAAAATCCGCTAAACGTGTTCCGGTCTACCCTACACTAAAGTAATAAAATACTAATTACTTCGTAAACGTTTAATTATCACCACTGATTTCGCAAAATTTGATTTAAAATTTAAATAATCGAAAATTAACGACATTTCGATTTTATGTCTTTTTGATTACATATTGCGCGAGAAATTCTTTAAAAGGCATAAAATGGTGCTTTACCGCCTATATATGTTGTGGAGACTATACTTTCTTTTGCATTAATTTTATTTGCTTCACTAGATACAGAAACGTGATTATCGTATAACTTATAAGGCAACGTACACATCGAAGTTTCTTTATCTTAGAACCTAAACGTGATTTCTCATCTGTTGCCAGATTGGCTGAATATAAAATTAGGGACTAAACTAAGAAGAGCTTAGCTTAAATGGAGCGAACATGTAAATAAGAGTTGAGATTTAAGTGGAGTTACAACATATGTCGTTGAAACAATTGACAAGGAATTAAAGTATTTTTAAACGAAGATGGAATTTTACAAAATAAACAAAGCTTATTATTGATTCCATAGCTTTCCAACCGGAAAAAAGTACCTCGTACAAAGGCAGGGACTTGCTTTCTTTTTACACTGATAAATAATTATAAAAGATTTTTTTTTTTTTAAATAGGAATACATTGTCATCTCTCAATGCGGAATAAGATTAAAAATATACCTGAAAATTACCATTTTTGGATTTACGCAACTCCATCCCTGAGGTAGATATTTCTTCGACAGAGCTAGTTAGAGTAGTTGTTTCCATACAAACAGTTCTTTAAAAGCGTATTAATGAAAATTTTTAATGAACTGAACTTTTTGGTATATTATTTTTAAAGGTCATTATTATGTATATTAGTGTACAGATAAGAAGCTTATTCTGCTGTGGGACGACTATACTTTTTGGCGGAAAAAGTTTTATACTTATAGTTTATTTGTATGCCGTTATCTATACCAAACGTTTAACAAACAAGATTTTTTTTTGTTTGTTGAAACAAAGCATTTCCATCGGACTTTTTTCTTAAGTTCACTTCTACTTCAAAGGTATTTTTCGGCAACAGCATACCATCATACAATGAGACTTTGAAAACTATTCACCGATGAAGATTTTTTCGCGGACTACATTTAGGCTATTTCCAAAACGAATTATGTAAATATTATATCAAGAGTCTGGAAAAGTATCAAAAAGTTTTGCTCATGGCTACTTGGCGAAAAAAAAAATCCTCCCCCAGTTGTCCAAACGTAAGATTGCGTGTGCCAGCCATCTCTTTGTAAACACGTCTTCGTGGGAACAAAAACGAGTTTCTTCACAAAAAATTGAATCTTTAGCTCCCGGCACTCTGAAGTAACTTTTCTCGTATGCATCCTTAAAGAAACTTAGTTTGCGAACGGGATACGAAGCCCCTATTTTGCATTTCCATTTACTAGGTGCTTGATTTTTTTCCCTTTCCTTTGGGGCAACAAAGAAATGAAAGAAGAAGGCTGATGCAGACTAAAATCGCGTATGTGCGCCTAGAGATGTGACTTAGCAGCGCGTTTAAGCTTTAATGATACACAGAAAAGATGTTTTATAAGTAATGTATTGTTCCATAGACGCGTAGAAAATGATTTTTCAAATTTCTGGAGTCGTACTATGCTGACTAGTGATGTAAAATTTCCGGAAATTTTTTAAGTGGTGGAAAAAACCGGTTTTTTTACCGTTTTTGTTTTTGGAAAAAATTGGAAAAATGGAAAAATTGATTTTTCTATGAATAAAAATAGGGTTTCTTAATAGCTCTATGTTTCTTGGAACATATAAAGAGTTAAGCATTAAAAAATATATGCAATCTACACATCTTCTTTTTCTGCTATTTTTGAAGTTTTTGTACTTCTATGAACCTAAGAGCACTTCAGCACAGCAATGTAGACTGGATATTCCAGTTTGACTCCACACCAGTTCATACGGCCAAAAACACAAGAGTGGTGCAAGGCGCATTGTTTTTGACATGATATCAGCTTTATAGTGGACACTCTATTCGCTAGATCTCAATCCCATTTATTACACTGTATGTTTTGTTTAGAGTCAAATGTTTACTCTAAACTACACATAAGTTTGGACTCTCTAAACCAATTGCTCGTAAGGTAGTAGGATTGATTAAAGGACTTGCGGCCCTTGAATGAATATTTCAATAAGTAGTTGCACCTCTGTATTATTTCAAAAGGCGGCCAGTTTGAAACCAATTAACTTGTTCATTATTAAAGGTCTTCTCATATTATTATTTTTTGTGCTTTGCTTATTTATTTTTAATAAAGTTACACGGAAAATTGCATTCCCGGGTTTTTTTGCCGCACCCTGCACATTACGTTCACAGAGTAAGCAGAAGCATACTTCAGTGGTTGAAGTTATGATTGTTTGATTTATGAAAAAGGAAAATAAATTCTTCATTAAGGATATTGTTTTTTTTTTCTTTTTCTTTTTGCAAAAAGTATTAAACGTTTTTAATCTATATGTAAATTATATTACCATACAACAACTTGCATTATCAAAGTTGGACAGCATTTTAACATACAAGGAAGGGTGAGGGGAGAAAATTGCATCAAAATTTGAGCGTGAGAAATTTCTAATTACTTTTTGCTGAAAATTTCAGTTAAAACTTCCTGAAAAGTTGAAAAAAAATCACATTTTCAATTTTTCCGGAGTGGAAATAAACCCCTTCGAAAAACAAAATTTTTTTTTCCGTTTTTTCCGAAATTTTCTGTTTTTTTTCTCTCGACTATTTTTATCTTTAATGGTAACATCATAAAATTCACACTTAAAATGTGAAAAACCCCTCATAAAACCTGCACTTTGTTTCTTTAACACATTTACTTCATAGAAAACGAAACAACTCTTCAAAATTTTGTTTCTGATTTCATTAGTTGTTTTTTAATACAAGATGAGCGTTTTTTTAAATTCGCCCAGCCTATGATGTATATGAAGAGTGAATTGACGATATTCTTGTTTTTCATCATACTTTTTACAACCAAGAAACATTTTTAAAGCCTGGAAGAAAACCTTGAATCTTAAAATAAGTAAATCAATAAAATAAAATATATCTAAAAAACTTAAAAATTTTTATACATTATTTCAGGATAAGTTTGTATCTCAGATTTTTTTTTGGGCTTGTTCTGTTAAGTTTTTGATTTTTGCGTTACATTGTCTTCTTATTCTACCAATGAAAGAATAACATTCTGGTTGATAAGAGGTCAGAATATGTGTACAATTTCTGCTCTGTACCTAAATAGCACGTAATTTTATATTTTTTTAGTAATATTTTTAGTAATTTTATTATTTAAAGTAATTTATTATTATTATTTTTTTTACTCTGAGAGCTCTTTCGCTAAAACATGTTTTTTAAACTACCATATGCTAAATAACAGAGCTTAAATACTGTTTACTTACTGCAACAAATAACTAGTTTTTGGTATTTGCAAGGCTATTCTCGGGAAATGATTATTCGCCTTCCTCAAAAATGGACATAAATTCAGGTATTCGATTATTGTATTACTAATCAAAAGTTGTAGAGATTTATATGACTAGATTTTATTCTCTTAACGCCTAGTGACGCATGAGGCCGATAGCGTGGCATTGCATCCCGACCAGTTTAATGCCGCCACCCTGGCACTCTCAAAACTTGGCAAACCAAAGGCATTTCTTTCTCGTATAGCCATCTGACGCCATGTTAGTTTTCGACTCCCGCTCTTCCTCTTGCCCTCAGTGGTCCACGTGAGAGCAGTTCTTGTAGGCTCTATGGCCTGCATTATGAGAACATGTCCTATCCATGATCATCTGTGCTTTTTTAACAGTGTGGTTATCGACTTGCAATTTGTACATTTGTACAGGTCTGAATTTGATATTTTATTTGGCCAGTATATGTTTAATATTTTTCTCAATCTTTTAGTTTAAAGGCATCAAGCTTTTTTTCTTGCTGCCTAGTTAGCTTCCATGTATTGCTGCCATAGAGTAGGACTGCTCTAAGTGTGGAATTGAAAATTTGTATATATATATATATATATATATATATATATATATATATATATATATATATATATAAATGGTTAGTTACTAAAACAGTATGTGTAGTCACTTGTCACAAATTGCTTTTACGAAATAATCTTCAGACAGATAAATGCAATGTGATTCAAAAACAAATTACGTGTAAAGAAACTATAGTGCATTGTGGTTGGGGAAAATGTTTGGAAAACTTACCTTTTTGTAGGGTAAATGTCACGGTTGAAATGTTTTTGGTGGGATGTAAAAAAAAGTTAGTTTAAATAACTAATGCCCACTTTAACTCAAATAGCTGATATTTATTTCCTCAGAAAAAGCGTGAAACCAATTTCTTTACATTTGCATTATTTTTATAATGATAAATCAAGCGTTTCAGGGAACGAATCCCCCCCCTTACCAATTACATCACTAACTATAGTATTGTTACGGAGCTGATATTAAAAGTTCTCCGGATTTATTTATTTTTTAAAGTTGCGCAATTAAGATGTAAAAATTTGTTTTAAAACTGCAGAATTGTTATAAAAATTCAGTTAATTGTAATAATCAATGCCTTATGAAAAACTATATTGTGTTTAACGCTCCAAAATTCTTTCCAAGTAAGCATTTTAAGTGTTACTATGAACTTATTTACAAATTGCCTAGCAATATTTTGATTTAAAATGCAATCATGTGCTTTTATACGAGTTTTGAAAATAATTCTGCTGTTAGTAGAATGTTTTGAGGAAAATAAAATTACGCGTCATAGAATTAGTTTTTATGAAAAATACAATTGAGGCAGTGAGAAGCAAAGGGATGTAAGTGGATATTTTCAAGTTTTGAGTAAAACGCGTTAAAAGATAAGGTCCTAGGTAGGCTTTCATTAATTTTTTTTCTAAATCATGCTATACAGCGGCACCTACACGGACTACTACTACTATTATCTTGCCCCAAGACAGAGGAGAGTTTTCCCTACCATTTGTACTGGTTGTCTCCGACTTTTATATATTTTACCACTTACATCCCTTTGCTTCTCACTGTCTAATCAATAATATGAGAAAGATCTTTACCAATAGATTTTTTATTACTTGAGAAAATAGTTCTAAAAATAAACGGAATTCATTTAGCTTCCTTGCTAAATAACTTTCCAAGTTCGTTTAATAGCCTTATAAAATGCTTTTTACCTAAACATCATTCAACATTCTCCTAAATTGCTCTTGTAAAAAAGCGTCTTCAGCGTTATTTAAAATATACTTTTTATTGTTATTTAAATTTCTTTGACAAAGAGAAAAGAAAAAAAGACAAACATTTGCCTTTTCAAAACTGTTTACTCAAGGAGATTATTTTCTCCTATCTGCACCGGTTTCGAAAATGATTCTCGCAAAGCAAACAAACATTGCGAAAGTGAATAATTATGCTTCCTTTAATTAAATTTTGAAATCTTGTTAAAGGAGAGGAATAAACATTTTCAATTTCCCTCCGTACCCTTGAGAGACGACATAATTTTCACGGCATTTGTGTGTCGAAATATGCATATTGGTTCGGGCAAGCATCATTCAGGTTTTCTCTTGATGCTCCGAAGTTTGTCTTTATTAGAATTCAGAAATTGAGTTCCGGGAAAAACTTTGGAGAACATGTGGTCTTTGTAGGATACCATGAATAATAGACAGTTACACGGAGTACTAGTTAAAATAAATTACACAGTCTATGAAAAGATAATTACCACGCTATTTTCCTCTTTTCTTTGATGTGTAGTGTATGAATAAACTAGCGATTTGCGCTGCAATACATTTTAATCGTTTTTTGTTAATTTCTGCTCCAGCGTTTGTTGAGTTATTCTGTAACATTTATGCAGTAGTTTGCAAATGACGGGATTGCTCTTTTTGGTGTATGTATAAAAATCTTGTATTTGTAATGCGTCTTAAAGTCAATAGCCTAAGCAAAATGAGCTCTTTATCGTTAAACAAAGAGATTATATTCGAAGGAATAGAAATTCAAAGTTGTCCCAAACATCGTAGAGGCTATTCACTTAGGAAATACACTTATTTTGAAAAGCATTAAAAAGTTGTCTGCAGCTTAGAGTGAACCAAATTGTCTTTGTTTCACGATATTTTTATTTTATAAAGTACTTTATAAGTTAGTTTAAAAATAGTCTTCCCGATGTAGACTAATGCCAATAGATCATTTATTAGTACTTTGCAGCCCAGTAGCAGCTCCCACTCTCTTTCCAAATGTCCCCAAAGAAAACTAAAAATTGCAATTTTAGGACGTCAATTTCGAAAAATTTCCGAGGGAAAGTCACCCATCTGCTTTTTTTCCTTCATCTGAAAAAAATAAAATAGCACAAAATATTAATTTTTCATGGGGAGAGGAGGGCTATCATTTCAAGCAATTTCCGAGGTGCACACAAGGAGGGAGGGAGGGTGTTACCACTATCGTGTTGTGCCTATTTTTGCCCCGCTATACCGGGAATTCTAGCTACGTGTATGGGTATAAGATAAATCAATTTACTGTCGGACTACAGACGGCATAGAAAGGCTAACATCCGGTTTACTGTCGGAAACGAAAGCATCTATTAGTTTTGAGAGATGCCATTTTTTGAGCAATCACGATTGCTTATTGTTCTCACTTGACTGTTTTTGGCGTTCCTATGATTTTATTTTCCCACCAGCACCCTCTGCCAGCACCACCGTCGCGTCGACCGGCCTCACGATGCGAAAACCGTCTCCTGGTCGCGTCCATATCCTACACACACACGCATACACACACTCATGCCTGCACACAGACACAAACACAAATGCCTACATACACACACACACGCACCCATACACATGCGCCTACACAAACACACTCGCACATTCATACAAACACACGCTCGTGATTGCGAAAAACATATATATATATATATATATATATATATATATATATATTCTAAGTTATAGCATATATATATATATACTCTAAGTTAAGCAGAGTGCCATTAAAATGAGCAAAACGTGAGCATCAAAGTTTTACCTTTCCCCCTCATTCAAACAGATTCGTCTTAACTGGCCGTTTTTATGCAACAAAAACTTATTTATTTTTTTTAAAGCGCTATACCAAAAACAAAAAGAGTTCACGAAGATACTTATTTAAAGAAATGTTATTGTACCTATACATTTTATATTTAGCGTTGCAAATGAATTTTCTTTCTAAAACAAGTGTAAGGAAAATGCTTTTTTTTAAATATTTTTTTCTTTAAGAAGATGGCACACCATTTTGAATAACTGCTATACAAACTGAGAAAGGGGGTTTACTTTCACTGAAAAAAATTTGTAGCAATCTTGAAGTACAGAGTTTGTAAACGAAAGTCCTACTTCGTACTCTCATTTCTTTCAGAAAAGAAGCATTGATCAATTTTGCTACGATGGGAAATGATGAAATTCTAAGAAAGAAAAAAAAAAGGAATAGATTTTTGAGATTGTAAGCGCCTGTAAAAGGAGTTTTTACTCTTACACTTTAGAAGGGGGATATATATACCGTTGTAAAATTTGAAATCAAATATTTATTTATGTGTATATGTCTACATTTATATAATATTACATAAATAGTATAGTCATAAACAAAAAGCAAACATTGAGAAAGTAACCAGGAAAAATTTTTTGTGTGATATGCTTCTGAGAAGAAAAGGGAAAAAAAATGTGTTTTCAAGATAGGAAGCGCCTGTAAAAGCAATTTTCGGTTTTTAATTTCAGGAAAAGGAAATGTATAAAACTTCATAAGTTTTAAAAAGAAGAATTTCTTCATGCGCACAAATCTATATTTCTATTATGTTACATAAATATGATGCAAGCATTAAGAAACCGAAATTAAAAAAAAAAAATCAGAATTAAAATTCTTGATCGTGTACTTCTGAAAAAAGAAGAAAAAATCTAAATATTCAGGAAGCTTGAAAATTAATCATTAGAAAATGATTTGATATAAGGAAATGTAATAGGAGAAAAAACTCTGCACTGATTTTGCTTAACAATTCCCAATTTTTTTTTTTTTTTTGCTGTCATCATTCGTAACGTGACACGATATAACACTACGCAAGCGCCTTAAGTTATTAGGAAAATGTCCAATCTTGTTCTTAATGTCCATTTAGTAGAGGGACTATGGTAGAAAATATAGCCGGAAACTGCATTTTGTGATAAAATCATGAAACTTGGCATGCATGTAGACAATGTACTAACAAACATTTTTGGAAGGAGAGACATTTCAAAATCCCCCCTAAACTTCCCTGTCAGCCATTTTTGGTCAAAACCCAAAACTACTTTTATTTTTTTATTTTTTGAAAAATGCCCACTGTATCTTTTTGGGGAGTTCTATTATGCTTACTAAAGCATAAAAAATCATCAAAATATCCCTAAACCTTCTAATTTTAAAATTAATTTTTAAAACTTGATTTTTTTTTAAAACTTTAACTGATCAAGGTTTTAACGTTTCTTGAGGGGTCGTTTGTGAAATGTTTTTTTTATGCATTTTAAAGCACTGTGTTAAATCAATTCATTTACAGTAGAACATCAAAACCCCAGAACTCCGAAACATCAGACAATCCAAACATATGTTTTAAAGTTTACTGATAAAAATCGATTACAAAACTAAGAATAAAACTAGAAATTAAAAATTATAAACAAAGCTAGTAATTTTTCAAAACTTAAAAAACAAAAAAAATAAAAAAATAAAAAAAAAATAAATAAAAAAAAATGAATTGTTGTTTACAAATGAATACAGCACTTTGATTAGTTAAAACAAAATCAATTTTTATTATTGGCGGTTGGGAAAAACAGCGAACATCTTGAAATGAAGTACGCAATTTTTTGAAAGTTTCATTCGCATTCTGCAGAAAGATTTTAAACATTAAAATTGAACTTTCTAAAAAAAATTAAACAATTATTCAGTCGGAACTTACTAAAATTACAAGATAGAAAACTGCATGTCAAGCATTGAGATTTCTCATTGGTGTTCGATTATTTACCATTTGAATTTTTAAGCTGCTTGCTCATCTATCTCTTTCATTTAGTCGCATGTCTTTTCGCTCTTATGCTCACTTATTTGTCATTGAAAAGAGGGTTCCTTGTAACCCCGAAACATATGTCTGCAGTAAAATGGAATTTTGTGTAACTATACTTTATTATTTCTTATTTTATTTTTTAAGCCCCATTGTTCAATTTTATTGATTTTTTTTCCTTTAGTGTGAAGCAGTAGCGCAGCCAATATTACTTTCTGGAGGGAGTAATAATAATCCTAACACGTATATAAACAACTAAACTAGGATGGATAATATAGTTTTAAACAAAAATTTCTAGTAAGATGTTATCCTTATCATTATATCCACAGCGTGAAGTAATATAACTGTTAATCTTAAACCCAAATCAGGTGGATTTAAGTGCATCATACCTTACACAGATGAATAAGGCACAGCCTGCTGAGGTATGAAGTATAGTACGCTTGTCGAAGATTCTTTGATTGGGGGTTTGTCTGGGTTAGTAATAAATAACCCTGACTATATTAGGGATACATAACGAATAAAAAACGTTATCATGTTCTTGAAATCATGCTTGTAGCAGTTTCCGTTAAATAAGCGTAGTAATCAACTTTGTCTAGAATACTGAAACTTACGTTAGTTAGACCTTAGAATTGACCACCCCCCACCAAAAAAAAAAAAAACCTTATAATCAAAAATTAAAAGCCGGATTTATAGTATGTTTCGAAAAACTTTTTGCATTAATTGTATGTTTTGGAGAAAAAGCATTGTGTTTAAAGTAAAATATCGATTTTGCAATGAAATAACTTTTTCAGAATGAAGGAAATATTACCGCCATACAAAGGAATACAAACAAGAATAAACTAAACACAAATAAAATATTGTTCAGAAGCATCATAATTCTCTTTAATTCTTAATTTTTGATGTCTTGCTACCGGAAAAGAATAATTACTTCTAATTAATCTTCATCATTACCAAGCACAAATAAAACTGAGAAGAAATTTCTACTAATTGGCATCATTCGAGTCATTAGTGGAGGATTAAAAATATCGCACAGAAAAAAAGGATAGGGGTCTTATCAGACATACACTGGAATAAAAAACAGTTCTTTGATGCTAGACATTATAGGTGAGGTAATTAAGGTCGGTTAAAATGTCATTTCCACTTTCCGTTTGTGTGATTTGCCTGTGCTACATACATCATTTTATCAATTTCAGTCATATTTACCTTAAGTTAATTTTTATTTTTCAAAGTGCGACTCTTAAAAGTTTTATAAATTCATATATGTATCAAAATAAATATTTTTTTCACGAAATATTATTGTGATAGGTTATAATAATCTACTTTTGATGAGAGAAGAAACACGCTAACATGATTTATGGGTATTGTTAGACTAAACCTTACCAAACCACGTCATGTGTGAAATTTTCCCCCAATGTGCACTTTTAAGCGAAAGATATAATTATATAATTATATTAGCATTTATATTGTTAATAAAATACAATATTAGTACAAAACAATAATCGGATTATATACATATATATATATATATATATATATATATATATATATATATATATATATATATATATATATATATATATATATATATATATATATATATATATATATATATATATAGATATATATATATATATAGATATATATATATATATTCAAAACTTTTCGCATATTAAAGTAACTGATAAACGAAATTAAAGAAAATACATCTTTTTTTTTCTTCAGTTACAAATGTTCAATGAGTGAGCCTTTTGTTACATTACAAAAATATAATCAACAGTCCAGATAATTAGCAATGGAGAATTCTTTAGCAATGGAGAATTCTTTTCAAGGGATGGCGTCAAAGATACCGTTTATTGGTCCCCGATTCCGAAGGCATTAAAAGAGCTACAAGAATACATTTTTGCAGCGTTATGAACCATTGACATACGTATTTGAGCATCATTTTGAACCATTGACGGACTCGTTTGTGCAACATTATGAACCACTGACAGACATTTTGCAGTATATAAAACATTAATAGCATTAACAACCCTGTGTAGCATCATGAACCATCAGCAGACGCATTTTGCGACATTACAAACTATTGTCTAATATTAGAAAATGTGTGGAACGAATTGCATTTCAGTCTATATATTTTCCGTGTGTATCAAAAGACATGCGCAGTGGGTATTTGTAACTGAAAAACTGTGGGCATATTTTGAAAAAAAAAAGCATGCGTCAAGTATTTTAATATTTGTCATAGTTTTAAAAATATAATTCTTAAAAAAAATCCTTCTTTTGTGGTAAACTGGCATTTTTCGGACATATTTTAAGCATAATCATATCATTATTGCATTTAAAAATTCCTATATTTAAAAAGATTTTAAAGCATTTTCCTAAAATATGCCATACATTATTGAAAAACCACACCTTTTAAATACAAACTTTCATCATAACACTGTATTATCACCTTTAATATGTTTAATAAAAGTTTCACAAAAATTAATCACTTTGACCAATGCTCTAACTTATTTTCGAGAGAAGACAAGGAACTTTAAAAGTGTATAATAATATATCATATTTGTTTTTTAGTTCATAATCGTGATTTCTTTTATTTCTTTTGAAGTAGAGAAAACTTTTAGAGTAAGTTTTCTAGACAATTGTGCTATTAACTGCAAAGTGCACAACTTCAGATAAAAGAGATAATTGCGTATCTGGAGTGCACACGTGTTACGGTAGAAAAGAAAAGCGTTAGACCATGGAAACTGGACTTATTGCTTTCCTTCAGTGGACACACTGGGAAAGATATTTCTAGAAATAAAGTGCGTCTTGTATATTTACTACCGTACTTTTTTCTGCTATTTCTTCTTCGCTTTTTATTTTTTAATATTTTTTTACAAAGGCAGAATATATATAATTGTTATGAAAGTAAACGTGCATCAGAGTTAACATGATTGAAAATCAAAAAATTGCATTCTAAACACTCCCATTTGTTTTCTCAACATATCTTTCTTTCTGAAAATTCAAAGAGAGTTATAAATTTTGCCTTTACGAAATTCGTTAAAGTTTTAAAAAGATTTCGAGCTTGTTAAATTCAGCTTTTGCTTATCAGCACATGATTTAATAATCTGATTTAGTAATCTTTATAGACTGTATTTACAGCAGCAGAGTTATTTTCTGACTTATGTTTAAGTTCTTTGATCATATCGAATCCGACTAGATAGTATTTTGCATCCGCATTCTCATTCAAAGTCTAATTTCTAAATAATTATTTTATCATGAAGCTTGTTTAAAAAATAATAAATTACGTAGACTTTAACGATAAAGGAAAAAACTGCCGGGTTTCAGAATAACTTTCAAAAATAAAAAACCGCTTAATATTACTAAAGTTTCATTAGTTTACTAAACTTTCACTGTTTGTAGAATGATTTTGAAGAATTTTTTCGACAGTAGAAAAAATAGATCATTTAATAGTCTGAAATTTTACATCATTTCAAAGCTGAGAAAAACTTTCGTATTGTGAAGTTTTCTCAAAATTGATATGATTATTAAAACTGACTTTAAAAGTTATCATAAACAGGCTTTTAGAAACTAAAATTCAAAAGGCTCACTTAGAATTAAAGATAACAGAAGGGAGTAAAACCCGAGAAACGCTGCAAAGAGAAGAGCAGGAATTAATACTGTCTAACATTTTCTTATGAAGAATGACGAAATGCTTTTTAGAAATTTCTTTTTAACAAGCAAGTACAAGGTGGGGCACTTCAACTTGCTTATTTGGTTATTCAATAAAAACACTTTCTTCATAAATACACATTTATTCTTGAAAAATTTTAAAGAACCGCACTGAAAATCAATCTCTGGGAGATTTTAAAGATTCTTTCAGGCAGATTTCGTCTAGTATTTTGACTGTACTGCGTCAGTTGATTTTGAACTCTCTCTAACATCTCCATGGGTGTGTTAATAACAGCTTGACGTATGTTGTTCATCCAATGATTAAAGGTCTTAGGATGAAGTTGTTAGTTCATGAAACAATTTACAATGGGCAGGAATACAACCACGGGGCGCAATATTGAAACGGACACGGAATCAACGTTGCGTAGCGTTTCGAATGGAATGACCATTAGAAAAATACTCCTCAACGGCGGAGACCTGCTGTTTCTGCATCCATTCCATAATAGCGACTGAATCAAGCAGGTTAAAAACGTAAAGCCACTCCCTCTCCCCCCCCCCCCCAGTAGGCCTTATTTCCACTATTCCAGAGCAGCTCTTGGGACAAGACTGACAACTTGAGTAAGCAATTTGCTCTTTTCCATCTTGTAAAAAGTTAACTTAATCAAACTTTTGGAAAAAAAAAAGTTTGGGCGTTTTTTTTTTTTTTTTTTTTTTGCTTCCAGAAATATTAAAACTTCGTTTGAGAAACTTACCGATTTATTTAAATAAAATTCCGAGCTATATTTATTGGAATTATAGCAAAAAAAAATGTATAAATGTAATTTTCGAAGACTGTCTGTGAAGTATGGTGTACAACTACTACCATCTCAATTACGTTCGATTTTAATGAGTTTTAACACTCAATTATCCACCGTAAGAGATTTAGGGGAGGGGGATGAAGAAAAGTTGGCTGTGGCTGGTTCTACTTAGTGCGCTTGTGCTCGATTATGCCAGAACTTATAGATTTATATTATAGGTTCACCGCTCCTCTTCCAAGGCCCCTCCTATTTGCTATGCCCATTTCGAAACGTTTAAAAGAATTAATATTTCCTTTTTTAAAACCGTAATTGTATACAAGTAAAAACATGTGATGCATTACATTCAAAGTTTTCGAAATGTAATAGGCACTACGCGAGACTTTCTTTCTCTAGTATTATATAGTTCGGTAAGTAAACTTATTTTTTTAAACAATATTCCGCGAAGTGTCGGTCATTCCGTCATTTGTGTGTTTTTAGAGAAAATATTGTGTTTAAGAGCTTCGAATGGGGTTAAGAAGGAGTAGAAGATAAAAACAACGTTTTTAAACAAAAGTTCTTAAAGATAAGATTTCCAATCACCAGGCAAAGGGGGAGTACTTGATAAATCATTAATTACTGAAGCAGAATTTTTCGAAATGTAATAGGATTCCCAAAAATCTAAATCATAAATCGAAGAACACCCATGAATAACCTTGGCAGAAGCCAAGGGTATTCATGGGGGTACTCCCCCTTTCCCTAGTGTTACTTTTTCTGTTTGTGTCGTTTTTCCACACTATAGGTGTCGTTGCTGTACTGTGACGCTTTGTTTTCAGTTTCCATGTCTATTTACTTTGCTTCTTTTCATTTTTTGTTCATTTGGTGTTCGGTTTACATTGTGTGGGCTTTTCGTTCTTCTTTTATGCACTGATGAAGGGGCTTGCATTTGACAGCCCAGAAAAAGCTGTTTCTGAGTTTTTAACTCTATTTTATTTCTTTATTTGTACTTTATACACATTGTTGTCGTTTTACTCATCTCAATCTTAATTAAATGAGATCGTTCAATGTAAGTATGTTTTGTAATTTGTTTTAGAAAGTTAGTATTTCAACCATCCAATACATTATTATTACTTAACAGCTCATTTTAATAGTTCCAGCATGTTTTTTTAAACAGGGCAATCAGCAGAATAAGTTTGAAACTCTTAAATAGTATGCAATTACGTACTGTACGACCAAAACATTAGCTGTTAGAAAGAAATAATAGAGACAACCTCTTTTCCATTCATGCAAATGCTAAGAAAATTATTTTATAAAAATTTTGAAACAGAGCAATTTTTTATTACAATTATTTACCAATACTTAATTTAGGTCTGACGTTTTGAACTACGTTTAATCTATTATCAGGTTGTACAAAAAATTCGAGAAAAAACTTCGAAAAAAAAGTTTATAATTTTGTTATCTCTTTGGGAAAATTTTGCTTTAAAGATAGAACCATAATTGCGCCTTGATTCAGCAAGAGAAGTCCAAACCACACACGGTCAAGACGATCAAGGCAAGTTTGAGGAATTACGCGCAGTCGAGCTTTCTAATGCACTCAGCTTACGCACTGTCCAGTTATGGTATTTTCCGCTTAATGTAACACTTTCTAAAAGGAGGTAGGTTCAAGTCCCTTGAAGAAATGGAACAAGCGTGTTAAGAGTTTCTTGATTAGAAGTCGTTTGAACGATACTTTTTCATATCTAGGAAACTTGAACATCGATTTCACAATGTAATTTTATTTTGCGAAATCGTTGTTGTTATTTTGAATAACTTTATGACCAAAAATATTTTTTAAAGCCTATTTGTGACTTCTTTTTACCATCTAGTATTTACCAGTACTTAATTTATGCCTACGATTTCGATCCAAATTAAATTTTGTTCTATTACAGTTTTTATTATTCCAACTAAGTTAAATTTTGTTCCATTATAGTTATAATTATTCGAACTAAGTTAAATTTTGTGCCATTATGGTTGTTATAATTCGCACAAAGTAACTTTTGTTTCATTGTTGATATTATTTTCGAACTAAGTTAAATTTTGCCCCGAAGATGCTAAGAAAACCCTCACTATTCCCTTTTATATAAAGACCGCAGTTACGAGGAATTCTATTCATAGCTACCGGTGTTATCAGAACATTTCTGTATACTGCAGTAAAATAATTTATATTTACTTATGCTAGATACCTTGCTCCAGACATGAGAAAAAAAAATCAATATCAGTATTCATCTAAATCCTTTCTTAATCAGCACATTAGTTATTGTTAGAAATATATTAGCGGGAGAACCGTTTTCCATTACACTGAAATGCCGAGAAAAAAAATTTTTCACCGAGTTTCTGACTAATGCTTGTCGTTTAACTCGTTAGTGAAGCATCAAAAAATCATAAGAGAAATTGCAGTCGGGATCACATTTCCTAAATGAGAGAGAGGAAAATTAGATTTGAAAGTGATATCCGATAAAGCGTAATTAAGGTCACTTAAAATATAATTCCTGTATAATTAACTGCTAAAGTGTCTGGTAATTTGTCTTGTAATATCCCTTAACTAGTTTTCTTTCATAATAGCTTATTGGTTAAGATGCTTTGAAAAAACATTTTTTTTTTGTCTTCAATACATTTATATTACTCAACACCTTTGTAGCTTGAGTCAGTACGTGTTATAGTTTGGCAACACCGATATTATACAGGACTATCACAGTTTTCCTTGAAATGTAATTCATGTTATTAATCTTTACTAATAATAAAGCTCAAAGTCTCTCTGTCAGGATGTCTGGATGTCTGGATCTCTGTGACGCGCATAGCGCCTAGACCGTTCGGCCAATTTTCATGAAATTTGGCACAAAGTTAGTTTGTAGCATGGGGTGTGCACCTCGAAGTAATTTTTCAAAAATTCGATTTTGTTCTTTTTCTATTTCAATTTTAAGAACATTTTTCGAAGCAAAATTATAATTAATGTTCCTAATTATTTGTTTTTAAATGTTCATCAGCTTTCGCAAAATAGTTATCTCCTAAGGCGATTTGAAAATTGAGGTAGTAAGAAGCAAAGGGATGTTTGTGGAAATTGAAAGGGAAATTAAAAATTTGGATATAATCTTCAGAAAAGGTACTAGAACACCTTCTCTGTTATGGGCCAGAATATAGTAGTAGTGGACCTGGTAAGAGCTGCTATACAGCAGGATTTAGGGGAAAAAAATCAATGAAAGCTTACCTATGATCTGAACTGAGGCAACGAGAAGCAAAGGGATGTAAGTTGACATTTACAAGTTTTGAATAGAACACGTTTAAAGTTCCGGTCGTAGATCGTCTTTCATTGATCAATGAAAGCGAACCAATATCTGAACTGAGGCAGTGAGAAGCAAAGGGATGTAAGTTGATATTTACAAGTTTTGAATAGAACACGTTTGAAGTTCCGGTCCTAGATAGGCTTTCATTGATCAATGAAAGTTTACCTATGATCTGAACTGAGGTAGTGAGAAGCAAAAGGATGTAAGTCGACATTTACAAGTTTTGAGTAGAACGCGTTCAAAGTTCCGGTCCTACATAGGCTTTCATTGAATTTTTTTTCTAAATCATGATGCATAGCAGTACCTAAGGGAGTTACTAGAAGGGTAGACCGGGGAAAGTTTACGCGGATTTTTTTCAATGAATTTGCTAATTTTTATGTTTTAACTCAGGAAATTTTAGACATTTCGGTTTTATGAAGCAGTTAATGGAGTCAAAAGTGTTAGATTTAATTGTTGCTCAGTTTCTGTTTTTAACCGTTAAAAAAATTATTTTTGAGTCCTAGTCGGTTGCGTAAACTTGCCCCGGACACGGGGCACGCTTACGCATATTTATTTTGACCCCTAACGTGGTTCTGTTAGTGTTTTGAACATAATATCTTACCATCATTAAAATAAAGAAAATTTACTACAGACTGAATAGTGTATAAAGTAAAAGCTGAAAGGGCATAAAGACTGAACTACGTGATTGGAATTTGTAACTCAATTAAAAATTAAATGGTGATTTTCAAAACTAAATAGCCTGAAAATGCAAGAAAGGGTTGAGACAGTTCGGAGTGAAAAAATTGTCATGGGGCACGTTTAAGTAAGACAGAGTAAGAACATGAGTAAAGGTGCTCCAACGTCAACGCGTAAAATTGCCCCTCCGCCAAGTTTGAATTTATTTTTACCGTACAAGAAATTCTCAATAACATTGCAGTTCATACCAATACAATTCTCAAAAAAGGATAAAATTTTACTAATGTTTATATATTTGTTCTTTCTTAACGAAGTATTTTTTATTCTCAATAAACTTCAAAACGTTCAACAAGAAAATTTTCTCAATTTGGTAAAAAACAAATTAGGAGAAACCCGGGCAACGTGAATACCTTAAGCTTTTCTTGATTATTATCGTTTAGTTATTACTTTGGAAATTGAAACAACTGTTTATAATCATTCTTCATTTAATGAACTTACGTAATGCAGTAACAGTTGCCCTTAATATTAATTACACTATTAGATATAAGGCCATTTTTCCACAATGGCATAAATATCCACTTTGCCCAATACCCCGGGCAAAGTGGATTCGGTACCAGGGCAAAGCGAACACCAACATTATTTGCCATAAAACTAAACATTAAAAATAAAATAAGCATCGAAAACTAAAGGAACATATCCGAAAAACATTTTTTTTTGCTACAATGCTAATTATTGTAGTGATTACAAACAAAGAAATTGAATTTAAAAATAAAATAAACGTCGAAAATTAAAGGAGCATATTAAAAAAACATTTTTTTGCTACAATGCTAATTATTGTAGTTATTACAAACAAAGAAATAGAAATTAAAAATAAAAACAAGCATCGAAAATAAAAGGCTCATATTAAAAAAACATTTTTTTACCATACTAATTATTATAACAAACAGAGAAGAACTAAAAAAAGTCAATATCCAAAATTTAGGAGCATATTAAAAAAAAAAAAAAAAAACATTTTTCTGCTACAATACTAAGCATTGCAGTTATCACAAAGAAACTCATTACTATTTTAGAATGCTGAACACTTCTTATGACACCACTGAGTACAAATACACATTGTATCCGTTGGTCGATCATCTTCTTCAATGAACATTTCATCACAGAAAATGCACCTTACATCATCAAATTTCATTACTCCCTTCTTCTTATCATTCTCTTATGCAGTCCTATGTTTTGTACCAGAGGTCTTTTTGGTAGTGGTCTTTTTAAAAGTTTTTTGACAAGCTTTAGTCGAAACATCATCTAGTTACTTCATGACAGCCTTTTTTGATTTTTCAATTTTTTGTTTCTGATTGTCCTTTACTGGAGTACTTGTCAGGATTGTGGAATTCTGTAGTTTTAGCTTACGTGTTGTTATTGGTTTAGCAGGGTGAGAAATAGGCCGTTAAACTGAAGGACTGTAGTAGTTCTTAGCACATCCAGGTTTGGGTGAAGCGTAGAGAACATCATTACTTTGGACTTATTCTGTTGTTTCAGGTCCCATGGGAGTATAAGGACGGTCTTCAATGGTAGCATTGTCTTGAGATCTTAAAATTGAAGGACTTCCGGGTTCGGATGAAGTTACTTGTCATGACCGGGCATAGTGAATATAGTATCCACTTTGCCCAATCCGCTTTGCCCTTCAGGTACATTTTTGAGGTTACTAAAAACTATTAAAAAATCAGAGCATCTAAACTCGTCGTCTACGGACAGTTGAAAGCTACATAATCGTACATCAAATCCTAGTCATAACTAAGAACATGTCACAAGTAGTATTAAAGTTATAGATGAAACACTAACCTCTGTAAACTAATATTGTTTTCCCCAAAACATACTTTGTTCGGTCACTGGCGTCGCGTGACGCCAACTCGTCCCGACGTGTATGCCGCACACGGAGCAGCAACAGGCGACCGTTGCTATGACAACACGGCTGCTGGCCAACTAATTATTTGGGAGTTATAGGCAAAATTCGCTTTGCCCGGGGTATCCACTTTAGCCGGGTTTCCCCTATACATTCCGCATGCTAGACCGAAGCTCGACTGGAATTCAAAAACTGGTGAGAATATTTGCTAAGGAGCAGCATCAACCTGTTATGAATGTTGGCTCTCCAAATATAATTCGCTTTTTAAAAAGGGCACTGCGTAAACGTGCCCCATGTGTAAGCGTGCTCCGGTCTACCCTAATATCCCTTGCCTCAAAGCGGAAGAGAGATTTACGTACCATTTGTACTGCTTCGAAATTTTAATTTTGGCGCTTAGATCTCTTTGTTCTCACTGCCTCAACTTTAAACGCATTTTACTCAAAACTGTAAAAGATTCGCTTACATCCCTCTGCGTATCACTGCTTCAATTTATTATGTTATTGGTCTTCACTACATTTAGTTAACACAACAACTTTTTTACCTAACTCAAGTTCTGTCTTTATTGTAGGACAGCAACGCCAATGTTACACCTGGCCATCAGAATTTGGCTCTGAACCATCATAAATATTTCAGATTACTCAAGTAGCTGTACAATTACAGATAGTTGAAGTTGTTGATCAAATTTGCTGCATTTTTAAAAAAGAAAAGCTTTCATAGAAAGTAATTACAAACGTGTCGTAAGAACTATGGGTTAATTTCCTCTACTTTATAGACTTAAAACGGTTTGAAGGTGGTTCGAAAATTGAGAAGTGAAGGTATGATTCTGCTTAATATTCAAATTTCAGTTCTCAAGTGGTATTAGTTCTCAAAATGCTCCAGATTTTTTCCTGTTTGTGTTATCCTGAGGTGACATGTTGCGATGACATTCATATCACAGGAAAAGGAGCCGACGCGATCTAAATCTAGAGAGAAGGGCGGTTGGGGGGAATACTGGGAATTAATCAATTAAAATAGTTATGTTTTTTTTTTATAGAAATGGTATCACATCCCATCCAACCAGTTGAAAGAAAGAAACTGATAATTTTAGTTGTGTGTCCGGATTAGTTCCCAATCGGTTTTCACATGTATATCAAATCTGTTATCAAATATGTCCCAAATCTGTTTTCAAATGTGTAACAAATCTATTGTCATATGAGGCATTGAGAAGAAAAGGAATGTAAGTGGCAAAATTTAAAAATTTGGACATAAATTGGGAACATCTCCTCTGTCTTGGGGCAAGAGATAGTACTCGTAGCCCCGGTAGGTGCTGTTGTGCAGCACGATTTAGAAAAAAAAAACAATGGAAGCCTACCTAGGACATTATCTTTAGACGCATTTTACTCGAAAATGTTCACTTACATCCCTTTGCTTCTCACTGCCTCATATGCATTCTGATGTGTTAATAAATTTTCTGAGCAGACAACATTCAGTTCCCTTTCGGAACACTACCTTTCCAACGGAACAGATTCTGTAGCAATTCAGTTTACTTTCTTCGCAACAGAGTCATTCCACGTGAGCTAACCTAATTTTTTCAAATCGTCCCCACTCGACCATCTCCGATTTGGATAAAATTTCATACAGGTGTATAGGTGTCTTTGAAACTAACCTATGCAAATTTTCAACTTCTTAGGTCCAAATCCGGAGGATCTAGGATCTCCGAAAAATGTGATCCAAAATGGCGGATCAGCTTTTTGTGACAAATTACCAACTTAAGACTGAGTTTATAGAAAATTTTATCACGCTGGAAGCCCGAAACTTTAGACGCTTAAAGCACGTTTGGCCGTTAATATAATCAAGTTTTTTTTTGTGAATTTCAGCTAGTTAGATTTTGCGTAGCATGCGCTTAAACTTGAGAAAAAGCGCGAAATGGATAATTTTTCCTGCGTTTTAGGTTGCCATAAAATACGAACAAAAATAATTCAAAAGCTCGTGCTTTGTGATTCCATCGTAAAAATACTTGTTTTTAATGGGTTACAGTTGCAGAGCTTAAATATCTATTTTCTAAAAGATATTGACGTACAAAGTGGCTATCATAACTGTACAGTGGAGAGGTTCACCCACCATTTGTACTGGTTATCTCCAAATTTTTAATGTTGCCATTTGCATCCCTTTGCTTCTCACTACCTCATATGCAGTCCAGTCTAGAAAAAAATCCAGTCATTCCAGTCAAGAAATAAAACGTCCCTGAAAATCCAAGAATAGGATAATACAGGCAATTTTCAAAAATTGATATTCAAATCGCAATATTTTATTGTAAGTTAAAAATTATTTTGATATTATCAAACGATAAAGATTTTGTTTTTCCATTTTAAATATTAATTGGGTCCTTCTAATATTCGATGTAGTATTTATTTAGCCAATGTTTAGCTTATTTGTATTTTAAATATTTTTTTAATTAGTCTGGCGCATGCGGGACAAAGTGGTTCGGGCAAAGTGAAATAGTTCATTTCCTTTATTAATTCAATCATTTACAAAATCACTTACGTATTCAATTATAAACTAATTTTTTCACTCTCCTTCATTTAATAATTAAACTATTAATTCATTATTTCACTTAATTTTTTATTCATTCATTATTTTATTCACTCATTTATTTCTTCTCATGTATTAATTAATTAATTCATTAGTTTGTTGTTTCATTTTTTTTCATTTATTCAATAGTCCTTTTATTTTCTCATTATTTAATTCAAAAATATTTTTCATAATCGAATAAAAAAATTTTCATTCGAAAAATATTTCATTTTTCACTTTGCCCCATAAAAATATAAAGTGAAAATTTTCCACTTTTTTTTCAAGGCAAAATTTTACTGCCGAAAATAAAAACGAATGTTTCAATGTAAGTTTTATTTTAAAATAAGATATTTTTCCTTTATATACTGTAATTTTGAAAACAAATTTCCCATTTGTTCATTTTGAAAAAGCTCAGTCATCTTAACTTTGCCCCAAATTTCTCTACTTTTGACGGAAGGAAACAACCCTATTGTTCTGCTATTGACAAAAATGGGATACCACAAAAAATTCCATGATACTGAACTGCTTGCAGATTAAAATTGGTTATGCTGCAAAAACTTTTAAAATGAAGCTAAAAAATCACTTAATGAATAATATGTCAAATAAATTATTCATTGTAGCGCTTCAATACCCCGAAGCATATTAACGCCAGGAATTCTTTCAGAAATATTACATACTCGCCTGGTATGTAATCTCAGAATGAAGTTGTTAATAAATTTATCATTCTTAAACCCTATATCCACAGATAAAAGAAAACAACAGAAAAATGATTATGTGGCCTGAGTCCCGCGTAATTCATAGCTGCTCCAATAAAATTTGCAATGGATAATAACAGCATAAGCATCGCGACCGCGTCAACCACTTGAATACTAATTTCCGCAAAAGTTGCTGCATCGTTGCCTATGATCCCTATAAAAAAAGGGGCGAAGATTTATTGCCGTTAATAACGTGTCTAGGCATAAAAGGAAATAATCTCTTCCAACAAGTCAGCGCAAAAGAAACTGGAAGGGAGATTGTGACGTATCTCGTGCGTACAGACACGCGGACGGACAAAGAGACGCGACCAACCGTGAAAACGGGAATTATGGAAGCCCTTTTATCATGTGCAGAAAAACACCGTTGGTAATATTGGGAAAAAGAAAAATTTCCTTTGATGCTTTCTTTATTTATTTACAAGCGATGTTTATAATTTTGTTCGGACTTCTTTTACTATTGTGTATTTATTCTCCGGTGATAATAATTTGGGGAAATAATTTTTCTTTTCTACATTTTTGTCCATATTCTTTTGCAGTGGTAAATTACTCGGATATTGATGTTGCATTGATGCATAAATGATTTTACTTGACTTTTATATCGTCATTGTGACGTTAGCTCCGTTGCGGAAGGGAGTGATAAAAAAGTTTTCGATTTTTATTATTTTGTAGTTTACGAAAGTATCGTCGAATTTTTAAATAAAAGAATTATGATTATGGACATAGAATTTATTCAATCCTCTAAAAAAATAATAATTTCCTTAAGGCATCTAAGCTAATATAAAGATGAATACTTATTTCTTTCATAGGCAGTCTCAAATTAGTTTGCTCGTACATGGCCAAAGAATTCTTATCACAGCATTTTGTTGTATTCTAGTCTTCTTTCGAAACAAAAACCAAAAATTTATTGAAAATAAAATATACTTAATTTTGTTCCAAAGAAACTTTATAAGAGATATAATAAATTAAAGATAAATATGGGATATATTAGTTTTTGACTTTCTAAATTTTTTAGTAGAGCTTTAAGATTTTAGTTTAGTGATAATAGTTTTGGATGAGGAAAAATTATATAGTTTGACGTGAAGGAAAAAGGGAGAAAAATAAGCAAAAATCATTTTGTTGTGATATACACTGTTACTCATATAGAAATTGTAAAGTTTTGTACAAATATGTATAAGCATTACGAAGTTTAGATAAGGATCGAGATATTTGCTTTTTCTTAAATGCTATTCTGTGCTTGGTATTATTTTCTTAAAATAGTTAATATAAAATACTAATTCAGAAGAAATTTCATCTTATGTAGTTTTTTTACATGCTCTAAAAATGATATTGCAAGAAAATACCAGAGAAACATAACTTCATCTCTACATAAGCGAAGTTGTGCCAGAAACGTACGTGAAGTTAGAATTAAAAAAAAATTTAAATGGAATTGCAGAAAACAACATTGAAGGTACATGCCCCAGACAGTGCCGAATAAATTTGTACAAAGTTTGACGACACTCGGTCGAATGGTCCTTGCTTTACACCAAATGCGGGCTAACATATCCCTATATATGAAGTTAGACTGACAGATACTCTTTTGATTTCATTACTAGAAAAAAAATCCTCAGCTATGGACAATATAAAACTTTGGTAATATTTGGAAAGTTTACGCTAGGTTTAGCAGAACATGAATCTAAAAATAGATAGAATAGTATGTATGAAGAAATTCAAATACTTTTATCGAATATAATAACTTTCTTTAAACAAGGATAAGGAATCATACCGAATTAAAAGTTTGGGTATTACCGAATTTGGTAATACCGAATTAAATGTTTGATTTTTTGAAATTTGAGTCATACATTACTAAAGAGTTATCTCTGTCAAATATTACTTATACATCCAAAAATAAATGTTTTTTTTCTTCTTCTTTTTTCTTTTTTTTTTAACAACATTGTATTAATAATTAAGAGATTTCACCAAAAAAGATCATTAGGCAGGAGTAATGACAATAAATGGTTACAGTAAAGTTTCAAATTCATCCTGTATATTACGAATTTATTGTAACATTAATAAAATGGGGACAATATTTCCATTTTCACAAATATTCGTTTAAATATATTTTTGCCTAATGCAATCACTGCTTTCAGAACAGCTAGAAGTGATCATGATTTTTTTTATTTGCTAAAATTATCTCCTTAAGACAAAAAGTGCTTTTGAAACAGAGACCCAGAATACAATGCACCTTGATGAATTAAATGCACTAGGTGAAATGCACATCAATGTTTTCTACTAAATTTACTCAACATGCAGTTTCTAAACATTTTAATTTTTTTATGACTTCCTTATACGCCTATTAAATAATCCATACTTTTTAACTACTGAAATGAAATGGGTGCGTATACTCATGTATGCGCGTTAAAAGAAATACTTTTCAAATGCATAATTTTTACATGAATTTCAGTAGGTTGACAAATTTCATACACACATGGGTATGGTACACAAGATATGGTATACAGACACATGATATCGTACATAAAGAACAGCTCTTTCACATTAAAATAAGCCGATAATTTGGTTGGCGTCTGAAATCTTCAATTAGTAAAAATTAAACGTATAAAAAAGGGAAAAAAAAAAATGTTACAAAATGGCCTTAGGTTGAAGAGAATAAGATTTTGAATTCTTAGAACCTGTAAGGTGTACAGAGCCGATGGAGAAAGACACGGCAGTGAGCTCTGTTTAGAAAAAGACATTCCAAATAGAAATATCGACTATGCTTAGTGTCGATTCCATATGAATTTTGCTAAAGATCATTTTTGTCGCCAACGTGTTTGATTTATTAAAAATTTGGCGATAATCAATCGACGATAAAAGACTTGACCTTGTATCATCAAGTGGTCTCCAATGTATGAGCGTTTTTTCCATTGTTAGCCAACTTAACATTGATTTGCTGAAAAAAAATCCGAGTAGAGAGTCTTTTTGAGATACATGATTGAAACCTAAGCGCGCAAATAACCCCTACAACTACACCCCGTACAGATCTTACATACAGAATTTCAATTTTTACGGCATGCTGAGTTTTAGTCATGCGAGATGCAGCTTATGTTCATACGCTCATACAAGTTACGCAACAAAACTGTTTATAAAATTCCCGGGGATGTTCAAAACGGATATGTCGGTTTGAATGAGCTTATGTCTGTAGGGTAGATCGGGGCACGTTTACACAGTTCTCTTTTTTCAAAACGAATTATAACTGGAGAGCCAACAGTCATAAAATATTGATGCTGCTCTCTGGCACGTATTCTCACAAGTTTCAGCATCAGTCGACTTTCGGTCTAGCGTGCAGAAATAAAAATCTGTTTTCTACCAAGTTGAGTTAGTTTTGTGTTGAACATTTTGAAGTTTATTGTGAATAAATAATACTTAATTTTGAAAGAACAAATGTATAAAAATTAGCAGAATTTTATCCGTTTTTTGAGAATTGTACTTGTATGAACTGAAATGTTATTAATTTTTTTTTTCTTGTTAAAAATAAATCCGAACTTGGCGACGGGGAAGTTTACGCGTTGACGTCGGAGCATCTTACGCACGTTGTCTTATTTCTAAACGTGCCCTGACGTTTTTTTTTTTTTGCTCCGAACTGTATCGAACCTTTTTAGTATTTTCAGAAAGTTTTGAAAATCTTCATTCATTTTTTAACTGAGCAACAAATTCGTATCTTATAGATTTCAATCATGTAGTGCTGTCTTCAAGCCCATTCAGTTTTACTTTATACACTATTCAGTCTGTAATAAATTTGCTTTGTTTTAACGATGGTAAGAGATTATGTTCAAAACACTAACAGAAACACGTTAGGTGTCAAAATAAATATGCGTAAACGTGCCCCATGTCCGGTGCAAGTTTACGCAACCGACTTGGACTTAAAAACAATTTTTTTATCTGTTAAAAACACAAGCTGTGCGAGAACTGAAGATACCAATTTTGATTCCATTAACTGCTTCATAAAATTGCCATGTGTCTAATATTTACTAAGTTAAGAGACAAATCTGAGAGGAAAACATGTTTGAGTACTTTCTTTACTTTGCACAAAAATGTATAAACATTTAAAACATGCAAATCTGTAAAAAAAAAAAAAATATTCTTTAAAAAACAAATACAAGTGACGGAAAGTATATTTTTTTATCTTAAGCATTTTATCCTAAAACTTTACGAACTAAGCGGTTAGTAATATTATAATAACTATAAAGATAAAATGACTTGACTTCCTGCCATTTGAAGAAAATAAGCTGCACTGTTCCCAGTGTTTAAAAATCTATTCCTCACATCACGAACTTCATACTCTCTTTCACCTCTGTGTTATTCAGGATCAAATAAAAACTAACAGCAAGATCAGAGAACTGCCGTAATCGGACCAATGAACGTGAGGAATAGTTCGTGCGCTAGCCGCTGAAGAGGAAAATCAGATCCAATCAACTCCCTTCCTTCTGTGTTTATTCTGCTGGGGTAGTATTGTAGAAGAGATGAGCCGCTTTTTATTATTATTCTTTCCAATTTGGCTTGCCTCAAATCTCACTGAAAGAACTACTTCCACTACAAAGGAATAAAAGTGGTTAAAAAAAAAAAAAAAAAAAAGCAAAGCAATGAAATGTTGATTTGCATTGAAAATCAGTTATTCAGCTTCAACGTTTTTTTTCTCCCCTTCTCTTTTTGAAATCATGAGAAGTTCAATCCGATTTAAGATATTTAAATCGAATTAAGATAATTTCATATAGTTTGTTAAGTACGAACGACATATAATTTTCAAGAACATTGAAAAATTGAAAAGAATGCGTGTAATAAAATTTTTTCCATTCAGTATTTCCATTCACTAACCGTTTTGTTCATGCTTAAAATTTGCAATGAGAAAATATTTCCTTTACAAATGGATCTGAACCAGAAAATCACCCATTAATATATGACGGTTAAAAATTGCTTCTCCACTTGAGTGAAGCGACAGCCTGTTTGGGGACATTGTCATAGTTGAAATTTTAAGTGTGGAAATTTGGACAATTTATTGTTCCTTTCTGGCAAAATCAGCGAAGTTGAAGATGAGCTCTTTTTGTTGCCAAAAATTTTGAAACATTTGAGAAAAAATATCAAGTTTTTTTCGGGGTAAATTATTGATAAAGTTTTTGTTAATTTAAGCACTTCTAACGTTTATCGCGATATTAATACGTATAATAAATTTTCTGTTGCATCATTGAGCAAAACAAATAACTAAATTTTTTAAAATAATCTAAAAGAAAGAAAATTAATACATACATTGCTTATGAATAATTTTAAAACTAATTTCTAAATGTTCAATCCCATGTTAGAGAAAAGAAATCGTTAGAATTATATTACTTTTCAGATTTACGGGGAGGGGGTGTGGGGTGGGGGAGGGATAGGGCTTTGCAATTTCAGAAAAGGATCTTTTCTTTTTTGTTTTGTCTTGTAGTTAAACATTTCAAAAATCTTTTCCCAAAATTTCAAGTCGTTTCGAGCAAAATTCTCAAAGTTATCAAGTATTCAGTCTCCGCTCCTTCAAACTGTAACTCCGACAGCTGTGGACGCTCAGAATATCAGTGCTGTTTGCTTGGGGTTAATTAAATGTAATATAAATAAATAATGAAAAAATTCTTTTTTTCATTATTTATTTATATTAGGCTTAGAAAATCGAAGCTGCTACAGGGATTGTACTGCTTAGAGCTATAATTGATGCCTTTTAGCTTGTAAAACTCTCAAAACCACTTTTTCAAATTCGATTTTCACTCCCATTTTAAAACCAAGTGAGCGATCCATTCAAACTTTTGTACACACATTCTGCGTATAAAAAACTTCCTCACTTTATCGAGTTTTTTTTTTACATACGTTTTTTACGAACAAAATAGCGGAATTGTTCGAGAAAACTAGCACTTTTAACTTCAACTTGCCGCAAAATGTAAAATCAAACAAAAACAGATCTGAGAACGGGGGGGGGGGGGGGGGGGGATTAATTAATACTTTGATTAAATCCAAATAGAATTTGATTTGAGATAAATGTCAGCTGAGATACAGTGAACACCACAAATCATCTTTTACGCAGAAAACCCTATCGACTCCCCCCCTTCAAATACTGGAAGTTAGAAACGTGTGCATGTGCACCATATAGCGCATGCACACGGAAATGTGAAACTGCATTCTTTCTGCTTTCGCTGCAGTAAACAATGTGCAAGAGCTCGTGCAAAAGATAAATGGTTGCTATCGTTTAATCTTTGACTTTATCTTAGAGATTTATTTTGTTTAGATCCAACGATTTTGGTGTTTTCTTAAGAAAAATATTATTTTTCTTTCAGCTTCCTTTTTTTTTTTTTTTTTTTTTGTAACAATGACAGCTAAGCTGAACGTGTGAAAAATTCAAGATTTTCCTTTCTTTCTAGAAAATAAATCATCCGATGAAATTTTGAAATACTTTCCCGTTTGTTTTTTTAAAATCCGATTACATCAGTTCAGTACTTTCCTTTCAGTGTTTCTTAACTCTTCTTTAGAGAATGTCTATTTCTACAGAAAAAATTTAATCATGTTCACAAATCATTAAAATTGAAGTATGAAGTCAGTTTTATGTACGAATAAAACTCGGGCGATTGATGTTTGTAACATCAAGTAGTCGTCTGGTAAAACAGTTGACTTGAGTGTAAACATTTAAAAATCTTTATACGCTATTACGTTTCATTTGTTTAGGACTAACTGTTAAGCATTTCAGAAGGTCTACAGGGATGACCATCCCCCAAAGAGCAATTGAGCACCCCCTAAATATCACGAAAACCATTCAGGAATGAAGCCTCCTCCTCCAACCCCTCAAATGAAAAATTACTCGGTAAACAACTCCACTCCTCCTAAAAAAAAATTCAATGACTCAGTCTGCGCTATGATTTCTCATAGGTTGGCATTTCTGAACTTTATCATAAAATACCGTGCTTTATAACAAATGCGCATAAAAGAATCTGAATCCTTTCATGCTCTTACTTGTCAAATCTCAAACTTTGCAGTTAGAAATAAGTGAATAAATGTAGCAATGAGGCAAAATAAAATACAAATCATCAAAGTCTCGGTGACGAATTTGTTTTTTAAGCGCTAATTATTGCTTTTTTTGTCCAATTATTATTCCTTGCAAGAACACTTATGAAGCGATGTCTTGCTTTAGCTTAAAACATGTTTTTAAAGGCTTTAGTTGGATATACGAAAAAGTTTCTTTTTATTCCTTAAGTTATTTGGAAGAAAACTTTTCCGGCAGAAAAGTGTCTCACCGTCTAACACATGTATTTTGCTTACACTATTAAAGCCTAATGAATAACTTGATAACAGTTATTTAATAATACTTGCTCAGAACAATGTTTTGTTGGCAATCTAGCAAAAGCATTAAGTCCACATTAAAAAAAAAAACAACCACTGCAATGAATAAGAATTTAGTCAGATATCTTATAATGTAAACCAAATATGCGTTTAAAAAGTTAAATGAATATAGCGGTCTAAAATGATTTAAGATACTTTTCATTGCGACTTAAAAATTCGTTATCATGTGACTACGCAATTTATATCCCTCCGCTTTACGTAGTAAAAAGCTACAACAAGATCTAGTTCACTTTCAGTTTTTTTTAAACATATGTAGCAATATTAGTACTTCGAGATCTGTTACTTCATGGTAACAGAGTTTAAGTAATTGCGTACGCAACATTGTTTTCTGTCTCTAAAAGTAAAAAAAAAAAAAAAAAAGCAAAAACCCATGAAAAAGGACGAAACTTCCCCTCCTCTACCGAGTTTTGATTTTTCAATTTAAATGCGTACGAATAAAGTGTAAGACTATAAAAGCATTACAATACATACAAAATTCAAATCAAACATTCAATTAAAAATGCTTCAAAAACTTAACCAGATATCGATAACTTTTAAATAAAATATCCGGTAATCCTGGTATTTTCGTAACTGAAAATGTTTTCATTATTTCTACGAAACATGAGTGGCATTATTTTAAGTACACAAAAGTGAAGGCATTTTAAGAATACTTAATGATTTTTGGGTTATAGTTGAAGTTTGGTTTCGTTAGCACGATCAAGGTTTTTTAAGAGTAAAACTGAAAAAAAAATTCTAGAAATATTTCATTCGCATCTTAGCAAAAGCAGAACTTAAGTTTCAAAATCATGCTTGAGAGAGGATTCACATCTGAAAACAAGCGTAATAAATTATTTTTCAAAAGAAATATTTTCCATGACATGCGTAGAGAAATATATTCCGTATTTCTGGATTTGCTTTAGACCCAAGCTCATACTTTTGGTTCACATTTTCCCATATCTGAGATGATTGCTTTTCATAAAACTACAAAATCATAAAAGTAACAAATTGCTTCATGAAAAAAAGTAAAAGTATTTCGACAAAAGTGTTAAAACAGATTTTGGGTCCTCACATTTCTAAATAAGTCAGTAAAACTATAGGAAATCGGGTTAAATATGCTGCTTAAATAAATAATACTGACAAAATATTGAAATGACCCAAACAACTAGTATTGAATTATACAATAATAATAATAATAACAATGCAATTAATTGGATCCAGACAATTCAATTGAGTGCACTTAGAGTTCAGGTTTTTACAAATGTGTTTCTAGAAAGAAATCTTGTTTCTGTTAAATTTAAAAAATACTAGTTGCATTTTAATTCAATATATTTTTTTTGCTTTAAAGAAGAATTTGTTTTATACTTCATTACTTTTTTTATGTTCATCAAATTAATTAATTGATGGCAATTCTTTTTAGAATTTGCTGATAAATAATCATTCCCCAGACTACAATGAAGAGAAAGGATAGACTAAGAATTGTTGCTGTTCATATTCTTGATTTCTTACATATAGAAAAGCCTCTTGACCTGTGACGGTTAAGTTAAGGATGTACATTGCAAAAGCTTTACATGCACGTGTTCAACGTCAAAGCTTTACATGCATTGCTATTCATACACGTGTCATGTGACGTCGACGACCGTCCGTCACAATCGAGCTGGAGTGTGGCTTACTCCAGGCTTACATCAGGTGTGGCTTACACCAGGCGTGGATACGATGGAGAGCGAATCGATGGGTGCGACCGCACCCCAACCTTGAAGGACTCTCCACTGGTAATTTGTCGCTATTGAAGTTAAAATAAACGTAAATTCCGAAATATTTAATGATGTTTGGGAAATAAAAGTTTGGAGATCTTCTTGGAAATGTTTCGAAATTGAAGTCCGAAACATTTAGGATCAAAATCTCTAAATTAAGATAGCTAGTTAAGGATTAGTAACAACAATAAAAAAAATCGCTTTTTCCTTCAAGAAATCTAGATTTTCCCTTTCGTTACATGTATGACAGAAATATCACCACAGAAATTGAAAGTCTTCTAAGTGTACCCAAACCTATTTTGTATAGTTTCTGTAAAAGCTTTTTGCTTGGGATTAGAGAGTTAAAATAACTTTCAAGCTCTTATTTTTAGCAAAATTACTTTTTACGCCGAAATAGAATATTCAATGGTAGCAAAATAAATAAATGTGACTTTAAGCTTAAATTCATAACTCAATATCCCTTGCAAAAGCTGACTCATGCGTTTACAGAAGACATTTTCTTTGTGAAACCGTCATTCTTTGCTTAAAATTTACATCCAAGAGTCCACCAAATCCTATTAACTTAATTATCATAAGTAAGAAAGGAAAATAGCACGATTTGAGACGAAAACGGAAGTTATTTTTAAATTCTTGGCTCCGTGTGAGCAACAGCAGGCGGTCCATGTAATTACCTGTTGAGAATTAGCATATGATAACACCTTGGAAACACGTAAGGATCCATCTCTATGCATGAGGCGCTACCGTGCAAGATCGAATGAGCGAAAAGAATGTGCTTAAAGGGAAGACTTGAACTAACTAGTTTTTGTTTCGTTTTTATTTAAATGAATGCTCTTAATGATCATAATTCACGAATTTTTAGGCACTTTAGTCTTCTTCGTTAATGGAAGATTGTTTTCCTTATCTAGAAATATCTTGAAAGAAAATATTTGTTCGAAAACGTTGTGGTACAAATTAGTACCTCTGAAAAAAAAATCTTTCTCTTTAAAAGCTTTGCCCTAAAACAACATGTTTGAAGTTATTTTTAAACTAGTATAACTAGGTAAAGTATAGACATGCGAAGTATCGTGTCACATATATTTTCGGTTTTCAGTTGTTCCTAATTCAATAAGCTTGTTATGTTTTACAAATAGAGGAGCTAACAAAAATAAAATTATTCATACTTTTGAAATAGAGAAATTTGACATCCGATTTAGACATAAAAATGGCTTCTTTTAATAAGATTTCAAGAAAACTCGCTTCTTAATTTCAACGCTTTATTTTCGGTTACAATTTGTTATGAGCTTTGGTGAAACTGTTTTGATTGTTTATAGTAATATGATTACTTAATTACAATCTAAAACAGTTAGAAAGAAGCACTTTTAGAAATAAATGTTCTAAATGAAATAAATGAAATTCTTTCTTTGTTGTCAGAAAGTTAGCTGCATTGCTCAAGAAAACAAAAATAGGATTGAAATTTTAGAATAATTTTAATGTAATTTTAAAGTTCGATTCAAAATCTACTTTTTAACGTAACCACCTCCATTATTTAAGCATTTGTCGAGGCGTGGTACAAGTTGTTCAATGCCTTCTGCGAAGAAATCTCGTCCAATGTACTATAATCACTGTTGGGTTGCAGCTTTTCCTTCGTCATCCAAATGGTATCATTGCTTTGAAAGTTCTTGTTTTATGGGACCAAAAACATCGAATTCAGGAGGTGAAAAGTTAGGGTGACTTGGAAAGGTGATACCACATTTCCCATTTAAACTTGGTCTTCCCTCGTGCTCAACGTCGTCAATATCTGCACGCCCATTCTCAAACATGTCGCACCGTTTAATGTGACATTGCATTTTCACCATGAACTTCATGCTACTGCCCATAAATTTCAGTGCAGTTGCACCTTTTTGCCCACAAAATTGAATCATTGCACGCATTTCCAATTTGGACCCTACTTGCAGCTGTCGAGACATGTTTGCGACTGATAATCAGATAAACTAAACGTGTTTTGGGGAAACCGCTGCGTCACTCGATAAAGGTACATGTCTTAAGTATTTCCACAGAATTTCAGCAAAATTGTATATATATATATATATATGTATGTATAGATTATATGTACGTGTGTGTGTTGTGTGTAAGTTTTAAGGCAATGTGTCACACCTGACTATGATAAAAGCATTTTAGTGTAGTTAATTCATTTTAATTCAAGTGGACAGTTAACTAATTTGGTAATTTGGAGCAAATATATGTACTTCTAATAGCAACTATGTATGTAGATATAGTAATACTAATAGATTAAGTTTTTCTCTTTAGTTCACTATCACATAAAACGTCACTGCAAAATTTGTTAAGTTATTTTAGTCTAAACATAATCTGTCTGCATAGCAGCTAAGTTCAGAAAATGGAACTCAAAAAATTTTAACATTATGTAATTTCTCAACAGAGATTTTTCCTTTTAAACACCGCGCAAAGGCAGTTTCTGCCAGCTATCATGTAACGCTTTCGGAAGTTTCACATTAACTAACAAATTATCCGTAACTTTCAAAACTCGCATAGAAGTTTCTTGTTTTTCTCGTCTTTATGATATCAAGCCTCACAGGTCAAAAGATTATTATAACCCTGAAACGAGTAACTTTTTCAGCAGCGGTCGTAAAAGGATGTCATAAATTTTATCTCCAACCGGAATGTTAGTTCTAAACTCGGATATTCCGCTACCAAGTTTTGGATGGGTAGAATAATTAAGAGCAGCTGAAACATTTATAATATTTTAAAAAATTCCTTTTGTGCGTGAGAAGATGGTTTTATTTGGCTTGAGACCTTTGTCTGAAAAAGGGATGGATTAATATTTTTCGTTGGATGTAATTTTATATTAGTGTAAAAGTTTTTCTTTTTTTCTGTGGCACTTTATTGTGAGGCGGGGTATAAAAAGACGAATTAGAGAAAATATATTTCTGTTTTAAATGAAGCTGAAGTTTTAGGTGTGGATTATACCCAGGGTTGCCAGTCGTCCCGGATTTCAAAGGACAGTCCCGTATTTTGAAAAAATGTCCCGCGTCCCGGTTAACTTCCATACGGGACGGCTAAAGTCCCGTATTCTGGCTTCTGGCTAATACGAATATTTTACAAAACGAGATATTATTTTAAGGGAAAAAAATAAAGTAAAACAAAAAATGTGAAATGAACAGCAATAAGAAAATCTTGTGGCAGCAAACGCAAAAATTATTTGCGTTTCAATTTGGTTTTTGTTTTGGTGGCAGACCATGAGGAGCCGAATGATTGCTTCCTCTTTGCTCATTGACTAATGTTGGAAATTTATCCATGCGCATGCGTCGTTAATCACAATGAAAACGATTTTTATACTTTGATTGGCGACATTTTGTAAAGTTTAATGCTTTGTTACGCTTGAATTTTATAGATTCATCATGAAGAGACGTTCTACGTCGGAAATCGACCCTTAAAAATACCCAGTTTTTCCTGCAACCTCAAAAATACCCCCCCCCCCCACTTCACTTCTAGAAGCTTTCTTAAATCTGGCAACCCTGATTATACCTGGTCTCCATTGGTGGGAAGCAATTATTTTGGATTTGAAGGTTATATGTACTGCAAAATAAATAGCGCATTTCGTAAACTCTTTGAAAAATTTTCTTTTCTATTTCTAAATTTCCTTCCTTTGCGGATGCCAACTTCCTTTTCATTTTTTTACTTTTATTTCAAGGAGGAACAATAAGAAGTAGGTATAGCTTAAATTATGCTTTTTAAATTCACTTGAAAGATCTTTTTTTAAGGCAAGCTAGGTCTGATTATGTGAAGGTCTATATAACTAATTAATGTAGGATTAAAATATATTTAAATAGTTAGACGAAGAACAGGCATGTAAGCTGATACTTCTTAAACACATATACAAGGTGTTTTGAAATCAATTTAAAGTGGCGTGGTGGTAATGCGTTGACCTTATAAGCTTTTGCACTCGGGGGTTCTGACCCGTGGTGGCCAGGCGGTGAATATTCAAGGTTGCAGAAAATCGCCAGCGTTCATATCGTATTTTTCGACTACATCTTAAAGATCCTTTGATATTCGTTTGATCTTAAGTGCCCTCGTCGAAATCAAATCCCTAGTGAAATTTCGCGTCAAAGAGAGCCCAGGTGCCACCATCTAGTAAGAAACTGGGAGTTAAAATTCTCCTCGCAGCTGACATCCTCGTCTTAATGGTGGTGCATGAAAGACTGGATGTCATATCAATAGAATCGCACTATGTCTAAAAAAGGCTAAAGCATCTAACGCAGCCCCATCAGAAATCAAATATTAAATGGAAAAAAAAGAAAACTCCCTGTGAGTGTTGTAAGATGATGTACGTGTGTTTCTTCGGTGAAACGGCAAATATTTATATAGTATTCTAGTTCCTGATACACTCGTAAGTGTAGTAGTAATGTAGAGTAACTCGTAATTAATATGCATACATTTGTTAATGATAACAGCACTTCATTCATATGCTGCTTCAGGGGGTTGCCTTCCTTTATCCTGGATGGACGAGTGAAATCCAAGAGAACTGGACCTTCAGAAATTGAAGAAAAATATCATTGCTTTTAAAATAGAGTTTATGTGTGGTAATCTCGGTGTCTAACACAGAAATGTCGTAGCAAGTTCTATCAAGCCATTGGGGTAGACCAGTGATCGAAAAACTACATTTTTTTTGTAGCAAACTACTTCTTTAATCCAAATGTAATTAAACACAACTACTTTTTTGAAATGTTGTGACTAAAAACTGCCTTCGAAATGTAACGCTAGTTAACTTGTTTCTAGGAGAGGAATTCGGCTGAAGTAAAATAAATAAATAAATAAGTATAAATAAAAATAAAATAATAATTCTAAACGAGCTAAAGTGTGCATCACATGACTTCCTTTTACTCCAATTGAATGTCATTTTCCCATTATTGGCATTTTTAATTTGATTCAATTGTTTACTCTCTAAATACCACCACAGTGGACAAATTGAAACAAAATTCAAAAAAAAAAAAAAAAAAAAAAAAGAAAGAAATTAAAAAAAGAAATTAAAAAAAAAAATCGCCAAATTTGTTGCCAAGTTGGCGATAAAGCTTGGCGACCAAAAGACTGGCGATATATCGCCAAGTGTCCGACAAATTATAACACAACTTGAGTTTACATCGAAATTAACAATGATTTCCCCCCCCCCCCCAAAGGGACAAAAGACCCCCTTAGGAACATCTGAATGCAACCAAAAGGAAAGGTGCACAACTATACCCCACTTGGAGTCTACGTACTTAATTTCAACTTTCTAGGACATACCGTTTTTGAGTTATGCGAGATACATACACACATACACACATACGCACATACATACGTACATACGGACGTCACGAGAAAATTCGTTGTAATTAACTAGGGGGTCGTCAAAGTGGATATTTCGGATGTCTGTACGTTCTTAGGCATATATCCATCGGGTCGGAAAAAAAAAACTCAACATTAATTCCGGGGGTGAGAAAAATGGAAATTAAGGCTGATTTTTGAGTGAAACTTTTTTCGCGAATACAATACTTCCTTTTTTGTAAAAGGAAGTAAAAAGGATGACTATAGTTTAGAATGATGAATTATCTCATTCAAACAGGGGAAAATATCAAGAATAAGCGATGTATGTTTGGGAGTCAATTTTTAAAATTCAAAAAGTGCTAGAAATGTATCTCTAATTTGAGATTTGGTTAAGTATGCAGCAAAATATGTTCCACTCATTAAAAAAAAAAAAGGCAAATATTTTATTGATTTTAAGTGCGGATTCGTATTTGAGGATATGAGTACGAAATAACCAAACATAAAAGGGAGTGATAACTTACCTGTTATTCATAAATAACAGAATTGTATAAAAAAGTATTATAAAAAGATTCTTCGTTACTTTTTCTGTCTTTACGTTTTCATTTCATGTTTTATTTCGTACTTGTTTAATTTTTTGTTGTTTTCCAACTTCTTTCTGTTTTCCTGAATTATGTTTATTCTTCCTTTCGCTAAATGTGGCAGTTGATTCGTAGCAAAAATTTTTTCGGACATAAATTTAGTGCTAATTTATTAATAAGCGGTTTCATTTTGAGAGCAAAATGTATTTTACGGGTCTTTTTACTGAAATTTATTGCTTAACGGTTTTCTCTGAGAAGGAACGATGCAATAAATTTTGTCTTTGAGTTCCATTTTGTCTTGTTGTGCTTTGCTAATTTCTTATTTTGATGTTTAAGCTGTCTGCTGTCTATTTTCATCGTCTTTACTGGATGTCTTTACATCAAGAAGCTCACACCTTTGAATTGAAAAACGGGTTCCTAGAAACCCCGAAACACGTGCATTCTGTAATCTGTTTATTTGTGCTAAACAACGTTGGATATTTCCTGTCATTCCTCGGCACAAAGTTATTTATTTATTGCTTAACTTACTAAGCTGGTTTACTTAATGAATACAAAATGTTTGCTGTTTATGTATTTTGAGTAATGCAAGGGCAGTTAATACAATAGCTTTTTGACAAACACAATGTTTAATTGCTTTCAATGAAAAAATTCACAAACAAATATTTAAAAAAAAAAACACACATAAAAATAATTTTTTTAATCATAAATAATATCTTTGGCAAAACTTTCATTTGGGTAAAAATAAAAAGGCTCGGTTTAAAACCTATTTCCTTCCTTCCTGGGCGTTAATGTTAAAAGTCTTTGAATTGTTCAAAATTTATCCTTCAACAAACAAATAATAAACAAAGTTTTGTGCACGTTCTTCATCAAATGCTCCTTCCAGAAAAGTTTGTTTGAAGCAATCCGCTTTCAGGTTCGGGATCTGAATGTGTCTTAAATTTCCCCGTAAGTGCTAACGTTAAGTTTATTTGACTTGTTAAAACTTGAACGAAAAAAACGTGAAAATCAAAAATGGCGAATGGGAATGAGGAGTGCTCGCCAAGATCTTTTGAACAAAAAGACTTTGTTCGCGAAAAACTATTCCTTCACAGTTATTAAGGGGTGGGGGGAGGGGGAGAGGGGCAGACACACAGTTTCTTCAATTTGAAACACTACTTTCAAAAATTTTATTTTAATTTTTTTTACGTCTTGTCTTTATTTTGGACTTTTTTTTGGCATTTAGCATTATTTTTATAATGCTTTCAGCTTCTTTTATTCTTTCCTCTTCTTCTTTTTTTTTGTCTTTTCGAGAAGGTAGACTAAAAAGGTACAGGAGCTAAATTACGATCGTTAAACAATTTTTAAGATTACTTAAATCTGGTGCGCCAAGTTTGATGAAAAATGAAACTGATCATAAATAAATCTATTTTGAAGTGTTTTATCTATCAGATGATTTTGCTTTAAATGTATAATTACGGCAGTGCACAATTGACAAGATAAATGTAATAATTTGAGCATTGATTAACGAGATTTTGAATGCTTTTGCTTGGTGCAAGTAAATAGGACAAGAAAGGCCTACATTATTACGCAATGTTTTGTTTAACGAAGCAGATTCTGTAGACGTTAAAAATTACTGATAGACATTTAAATAATAATTTATGACAATACTTTTCATGCTTTGTTTTAAATGGTTAGTCGAAAAGTTTGGCAACAAGAATTTAAATGAATAGCAGAGTGATTTATGCACCAACTAATGTTAAACAACAATGGATCTTTACCACAAACGCAACATATATCCACTTCATTTTCTCCCCTCTTTTAGCATCGAAAAAGCTTCCTTGTTTACCAGCATCTGATTCGATGCTTTTAAAACACGTAAAACATTTTTTGTTTTATTTTCATTCTTTCTGGCATTAGAGGTAACGGTTTTGGGTGATTATCGCGACCGGAAAGGAGTCGTTACGTTTTGTGCCCCGCTCGTAAAACCAGTAATCGTAAATTTTCTGTCAGCTTTCAAAAACAAACAAGCTCCTGATGACATATAAGACTCACTGAATAATTAAGAGCAACAAGGGCATTTATGATCTCTTACCGCTTTTGTAACCTTCAGAAAAGCTGCAAATTTAGATTAGTTTAGATTCTTTTGAATTCGCATATTATAGTGTAGCTGTGCTAAACCTTTTTTTTTTACCCGAGGGCAGCATATGAATCGATTCTCGCGGGTCAGAACACGCAGAAAAATTTAAAATACTTTTAAATTTTCCAAAAATTGTGGGGAAAAACGGGAAACTAAAGAAAATTGCAAACCAAGAATGGTTGTTATAGTTACTAGATGCATATTTTATTAATGCAAAGTCTGCATTTGTTTTTCAGAAACCAATTTATGAATATATGTCATAATTTATATTATTATAAGTAATCGTAGTTTCCTATTTGTAAAATGTAATAAAACAACGGGCCACTCAGATAAGTTTAGCGGGCCGCTGCCATTGATGGTCGTTTGGACAACTCTGGTATATTATGTTACTCAGGGGTGCCCTTCCCCCAAGTTCAATGGAGCAAATCTCCCCCCTCCCAAATGTTTCTCAACCCTCTTTCATTTTTACTCGTCTTTTTTTAATTTATTATTTTTTAAAAATATTTATTTATTTATTTATTTTAATATTTTTATTTATTTATTTGTTTTTAATTATTATTATTTTATTAGAAAGTTTCGGTGCTTCGCCAATGGCATACACACAGACAAACTAAATAAATAAATGAAATAAAATATGAACAAAATAAAATAAAATAAATAATTTAAATTAAAAATAAATTAATAAATAAATTTAAATAAATAAATTTTTTAAAAAAATAAAAAATCCCTTAAAAAATTTTTGATGGCGCTACTTGCGCCATAATCCCCCCTGTGGGCACCCCTGATGTTTATTATTTTAAAATACGAAAGAGGTTTCTTTGTCTTAATTTGAAGAATATAGCTACCTTAATGCACATCTCTTTGGGTTTATGTCGCAGGGCGATTCTCGGAAAAATGTCCCGGGCGTAATGCTAAGTTTTTTTAAAATTTTTTCCACCTAACCAAAGCCTTCAAAAAATAATGATGTTGGGGAATAATACATGCTTTAATATACTATCAAAACATCAGAGTTACTTAAATACCAAACTTAGTGTTACGCACGGGACATTTTTTCGACAATCGCCCTGCAGATATATTTTAGATGTGCGTTTTAGTAGCGTATAGCAATTTTGTTCATTACTAAATTGTGAGGGGACGATCATGCTGTTAAAATCTTTGAAAATCTTACTGAGTAATTAAGATCAGCAAGCGCATTTATTTTTTTTCCCTTTTTCTAACTCAGTGAAAAAGCTGAAAATTTATATTCATTAGAACTGCATTCCATATGGCATAGTACAGTCTGAATGTTACTACGTGACAAGGACTTTTTTTTAAATACGAAAGAAGCTTCTTTGTTTAAATTAAATTCCTAGCTATTTGAATGCACATATCTTTGATCGTAGATTTACTTGAGATGTTCGTTAAAGTGAAGGTTTATCAATTTTGTTCATTAAAAAAATGCAGGGTGACGAACATGCCATTTACATTACTGGAAGTCATATTGAATAGTTAAGATCAGGAAGCGCATTTATGATCTCTTACCACTTTTGTAACCCTCGTGATAACTTCAAATTTAGATTTATTCGGTTGCTTGGATCCTTTAGATCTATACGTATGAGATATAATGGTTTATATCTATGGGCCATTCCATGTGACGGAATGGGACATTTGGAGTAGTTTTGTCACTAGATTTTATTTCATTAATACAAATAATACAAGCTAGAAATTTTATGTTTGGTAGCAACAGTAAATATTTTTCATAAAAAACGCGTTGAACATGAACAGTTACCGTTTTTAGCCTACTTTCCCAGTAAAAGTCAGAAAAGGAAGAAAAAAGCGTGAAAGAAGGCTTAATGCATCTTAAAAATATCGCGAAAAACAAAAAAAAGTCAAAAATAAATAAAATAATTAAATAAATATCGAAAAATTAAAAATTGGAAAGAAGGGTATTGAGATGGGGAAAAATGTCTGTCGGTCTGTCTGTCTGTCCCCCCCTAATAACTTTTGAATGAATAGTCCGATTCGAACAAACTTTTTTTTGTACGAAAGATCTCTGCGAGGACACCTCATTCCCATATTTTACTTTTTGATTTGAACTATTTTTTGTTCAATTTTGAACAGTTCAAAAAAACTTAACATTAGCGCCTACGGGGAAATTGAAGGCAATTCTGAACTATGAGGCGAATTTGCTTCAAACAAACTTTGTAGGAAAAAGCTTTTGATAAAAAACTTGTATATAAAATATATTTTTGATTTGAACAATTTTGCGTTCAATTTTGAACAGTTCAAATCGCTTAACATTAGCACCTACGATGAAACTGAAAGTCAATGTAGATTCCGCACTTGAAGGCGGATTTACTTCAAACAAATTTTGTTGGATATAGCTCTTGACGCCAAACTCCAGACTCCGACTCCGAGAATTTAGGGGCACCTGACTCCGACTCTCCGACTTCGACCCTGACTTCGTAGCTTTGGCAAAAATTTATACACGGAGGACAAATGACTGAGTCCGATTCTCGGATATTCGACTCCGACTCCTCTATCTCAAAATGAGATTGACTCCGACTCCGACTCCGCAGCTATGGTTTTAACTGCGGAATAAATATTGTTGATATGACTTTTTTTTATTTTCACGCTAAAGTTTTAATTTAGGTATTTAGTTTTCGGGGAATAAACTCGAAGTCATTTATATTTGTACATAAAGATATGCGCAGACGATTATTGTTATTATTTTTTTGACAATGAAAAGTATTTCTTTAAGTTGACATTTTAATAATTTTATTTATTTTGGTAAGTGCATTAATTCATTTAAACAAATTATTTTTGGCAACACGGGAAAAAAGGAACGATTTTTTTTTGACATGATGTATTGATTTTAATGAGCTTATTAATTTTAATTATTATTTTTTCGTTTTGAAAGCTGTTAAAGATTTTTTTTAATGAAAAAAAGTGTATTAGCTGCTTTGTTTAAAAGGTGCTGCTATTTTATTTGTTCGTTTTTTTAATTTAATTTAATTTTTTTTTTATATTTTACGCATTTAATTTTTTTAGATGAGTGAGGAATATTTTATTCTTAGAAATTAGCTTGAAATATTTAAAAAATATGTTTGAAATAATTTGCGACTTAAGCTATTTTTGAGAATATTGATCAGGTACTAGAAAGTTGTATGTGTATACGGGAAAGTAGGCTAGTATAGTTCTAGACAGAACTTCTTGTTAAATATAATGAATGAAGAATATGCAATAAAATGCTTGCGACGGAACGGAACTCGTTTCAATCCCGCTCCGTCAGAGGCATTTTTTATTGCATGTCGTCCAATTATTTTCTTCAAATTGACTAACTTTTGATATTCTGCATACAGTCTAACTCCCGTATAACGAACCCTGTTTTAACGAGAACTCGGATTTAGCGAGGAAGCCAAAAATATTTGGTCGAAACAATGTAAAGTCTAGGGGAACAAAACTCGCTATTAACAATCTAACTCAGCTTAGAGCGAGCAGTATTTTTGCAATTCATCAGTGTCTGTTGATTTTTTCTTTAGAAAAGATTGTTCTGTTTTTGAAAAACATTTTGAATTCAACCGAAAGTAAGAGATAAGACATAAATCATGAGAATAATTATGACGCTAACTTTTTTTTTTTAAATTCAAGGAGGAGCATTTAAAAATTATATACTTGTTCAGAATAATATTATTATTTCTGAGATATACTTCCGAGGATAGATTTGATTTCTAAAGTGGCGAAAAACTTCAAACCATTTTGAAGCCAAGGAGGCAAATGACGATGTTTTTCAGACCACATGTTCCTCGAAAAAAAATAACAAGAAAGAGATAATAGGACAGTTTAAATCAAATAACCTACTTCTTTGGTACTGTGTAGAAATATAAAAATAACGAAGAAAGCACGTATAAATTTTTACTATTTTTCATAAACTCGTTTTTACGAGTATTCGGTTATAACAAGCAAATATCGCAGTCCTTTCGCGCTCGTTATAACCAAGTTCGACTGTAGTTCGTATGACAAATCGTTACTGTTGCTATCAAAAATAAAATTTCTAGCTTGCATTATTTGTATTGATGAAACAATATCTAGTGACAAAACTATTCAAAATGTCCTATTCCGTCTTACGGATTGGGCCCATATAAGCGTTGTTGCTGTTTTTTTTTTTTTTTTTTTTTTTTTTTTTTTTTTGTACATGTATGTCGTATTACTACATACATATTTCCGAAAGGAAAAATTTCCCTGACGTTTTGTTTGTTCTTAGACAAGATAGAGAAAAGTTATCCTGTTTGCTTTAGCAAATGCTATACGTACTGTGATTGTGAAAAGAGGAAAACTCAACTGGGAAATAAAATTTAATCAGCTCACTTTCAATTTTTTTTACACTTTGTTCGAGGATGATTTCCAAAAAGTCTCTTTCTTTTACGCGCCATGTTCCCTTTCCCCTTAAGGGAAAGTTCCTCCGTATTCCACTCTCTTTCGAAAACTGATTATCATGTTAAGTGGGTGCTGAAAAAAAATAAATTCGCATTTCGAATGCAGATTCGAACGAAAATAGGAGTATTATGGGATTGGAAGAACATTTCTTTTATGCAGATGCAGAGGAAATACAAATCACAAAAAAATATATTTAGGGAAAACAGAAATGTTTCTTTGGATATGATATTTTTTCCTATTCAAAAACAACATTTTAAACATGCATTGTGATGCTTAAATTTTTGAAGGGTAAAGCTTTTACAAACAGTGACATGTTTACTTTATACAAATGTTGATCTTTTTTTTTTTGCCATGTTTAGTTAAGCTACTTGCAAAATGATGCGTTCTATTAATTCTCATTTTTAATACACATTGCAAAAGTGCGTAATCTTGTGAAATGGTGCAGTAGTAATGTTTGTCTAACAATAAAACATTGAAGGAAATTCTTGTATTTTCTCAAACCATTGTCGTGTTCCATCATAATAACAATGTGTTGAAGAAAAAATATACACTTTTTGAAAAATTTCATGAATCGAATATTTTTTCTTGGATAAAAAAATAATTACGTGAGAGAATTTTATAATAGTTAATTTGTCTTTTACCCGGATGGATTATGTTAGAAAAATGATCAACACTGAACTTAAAAAATAATTTTAAAGCTGATTTGAGAAGAGATTAAAATGCAAATTAAATTTTTATGCTAAAAGTAAGCCAAATAGTCATAAGTACCTTGCGTATGGTAAAAATATCTTTTAAGTTAAGATGCAATAAAATAAGTCTTTCGCCTGATATCAAGTCAGTACAAAAGTTTATATCTTAAAATGTGAATTAATATTTTTATTTGCTATATTAGAGCTTTAGAAACAAAAAAATTTCTTTTATTGTTCATTTCTTCATTTCAATAAAAGTTGTTACATTAAACTGCTTAAAAAAATAAAACAAATATGAGGATAAATTAAATATGTAGTTTTTAAGTCTAACAGCTTAAGAATAAAAGTTTTATAGTTATGAACATGTTTCAGATAAATTAAAAATGATCAAATATTACTGTCTGACCACGGATTGTATGGAAAGACAAACATCCTTTTTGCAGCCGGAAATGGACGACTCTATTATTTTTTACCGATGTCAGCTTTTGCAGAAGCAGAATCTCTTTCAAATGAGCGGAATACGCGCATCAAATGTTTACTTTTCCCCCTTATTCACATAGATTCGTCTTATTTGGACGTTTGAAAATTCCCTGCAATCCGTGGTTAGACAGTATTTGTGCTAAATTCTGTACTTCAGAGTCATACTATCCAAGTCCGAAAAATGCGGTTTTTAGTTTATTAGTGCATTGTCTGCAGAAGTTTATTCCGCATCGAGCAATGTGAACGTAATTCTAAAATAAAATCCTTTGTAATTATTTACCAGCAAAAAAAGAGTGCGCGTCCCAACTTTTGCATGTTCCAAACAAACTTTCTTCCTCTCGCCTGTAAAATTGCGATTATGTGGATTACGTTGTTCTTGCTCTGAGGTACAGAATTATGATTACAATTAAAATTCAACGTAGATTAAGCACAAACTGTGAAGAAATTTTTTTCAGCATATAGTTATTTCAAAGCGACAATGGAGCCCCTTCATCAGTGCTCTTGGCGCAAAATCCTTTTGGGTGACCCAATTGGTACATATACCGGTGGCAACGGAGCGATTTTCAGTTCTCTCACGACGTTTTTGTGGGGTGAATTGTTTGCATTGATGAAGAGGTTCCATCGTAGCCTTGAAATAACTATATGTTGTACTTTTTCTGAAGAATTTTTGCTTTATCTGAGTTGGGGTTTTCCACTTAATTCATGTAGTCTGAAGTTCCTGGAAATTTTTACAAAACTTAACTAAGAGAGTAGCCTATTGTAATATTTTTCTTCGAAGACCTTTTTATACAGGTATAATCTCGAGAAACTTTTAAATTCTACTGTAAAATTACTATTATTAAAAATTACTGTTTTGAGAGGTCTAATAAGATGAAGTTTTGTCCGTTTCAATGCATAAATAATTAACACATCCTGAATAATTACTACATATTTTAACTGAAATTTGATATGTCTTTTTTTTCGTTAATTTTGTGTGATGCGTTTGAAACGACTGTCGTATTTTAAGCATCCTATTGCTCTTCGCTAAATTATTCTATGCTGTTTTGACAAAAAGCGGAAATGTATAGAAGTATTCACGCTTAAAAGAACGACCGAAAATGCGCTTTAAGTTATCGAAAGCTGTTTAATAAGGTGGATTTTTTCAACCTGGCTTTGAGTGAAAATAAAGAAATAATATTTTGAAAAACTTTTTAATTCAAACATACTAATAAATTAGTACACTATATCGGGGAAAGTGTGGTTAAACCGGGAAGTCAGGAGCATCCCCTTCTAGCCTCTGTAAGCGCTGCAATCGCGTGGACAAGAGAGATTCCACATTTTTCCTTCCACATTGATGAAGAAGCAATGGCCATTAAATTAGAACGCAATAGACTCGCTTCTTTCATTCCTGTGAAGAAAATTCTGTTTGAGTGGTTTTTGCTTAAAATGTTTAAGCAAAACTAGACCGATTATACTACGTTCTTGTTTCTGTAACAGTAAAGGTATGTAGTTCTCTTCATTCAATTACCTGCGTTATCATTCCAAGTAATTGTCTGTATTGTTCTGTATAGTCATATGACGACACTTTTTACGAAAGCGGTACGTGCGGGGTTAAACCGGGTACTCACTGAGGTGCAAAACCGGGTACCTCCCCCATACAATGAGAGAAAGACGCAGCCGAAGGAGGACAAGAGAAATGGAAAAACTCATTTTCACGGGCTCCCCATACAAGCTTCATCTTCAGGCAACATTAGAAGAAAATAAAAGAAATATGATGGAAAGAAGACCTAAGATGGACGAAAGAAAAAAAAACCTGAAGGAAGATAAACGAATCAAAGAAACGGTGACATTATAAAGATGCCAAAAAAGAACAGGTAGACAATAAGCGTCCAAGAAAAAAAAACTGATAAGGAGAAAATGAGGTATGAGTCCCGTGAAGAGGATGACAATACTGCCTGTATTTACTGCAATGAGCTTTACTCGGGCTCCAAGGGTGATGCGGGATGGATCCAATGCATCCAATGTCGTCGTTGGGCCCATGAAAGCTGCTTTGGGGCCGAAGAGGAAGATAATTATATTACTTGCGACTTATGTCAATAAGCCTTATATTAAAGCAGAAAATTAAAGGTAAAGGCAATTAAACTTACAGACAACTCGTGTCCTTTTATACTTATTCTATTATGTTATGACAATAGTTAACATAGGTCGCTAAAAAAACTTGAATTTTGTGGAAACTTTTAAAACTATTATTTTTCCATAGCAATAACGTGTCTATCCAGTTTTACCCCACTAGCGGGGCAAAACCGGGGAAAACGACTTTTTTTTTCAAAAAATAAATAAATAAATAAATAAAATAAAAATTAAGAAGAAAAAAACACTTATGTTTTTGAAACTGTTGTTACATTAATAGATAACTAGTGCATACTTCTGCAAAATTTTGTTCCTTTATGCTAAAAACGGATTTCCGGACGCCTGTAAACTTTAGGATCCCGGTTTTACCCCACTTTCCTCTACTACATCTCTCTCTCTCTCCAATACAAGACCCGCCCCCCCCAAAAAAAAATCACAAAAATTAAATAAATGAGTGAACAAAATTAACTAAACAAAATAAATAAATAAATAAAATAAATAAATAAATAAAATACAAATTTTAAAAATAAAATTAAATAAACAATGAAAACCCTTGTATAAATCTTGTCGGAATAACATTTGGAAGGAAAAAGCATACATAGTAAGTAAAGTGGTAATATCAATGTTTGTAGATGAATATTATTATCTTAAAAAATACTTTCTGCCTGGTAAATTCAACTTATATATTTTTTTCATAACAAAATAGGAGTAGATATGTTTCAAAGAGTTGAATAAAACTACTATTTTAATATTTTCGAGAACCCGTCGAAAAAGTTTCATCACAGTAAAAAAACGAGCATGAACTAGGTTCGAAATAATTTCTCAAATAATAATTGAAAAAACAAAAGTTTCTATCGTCTCGTCTCAAAGAACTAACATTGGTGACAAGAAGAAACGCATATTTTAAAAGAAAAATTCGACTCGATGATTTTCTTTGAAAATGTCATTTTAAAGTTACAACTAGGAAAATAGAAGCTTTAACTCGAAAAGAAACTCATTATCAGAAATTTTGACATTATAGAAATCATGTTTTTTTGAACACTACAATGCAACTTAATGTATTATGAAAATGAAGCATCCGAAAATACCCAATGTAAATCGTGATTTGAGAATTTAATTTGTGAAAACAAATATTGTTGAAGCCAGTGTTGGGCATTAATCAACTAAATCCTCTATCGACTAAAGTAATCTGACTCCCATTTAGTTCAGACTAATATTTTAAAAATTTAATTCAATTGCAGACGAAGATTAACGTTAGTTTAAACTAACTCGTTAGTTGACTAAAAAAACTAATTTAGTTCAGATTGATTTAGTTCAGATTAAATTAATCAGATTGAATTTAGTCAAACTAATTTAATCAGATTGATTTAGTCAACTAAAGTAATCAGATTAAATTTCGTCAGATTAAAATTTATACTAAATCTAATCAGATTGAAATAAATCTACACTGTTAAAACTACAGATTGCGTTTGGATTCTTTAAGGGGTTCCTTTCTCTTCTCAACCCCCCAATGAACATTAAGTAGCTCCTAATGTGTTACGGGGGGACATTGGGGGTTGGGGGGCTGCCCCCTTACCGATTTAAAACCTTAAAAAATCAATAATTTTTAAAAACACCCCCTTTGGACTGACGCAGTTTGCGACATGACCCAAACTACCCCCCCCCATTTGGTACACAATACTGCTTTTGGTCTTCCTTATCTTTATCTTCTTTATCTTTCCTAATAATAAAGCTGAAAGTCTCTCTGTCGGGAGGATGTCTGTAGGATGTCTGGATCTCTGTGACGCGCATAGCGCCTAGACCGTTCGGCCGATTTTCATGAAAGTATTCACAGTATTGATTTTAATACTCGTGTGTTGTGATACTGAGACACACATTGAATACTTGATTGGTTTTAGTTAATTGAAGTATGAACGACCCGAAACTGAATGTCACTTGCTGTTAAATATTTAATACATATATTACTGAATGTGCCGTAAGAGTCAGTCCATGTTAAGTGATTTAGTTTGTCCCCCCTCGACCATTTCCGACTTGAATATAGAGGTGCAGAGCTACTTTTGAAATTGACCTTTTCAATTTTTAGCTTCCAGGAAAAATTTCTGGGGATCTAGGATTTCCAAAAAGCAATTGCTCCCAAATGGTGGATCAACTATGTGAAACAAATTACATTGTTTTGGCTAAGGTTGTTGAGAATATTATCACACTGGGAGCTTGAAATTTGGAGACTTTAAAGTAATTTTGGCTCTTAATACGCTTTAGTGTTTTTGTGAGTTTCAGCTCATTAAATCTTTTGTAGCACCTATGTAAACTCACTAAAAGGCAGAGTGGGGAAATTTTCCTGAATTTTTAGATGTCATAAATTCTAAACAAAAGTTATTCAAAAGCTGGTACTTTTGTGTAACCTTAGCCTCAACATGGCAATTCATTTTACAAAGCTAATTCGCCATTTTGAAGCACTTTTTTGGGAGATCCTTATTCCTCAAAAAGTTGATCTTGCAAGCTATAAACTTACGTAGGTTAGTCTTTAAGGCGCTACTGCACTTTTATAAAATGGTGTGATTTGGAAAATAGGTTTGTTTTAGAGTCATTCTACTTAACAAAGAATAGACTTTAGTTTAATTTAATATTTATAATTAATATTTTAGCTGGTATTGTTTCCTTCATTTTCAATTCGTGTTTATTTTTAGTTTTCGAATTTTAAATCAGAGTTTTAAAGTTTTTAAACCTTTCGGGTTTTTTAATTAGTCATCTCTTTTTAATTCCCTTTTTAGTGGGTCACAGTGATTAAAAATGTCTCTATTGTTTTTCAACATCTGTTTCATCTTTTCGCCAATCTAATTCTTTCTTGTGTAAGTGTTTTACACGTGATTTATGTGGTTAATAGAAAAACGAATCAAATACAATGTGAACAAAATTGATTTGCACGTTTAATTCTTTTAAAAAATGTATGTAAGTTTAAATGCTTTTAAATGATTGGTCTCTTATACAATAAAAAAACTAAGCCTATGTACCTATGTATCTATGTTCGAGTTACTTTTTCCGAACGCCAGTGAGCTGACCATCGAACAAGTTATAGGTTGATTCTTATTTTCCCCGTCTTTATGTTTGGCTATTTAACACAATCCTCCGATAATGATTAGTGGAGATATCAATTAAAATTAATAATTATGATACTTAGATTTCGACATAAAATCCCTATTTTTCGAAAGCTTTCCTCCATTCAAATTATTATTCAGTGCTTCATCTCGATTTTTCGCAACAGTACTGTTATTAAAATTTGTAGCATAAAGAAAATAATTGAGAAGATGTTGCTACTCTTTTTCTCGAATATGAAGAAAAGAAAGTTAGGCTAAGTTTTGAGGCTTTTCCTGTAATCGGGGGGTTTACATTTTGTTTTTGTTTTTTTTGGTTATTTTTCCAAGATATATTGAGAAATTTTAGATTTCTTTTTTTTTTTTTTTTTTTGCTCAAGCCTAATAGTTTAACACGCGTCACTTGACATAACTTTTATTTTCGAGCTGGACCGTGCGAAGCCGGCGACGCAGCTAGTATAAGTTTAACTCTTTAAAAGAGGTTAGGTAAAAGTACAGTAGCCGCCGCTTATGTGAATCACGTTTGTGCTAAACAGTTTTGATTCCATAAAGCGGCTAATTCAATATAGCGACGAATTCAGTGAAGCGGGATTTTGTTCTGTTTTTGACGATTTGATTCACTAAAGCGCTTGATTCAATTAACTAGCGTCCTCAATAATCTTCATTTCACATTATGGGTGGATTGTAGTCAAGAAATGTACATAAACGTAGAACTGCACGTTTGTGTGTATTTCTTTTTAAGACGTAAAAAGTATTTAAATTTTAAGATAAAAACCGGTCAGAAATACATAAAGCAAAAAGATTTCGTAAGTAAAATATAAAGTGCTTGCAATATTTTTTTTCATAATAACGGTAAATATCAATTAACAATCAGAGTTAGTTGTTTCATAAATCTTAATTGTTAGTTGAAATTGCTCTAGCAAGATTATCTTTATTATGTCATGCACAAACGTGCTACTCATAGATGGTGAAAACAATGTTGAAAGTGCAGTATACACAAATTCAAATCAATAACACCACTATTATGTTAAACTTTTTAAACTGTTTCAAGTTTCATTTTTCGGATTTTCTTACATCTGAAAATTGGGAAACATTTTTCCGTACTTTGTACCAGAAAAGTAATCATCACTATTATTATTATTAGAATTATTAGTAATATTTTTGCTGATACTATTACTATATGGATTACTTTTATTGTCACTGTTACGACTACTAATATTAAAATAATAATAATAATAATAATAATAATAATAATAATAATAATAATAATAATAATAATAATAATAATAATAATAATAATAATAATAATAATAATAATAGTTGTTGTTATACTCAATTATTAACTTTATTGTTATCGTTGTTGATGCTGTTGTGGTTATTCTTGTGTAAACCTCGAACAATTTGTTGTGCACAATAATACTTTTTCCATTCAAATGTTCAAATAGGAAATCCAATACCAAACGAGATTAAAATTTTGTGCTTGAAACAAGTACAAAAAATTTTTACGCCTAAGTTTCATTTTCTAACTGAAGTCCAGAAAATAGTTTTCAAACAAACACCCAGACATGAAGATACCTCTTCGACAAACAAGAGCTTCAACCAGTGTTGGGCATCAACTAAAAAAATCAACTAAATTTGTAATTGATTGATTAGTTGACTAAAGTAATCTGACTCCCATTTAGTTCAGACTAATATTTTAAAAATTTAATTCAATTGCAGACGAAGATTAACGTTAGTTTAAACTAACTCGTTAGTTGACTAAAAAAACTAATTTAGTTCAGATTGATTTAGTTCAGATTAAATTAATCAGATTGAATTTAGTCAAACTAATTTAATCAGATTGATTTAGTCAACTAAAGTAATCAGATTAAATTTCGTCAGATTAAAATTTATACTAAATCTAATCAGATTGAAATAAATCTACACTGTTAAAACTACAGATTGCGCTTGGATTCTTTAAGGGGTTCCTTTCTCTTCTCAACCCCCCAATGAACATTAAGTAGCTCCTAATGTGTTACGGGGGGACATTGGGGGTTGGGGGGCTGCCCCCCTTACCGATTTAAAACCTTAAAAAATCAATAATTTTTAAAAACACCCCCCTTTGGACTGACGCAGTTTGCGACATGACCCAAACTACCCCCCCCCCCCCCCATTTGGTACACAATACTGCTTTTGGTCTTCCTTATCTTTATCTTCTTTATCTTTCCTAATAATAAAGCTGAAAGTCTCTCTGTCGGGAGGATGTCTGTAGGATGTCTGGATCTCTGTGACGCGCATAGCGCCTAGACCGTTCGGCCGATTTTCATGAAATTTGGCACAAAGTTAGTTTGTAGCATGGGGGTGTGCACCTCGAAGCGATTTTTCGAAAATTCGAGTTTATGAATTTTCTATTAAAATTTTAAGCCCTTTACACATAATCTTTACTAATAATAAAGCTGAAATTCTCTCTGTCCGGAGGATGTCTGGGATGTCTGTAGGATGTCTGGATCTCTGTGACGCGCATAGCGCCTAGACCGTTCGGCCGATTTTCATGAAATTTGGCGCAAAGTTAGTTTGTTGCATAGTGGTGTGCACCTCGAAGCGATTTTTCGAAAATTCGATTTTGTTCTTTTTCTATTCCAATTTTAAACCCATTTTTCACAGAAATTTAATGAAATGGGAAAGAATTTGTTCTGAAATTTATCTTTCTTTTCTTTACTTCTTTATCTTTCTCCTTTTCCTTTCTTTTTAAACAACAAACCTGAAAGTCTCTCTGTATGGATGTTTGGATCTCTGTGACGCGCATAGCGCCTAGACCGTTCAGCCGATTTTCATGAAATTTGACACACAATTAGTTTGAAGCATGGTGGTGTGCACCTCGAAGCGATTTTTCGAAAATTCGATTTTATTAATTTTCTATTAAAATTTTAAGCCCTTTTTTACATAATCTTTACTAATAATAAAGCTGAAAGTCTCTTTGTCTGGAGGATGTCTGGATGTCTGAATCTCTGTGACGCGCATAGCGCTTAGACTGTTCGGCCGATTTTCATGAAATTTGGCAAAGTTAGTTTGTATCATGGGGGTGTGCACCTCGAAGCGATTTTTCGAAAATTCGATGTGGTTCTTTTTCTATTCCGATTTTAGTAACAAAATTAACATAAGATGGACGAGATTACCGTAACGTGGAACCATAACATGGGCATAAGCCAACTGGCGATAAAATTCACCATACATTATTTGCAAATATACAGGCGGACCAAAAGACCTTTTAATTTTCTATTACGGGCAAAGCCGTGCGGGTACCACTAGTACTGGAATAAAGGCTTGATTTTTTTCATATCCAGATAGCCGATGCCTATTCCCTATTTCAGTTACTTATATGAGGGGATGCCCCCCTCTCAAAACGAAATTCACTCCACTCAAATTATGGGGGGTGGTTAAAAACGCGAAAATTTTCCAAAAACAAACCTTAAAATATTGAAGTCTGCGCCACCCGCCCCACTAACCCCCCCCCCCCTGTAGGCCACACCGCTTCTGATCTTATTCGAATAAAATGCTTGAATTTTTTTATCCAGATGGCCGATGCTTGTTCTGTTTCAAAGTAACTTATTTAAGGGGATACCCCCCTTAGATTGAACCCCCCTCAAATTACGGGGGAAGGGGGCTCCCCCAAAAAAACATAAGTACAATTTTTTTTTCAAAAACAAGCGCTAAAAATTTTAAGTTTGAACCAACCTTTCCACTGACCACGCCCCCCCCCCCCCCATAGACCACACTGCTTCTGATCTTATTGGAATAAAGTGCTTGATTTTTTTTTATCCAGACGGCTTATGCATGTTCTCTTTCAGAGTAACTTGCGTAAGGGGATACACCCTTTTAAATAGAAACCCCCGCAAATTACGGGGGGTTCCCCCCACCCCCAAAAAACTCATTAAAACACGAAAATTTTTAAAAAACAAACCTTAAAAATTCGAAGTTTGCGCACCCCGCCCCACTACCCCCCCCCCCCGGAGGTCACACTGCTTCTGATCTTATAAGAATAAAATGTTTGAATCTTTTTTATCCAGATGGCCAATGCCTGTTCTGTTTCAGAGTAACTTAAGTAAGGAGATACCTCCCTTAAATAGAAACTGCCCTCAAGTTATGGGGGTGGGGGATTCTCCCCCCCCAAAACATTGTAAACGCTAAAATTTTTCAAAAACAAGCCCTAAAAATTTTACGCCACCCGCTATACTGACCACGCCCCCCCCCCCCCTCCGTAGACCACACTGCTTCTGGTTTTATTGGAATAAAATGCTTGAATTTTTTAAATCCAGATGGCTGATGCATGGTCTGTTTCTGAGTAACTTACGTAAGGGGATACCCCTCCTTAAATAAGAAAGTCCCTCATATTCTGGGGGGCTCCCCCACCTTCAAAATCCTATTAAAAACACGAAAATTTTTCAAAAACAAACCTTTCAAATTTGAAGTCGGCGCCACGGACCCCATTAGTCTGGATCACCGGATAATCCGGCTCGATCGATTTGACCGATTTCCCTTTACATTTGAAGAGCGATCGTCAAAATTCCATAATAATTATTTATTTAACCCTCTCACGGGCAAGACCGTGTTATGTCGTTGATTGAGTTCCCTTTTCTTCGCAATGCAACTTTGAATCAATTTGTTTTATTCGATAGGGAAAAAATTGAACTGTCACAGGAGAAGATTACAGACTTTGCAGACATGTTTACTGTTTATTTGTAATTCTATGTGTTTCCTTTTAAGGTGATTTTCAGTGAGTATGTTTTATTTTGTTTTGTTTTTTTCATTCTCCGGATTTTCGATATTCCGGAATGGGTCGGATTCCAATTAATTCGAATTGTCGAGGTTCTACTGTAATGCCCCCCCCCAAAAAAAAAAATCAAAAAGATTATTACATTTTCTCATGGTTTCGATACTTTTTTTTGTATTTTTGAAGCAAACGTTCAAAATTTTCCTCGCGGTGTGGGGGGGGGGGGGAGCGGGTCCTGACCTTCATGACCCCTCTTTGTATCTGCAATTGACATACACTTGGACATAAAAATATACATCTCTACACCAATATACTCGGGATAACAAGTTACACTTATATACTCGTATATAAACGTATTTAATTGTGTTTGCACGTACTTTGATGTACATACTCGTGGCAAATACAAAATTAGTGTGTAAACGTATATACTCCGATTAACACGTTTACGCACATACTCGTATATACACGTACTTACTCGTATATACACGCATTAACTCGTGTATGCATCATAAATATGTATTTTAACTGACAAATACAAATGTACGTCTGTACACGAGTATACTCGAGTTAAACATGTATCTACACGCATATTCTCGTCTGTACACGTACATACTCGAAAATACAAGTATTTTTTCTTATATGCACGCATGAATATATATATACACGTTTAAAAGCTAATTTACCTCTGTACACGAGTACACTTGGGGTAACACGTATCTATACGCATATTCTCGTGTCTACAAGTACACACTCGTATATACACGTATTTACTCGTGCAAAAATGCATAAATATGCATATACGCGTAGAAATACAAATGTTCCATTGTACACGAGTATACTCAGATTAAACACGTATCTATACGTCTTTTCTCGTGTGGAATCGCACTTACTCGTTTGTACACGTATTTTCTCGTATATGCATGCATAAATATGTATATAAACGTTTAAATACAAATTTACCTTTGTACGCGAGTTTAGTCGGGTTAACACGTATCCATACACAAATTCTAGTTTGTACACGAACATACTCGTATATACAAGTATTTACCCGTGTTTGCACACATAAATAAGTATACAGGATGTATCAGTACAGCGTTTACATACTTTCAGGGCAGATACAGTGCACCTAGACGCGATAGTGACGACACAAAGCGTAAGACAGGGCACGATTAAGAGGAGAAAACATGTTTATTATTTTTAATACAGCAAAAATACTGGTAAGATTTGTCTGGTGCATACAACAGATGTTGCTACGTAAACCGAAGCATCAGATGACGGTGCATACGCACACGTGGTTTTTGTTCCACCAGGAAGTCCGGGACCCGCCCGGTATTTTTGCTAAATTTCGATATTACAGGCGGGGTCGTAATTTCGAACACCTTCTTTGATGATGATCGTTGGCCCCTTAATTTTCTTTTTCCTTAGTTTTTTGCTGTACTAAAGATTCTAAAACATGTTCTCTTCTCTTATTCGTGTTTTGTCTTTTTGGTGATTGGTGTTGTCACTACCGCGCCAGGAAAGTGTTTCCGACCATGCATTGCTATGTGTTTCCCCTCGTCTAGGTGTACTCTATCTGCCCTGAAAGTCTGTAAACGCTGTACTGATAAACATTGTGTACACTTAGAAGTTTGAATATAAATCCGTGCAGTAATAGACTCGGGAAATACGTATTTATACGTAAAATTTCGTGTTTACACTTACGAACTCGTATATACACGTATTTACTTCCGTTTGCACGTAGAGATACAAAATTCCTGTAGACACGAATATACTCAGGTTAACACGTACAGCTCCGTATATACACGTACACACTCGTATATACACGTACTTACTCGTATATACACGTACTAACTCGTGTATGCACGCATAAATATGTATTTTAACGTACAAGTACAAATTTACCTCTGTACACGAGTATACTCGGGTTAAACACGTATCTATACGCATATTCTCGTGCGTACATGAACTTACTCGTATATACTTGTCTTTTCTCGTATATGCACGCATAAAAATGCATGTACTAGATTAAATACAAATTCACCTCTGTGTACGAGTATACTCGGGTTAACACGTATCTATATGCATATTCTCGTGTGTACTCGAACATACTTGTATATACACGTACTTTCTCCTATATGCACGCTTAAATATGTATATAAACGTAGAAATACAAATGTACCTATTTAAACGAGTATACTCGGGGTAACACATATCTCTACGCATATTCTCATGTGTACACGTATATACACGTATCTTCGCTTGTGTGCACGCATAAATATGTATATACACAATTAAAAGCAAATTTACCTCTGTACACGAGTATACTCGGGGTAACACGTATCTCTACGCATAATCGTGTGTACACGTACATTCTCGTATATACACGTATTTACTCGTTTATAAACGCATAAATATGCACATACACGTAGAAATACAAATGTGCCATGTTACACGAGTATACTCGGGTTAAACACGTATCTATAAGCCTATTATCATGTGTGCACGTACTTACTCGTATATACACGTATTTTCTCGTATATGCCTGCATAAATATGTATATACACGTTTAAATAGAAATTTACCTCTGTACACGAGTACACTCGGGTTAACACGTATCTATATGCATATTCTCGTGTGTACTCGAACATACTTGTATATACACGTACTTTCTCGTATATGCACGCTTAAATATGTATATAAACGTAGAAATACAAATGTACCTCTTTACACGAGTATACTCGGGGTAACACATATCTATACGCATATTCTCATGTGTACACGTATATACACGTATCTTGGCTTGTGTGCACGCATAAATATGTATATACACAATTAAAAGCAAATTTACCTCTGTACACGAGTATACTCGGGGTAGCACGTATCTATACGCATAATCGTGTGTACACGTACATACTCGTACATACACGTATTTACTCGTTTATAAACGCATAAATATGCACATACACGTAGAAATACAAATGTGCCATGTTACACGAGTATACTCGGGTTAAACACGTATCTATAAGCCTATTATCATGTGTGCACGTACTTACTCGTATATACACGTATTTTCTCGTATATGCCTGCATAAATATGTATATACACGTTTAAATAGAAATTTACCTCTGTACACGAGTATACTCGGGTTAACACGTATCTATATGCATATTCTCGTGTGTACTCGAACATACTTGTATATACACGTACTTTCTCGTATATGCACGCTTAAATATGTATATAAACGTAGAAATACAAATGTACCTCTTTACACGAGTATACTCGGGGTAACACATATCTATACGCATATTCTCATGTGTACACGTATATACACGTATCTTCGCTTGTGAGCACGCATAAATATGTATATACACAATAAAAAGCCAATTTACCTCTGTACACGAGTATACTCGGGGTATCACGTATCTATACGCATAATCGTGCGTACACGTACATACTCGTATATACACGTATTTACTCGTTTATAAACGCATAAATATGCACATACACGTGGAAATACAAATGTGCCATGTTACACGAGTATGCTCGGGTTAAACACGTATCTATAAGCCTATTATCATGTGTCCACGAACTTACTCGTATATACACGTATTTTCTCGTATATGCCTGCATAAATATGTATATACACGTTTAAATACAAATTCACCTCTGTGCACGAGTATACTCGGGTTAACACGTATCTATATGCATATTCTCGTGTGTACTCGAACATACTTGTATATACACGTACTTTCCCGTATATGCACGCTTAAATATGTATATAAACGTAGAAATACAAATGTACCTCTTTACACGAGTATACTCGGGGTAACACATATCTATACGCATATTCTCATGTGTACACGTATATACACGTATCTTCGCTTGTGTGCACGCATAAATATGTATATACACAATTAAAAGCAAATTTACCTCTGTACACGAGTATACTCGGGGTAACACGTATCTATACGCATAATCGTGCGTACACGTACATACTCGTATATACACGTATTTACTCGTTTATATACGTATAAATATGCACATACACGTAGAAATACAAATGTGCCATGTTACACGAGTATACTCGGGTTAAACACGTATCTATAAGCCTATTATCATGTGTGCACGTACTTACTCGTATATACACGTATTTTCTCGTATATGCCTGCATAAATATGTATATACACGTTTAAATAGAAATTTACCTCTGTACACGAGTATACTCGGGTTAACACGTATCTATATGCATATTCTCGTGTGTACTCGAACATACTTGTATATACACGTACTTTCTCGTATATGCACGCTTAAATATGTATATAAACGTAGAAATACAAATGTACCTCTTTACACGAGTATACTCGGGGTAACACATATCTATACGCATATTCTCATGTGTACACGTATATACACGTATCTTCGCTTGTGTGCACGCATAAATATGTATATACACAATTAAAAGCAAATTTACCTCTGTACACGAGTATACTCGGGGTAACACGTATCTATACGCATAATCGTGTGTACGCGTACATACTCGTATATTCACGTATTTACTCGTTTATAAACGCATAAATATGCACATACACGTAGAAATACAAATGTGCCATGTTACACGAGTATACTCGGGTTAAACACGTATCTATAAGCCTATTATCATGTGTGCACGTACTTACTCGTATATACACGTATTTTCTCGTATATGCCTGCATAAATATGTATATACACGTTTAAATAGAAATTTACCTCTGTACAGGAGTATACTCGGGGTAACACGTATGTATAAGTATATTCTCGTGTGTACATGAACATACTTGTATATACACGTACCTTCTCGTATATGCACGCTTAAATATGTATATAAACGTAGAAATACAAATGTACCTCTTTACACGAGTATACTCGGAGTAACACGTATCTATACGCATATTCTCATGTGTACACGTATATACACGTATCTTAGCTTGTGTGTACGCATAAATATGTATATACACAATTAAAAGCAAATTTACCTCTGTACACGAGTATGCTCGGGGTAACACGTATCTATACGCATAATCGTGTGTACACGTACATACTCGTATATACACGCTTATAAACGCATAAATATGCACATACACGTAGAAATACAAATGTGCCATGTTACACGAGTATACTCGGGTTAAACATGTATCTATAAGCCTATTATCATGTGTGCACGTACTTACTCGTATATACACGTATTTTCTCGTATATGCCTGCATAAATATGTATATACACGTTTAAACAGAAATTTACCTCTGTACACGAGTATACTCGGGTTAACACGTATCTATATGCATATTCTCGTGTGTGCACGAACATACTTGTATATACACGTACTTTCTCGTATACACACGCTGGAATATGACGTAGAAATACAAATATACCATTTTACACGAGTATATTCGGGGTAACACGTATCTAGACGCATATTGTTATGTGTACACATACATACTCTTATATACACGTACATACTCGTATATACACGTATTTACTGGTGTATGCACACATAAATATGTATATTTACGTAAAATTTCAAATATACCTCCGTACACGAACATACGCGGGATAACACGTTTATATACGTATATACCCGCACGTAGTCCACGCATTAACTCGTGTATGCTTGCATAAATATATATATACACGTAGAAATACAAATGTGCCTCTGTTCATATGATATTTATATTTTACGAATGTAATCTGAATTAAAAAAGTAATCAAATCAATTTGATTACTTTTAATCTGATTACTTTTAGTCTGACTAAATTCAATCTGATTAATTTAATCTGAACTAAATCAATCTGAACTAAATTAGTTTTTTTAGTCAACTAACGAGTTAGTTTAAACTAACGTTAATCTTCGTCTGCAATTGAATTAAATTTTTAAAATATTAGTCTGAACTAAATGGGAGTCAGATTACTTTAGTCAACTAATCAATCAATTACAAATTTAGTTGATTTTTTTAGTTGATGCCCAACACTGGTTGAAGCTCTTGTTTGTCGAAGAGGTATCTTCATGTCTGGGTGTTTGTTTGAAAACTATTTTCTGGACTTCAGTTAGAAAATGAAACTTAGGCGTAAAAATTTTTTGTACTTGTTTCAAGCACAAAATTTTAATCTCGTTTGGTATTGGATTTCCTATTTGAACATTTGAATGGAAAAAGTATTATTGTGCACAACAAATTGTTCGAGGTTTACACAAGAATAACCACAACAGCATCAACAACGATAACAATAAAGTTAATAATTGAGTATAACAACAACTATTATTGTTGTTATTATTATTATTATTATTATTATTATTATTATTATTATTATTATTATTATTATTATTATTATTATTATTATTATTATTATTTTAATATTAGTAGTCGTAACAGTGACAATAAAAGTAATCCATATAGTAATAGTATCAGCAAAAATATTACTAATAATTCTAATAATAATAATAGTGATGATTACTTTTCTGGTACAAAGTACGGAAAAATGTTTCCCAATTTTCAGATGTAAGAAAATCCGAAAAATGAAACTTGAAACAGTTTAAAAAGTTTAACATAATAGTGGTGTTATTGATTTGAATTTGTGTATACTGCACTTTCAACATTGTTTTCACCATCTATGAGTAGCACGTTTGTGCATGACATAATAAAGATAATCTTGCTAGAGCAATTTCAACTAACAATTAAGATTTATGAAACAACTAACTCTGATTGTTAATTGATATTTACCGTTATTATGAAAAAAAATATTGCAAGCACTTTATATTTTACTTACGAAATCTTTTTGCTTTATGTATTTCTGACCGGTTTTTATCTTAAAATTTAAATACTTTTTACGTCTTAAAAAGAAATACACACAAACGTGCAGTTCTACGTTTATGTACATTTCTTGACTACAATCCACCCATAATGTGAAATGAAGATTATTGAGGACGCTAGTTAATTGAATCAAGCGCTTTAGTGAATCAAATCGTCAAAAACAGAACAAAATCCCGCTTCACTGAATTCGTCGCTATATTGAATTAGCCGCTTTATGGAATCAAAACTGTTTAGCACAAACGTGATTCACATAAGCGGCGGCTACTGTACTTTTACCTAACCTCTTTTAAAGAGTTAAACTTATACTAGCTGCGTCGCCGGCTTCGCACGGTCCAGCTCGAAAATAAAAGTTATGTCAAGTGACGCGTGTTAAACTATTAGGCTTGAGCAAAAAAAAAAAAAAAAAAAGAAATCTAAAATTTCTCAATATATCTTGGAAAAATAACCAAAAAAAACAAAAACAAAATGTAAACCCCCCGATTACAGGAAAAGCCTCAAAACTTAGCCTAACTTTCTTTTCTTCATATTCGAGAAAAAGAGTAGCAACATCTTCTCAATTATTTTCTTTATGCTACAAATTTTAATAACAGTACTGTTGCGAAAAATCGAGATGAAGCACTGAATAATAATTTGAATGGAGGAAAGCTTTCGAAAAATAGGGATTTTATGTCGAAATCTAAGTATCATAATTATTAATTTTAATTGATATCGTCCACTAATCATTATCGGAGGATTGTGTTAAATAGCCAAACATAAAGACGGGGAAAATAAGAATCAACCTATAACTTGTTCGATGGTCAGCTCACTGGCGTTCGGAAAAAGTAACTCGAACATAGATACATAGGTACATAGGCTTAGTTTTTTTATTGTATAAGAGACCAATCATTTAAAAGCATTTAAACTTACATACATTTTTTAAAAGAATTAAACGTGCAAATCAATTTTGTTCACATTGTATTTGATTCGTTTTTCTATTAACCACATAAATCACGTGTAAAACACTTACACAAGAAAGAATTAGATTGGCGAAAAGATGAAACAGATGTTGAAAAACAATAGAGACATTTTTAATCACTGTGACCCACTAAAAAGGGAATTAAAAAGAGATGACTAATTAAAAAACCCGAAAGGTTTAAAAACTTTAAAACTCTGATTTAAAATTCGAAAACTAAAAATAAACACGAATTGAAAATGAAGGAAACAATACCAGCTAAAATATTAATTATAAATATTAAATTAAACTAAAGTCTATTCTTTGTTAAGTAGAATGACTCTAAAACAAACCTATTTTCCAAATCACACCATTTTATAAAAGTGCAGTAGCGCCTTAAAGACTAACCTACGTAAGTTTATAGCTTGCAAGATCAACTTTTTGAGGAATAAGGATCTCCCAAAAAAGTGCTTCAAAATGGCGAATTAGCTTTGTAAAATGAATTGCCATGTTGAGGCTAAGGTTACACAAAAGTACCAGCTTTTTGAATAACTTTTGCTTAGAATTTATGACATCTAAAAATTCAGGAAAATTTCCCCACTCTGCCTTTTAGTGAGTTTACATAGGTGCTACAAAAGATTTAATGAGCTGAAACTCACAAAAACACTAAAGCGTATTAAGAGCCAAAATTACTTTAAAGTCTCCAAATTTCAAGCTCCCAGTGTGATAATATTCTCAACAACCTTAGCCAAAACAATGTAATTTGTTTCACATAGTTGATCCACCATTTGGGAGCAATTGCTTTTTGGAAATCCTAGATCCCCAGAAATTTTTCCTGGAAGCTAAAAATTGAAAAGGTCAATTTCAAAAGTAGCTCTGCACCTCTATATTCAAGTCGGAAATGGTCGAGGGGGGACAAACTAAATCACTTAACATGGACTGACTCTTACGGCACATTCAGTAATATATGTATTAAATATTTAACAGCAAGTGACATTCAGTTTCGGGTCGTTCATACTTCAATTAACTAAAACCAATCAAGTATTCAATGTGTGTCTCAGTATCACAACACACGAGTATTAAAATCAATACTGTGAAGAAACATTTACTTTTATCCTAGAGTCACGTAAAATTAGTTAATTAATTTATCGAAACAAATAATTTATTCACTGAACATTCCAACTTAATTATACCCAAACATTATCTTAAGCCTTTAGACAGAACAAACCTACTAAATGCTCTAAGCGAGTCACACCCCCGACAATGTTTCCATAGGGAAAAGAACCGTTCGATCGTACCATGGAATCTTGATTGATCGCTTCAATAACGTGATGGCGAGCAGACAGGAAGCAAGGAACGGGTAATTGAAATTAAGTTTTTTTCTTGTTCCTTTTTCAAGTATATCAGAAAAGAATGTCTTTCCGTTGCTCTTCCTGTTAGATGTCCCTCAGAGCATTGTTCCTCTAATCAAGTTTTGGGGAAAATATTTCTCTCGATGCTTCGTATTATTTATTGTCTTTTCTGATACATCGTTGTCCATTTTAGCGGCAGAGAATGCTGTTTTTTCTTGTTATAAATATTGGTAGTGGATGAAGTTGCAATTTCATCTTTTTGGAGTATAGTGCGGATTTTTTTTTTGTTTATTTCGGAAGCCTATACCTTTAAGCAGATTGTAAATGTCATTTTGTGAATCATTCTCTTTCAATAAATAAATGATGAGGTTGCTAAATTTTTTGTAGTGCAGTTAAAATGAAGTTGTTGCGATAAAAGTCCCAAAACTACAATTTTCGAGCGTTCTTCGTTAACTTACCCGTTTTGGGCCACCCTCCCCTATATATTATTATTATTATTATTTTGATTTTCAACGACTACCATGAGCACGAGAAAGACAGTGCGTGCTTTGTAATTTGTCCACTTCCTTCATTCTTAAACACATAATTCTTCAACAAGGGGAATACTATTTGAATAAAGATAAACTGAGATTTTTCTCCCCTAGATTCAATACGAACTCACTCCTTGGTTGATATAGCTTTGTTACCGATGCGAGCACCAGGGTTGGATCAACAAACATGTTGTAAATGGTAGAGCCAATAAACGGTAAATTGCTTCACAAACAAAATGTTTCAAAGTTTCGTTTTCCCCAGATAAAAGCAGTTAACAGCGTATGGGTTCTGTTTCATATTAAGGTTTTGCATCTAAACCAATAGACTTTTTTTTTCATTTTAAATTGCTATTACACTGTTTCATGACTGGAAAAAGTTGTTTAAAAAAAATCAATACCAAACATCTCAGTTACAGAATTAAGAAGCGGTTTGGTTTTAATTATTCCAGCTAGATGAGCCCTAAATAAGGATAAAACTGCAAGATCAGGATATTTTAACTAATCTGTTTAGCACTGCCTTATTTTCTGCATTACATCCGATTATAAAGCAGGTACTTGTAAAATTATGAAGATCTCTTGTATCACAAAATGAAGCGCAGTCACATTAAAATTTATTTTACGTTGCTTCATCATGAATGATTTTCCACTCAAACTTTTCAACCTTGCATGTTTTAGTTTTATTATTTTTTCATCTTTTGCTAATTAATATACAGAGACGTTACCGAATATTTCTTCCTTATGAAAAAGGGCATATCGCAGCTATTTCTGAAGTACTTCAGAAAGTATTTATGTTCGAAATGTATGCTAATAAAGCTCTCTTTATGAGCAAAGAAGATTTAAGCTTTTCTTTTATTGCCTTGCGTAAAGAACTTTGATTCTAAATATCCAAAACATATCCTTCTTTTGAAGTGTTTTACCATTCTTTACTTAAATCTAATTTTTTATTTTCCGCAAATGGCTGTATTTTTTCGACTGTTATCAGAATTCTTACTATTTCAACATCATTAATACTACTCATTAATCACTTACTATTTCAACATCAATCACAATTTCGTTAAGCTTCGAAACTTCTTACTTTCAGCAACGTGAGAGGTAAAGATAAACGAAATTTTCCTTTGAGAACAAAAATAGACTTTTAACAGTATGATATATTTAGGGACTTTTCTTAATTCGAGAAGTGCTTAACTTCAACCCAGTTTTAAGTAGGGGAGACCGGGACTAGTGTGCGAAGGGATAAATGTGTGAATGTTAAATAATTTTCTCGTTTTTGGTTTGACAGCTGTGAGTGAGCTATCACGTAACCACGTAGATGCCTCGCTGCTGTCAGTGTATTTTCAGTAAAATCTGCCAAACCAAACATGTTGCACGAGAGAAAGTTGTTTTTTTGGCAGTGTTAAGTATTTTTTTCATCCTTAGCTATTTTCTTATAAAACATATAAGAGTAGAGTAATTTACCAAAGCTTATTAATATTTAACAGCCCATGCTTCTACGCAACAAATGACGTCTTATTCGGATTATTTTGTGAAACCATTTTTGAACCAGTGTAACTTGATTTCATTACGTAGCAATGAATAATAAGTTGTTAACCTTGATTCAGAAGTAAAACACGCACGTCATTTAGTCAAAATAGCGGAATTTTGAATTTTATTTTACTAGAAAATCGCCCGTCATGGCCCTCGGACGGGGGGAAATTGTTTCTATATTTGAACGAAGCATTAGCCTGTTTGGTGATAGTTTGATAATTGAAATTTTACGGCGACTTAGTGCTAGTAGTCGAACTTTTTTCGGGGTAAGTGTGCGAAATCGTATACATGCACCAAGTGAAGTTTTTAGAGTCAAAATATTAAACAATTGAAATTTTTAATTCTATAAATTGTGAATTTAATGAAATAATCGCATTAGTTACACTATTCTGTAGATTATCATTTCTCATAGACATGCTTATACAATTGCGAACATACGTGCTCTTATTTCCGGAAATTGTAAAATATAAGAGAAAAAACAACATCCGGAAAATCGCACCAGATATGATGCTCTATGTATGGTTCGAAATTCCCTAGTGGGTAGATGACAGCTGAAATATTTTCAGATTTCTTAAACTATTTTGCTAAAAACACTAGATGTTCAAAGAAAAACCTCTGATTCTCTTACGAGATATTTACGATTCCCACTTCAATAGACTTGCTTGATTTTGTAAGGAAAATACTACACTGCTAAAAATAATAATAACACTACTCTCTTTCCCACCACATTGTAGCCATAAGTTGCTGCTTCTTGATAGAAGCCTACATGGAACATTGTAAAATTATGTTAATTTCGCCTGTGATTCTTTGATAGTGAATAATCCAAGAAAGCCAGTGGCGATTACGACGCACCAACAGTGGTAACACTTTCTTTTACACAAGAAGCAAGCCTCATAAATATTACGAATGGTTTCAAAAGAACTGGTGTGTTTCCTTGCAATTCAAACAGTTTTCAGGACTGTGACTTCATTCTAAGTTATATCACTGATTGGCTAGACTCCCAATCGCTTAGATCTATCAGTGAATCTGTTTGTCCCAGCAGCAACCATGTTAGAAGAAAGTAATAAATTTGGATGTACTTGTCCTAGAGCAGATTCAGTTGCTACTTCACTCAATAATTCAGATGTAGAGTTTCTTACTGAAGATAGCGCTATGTCTCACCTAACCCCACATATCTCTCGGAGCATTTCTCTGGATCATGTGCGACCTTATCCTAAAAGTGGAGAGAGTCAGATCAAAAAAGGATGGAAACGGAAGAGATCTACGGCAATACTCTTTAATACTCCTGTCGAAAAGGCTCTTCAGGAAGAGAGAATCTTAGTAGAAAAACGCAAATCATATCACAAAAGGTCCCCAAAACATATAAGAAATCTTCGAATCCAAGAAAAAAGGAATTTAAACCCAAAAGAAACATGAAAAAGAAGAACGAAGGAAAATAACATAGTTCATTTAAAATAATGTTTGCATTTTTCAGCATTTACTTCTAAAATCAGTTAAACCTTTTATATGATGTAACCATACCTAATTTTAAAGCAACTACAATACTAATTTCCCTTTTTTCATTCATTGGTAAGTGTTACTTATTTAAAGCATTGAGGCTTTATGTGAAATTTTCTGCGTCTATTATGAGTTTTTCTCAATTCGCTAACTTGCCCCATACGACTCGCCAACCTACCCCTTGACGGGGCAAGTGTGCGAACTCTGCGAAGGATTACAAAAAAATATGTAAAAAATAGACAAAGCATAGTAATGTCAAAACAAAAATAAGAATTTATTGCTCATACAGAATATCCAAGTAGTGAAAGAAATATTTTTTACTTTATTTACAACCATTAAAAAATAAAGTTTAAAAAGTTCGCCAACTATCCTTGGTCTCCCCTATACAAGTATTACATGATTTTAGGTTAATAAATCTTCTTAGAAATTTTTACGTGGAGAAATGAGCCTTTTAAAAATAAACAAATGCTTTTCTTAGGTATATTTTTAAGGCTTAAATTACTCTTTTTTAAATCAGTATTTTAATAACCTGGGAATAATTCAGAGCGTCTTACTGTACTGCGTATAGTTAATACATCTTCTGGTTTGAAGTAATTTTATACACCTAACATCATGCACATTCATTAGAAACTAACATTATATTCTTTGTTATTCTGCCGAGTTACTATTATCTAACCTTTGCATTTTCAACTTTTCGTACAGTTAGGATAAAGAATACGATTGACAACGAAACCTTCGAGTTATCAGCAAGTTACAATAAAAAACTCGGAAACCCATGACTTGTCAAAAATAACGACTGGAAAGGTAAAATAAGATTGGTTAATTGCATAATAGTTAAATACAGTTATATATAAACAGTTATATATAATTAACTTCATTCAACTCTTAAAATCCAATTATTATTTTATTTTTTCCTACTGTTAAACATAGATTCGTGTAAAACTTCTATAATTTGGTGTCTGTTAAAATTTTCTTGAATCCTTTAAATAATTTGCACGTTTTGATTTACCTCATGAAATATTGCTCTTAAAGAAGACTATATCGTGTATACATGAGTTTACATCAGATTTGTCATTAGGTTATACCTTTTATGCATGTTACATGAGTTATTCTTTTAGGTTAGGTAAATTTTTTTCAGTTATTTTTTACTGTTGTGAAACATCAATTCGGGATGTGTAAAACTACTGCAGTTAGGGTTCTGGTAGAATTTTTCTTGAACCCTGTCAAGTAATTGCACGTTTTGACGTACTCGATGTACTATTGATCCTGGAGAAGGCTTTGTACTGTGTATAGATGAATTTATATTATAGGTTTGTCATTAGGTTACACCGTAAATGCATGAGTTAATATTTTTAGTTAGTAATTTTTTAGTTATTTTTTACTGTTGTGAAACATAGGTTCGTGATGTGCAAAACTACTATAGTTTAACATTTTGTAACATTTTTTTCTTGAACCCATTAAATTATTTCACGTTTTGACTTACTTTATGTACTATTGATCCCGAAGGAAGATTTTCATGCGTTTATATATTAAGTTTAAAAAAATATTTTATCCAAGTTAACCGATAAAAATATTTTAAAAATTTATACCAACATCAGCCCATACAACCAAAGTTCCATTTTCAACGTTCTAAGTCGATTTCTCCCCTAACGACAGTTCCGATGACAAAGAATAAAAAATACCGTTCTTACCCTCTTTTCACTTCCCAGGCAATTAGCGGCGATATAAAAAGGGAAAATGCCCAGAGAAAACTTTTTTACTCATATTTCTTGTAGTTGATCGAAAAGAATAAGTCAGAAATGAAAGTATTAAAAAATGTAGGTGGGGGAGCTTTTCTTTCTTTGTATGCAGGAAGAGGAAGAGACTAATAGACTATTCGTGGTTGTAAAAAGCTTTGGAATCTTTTGTAATCCTGAGGAACGTTCTCGCTTCCAAACGTTATTTTAGGTTTAAATTATGTTTTTCAGAGGAAGTGGCACGTTATATTATGTCCTGTGTGTGTGGGTAATTAGTTCGACGGATCGATTTTTCCAAGAGCTATAAAGGTGCATTAGTTCTCTCTTGAAAGTATGAAGAAGGATATGACTTGGTTTTGGAAATGCGAAATCAGCAAATTTTGTTTTTGTTTTTTGCGGTTCTTTTTGATAACGTGGGAGTTTAAATACTTATCAAACAGCAGAAGTTCAGAATGTTTTTTAAAACTTGCTGGAAAACATGAACCCTCAAGCAAAAAATAATTAAATATTACGATAGACCTTACACACACACACACACACACACTCACACATACAGACAAAAAAAAACTTTTTATTCTACAAGAAGTAGAACAAAATAGGCATAAGTGAACGGTTTTAGGAACGGAACTAAAGAGGAAATAAAAAAAAAAGTAGCGAATTACACTAATACTGCTTATTATTAGAGTTCTAATATGTACACGCATATATTTTATGTACACTTACTAAATATTCAACAAGTTAGGATTAATATATTTTACCAACTTGTTTGGCCTTAGAATCTTAAAATTTATAAAGTAACACGATAAAAAAATTGGCAACAATTTAACACAAAATGGCGAAGTGTCTTTATTAGAAACAGGTCCCTAATAAGGCTCTGAAAAAAAAAAAAAAACGCTAAAAATGACTATTAAACTGAAAAAAAACTTTATTGTCAATACAAAAACAGTGAGGGGGGAAAAAGTGAAAAATACTGTCAGAGTTTCTTATTTATTTCAATGGATAGGTGAAAATCAAACGTCACATTCGGGCTATTAAGTCTATAATTTTTGTCTCTTGGCATGTCCTTCGCATGGCTCGTGCACAGATGTACAGTACGGTGGTTCAAAAATATATGTAAGAAAAAAAGTTTTTCCTAGATAACATGACACCCGACAATATTTTCAGACTTGTGGATCACGGGACGCAGGAGCGTCCCGGTCGCCAATAAAACCAAATGCCTACCGCCAAGGAAGCCAGACGTCAGCAGAAAAGCAAATTCATCGCCAAGAAAGACGAAAGAAATTAAACCCGACTAAGTACAGTTTACACGACACAAAAAGTTGGGTTTTTCTGGGATTTTCACCCCTCTGTATCTCAGCCCCATGAAGACCCCCGGAGTTGATTTTTGGTATAATCAATCTCTAGTCGCCCCTGATGACGTAAACCAAAATACAATCCCCTGGACTATCAGGGGGAGAAGGAATTTAAGTTAGGAAATCGCTGTTCAAAAAAAATTTTCGCTTTTTCTAACAGGGCTACAGCCCAGACGAAAAGACGAATCTAGCTGCAATTTCGCACACACATTCCTTGTACCCTACTGATGTACCTTTTGTACCATTTGACCCCCTCCCCCTCGTTTTTGCCCCCAATTGTATCTTTCCGGAGTTCTGTCTCAGGCCCCCCCCCCCGGAGGCTATGGTACTGATTTTTTCTATACATATTCTTGGGGGGGGGGGACAATTGCGTACATATACAAAAGTTCAACCTCCAGGGACATCATGGCTCGGAGTAATTAAAGTTGGAAAATCACTAATTTCCTCTAAATTCTTATGTACTTACTCTCAGCTCATAGGGTTTGTTAATCTCTGACTGCAATTGCAAGGTTAGAACAGATCTAACAGTTACTCAAAAGGTCTCTTAGGAAATGAAATTCAATCAAGAATAAAACAGATCCAACAGTTGCAACTAGACGTTAAATCGCGGACATCCTATATTTGCCACAGCGTCTGTGCATGCGCGCGGACTGGCTCATTGGGCTATCTGTTTTAAGATTCCATGTTGTTTATTTATATTTACGCAGAGAAACAAATTAATGAATGAGATAAGAATGCTGCCCCCCCCCAATTTTGCAGATACGAAATTTCCTTCCTCCTGTTTTTCAGTTTGGATATATTTAAGAGGAAAAATGTCGGCTCGAAACTGGGGTTAAACCATTAGAATATTTTGAGTGACATATTATTTGAAACTATACGTATATGAATATGATACATCTAACTTTATAATTGAAAGCGAAAAATAACACTTTTTTATTGGTTTGCTTATTTTCTAAATTAATGTATTTTTCACAACATAACACATTATGAATTGAAAATATATGAAATACGTGTTTGGATGTCCGTGTTTTGCAGTAATTTGTTAGCAGACAAAATTTTTACAATTAATTTAAGCATTATTTTTAATGAGCTAAGTCCGCGCGCATCATGTCGTGACCCTAGCGACGGTCACGATCATCCGCAGTCCTTGTGGCAAATTTGGGATAGCCGCGACTTGACGTCGAGTACAGTTGTACACTGTAAAAACGATTCAGAAACGTTCCTGGAAAATAATAGGCAGCTGATGTGCCCAATTTCAGTCAGTAACATGTCTTACAAAAACCAAGAACGTTTTCTGATAAAAGTCAGTAACCTTTCTGAAATATTAAGAAATCGCCCCTATTAAAACCAGTCGTGAACCTTCTAGAAAAATTAAATAGGTTTAACTTAATTGATTAGAACCTGCCTGATTTACCAAGATGGCTCCAGAAATATTCGAGCAACCCCGGCCAAGCTACGCGAAAATTGCTAGCAAGAACCAATCATATTCCTTGCCTGCAATTCCTGCCTCGCAAAGCTGTAGCTATCCAGTGACTTATTTGCTCCCATTGGAAGCTTAGTCAATCCGGAAGGGGCCATATACAATCTATACCCGATACACTTAATAAACACGATCCGTCAATATTTAAACTGGTAGCAAAAAATATTTTTCACACCAGTGCAAGGTCTGCATTCGTGCATCTTTCAGGAATTCAGGAAATTTTTTTGCGAAGATACTTGATTTTTTGGGGAAATAGGTGAAAACCTCTGAAATCACGAAACGTTCCACGGAAATAACCAGTAACGTTTCGGAATTTTTTTACAGTGTATAGATCTTCTGACACATTCAAATTTAAAATATTTAATGGGTTAGTTTTTTTTTAATTGCTTGGTGATAACATGCGTTATTTCGTCTTTTTAATGAACTTTTGAACAAAACTAGGTATTAAACAAGACAAAGACGTCCATCAAAAGAAAGATAAATCATCAAACAATTAAAATTATCCCATAAAACGTAAAATAATCCACGATTTAAGAAAAAAAAGTCATTAAATAAAAAGTGAAAAGTTGATTGAAATAGTACGCAAGCTACTAAACATTTTTAAAAACCTTCATGAAAATAATGAATAATCCGTCAAATAAAGAAACTTATTGCTAGAATTTATTGCGAAATTGTAAAATACTCGACAATGTAATGTAATTTAAAATAACAATGTAATTTAAAATATAGTATTTTATTATCCAAGAAGTTCTCTTTGCAGCAGAGAGGATACAAGGATTGCAATAAAATATAAACGGCCCAATTCTCGCAAAACGAACATAGAATCTTAATGGTCAGAAAATAACTTGACGTAAAATTTGGCTTGCCATTATTGTTCCATAAAAGCACAAAACAGTGTTGTTTCAATTGAAAATTTTCTGACTTGAAGTTTTCAATTCTAAAAATACAGACAAAGTAATAATACCAACGCAAAAAGATGTGATATCTTATCAAAAACAACCCTGTTGTAAAAATTTCCCCGCCAAGAAAACCTTTAACTTTTCCGCACAATAAAGAGGGTCTTCACATCCTAAACCAAAAAACCATCAGCCTTAAAAAGATATGATATCTAGTTTGCCCGCCAAGTATCTGTCAAACTATCATAATCCCTCTTCTCCTCTTTCATCACCCCTACTTCCATTAGAATCTTTTCCTCCCTTCAACTCCTCAGAAATATGGATAGATCCTTTAAATTGTTTATCTTGCTTTGCGGTAAGATTTTTGCTCACCAAGCATTCACTTCACTTTGAAAAGCTTCCCGTCAAACAAGATAAACAATTTATAGGATCTATTCATATTTCTGAGGAGTTGAAGGGGGGAGAAGGTTCTAATGGAAGTAGGTGTGATTTATTCATATTTCTGAGGAGTTGAAGGGAGGAGAAGGTTCTAATGGGAGTATGTGTGATGAAAGAGAAGAAGAGGGATAATGATAGTATGGCAGATACTTGGTAGGCAAAATAGATATCATAACTTTTTAAGGCTGATGGGTTTTGGGTTTAGGATGTAAAGGTCTTTTTTTTGCGGAAAAGTTAAAGATTTTCTTGGCGGGAAAATTTTTACAACAGAGTTGTTTTTGGTGACAGTAATATACTGGAAGAATTTTTGCTTCCTTTTTCAACTGAAAGTGGGCACTCAACTCCCTCTCATAAACTTCATAAGTATAGGAAGAGGGGTTAAAAATACATTGAACTGAAAAAACAAAGCTACATATAAAATTATACTCTAGTAATATGCATATATATTGCAATAAAATTAATTATTTTCAAAAAACCATCTGGGGAAATTAAATGTTTCTAAATTTGTGGCATTTTCTATGCAACGGCTAATGTTAAATTAAGGGGTTACTGAGCACTCTTAAAATTTGAGTAACAAGCAGAAACTTTTACAGCAAATCACTATTAGTAAATGTAAAAAAAAAAAAAATGTGGATTTCCTGGACTCTAGCCAAAAAAAAAGGTTTGTTGACCACCTAATGTACAGCATATGCAGTACTGAATCATTTTCTCCGCCCGATTCTTCATTCTTCAGTGTCTTAAAGGACACCAGGATCCTGATACAGCTAATCCTGATCTTATTTAGTTACAGTGTAAATTTCTAGGGTTATCAAGTGACTGAAAAAAATGGCGGTACACTGGGTCATTTTTCTTTTTGAATTCCCCCATCTACATGTATAGACTTTCTAAAACAATTAACAACTTCTTTTTTATACTAGTAATCTTTAATGAACCATGAAAAAGCAAAATTTGCTTTGAAATAAGATCAGGTAATTTTAAAAATACTCTTTTGCAATAGTGGTTTATGCACCTTTGCCTGTTGATAACGCTTTATCATGTTAGGCTTTCTGATGACGATAAAATAAAGATTTAGCGACGTTTTACTTATAGCACATGGCGTTATTGGGCTACCTGGTCTTATTGGGGGCATCCAACTTATTTTTAAAAAGTATATGTTTCAATTTTCTGTAAGCTGATATCAAGGTCTTGAAAAATTTCTATATTTTATAGTTAAAAGAGCCAATTTTGTTACAGTTTTGTCTATAACGAATAACATGTTCTCCTCAAAACATGCAAAATTTTCAACAAAAAAAAAAAGAACCCAATTAATTTTATAAATCTTACATAAAACATAATAGTGTCTTTAACAAATTTTCGTCAACTGATAGAAAAAAAAAAAAAAACTCTGCACAAAAATATAATCATGTCTTATAACGAAAATCAGGTCTTTTCACTTGTAAAAGTTGAAAAAAAGCTACGTTTGGCTACTAAATACAGTTATTGGTTCACTAGTAAATTTTCACGATATTTGTTATATATATTCGTAATAGCTTTTCCTAGTTTATAAAGACTAATTTTGCAGTTAACTAAAATGTGTGCAAGATTTTTTTCCTGTAAAAATTAAAATCTTTTGAAAGGAATGCATCTCCCCGTAGAATTTGAACGCTTGTCTAAATCATTCTAGCAATTTATAAAGCACATTAGTATACTTCATGAACAAGCTTTTCATTTTTCTCGCAGTTGTTGTTTAGTCAAAAAAGAAAAGGGAAAAAAATTAAATTTTCTAATCACTAAAAATGCATGGAAATATTTGACAGAAGTATTTATCACGGAGTTTCGCATTCTTTCTAAGATAAAAAATATAATAAGAAGATGAATTAAAAACAAAACACACCTTTTTTTTCTCCTTTGAAACTGTTTCATAGAACAGGAAGCAGTTTACATTTACCGATGCCCTGTTGTAAAATTAGGTTTTGAAAAAGTAAATTACTTCTAGCATTAACTAGAACGAGATAATTAGTTTTTCAGATCGATTTCTTTTCTGGAAATGTGAATACTCGCAATAATCAGAAAGTGTATAAAAAATGCATAAATGACATATTTTCAATACTTTTAGGGCTTCACGGAACGTAATTAATGTATTATTCCCTCGCGAAAATAAAAAAGTTTGGTATTATTTTTAGGCATTTGTATTGTAGTATATAAATAACCAAAAGAAAAGATAATTTCTATATCATGCCCCGAGTACGTTCATAATAACATATACTATGTATTAATAATGTTACAATGATATAATATTGTTAGCTAACAAATTGTAATAACAATTGATTGATAATGAGAAACATTAATAAATACAAACAATAACATACCACTAATAATTTTGTACTAACTATATTTGCTACTAACTGAATTAAACTGAATTCTTTACACTAGTATTTAGATTTTCTAATACCGCATTAAGTTTAATATATGTAATTTGTAGAAAAAAAAAAGTTGCGGTGATTAGCATATTGACGCAGGTTAAAGGTTATTTTGTTTTATAAAGCAAGTTAAGAAAATAAATGCTTCAAAATATTTTTTGTCAAGAAGTTTAAATTAATTTAGTTGCATAGTATTACTACAATGAAGATTTACGCATAAATGATTGCGTCTATGATTTGTTGAGTGGTTTATGTAATTCCAAGTTCTTGAAATAAAGTATCACTGCGCGGCTGAGGGAAAAAAAACCTTCAAAATGTTTCTGACATCATTCTTGCTGATTATGTAAAACGACGTTGTGTCTAATCATGACCACTGCTTCCCCCATCACCTCCCCCCAGGGGCGGCAAATAGGGGGAGCGAGAGGGGGCAGTTGCACCCCCAAATTTTTTGCACAGAATGATAAGAAATGGGCAAATTTAGTTTACGTAAATTGCAAATCAGAGACCATATCGTCGCCTAAAAGCAACATTAACTCAGAGCAACATAGAGCCTAAGACATTTAATCCCAGAAATAACACTAAGATATCCTACTGTTGCTCTGAAGCGACGACGATATGCCAAAGGTGTTTTTTTTTTTTACAAAACACGTCCACTGATTCTCGATAATAGTCAATGAATCTTGAGATATTTCTACTACACAAGCGGATTTTGCTATTTGGATGTAACTTAGAAAATTGTAAATCATTTGCAGCCCTTTTCAGAGCAGAAAAAAGTGATGGAGAATCACAGTTTATTTCAACTAAAAAAGTAATCTCCTCGTGTGGACTAAATATTTTATACTTGTGTGTTCAGTGTTATGAGAAGACCAGTGGTGTGGCTGCACGATTTTACAAGAAATTCCTTAATATTTTGCGTACGTTGTTACGCTTATTTTAAATGTATATTTAGTTAGGGAGAGAACACCGATTCCTTTTGGTAGAAAGACATTTCAGCAACCCAATGCTTCGTATACATTCATAGAAAATTCTTACAAAAGACACACTATTTTTGAAAAAAGTCATTCATCATGCCTTTTCTGGTTACTCTTTAACTTTGTCATTTCTGCACAAGATATTCTTCGAAAGTTAAATTCATAAAAACCCTCCTTGTTAATTTTGGACTGTTTGAAAGCGACTTTTTCAAGGAAAAGCCAACGCCCTTTTACATGCGTATGACTTAGTTTGAATGTTTATTCGCTTTGTTTGTATTGCGGAGAGTTTAAAAAAAATTCTGTACTTTATCAAAGCATCTTCAATCCGCTAACCTTAATTTTCGGACTGTCCATGGTTCAGCTAAATCTACAGTCGAAACAGTTAATAAATTTTGCTTGGATGTATATTTCAACCAAGAGCAAAACTTTAAAAAAAATCTTAATTCGCGCCAATTTTTAAAAGGCGGAAAAAAATCCAAATGAATTTAGAAGGTGACAAAAATCAACATGATGATATAAAGTCGCAAAATTGAATTAGTATTTTGTATCAGATAATAGATTGTTTCTAATAAAATTAAAATAAGATTTGATGATAAAGATTTATCTGCATTGTTGACCTTAAGCTCAATGTTATATTGATAGGTTATTGAAAAGGAGAAATAAAATGTTTCAATTATAAGTAAAATTTATAGCACTGAGCAAGAAGAATTGTTTTGCAAATAGCCACTATACTATTCAATGATGAAAAACGAAGAATAGCACAATATTCAAAGTTACCTGGGTTATTTTCAAGAGAAAAATCTAAGAGATGTGTTTTCTAACTTTGTAGCTTCAACTGTTTTTCAACCATTCCAATTGGCTCAGCTAGTTGTGAAAAATCATTTTTGTGCATTAGGAGGTTAGAAAATTATCTTCGGAGCACAATGGGACAAAAAAGACTTTCATCTTTAGTTATATTGTCAAAAAAGTACGACATTGCATATTCTTTACTAATAATAAAGCAGAAAGTCTCTCTGTCCGGAGGATGTCTGTAGGATGTCTGTAGGATGTCCGTAGGATGTCTGTGACGCGCATAGCGCTTAAACCGTTCGGCCGATTTTCATGAAATTTGGCACAAAGTTAGTATGTAGCATGGGGGTGTGCACTTCGAAGCGATTTTTCGAAAATTCGATGTGGTTCTTTTTTTATTCCAATTTTAAGAAAAAAAGTATCATAAATTACGAAATTATCGTAACGTGGAACCGTAACATGGGCACAAGCCAGTTGGCGAGATACGAAATTATCATAACGTGGAACTGTAACGTCGGTACAAGCCAATTGGCGAGAAAATTCACCATACATTATTTGTAAATATACAAGCGAACCAAAAGACCTTTAATTTTTCTATTACGGGCGAAGCCGTGCGGCTGCCACTAGTGATGGAATAAAGTAACACGATTTCCAGATTCTAAAAATCGACATTAAAACTTTCTGAAAGGTAAAAACTAATATCAAAATATTTTCAGGAATAATTTATGATCAAATAAAACTTTATTAATTAATATTTAAACTATCTTAATAGCCTTATTTTTATAAATACTTAATCCATTTTATGATCCTATCTTGTTAACCAATATGTATTTTAATCCAAACTGAGATAACTCACATTTAAAAAACTCGACCCCCCAAATGAAACGTTGAAATGCCGCCCCTGCCTCCCCCCCCCTACGTTTTAGAAATTGCGCCACCTTTTTTTCAGTTTTTGAAAATGTCATAGCTATTATTTCTATTTTGTGGGAAATAAGTAATAGATTAATAATACCATTCTAAGAGTTTTTAGCAGAAAGAAACAGACAAACCTATGAATTAGAAAATACTAAAACTACGAAAAGCTTACATTACGAAAATATGGTATTATAAGTAATCCTCAAAATGTGAATGACATAGGTGAAATAAAATAGAACACGAAGAGCAGCACCCTTTAGCAAGATAGGGAGTAGATTAAATTTGTGAAAGCGTTAGCATAAGGTAAATGTCCTCAGGCTTTGGAACATAATCCGCTTTTCTCTTACTTGTGAAGTATATGTTTTTGCTGATTTTTTTTTTGTTGAATTATTTTTATTTTGAATTTTTTTTCACTTTCTGTCATTTGTCCTTTTTCAAATCATGATGATATTCTTTTATAAAATATAAATAAATAATAGACGTTAGTGGCTCTAGGTTTGTTTCGCTGGAAGCAGCGTCATATTGCTCTTTCGAAACACTTTCGTACACTCCTACTACTATAACTAATCCCCTATAACCTTTTAGTCTTTATAATCGTTGGAAATGGTCGAAAATGGAAAAACCAAAGACAATAAATAGAAAAAAAAAAGGAAAAAGAAAGAAAGAAAAACTCAATTTTTCGTTGCGAAATGTTTAAAATTTCCACAGGAACATCAAACATATTGAAATTTCCGATTATCAAATTTTACGTCTTAAAATATTATCGAAATATTACATTTCACAGTAAAATTCTACGTGTTGTGTAACACAATACATTTTTAGTTGATAAATAAATAATAAACAGCAAAACTGGAGGACCAACAGAAAAAGAGGTAAATACATTTCGATTTCGTCTTTGCTTGAGCATTTAAAACAAATTTTATGAAATTATTATTAATAAAAAAGTATAAATGAACACCAATAAAAACGTTTGTTTATATTTTACTGTGCTAAGTAAACGCAGTATTAAATACAAAAAAAAAAAAAAACTAAAGTGATTCATAACATTAATCGAACATGTTACTGTTTGTTGCACATTGTTTTCCTAAAACCTCTCTTGACTTCCGATGATTCTTTGTTCTCGATTGTTACCTTTTTTATATTTTCCTTTCATATGAGTAGCAAAAAGTACTTATATTTGTTTCCGATCTAAAACCAGGTATGATGGCAGCCAACAGTATGCGTGTGGGTTGAAATGTCAACGATGCTCAGGCTCTTCTTTCTGATTGGACTCCTTCTACTGAGAACGGCGAGTGGAGTTGAGAGAATAGGATGCTTACCAACAGAATTCCGTTGCAGTTCTGGACAGTGCGTTGATGGAGGACGCTACTGTGACGGTAATCCAGATTGTTTTGACAGTAGTGACGAGCCCGAAAGATGTACGAGTAAGTGATCTATATTTTCAGAAAGGCATCAAATATAACCTCTTTTTTTGGTATGTTCCCAGGTTCTCTGTAAATTTTTTCATGCATCTATGAAGATAGTTTTATTTATTCACAAAACACTTTTGACGGGATCATTTTAGATACGTTAAGATATAATTTTTAACTTTTTGCTTTTTTTTTTTTGAGCTAACGTAAGCTAAAAGGAACAAACTGCAATATGTGTTAAAATATTTGCCAGATGGCAACCAATTAAATCCAAAGCAATTAGAAATGCTCCGTCCCAAAAATCTCGTTTGTTACTCACGTTCTATATCCCTAAGATTTTCGTGCTGTTTAAATAAGGGATGGATGCAATGAAATGTTCGTATTCGTAACTTTACAAAATGTCAACCCAATAAATAAAAAAAAAAATCGAATCAATTTTGATTCCAAAGAACGTGTCTGCATCATTTTGATATATTTGTGCATTGGTCATGTTATTGTTTTATTGTTACAATTTAAGGATACTCATGATTTGAACGATATTTAACCTTTGCTTTGATGAAATAAATAACTATATTTAACTTTTGTTTTTAATAGAAAGTATATTATACTCTAACTGAACCGATTTTTACATTTACATTGCTGTTTTAAATATATTTACCATGACCTTTATATTTTATGAAATTAATAACTATTAACTTCAATCAATATTTTCATTTGTCACAAATTTTCAGTTTATTTCTTAATTGAAGATTTGTTAGTATGTTTTTCTCGTTAACTGCCATAAGATAGGCTTTTGGAACGTTAAATCATTGGCATATCGATTGGTGCACTTCGGCATTTTCGAAGTGCATCCATTAACTGATCCAATTACAAGGTGCTTAAACTTTCACCCTTCCTCAAACGGGTCGTCAGTTATATCATTAACGATGAATTCGACCTCATACATGCTTTAAAATTCAATTTGTGGAGAGAAATGGATAATTATTTCGGTACTCAAGGAATATTCCGGAAATACGTTACAGGGCAACATTCTGTGATTAAGTCTTCGTAGTAAAAAGTAAAATTAATTAGTTTCTGAGTAAAAATTCAAAAAGTATCAATAAGAAATTTTCTTTTTTTTACGAAGCTAAAACACATTTTTTTAAAAAAATTATTAAACCCATGATATGTTTCTAGAAGATATGGTAAAACTGTTGAAATTTACATTTCTAGTGAAACGTAAGTTAATCCAGAAAGAATTATTATACTGCTTTGAAATAGCATATTCTTTACATATTTAATAAATGTGATAAATCTGAAAAATTGGCAACAGTAATCACATAACATTTTTTTTTTCCTTTTTGGAAGCTCTAGTGAGTAAATTATTCCATACACCAGTTACTATACATATAAAAAGATATTTGATTCAGGATATGAAATTTAATGAGAACATTTATCTTAAGGATTCTTTCGGCGCTATGCTGAAAGGTTGCGTGGATAAATACAGCATATCGGATGGAGACCGCGTTCTAGTTTTCATAAAAAATAAAACTCCTGGATAAAGTAGAGACTCAAAATGAAAATTTCGCTATATAAACTAATTATAAGTGTCTTCCAAACACTTGTTGCGGATTTTTTTTTTTTTTTTTTTGAATTTTTATGTGTGCAATTATGTAAAGAGTTCCTTAAAAACCCTCATTTTTTCAAATGCCTCTAAAATCTGTTAAACAAGAAAATTGAAGCTCTCCTTCTCAGGGAACGTATTGCTCAGTGGTACTAATAAAATGTAAAAATAATGAAAATTTTTGAAATTGACATAGTTGAGAAAAATCAAAAACATTATTTTAAACTTTTTTTTCAAAAGACTGTGGGGAAAAAAACTAAAATACATATTTCAAAATGTAGCATATTTTTTAAACAAGAAAAATACCCTTTTAAATAAAACAAACCGCAACAAAATATATTCTACCGTTCCTGAGATAATGTACTTTAAAGATTTTGACGAAAATCCCAAGTGAGAAAATCATGACAATATCGCCATCTTTGACGGCCTGTATCTCGGCCCAACAATGTTTTTGGGCAAAACAAAAAAAAAAAAAAAGCATTTCATAATTTTTTATGAATTTTAATGTGTGTTAAATTCAAAAAAATCCGAGACCATCATGTTACTGCCCTTGTTGAATTGACATGGATTCTACTATCTATCTATCTATCTATCTATCTATCTATCTATCTATATATATATATATATATATATATATATATATATATATATATATATATATATATATATATATGAAGATTATTATGTCACAATGAATTAGCTGTGCATTGAAGGAATATACTAAACACATCTAAAACTTACGACGAAAAAGGCATTAAATTCATTTCTCTTTCAACAGATAAGATGAAATCATTAAATCAGTTATCCTTTAATAGATTAAGAGACTTTCTTACTGTATTTATTTTCTTCGTAAGCTTAGAAATAGTTTCTCTAATATTAAGATATTTCACAACAAGTTCTTTGAGCAAAAGACCTTTATGAACTTTCCTCTTTGCTACCAGAGTAAAATATTTTTCCAATTCTTAAAATGTGTACACTGTTTTAGTAAAGATTAAATAAACGGTAAATGTTGAGATTAGCACATGTTTTTTTTTTTTTACAGTCAAATTATTCAGTATTTTACATCTTGTTATTCTTTAGTTCATGAATAACTTTAACTATTTAAGAAAAAAAGTTCTAGGGAAAAAATGGAGAACTACTTTAAATTTTGAAATAATCAGTAATTGTTCACAATCGGGTTATTGTTACAAAGACCAAAACTTTGCTTTTTCCTTTTGTTGAAAATCTACATAAAATAAATTAATACGACTTTCTACAAAACTCTTCAACTGGTGTACGATGAATGTCTTATTTTCGACAGCTTTAAAAATAGATTTTGAAAAATTCTAATGTAATCTGTACTTGGGAGTGTAATTAGTATTGTCAAGTGACAAACCCTTTTTGTTTCTATGAATCAAAAGTGTTGTACAATGTAAGAATTAGAAGGAAACATTATAATATTATAGCGATTTTTTAGAACAATAATGATATTTGTAAAATTTAAAATGTTATTTGAACCAACAAATACATATTTTTGCTTTCCCATAGCTTTTGTAGTTTTCAATGATATCATGTTACCAACTTTTTTATTATTCATAAACTAAAAAAAGAAATTTGTATATATTAACCACGTTACTGTTCTTACCAGAATTGAACCAGCAGTCCACAAAATTAAAAAATGCATTTAACTTAAACTTACTGCTTACGCAACAAAGCAACACTTAGTGCTCATGAATTTAAAAAAAAATCTTTTCTATATTTGTGCGGGTTAGAATGTTAGTGTTTTAAAACGAAAATCTTATAAATTTGAGTTCAGCAAGAATTGTGCGTTCCTCTTTAATTCTTCTATTATGTGCACAAATTGCGCAAATGAATCAATAATAAATAAATAAAAACAATTAAGTAACTAAATAAAAGGAAAATATTATATACAGTGCAATTCCGTTGCAACGAATACCAATGCAATGGAAAATCTGTTTGACGAAATACATTTTCAGTCCTGATTTAATTTCTCTCAAATTGCTTGAATTTCATTACAACAGAATTCCCGTTTTAATGAAAAAAACAAAAAAATGCGGTTCCGTGAATTTCTATATACCGGTGTGTTACTATATTATTCACTAAATGAAACTACTTGTTGATGAATGACAGATGTGTACATCTTACATGCCGGTGATTGAACTAGGAGCCAGAATTTTCTACTAGGGTCAGAGTCACTCACTCAGACAGCAACAGTCCTTGCATATACAGTGATATCCTGTTATAACGAACTTTAAGGAACCACACATTTTGTTGATTAAAACGGGATGTTCACTGTAATGGAATTCAAAAAACGCAATGGAAATTAAATTGTTGCTAAAAATTTAGATCGCTAAAACGGATGATTTGTTGTATTGGTGTTCGTTGTAACGGGATTTCGCTGTATTGGAGTTTTTCCTACCTATCGTAAATGTAGAATCACAGTAGTACAAGACATTTAAAGTTACTTACATACTTCAAGAAAGTTGTCATAAAAGTGGATGCATGATTAAACGAAAGCTGTTGTTTCAATACAAACCCTTCTATTGAAGTTGAAATTCATGTAGTCCTGATTTCTTACTGATGTTTTTTTACAAATCCGTCAATTACTCGAAACTAATAGGATGACTTGCGCCATTTTTGTTCTAACTACCGCACATAACAAAATATAAACGATTATTATTATTTTTTTATTGTGATTGAAATATAAGTTTATATAGGCTTTACATATTTGTTTTCTAGAATATGAACAGTACATCATGTATCAACAATATAACAGTTTTCGCTAATAAAAAAACTTTTTTAGAAAAATAAAAATTACACGTAACAGTAAATCCCATGTTTGCGATAACAGCACATCAATCATTCATTTCCTCGCCAATGTTTCATCCAAATGTTTGCTGATACAAAATTCTGTACTGAAGAATATTTTCAAAGTATAAGAGTTCCCGTCGCATAAAATGCATTATTTATATCGTTTTCAGAGAAATATACAAACGTAGTATAGTTTTATGTATCAGAGATAAAATATTTTTTTTTAAACGTTTTTCTAAGCCCTCTTAAAAGGAACAGGTAAAGAAAAACAAAAGCAAGGAAAAGAGAAAGCTCTCTAAAGTTATCGGAGAAACACTTGGAGAAAAGAATCCGAAAAAAAAAGAAGTATGAACAAAGGTACCAAAAATAACGCAATGTTATATTGAAGTAAAATATTAAATGCAAGAACACCTTCAGATTATTCTAAGAAGCGCAAATAAGTTTATAAATCCATGTGTATGATTTTCAAAGAATATAAGGTGCTTGTTTCGACGGTCCCAGGATTAGATAGGGAAAGTTGCTGTACCCACAGGCAAAATTTGCTTTTCAATTTTTGCTGGTGTCTGTAAATGAAATGATCTATAAAATTTTTTGTCAGGTGAAAATCTCTAAGCCCCTTCAACTGCAAAAAAACTTTCTTAAAAACCATCTTTTTTGTCCGTGGGTACAACACCCCGTTCATCCCGTTGACAGGTGCCTTTGATATATATATATATATATATATATATATATATATATATATATATATATATATATATATATATATATATACACACAGTTGAGCCCACTTAATGGAATAGCCAATTTGCCAAGAAAAATTATTCTAATAAGCGGGATATTCCTTTATCCGGAATTCCATCCTCACGACGTTTCAAGCTACATTTTACCCAAGAAAGCATTAGAAATTGCCTTAACCATAATAGGGTAGCTTAACCATATATGGCTACATTTAATCAACCAAAAATCTAATAGTTGATAGAAACTCATTAAAATTTGGAAATTATATGAAAATGAGCTAATTTTATTGTAAAATGTACATGTTTTCCAGTTTTCAAAAATTTGTTAAAATGTTACTCACTTGTTTGTTGCAAAAGAAGTCACATATTTTAGACTGCTTACTGCTCTGTGAATGCATCAAGTCAGTTACTTGATTTTCTAATTTATAAAACTTCTGGAGATTCTCCATGTTCTTCTAAGTCATTGTCGAAATTAACGAAATTGGAAAAATTTTCTTTTGTCATTCCTTCTGGTGGTAAATCATTTTCGTCCGTTGGTGTTAGTCGTTCATTTGTCACGGCTGTAAAAAACTTGCATTTTACAAAACAGTTTTTTATTGTTTCCGAGGAAATATTATTCCATGCTTTGTTCATCATATGAACAGCTGTAAGAGAACTGAAATTCCTACAATAATTTTACTAGTTGAACTATTGTTAGAAAATCCACTGGTATCATCTATAGATGCTATTATCTTTTTAACAATTTCTTTTCGATAATTCCTTTTAAAAAGTGATATAATGCCTTGGTCCATTGGCTGTAAAAGTGAAGTTGTATTCTTAGGCAAAAAATGAAGTGCTACATTTTCTAGTCTTTTATGCGCTGGAAAATTATCGAAAAAAGGATAGCCTTTATCTTCATCTTAATCATTTCATTGTCAAATGACACTAACCAGTTTTGAAAGATATTTCCTGTCATCAGGCCTTGGAGTTCGCTTCATACTTAACTGGAAGAGATTTTACACCTCTAAAACATCGCAGGTTTTTCGTTTTCCCAATTACGAAAAGAGGTATTTTGTAGCTACCGTTAGCATTGCTACAGCATAAAACGGTGAGTCTGTCTTTCGGGATTTGGCCTCCAACAACTTTTTACCTGTAACACACAAAGTCCCATCAGGCATTGCCTTGTAGTACAGCACTGTTTCATCACAATTATATGTACACGAAGGACTATAGTCTTTTAATAACGAAGGCACCACATCACTTGTCCAAGAATTCGCAGAGGCTTCATCAGCATCACTAGCTTCTCCGTGAATTTTCTTGAAGAATATTTGGCTTCTTTCTTTCCATCTGCAGAGTCAACCATTTTTTGCTTTAAAATCCGTTACATTCATCTGTTTTGCTAAATCTTCCGCCTTTTGATTCAGCAATAATCCACTAACAGGAACGTTACAAGTCCGTTTCTCAGCAAACTAGTTTCAACTCCGGTTTTCTTTTTCCTGTGCGTTTTCGCTTTTGGTTACGATTCTTGTTAGATTTCCAGTCGTTTAGGACTTTTTTATTTTTTAGCAGTTTGGAATCTTGAGATTGGGATATCTCAATATTTTTCGCAAGTTCTGATTGCGGACATTTACTTAAATTTGCATATTCAATAATATTCATTTTTTCTTTTAGAGTGAGATCTTTCCGTTTAGAAGACATTGTAGGTAAGATAAGAGCACAGCTGAACAGGGATTGGAAAATGATTCTAGATAAGCAAACTCTCGAATTCACGGCAGAGACCCCTGCTGCACTTCTCGGAAAATATTTGTCAGAGCTTGGTATTCCCTGATCCTTTCGACCAGTTGATTTTTCACATTTCTCTCTTATTCTCTTAACTCTCCTCTGGGACTCTGGAGGTGAAGCTTATTGTTCATTCTCTGAAAAGAGAAGAGTAGCAGGAGGAACAATGCGCAGTGGGAGGCGGCAAAATGTATACAACACTGTAAAGAAGCATTCCTTCAAATTCTAAAAAGTGCCATTTTCTGCACTTTGCACCCTTTCGAAGAAGTGACAAGAAAACTGTTGAAGACGTCCAGTTGCTACACATTCATGTTTGTTCTTTGCAGGAAGGAAAATCTGAATAAATTGTGGGAAAGGAAAAAGATCGATATCGGCACGACTAAAAATTATTCTTTTAACCGGGATTGCTTAAAAACATGATATTCCTTTAACCGAGAAATTTAACACAGAAACGATTTATTACGGTTTGGTACATTAAAAATGTATTCCATTAAGCGGGGTCGACTGTATATATATATATATATATATATATATATATATATATATATATATATATATATATATATATATATATATATATATATATAGATAGATAGATAGATAGATAGATAGATAGGTATGAGGAACTTAATTATATTTAATACATTTTCATAAACCATTTTATATTGAAATATTTCCAACATCCCTAGAGAATAACATCAAACAAAATATCCAACAGAAATTAAACTTTGAAAATTAATTGAAGGTTTTTTCCCCTTTTTTAATTTCCCTTAATTTTTAACATTAGTGAACTCATTAAAAAAATATTTCTTTTAAGGGAGTTAATAATGTTATGAATAATTAATAAGTTTTTAAACAAAATGTTAACTAGATTCATGATAGTATGGCTCTCTATGTAACTACATAATTTCAATTTATATACAAAATGAAATCTTCACCATAATTAACACATTTACAAAAAACTCAGTTTAGATTAAACCAACAATAATCAAGAAAAGTCGACTTCAAATGAAAACAGCTGGGATTGACGGTCTTTAGATCCTTCAACAGGTGGCGGTTACTTAAACACTATATCTGCAAGTCCTACTTCAAATTCATCATCATTGTTCAAAGCAAATTTCTGACGTGGATAACAAGGCACAATTTTGAGGTACTTCACATTGTAAGAAGACTCAGGTGTGACCCAAGGAAACTAAAAACTGCCGTCCGCGGCTACACATGGTTATGTGTCTTTGGTTACAAATGTACGCCATTTTGGTTTTGCAAGTCAGTCACACCGTCAGGACCACAGTTTCGCGACATTAAAAATCACAAACAAAACCTTAAAAATATAATGGAACATGATATCTACAATAAAAATGAATAATACAATTTACGACGAACAAAAAAAAAAAAAAAAAAAGAAAGAAAAAAAAATATTTTTTTTTTTTACTTAGATCCAACTTAAACCAAAAAATTGCTATAGAATCTTTCTGTTTGGTGGTGTTGGAACTTCCTGGGCTACTGGAGAGAGCTGTGACACACACGTTGAACCCCAATTAGGATCTTTCTCCACGATACCCGGAATTTCCCGACCAATGTCCGTAGGTACAACCGTGCTGCAGATTCTCTACGAAAAGAAATTTAGATAGAGGATACATTTTTTCATTCTTATAATTTAGTAAGTAAGATACCACAAAAAAATTTAATGTGGGAATGTAGTTTCCGTTTATAAAGATTAAACAAATTAGATCAGTTTCATGTACACATGAAGTTGCTACACACGAGCATGACATTGAACTACCAATCATGAAAACTAAATAAAGGCTTTTAAGCTTAAAAAGGTAAGAGATAACAATGTTAAAAAGCACTAAGTGCAGATTACTGAAGACACGTGTCTCGGCGATACAAGGAACGCCTTTTTCAATGCAAAATGTTGTCGAATGTTATTTCGTCATTTCATCCATAAGCTCATTTCTTTTGCATTGAAGATTTTGTTCATTGTAATGCCGAAACACGTGTCTGCAAAAATCTCTGAAATTTGTACTCTTTGTTGTTGTTATTCCATATTTTAACAATAATGTATTTTTAATTTTCTCTCAAAAAACTTCTTAAGATTTTTCTAACCGCTACTTTTTCGCACTATAGCAACTCAAAAAAAAAAAAAAATGTTCTCTTCGCCGAACTCTAATATGAAGGGCTTGAAGCAGGAATGTGATATGCCACATGCGTTTTTTTTTTTCCGGTAGGCCGATTTCCAACTTTTGAAAAATTCTACAAATATTTTATAGATAATATACATTTTATATTCTTCAATACTAAAACCAGATATGTTTTTCCCACAATGACATAATACATTGTCATGTTTATTTCAATTATCAAAGTAGCATTTATAACAAAAAACTCATTCTTTCAAAAGTGTTTCTTATCACGTTCTTGCCCATCTTCATATGTATTTCAGCCTTTTTTTTTTGGCGTAAAATATTGAATGGTCATGGAAAAAAAAAGTATATTAAAAAGCGAACCAGCTAAACACCGAAGAAGGGCTTAGATATACTGGTATACTCTGCTGTGGGGAGATAAGGGGCAGCATCTGCAAATTTTTGTCATCTATTATACTTTTGAAATACACCGCCAGCTCAGTCATTCCATCCGAGGAATGAAATTTCGTGCTTATTAGCCCTCATCAGTCCGGAATAGGAAGTGACTGAGCTGGAGGTGAAAAACCTCTTAAGGAAGACAAGAGTGCCAAACAAACTGGTAGCTAATATAGAATTAGCACTAACCGGACAAGTGACCGAAGCAATGGTTCTGTTCAGCGCGAAGATTGAAGGCAAGGCGTGTCATGGTATTTTCAGCAAGTCACCGCCCTATAGCAGCTAAGGCAGAAATACATGAAATACACCGCCAGCTCAGTCATTCCATCCGAGGACTGCAATTTCGTGCTTATTAGCACTCATTACATTAAGGCATGTATTTCTGCCTTAGCACTGGCTATAGGGCAGTAACTTACTGGAAATATTGTACTTTTGCTTAATTGTAGGTGCTTGATGCGTACTTGGTTTTCATTTGCATGAAAAAAACGTCAAATTCTAATATTTCCCTATTGTTAGTATAGAATCCAAAACGCTTTTCTGAAAATATCTCAAAAGCTCATTTTTGCAAATACTGCTTTTTTCTTTCCCACGGCTGTACATATATGTCACGCAAACGCTTACAGGCATAAAGATGCACCGAGAAGGTTGGAGATTTTAAATTTTGGAGTTAAAATACTCTTGAAAATAAATCTATTCAGTATGTTCAAATTGTATTCTAAAAATATGTATTGATTATTCAAATCTCTTTCAAAGTCATTGTAATCGTTTTTCTTCAGTAAAATACGAAACTGCAATTGTTGTTTAAATTTGAAAGTACTTTAGCTAAACAAAGAGAAAAAAAAAGTTATGCTCTTTAAATGTATCGAACAATGCAAGCAGATCTAGAATTAACGGAAATACTCTAAAAGTGACTTAGTGACATATTTTCGAGACACGCCCTTTTGTTGCTTAGAATGTAGATTTATTCAAAAATGAAATGTTTTTGGAGAACATTTTGCTTTTTTCCGATTCGTACAATTCTAATCTTTTTTAAGAGAAAAGATGTTTACTTAATTTTTTGCCACTGTTAATATACTTGAATCATGATAATTTTTATGAAAATAATGCTGAAATGAGATGCAAGGATGAAATATAGAATTTAAAGTTCAAAAAGGGTGAGGGAGAGTAAAATTGGTGAATTTTGAAACCACATCTTTTTTTATTACTTTAAAACCAAGAGCTAGGAATTTCTTTTTTCCTTTTTTAGTGTTTTTTGACGTAAATAATAGCTTCATTCTTCTGTTTCAAAAACTACTGCTAAAAATTGTGTTTGAAAAAAGGAAGAAAAAAAAAACAATTTATTTCCTGAAACTTAAACTGATATAATGCATTGAAGTTTTGAGTAATGTCAGAAGTTTTAACTATAAATCAAACAACCCAACAAAATAGAGAAAAACTTGAACTATAAAAATTCGAATTTAACTTGAAGTTAAAAAAAAAATATATTTTAAGATCAATCACTCCTATAAAATAAAGAAAAGCATTTTTTTTCTCTATTTGAGAAAGACGAAAAGTAATTTATATGCGGCGTTTTATCTTCGGAGCTTCTTTTTATTTTCAGGTGATGGTTCAATTCCATTCTCTTTCTAGAGATTAATTTTTCCATTATTTTTCTATCAGTTATTTATGTTTAGCATAAAAGAAAGATCATTCCTTCAAGAAAATATTTAAAAAATTATTTTGAGCACATTAGTTTTTCAATAATGTATGAAAGGGAAACTTCACAAAGGGTTTCCGTGGAATAAGGGAGTCTTATGCACAAAATAGTGAAGAATTTACAGCGAATTTTATTATCGCAATTTTAGTTTCAACAGTACATATATTTTTTGTCGGGTATGTTCTTTGCCGCGCTGTCGCGATAGTGCCGGTACTAGTTCTACATTGCATACAGTACAACCATACACATTCAAACATTTATTTGTCGAAAGATTAAAAAGATTAAAACTTTATAGAGAACATAAAAAGGTCAAAAACCGATACAAGGCGCTCACGCATCCATCGCCTAAGTTAAAGTGAGGATCTCCACTTTGTCCCTTTCACCTTGACTTTCCGTGAAAAACTACTCACTTCACTTGGTTTCACGATCCATGGGTTTCCTCATTTTCATAGCATTTTGTATTAAAAAAAAAACTAAAATACTAAATGTATCAGGAAATCTTTTTCTTTGGATTCATTTGAGAATTCCAAAGACTAAGTTATGACGCGAAGGTTTAACCTTCCAATAATTGTCAATAAAAATGGTTTAGAAACGGTTTATACTTAGAGCCGTCGGAATGCCATCTTTTGTTAGATTTTTTACATTCTTTTTTCAGATATAACTACTATACTTACCTCTATAAACGTTCCCTTTTCTCACTCGTTTGGAGAGATTTGTGCAAAAAACAAATGAGCACAAATTTCTTTCAGGATCCACCTGCATACCTTTGCTCATTTATCAATTAAACATGAAAGCATTTTTTTAAAACTAACGTTCGATTGTGCCCGGCTTCGTTGAAACAAAGGTGCCAAAATCTGATCAGTATTTTCCAAAGTGGGTCCAGCTGTAAGCCAATTTCTGTTTCCGATCTCATATTATGTTTTACACATTTTCATTTTGTTTACTACATAACATTTGATTCCTAATCACGAATTTCATTTCGGTATGTGTTAGAGCTCTCAAGATTTAAATTGTTCCTATTTTGTCACTAACACTTGGCAATGTATCGCTACCAATTTCCGAAGTCATTTAAACTTGCATGATAATTAACATTATTTTCCATAAGAAACATGCAATAAAAAGCCCTTTAAAAGTATTTGACTGCACCTAAGAAGGAAAATGCACAGCTAAACATTATTTGGAAGCCACTAGCAAAATTTCAGCTTTCTACATCATACTGTTTCTGAGTTATGCTAGACACGTACCTAGTCGTAGACAGACAGCAATAGCAACTCGTTGCAACTAAATGGCGGTAGTCTGCCAAAACAACTCTCTCTACAGCTCCTACAAAGGTGATTAAAATTGAAGTTTTGGCTGAAATTTGTTTGTAAGCGCTTCTTGAAAACAATATTTCCTTTTTGAAATACAAGGCATTAAATTTCATTGTTAAATATTTTATCTTCACAATTCATGCTTTATTTATATCGATTATTTATTTTCTTCAAGTTTGTAGCCGTTTACCGATCCAAAATATTGTGCAGAATTGAAAACAGAAAACAAATATTGTTTAAAAGTATAAACACAATTACGATGAATGCAGCTCAGTCATTTCCATTAGAAAACAATAATCTTTTTAGTCTTTAACAGCTCCCATACATTTGGAGTAGAAAATGCCGCAGTAGTATATTAATAATTTCAAGTTTGTTTTGATTTAAATTTTCTTTTCTTTGTCTTCCATTTTTCATTTTACTTAATGAAGTGTGACTGAAGCAAATAAACGTGTCAGATAGAAAATTGTAATGTTTTCACACATTTTATTTCGTATAATTTTTCCAGAAAATAACAGTAACATTCCCATTTCAGCTTTAACGGAACTGTTTAGCTGTGAACGATACGATAATATGTAGCATTGTTTCAAGACTGCGTTTTGTCACATGCTTCAAGCCCTAAATATGTTGCGAAATTTGTAACTACGAAACTGGGACAACCGAGTACCTTCCCGTTTCATGTCAAGATTATGTGAATCCTACGTACAAGGACATTTTGCATAATTTAGGCTTCAGTAGTAGGATTAAATTATGCGATGCGACTTAAACGACGATATCTTCTCAAATTAGTAGGATATGTGAACATTACAAACATTGATTTGACACCAACTGAAATTCAAACATTCTGTCTCTGATGAAAAAAAGTGGTTTGAAGAATATTAAAGTTGTTTTAAATTTTAATAGAAATATTAAACTTTCTTGTCTAATAAAAGTTTCAATTTTTTAAGAGTGCAAGTATTACAACAAAACATTTTCTAACTAAGAAATTCCTTTTAAAAGTTTTAACACACTTATGGTTTTTTTTTATATTTTAAAAGTTTTTTTTTTATGCATTGTCTCTCAAAACTTCAGCTTACTGTCAAAATTATGTCTTGAGGATCTTTGTTATTTTATTTAACTAACCTTCCCGAAAATAAAAGTATTTTAAAAAATAAAAAAAAGTATGATCCTGAGAGAAATCGTGTAATATACAGTTAAAATATTTCAAGAAACGAAAAAGAAAAAAAAGTCCCGAAAGAAAATTACGAGCTGTTTTTTTAATTTTTTTACTTTATTACAAATGATTTATTTCTTCACTAGTATTTGAAAGTAAAACTTACTTCCAAATACTTGTGTGTAAGATGAAACTTTTACTTTTTTTTTTTTTTTTTTTGTGTTTCGGCAGTTGATTTTATTTTTTTGAAACGATTTAATCTGGAGCTTTCCGCGTAGTGAAATATTATTTTTAATATTATTTCTTTTTACTTCTTTCGCCTTTTATCTGAGTATTTACATTACCATTTGTTTTGAACATGTAATTTTCTACATAACATTTTGTTTCTTTTTCTCAATAACATTAAAAGCTGTTATTTATTAACCTGTTGTTCTAAAAATAATTACTGTCGAACAAAGATACGAAAACTATAGTAGGTAAAATTCCACAGAAATGAAAAAGAATGAGGACCCAAATAGAAAGTATAAAAAGGGGCCCACATTGTATTATTCTGTGGGAAGTTACAAATGGGCAAACACACACACAAAATATGCGATGGCAAACTTCTCTTTTTTATAATTAGTTAACGAATTAAAACAATGTTAGCAATACTTTTTTGTACGCGATGTGTTTTTTTTTTCAGTGTTTTAAATTATGTTAAACTAGCAAATCGTTAGGTTGTTCGTTTAATGAAGAATTCTACGATCTTTTAAAAGATTAGAAGGGAGAAAGGGCATATAATTAAATGAGCTTGTCATCCTGAATGACTAATTTTAGTGAACTTGATAGAGAGTTGATTGATTTCGGTTGCGTTAATTAATCTTTCAAGATCTAAGTTATTCTAAAGTTTGTTTGGCATTTAAGATAATTATTTTATTAGTAGTTTAAAGGAACCAAACAGGATTTGTTTGAAGGAAATTTAATGAAAGCAAGAATGTACCTACATAATTAACATAACGTGTAAAGAGTGCCATAAATATCACAAGTTCATTACACAACGTAATTAATATAGAGAATAAAAAAGTCCAAAAAAAAAAAAGACAAAATTGCCAATTTTGAGTTTTTTAATTTATTTTTTGTTTACAATTTTTATTTGTATTTGATCCGACGGTAACTTTTTTAGATAATTAAAAACAAATTCGACCATAAATAATTCAAGTTATAACAACATTTATTCAATGTTATCTGTGCAAAATTATCTCAACGGACAAAAAGTTGTACACTCTAGCAAGCAATAAAGAGTGAGGTTTTTAAAAAAAACATAATTAAATTTATTAAACCTATTTTTGAAAAAGTTTCGGAACATTATGTTGAAAATAATTGGTAGAGTTTTTAAGAAGATAAAAGAATCAACTCTTGTAAATATTCAGACATAAAGCAATAAAAATAGGAATAAGGAATAAATAAAATAGAAATATAACATTTCACTTCTCAGGAAAAATTAGAGTTTAAATCATTTCAAAAAAGCAAAATAAATTACAGAAGTAAATAATAAAAATCTAACTGTTTTACGGTACACAAAAGTTAAAATTTAACTCTAAAATCTTTTTAAAAAACAGAATAAATAAAATAAAGATTTCTGAAAAAATATAAAAATTTCGTAAAACTGCTGATAGTTTCCCAAAGTCTTCGGTTATATTTATTCAGTTTTAGAAGTTTTTAATTGGACATCAAATCTTCTTTCATGTCCGTACTTTTTCTCTCTTTACCATATAAGAAAGCATAGGTTTAGTTGAACTTACGCGATTTCAATTTTTCTAGGCTCAACTATTCGGAAATAAAGTGTTAGGTTACAACAAAAATAGTTTGGCACAAACACCATGACACCAAGCATACCTTTTCATGTATTATGGCAAACAGCACTTTTAATTGCGTTGCGTAATTTTGCTGCTTATACTTAAGTACGAAATTTATATAAAATACTGATACCCGCACGGCTTTACCTGTAGTAGAAAATTAAAAGGTCATTTGGTTCGCGTCTATATTTACAAATATTGGATGATGATTTTCCCGCCAATTTGCTATATTCATTTGCTTCATTTGCTTGCCCATGTTACGGTTCCACGTTATGATAATTTCGTAATTTAGTCGTCCACGTTGTGATAATTCGCTCGGTAAAGTTTTCTTAAAATTGGAACAGAAAAAGAACGAAATCGAATTTTTGAAAAATCGCTTCGAGTTGCACACCCCCATGCTACAAACTAACTTTGTGACAAGTTTAAGAAAAATCGGCCGAACGGTCTAGGTGCTATGCGCGTCACAGAGATCCAGACAGAAATCCAGATATCGAGACAGAGATACACTCAGCTTTATTATTAGTAAAGATAAAGAAAACAAACGTAAAACAGCTCATTTTTGAATTTTCCTAACTGAAATTAAAATACTGTTTTGACTGCCAATGTCTACTTTGTCCTTTTTATATGAACTTGTTTTCCTCTTTCACTCAAGCAAAATGTATCTTTTTTATTTAGTTTCCTAACATGTGTTATATTCCCTAATGTGTTGAATTTACTTTATGAAAAATAAATTACTACTTACCATTTCTAAAAAACTACAATTTATGGTATAGTGAAACTTTAATTTTACGTTTTCCAAGGGACTGGGTTAAAAGAACGTTAAATACGGGAAAACTTAAGATACGAGAAACAAATAGAACGAAAAATTAAAAGGCATAAAATGTAGTGAATATGACTCTTTTAAAAGTTATAATATTTCACGGTGCTTCCGGTTTTTCTTATACATCATCATTGGGGGGTGAAAAATCCGTTAAGTCGATGGAGGAGTAGCATTTCAGTTCTCGTAGATTTAACTTCAACAGCATGGATTAGCTTAAAAAACGCACAAAAGGAAACATATTGCTTACTTTAGAACGATTTTTTATTTTTGTTTACTTCCTAGGAAAATCAAAAAATGCGCGAAATTCATAAATAATAAACTTTTTATCTAGGTTAACATTAGTAGTTTGCAGAAAAACTGATACCCGATGAAAAAAACGTGAAATGCGGGAAAAGTTGTTTCGGGTGACGTAAAATTGGGGTTTCACTATATGTTTAATATTACAAAATTTAAGGAAAACTGAGTCAGTAAATATACCTTTTCATTCGTGAGGTTTCACTGAGCATTCATTTCAACAAATAGCACTTTTATAATCCGAAGAGTGATCGTCTCTTAAGTTCTATTTACGAGCTAACGAGTTTGCTGAGGCTTAACTACAGAATGATTTAAACCAACAATCGGAGAAAACGAATAAGAAAATATATTTTATCTTCTAATGGACAAATCTAATACTTTTATTTTTTCAACGGGATCTCTTTAATGTCTGATCCGATTAACGCTGAGACTTATGAATGTGTTTCTGGTCTGTTTTTCCCAAATAAAAAGCTTTTCTCTTGGTTAAGTAGGATAACTATTTAAAAAATGTTACATTTTCTTAATCTGAATATTGAGAAAGATACCTGCAATTTGCCATTTAAAATTTAATTCAGATTTCTGTTTATCATTTTTTCCCTTACAAGTATATTGCCGAGCAATATACTTTCAGTGTAATTTAATGTATCGTTATAAGAGTAAAACCTCAAGTATGTCACTCTGTTTGTATCTTGAGCTGGGCACTACTATTTGTCTAATTGTGCGCACCTTGAAGTGAAATTTCTCACTTTAATATTTTTAATGTAGTGTTTCGTAAAATGTTCATAAGAAAACCGCATATGTACTGCCCGTTTCCGAAAGCAAAATGAAATATTATTTAAATCAAGTTTTTGGAAACCATTACAATTCGATTGCAATTTGTGGAAATATATCAAATTTTCTTCATTAAATTCTTGCGATGAAATAAAAATCTAACATTTTAAAACTCTTTTCTGAATACTTTGTGCGACAAATGATAAGTCAATTAGAATGGCATGTCATTACTGAAACGGTAGTACAAGGAGTCGAAACATTTTAGCTGTCAAATACTGTTTAAGGCTTTCACGGCCAGCGTCAATATGAGGAGATAACATTTCCGGGCTTATTGGCCGTGGTCTAATTGGAGTTAAAATTCCAGACGTTTCGGCTTGCTTTGCTGCAGCCATCATCAGTGGTTTGAGTTTGGTGAGACTGATTCCTTGCTTCAGTGGCTCCGGTATTTAAGCAAACTGCTGCTGCGCTGTTGGTCCTGATTGGGAGCATTTTCAAGCCGCTGGTAGAATAAGGTTCTTGATTGGATGAGGTTCAAGCCGCTGGGTGATCCTGGTACCTGATTGGATGGGATTCACAAGCCGTGGTGGCTACCGGTTTCTGATTGGATGGGACCACAGTATGTTTTAGACTGTTGTGGCGAGCGGATCTAAGGGCAGGGTGCCATGTTTTTGGTAAATTGAAATTCTTCTCTTTACGGTTGAAATTAAAGGGGTGTTTGAAAATGTCTATAGCTTCGCGATGAAGACGGGCAAAGTAATGAGATGTTGTAGCCAAGATTTCTGTGTCTTTAAATTTGATGTTGTGGACTCCTTCTTGATTGCTGTGTTCGGCTACGGCAGACTTATCATAGTTTTCTAAACGGCAATGACGAACATGCTCAGAAAGGCGTATCTTGATGCTGCGCTTCGTAGTTACGACATAAACTGATCCACAGGAGCACGGAATTTTGTAAACTCCAGATGTGGAGAAAGGGTCACGGGGGTCTTTCACCGGGCGATAACAGTTCCTAAGTTGAGTGGTGAGCTTGAAAATGGTCTTGATGTTGTGTTTTTCAAGGAGTTTTCCAATTCGGTCAGTAACTCTGTGTAGGTAGGGTAAGAACACTTTCCCTAATGGTTCAGGTGGGGTAGGCTTTTGTTCGTTATTCGACCTCCTGGGATGAAGGACTCTTCTAATTTCTCCTCTAGTGAATCCATTGGCTTGAAATGCTAGCTCAAGGTGTTTCAGTTCCTCCTTCAAATGTTTCTTTTCGCAGATTCTTCCTGCTCGGTGCATGAAGGTATTGATGACAGCCATTTTTTGTCTCGGGTGGTGGTTTGAGTTCTTATGAAGGTAACGGTCTGTGTGTGTGGGCTTGCGGTACACTTGGTGGCCGAGCGTCCCGTCTTCCTTTTTCGTCACAAGAACGTCGAGGAAAGGCAGCCGATTATTGCTCTCCTTCTCCATGGTGAACTGAATGCTGGGATGAATGCTATTTAGAGGTTGAAGAACCAGTTGCAGGTCTTCTTCTCCATGGTTTTTGCGGTGTGGAGCCATTACTGACCGAATTGGAAAACTCCTTGAAAAACACATCAAGACCATTTTCAAGCCCACCACTCAACTTAGGAACTGCTATCGCCCGGTGAAAGACCCCCGTGACCCTTTCTCCACATCTGGAGTTTACAAAATTCCGTGCTCCTGTGGATCAGTTTATGTCGGAACTACGAAGCGCAGCATCAAGACACGCCTTTCTGAGCATGTTCGTCATTGCCATTTAGGAAACTATGATAAGTCTGCCGTAGCCGAACACAGCAAACAAGAAGGAGTCCACAACATCAAATTTAAAGACACAGAAATCTTGGCTACAACATCTCATTACTTTGCCCGTCTTCATCGCGAAGCTATAGAAATTTTCAAACACCCCTTTAATTTCAACAGAAAAGAGGAGAATTTCAATTTACCAAAAACATGGCACCCTGCCCTTAGATCCGCTCGCCACAACAGTCTAAAACATACTGTGGTCCCATCCAATCAGAAACCGGTAGCCACCACGGCTTGTGAATCCCATCCAATCAGGTACCAGGATCACCCAGCGGCTTGAACCTCATCCAATCAGGAACCTTATTCTACCAGCGGCTTGAGAATGCCTCTCAATCAGGACCGGCAGCGCAGCAGCAGTTTGCTTAAATACCGGAGCCACCGAAGCAAGGAATCAGTCTCACTAAACTCAAACCACTGATGATGGCTGCAGCAAAGCAAGCCGAAACGTCTGGAATTTTTACTCCAATTAGACCACGGCCAATAAGCCCGGAAATGTTATCTCCTCATATTTTAGCTGTCCCTGATAATATTGTCAAAGCCCAAATCCATGCATAACACTAGTAACTAGATACATCTTAGCATATTTTTCAAATATTTAAAAGTAAAATATGAACATTGAGCCCATAGGAGTGCCTACCATAACCAATGTTTAATATTCTTCTGTTTTATCTTACAATACACTAGCTGCATTGTCCGACTTTACACTGTCTACCTCCAAAAAAAAAAAAAGTTATGTCAAATGACGCGTGTTCAACAATCAGGCTGCAATTAGAGAGAAAAAAATTGTAAAAATTCCCACCAGAACAATCATTCTCAAAAAAAGAAAACATCGAATCCAAAATTTTCGAATAAATTAAAAGCAATCCTCCATAAACGCGACTAAAACCCTAAAATAAAAAAATAATAATAAAGTAAAATAAAATAAAACCGAAGAAATAAGATAAATCGCCAAATAATAATCAAAAGGAAAAATTTTATTCTCAAAACAAAAACAAAATTTTATTTAATAACAGTTGAAAAAAAAAAGTGGCAACCTTCTGAATTGTTTTCACGCTAATTTAAAATGAGATCACGCAAACGATAAATTTTTGACGTAAAATTTTTACTTCATTAAGCTTTATGATGCTTTTTAATTTTTTCCCGGTGATTTTACAACCTTTTTTTTGAAGTTTGAAGGAAATGAATGAATTCTATGGGTGTTTTTCGCGGCCCCTCGAATTGGACCCGAATTAAAAATATCGGATAATTATTTCGGTAGAAAGAGCCATTTAATGCTGTTTTCGGGTTCTAAAATTAAAATTCGAACGGTTCAGTACTTTTTTGGCGTTTGAAAATTACTCTACGTTCTTTCTCGGGGGCCCAAGTGCCTCCCTGCCAAATTTGGTCCAGATCCGACGTAAACTGTGGGTTTGTATAGGGAAAATACATATATACACACACATTTATGTATTTTTTGTTTTATTTATATAGATTAAAGCTCACATTTTGGTTTCTTATGAGTAATAAGAAAAATGGCATAGACTACTGGCGTAAATATTTATACATTAATCTTTTATTCATAAGTGGATAAAACGTGGCTCTTCTGATTACCATGGAATAAATATTAAGCTTTATCCATGATGTGGAAAAGCATATTCAAGAAGTCTTTAACCAATGTATTGAAACAACTTTTTAACAAGATATTTTTTGTCCTACTGTGCAATTGCTGCAGATTTTCTAACTGCACCGTGTAATTATAAGTTTTTAATGATAAGTTCATTCCGAGATATAAAAGAAAACATTCCTACGTACCAACATCGATATTGTTTAATAAGTTAAAGATAGAGAAGTTATACATAGACATCGTTCAATTAAATTGAATTTTTACTTATTAAAATCATAATTTTTTAAGGGCTAAAGCAGTTGGTTTGTAAACAACATACCCTTCCTTGATTTAAAATAAAAATATTTGGAATAATGAAAATGATATGAAACTAATCCTTTCAAAATTTTAAGCGTTATGTTTAAGTAATCTGAAATTAATAAACCTTTTAGTAGGAATTTTATTTCAATATGTAAGCGAAAAAATGTTAGAGAAAGAAAAGGAGCGAAATTAGAACAAAAATTGTTTCAAATACATAGATTTAAAACTCAAAAGGTCACAATTAGAAAAAAATTCGATAAAAATTTATAAAATTTTGTAATTTAAAATTGTACTAAAACAAATTTTTGACTAGTGTTTCGGAAATTTTCAATAGGAAGTGAAAGATCATTGAGACTCCACCTATTTAGAAATGATAATGCTTATCATTTCTAAAAATCTCTGGTTAAAAACTCAAAAAAGAAAAAAAAAAAAAAATTGAATTTTGACCTCTTAAATTCAAATCATGTTTTTCGCAATCACGAGTGTGTGTGTATGTAGGCATGTGTGTTTATGTCTATGTACAGGTATGAGTGTGTGGGTAGTTGTGTGTATGAGTGTTTGTGTGTGGGGGTGGGGAATGAAATGTATGTGTGTGTAGGCATATGTGTTTGTGTCTGTGTGCAGGCATGAGTGTGGGTAGTGTGTGTGTATGTGTAGGAGTCTGTATGTATGCGTGTGTGTATATGTGTTTGAGTGTGTGTATGTGTTTGTGTGAAGGCATATGTATGTGTGTGTGGATACGTGCGTGTATGTATGCGTGTAAGTGTAGGATATTGACGCAACGTGGAGAAGGTTTTCGCTACAGGAGCAGCATCGTGAGGCGGTCGGTCGACGGTGATGCTGCAGAGGGAGGCGGGGGAAAATAAAATGATACGACCTCAAAACAGTCAAAGGAAAGCAATAAGCAATCGTGATTGCTCAAAAAAGCTTACCGTTAAAGTGCAGTTTGTTGATTTCTGGGCAGTTTTGAAAAATGTCTATTCTAAAAATGGATAAACTAGAGCGACAAAAGGAAGATCATTTCGGAATCAACGCTAAATAAAACACACAAATGAAATATCAAATTCTATAGCATGCAACCAACTCAGGCTTGCTTTATCTAAAATTATTTTAACGAAGAAAGGATATAATATTAAACGAGGAATTAAAACATTTCAGAAGTATTAAAGGTTTGTAACAAGTAAAATCAATAAAAAAAAAATCACTCAAAGTATGCCATTTATAAATGACATTTTGTATCGTAAATGTTTTAGAAATATTTTAGAAGAGATTTATAAAGCATATTTTAAAATTAGAAATTCAATTTTATGTGTTTGCCGATAATATAAAACCAGTAAGAATGTTGAGAAATTTTGAAAAATGTTTGATTTTTTCAAAAAAAAAAAAAAAGTTTATTTAATTGTTTTGGAAAAAATTCTAAATATTCCCATAATAGTTTTTCTACGATCTATTATAAACAATTGTTTGTGCTTGATTTGTTGTTAAATGACTTTTTACTACAGCCACAGAACAAAAATACTTTTGGATTATTCTTAACTTTTTAGTTTAATGATGATGAGATAGTAAGTTTTGAAATGCTCATTAGATTTAAAACTCTGCAAAGCAAAGCAGAGTTTCTAATCTAATTGGTTATTAGTTATAATATACTTTCTAATATTCACTTTGAAAAATATTATGAAGAATATCTTTACTCCTAACCAGTTTACTCTTTTTAAAACGTGTTTATTTCAAACTGAAAAAATATTTTTAATGACACAAATGTTTCCATTTATGACACAAAATAAACGACAACTGAACAAAAGTAAAATTATGTCGCTACGCCTTCTTGATACGCACTAAATAATATTCGAAGAATGACAAAGAAACAGACGACAGTTTCTTTCGTTTTAAAATTTCATGGAGTGTAAAGCAAACACAAATGCAAACTGATGTCAGATTTTAAAACATAAATTCCAAATGGCTTGCTGCGGCAAATTTTCTCGTCGCATCATTTTCTGTTAGGTCATAAAAATCGCGATAAAAGCGTTCTCTCCGAAAATGAGATTTGTTCCATCTTTTTTTCCTCGGAAATGCCTTGCCATCAAACAAAAGTTGAAACTCTTTTTCTGCGTTGAGTTTATGTGCATTTAAGAATTTTATTTTCTATTTAGTTTGAAGTGAAGAGAAAATTATGCAGTTTTTCTGCTGTTTATACAGTACACATGTATAATCATGTTCTTTTTGCAATATGTTTGTAGATATTTCAGTGAGAAAATAAATTTTAATCGATGCGGTATTCCTTAAAAAAATATGTTATGCAGAATATTACTTTTTTTCCGCATCGTTTCCACTTACGTTATTTTCTAGACCAGCATTAAGACCTTCCATTACTATAATTTGCTATATAATAAATACCGAAGTAATAACAAAGTGCTATTTCGACTAAAAGAGATATCAAGGAAGCTCTATACCTGATTTTTATTTTACATATGAAATAATCGTAGTACTATGTTTCGTTAATTATACTGCCACATTAAAAAAAATATGGTGTTCTAAAGAACTAATTATTGAATTTATTATCAGAATTAGTGAAAATATTCTTGTGATATAACAAATTATTCTCTAAAAATGTAGTTTTCAAAACAATTGAAAAGGTGGGACAAAATATTCTTCTTCGAAAGGAAAAGAACTTAACTTGAAAATAATACTTGAATAATGATGTAAATATTACAAATATGTTGATAATATCTGACTTGTTGACTAACTCTTGCAGACTTTTTAAATTTGAAAGATTTCTGAAAACAAAAGGAACCAATATAAACTATGAACAATATTTCCAGAATAAAATCGAATGAATGATTTAAATGCATGATGCATTGCTAAGAACATTGCTGAGCTTTTGAAAGTAAAAACTGCTTAAGCCTTTCGCGGCAGGCTTCTTCGTTTTCATTTAGACCACGGCCTATAAGCCTGGAAATGTCCTCTCTTCACTTTTGAAAGTACTTAATTGGTTCAACACAATTTCGCAAACACTTTTTTGAACGGTTTTTGAAAAGATTTTATGAAAACTTACACATGTCCCTTCTCTTAGCTCGCTTCGTAGCACAATTTTTGGGACACTTTTTAAAACACTTATGGAACACTTCTTTTATTGTAACAGTGATTTTCCTGGTGCTTCTACAGAAGCCTTGCGTCGCAGCTGTGAACCCCACTAATGGACGGTCTTTAACCACGGTCAGCCATTCTTTCTGACGGCATTCGTGGAACTAATCCAAAGTGATTCATTTCAATAAATGTTTTACTAATATCACAATAAGAGATTCTATTGGAAGTTAAAGAAAGCTGTCGACATTATGCTTATATGAAAGAAAGTGATGATTTTACAAGTGTACCCAAATAGGGTTTGGGGTCAAAATGTCGCCACCGGAATGTCGCGGGACAAAATGTCGCGGCCAAAATGTCGCCGGTCCAAAATGTCGCGGGCTAAAATGTCGCTTGACCAAAATGTCGCCGGACCAAAATGTCGCCGGGCCAAAATGTCGCCGGGCCAAAATGTCGCCGGGCCAAAATGTCGCCGGGCCAAAATGTCCCCGATCCGAAATGTCGCCGGTGCAAAATGTCGCCGGGCCAAAATGTCGTCGGGCCAAAATGTCGTCGGGCCAAAATGTCGCGGGCTAAAATGTCGCTTGACCAAAATGTCGCCGGACCAAAATGTCGCCGGGCCAAAATGTCACCGGGCCAAAATGTCCCCGATCCGAAATGTCGCCGGTGCAAAATGTCGCCGGGCCAAAATGTCGTCGGGCCAAAATGTCGCCGCTCCAAAATGTCGCCGGGCCAAAGTGTCGCCTGTCCAAAATGTCGTAGATCCAAAATTCGCTCATTCAGTTGGTAAGAAAAATGCAAATGTACAAAAATGCTGTTTAACACCAAATTTGCAGAATAAATGATTACAGCCTTTAATGAATGTCTCCGTTAAAAATGGGACTGGACTAACTGAGTTTCTTGATAAATTCTAAAAAGATTATTCCGTTTTGATTCGCAACTCTCGAATGTTTTTCAGCAAACAAATAGAATACAAGCGTTACGTTATCTTATTTCTTGTGACTCACTATCTACCAACTGTAAAACGTTCTGACGGCGTTCAGTTCTGACGTTCGCTAAATTATTTTAAACTTTTCTTCAAGAATATTGTGCGTTTGTATGTGACCGATTTTTTGGTGTCATTCTACGTCAAAACCTGTAGTAAGAATTCGAACGATACCCGCAAGTACTCATATATGATTTACGGCTGCGTGGTTTTTTGCGTCAATTCGTTCAAGATAGTGGAGTAACTGAACGTTTTCATCGATATGCGTGACTGTCATTGCTCAAAAAATGATGAACGGAATCAAGTAAAATGTTAGGAAGCAGCAGGGGACAGATTTTGGGGCCAATAACACCAAAGGGTGGAACAATCGAATGTTTTTTTTTCCTTTCTTTTTTATTATCTGTGACTGATATATATCAAAAAGTAATACAGTAGACCCTCGTTTTAAGCAGGTTTATTTTACGCGGTTTCGGTTATACGCGGTTGAAGATTTGACACCTTTATTTTAATTTACGCAGATGAGTTTCGGTTTTACGCAGATGCGGCAATGCAAACAGGTAACATTTTCCTCTCTTTCAAAACCCAAGCTCCTAAAGATTGCAGATTACACGTAACTAACTGCATTTTGGCGTGTTAATAATCGAACTTGGGCCACTGGAGACATTTTATGCGATTGGTTCCAGAGCTCTTTCCAGAAGTAAAGTTATTAAACTCACACAGTTCAGAACTCACTGGAAGAAGAGCTTTTAGGAGTGACAAAGGAGGTCAAAACCAACGAGAATATCGACTCCGGTGACACACAACCAAAAACGCTCACATTGAAAATTTTGAACCATTCGTAGACAATAGAAATGATCTTTCTGATTTGTTAGTGAAGGAAGATTCTATCAAGGAAATGACGCAAGTGATCATGGATGCGTTAATGCTCCGGAAAAAATTTGAGAAAAATTCTTAATGACTACAAAAGACTATCATAGCCAGCTCTTCTTCATAAACGGAACACGAAATTAGTTTGTTTTCTTTATGCATATTATGCATAAAAATCGGTGTAAGTACACATTAAACTTATTATACAATTAGTCATCACTAGAATGAAGTATTTTTTTATCTACGGAACCTAATCGCTATTTTGACACTAATATTAGGTCTCAATTTACGCGGTTTCGATTTACGCAGTATTTCCGTGGAACATAACCCCCGCGTAAAACGAGGGTCTACTGTACAAGGGTTAAGACAAAATTTGGTCTACAGGTATATCTTAAAGGGCGAGTTGCTCATTTATTTTTTGCTTCAGTCATCCCAAAAGGATGGATCACCGAATAATTTTTAGCGTTTTATGTGACTGCTATATCTCAAGAAGTAATGCGAGGATTCATACAAAAATGTAATATACAAGTGAAATTAAACGAAAACAAGCCTTATTTTCGTTCTAAGTTTAGTTTCATAATCGTTTACGTGAGTCAGTGTAATTAAATAAACAATGAAAAATATACTGAATTTAAATATGAGAGATTGAGCAAGATATCAATAAAATCTAAATTAGCCGTGTATTTCTCTCATTTTTGTAGCACGTTAACTTGCGTGGGTGTTAAATAAAAACTGAGTTTGCATTCTTATACAATTTGCGTAGTAAAAATTCACTAATTAAAACAGCAATTTTTTCTGAGAGAGAAAAACTTATTTGTTTATTACTATTATTATCAATATTCTTTTCTTTCTGAATTACCAAGCTATATTGAGCTGGAACTATTACTTTTTGAAACTCATTTTAAAAATAAGTCTAGTTCAAAATTGATCTGAATAATCTCTTTAATATCAGTTATTTCACCCTACATTATGAAATTTTTTCTTTTCTATTTAAAATTGGAAAATGTGATTCAGCTGACAAGCGCTACTTGGCAAGCATGAAAGTATCCTCTTGAAAACCTCTAATAAAATAGCTGTTCTGAAATTGTCCCTTGATGTTCTATCGAATATATAAATTTCATGAATGTTGAGAATTGAAAATATTTGTCATCTCGTAGAGTCGTTTTTCAAAAATCTGAGTGAAAGACACCTGTTTTAGCAGTTACGGATTTCATTGATTTCAAAAGATTTGACGGTGAACATTTCGACGTAATTTCCGAATTTTACTTATAAGAGATGGGAGTTCCCACGGCAATAATCTGTCATCTCTGTTAAACATTTGTTTTGCTGTCCCAAAATCTCGGTCACAAAGGACATACAAATGTCCTCTCAGAGGAAGGTCTCGAGCAGTCTTGTTAAACTTCTCCAGTTTCATTTCCAGAAAAAGTCTCAGAACAGTTTTGACCTTACTTTAACCAACGTATATCTCACCGAAAACGTAGTTTTTTTTCTTTTTTCTTTTCTTTTTTTTTACAGTTCTTAGGGTGATGTTAATAAATCTATGAGAAAATTAAATTTCATTAAGATACTTTTCTACTTTATTTCCACCCTGTTCCGTGATTTCGAATTTTTCCAGTGAAAGGGGAGAGGGAAGATAACGGGCGTATAACCAATGCAAATTTCATAGGATTGCTATAAAAACCACTCCCACTTGTATATAAAAAAAAAGTCAAAATCGGGGGCCATTCCGCCTGATCCTTTAAATGACTGACCTGTCGCTACGGTAATAATATGCTAGAGTGAAGGAGTTATTTGTTTTTATTTCATTACGCCAAAAAATACAAACCGCCTATTCTCTTGCCATATTCACATTGCGCCTCACTATTCTTTCATTCGCTTTTAGAACAGTTTAGTTTTACTTCCATGCCAATTTTTTGTCCGAATCCTTGCGTTACATTTTGATCCTTTGCGTTTCATCTTGAGTATTATTATTAATCAGATTAAACGAGAAAGAGAATTCCGTTGCAGCAGCCTTTCGCATGTTTACGTTTGTAATAGTATACAGAAAAACGTATGTTTTTCTGAAAACTATTAATTTTCTGGAATTAATCTGATGTTTACGATCTAAGACAGGAGAAAACGTTTGGAATTTTTGAAGGAACTTACTTTGAAAGGCAATTAATACTCTTTCGCAACTTTTATGCTGAAAAGCATCGACGTATATTTAAATTTTTCGTACCAATTGAACTAGCGAATTTTGAACCGGCGACAGTTTGGACCGACGACATTTTGGACCGGCGACATTTTGGACTGGCGACATTTTGGGCCGGCGACATTTTGGACCGACGACATTTTGGACTGGCGACATTTTGTGCCGGCGACATTGTGGACCGGCGACATTTTGGACTGGCGACATTTTGGGACGGCGACATTTTGGACCGGCAACATTTTGGTCCGGCGACATTTTGTCCCGCGACATTTTGGCCGCGACATTTTGGGCGTATACCCCCAAACAAATAGGCTCTTAATATTTTCTTAAATGTGACCCCTAGTAGGAATTTCACAAATATCCTTAGCGGGACATATTCGGAACATCCACTGAGCACACTTTAGAACATTTTCTTTTTAGAGGAGCACATTTGGAACACATTTTTATTCACATTTCAGGCAACCGGAGAACTTTTTCTGAATTAAAATGATCTAAACGTATTTGTGGCCCTGTGGTATGTCATGGGAATTTGCAATGCGTACTACTTGGAATTTTTTAGAACAAGAAGAGATAATGCTGCATTTCATTCCGCCCTGATTTATGTGGAAGTTAAATTTTTCAAACGTGTGACAGAAACTTTTTAAAATTAACATTAAACCTATTTAAACTCAAATTCAAATTAAAGTCATCTTTTGTCAAATAGAGAAGGCAAGAACTTTTACTGCACAATTAATCATACCAGTTCTAAAGATTTGACTTGTATGCAATTGATATCATAGCAAAAAAGAAATAAATCCCGCACAATACAACGAGATTTGGAGGAACAATAAGTACAACAACAGAAAAAATGCTCATTGTGCATCAGACAGTTATGTTGAGTCTAGGTTATATGTTTGCATTCAATTAAAAGTTATTTTCTATGTATTATCAATAAAGTGCCAATGCCATGTCAGACTTATTACTAGCAAAGCAGGGTAAGGGTACACACCTGCTCTGTTGCAATAATGGATTTTTACTTAACAATTAGGTCGTTACAGACTTTTGATTTCTAATATCATTTTCACTACACAGACGGTAGTTTTACTCTTCAGTAATAGTTTTATCTGATAAAATTAAGGGACTCTTTGCGTAATGACAGACCTGAAAATTCAACAAAAAAAAATATATCACAACAAGTGGTCGGAAAACACTTTTAATTAAGTTATAGGGGCTGGTTCCATGACTAGACCGCGAAGATATTTCCCGTACCAGAGTTTGTGCAGACGTGTAATCAGTTTTAGTACCTTCTTTCGTCTGAAAACTGTCTACGGCAGAAACGTCAAGCAGCCACAATTATTTAATCATGTTGTTAATCGGTCAGAAAAGATTTCTACCATTATCTTACTAATTACTGAGATTTACATTTAGTTATAACATGTTTTGAATATCACTGATCATATAACCGTGAACATGGACTTAAAAGAGTGCTTTTTCAAGTACAGTTCCCCATACTTCATATTTCATCATAATTCGTCACAGTAGTAACACTTATAAGAATGTTCAAAGTGACGCAGCTGCTATCATTGGACCACTACACTGCAAAAAAAAAGCTGTTGTTTTTACAGTAAAATACTGGCAGCTCGCATTCCAAAGAAAAACTGCAAAAATTACAATTCTAAACTGTAAAATTTGCAGTAATATACTGTTTTATAACAGACTTTTACTGTGAAATTTACAGCGATAAACTGTAAAATTAGCAGTAATATACTGCTTTTTAATAGAACTGCCCTGTAAAACTTACAGTATCTAACTGTAAAATTAGCAGTAATATACTGTCTTTTAATGGAATTGCCCTGTTAAATTAACAATGATTAACTGCAAAATTAGCAGTAAAATACTGTTTTTTAATGGAACTGCCCTGTAAAGCTTACAGTATCTAACTGTAAAATTAGCAGTAATATACTGTTTTAGGAATGACTTAACCTGTAAATTTAACAGAGATAATACGTAAAATTAACAGTAATATACTGTTTTTTAACGGAATTGCCCAGCAAAATTAACAGTATGAAACTGTAAAGTTAGCAGTATTATGCTGCGGAATCAGCTAAATTGCGCCATAAAAGCAGCAGTAGTATACGGTTTAAAAAAATGATTTGTACAGTAAAATTAACAGCAGTAAACCATAAAATAAATAGTTATCAATTTTTATGCAAAAGGGTTTTTTCACCCTATCATTGTTTCTTTTCATAGTCGAAATCACTGCTTTTACAGCTGAAGAACAATTTAGAAAAGTAAAGCAATTGATTTTGTATGTAAGTTGTAGAAATCAGCCTACATACGAAATCGGTTCCTTTTCTAAAGTTTTTCAACAAAAAAAATAATGTTTTAGGCTATGAAAAGCGACAAGTAAAGAAATATAAAAGCCTTTTACATAAAAATAATTAACTGCTGTTAAATATATGTTTTATTGATATTTTCCTTGCACACAAAACAAATACCTGTTAAAGAAGAAAAAGTGGCGCATTTTCATTTATACAAAAAACTTTTAGCTCTATTGCAAACTTAAAAATTTACAAACAGAAGGAAATTGCAAAATATGGTCAGAAGCTTTATTTTCAGAACAGTTATAGCGTTTTCATAAAAAAAACCTTTTTGATCCATGAAGGTATTAAAAATTAGAAAGTTTTTTTATACATAACTGAAAATACTACATCGTATCTTCACTAAAAGTACTTTTTTCACTTCCAGCATTGAGTTGCTGAAATGTGCAGCATAACGTGGGAAATGTTTTGCTGTATGCAATCCATTAAACTTTTAAGCTTATTTTAACTTTATACATGCAATTCAGTGCATTTATTTTTCTTTTTCTGGTAAAACAGAATATTTTTATGGTTTTCTTTTTTTAATGTTATAAGTTGCATATGGACCTACTGTATTTCAGAAATACTAGTAACAAATCAACTTCTTTTCACACCATATGTGCAGTATTGAGACTGCACAGAATGGTTTTTATTGTAAACTGATTATTATAGATTAGATAATACTTTATCCTATTAGCCTTTTAAAATTTTCATAGATGAAAACAAATATATGACGGTTCAAAATTCCAAAGCAGAACAAAACAGAAACAATTTTTCACTTAGTATAATAAAATCTGTCAGGTTTATCACTACTAGTATTAAGTTAAAAATTGGTTTTACTACTCCAAAAATTATATAACTTTATATTCTGTTATAATGTTTTCATGAGAAAAAACGAAACATTCACACCAATAAAAATTGCCAAATTATTTTATTTCGTATACATCACCTTTGAATATCGATTAGTAGTTTTTACAGTGAAATTGCAGAAATTCATTTAAAATCGAATGCTAATTTTTTCAAGGTCAGCGTTTTTACATCACAAACTTGCTTCTTCTTTGTGACACCTTAGCCGACTTCGGTGCCATCATTAGAACTTATATTATGAAAGCATCTGTCAAAATAAAAAATTGTTAGAATCTCATAAAACTTGTAGACATCAAAAAACATACATGGAAAAATCAAATTACGTAGGTATAAAAATACGCCCTAAAATGATTAAAATTATGACTCTGAATGATATGAAATTGCCTTGGGAGTTGCTTTTATTTTGAAACCTCTCAACATATACCTAAATTGTAATTGAACCTTTTATTTCAGGAACCAGTTAAGCGCTTATGCTGTTTTAAGGAGAGAAAAAATTTTTTTGCAGCAATTTGCAAGCTAAGCATTTGTAACGGTGATTATTAATGTCTAATTAAAGTAGACTTAATCTGGATACTTTACATAAGAACTCAAAAAAGAAAGAAAATAATATCTTACATTTTTTTCTTCCATACAAAGAAACGCACTTATACTGGTTTCTGAAGTACAATTTAAAGAAAAATCCTTTTAATTTTCGGCATTTTTGAAGGATTTTTAATTACATATGAGACTGTTGATTAAGAATAATGTTTTTTTTTTTGATCGGCTAACTGAAGTGATCGGGAGAGTAACTCCTTCTATAAGTGAAGAATTAAAAAAAAAGCAGCGGAAAGTTTTCCGAAATGGGACTAACAATTTGGCCTAAAGAAAAAATTAAAATGTTTTAAGGACGATACAACTTGAAACTAGTCTCTTCTTATAATAGGCTCCAGATTATCGAATTGCAATATGTTTACTTCAAAACGAAAATAAGGATAAGGTAGAGAAATATTTTTTTAGAAAATGGAGCAAGGTCGAAGTTTAGGACAACCAATTGGGAAATATTGGGGTATTCATTCAAAACAATGAATACTGTATCTAGCCTCTTTTAGTCCCCCCCCCCCCAAGTTGCTGCAGTAGCATTGAAAACCGTAGATGTTTTTACTTTCTTTTTTTTTTTTTTTGTAACCCATATTCCGTTCCAACACTTGTTAACAGCTCGAGGTATGTTCAACTGATACCAGCTTCATTTTCTTTTTCTTTGACAGCTGCCCATTATTAGAAATTCAATTATATAAAAGAAATTTAATAGCATTTTAATCCATAATTGTGTTATTATATTGTTAAAATTTAATTTTTTGGAGATTTTTCCTTAAGTTCAAAGAAATCACATTGAAGAGTCATTTGAGTTGAAATAAAATAATATCGTAAGAACATTCTATCTTATATATGTCTTAATATTTAAGCATAATTTATGATGTTTCATGTATATTCTATGTCTTTCAAAATGGGGAAGCCCCCCGCCCCGACACCCGTTTTGAACAACTATCGATGTCCCCATTTAAGCCACCAGCGGCTTTTTTTTTTTTTAAGTGGCACTTTTTTTGCGAGGATTTAGGCAATTTATCTTTAAGTTTTTCGGAATGTACCTGAAATCTGGAAGAAACAATTCTATATTACCAAAATCAAAATGGCTTAGTTAAAGTAAATTCAGCAAAAAATGAAAATTCGGTCAGAAAAGTTTAAAGTTTTCAACAAAATAATAAATAGTCAAACATGTCAAAATAGAGTAAATCTGGTAGGGCCAGTTCTAATGATTAAGGAATTGCAAGTCCACATTTGGCCCACCGTCCTTGTTATAAACAATGCTATCCTTCTTGAAAATGCTTTGCCGGAAGATCGCACCACTTTTAACTGTAGATTTAAACATGTTCACATTTGCAAGTCTGAATATGCGAAGAAAGTTTCATACGCTGTAATACATCGTACTTTTAACATTCTGTTTTGGTTCCTTCGATTTTAATAACATGTAAAAACAAAGAATCAGTGTTCCAAAATTTACTGGAAAATTAAAAAAAAATAATAATGAAAGAAATTTACGTCTAATTTAGCTCTAGCAACAGAAATTTCTATATTCCGGTGATTCTTGAAGTGATAATATTCAATTACCCGTAAAATATAATATTGAATTACAAATTTAAAAAATTCAGAATTAAATAAATTGTATGACCGATCACATTTTAATCAAAACAAAATAAAATTGAGTTTAACTTCTTCCAAAAGATAGTTCTTGATTGTAACATAGAACCTGACAACGGGCCACAAAAATCAGCTTCAGGTGTCCAATATGGCACGCAGACCGTCGAATAGGCTTACGTGGCTAAGAACGCTTTAAAACTCAAAAGCATTGGTAATTACAAATTACATCCGAAAACACAAAAATATAAATGAAAAGAGATACTTATAAACTTCCGTTGCCGGCATTCATGTCACTAAGTGAATTATCGCACATCGTTCAGACTAGAGGCTTATTTGAAATTCCAAGCGGAGCACAACCGCGAACTGTTATCTTGATAAAATGAGACAATCATTATTCCATTCAGTTCTGGTCACAAGTTACGTAGTTCTTTACATTTGCATACCACTAAAAATAAAGAAATAATTTTGCATTAGTGAATAAATTTAAATGAAGTAAATTCAGGCGGCTAGAATGAAATTTATAGTTTAAATTTTTCCGAAATACCTAACCGCAACCATATCACCAGGCACAAATTCAAAATGAAATCAACTACAATTGTTTTTCCTTCGTGCGCTGGAGGGACAGTAACAAAATATTCGCTAGCAAATTTCCCCCTTCTTGGCACGCCAGCACACCGAAAAAAGGAAATACATTAAGACATGAATAAAAAATTAAAAAATATTATAGTCCATCCGTTTGTGTGCACAAATTATAGCTTAAACATAATGGAATAATTGAGACATTTCAAAAAAAAAAAAAAAAACTCTAGAAAAATATGTCATTGCAATTCAAGCTTTACGTAAATTTTCAATACAGAAAGGTTTTGTGAAACAATCAGCTAAGTTATTTTTAGTTTCTCAACAAAATTTATTCCAAATTCATTTTCATCAATAAAATTCCGTAGGAAATGGTACCCCACATCAATCTGCTTAGTTCTGCAATTTTTTCTTGCAGAACTAGAAAAATCGATCGCAACTAGATTAATAGCACTCTATACTGTGACAATCAGTCTAAAATACTGAATTCTTTTCGTGGCATTTAAAATTCTTTTTATTCACATAACTTCCTTAGATTGTTCACTAACTGAAATATACTCTGCTTCTATCGTTGAGAGTGCTATGTATTTTTGTTTGAATGTACACCATATTATTCGTATCCTATCCAAAAACATTACAAGCGCCCCCCCCCCCCCCCATTATATTCCAGTCGTCTTGATTTGAGGCGTAATCTGTATCAGAATAAAAATGATTTATTCAGTTTACAGACAAAATTTAGATTTCAGGGACCGACAAACCCTTCAGGTTGTCTCACAAATCTCTTCTTTTAAATCCGCATATAGATACGCATTGCAGACATCTGCTCGGAAATGGACCCAATGTAACTTATACACAAAAATTGAAAAGAAAGCCTCAACCAAAGGAAAGGAAATTACTGAAGAGAACACTTGCGAAAAGTATCCCCCCCCCCCAATAGCTGGTTGTTACCTAAAATTACCAGTCTGGCCTTGAAGCGAATTATTTCGTTCTGCTCATCTGTTCTGTTGCGTTTTGCCAATCTTCCCTTTCTGGCATTCTCAAACTTTGTTTCAAATTCGAAGGAATTACATCTTCGGAAATGTTAGTTTCTAGTTTACTTGAATTATCCTCCCTATCTTCATCAGAATCTGATACTTTTCTTGAATTATCATCAGAAATGAAATCAAAATATTTTGGGTCATATTCAATGTTATTTTCAGAACAATTAACCTCGGTTTCACGATTCGGACTTTAGAATCGTCGTGTCAATATATGCTTTGCCTTGGTATTTCTTCAACCAATTTAATTCTCATAACATGCTATTTCATGATTTTCAGGATATTCTTCTTCTACTTCAGATTTACTCAGAAGTGAAATAAAACGGTATACCTCTGTTTCCCGTTCCTATTTTTTTCCCGCCCAGAATTTATTTTCATAGAATTTAACATTCAGCATTTCTGTCACTTCACTATTTTCGTTATCCCAAATTCTATAACCTTTCATATAAAACGCATATCCTACCATGACTCCCTGTTTAGCATTCATATCCAATTTGCTTATTTTCTGTTTTAGAAGTGCAATATACGAAATACAGCCAGAAAACACGGGAGTGTTTAATAGATGGCTTTCTTCCCTCAAATAGTTTAAAAAAGGTTTTGGTTCTTCCTTTTAAAACCGCTCTAGTCCGTAAGTAGTGGAAGCACATAGCTGATTCTGTTCAAAACTGCTGAGGCAAACCCGATTCATTTAAAAGTGTTCTAATTCCATTCATTAATGTTTAGTTATAATGTTCTATGACGCTACTTTGTTAAATGGAGGATTTGTTGGTTTTTTTGATTCTTATGCTTTGGTCGCTAATTTAAATTTCAAACCGGGTGTTCAGAAGTTTCTTTTTGAAATCGAATCTTTCCCGTAATTTTCTCTGTTCTCTTTTAAAACCTGACAAAGTATTCGAAAACCTCACTTTTTTGAAAAATCGTCTATTATTGTGAAAATAATCCCCCCCCCCCTAAAGAACTCAACTGCTAAGGAACCCATCGCATTTAAATGCAAAAGATCTTACCCGGCTTTGGCTTGAATCTCCGTTACAGGTTTAAACGAAATTCTGCAATTTTTCTTTTTACGGGGATAACAATCTGACATATTTTTACACTTTATATCCAGTGAAAGACAGTGAAGTACAGAATCACATTTTTCAGTATTTATAATATAGTTTTTGTCTTCATCATAAACGCATTGATACCAAACTTTAAGACTCAAAGGGTTCTTAAAGTTAAAACATAAGGAAACTGACGATTTCAAGGTTAAAAGAGTTTCAAATTCTACTGTAGTTCTAGGTATCTACTTTTCTAAATGAGCATGTCCTTCAAGGCGAAGAAAATATGACAAATCTCAATTTGTCGAACGGAACTTACATATTTGCCGATTAATAAAATACTGGTGCATGCACAAATTAAGTACGCACAATTAAGTACAATATCTAATGAAATTTGGACATTCGAGAATTCAAAAATTTGAATCGTTACAATTATGTCCCCAAATTTTCCGAATCGGCAGACAAAGTGTTCCCAATATGGCAGTTTTGGGGAGGTCATAGTGACTTCCCGTGACCTCCCATCGAGTGCCATTGAATATGGTTTCTAAAATTATTTTTAAGTTGACAAGTTTCAATGCTATTAGTGCATTTTTCCAGAAGTAAAACTTTAATTTCTTACTGACGCAAATATAAAACTTTTAAAACACAAGGGTTTCGTGTTTGTATCTAAAGATGCTTATTTTTATTTATTTTTTTATTTTTTTGGAGTGCTTCATTGATGATTTTTTTAAATTATAATTATTTTAGTTTTGTTAGATAAGTATGAAAGCTGGCTCCAGATTTCAGAGAATTTTGAGTCTTTCAGAGTGGCAAATTCTTCAACAAAAATATCATTAAACTTGATACTGTTTGCATGTCTCTCGGTCACGTTGTTATTTTATTTATTTACATTGCTATAACGTAAAGTTTATCAATAAAATGGTTAAATGCAAACTGTTAAAGAATTTGAAACTGAACATAAGAAAGAAAAAAAAAAACAGAAGGAAGAAGTCAATCGCGATTCGCTAAAAATTTACTAGAAGACATAAGAATTTAAATTTTAAGTACTCACATGCTATATAACACAAAATATTATCGTAAACAAAATCTAATGTTCTAATAACTTTAAAAACGATAAAGAAAGGAACTGATTTATTTTTAAATCAAATTTGAGCTTCAGAAAATGTTTAAAAACTATCATACGGGCAGTAAAATATTCAGAATCACAACAACTACTCGGATTTTTGCTATAAAGCAATCGCTACAACTTAGCAACTAAAAGAAATTGCAAAGTCAACGTCAACGAATATTGGAATACGAATTATGATTTCAAAATAAATACTGTTATTTTACATACATTATCGATGATAAAAAAAACTACATTTTGAGAAAAGGGAATGAATAATATTACTAGCACTTACCTTTAACTTGGATTACAGCTGAGCAGTCCTGTCTCAGCACACCCGAAAAATAACTAACATGGCTGTCGATACTTTGAATTCATTAGTTTCTCTTCCCGTATGAAAAGAAACACCTTTTGCGCATCGTTTTGCGCAATCTAAAACAGTTTTACAGTTTTTTTCTGTTATTTAGAAGAGCAGTATTAAACTGTAGGAAAAAGCAGTATATTACTGTAAAAACAACAATTATTTTTTGCAGTGTAGGTGTTTCTATGAATGAACCACCTGACAAAGTGGTTCATTCATGGAAAATCTCTAATATTGCTGTAACTTCAGCTCAATTACCTTTGAAAATTGCTTAATGTTTTAAAATAAATATGACAATGACAAAAATTATCTCAGTAACTCATGAAAACTCTTATACTTTATTATAATTTCAAGGAAACTTTTTTTTATAAAATTGATAAAAAGTTAAAACATAATAATGCAGTTTCAAATACTTTTGCTGTTCCAAAAAAATGAAAAAATTAGTAAAATATAGCTAGTGGATAAGTGAAAGCATGTAACGTGCTACAGAAGCTTACAGAAATGGTGGCTTGGACCTTAACGAAGTTTGCCGATAATATAGAGTCCTGACAGCAACTTTAAACTGTCGCATGGAAAATAAAAACCGGTTTGCTGTTACCTTAGTCACTTATTAAAATTTAGGAGAAAAGCCCTCCGAAATAGGAATATGATTAGCGAATCATATTTTGAAACTAGAGAAGAAGTTTTTGTAATTACTGCTGAAAAATTGGCGGAGTTGGCTTTTCAAGAAAGTGAGAAAAACTACATGTCCCACAGATTTAATCAAGACAAAAAATCTGCTAATACTATAGTCTCTGGTAGTTTGAGACTGAAGCTTATGATTTCAGGAATAAAATGATCAAAAATGTTCTCTGACATTTTAGGCAGCAAGTACAATCTTGCGTCAAACGAAAATTTTCAAAGTCGAATTAGCAAAGTTCTCAACAGTTCAAAAGAGGTTGAAAAGATATTAGCTAAAAACAGTGTTGCACATGTTGGGAAAATATTAAGTGGTGAACGATGTGTGATGACAACAGCTGTGTGTTGTGTGAGTGCTGGGTTTTTTTTATGTTCCTCTTATCAAAAAATAAAACATTTTAGAAAATAAATCTATTTTTCGATAACTTATTGTTATTTATAGTGTTTATTGATCACTTGTTATAAATATTTGTAAGTTACGCATTGATTTTTTAATTTGAGAATGTTGTCAATCGATGGAAATTCGATGGTCCACCCATAGCAACCGGTAGAAATGGACGACATGCTGAAATATTTATTTTTAATTTTCATTCTTTAGTGTGTATATTTATCATAAACGTGAGTATTATTATTAAAAGAGAAATATACTGAGAAATTGTTCGTATAATTAATGTGAAATTTGAGTTGGATTTCCTTTCTTAAAAAATGTAAAACTGTAATGTGGTTCATTGATGGCAACCTTCCCCTATAGCGAAATGTTCATTTTGAGTCTCTACTTTATCCAGAAGTTTTATTTTTTATGAAAACAAGAACGCGGTCTCCAGCCGATTCGCTACATTTCCTCACGCAACCTTCAGTGCCGAAAGAATCGCTAAGCGCAGTCTTGTTCTCAATAAATTTAATATCCTGAATAAAATGGCGACTCAAAATGAAAGTTTCGCTATATGACTGAATTAAAAGTGTTTACTGACCACTTGCTGCGAGGTCTGCCTTTACGTAAAAGTTCATTAAAAACCCTCATTTTTTCAAATGCCTCTAAAATCTGTTAAACAACGAAAAAGTGGAAGCTCTCCTTTTCAGGGAACGTAGTGCTCAGTGGTATTAATAAACTCAAAAAATAAATAAATAAATAAATAATTGGCATTTTTAAGAAAAAAAAAAAAGTCTTTTAAACTTTTTTCCCAAAAGACTGAAAAAAAAAAATTGAAGCACATATTTCAAAATGGTGCATATATGTTTTTAAACAAAACAAAATATCCTTTTAAATAAAACAAACGGAAACAAAATATGTTCTATCGTTTCGGCGATAATGCACTTTAAAGATTTTGACGAAAATCCCAAGTGAGAAATCATGACAGGACCGCTTTCTTTGGCGGCCTGTATCTCGGCCCAGGATTTTTTTGGGGGGCAAAACAAAAAAAAGGTATATCTTAATTTTTTATGAATTTTAACATATGTTAAATTTTAAAAGAAATCCGAGATCATCAAGTTACGCACCTTGTTGAATTGACATGGATTCTATCCCTTGTTAAAAACGTAAAGGTGATATGGTGTGTTTCGTGACCATTTCACTACAACTTCAAAATCAACGAGGCATAAAACTTGAACAAGAATTATGAATCAGCTGTGCAAAGTACAAGAAATCACTCTAGAATCTAAATTTCTTTCCTTTTAATACAAATGATTGAAAATAAAACTTAAATGGTTGCGATGAGCTATACAAAACCATTTTATGTGTCAAATATGATACTCATCGAAAGTCTTCTTAAACGCCTTTCTTCTTCAACATTCGAGTCGGGCTATCTACTACAAGTGATAAAAGTCTTCTTCTAAATATATATTTCTTCAACAATTTCCTGTGGAACACTGTTAGTTTCTCATAACAGTCCCCTTTATTCAAGTTGTCTATCAGCAGTTATATAGAAAATAAAAGCTTAGGTAAAAGCAAGACATTAATTAGGAGTATCAGAAATACTTCATATGTTACATGTTAAAACTGCATGCGAAAGAAAAAATATCTTTTGATTAGGATGCTTCTAAAAATGTATCTCTTTACTTGTTTGCTTTTCTGATTCATTTATTAAAGGCACAAAAAAATAATAATAAATCAATAAATAAAATAAATAAATAAATAAATGATAAATGAATAAATGAAAAAGTAACGTTTTTTTTCGCATAAGAAGTTAAAAAAAAATAGTCAATACTTTTTAAGTACACAAGAAAAATTTCAGCTGTAACTAAATATTTCTTTAACAAACATAAAATGTATATATTTTAAGACTATTTTATCTGGTTTTAGTTTTAGAAAATCAAAAGCTTTTTAAACAAAAGATTTTATTTCATTTGAGCTCTAATTATGTAGTGTAAACATGTTATGTGTTTTAATTTATACTTGAATAAGTTTAGTTCAAGAGATTGCATTTTGTACCTTAATCCGGGGAACTTTTCCAAAAGCTAGTTAAACAAGCGTAATTTCTATATTATCTGCAAGTATATCCCCCTCTTCGTCTAATTTCCTCATCTAATATGTACGAACAAAACTCCCCAAATCTCTTCCCCTTAACGATGTTCCCTAGCGAACGATCAGTGACAGCTGCCATTATAGCTACAACATAAACTTTTGAAACCTCTCAATTATCCAAGAGAAAAGTTCAGATTAAAAAAAAAAGACTTTACTTACCTTAATCATCTCGGAAAAGAGGAGTTTAAATACTTTTAGCGAGGATATTTATAATTAATAAATGCACTGAAGGTTTTTTTTTTTCGTTTAAATGCAAATCTTATAATTTAAGTGGGATGAAAGTTTAAAAGGAAAATCGTGTCTAACTTAATGGTGGTTGATGCTTGAATGCCTGAGAAACGGGCGGCGTGAAATTCCTTGAAGTTTTACTGACATGATTTAAGAAATTTGAAGTGTTTTTGCTCAAAGTCGTGTGATGATGAAGTTGAATATTTAAGTTATATTTCTTTTCGTCCGACAATCATTTGAAATGATATGCAAAGGAGTTGAAACTGGTACTTCATTCGAAAACTTTTTTTTTAATGTCTTTATTTCTTTCTTTATTTTTTTATTCTGTAGCTGTACTCGTTGTGCGAAAGGAAAAATATTGGTGTAATACTATCGTAATACGCTGTTTAGTTTTTATAACTCTGTAAAAGCAATTAGTTTCGGAAAATAAAGATGCTAGTGATTTCGCGAGTTGAAAATCTCGCAAACTTTATCGGCGGCACCAACGCTTCCATTATACCAAATGTATATCGCTTTCTCGTTTTTAACTAAGAGCAAATGAGGGAACGAGGACCAGTCAATGTTGGTACGGATGTCACTGCTATACATCGAAATTATTAAAAATTATTAGTGAATTACACAGGGCAACAGTGATTTTAGTGCTGGGGGTTTTGGAACTGATTTCGTAAGAATTTGGTACCCTCAGTTCAATTATGACATCAGTTTTTGCCCAGAAGCTCAAATTTCTAAGATATAACATTTAAATATACATAAAACAGGTTGAAGGTACATCTATGGATCAAATAAAACACAAAACAGGGATTTTTTTATTCATATTGTATTGTACAAATAATAGGAGATTGATTACCAAACAGTTCAATTAGGCTCTTGGACATGGGTCCCTAATTTTTAAGATCCTCAAAATGGCTAAAATTTTTGTAGTCTTACTTAAGAAAACTTTATCTTAAATTTCTTTCATTTTCTTAAGTTTTCTCTTTTACTTATTTACGTTTTTTACGTGTACTTAAGTGTGGGATACGCTACCTCCCAACAAATATTTTGAACGAGTAGTGAAACACCTCAACACCCCTGAAATGGTAGTTCTCCATTAATGTTTATGTTTTATAAGGTTTGACTTCAGAGGACCCCACAAAATTTTTTTATTTCAGGTCACCCGCTATATTAATCAGGCCCTGAAAAATACTGTATACAAATATCCAGCTTATCACACATCACAAGAAGCGAATATATGCAAGCCAAGAACTTACAAATTGACCTTAACTTGTTGAAACGTTATTACTAAACTTGCCAAACTTTTACTGCATCTGGTGAATTTTCCTTTAAGTTACTAGACTGCAGGCTGATCATAGGGTAATACACCAGAAGTAATCCTTGTTTAAGAAGCCTACACTTGCTTTAGAAGTGCGCAAAATGGAGCTAAAACTGTACATTTTTGGGTAAAACAGTAGCATTTATTTAAAAAAAGTAGAGCTGCTAGAGGAAAACTAATTTCACATTTCGATTCAGAGCCCCAAGCATATTTAAAATCAGTTCTCAAACTCTGGGCACCAAAGAAAATTTTTTTGTTGGCCTGTGTTATTTAACATTTGGTTAATTTAAATTTCAACTCAGAAATTAACCAATGAGCAGTTTGATTTGAACTGTTTGATTCATTGCCATAGCAACATTTTCGTTGGATTGCCGCAAGGTAACGCTGTTCTCCATACCGGAAGCCAACTTGAGCGTTGACGGAAGTTCACTTTTTGAGGCGAATTCGAAATGCATTTTAAATTACTCGGGCATTGATATGAACAAAACTGAAAGTTGCTTGCACATATGAAGTTGAAACACTTTGCGAGACTTAATTTTCCCGATTACAGTGGTGGTAAAAAAAATTGCATCAACCGCGCCGCAAAAGAGAGGAATATCATCCCGACTACATTCAACACACACTCAAGCATCCCGTATCCCAGATGATTTGGGGATCAAGGAGTTCGTGGGCTTCACTTTGTGCAAGGAACAGTAAACTCTCAGGTGTATATTGGCATTTTGGAGGAGACATTGCTTCCTATATATACTATCCGGGATCACTTTACTTCGGTTCCAAATGTCATTTTCCTGGATGATTCTGCACCGTGCCATAAGGCAAAACTGGTAAGTAACAATTTAAAAACATTTATCCTGCCATTAGACTTAAATTGACATGGGGTTAAGGATTTTTTTTCTCTCTAAACTCACACGCAGGTTCAGAAATGGAAAAATGAGCATGGGGTCAGCAGTTTGCCTTGGCCCGGAAACAGCCTCTATCTACGTAAACAATTATCGGATTCCTGCTGTTGAATGTTTATTTCATAAGTTTTGCAGAATTTCACATACATTCATCATTAATCGGTCGACCAAAACTTCTCACAAAATCCCTTTGTTGTGAAAATGCGAGGGTGATGCAATTTTTCTTTTACCAGCACTGTGAGACGGGTTCGCGAAAATTGCGAAAGTTAAAAGCTTTGCGAAAATAAGTGCTTTTACAGTTTTATTTTTCTACAGTTTACTGAAAATTGATGTCAAATTTTACAAAGAATAGTGTCAGAATCTTTCACTGAGAAGCAAGGACATATGCTTAGAGATTATAATATAATGTACATAAGTAAACTGTAAGGTTCCATCCTGCCCATTGCGTCTTATTGAACTGTTTTCAGAAATTGCAGAAAAATTATGTCAAACTGTTCATTGGAGCATTTTTTTTACTTTTTTGCCTTCTGAAACATTTTATCTATGTAAAATATGTAAAACAATAAATTTGTATTTGAAAGTGGCATTCGTATTGCGGGTTTCATGCAAAACAGGACTTAAACTACATTAGCTTTTAGACAAAAAAAAAAAAGTACTCAAAATTATATATATATATATATATATATATATATCTATATATATCTATATATATATATATATATATATATCTATATATATATATATATATATATATATATATATGAAACTGCTGTGTTTAATGTACAAAATATTCTGTTGAAATTCGACGTTGCGTTTTGTAGCTAAAGGAAAAAAATACTCTTGATTCAAAATGATTTTCTGTTTGTGTTTCATTCCAGTTCTCTGAAATTCATCTTGCTCTAAAATGATAAAGCTTATCATACAGCTCTCTAGAGCTTTAACACAAATCTCATATCTTAGAAAAAAAATTCAGACGCAAAGTTCCTTAGATTTAAACTAAATCATATATATATATTTCCTTTCTTTTTGTTGAATTAGGTTTCACTGTTTCGACTGCATATTGCTTCTTAAAAAAAGAGAAAGAAGGTATTTTCTTCTTCACAAAGGATATTGTGTTACTTTTATTTTATATTATTTTGGAAAAATAAAAACATGAATAGTTGGAGAAATAAAAGATTAAAATATTACATTATTACAGCTGTAGAAATGAAAATAGTACTGGAAACATGAAACTAAATTGAATTGTTATTTAAAAATAAATCCGTACATTTTTAACTGAATAAGAGGATACTGATACGCGACAGGTATTGTAAACAAACAATAAAGCCGGGCAAAACAGGAAAAGGTTATATTTTTTTCTTTCCTCCAAGCTGCCGCGTGACTAAAATTTTTCTCAACCTCTGGTAATTAGTAAAACTAATCTCTCCAATCCAAAACAAATATGTTTTTGAAGGTAGAAAATCTACATTTGGGAGAAAAAATTAGTCGTTTTTTAGAAGCATGCAAATATTAGTTTTATTCGACTCGAGTGGATAAAAATAGGTTGGGTAAATGCGCCGTATTTCGTTCCCTTTAAGACTTTTGGCTCGTGAGTCCTATATATTTCAATTAGTTATTCAAATAAAAATTTTATAACAACACTAACTAAGCCTATACATGATATTTTAGCTTAAATACATGAAAACCAATTTGTTTTTGTAAATTCATATCATCATGGTTTTTGTAAATTCAAACTTGAGTGGATTAAAATAGACTGAGTAAATGCGCCGTATTTCGTTCCCTTTAAGATTTTTGGTCCTTGAGTCTTATATATTTCAATCAATTATTCAAATAAAAATTTTATAACACCACTAATTAAGCCTATACATGATGTTTTAGCTTAAATACATGAAAACCGATTTGATTCTGAAAATTCATATCATTTGATTTTGTAAATTCATCATGTTGTAATAAAATTTGTTGTAAATTTTAATTCGTTAAATTTAAAACAAAAATTAAATTTTACCAGAATAGAGAATAGTTATGTACTATTTTCGTCCTTCTTTAAATGCACATTGTAAAAGAGGCAATAACGTTCCAAAAACCAGATAAAAGTAATAGATATTGATTGTCTTCTATTAAAGAAAAACAACCCATACTGGGCCCTTTTTGTGCAAAATATTTAATAAACAATTGTAAGATTGATTTTTTAACCCTCCAACCATTGTCACAAATTGTCCAGAGCACGTTTCGTGTTTCCATGAGGCGAATTGAGGGTTACGCACCCATAGTTCACTGTGTTTGTCTTCACAAAGACGTTCTTGGCATTTAGGATACTCTGTATCGTCATCTTTTACTTGAATCTTGGTTGGGGCGAAGAATAAGAACACCCTATCTTTCAATATAGCGACTTTCATCTCTACTGGAGTAGACAACTCTACTGGCAAAGTTCTCAGGTCGAATATAACGTCAAATATAACTAAATAAACGCATTCTAATAAATCAAAAAGAGCAGTTTTCAAGTAATAAAAAATATCACCGGTGGTGACAATTAGCGTCAGACCAGAGAAAATTAGAGGGGTGAGATTGGGTAAATGGAAGAAATGTGGCTTACTCTACATAAGAGAAAACAAAACATTATTGTTTTACTACTTAAATATTTAGTTATAAAGGTAAATTAGTATTACTAGTTGACCCTTTTACTGTGAGGAACGTATGTTATTTCACTCTTCGTGACGTCATATTATCTCAGTGCTACATAAAAACATTGCTGGAGCAGTTTTGGTTAAGTAAAGGAAATCGAATTAGGCTGTTTGCAAATATTTTATCCGTACTCTTTTCGTGGGGGAGGGTAATATTATTACCGTACTTAGACGTTGATGTATTATGTGACCTTCAGCTTTATAGAGGAATCAAATAATTACAAACGGTTAGACTGTTTATTATGGACATTTTCTGATCTAGGCGGGAGGTTATTTCCTACTATTTTAGTAAATTCTATTGCCTTTCAAGGGTTAAACAACGGTAGGAAACCCGTCGACTGTGATAGACCGGTCGATTGCGAGTCTGTTTGTAGTCGATCGCAGCAATAAAATTTATCCTATAAAATCAATTGACTGCTTTAATAATCAATAAATGGACGCAATGTTTGATTTTAATTTATCAGATAATGATTTAACACTTTACGGCAACAAATTGGTCCCCCCCCCCGGAACATGAATAAATACATGAAATATTAATGATGAGTAAGTAAAATAATCTAAACTAAAATAATTAAAAAAAAAAACTAAATAAACATAATGGAATAAAATATAACTAGTTTGAATCATATTCTCTGTTTTTGTTTCAAGAAATAGAAAAATATTTGCGAACGACGATAAACTACGAAAAAAACCAAGTAAAGAATTGCATGTGTAACGTCTTTGAGACAGTTTTCTCAAAGATATCCATCTGCTAGCTCAGGATTTGAAAGCGATTTATATTTTCCCTATGCCCTAAAGCACAGATTTTATACGTATGCATTAGTTTAAGCCAACTTTCAAAATTCTTATTGATAAAATATTCATTGAATAAAACTTTTACTTGATTGTTGTAAGTTTTATTGATATTTTAAAAAGAAAAAATCCTTTTTATAAAAAACTCCGTTACAATTATTCTTTTATTAAGTAGAACTTATATTCTAGCTTTAGTGCTATTTTTTAAGTCAATATATAATCGTAAACTACTTTCATTGTCGCAAATACTTTTACATTTTTATAAGAAACCGACTCGTACAGTATTAGTTTAAAAATTAATTTCTAATTATTTCGTAGAATCTTACAGAAAAAGTGTTAATAAATGTTTTTTAAGGAAAAAAGTTTTGCAACTTTTTTGGTTAATGATAACGAATCGGGGTAATCCTGCCACATTTTACTGCTGTAAACAAGATAACACTGTTCAAATAATTGAATTTTAGTTCTGCACCAGAAATTGCGTATAGAGGTTCAACATTTTATTATTTCTCAACATAGAAATTCGTTTTAAAAATAAAGAAATGAAAGAAAGAATAAACTGAAACTGAAAAATTAAACTGTCGTGAGGCATAAAATAGCACTACCCAATTGACAGTAGTTTCTAGGAGATATGATAAAAAATAACTATCATTTTCAAAGTGACATCTCTTCATTAAAACCTAATACAAATTTAATAAAATAATTCTTCGGTTCATGTAGTTTTTTTGTAAGTTTCATTATTTTTGAATGCATGTAAAATTTCGTGCCATAACAATGAAGTTATTTCTCACTTTAGCTCGATTTATTACTGATATCATTTGGTTTTATTTTTCTTTTTGTTTTAGGTTTTGAGAATAGCTTGCTTCCAACACAACAAAAACAATTTGCAATTTGTGTATGGGAAGTTAAAACTATAGCGATGAAATGTAATTCTACTGCAAAAAAGCGTATACAATAAAGTAAAATACTACTTAACTCCTTTATATTATATAAAAACGTACAAATCAAAATACATAAATGGTTTTACATTTTTACTGAAGCTTAATATTAACTGAGTATAGTTTTTAGGGTGTTTAAGGTCAACGAATTTCTTTTTCCTTTTTTGTAACTAAGTCAAAATTTTAAATACGATGCATTGTTATTGGAAAATGCACGGTTCTATGAATGCGGTCTCACACATTGTGAACATAATTTCTTTTACTATGAAATAAGTTTTGTAAAGAAATTTGTAAAAAAATTACCCTCGCAACTTCTGGTTGTGTTGGTGAGCTTTCTGCACTGATGAAGATGCTTCATTGTAGCCTTAAAATAGCTATAAGCTGTATTTTCTTCAAAATTTGTACTTTATTTACGTTGGTATTTTCACTTTAATCAAATTACTTCTTAGTTCAGTAATTGAAATTAAAAAACCATATACGATTTAAAATAGCCAAAATGACAACGGGAATTGCAGACACGAATATTAGGAACAGTTAGTATGATGTTTTTCCATCCATAAGTTAATTATTTTGTTATGAAAAATTGATTCACTGTAAACACACTTTGCACAAATCGGTAAAATTTTAACTTTGTATAGATCCTTTGAATTTATCGCAGCAATTTTAGCATTTTATTTTAGATGAAAATGTAGACCAAGATTTAAAGATGCTTTACTCTATTTTCCTCTAATGAAATTTTTAAAATACATTTCATAGCTATATATGATACATAAAAAGAAAAAATATCACTAATGCACTTTTTGTGCTTTTCGTTTGTACATTGCTGGAGTAAACCTTTAACGATACTTCGGTCGAGATGTGTTACTAAAATTGAATCTCTATTTCTAGATTGCAATCGCACTTACTACGGCCTTTATGATGTCAAGTATCCCCTGAGGCTAAGTGAACATCGATCTCCTACATGCAGCCTCAACTTCGTAGCAGCGGGTGGAAGATATGGGGAACGAATTGAAATCACGTTTCTTTCTTTTCAAATTGGAATCTTTCAGTTGGACAGGTAACATTAATTAAAATTTCATTACATTTTTTTGTTTTAAAAGTTTTGAGTTAATTTTTAACAAATTAAGGTAAAATTCCAGTAGTGACCAGTGCTTCAGTAGTGGCCACTTCAAGTTTACTTATATATTTTGAAGAAGAAAAAATGAGCCAATATAATGTGATTTGCTGTTGCTACTTTATGTAACTATAATATTATTCGTCAGTTATTTGATTTTAAAGTAATTAATTTAAATTCTTCGGATTGGAACTCCTGTCAGATGGCCACTACTGAAAATTTCAGATTTTGGAGTAGCCGCTAATGGATCAACTTTGAGGTTTGGAAAAAAAATGGAAAAATTGAAATTCTAGCATTTTAGCATTTTTAGAAATGGGGATGATTTAGAAAGAGTTGAGCTATAATACGCTCATTGAGTTTTAAAAGGAGCAATGAATATTGTAGCACCCACAGTTTAAAAATATACTTCACTTACTACTAGTGCGTTTTAAACCTTGAAGTGACCCGCTATTGAAGGACTGGCCTCTACTGGTGTTTTGACCTTATTAGTTATTTATATAAATTTTAATGTGGAGTTTTACTGAAACTTTTAAATTGTTTTAAACCGATGCACTAAGAGCATTTACACAGATACATTAGAAGTTTCGTAAATGAAGTTATGTTCAGCTTTTGTTAAATTGAACATACTTGGGAACTGACCGATACTCTAGTGTAGCTTATGTGGACTGCATCTCAATAATTCTTTCAACTGAAAATATTACATTTATTTTACAAGTGTAAAATCAAATCGTACAAATCAATTCAACTAAGGAAACAAATAAAGAAACTGAAACACGGTCAACTAAGTCACTAATAACCAAGAATAATAAAGAGCTGTTTTTATGACATAGAAGCACGTGCGAGCTCCTTCTTACGCACACTGCCAATGCGCCTTCGGCTTTAATTTACGCATGAGATTTAACAATTTCGTGGGAAAGCCCCCAACGAAATTGAGACTTTTATGAAGTTTTACGAATTATAATAACCACCATTTGTATCACAATTTAAACGCATGTTACATATTCCTTCACATCAAATTTAAGCTAAAAATTGGTAGTTGATTTTGATGCTCAGGGTTGAAAAAAAAAGCCCAAAAGATTGAAGTGACACTCAGAACGTTCTTTGAAGAACATCTTCAGAGCAATTTCAAATATAAAATGGTATGTAAGTTTACATATCATCGCCTCAGAGCAACACTAAGTCCTCCTCTAATCCCAGGAATAACACTAAGCTATCCTACTGTTTCTCTGAGGCGACGATATGTCTACTAAGGGGAAAAAAGAGCATGATTTCCTTTTTGATCAAAAAGGCTATTCAGAATATCTACTAGATTAGTTGAGTTTTTCTTCGGTTGTCAGCAGAGTTTTTGCATTGAAGTTACAAATAAACTGGTAGTTTCTTTTATTTGAAGTTTTCGAGCTTATAAAATTATAAGTTATACAAAATGATGCAAATTTAAAGATACAATGCATTTTATTCCATCTTTCTTACAATGGAGGAAGCGCTTTACACCTCAGAAGTGTAAAATGCTTAGTATGATATTTAAGGTACAGCAAACATTACGTAACATTTAATTACACTAAAACCTTACCCATACGCAAAAGCTCTCAATAACTGGCGCTGTGTCTTCCTGGAAAGAGTTTTAATCCCCATTTCCTATTCAGTACATGCTCTCTGCTTTGTCATTAAAAGAATTTAAGGTGATGTTTAATTACATTGTGCAGAAATGACTCTTCAGGAAGAAACAGCTGTTGCATTTTTAATTTAAAGTTGAAATAATTTCTCCTAAACGTACGACCTCCTTGCACACGTAAAGACTATTTTTCTTAATGTTTGATGTAGACTCTTTATTAAGAAGTGGGTCTTTTAGTACAAATATGCAGAATAAAGTGAGACAAGTAAAGTACTTAAGTGAAATGTTCTATTTGAATGAGTTTTATCATTATGAAGATAGACCCTAAACAAACCTCTTGAGTTTAGTGAAAACGGAATTTTTTTAGCGCTTATTTATGTCAAAATGTCTGTTTCAGTCCGTCAGAGGTAAGTACTCAAACCATTTAGTTTCATATTATGAAAGTAATCTAGCAAACTGCAGGTAATTAAAAATGTGTCAGTTGTCAAATATGCAGAGATGCGAAACTATTTCAAATAAGATTTTAATGTATCTAATTTTACCTCAGCTGTTAGTTGCACTAAACTTTATTTTAAACTATAACGCTAATCATTTGAATTTGCAGTTAAGGAAACGTTCTTCCGCTAATTAAAGTGACAATATAAGAATATAAAAAATCTCACTATGTCTGCCTTTCTGTTTCAAAAAATAAAAAAAAAATTGGATTACATATAACTAAATGAATTTGTATTCATAACTCTTTAACTCTGTTTTTTAATTTTTTAATTTTCAAAAACGAGTGTGACGAAAAATGGAAAACGTAGTTCGTTCTTGCAAAAGCTATATTAAGCTTAACGTTAAACATAGAGAAAGGTTGAAGCTTTTTTTTTTACGCTGACTTAAATTCAACTTATTTTATTTTATTTATTTATTTATTTATTTATTTATTTATTTTTGAATTTCTTCGACAGTAGCGTTTCAAGTAATAAATCTGTGTAAGTGCACATATTGTTCTTCTATTCCAATTCAAGCAGTTAAGATACTTCTTTTGTAGGTGGGAACTGTTTTAGGTCAAAAACAAACTGCTCATTTTTGTTTAAATGCAATTTACTCGAAAAACACTAACTAAATTATTTGCCTGGAATACAATACTCTACAAAATCCCTGCTCCTTCAAATGGTACTCTACAATTGGTTATAGCTCGTCTTATTTTTTCTTGTTTTAATAAATTATTCCTTAATTCGAAAAAAAAAAGATTCTGAAAATGTTTCATTTCAAAATAATATGCATTTATGTAGTTATTAGAGTCAGTATGGGTAAAGAGAAACATGATTTCAATGTTTTAACTTTAGCTCCGTCCCTTTCTTTTGGCTGAAGTAAGTCATGAAATTTTGTGCGGTTAGTCTAAAATTGCACTCTCTGAGAGCAACTGGGTATGAAAAGTTTGACTTTCGACTTTTTGTTCGCGAACGAAATTGTTTTTTCTTTTTACGCTGGAGACTGGGGGCAAATGCAGATACTCCATTTGTTTCCCATGAGATTCATGTAGGTAGATAATAGCTGTATACACAATGTAATTAAAAGCATGCGAAGTTTCTCACGAACAATGTTCAATCTGTGACCCGTATAGGTCGCATGCGACGCGTTGAATCCTTCAAATGCAATTTGAAACTATTTATAAAGAAAAATCAAACATAATTTTTAACTGTGCACTGAATTTAAGTAAATACAATCTTTCAAAAAACAGGAGAAATGAAAAAGTTAGTTACTTCCATTTCCCCCATACTTAATGGGTTAAGTACTTAAATTGCGTACAAAAACAGCTGGGAAGGTGAAATTCATAAATAAACGTTCCACATGACAAATAAAGCTAGCTGAAATCAGTTCCTTCGCATTGCTGGAGAGCAAAATGGAAGATCACTGAACTTAAAAAATACCTTTTTTGACAGTGTCATTTTCAAACAACGATGACGCATACACAACTGCTTGAGGAATCTCGAAACACATTTTGAATCTATTCTCTGTTACCTAGTCTTCACTCACGAACAGTTTTTTTTTTTTTTTCAAAAATCATTACAAGTGTGGTAATAGAATTTGTATCCATTTACGCCATGATTTTTTATACCCCAAGTCGCCTTAAAATAAACACACCATTAGTGGCCAGTGCTTCAGTAGTGGCCACTTCAGGGTTACTTTTATACTTTTAAGAAAGAAATGAACAATAATAATGTGATTCAAATACTGATAGGAATGTAACTATTATATTCTTATATTCAATCAATTTTATTCATCAGTTATTGGATTTTAAAGGAAATAATGTAAATTCTTTGCATGGGAGAATATCAGATGGCCACTACAGGAACTTTTTAGATTTTAGAGTGGCCATTACTGGGTCAAATTTAAGGTTTGGGAAAAAATGGATAAAAATTGAACAATTTGAAATTCTGGAATTTTTAGAAAATATGACGATTAAGGAAGAGTAAGGTTTTCCGCTCATTGAGTTTCAAAAGGGATAATTAATATTGTGGACCCACGCTTTAAAATTATACAGTGCAGGCTAAATTATTAGATTGAGATTGTTTTAAAAGCAAATTCTTTATTGATTGCGTAACTATAGACACATTAACGAACAGTGAAATGATTATCTAATATTTAGTATGCATTCCCTTGTTCTTGATGAGCATTTTAAGTCTTCTTGGCATACTTTTCACAAGGTTTATACCTTTTCTCAACTTTTTAAAAAAGGAGGTAGAAAATTGTTTATATTCACTATTATATATACTCACATACACATACTCACTAATTACCTAAAACTAATTTTAAATATAACAGAACACACTAATAAAGAGAACCAGTGAACTGTTTAAGCTGATTGAGGTTATGTTCCTGGTAGGTAGATAAACAAAGAACATAAACAAAGCAGACAGTGCTGCCACCTGCGAACATTAAATTATGATAAAATAACATAATAATCAGTGTACAGTATGTACTGTACTTTAACAGTAAAATAAATAGTATTTTAGTACAAAAAGTGTACAAAAAACAAAAACAAAAAACTCTTTAGTCTAATAATTTGGCCAGCACTGTACTTCACCGTGTCCACCACAAGATCGTTTTAAACCTTGAAGTAGCAATTTCTGGTGTAATTTACCTTGCACGTGTTTTACTATTCGAATATTATTGCAATTTTTTACTTAAACTTATTTTTTAATGATTTATCTTGATTTTTTTTTTCTTTAATTTTGCAGCTCTACGTGTCTGAGAGGATACTTGGAAGTAGAAGACAACGGTCATACGTCTATTACAAAACGCTCTTCTCGTTCTCGACGGCGATCCAAAAAGAAAGGAAATCCTAGAAGAAAAGGACCACCCTTGCGGTCGCCTTCCGGTTCATTCTGCGGAGGACTCATTGGACAGTCTGCTACATTCTATAGTGCAGGAGATCAAGTGAAACTTACCGTGTTTGTTCCTCCACAGGGTGCTGCTGGGCAGCCTATTGTTCCCCGTCTCTATTTGACTTACAGATTTCTGAAAAAATACGACGAAAATGGTGCAAGGTTTTTGGGAAAATCTCCTGGTAATACGAAATGCGAAGAAGTTCTCACAGATTGCCACTTAGAGGACTGCATAATACGTTCACCAAATTTTCCAGGTAATTACAGATTTTCGAATGTTATGGTACCAATTTCACTTTTCTACACCCTTCCCTTGATTCAATGTAAATAAATCAGTATAAATAATTAAGATTAATCAAAAAATAATGTTAACATAATTTACGCAAGGCTCTTCGTTGTAAAGAAAAATGCTCCAATTTGTAAGACATTGTATTACTAGTAATGCAATTATTAATCAAGAAATTTATTGTTATTCTATTAATTACATTTACTTATACAATATAGAGCTTTACAGAACCATAAGTAAAATTATAAACTATCAAATGTTTAAGCTCTGCTTATGTCGTGTAAAGAATCAGTTTAATTGTGATTCCAAAAGATAACTCATGACAAATTTCAGGGCAAATATTTTGTGCATAGAAATGCACAAATTCATTGTAAATAATCAGTTTATACAACTTATATCAGAACCTTTACTTCTCGAAACTTTTTCATTTTTCATAAAAATGTTTTGCTTAAATTAGAGGAACTGCAGCAAATTAATTTGGGCAACTCGGAATAAATTCTGAATGTTATTTTTGTAATTCGCTGTAAAAATCTTAAGCACCTTCAAATAAATTAATTTTCGTTTTGAAATTATATAGTAATTTTTTGTTGTACTTGATGGTCGACTTATTAAGTCAAGCTAACATACTTTTTTATATGCTTGCTTTTTGTAAATTCTCCAACTGTTGTTCATTATTTGACGTTTGTTCTAGGTTTTTATTTGCGTAATTTGACGTGCTTTTATTGGATACGTCAAGAAACAGCTCCACCAGGCAGATTAGCTCAAATAGAACTGTTTCAAGATAATGAATTTAAAATCAACATTCCTACAGGACACACCAACACTGATCGTTATAAACCGGGAACCATCACTGCTGATTGTGCAGCAGATGTAATAAAAGTGTTTGATGGAAGAACGGTGGATTCCCCCCTACTGGCAGAGTTTTGCGGAGCTGGACCTTTGCCAAGCATTCGATCCAGTGGACCAGATTTTCTTGTGCAACTCGTAAGTGTACCATCACAGCAGTTGGCTAACTCACATTTTGAGCTATCCGTGAGAGTGCATTTTGTCTTGAACTCAGCTGCTTTCCGAATCCCACCGGAAGGATGTGCTGTTACTGTTGATGGAAGTCGGTATCCTGTTGGAGTTTTGCAAATTCCAGATCATTCTGTGCCTGCTGGAACTATCTGCACTTACCGTGTGTTAACGCATCGACCAACAGATTATATTTGGCTGTACTTCGCATCATACCACGTACCAGACTTGCATCCATGGACTGAAAGCGAGCATTGTGATGTTGGTAAATTAGAAATCTTCCATCCAGCTCCAAAGCTGCGACATGCGCATCATTACTCTCACTTTCATCACCATGAATCATCAGTTCTGTCCTCATCGGAAAAGCAGAATTCTTTGACTTTGATGGAAACATACTGCGAGAAGAAATCTCCAAAGCAATGTGGTCATGCTTCGGATTACTCTGATCTAGTGCCATCAAGACCCTGTTCTGTTCCTGAAGAAAGTTATTTGATTCCAGGACCTGAACTAATACTTAAAATGTCATTTCTATCATCCACTGCTATCAGAGACAGTGGAGGCCCAAACTTTGTCGCACGATATGAAGTAGTGCAATCGGAGACTTTGCAAAATGGTATTGACGCAAACTCGTGCCTTGTTGTAGTGCGAAGTAGTGATGTACTAAGTGGAGTATTAGAATCGCCTAAAAACGTTTTTCTATATGGTAGAGGAGGTTCTAAAGATTTAGTCTGTAAGTATGAACTTCTTGGCTCAGTGGACCAAAGAGTTCGTATAAGTGTTGATGAAATATACTTTTCATCAAAGACGCTGTGCAATACAATCTATGAGCCTGTAGTGCAAAGACATGATTGCAAAGTGTTTGATTTTTCCAAGTTTGCAATCGTAAATGTAACTGAAATCTGGCAAGAATCGAAAGTTTCTATTGGTTGTGTTTGTGATTCTACCGCCAGGTATTCTTTAGAATCTATCGGACCTAATGTTGTAATTGATTTTCATATCAGGAATATGGGACCAAAAGACGACTTCAGGACGTATAAATTTCGCCTAACCTTCGAATTTGTGCCTGTATCTGGTTTATGTGATATAGAAACATCTAAAGAAAAAAGTGTTATGAGTGGATCAAGAGGACAGCTTAAATTAAATGCCAAAAGTGCTATACCCTTTCGCTGTAGATGGCTGTTAGCTGCACTTCCTTCAAGAGCGTTGTATGTTACTATCAAAGGAAATGCTTATGACATGAGCTGTAAGAATAAAATTTTATTCTACGTGCTGGATAGCAGGACACCATACAGAGGTAAGAAGTATTTCAACCATTTTATTATTAATAATTTTATTGTAAAAATTATGTCTTTGAATATCAAGTAGATTATTAAGAACTTATTCCAATATTTTTTTTTCAACACGATTATTTTAAAATGTTTTATCATTACTTTATATTGATTTTTAAATAGATAAAAATGAATCATGCGCAGAAAAGTTAATCGTATTTGATAAATAATTTTGGTCAGCTCTTTTTTGCTATTGTTTCAACGGCTTACCCATAGCTTCGGCGACTTTAAAATTTCCTTCCCCCTTTAATGTATCAAAAGGTAATATTGAAACTAAAAATCATGGGGAAGGTAACTTCGTGTCGGCAAAACTGGGGAGCACCATTTAAACTTCTTAAGTAAAGTTAAAATCTACGAATATTCTTGTTCTTAGATTTATCAATTAAAATTTAAAAAATGACTTGTCACATAATTTCTTTCAATTTTCAAATACGGTATAAAACATGAAGATTTTTTTGAACCTTAATTTTAATTTCCTTGTACGAGCGAAGTACGGGAAGTTATCGTATTCCAAAAAAAAAAAAAATCTCAGTAAAATTTTCCCATAAGTCTTTTTTCTTTTAACCCCTCTGATGCAGTTTTAACTAGTTTCTTTTTGGCTAACGTATAAGGGTATCTCTCATAAAGTTAAAAAAAAAAGTTAGCCGCATGGACTGGAATTTAATAAGCAGCTGGAAAACGTCTTGTTTGGGCACCTGTTGATTTCAATCATAGGTTTGTTGTTTGTAACGGGCTCTTTGTTCCTTTTGTATCAAGTCAACATTATTTTCAAGTTGTTTTTTTAAATATTACGTTCTACATTACAAGTTTTAGAGATAAAGTTATCATTATCTCTCTTTTACTTTATTTTATATTGAACAGTTTTGTAATTGATAAAAAACATATATCGTTTGGACATTAATTCCTACATTGAAATACTGCTATTTCTGAAAACCATTCTCAAGTTTATTTACTACTGTACTGTTGCACAGCATAACTCGAAAAATAAGATTGAGGTCAAGTAACTAATGTTCAACACTCAGGCCAAAAGGATGATAATATTTGCTTAAAATTTGCTTCATACTAATAACAATAGTTGAAAAAAACCCTCAAAATTACAATAAGGTTATTAATTCTTAAAATTTTCAATTTGAATAAAAGCAAAAGTGCATAAACACAGTCAACCCTTTAACCTCCCAATTCTTATCAGATTGTGCCCGGCGGAATTAAAAAACGTTCTTTGCTTAATAAATATAATTCAGGGTAAAACTGTTATTATAATGACGGCAACAGCCTCTCGAAAGATTGTCAAGAGAACCTACAAAAATTCTCTTAGAAGTGGGACAGCAGTTCCCAAAATACCACATTTGAAATCATGACATTAAGTCCAGAAACCCACATTAGACTACAAACATTAGCCTTTTTTAATGCCATTAGATTAAGGACAACAGTCCCGAAAATCCCCATTGGATTGAGTACAAGTCTCTAAAACTCCCTATCTGAAGAAAAACAACAATTCCGAAATAACGTAGACGGTCCAGTCAAAATTCCCAAGAAAGTCCCTAAAAGTAAAGCCAATAACTTCCAAAACTCCCCCATCTGGAAAATAAAAACATCAACAAGAAATCACCATTAGAAGAAGAATATCCGGTCTCTGTAAAGCATTCGTGATAAAATAAAGGTATTAGTTTACAAATATCGTCAACCGTCCTTCTAAAAATCTCCATCCGGATAAGGAAAACCTTTCTGATCTAATCCTCAAATATATAATAGCGTATTCACTGATCTAGTGACGCTTACGTAATTGTTGAAGTTAAGGGTTAACAATGAAACTCGCACCACGGCATGACAATTTGATAATATATTTTTGGTAATGTTTGACATGCAGGGAAATGCTTTATTTTGACAAGGCTGAACTGTATATGGTAACTTAACTGTTTTATTGGTAAAACTCGTTTCAGGAGAATGAAAAAAAGAAAAAAATGGTTAACAATGAACGCTATCTACTCACTGGAGTTCAGGGTTAATCCACTGGTTTTACTGGTTAAAATTGCAACTTTCAAAATATCACAAATAAAAAGGCAATTGCTTTGTTCAATTGAAGAAGCAATTTACACTCGTCATACCATGACGGGCGATTTTCTAATTCTTTCTGAATAAGAAAAACTTTCAAAATAACATCAAATTTCTACCTCCGACGATCTTATGAATTCCTGCTTACAAGGGGACAGTGTGAACCTGCTTCGCCAGAAAAAATTGAAACACGGTTCACTCATATATCGAGAGCGCTGAATTCAATGATGGGGGTCTAATTTTTTGCAACTTTCCTGCTTTCGAGATATACGCAATTGAAATATTGCATAAAGGTATACTTCATAGACGTAGGTCTCGGTAGTTAGGTATGCAACGTTTAAATAAGACTTTCGAGCGGTTAATTGCGTATATTTCAATAACAGGAAAGTTAAATGAAAAATTATCATATAAGCTTTATGCCACAGTATGATTAAAGCAAAAAAACCAACGTAAATAAAGCACAAATTTTGAATAAAATACAGCATATAGCTATTTCAAGGCAACAATGGAGCCTCTTCATCAGTGCAAAAAGCTCACCAATGCAACCAGAAGTTGCGAGAGAACGGACAACAGCCAAGTGGACACCTGTATTTATACCAAAGAGAGCCAACCAATCCAAAGAGGGTCAATTGCTTGGCCCTCTTTGGTATAAATACCGGTGTCCACTTGGTTGTCGTCAGTTCTCTCGCAACTTCAGGTTGTGTTGCTGAGATTTTTGCACTGATTAAGAGGCTTCATTGTAGCTTTGAAATAGCTATACGCTGTATTTTCTTCAAAATTTGAGCTTTATTTACGTTTGTTTTTTCACTTTAATAAACAGGGAAGTGTTTAAAAAGTTAGATTCCCCATCGAATTCAGCTCCCTCGATATATACAACAACCATATTTCAATTTTTTCTGGTAAAAAAGATCATGCCGTCTTTTCTGTAGTTAAAAAGGCTTTCTTATGTAAAATGCGACTTATAAGTTCCCCTCACTTTCTTTTGAAAAAGTTAACTAGTTTGATTTTAGAAAACTTCTGCATTAATAATGTAGACTCTTTCAGCTGTTTCGAACGAAACTTCTGGGTAGGACTCTTAATGTACTCCATATTATAAATTAGAAGCAGTGTAATTGCTATTGAGTTCCAGCGGTAACGGAAGGACAGTTTAAAAAAAAAAATCGTTGCGTTTCTGTCTGTGCGCATATCAAAATACATATTTTTTCAAAAACTGATGCATTGACTTTTATACACATCATAGTAAGTTGCTAAAAAAGCCATAGCCAAGAATTTTTTGTTAATATTTATTTTTTTTTGAATCAAATTTTAAAAACGGTAACGAAAGGACATTTTTGCGACATGATTTTCACGCTACCATGTTCGCCCCAAAAGTTCAGCTATACTATAAAAGGGGAAAATGCTATAAAAATTAGAGCACATACGGGAGTGTTCAATCATTTCAATGTCACCTTTAGTTTAAAAAAAATATTTTAAGCACATGAATTATGTATTTGTTAAGGGCAACGGAAGGACAGTAACGGAAGAACAAGAATTCCAAAACAATTCAACTTGGTAAATTTCAACTTACAATCATTTATTCAGCTAATACAGCATTCTGAAACAATGATATCTAATGCCTGAGCCAAAAGTTACAATTCTGAATTCTTTAAATACTCAATAACTTTATCATAATCTGTAGAACATTTATCTTCTTTCCCAGCAAACACGAAGATCATTCCCACATTATTACGCATTTTCAAACAAGGTACTTCTATTTCTTCATCATCTATATGAAGAACCTGTGCAACATCGCTCTTTGTTTATTTCTTTCCCTTACATCCAACTAGCAAAACTTGTTCAAATGTTAATGAATCTTTTGGCATATCTTATGATTTGGTGTTTTTGATTCAGTTTTATCTTCATTTTCAACATTATTTATTGACTTTCAAAGTCAGTCTGTTGACTTTGAAGTCAAATGTCCTTCAATTTGGAGATGTATTTAATATATTCAATAATATAACTTGTTACAGGATTCAAATAGCGCATATTTTGTGAGTCAGGATGAGAATGGATATTTTTCGATCCTTTTTTCTCCATCTTTTTGAAAGTTGATCTATGAATTTACTGATGTCTTCGCAGTACGTTTAACAGTAAAATCAATGCTCTCAAAAGTCCTTTCCTGTGACTTGTGCCAACAAATCTGAAATTAGTTTCATAATAGTGTATTGTTCCAATATAACTTTCAAGTCTTTAAGCAAATGTTTCTGCTTGAATTGGCTTGTCATATCACAAACATGTCATACCAAAATGATTTTTACATGCTTAAGAGTTTTTAAGTGTAGTTTTCATGATTTTCATCACATACAATAGAATAAATAAAATCATGAAACAGTTTTTTTAAAAAATAAATAAAAGTTAAATTTTTGAATAAAAGCACACATATTTTTTATACAAATATCACTTATACTGCCATGTGCAGGTAAACGGCAGTATCTACCGAAATGAGCTTTCGAGATAGTTGAAGAAATGTGCGTTGGATTCAATATTAACAATAGGAAAATAATGGAATTGGACTTTTTTTTTTCGAGCCTCTTTTTCAGCGGAAACCAAATAAGCGAGCTTGTACAGTAAAGATAACATGCACTAGATGACGAAAATGCAAGAAAATGCAAAACGAAAAATTTGCAGTTACTGCCCTTTACCTACACAAGGCAGTATATATGTTTTAAATGTGACTACTAGCTTTAAATAATAGTTTGTTTTGTACTAGCATTCTAAAATTTTACCATAACCAGCTTATAGTTAAATGTCCTTCCATTACCGTATATTTTCTGTCCTTCCGTTACATTAAAAACCATATAAATTAAATCTATATTGAAACTCTAACTATGCCTCCATAACAATGAACATGATTCTGCTTCGCATAAAAAAACATTAGTTTCTATGGTGAACTAATTGAGATGCAGTATTTTGGTAACGGAAGGACATCAAATTGTCACCTTAGTAATGGACGTATTTCATGGTGAAAAACAAAAAAGTATTTTAAGTTACTTAACAAAAAGTTTAACTAGACATTCAAAAGATAAAAGTTAACCTAAGTATTATATGCTAGTATGATAACAAGTTTATTGAAGTTACTGTAGGTAACAAAAAATAGTTTTTTTGCTCTGTAAAAACACAAAGAGAGAACTTGATTTTGCACTTGATTTTCTAAAAGTCACCAAACTGTTTGGGAAAAAAAAAGTTAAGATTCAAGAAATCATGTATTTCTAAAGAGAATGATATATGGCAAGTGATAGAATATTAATTTTTAAAATTCAAGTGTCATGTCCCCTTTTTCCTGGAATTCACCTGCTAATTGAGACAAAAAATGTAGTTTCAATGGCATTGATAAATTTCTAATAGTGTTTAAAAAGTAAGATGATAGTCAAAGTGATTTTAAAATGGTCTCATCATTTTTTTAAACCGTACCCTTGCAGTTGGTTCTATGAAAATTAAACTAGTCCCTTTCTTAGTTCAGGTCCTTCGGTCCTTCGAGCTTCAGAACGCAGGGAAAATCTCCGAACCGAGTATTTTTAATTTTAATAAATTTTTCCAATAGTACTAATTCCAAATGCTACGACATTAATTTAGTGTATTAAGATCCCTTTAATGCTACTTTTAGCATTAAATTAGAGTTTGAGAACATTTAAGCATTTTTAACGTTTGAAAACCCTCCTACTACCACTATCTTTCCCAAAAGTACCCTCCTTACCTTAATTTGACTAACAAGCATTGATTTAATAAGAGTCCGAAAAGATTTCACTAATACAATTTTAAGTTTAAAGGAACTTAATTTGCTTTTAATCCTGAAAAATCCGCTTAAAACGAGCAATATTTTAGCAATCCATACACGTTCTTCTGATTTACGGCTCAATATATTTTTTCGTGATTTTTAAAATTCCACGAGCTTTTTTGCAGTGTGTTTTTGTGCATTATAGCATATTACTTGAATTACTTTTTCAATAAAAAATGAAATATATATATATATATATATATATATATATATATATATATATATATATATATATATATATATATATATATATATATATATATATATATATATATATATATATATATATATATATATATATATATATATATATATATATATATATATATATATATATATATAATTTTTTTTTTAAATTTGACAGCATGTCATTCTTTTAAAAGGGTGATGTGTTCCAATCTCATCTTCTGCATGGTCCTTACTGACTTTGATGTCGTATTTTTTCCTTTGAATTTTAGTCAAAAATGTCAATATATTTTTTTTTGCGTTGGTATTATTTTTCAATGGATATGGTGGCCTTAAGTGGAACGCAGGGGACTTGGGGATCGTATCAAAAGTTTCATTTCGTATTTTTTCTTCAAATGTTTTTCTCGCTTCATACTTTTCAAATCTAAACTTTGCATCTTATTTTGACAATTTTTGCAATTGGAAGTAAGCATCTAGGAACAGCGGTTGTAAAAACAGAGGTACATATGATTAATCGAGACACGCTGTACACTAGTGTAAGAAATTAAGAGAATTTTCAGAATTGGTCAATTATCTTCAGAACTACAGGACCGATTTTAATGAAATTAGGTATGTGCATACATTGAAACAATACAAAACAATTAACCCTCCAAAATTTAAAATACACACGCATATGATCATAAATAACACACGTTAGTGTCAGATGGCATGAAACAGCGGTTGCAAAATTGAACAAAAAAATGGGTTAGTTGGACGTATGGTTTCCTCTAACAGACATATAGGCCTCTTAGTGTGACTCCATACTTAAAATAGAGCAGTTCATGGGATCCTTAAGCAATTATTTCCACTCGTTTAACAACCGCCGTTCTCAGGCTACGGATGGTCCCCGGAGGGGTGTTGGGAGTTGTTATTGCCCTCCCGAGAGCGTCCCAGGCATGTTCTATAGGATTGGAGTCTAGAGATCTGCTTGGCTAATCCATCGAATGAATATCCTCCAATTCCAGAAATTTGTCGACCAGAAGAGCTGTATGTGGCCTTGTGTTAACGTCCATTAAAAATAACTCAGGGATAACAGCACCCCTCAAGAGGTGAGCATAGAGCTCCAAGACCACATCCCTATACCTCGAAATTGTCACAGTGCCTCTCTCAAAGACATGGAGGGGTTGTGCCGCCATCCAACATGATGTCTACCCAGACCGTCAAACCACCACCGCCATAATGGTCGATTTCGCCGATATTGGAGGTTAGGTAGCAGGTTCCTGCTTCTATACCATGTAAACGTAGGAAAAGAATAGTCGTTTAAGCTGAAACGGGACTCGCTATTTTCCCTAAAATATCTGCGAAATCGACCATTATGGAGGAGGAGATTTGACGGTCTGGGCAGGCATCATGTTGGATGGCCGCACACCCCTCCGTGTCTTTGAGAGAGGCTCTGTGACAGTTGCGAGATATAGGGATGTGGTCTTGGGGTCCTATGATCCCCTCTTGAGGGGCGCTGTTAGCCCCCAATTAATTTTAATGGATGTTAACACAAGACCACATACAGCTCTTCTCGTCTACGAATTTCTGGAAGGCGGGAATATTCACTCGATGGAATGTCCGAGCAGATCTCTATACTCCAATCCTGTAGAAGATGTCTTGAACGCTTTCGGGAGGGCAATAACAACTCGCAACACCCCTCCGGGGACCATCTGTAGCCTGAGAACGGCGTTGTTGAACGAGTGGAAATAATTGCTTAAGGATCCCATAAACCGCTTTATTTCAAGTACGGAGTCAAACTGCGAATCCTATATGTCTGTTAGATAGGACCGAACCCCCTACTAACTCCCCCTTTTTTTTAAATTTTGCAATTGCTGTTTCATACCATCCAACTCTAATAAGTGTTATTTATGATCATGCTAGTGTATTTTAAATTATAGATGATTATTTGTTTTGTATTGTTTCAGTGTATGTACATAGCAAATTTCATTAAAATCGGTCCAGTAGTTCTGAAAATAATTAACCAGATCTGATAATTCTCTTAATTTCTTTATACCAGTGTATATATATAATTAATTATGTATGTATGTAACTTTTTAAAAAAGAAAATACTATGTAACACAAAAAACTGCACTGCATTTTGTTCGAAAATGTTTCTCAACATTATTTTCACCGAAGCAATTATATTTCTTATTTTTACTTTTTAAAAATGTGTACATGACAAACTAGATTTCGAAAAAAAAAATGTTCTTAAATTATTGCAACTCAATTTTAGTTATTTGTGGTTGCAATGTAATGATATGAATTGTACTGCATAATGTCTAAAATAATTTCTTTTACAGTGTTTTGTGCATCAGATGGTGATAACATTCAATCGTTTTTCACTGCTTCCTGGAAATCTGAGTCAAGCCACCATTTCCAACCAGATTTGAACATCGTAGAATTCATCTCTGGTGAACCAGGCAGCGTATGAACTAAGTTGGATAGAAGTCAGAAGACCTGGACCAGAACTGTGCCCTATTGAATGTCCTGAGCTAGAGGCCTGCATTGGCGAGGATTTGGCTTGTGATGGTGTTCACCATTGTCCCGTTACTGCCAACGATGAATCTCCAGATAGGTGTGTGCAATATCCAATGATGCTGATAGCCATATCAGCTGCTGCAGTTGTATCATTGATTACAATGATAATTCTTGCTGTTATCATCAAACATAGACTTTCTAGTGATTCTGATAAAAGTGTAATACCACCACCAGATATGTACAGGAATGATTGCAAGCAACACTCAACGAAACACCCAGCGAGGTAGCAGTATGCCGACAGGTTCTGGAATACAGAGCCTTACATACCGGATCAACAATTAGAACTGTATCCGCCACCTTCGGATTTTGGACCACCTAATGCGGACACTATATTACGGATATTTTCCGAAACAAAAGTGTGAATGATATTATTCTGAGCACAAAACACGTCCAAAACTGTTTGTATACTAAGTTAACAAAATATTGTCTCCTATAAATATTGTAGTTAAAGAAAACAATTGCCTTTGATACGAAGATTGATTATCAATTTATATTTAATGGTGCCAACACTGTAATAGGATTATGGTGCATTTTACGTGTGTCTTCAAAATGTAAAGGCATAATTTAAAAGTAAGTACCAATGGGATTTCTACGAGTAGATTTCCGGTTCGATTCAAACTACCTTTAAGGAAAAAATATCACGTTTAAATTCATTTTATGGCTTTAAAGCATGGATAAAATATAAATCTGCCTAGAAAGTCATTAGGATTCTTTAAATCCAGTTGCATGATATTTTCTTGAATATTGGTGCAACGGTGAAATTCTTCTTAGTAATTTCTGAAGAAAGAGGTTGAATCATCAACCATCAGTGCACCAAAACATTTTGTCTTAATTCCCTTTTTTCTACCAAGAATCATGGATGCATTTATTATGTTTCTTTTGTATGGATTTTTGTATTTTTAAATATTGTTGGAAGCAGTGCTTTGAAACATTTTTACGTGCCAAACATTGTAATACTTTTATACAAAAATTTCTTTTGATAACAAATAATTTTTTTTAAATGGCATTTTAAAATGAACATATTAGACAACAATGAATGCGACCATAAACAGTATATGATTCCTTTTTTAAAGTTATTGTAGCTTTCATTATGGTGGTAGTGTAAAATGAAAACAGAAAAGATAGTTTATGTTACAATTATCATTAAGTATTAACATAAAGATACTTTGAATTTGTCGCATTTATTACACCTAAAACACTCAATTATTGTGTTATTTTTGATTACCCTATTTAATTCAGAAATCTTTATTTTTTTATCATAGACCGTATGTTAATCCGAATGTGCTTTGCTATCAATATAATTTTCGATTACTAAACATATTTTATTTTTACTTAACTTAATAGCTTAAAATTTATAATAGACATTTCCTATACATGTTGAAAGACATTGCTGTAAAATAATTGTTTACTTGTTTCCTTTATTGACAGTTCTAAAGCATAAAAATTGTATATTAAACCGCGCAGAGCTTTCTTATCTGCAATACGCTCTCTGAATTGTATTCTTGAATACTACACTTTATAAATGGACCCAAATGAAACGAAAAGTAATATTGAGTTCAAATAATAAAATATTTGATCTCTTACAGCTTGATTATTTGTATTTCTAAAGACTCACCAAAAAAAAACCATGAAATAACAAGAAAGACTCACCAAAAAAACCATGAAATAACAAGAAAGACTCACCAAAAAAAACCATGAAATAACAAGAAAGAAAAAAGAAGAAAAAGTAAGAATCCAGTGTAATTCATTCACGATTGGTTGAATATTACTCTCATTATGGACACGATATGTAGCGTATAACTGCAAAAGTAGGTACAGAGTAAAACCTGCAAAGGTGACCACCTGAATAAGTTGGTTACTTTTGTCAGGTATATAGGTACTAGTCATATATCATATAAATCAAACTCTATATTTTGACCACCTGTTTAAGTTTACCATTCAAGTAGGGCATCGCAAGTAGTCAACTTACGCAGGTTTCACTGTGTTAAAACCTGTAAAATTGGCCACCTTTGTAAGTTGACCGCCTGAATAAATTGCCCTCTTTTTTCAGGTGCAGACTTAGTCTTATATCATATAAATTAAGCTCTATAAATTAAGCACTAAATGTACACTAGTGGTCAATTTACACAGGTTTAACTGTACCAACACAAAAACAAAAAAAAAAAAAAAATCACCTATATGTTGTTACTAAAACAGATAAGTTGCAATAAATTTCCTCTTTAGTTTAAGCCATTTAGGGGACCATTTTAAAACTTTTTGTCTGTTTCAGGTTGTTAAACTACACAAGCATTGCATTGAAAAATTGAAAAAACGATTTGCGAAAAAATTGGAATTGGAGATACCTTTCACGGCTACACGCTTCTTATGACAACTATTTTTGTTATTCTAAAACGAGCTTTTTGTGTTTTCATTTTTAGCCTATATTCCCAGTAAAAGTCAGAAAAAGAAGAAAAAAACAAGAAAGAAGGCTTAACGTATCTTAAAAGTATCGCGAAAAACAGAAAAAAGTCAAAAATAAATAAAATAATTAAATAAATATCGAAAAATTTAAAATTGGAAAGTAGGGTATTGAGATGGGGAAGAATGTATGTCGGTCTGTCTGTCCCCCCCCCCCCCAAATAACTTTTGAGTAAATAGTCCAATTCGAACAATTTTTCGTTTAATTTTGAACAGTTCAAAAAACCTTAGTATTATCGCCTACGAGAAATTCAAGGTAAATATAAATCCCAAACAGAGGATTGTTCGAAAAAGCTTTTGATGAAAAAGATATACAGAAAATATCTTTTTTGTTTGAACAATTTTCCGTTCAATTTGAACTGTTCAAGTATCTTAACATTAGCGCCTACGGGGAAACTAAAAGTCAACCCTGGTATTAAAGGCGGATTTGCTTCAAACAAATTTCGCAGGAAATAGCTCTTGATGACGAACTCCCGATTCCGACTCCTAGAATTTAAATCCATCGACTCCGACTCCGACTCCTGTACCCGAAAATTAGTCGGATTCAGACTCCCTGGTTCCGCAGCTGTGACAAAAACTTAGACATGGAGAGAAAAATGACTGACTCCGACTCTTGGAATTTTAGTCTTCGACTTTGACTCCGTATACTTTATGCCAAAATAAGTCCGACTCTACCTCCGCAAACATTGGCAGAGTTGCAGATTTTGTGAGAAGGTGACCACTTCCGACTCCGAGTCCTTGAATTAAAACCTTATTCGACTCCCGACTGACACCTTAACCTCAAAATGAGATTGACTCCGACTCCTCTCCTGCTGCTATAGTCTTTACCATAAAATAATTGTTGTTAGTATCATTTGTTTTCATTTTCACTCTTAAAATTTTGATTTACATTCAGTGTTTTGGGGAGACATTCGGAGTCCCTTATGTTTTAATAAAAAGATAAGCGCAGACGTTTTTTTTTTTTTTTTTTTTTTTTTTTATGATGAAAATTATTTTATTTCTTTAAGTTGACATTTCGTTGTTTTTTATTTATTTTTGAAGGTACATTTATTCTTTTTGATTATTATTATTTTTTTTTTTTGGCAAAAGGGGATTTTTCTTTGACATAATGTATTTATTTTAATGAGCTTATTATTTTTCGTTTTTAAAAGTTTTTAGTATTTTTTTTTTGTTCGTTTATTTATTTTTTTACGCATCTATTTCTTCAGATGAGTGAGGGATATTTTATTTTTAGAAGTGAGGTTAAAATGTTAAAAAATTACAATTGAAATAATTTGCGATTGTAGCTAAATTTGAAAATATTGTTAAGCTACTGGAGAGTCAATACTGGTGTAGGGGAAAGTAGGTTCATTTAGCTCTGAATGGAACTTCTTGTTTCTTTTTATACTGTGCCTTTATATAGTACATAAGTACATGCATTCAGTGTCAAATTCGTTGATCATACTGTATCTTTTGATTCTGCACATTCTCGGGAGCACATTTAGTTTTATAAAAGTTTTAAAATAATGGTTGTCGACGTCGTAATGACTATTTTGAACCATTGACGAAACACTTAAACTTTATGTGTCCTACCTGGGTTATTATTATAAATATAAAACATATTATAAAATTACAAACTCCGTTTTTAAGTTTGAAAACATACACCACTACCAAAAAGTGATATTTTTCCATTTACTCTCTTGAAAATATACTAAGAAAATTTGACTGACAATAAAATATGAATACCTACCTTAAAGTTTATGTGTTATAAAAAAAAAACATTAAAGTTGGCAGTAGTGAATTCTACAGAAAGAAAAAAAAATGGTTAGAGCTGTATGGATCACATGAGCCAAGAGATAAGACGCAAAGAGAAAATTTATTCTAAGACAAGATTTACAGAAATTCAATTTTAGACAACACATGAATGAATAAAAGAATTTCTGAAGACAGAGTAAGTTCGAAAGCTTTAAAAAAAATTAAAAAAAATAAAAATAAAAAAAATGAAGAAGTAAGACTCGCAAGCATTTTTCTATCTTCTCCATTGCAAAAGGATAATTTTAAAATATTTTGTACTATCACTTTTTTAACTTAGGCTCCCAAAAAAACTTTCGGCCGATTTAACAAACCACGAAATGCTTAAAATAAAGTAACCGAGTGGAAGAGAAAAAAAAAATTTGAAAATCTCGAAATAAAAAAAAAGAAAATAATTAAATTTTGAAACGTCACAGATTATTTCTAGTAACGTGCCTAGATTTCATGCATTTTCATAAGCTTCCTGCGAAAATTAAGTATATTTTTTAAAAAAAGTTTCTCCATTTCATTGAATATACATTTTATTTATTTCTATATTTTACTTCATTTGGTTCTTCTTAATATTTTTTTAATATAAAAATCGCCTCTTCTCTTTGGAGTTAGTTTTTCCCTTGTTGAAGGAGTGTCAAGCTGAACGAGAGCGAAAGAAAAAATAATTCATAAAGAAGGTGAGTAATATCTTTACACTGGTAGGTAAAGAAATTTTTGTACCTCTGTAGGGAGAGGTGTCCGTAAAAATAAGTGGAGAAAAAAGCTAGGGTCGAAAATTCCGACAAGTGAATGAATAGTTTGTAATTTGTTGACAAGGGGTTTTAAAATTTTTTTCTTAGACGAACAAAAAAAAAAAAAAAATAACTTCCTTATAGAAGTCCCCCCCCCCCCAAAAATGTGTTTTTTTTCTGGTTAGACGTGTCCATTGTCTGAACAGTTTTTTTTATATCAATGCCGTAAAGACTTGAACCAGAACCTTCAAAGTGCTAATAGTTTTTCCATAATAACTACACATGTAAATAAAAATGCTTTTAATGTCATGTAAAAAGCACCAACTCTTAACAATTCTATAGACTTATAAAATTAAATTCGTGCTGTCGCTATTATTCACCGGTCAGACTACCCTATGTAGGTACAACTTACTGCCCCATAGCTATATCTTCAATTTCTGCGGTGGAGGAATAACATGAATGTGAACTTTTCAATGTTGTGATATTTTAGTTACAGGTGTGAAGATATGAAGATATGCTCAGCTTCTTAATGTTGTGTTTCGCCTTCAACTTCGCTTTTTCCAGGTTCCTCTTTTATTCCAGAAACGTGACTGGTTTTATTGGCCCAACTGATGAAAAACCAATTCACTGTCCTATTATAATTATTTAAAAAAAAATAATAATAAAAAACTCAATGCGTCTTATGTGATATGTTGTGACGATGACCTAGTACAGCCAGTTTTTGTATTATTTTTTTAAAATTTTTATTTGAAACTGTTGTTAAAAAACTTCAACGAAGTTTAGAGGAAATATAGTTTAATTTAAATTCCAATTGTGCAATGAATATTTTTAAAAATATCTGCTTAAAATAGGTGCTTTAAGCAGACGCTTAATTAGGCAGTTATTACTCAAAATGCTTAGTTGGGCGTCTATTTAAGCAATGTTTTTTTTATATGTAAAGGCTCATATTTATTTGCAGGATCAAACAGTCCTTGTCAGCCAAGGTATAAAATTTCTGACAATAAAGGAAGTAATAGAATTAGTCCGCAGTCTAGAAAAATATAATAATAATAATAATAATAATAATAATAATAATAATAATAATAATAATAATAATAATAATAATAATAACAATAAAAATAATAATAATATATATAAAAACTAGCTGACCCAGCCACGCGTTGCTGTGGCTGATAATGGAAAATCAATTTTTACTCATTATTTTTATACGATCAAATCAATATTTTTAACAATGCTGGAAAATGTTCAGTAGATTTTAAATCACAGGGGATTGAGAATGGTCGTGTTTGGACGAAGTAGGACTACTAAATTACTAACTAACTAATTATTACTAAAGTACTAACTAAATTTTCTACATTAAAAGCATTACTTTCTGTACTTACGTTTACTAAATTCAGTAAGTATCACTGTTAAAACGATTCAGAATTGTTCCTGGAAAATAATGGGCAGCTGATGTGACAAATTTCTACCTGTAAGATACCTTACAAAAATCAGAAACGTTTTCCGATAAAATTCAGTAACATTTCTGAAATTCTCCTTGAAGCCTCCTGAAAAATTCAGAAATCTTCCCACTTGTAGCCAGTCGTGTTTCCCGAACATTAGATAAAACTTAAGTAGGTATAATATAACAGCTTGGCACTTTTCTGATTTAATTAGAAAATTCCATAATAAGTATTGCAAACACGGCCTTAAGAGTAAACTTAGGTAGGTATCATATGATAGTTTAGCACCTTCATGATTTATTAAGAAAACTTCATAAGCAGCTTCGCAAACATTGCCAAAGCAAACCCAGAATTGCAAATATGTATCACGAATTTTACGCGCTTGCAATTCTTGCAAAGCAAGTAGTTCATACTCATTCGCTCTCTTTGGGAGCTGATTAGCATGGACGAATACATATTCCGTATTCGAACGGAAGCCGATACACTTTATTAATACGTTCAATCAATCTTTGAACTGGTAGCTAAAAATATTTTTCACAACAGTGAGAAACTGCATTCGTGCAATGTGTAGCAATTCAGAGAACGTTTTGACGATGTTACTTGATTTTTCCGATAAGTTGATAAAAACCACTGAAATCCTGAAACGTTACACGGAAATACTCAGAAACGTTTCGGAAATTTTTTCCTGTGTACTTACTGCGTCCAATGGTGCAAAATAACTTGAAAGTGGTAAGTAAAGTATCATAATGTTGAAATTAAGCATTAACCAATATATAGTTTATGTATGCACATTTTATTCATCTCAGCTTTAACTATAGTTTTTAATCAATGACTTCTCACAAAATATACTACATAAATTGATAAGCTATTATAAAGTGAAATTTTATGAATAAGTTAGATAACATTGATTTCAAACTATTGTTTCGATTATTTTAAATTATTAATATTGAAAATTATCTTTGTACTAATTTGTTCACGTTACTTTTGGTTAATCTGTCTTTTGCTAACACGAACAGATTTGATGGTTTTTCCACATCTGAGCAGGTTACATGTAATTGCCCATAGGAGAAACACCTACTTTCCTTGTCCAAATCGACATTATTGTTTGGCCTTGAGATCTATTAATGGTTATCGCGAAGGCAAAGCGAAGCGGAATATGTAGCCTTCTAAGTTGTATTGGAGATTCTGATGATATTAATGGAATGCATGACAGCAGGATGATTCCTCCTTTAAACTTTCCCGTCAAAATTGCTGCTTCAAGAGCATTTCCGGTGACCCTTTTGATAACTATACTTGTATATTTGTGAAAACCTGGGTGGGTTTAAATTATGGAGAAGATTAATTGGTGAATAAATTTTCAACTTGAGGTTGTGTAGTGTCATTCCTGGTATATACAGAAAATTTAAAATTTAGTTGGAAACTTCAATGATTTGTTCTAATCAGAAATTGTATCGATTTAATTAATTTTTTTCAAATTACCGAGCAACAACTGTTGCATTTAAAAGTTAATTGCGTCTGCATCAACGTTTTTTGTTGCCAAAATAACGCGATTACAGAGGCAATCACAATAAAACAAATTAGATTTATTCGGGAATACACTCTTAATTAGTTAATTTTTCGTCTCAATTGCAGTCCAGAAATTGTCGGGTTAATTGATGTACTGTGTATTTCGATAAATTTCAGTTTCACCGTTTGCAATACCGAGCAATTGCTTAGAAAATACTTGGGCGAATACATCATTTTGCGGTTGTACTCACATGTTCGTGGTCAATCGCATCATCTCGACATTACGCTATTAAAACGATTGTTTTAAACATCCGTTGATTTCATCGGAATAACTGGTATTGTCTGCCGGAAGTCCCTAGACAGTATTTAGACAATACCACCTAAAAGTTGATCGTTGCCTTTCAAATCTTGCATAATCCTATGATGTACTTCGAATGAATGCTTTTACTTATGAACCATAGTACACTTATCCCAAATTATAATGCAATCTCTTTTGCAACACTACAGCAATTCCGCGTTTTTTCTTTAATGTTACACATTGCGTTTGGTTTGTTATGAATATCTAATAGGCAACTTTTAAGCTGAATGTGCTGTTCGTCTACCATCTAAAAAAGGAAGCAGCAACTGCAATTTTCTGTTGCGAACGTATTTTTGCAAGAATTAATGATATTAAAAATCTCTTGGGGGGGGGGGAGAAAGAAAATAAATGTTTTCCGCTTAAATTTGGTAATCTTCCAGAACTTATCCTGGAATATTTTCGAAGAAATCAGTAGTCTTCTTGGTTAAAGTCAGTTATGATTCTGGCACATTTAGATAAGCCAAACGTAGGTTTAATGTAAAAGTCTGGAACCTTCTTGGTTGTCCAAGACAGTTCCCAAAGCATTAATGCAATCATTGCCAACGCGCAGACAGGCTCTCCAGCAAGTAGCTCGAATGTAACTCCTCTGCAACTCTTGCAAAGCTTCGTGATCCAGATATCTTTTCGCATTTATTGGGGGTTGAGTCAATCTATACGAATCGTAATCGCTCCGAAACCAATACACCTATTAAATACGTTTAATTAATCTTAATACTGGTGGAGAAAAATATTTTTCACAACGGTGTGAAATCTGCAATTTGTAACAATTTAAGGAAACGTTTTAAAAAATATAGTTGATTTTCTCAAGAAGTGAATAATAACCTGTAATATCCCGAAACGTTATATGGAAGTTCTAAGCAACATTTCTGAGTTTTTTTATCATGGTGTTTTTAGCAGTAAGTCATACGATGTTAGTTATATCGATTAATTAACTTGCACCGCCATCTATTAAGAATTTTTAGAACTAAACAATTAATTCACACTATTATTGCATAATTAATATGAAATTCGCAATAAAAAATTATAAAAACTATCCTATCTTTTAAGTTGGACCAAATGAAACATAGGTATGAAATTTGAGAAAAATCGGTTGGGTAGTTTCGGAGTTTACCCCGAACAAACATCGTGACACGAGATTTTTATATATATAGATATAATATTAACTAATAATGATAATAGTATTAACAATAATAATAATTTTAAAAATAATAATAATAAATAATAAATAATAATAGTAACAATAAAAAAAATTAATAATAAATTTAAAAAAACAAATAACAATAATAATAATATAATAATAAAAATAATAATAATTTAAAAAATAATAATGATAACTTTTAAAAATATAATGATCTTTACGAATATTATAAAGAGAGAGGGCGGATTTTTGTGTGTTTATATGTTCGAGGTAATCTTTGGAACCACTGCACCCCAATTTGAAAAACTCTTTCACTATATGAAATTTGCTTTCTTACTGAGTAACATAGGCTATAATTCGAAAAATTCTGATAAATAGTTCTTTTTTTATTCAAATTTAGGCCCAAATTTCACGTAAATTGCCTATTATTGGCTATTAAAGGATTGAAAAATTACTTGCACATATTAATATTATATATCGTTAAAAAGGGTAGAATTTTCTGCGTTCTAAACAATTTATTTCAATGCTCTAACTTAGTTACGGCGGGAGTAGTTTGCGTTTTTAGCTCGAACTTTTTTAGGCTTAGCTGAAATTTAGGCACTACTGTCTTCACTAATTATATGAATAAAAAGTGAAGGAGTTGTCCCACAGTTTTGTTTTTGACAGCATTGGGAAAAACGAGATTTTTTACTCCAGATCTCTCTCGACCTGTGGTCGAAAAAATTAGCTTCTATCTTCAAAGGAAAAAAAAGTTATAAGCGTTTTTAAATCAATTTCGAAATATGTCATTTTGATTCAGGCTGTCAACCATTTTATTTTCGCGTTTCCATGGTTACGCTTTTTGAATCCATTGTTTATTTCCTTATTTTGCATCTGATTTCTTAAACTTATTTTATTTCATGTTTCCATGGTTACGCTTTTAAAATCCATCTTTCGCATTTTAATTTCTTAAAAGTATTTTAATATCTGTCCTCATTTTTTGGAAGGATAATTTTGCATGGTGTTTTTTTCTTTTATTTAAGTTATTCTTTAAGTTATTAAGTTATTCTTTTAATTAATTGTTGAATATATGTCACTTGACTCAATTTTTGTTCTCAAGGGGGTCCTCCGGGCAAAGCCGGGCAACGCAGCTCTTAATATATAAAGATTTGAAAGCTACTGTTAATGTAATTTTATACCTTTTTGTTTGTTTGGCGAAACATTTATTATTGCCAAATAAAAAACATCCGCTTCACTCACAAAAGGGCTAGGTTCCGGTAGCGTGGTCGCTTGGCACGTTAGGCGCTGAGCAGGTTCAGTTTAGGATTATTGTTTTAAGGTAAGACGGATGGATTATGATAGCGTGGTTGCTGGGCAAGTTTGGCAATAAACAATAGAGCTGCGGAATTATTTTTACATTTGAAAGATATTATTTGATGTCTTTTTTTTTTGTTTTTTTTTTTTGCGAAATATTTTAAATTGCAGTAAAAATCGCTTCACTCGCTAAATAGAGTTTTTTTTAAACAACTGTAAATCTAATTTAATGATTTGGCGAAAAGTTTTAAATTCCAAAGAAACTTAAATAGTTTTTTTTTTTTTTTTTTTGAAAAAGTGTGTACGCATTTTATACAAAGAAAAAGGATAATTTCACATCAGAGGGGGAGGGGGCGTCAATTTTTTTATTCAACGGACTTCCATTAAATTTTTAGCACGGGCATCGCTGTGCGGGTACTGCTAGTAAGTAATAATCAGACACAATTTACTATATTAATTCGTGATTTAAAGTTTTAACTTTCTTTTGTTGAATATTGATCAGATAGCAATAGTAACTTAAATTACTTTTTCGAATTTCTGCTATGTAGGGATCTTCCCTTTTAGAGCTGCGTATATACTTCTTTCCTTTTCTTTTTTTATCAACTTTGTAATCATTCTTAGTGGTATTGTTCGAATCCCTCATAAAAGACCGTATATTCGAACGTTAATTTTTTCAGTGGCACTACTTTAGTGGGGAGGAAATGAGATCATAAAGCCTAAGAGTGAGAGGTAATATAATTTTAATGAGTTCCTTTAGTAAAAGACAAAGTGATTCTTTCATTAAAAGGTTCTTCACACAAACAATATATCCTTACGATCCAGCGATCTTTTGTGGATATAGGTTTCAAGGAAAGTGGCATGAGAAATATTCTATTCATCATGCGGAACTGCTCTTTTCTTGGAGGATTTCGAAGATTAATGTATCTCCGTTCCCCGAGAAATAAATCTTCCGGAATGAATATTTGATACCCTATAACTGAAATGTCAGAAGTCCGAAAGCTTCTGTGTGTGATGGGCGATTGATTCTTCTTGGCAAAGAACTTAATTTTGTGGGTTTCAAATAAAAAACGTTTTTTTTCTAGCTTTAGGTGATTTTTTTAGGTGGATTTTTGGATTTTTAATTTTTTTAGTTTTTTTCAGTTCTAAATCGCAGTGGATATGCTGTTACGTTTACACTACATGTCGCTCATTTAAAAGAAGATTACCATAAAGGAAATTTTACAGGAGAAGCGTTTGAAGTTGAACTCTTCAGGCAATTTGCATTAAGAAAAAAAAGTTTGCCGTGCTTTCCAGTGGTTAATATTCGAACAAAAAATCTGTCATTAGTTTCCAAAGAAATAAAGTCCTTTGAAAGCCTTTAAACGAAAAAAAAACAAAAAAAAAACGGAAATTAAATATTTCGTATTGTGGCACTCTTCTTCCAAACGAACGATGTGTTTTGGAAAGGTAATGCTTTTTGTCATTTTTTTTCGCACATCATACAAAAACTTCTAGGTTTAACTAAGGCCCCTATAGTGGAGCAGCCGACGCATCCGCCATTTTGGAACAAACTTGATCCAGTGCTTCGTAGCGATAGCATTGCTGCTGATGTTCACATTTCTTTAGCATGTGTAAAATTGAGTCAAATAGGTGGTTGTTCGGCTGTTAATTGTGTGAACAGCTCCAAAAAAGGATTTCAGCTTTTCAGATTTCCAGAAGATGCAGAAAGAGAAAAGAAATGGATAATTAATAGCCCGCTAAGTGACTGGCAGCCTGGAAACGACGCCAACCGTTTCCACAATTTCGCCAATGCTCACCTTCTCTCTCCGACTCTCTCGTTTCCTGTTTGGTGAATGATTGCTAATAAAGGTAGCTTTCCCTGTTGTACGCTTGCTCCAATATGGCGGATGCGTCGTCCTCTCCAGTTATAGGGGCTCTAGGTTTAACAAGCTTCTTCTGTGAGACACATATTTTAAAAACTTTCATGGCTCATAAACAGGAATTTACGAAACCTGTGTTCTAAGCTGAAAACAACGATAATGTTTCAGAAGCTGAATTTTCCGATAAACTCTGAACAATAATTTGACTGGCTCCAAAAATATTTTCCTGGTGCTAAAAATTCTACAGTTTTGGTTGGATAATTACAGCAGCAATAACTTCGGCCTGCTTAGTAAAAAAAAAAAAAACCATTTATTTCGATTTGATAATACTCTCATCAAAATTTCGAACAATTACGTGCTGGATAAAGTGATATTGTAGTTGCATCAATAAATTTCGAAAACAAAGGGGATGAATCTCTAGTTTTTCTGTTAAATAATTGGTTAAAACCATTATGGAACATACACGTCGACCACCTTGTCTAGCGGCCAGAGAAGTCTCACTGCGGATGGGGAGATCCTGGGTTTGAAACGCGGCTCGGGCAGGGATGTACTTTCCTTCTCCTCTCCTTGTCATTTTTTGCGTGAATGTGTTGTTGTGCTTTGAATGATTTCCTACCCTATAAACGAGGCCTTATGGCATGTATGTATTGCTGAAGTCGGACTTCACACCGAATTACGGAGCAGTTGGAAAAGGGAAACATCAACCCCGAATTTCCAATCTAGATGGCACAAGACAACAACTACAACAATATAATGATACATTCATGTAAGGCTAGTGAATGAAATTTATCAAACAGTGGATACTTATACCCTTACTGAAACCAAAAGTGTTGTTCAATCCCTTATTAATATCCATCAATATCCTAATAACTACTTTCTCTGAAAGTCCTTATGTAGTAACCAGTTTTCTGGTCAGTAAGAAGGCGCCCTCTTCAAACCAGTCTTTGAGAGCATACTATGAAAAAATTAGACTGTTTCATAGACTAAAAAAAATCCTGAAATTTTACGGTAAAAGTTACTGCCATCCATGTTGCCAGTAACTTTTACCATAAAATCTTACCTTAAAATTTTACGATAGAGTAAACGAGAGTTAAAAAAAAAGCAAACTTCGAGCGACAGGTTCGATCTTGGGACTTCCGGATTGGCAGGCGGCTTTGCTGCCCACCATACTTGTTGGGATACATGTTTTTTTTACTTTGCACTGTGTCACGTGGTGTATCAATTGGCACTGCAATCGTTATTTTTTTTTCAGTACAATTTACTGTATTAACACTCCGTTTTACAGTAATATTTACCATGAAAGCTTTCTGAATTTTTAACAATGCAGTGTTAGAAATACAGAGCAGTGTAAAGAGATTAAAGTGTAGTGTCGAGCGATAACTCGGTTATCACATCTAAATACTGCAGTTTCGCCCTTGTTACGGATTCTTCAGTCTGGAATTGTGAATAACCAAGCTGGAGGCAGACTTCATCACATTTCAGCTCGATTATTCACTATTCCAAACTGAAGAGTCGGTAACAAAGACGAAACTTCAGTCCCTGGATGTGAGAACCTGGCTGCCGGTATAATGCTTGTGTTTCATAGTACTCAAGGGTTATTTTCCAAAGTTCGCGCCTAGACTATTTTCTAGGAAATGCAGGCCCCATTAGCAAAGAAATAGATGTGAGATTTAATCTAACGTAAGCATCAATAAATGGTAGACCGTGACAAACATGATGGATTCTGATTTCATTTTGATGTTAGATGCAGATGAACATGATTGGTAACATAAAACGAGAAGAGCAAAGACATTCATGGAAACACATAGAATAAAACTAAATTTTGCATGCAAGCTAAACATCAAGAAATAATAGACTGTAATAAATATGACGGTCGTGGGCTTTTGTTGACTGTTAAGCACAGAAAACCACAATTGATAACATGAAACATTAAGAGCAAAGGCATGCAAGAAAACATAAAGAATATAACCAAATTTTGCATGCAAACTAAAATCAAGAAATAGTTAACAATCACAAACTAGTGGTTGCGGACTTCTTTTGAATGTTATAAACCGATGGACTTAATTGGTATCTTGAAACAACAAGAACAAAGACATGCATGAAAGCCTAAAGATTAAAATTGAATTCTGCATGTACCCATCAAGAAAAAGTAGACTATAACAAACATGATGGTAACAGACCTATGTTAAATGTCAGTCACAGAATACCACGATTGAGGCAATGACAAACAAAGGGATGTAAGTGAAAAAATTAAAAATTTGGAGATAAGCAGCACAAATGGTAGGTGAACCTCTCCTCTGTCTTAGAGCAAGAGAATTACCAGTCGCTCTGGTAGGTGCTACTGTACAGCATGATTTAGAAAAACTTCTCAGTGAAAGTCTACCTAGGACCTAACATTTAAACCCGTTTTACTTAAAACTTGAAAGTGTTCACTGATGAAAACATAAAGAACATAATTGAATTTTGCATGCAAGCTAAACATGAAGAAATGGTAGAATGTGACAAACATTATGGTTTCCGACTTCTGTCAAATATTAGACGCATAAGAACAAACTCAATTAGTATTTAAAAAAAATCGGAGGGCGGCATCACCCCCTGATCATAAAAATAATTTGAATAAAAAATTTCAAAAATACGCTAAACCAAGTTCAGGGTATCTTTGAAAATGTTCTTCTTTATTACTAATAATAAAGCTGAAAGTCTCTCTGTCCGGAGGATGTCTGGATGTCTGGATGTCTGTAGGATGTCTGTGACGCGCATAGCGCCTAAACCGTTCGGCCGATTTTCATGAAATTTGGCACAAAGTTAGTATGTAGCATGGGAGTGTGCACCTCGAAGCGATTTTTCGAAAATTCGATGTGGTTCTTTTTCTATTCAAATTTTAAGAAAAGAAATATCATAAGATAGAAGAGTAAATCACGAAATTATCATAACGTGGAACCGTAACATGGGCACAAGCCAATTGGCGAGATACGAAATTACCATAACGTGGAACCGTAAGATGGGTACAAGCCAACTGGCGAGAAAATTCACCATACATTATTTGTAAATATACAGGCGAACCAAAAGACCTTTTGATTTTTCTATTACGGGCGAAGCCGTGCGGGTACCATAAGAAATAAAAGAGAAAATGTTTAGAAGGAAAAACTGAAATCTCGATCTTTTCTCTTTAGTCTAATTTACTGTTTAAACTAAATCCCGGCAAAAATAATTTTCAAAAAAAAAAAAAAAAAAAATTTTGAAGTTATTTTTAAAAACAGTCTGTTTTAAAATCTCATTTATTTTTAAGTTTGGATTATTTTTACAAATTAAAAAAAAAATTCGTTTTGTAAAAAATTATATTGAGGCAAAAATGCCATTTTTGGAACTAACGCTGAAAAATATATGATTAACACTTAAAAATTTAACTAAAAGTTCCTAATTAGTTTGTATAACCTCTTTGACAAGATGTAAGTATTTCTTAATTTATTTATTTTCCTGTTAGGATTTTGTGGTAATATACCAGTCATAAAAAATCATTTTATCCTTTTATAGATTGTATTAAGTTTATAAATTTTGCAATGCTATTACATTCTTTTATTCAAGCGAGAAGAAAAAATAAAATAAACAGCTATTGCAAAACATTGGGTATCATGACTTTAAGAAAAATCTTATTTGCTACATGAGTGCAACCAAATATAATCTTGAAAACTAGTTTATTAAAAAACAACACAATCATAAAGGCATAAAATTTGAAGTATCAAAGTTTTTCTAAATAATTATTTTTTAATCTAGTTTTAATGACATCCCAAAAGCAAGAATGCTTAAAATAACTCGTGATGATAAGAATAAATTTGCTAAAATGATGCTTTTTTATTTTGGAGGATTAACATTTTTTGGGACCTAAATAAACAATAAAAAGAAAAAGTGTTACATAAAGGCAAATTTATGCCTTTTGAATACATCTTTTAGAAACAAGTAACGTTAATTAGATACTGTAGCATTGCACTAGCGTAAGCTTGAAAAACCAAGAATAATCCAGTAAGATCTGCTTGAAACAATTAAGTCAAAATCTGCTTATTGAATTGGTTAATCTAAGTTCTTCTTATTAGAACTGACTTGAAAATTCCTATTTAACCTATACCCAAATAAATGAATCGATTTAATTCTCACGATTTAGGCTGTATTTTTTATTTGAAATTATAAAAACAGATATAAAAACAGATTTTTGTCAAAACCACTTATTGTAAACAGCTGTGCTAAGCGCAAAAGTCTTATCTGCACTTTTTATTAAAATTGAGTTATTGTCATGAGGTTATAACATACTAGTGGCGCCCGCACGGCTTTGTCCGTTGTAAAAAACTTTTTGGCCGGCGAACCAAATGAAGTTGATTCATTTGGTTCGCCTTTTTTACCCGACTGCGCGTGAGCGACGCAAAGGAGGATGATGTGTTTATAAATCTATGTCTGTTTGTTCCTATGTGGCGTTCTACAGGCTAAACGCTTTAGCCAATTTTGGTAATTCTTACGTCAATCGATTTGTCTTAACCTTGGGAGTGTCACTAAACACATGACAGCAATCACAATTCACTGTATCAACAACCAGTTGCCATATTTTGTCAGTACGGGATCGGCGCACGTTGGGTGTTGCACGCTACCTTCGTGCGATAAATGCAGGTAGGTTTCGCTGCCTCAATTTTTTTGTTTACCAAGTCTACTAATTGGGGTCTCAATGACCGAGTGGTCTAAGCGATTGCTGCTCCCACTTGAGGCGGTGGATCGAGACACCCTCGCTCCGGATGCACTTTCCCCTCTTTCTGATGTAAATTCTTTCACGTGTTCTTTATATGTATTCTGTAGTGTAATAAAAAATATGTTATGCGTAACGAAGGCAAGACACTTAGATTGTAGTCCTCATCAAAATAAGCCCGGGCAATGAGCACCAAAAGAAAGTCTACTAATTCGATTTTCATCTCTAACATGTTGCATTTGTTTTTGCCTTGATTCAATGGACTGAGTTTCGCGAGTGTACTTTCTGGAGAATCTTTTTTAGTTTTGCGAGAAAGATTTGACTGACGACGTTTCCGATTTCGCGTCATCATGAGTTATCCAGACTGTTTATATAGCTCTGAAGGTCAAGCACATGTAGCTTTAAGTCGAGTTAGATCCCTAGAGAATCTAATTATAAGTAGTTTAGACCACCGCAAGTTTCTAAATAAACCTCAAGATACAAACAAACTCTCTTAATGAATTGACATGGTTGCTAAATGTACCGTCTTATAATCATAATAACTAAGTCAATGAAAATTAACTAAAAAGTGTAAAATAAAAAATTATTAAATAAAAACAAAAAACCCGACTACGCAAAAACCAAAAAACTAAAAAGGAAAAATTTATAAGCCCAGTAGTTTAGAATGTTATTAAGTACTACTGAATAACTACACCGTTGAAATAGTTTTATAACCATATACACAGATAAGACAAATCATAAATTCAAAAGCAGAATAGAAGGATCAACAGTCGAGGTCCATTCAAATTTTACGGGTTCCTTGAACTAAAGCCCTCGATACGTCTCTTAAGTGACGACACGCTCCAGCGTCCGCCATTTTGTGTCGTTCCGCAACTTTCTCCCTATCTCAACAGTGGAAAAATACAGTTTCGCTCATTGAAAAGCATCTTTTTATCAACGAATGTTTACAGATTTTTAATTGTAACCTATGTAATTGATAATATACATACAAAAATGTTGAATTTTACCTTATTAATTTTTTTTTTATTATTATTAAACCGAATATTAGTAAAAAGGTGTTTTGAAGAAATTTTCGACCATTTTTGAGAGTAATTTATTTTTCCCCCCATATAGACCTTGTGAGTTACAAATTACTTGAAGTGTTTTAAATATGCGTTTTATTGTTAGAAAGTTGGTGTAGTAGAACCAGGGGCGGATACAGAAAAATCTCTGGGAGGGGACCCTGGAAACTGAATAGCACCTCCTCCTTCCCCCTGCCACATACGATGTTTCAGAACAAAGTTTTCATTACTTTATTTTAAAATGTCTTTTTTAAAAGTTTTTCAGGATCCCTTGAAATAATAATCCACTTCTAAGTACATACATATTATGTACCAATATACTTTGAATGTGGACGTAAAACATCTTTAACGTTTCAAGTCAAGTTTCGCAAATAGCTTCCTGGATAAAAGCAATTCTTTTAGGCACGTCTGCACATTTTTTGAAGAATGTTAGTTATTGATTCCATCAAAGAAAAATTAATGGACGAATCGCGAAATTACGTTCCCTTGAATTCAAAACCAGCAAGTTAAAAGTATAAATGTATTCTGCCACCCTAGGACTCCAGTATGACTTCTTTAGCAAATAAAAAGGCTATTATTCAAAATATGCTCTATATGTGTTTTGTGCTCTGTTTAATCTCTACATAGTATAAAATGAAGTCCCCAAAAAGCGTCTGTTTGTTTGAACTTGCAAAACTCGAGAACTACCCTGCCGATTTTGCTGAAATTTTCACAGTTTGTTCCTTTAAGTCCTGAGAAGGTTTGCAGACCAGTTCGAAAACAATTCGATGAATAGTTCTTTTTTTATTTCGATTTAGGCCCAATTTTCACATAAATTCCCGAATATGGGGGTGAAAAATTACTTTCACATATTAATATTACATTTCGTTCGAAAGAGTAGAATTTTCCGCGTTCTACGCTATTTGTTCCAATTTTCTAACTTTATTACAGCGGGAGTTATTTGCGTTTTTAGCTCGAATTTTTTTAGGCTTAGCTGAAATTTATTAAATAAATCAATAAAAAGTGAAGGAGTTGTTCCACAGCTTTCTTTTTGACGCCATTGAAAAAAGCGACCTTTTTAACTCCAGAATTAACTCGATCTATGGTCGAAAAAATAAGCTTTTATCTCGAAAGGAAAAAAAGTTACAAGCCTTTTTAAATCAAGTTTCAGAAATCTCGATTCCATTCAAATTGTGAACCATTTTCTTTCGCATTTTAATTCCTTAAACTTATTTTATTTTGTGTTTCTATGGTCACGCATTTTAAATCCATCTTTCTGGATTTAATTTCTTAAAAGTATTTTAATATCTGTCGTCATTGTTTGGAAAGGAAATCATGATGTTTTTTTTTACATATTTTTTACGCCTGATTGTTGAATATACGTCACTTGACACAATATTCATTTTCAAAGTGGACCGGGCAAAGCCGGCCAACGCAGCTAGTTAACTATTTATAAAAATGCTAAAGAGAAGTCAATTAAAAAATTCTGAAAATAGTTAAATAAATTCATCCTTTTGGGGAGGGGCATGGGCCTCCTGCCCCCCTCTTAAATCCACTATTGAGTAGAACAGTTGTGAGCTAAATTAATTATGTCATGAATTATTTGTGGGCAACAGTTTGAATTTATTCATGCAAAGCAGTATCATTTATATTACTAATAGTGTGTAGTTTTCTTATGGAAAATTATTCACTTCTGAAAAATTGCAAAATTTCTTTTCGTTTTAACTAATAAGGTTTTTATTTTTAGCAGGATTCTTCCATGTTTTTTTTTTATTTTTTTTAACACTTTCTTGTTTCTCATGGCGATTTTACATTAAAAAATGCCTTTCATTTAATCCTGGTTTTTAAGGATACTACTAGTTCTTAAAAATTCAACGAACTGATAATAAAATGTAACCAGTTTTAAATCAATATTAAAATAATAATAATAATAATTGAATTATTTGATACCAATAGGAATTCAAATTAAAGAGTGCAGATTACATCTTTGACAAACTGTTATAAATAGTAATAATGAATTTATAAATTAACAGATACTGGGATAATTCATACATATATTGTTTTTATTAAAAAGGTTTTCACATGAAAATAAAAATTAAAAACAGATTTTTTTTTCCGGGCAAAAAAAAAAAAAAAAAAAAAAAAAAAATAACGTATTTATTTAACTTGGCTTGAGTTACATGTTACTATAATCTCAAAGAAGCTTATTTTTTTTAATGAATAATTTCATGCTTTTAATGTCTTAATTTTTATGCGCAAAATAGATAAATAATTAACTCGACAACACACTGAAACTCATGGGTATTACTCAATTAAAAGCAAAACGACGTGTTCTTAAAATAATTTTTCTACAGTTCTTGAGACATTTTGAAACTAACTAAACAATAAAAAATTTACATTAAAAATAAATAAAATACTTAGTATATTTAAATTTTGACGTCTTTGTTATCTTAAACTCGGAAAAATCAGTTTTAAAAACAGGGTAAATATTTTACTACTGCTAGCAATTTATTAGGTGCCGTTACATAGTTGAGCTTTACAATACTTGAAGGAACTATTTATGACGATTTTAGTGAATGTCCTTATTATCCCATGAAAATTAACAAACCCTCAGACAGTTTCATGAAAAGTAAAAAACATTACAAAAGCAAAAATTTTACAATGTCAAAATTTTACTAGTTGAATTTGAGACACTTAAATTGTTGTAAATTCAATTCTTTGTATATATTTACACATTGATTTTTGTAAGTTTTCTCTGTATTTGTCCCTTAAATAGAGTGTCCCTTATTCAGAGGCAAATACATGGAGGTCCCTATTCAAAGGGACTGGGACCAGAAAAAATGTCCCTTAAATAGAGGTGTCCCTTATTCGGAGGTGTCCCTTAAAGGAAGTTCTACTGTAGTATTCCGCACAGTGAAATCACACAGGCAACGACACAAAATGGCGGACTGAACCCACGTGACTGCCCGCCTCCAATCGCAGTCGAAAGCGGCGCGCAGTGCATGGATCAAAGTGTGTCGCCACTTAAGAGAAGGATCCAGGACTTTACCTTGAACCAGAAAGGAATATGGCTCCCCCCCCCCCCCAAAAAAAAAGAGTAAACTAAAAAAAATGTTTTTTTTTTCCCTATTAATATCCTTTAGGTTGTAGAAAACACTGTAATGGGAAAGATATTTAGCGCTTTTTCCGTTTCTTTTTCTGGATATACAATATTATCTCTAAGTATTTTTTACGGATCTATTAGCGTTTGGCATTGTACTTGAACATCAAATTACAGTATGCTTTAAACCGCATTTTTATATAGCAATTTTTGCTTTTTTATGATTGTTTAAAATGTTCAAGGACTTATCGAGCATCCGATCAAGGACAAAAAACACCTCAAAATTAGGGGCTGGATGCAAACATCACAGTGTTTGAATTCAAAAATCTTTTGCAGTTTAAACCTACAACTCACAAAAATTCTTTCATAATCAACAATTTTCAGTTGCAAAGTAGTAATTGCTGCTCACAAAATAGTACACCTTTCCTGATTATTTTGTAAAAAACAGCTTGTACCTAAATAAAGAAAAAAAGGGAGTTTATGCTCAGCAAAGGCGAAGTTACTGCCAAAAGAGCAATTTAAAGCTAATGCTTTTTTGAGGCTACTCCGACAACATAAAAGTCATTCCGTTTCCTATTAAGGAAACACTTTTACTTCCAAGTAAAGTATATTTTCTTCTACAAAAGAGAAAATGATTGATTCGGTTGCAGCTCATCAATTTCAAATGAACTGAGATGATATAAGAATCAATTAAGCTCAGATATCAATGTTATATTTGTGACATTTTCAGAGTAAGAAACCAATGTAAATCAGATCCAAACAGCAAAGAGTGTACTTTTGTGTTTTTGGAAGTAATGAGCTTATTAATTACAACAACAGTGAAAATCCACCAAATATCCTAAATAAACAAACAAACCCCTGACATAGACCGGAAGCATCGCCTCTTATTTCCGGTTAAGAACCAATTTATATTTCTAGAGATAGATGCGTGGTCATAGTGCATGCGATTTTGTTGTGCTTCTTTAAAAAGTAGAATCTTGTCTTCTGCGTATTTCAGTGCATTAAATCAGAAAGATAAACTTAGTCATTGTGAAAAATTATCTTTCAATGGTTCTGACCTTCGCGATCCTTTAGATGGAGACATAAGACATCAAGTCTTCCTTTATCAATCATTGCCGACGATGTTACTGTACTGTTCGTTTGTAAATATTGTTTTTTCTTTATCTGTGGAAGAAAAATGTTCTGGGTGGGATTTTAACCCCAAAACCCCTCCCGTAGCAACACTACTGATTACAATCAGCTCATTTTGCGAACATTTTAAATTTCATTCTTATTTTTTTTCTTCCTCTTATAATTAATTGCCTTACTACTATTACGATGCACAATACTTCATTATGGATACCGTCAGAAAATTCATAAATGACATTTTAAGACTAAAAAATTATGACCTCTCTCAATGATTTGTAAAGGGAAAAGCCATAGCTTTTCTACCAGTAAAATTAATAGAGATCCTCTTCACACAATACAGCAGAAATACAAAGCTAATGATATTAGGGTAATGTTTTTAGTTCATTAATACCTGCCACAAAGTGTTTACTGCATAATAAGTTGTTATTCGTAGGGATCCAGTTTTTTCTCTATAAAGCGCTGGTGCATTGTGCTCGACGAACAGGATATCTTGGAAAAATAAGCATCCTTATTTCTGACAGCAAAATTGTGCCTTTCGTCATGCTGCAGTAGAACAACATCCACTCTTTCTTCTCGAAAATTCTGCGCCATTACTATCCTTGATAAATAAAAACTAAGAATTCAAGTATTGGATCATTAAAACAATTTTCCTTAACAAACCATAGAAATAAGACTTCCGCCGGAAGTAACTGTCGACTGCGCCAGCCCTGCCCCCAAGTGTAAAAAAGAGTAAGTATGACCTGGAATTTGGTGAATACTATGAAACTTTGACCCTTTTTTTAAACATCTGTTAAATAATTTAATTACAAGGTCCGGCTATTAATTTCCCGGACTGAGGTAACTGTAAGAGAACGAAAAGCCGGAAGATGGCAAAAATAATTGCATATTGATGAGCGTTTTCTTGCGCATGTGCAGTGCAGTGCAATCGGAGCCATTCTGAAGTGGTTCTCCTGGAAAGGGGTGCATTAAACGTAACTCTTCAATTCCTGTTGTCACCATAATGCGAACTTTTTCAATTGCTTCCAGCGTGCGTACGGACTGCGGCCAGCCTGGGCCTGGATCATCAGCGACGCTTTTGCACCTGTCCCGAAAGCTTCCAAACCATTCAAGAGTTCCAGTGAACTTGTTTCAAAATTTTGTATGATTCCGCAGCTGTCTTGCCTAATTCGAAGCAAAATTTAATGTTAGTTCTTTGCTCCATTTTCACTTCGATGACAGGGATTAGAGAGCTATGTTTGTTGCGCCTTTCCACGAAAACCACTTTCACTGCACATACGCTAGGCAATCATTAGCGCCATCTTCCGGCTTTTCGTTTTCCTACTGTTACGTCAGTCCTAGAAATTAATAGCCGGACTATTACTAAACAACTCAGCATTTCATATGGTTGTTTCAGCTTTGATTTAGGTTAGGGTAAACTGACCAGTAAATAAACATTTTAAGGGGTATTAAACTTTCAAAAATTCAAAACTCCGTTTAAAACTACAATTGAGCACCTGACAGTAAAAATATTTAATTGATTTTAATTGATGTATGTAAATATGTTCAGAAAATTGGGAGAGCTTTTGCGGTTTTAAGTCAAATGTTTCAGGTCAAGTTTTGTCAAATCGAGGTGTTGAAACTAGAATAGGTACCAACTTTATGAATAAATATCTCAAATATTAAATTTGCTGTCGTTTTAGAAAAGGTATAGAAAGAAATTACTACTATTAATAAGTTCTTCTAAGAAAAAACTTCTAAAACATTTATTTATTTTTTTTAAAAAGAGCAAACTAAGTCTTTATTCATTGGTCAGTCTACTCTAGTATTTTATAACTTCTTAAATATTTTACACCTAGTATATTACATGCTTTATATCTGAACAAAACCTACACTGTATTTTCTGGCTTTTTTTTTTGTTCAAGTTACTTCTTTCCAGAAATAACATTTTACGTAAAATACTATGACTAACTTGAGTAAGCTATTAGTTTTGCACTTTTTGAGATGACAATAAAAGCTGCCTTTCTTTTTCACAGATAAATAAGTAAAAAACGCTGAGCAGTATTCCGTGAAACGTGAAATTTTCAAAAAGAAAAAAAACAAACCCTAAGGATACATCATTAATTTTAAAGTAAGTGTCAAATGCACCTGAAAGAAACAAGTTGTTTGGCTCTACCATTAACAGTTTTCCCCTCGGATTTTCTTCATAAATACAGTCGACGCTCATTATAACGACCACACATTATAAAGACCGTCCCATTATAACGACCAGTGGTAAAAGTCCCAACTTTGTTCCTATCAACTCTACGTTAATTTGCCTTCGTTATGACAACCGTTCTGTATCGTCTAATCCAATACAGCGACCGAATTCAGCGGACGTTATTTCTAGTGTTCTTCCCAATAAAACAAATTTGTAGCTTGAAATGGCCTTGATTATTGTTTACGGATACCTGCCTGAAGTTTTCAATGTCAAATCCAACTTTGAGAGGGGGTGCAGGGGAGATTACCATTTACCGCAGCTAGCACAAAGAAAATAATGGGAGGAAAAATCGAGAAATTTCCAGGTTCCTAAGAAAAGGGAGTTTACAGATGTGTTGCTAGTTTGGTATTTGAATCTAGTGGTTTTTAAGATTTGGGGGTTCTCGAGGGACTTTTAAATGTTTCTTTGAAAAGCAAGAAAAACACAATTTATCACCTATATCTGAAACAGAAAATAATGTTTTGCAAAAATCACGTCTGCTAAAAAGGCAAACATCTGTTTCTAGTTTTAGAAAATGTAGTGCTGTAGTGGTAGCAGTAGTAGTAGTAGATTTGTAAGTGTGTAACATTTTCCTCCCTATATCTTCTACCCGAAAATTTCTTTAATGTTCTGTCATAGTATTTTGCACACGATTTTTCTAAAAATTCCTATGATAAAAATAATTTGAGCATTTAACTGGAATGTTTGAAAAAGTACCGTTTTTTTTTTTTTTTGGAACAACAGGGCGTGAATGATGACTGTATATATATTTTTAAATTATACCTCTTATAATGACCACTCGTTATAAAGACCTTTTTCTCTGGAACCGAGATGGTCGTTATATCGAGCGTCGACTGTACAAACAAATGCGCGAAACAGCTGTGCCGTGAAGTGCTGAATAATAATAAAGAGGAACTTCGCCTTTATTTTCTTTTGTTATTACAGTAGTACCTGAATATTCAAATTATAATATTCCATGTTTATAATTGAGCACATTAACATAAAATAATATATTTTCGGACATGAATGATTTTCATTTTGGTTGCTTAATTTTAGTAATAATTTCATTCGTTCAGTTTAATTGTTCTCTGAATTAAATATGCGCATCACATAAAACTTGGTGCAGTCTCTACAAGGAAGATCCGTTTCTTTTTCAATGGTTTTGATGTAATGGGGGAAAGTGGTCGAATTCTGCGCATTTTACTTCACAGAGTTATACTGCCGTGGACAGGTAAGCGGCGATATCTGCAGGCATGAGTTTTCGACTTATTTGAAGAAATGTGTGTTGGATTCCCTAGTAACAATAGAGGAATGTTGGAATTATACATTTTTTTCGCGTCTTTTTTCCATCGGAAATCAAATAAGTAAGCTTGTACGAAAAAAAAAAACCTGACGTACACAGATAAAAAAAAAAGAAAGAAAAATGAAAAATGAAAAATTTGCAGTTATTGCACTTTATCTGCCCACGGTAGTATAATACCATAAATATAATGATGACCTGTGCGATTTTTTCAAGCTATAAGCATAAAGCTTCCGAAATTTGCTCAACTTTTGAGTAATTGCGTTTTTTTTCTAAATTTCCAACATAAAAACGGAAAACTTTTGAACAAAACCCAATACCTAACCAATTGGGAGATTCTCCGCATCTCATCTGGCTGCGAAGAAGCTGAAATGTAATTCCAGTTTTTCACCTACTTTTCTGTAAAAGTAAAATAAAGAAGAAAAAAGCAAAAAAGAAGGCTTAGAGCACCTTAAATGTATCGCCAAAAACGAAAAAAAGTCAAAAATAAATAAAATAAAATAATTAAATAAATATCAAAAATTTGAAACGTAGGGGGAAATGTGTTTCATTATATCTGTCTGTCAGTCTGTCTATCAGTCCATCGCCTAACCCCCCAATTTTGGAATAAACAAACCAATTCGAGCAAAACTTTTTTTTTTTTTTTTGAAAGATCTTGGCAAGGACACCTCATTTCCATATTTAACTTTTTGATTTCAGCAATTTTTCGTTCAATTTTGAATAGTTAAAAAAAAAAACTTTACATCAGCGCCTACCGGGAAATTCAAGGCAAATATAAATTCCGAACTTAGAGGAGAATTTGCTTCAAAAAAAAAAAAAAAAAAACTTTGGTGCCTACAGGCAAATCTAAGGACAATATAGATTACGATCTTTAGAGGGTAAGCTTACTTTAAGTTGATTCAGTACCCTAAATACTTTCAAAAATTCGATTTTTTTGATTTTTATGTATTTTAAAACTCTATTTCAATACCTTTTTAATGATACAAACTTCTTGATCGTGCTCATGTTAGAAGTAAGTTAAAATAGGCTTTAAAAAATGCAAACCTATTTTGATGAGGTATGATTTTCCCCTTTAAATTGCAATATCTCGAAATGGTATTTCAAAAACTAAATGTTCCTTTTTCTCAGAAACTAAATCGTGTTAGGCTTTGAAATTTCTACCAACTATTCCATACATCTAATTGCATATACTGAAGTAAATTTTTTCTTATATTCGAAAAACATTTTTTTATATAGCTGATTTCGTGTTGCAAAATGGCATTTTTTGAAAAAAAAAATACAGTGACTTACACATTAGAATTTTTTTAGAAAAAAAACTAAGCTTTCTTTCTGTAAAATTTTACTTCAGTATAGAGATAAGAGTCTACTTAAGGTACAGAAAAAAATTCATATTTGTATCTTTAATAGATTTTCAAAGAAAGGTACACGAATCTGTGCAAATTAACATTGACGGTATAGGGGGTACGGACTCCCCTTAAAGAAACTTGGTTAGGTTAGAAAGTTTTTTTTAAAATTAAGCTATTTCAATTGTATTTTTTCAGCAGTTGAAAACGTTTAACTTCAACGACAACACGGAAACTCAATTTAAGAAACTAAGCAATTGTGAAGATTTTAAATATTTTCTCAAATTTTGAATTCCAGAAATAGGTAAAACATTATTAATAAAAATTGAAATACCATATCTCGTAAAGTTAACATTGACTGAAGCTAGAGAAAAATATAACTGAATCAAAAGGAATTTAATTCAAAGCGCAAATGCTTTTACAAAGGCTGCGGAGTTGATGGGAAAATCAACATCTCACGACTCCGACTTCTGTACTCCCGATCAGTCCGACTCTGATTCCGCAGTCTTGGCAGAAATGCACACTCAAACTGAAAATAACCGAATCCGACTCCAGAAATTTTAAAGCCGTCTACTTTCGACTTCTACTTTATCTTTACCTTAATCTGTCCGACTCCGAATCCACAGCCCTGGTTTTTTTCTGTGAAATAATGACTATTGAGTTGGTTTCCTTTTATTTTCATTCTGAAGTTTTTGTCTATGCATTTATTATTTTATAAATTGGCAATGGGAAATGAAAGAAAAATCGGAGTATTTAACTGATTTAACAGAAAGTGTTAAGTACGCAGACGATTTTATTGTTTAAAAAATATTTAATAAAGAGGTCTTTTTATTAAACAATTTTCTTAACCAATAAAATCGTCTGCATATTTGTCTCTTTTTGTTAAAATAAAAAAGTGCTCCGAATTTTGTTTCATTTTATTTTAGAAAGGTTTCTCTGAAAACATCACCCGGTACAATATTCTTTTATAAACAGATCGATACAAGAAATATCGTCGCCTCAGAGCAACACTAAGACATCTAATCCCAGGAATAATACTAAGACATCCTACTGTTGCTCTGAGTCTACAATACAAGACATGGGAAATAACACACAGGGAGCGGTCAGATTCGAACCCGTGACTTTAAGTATATGAAACAAGCGTTTCCACCTCTAGGCTTCTGAGGCTTCAATGTATTAAATAATTGGTATTAAGTTTCGTTTTCGCGTTCGACTATCGAAGACCTAGTGAGAAAAAAAAACAGTAATTTTCTCTTTAAAATCTCCCAAAGAAAAGAAAGAAGGATTAAAGTTCGCATTAAATACCACACAGAAACTTTATTTAACACTGAACAAACTTTCGTTCTTAATGCACTTTTGCATTTTTGTATTTTTTTTATCAACTGCTTCAGCTCATGGAAGAAGATTCCGTTCCAATTTATTTCATGGAATTCACGTGTCAGGTTTCAAAGCTTGTTCGAAACTTCTTGGATTAATGCATGACGAAATTTAATTTAAAACTACTTTACGATTAGAAACGCTTTGCAGATGCAATTTTATCCCGGAATTTCGAGATCTAATTAGTTTCGGTTTTTTCTTAGTTTTTGATGGCACATCTAGTAATATGTTAATTGGAAATGTAAAAAATAATCTTGGCAAGTTTCTTTAGATGTTTCGTACTGCTCTAGTGATTAGTCGCGACATATCATTTTAGTTTTTGCTATTAAATCGTTACTGAAACATAATTAAATGTACTAAAATATGTGCTCATTAAAATCTGTTTCAGTAAAAGCGTAATTTAGATCTCATCGAAACATTTTATTAAGAAACTAGATATATTATCATATTTTCATTAATGATTTTCATTATTATAATTATTTTTAATTATGAAGGAGATTAATTTCGTTGGAAAATTAATATTCATGCGCTAATCGTAGGATGGTTTTCATATCCAGAACTTATCGATTAACCGATCTAATATTAACTGGTTCTATCTAGGCATTGATAGAAGAGTCTTACCTTCTATCAATGCCTAGCTACCATTTAGCATCAGAAAAATAAGTATAAAATGCTTTTGAAGCATTCTCACTAGGGCGTGATAAGACGTTCAAAAAACCCAGGGAATTGGCTAACTTATAGTGAGAGTGAAAAAAAAAAAGTCTCACCATAATCTGGCACTTTTGTCTCAAGAACTTAAAGATAAAAAAAAAGTTCCGTCCAGAACTATACGAGTCTACTTTCTGTAGAGGAAGGTTTTCGTCGATGCACCACATAACATTTTTGATTTTTTTTAAAAGTAGTTTCACCACAAATTTTACATTTACTGTAGGAATAATTACATTCGATGGAGCACATTCTCAAATAAGAAAATCAGTGTATAAATTACAAATATTTATTACAAGCGATGAATCAACACTATAATAAATAATTTAAATTATTCAAAAAAGAGGAATTTGGGGGGTTTTCCCTTATTTTTTTAAGACGTGCTCAATTTGAACTTCAGCATTAAATAAAAAATAAAAAGAGAAAGAAATAGTACATGAATTATTGTTATTTTAAACTATTTCTTTAAACTTTTTGATCGCTTTCATCCGTTACAATAATATCTTTTTTGTCCTTTTTTAGCCCCTGTACATTCTTCATGTTCCCACTTTCGGCAGTTCATGCACTGGATCTTGTCCTGTTGTAAATCTTCATCACAAATGTAGCATTACCATGAAGTTACATATTTTTTTTTAATTTTTAATTGATGTAGAATCTGGTTTGATATTTAGACTTTTGGATTTACTTTTCTTGATGGCTTTCTCCAGCTCCGTTTTGTAAGGAGATAATGTCAAAATCTGCATCTTGACGAACGCATCCTTTTCGTTTTTGGATCTTGGCAGCAGCTAGTGGAATAGGAGATATTTCAACTACTGGCACTGACAATTGTTGGATTATCCACTCTTTTGCTAGTACTCTGTTGCTGGAATCCGATTTTAGTTGTTGTCGATGAAACTTTGGTAGTATCAGTAGCTACAGTTTCATTGATCTTAGTCGCGGATTGGACTTGATCATTATTTTGTCTGGATGTTTGGCTTCTTCGTAAACAAGAGATGGTTCAAAATAATGATCTCGAAACACATCCCTGTTCACTGGCCATAAACCAGATGCTTTAAAAGTATTAATTGCTGTGGATAGGCAGCTTTACAATATGCCTTTCCAAATAAAGCTGTAATTCTACTCACTTTGACATCTACTTGGTTAGGATGAGACCTAAGGTATTTTTCAATTTCCGCTGTGAAGTAGGTTGAGAGGGGTTTGAAAGAAGCATCTAGTGGCTGGAGAAGCTGGCTTGGAAAAGCTAACATAATTACTCCATTTTCTCTAGCCATCTCGATTGCCTCGATGTTCTTTGCATGACTGGGATTGCAATCACAAAGAAGAAGGACAGGATCGAGATTTCTTGGTTTCACATTTGAAATAAAATGTGCCATCCATTTAGTAAAAATGTCTTTATTTATGTAGCTACTTTCGGGATTAAAAACAAATACAGTCCCTGATGGTGCTCCATCTTTAAATTCTTCACAAGCACTTCCTCTCTTGTAAATGAGCATAGGAGGAACATAAACACCCCCAGCACTCCCACAACAAACGACTGTTGTCATCACACATCGTTCCCCACTTGATATTGTCCCAATCTGTGACTCACTCTTCTTTGGTAATATCTTTTGGGGCCTTTTTTGAACTGTTGGAAGTTCTATTTCACTCATGATGAAAATTTTTCTTTCATCCATATTATACTTGTTTACAAGGCTCTCTAGAATTTCGAAAAACTGGTTGACGCTTTCCTTACTAAAACCAGAGGATCGAGATATTGGAGTATTTTCTGGAAGCCGAAGACTCAATTCTGGATGCCTTCGCATGAAATTATAGTACCATTTTTTTTCCAGCACACTTTTTCTCTTTATTAAACCTGTGGGAGATATTATTTCTCTCGGCCACTTGAAATGCCAATTCCCGCAAATGTTTGGAAGTGATTCCAAAAAAACTTTCCTCCAGTTTCAAAACATGATTAACCTATTCATTTTCTAAATCGGGGGGTATATCTCCTAGACTTCCAATAACTTGCTTTCCATCAACTGCAAAGCGGTTTTTACCTTCCATGTGTCTCTTTAAAGTTGCCTTCGGGACTCCATATTGTCGGCTCACTTCGTTGAGGCCCGTGTTACCATTCCGGTAGGCTGTTATAGCACACACCATGCTCTCAGTTGTCCACTTTCCACATTTTGCTCCTTTTGACATTTTTCTGGAACAGCAACAGTATTTTGAAATTTCCAACTGTATTAAAGTGTATTTTAAAAAGCTTTTGAATCAATTATAAATTTTTGAGTCAACATTACAATAATCTAAGAGACTGCTAGAAATGACACTACACATTTCCCACCATTTTACTGTCCCCTCCTCTATGTCCTAAGCTGTCACATTTTACTTTACCCCGTCCTCCCCCCTTTTGTCACACTTCACGCATTTTTTCATCAACACAATTTTATAAAAAAGAGTGATGTCACACATCTTGTTGTTCCCTCCCACCAGCTTGTCACCAGCTGTTACAATTCGCCGAGCCCCCACCGCCTTTAAAGCATGGCATTATTTGAGGACAACCCGTATGGGAGTTTCCATTTAAACAATATGAATGAGTATCCATGATTTTTCAGATGGTTCATTCATGAAATCACCTAGCGGTTTAATGATAGCACTTACGCCTTTTTGAATATTCTATAAGTTGTTACTTCTAATACGATTCTCGATGAAACATGAAGTAGGGTAGAGTGTTGTACGTTTGGAAACCTTTCATATTTTATTTTTTAACGTCAATTATTTGATTCAAATTCAAAATCTAAAAAACACACTACAATCTAGATGAGATAAATAAATACCTTTGTTCTGAACAGTAAAGTAAGAAAAACAACGTTAAAAAAGCACAAATTTGCCAATAACAGCAGACAGTGTTTCGGCGTTACAGGGAATGCCTTTTTCAATGCAGAAAGTAATGAGCTTTCGCAAGCAGTTTCGTCCTTTTTTTAACGCTGTTTTTCTTACTTTACAATCTAGATGGTCAATCAATCTACATGCACAGTCATTATTTTCTGAAAACCAAAATATTTAAAGTACTTCTCTTTTAAAACAAAATCAAATTCAGTTGATTAGTTTTGCAAATACAATGACAGAAAATGAAATAAAAATGAAGAAAGTATTTACTTTGGAGTCATGAAAATTTCTTTCTCTCACAAAATCGTCAATTTTACTCATTTGATGCTGATTTTTACTATGGCATCATTTAATTTTAAAGGCTACTATTAGAGTTTACAAAAACATGCCTGCTAGGAACAGATTCTTAGAAATTGGCAGTGTCCCAATGTACAAACGTCCCCAAGGTGCAAGCCTCTCCCCTTCTGGGCTACTTGGTGCTACTTGAAGAAATACTCTTACAAGTCAATGCTGCCGTTTTGTTGTTCAGTGATGTTCAAAGCATGTTGTAACGAGATGAAAATGTCAAGAAATAGTAAAGAAATAGCAAAAATTTTACCTGGGTGATGTACGATGTAACGCAGCTCCTTTACGATTCTGCATCAAACTGTTTTCAGGTAAAAGAAGGCAAGAAAACTCCTTTCGCGCCTGCGCTAACCTTGGTGGTGGAAATATCGGCGCGGTCTGGTAGTCATGGAACCGGTACATTAACGGCAAACTTCCTCTATACCACTATCGACTTTTTAGTATTTGATCAATATTCTCAATATTAGCTAAAATCTCGAATTGTTTTAAATGTAACTTTTTAACATTTTAATGATTTCTTGAAATAAAATATGCCTCTCTCATCTGAAGAAATAAAAGCGAAAAAAATAAATAAATGAACAAATAAAGTAGAAGCACTTTTTAAGCAAAGTAGCTGATTTAATTAAAATGTTTAATCGCTTTCAAAAAAAAAAAAAAAGAATGAAAAATAATAAGCTCATTAGAATAAATACATTAGGCCAAAGTAAAAATGGAAATCTTTTTTCCCCTGTTGCGAAAAACTATTTTAAAAAATGAAAACAAATGTACTTTTAAAACAAATAAAGACAACAAAATGTCAACTTAAAAGAATATTTTTTATCTTAAAAAAAAAAAAAAATATGCGCATATGTAGAAATATTGATGTAGAAATATAAAGGGATCCGAATTTCTTCTCTAAACACAAAATACATAAAATAAAAGTTTAGCGAGAAAACAAAAACAAATCACATCAACGATGATTATTTTAAACTAAAACCATGGCCATTTTGATCTTCAAAAACCATGCATTAACAGAAATATCTAATCTGGGACATTTAGAGCTCTGATGTTTTAAAATTTGCCCCAAAGTATCCCAAACGTTTTTGCGTATACCCTAAGTTAAATTATGTTAACGAAAAAACCCTTTTTATTTCCTTTTACAAAAAGGAAGTATTGTATTCGCGAAAAAATTTTCACTCAAAAATCGACCTTAATTTTCATGTTACTCGCCCCCGAATGAATATTGAGTTTTTTTTCGACTCGACCACGCGTGGATAAGTGCCTAAGAACGTACAGACACGCGAAATATCCATAATGACGATTCCCGAGTAAATTACAACGAATTTTTTCGTGACGTCTGTATGTACGTATGTATGCATGTGCGTATGTATGTCGCATAACTCAAGAACGGTAAGTCCTAGAAAGTTGAAATTTGGTACGTTGACTCCTAAAGGGGTCTAGATGTGCACCTTCCTTTTTGGTTGCATTCGGGTGTTTCTAAAGGGGTCTTTTGCCACTTTTTAGGGGGAAATCATTGTTAATGTCGATGTAAATTCAAGTGGAGTTATAATTTGGCGGACACTTGGCGATATATCGCCAGTCTTTTGGTCGCCAATTTTTTTGCCAACTTGGTGACAAATTTGGCGATTTTTTTTAAAAAAAATCTGGTTTCAATTTGGCCACTGTTGGTCATATTTAGCGAGTTAACTATTGAGTCACATTAAAATTGCAAAAATTAGGAAATAACATTAAATAGGTGTAAAAGGAAGTCTTGTGAAGCACAAATCAGCTCGTTTTGAAGTAGTTTGGAGTTAGATGAAGTTTTTAAACTTTAAGAGTATAGATTTTCTTGGTTTATCCTTTAAAATATTTTAAAACATTTGTGCCATTTCGAAAAATCTTGTATTTTTGATCTTGGTACTCAAAACAAAACAATAAAACATTTAATTAACTTCGTCAGTTTTTTGTGCGTTTTTGCAATTTCGAACATGACCCGAAGGGATATCCTTTCGGTGTCCATTCAGGACTTTTTAGAAAGCAAAAAAGTTTGATATCTTTGAAGAAAAAACACATTTTTCTTCGAATTCGATTGTACTTTTATGGTGGTGAAATCTTTGTTTCAGAAAAAACTTCTGTTTTCATTTGTGTCTCGGGAAATTAAAAGAAGCCATTTCTTAAAAAAAGGAAATCGAAGGTAAAATGATTCTTTTTTGGAATAGTTTAAATAAACGAACTAAAGTTTTTAAGAAAAAAGGAGTTAATCTTAAATGAACCTAAGTTAATGTGATTTGAATTTCCTTTATTTTACTTTGCTTACTTACTTTTCATTCATTTTATTCTTGTTTTAATTAATTTGTATTCGTATAAGTTATTATTTTGCTTTTACATGTATATAAAGTCACAGCATTTCACAAAATTTTTGAGCTATGTTTAAAGTAAAAAAAAAAAAAAAAAAAACTTTAATTTAATGGAAAAAACATCTAATTTCTTGTGACATTTTTCTCATTAAATATCTTTCAAAGTAATAATCCGTACTATTGTAACTTGAGAGAGTCTGTCGGCGTGTTTGTGTGTAACCCTATCTCCTCCGGACTGACAATGTCTGACATAGCGCTCTTAAAAAGCGAAAACAAAAAGAAAGATAAAATAGATTCCAAACCAATGCTAATTGCCAATTGACCAGGTTACCGTAGATTCACCGGAAACTTGCCGAGTTTTTGATACTTGATAAAATATTTGCTTATTCTCCTTCACTCGTAAGATATCATTTTAAGCTCCTAAATGAAGACACTAAACAATAGATTTTTTGCACGTGTTTGACCGTTATTGGCGAGAAATCACTCTTTTGCACGGCAACGTTTGGAAAACTTTGCAATTTAATAGCTTGCTTTATTTAGTTACCAAATCATTTTATTTTATTGAACGCTTTGATTTTGTCTTGTTGCAATTTTTAAAATCCTTGAAAATCCAAAATAAATAAATAAATAAATAATAATTCAAGCGTGTTTTTTTTAAGTTTAGGAGTTATTTGGATTGTTGAGTTTGGCACAGTCGGAGACAAATTTCCGACAATAATCGTTTTATTTGGCTGCATTGAAGAATGCGGAAAATATTAGTAGATTTATCTTTGGCGTGAAAAAAACTTGGCGTCAATAGAGCAAATATGACATTTCATCAATGAGATAACTCAAATTTATGAATTTCCTTTAGGTAAAAACCTTGGAATACTTTTACCTGGATAAAACGGACACTATGTCTTGCACCCCAGAAAACATGTATAGAAAACTTCATTATGATCCCCCCCCCCCCAGTAGAGTAGTTATTAGTCCAGTCAATGAATACATTGCAGCCTGCATGGAGTATGAGATAATTTTTTGAGTTCAGAATATTGTTAAGGGTAGTTAGTTAGTAAACATACTAAAAGTCCCCGCCCGTACGGGGTGAGTTGAAGGTGGAAGTGAGGGGGGAAGCAAATTTCAGGTATTACGAGTACATGTCGGGAATGGTGGGGAAAATGCGTTCAGAATAAAAATTCAAGCTAAATAAATTTCCTATTACACTGTTTATTCACAAGTTTGTCAAAAGTTTAGTAATGTTTCATGTATATGTTATGAAAAATCAATGGTTTTTGGAGCAATTCTCTCTTTTTGTCAAACATTTACTCCTTGTGCTTCCCAGGATCAGTATTTTTCCTATTCAAGGGACAAATATTGTAGCATTTGAAAGAAGCTAATTTCTGTGTTTTTTAATAATAAAAATATATAATTTAATTTACCTGTCTCACTGTAACCATCTCACTCTACCCATTCGTCCCTTACTTTTACCACGGAATATAGAACTGTCCAATGCGAGATAAATTGTCTGATTTTTTTTTTTCATGGAAGTGCTCCAATGTACAATTTTTGGTTTCTGTTAATATCATTTGATATCAGAGTCATTTAATATTCATGATTTGTTTAGACATGAAAGTTTAGTTTTGATATTTTAAGACTCAATTTTAAATGAATTTCCCTGCGTTCATCATATTTTCTAAATAAAAATTAACTTTATTTTTTGAATGCACAGCAAATAGAGCTGATTTAAGTTATTTAATATATTTCGATTTATATTTCTTTTTCACTTTACGCTATAGAGGGCATCAAACATATTTCCAAAGAGGAAGTGTTTGTCTTTGCCCTGAAGTGTGCACAACAAAATTTCCTAAATTAATCCAAGCAACCCAAGGGAACATTAACCTCTTTTGTGAATAATTGTTCTAGAATTAATTAGGAAACTTCGATAAAAGTGCAATTGATTCTAGTTTAAATGCAATCTCGCTCTTGTGCAAAATGATTAAAGGTTAGCGCTCCTTCAACTGTATCTTCAACCTAGGCTCGATAAAATATATTGGTAGTGAATCACTCGGCTGTAATACTCGAGACAAATGCTTATTACAATGATGGTATTACAATTTTCGTATTGTAATGTATCGTTATGAAATGAACGAAAATCTTTTGATGCATGAAAATCACTATTAAACAATGCATTTAGCGAAACCTTTATTTTCAATATAGTTCTTCTGGGTCAAGAAATATTAGAATCTAAAACTATTTTGATTTTCAATTATTAGTAGTATAAAACTTCTTAGAGCAGAGACACGGAGAAAAGACTTTGAAATCAAACTACGCGTGCAAAACGACATAACTGTTAAAAAAAAAGCCTCTCTTAAAAATTTTTGTTTTGATGAATCGTTTAGGACTTCCGTAATTTAAAGCAATATATGAGTATCACAGAAAGAAAATTGGACTAACAGTATCAAAAAGAAAAAAAAAATTGTGCGCAAAAATATATGCGAATGCCATTACTTAATGGACGTATACTGAGTTGAAGTTGAGTAAAGTAATAATTAATGAAAGGGCTGGGACCTTCAAATGACTACCCAAGTAGTTTAAACAGTTGAGGAAACACAATTTTACCCATTGTAGAGTCCCTCATTTGGGTAACTGTTGGAAATGTGTGCTTTGTCGAATATTGCTTAAACAGCAATCTTCCTGTAAAGGCAGATGATCTGCTGAAACGAAGGCCCGATTAACCATTTGTCGGCGAATTTCTCAAATGACCGCTTGAGCAACTTAACCAAGGAATCACAAATGTTCCCCTTTAAACCTAGCCCAAATGAGCTGCGAAAACAGATGGAGTGACCTGGATCTAAACTATTATTAAGATATAATTAGTTTTTACTCATTTAAAACCGATAGACATATAAATAAATTCTTCAAATTTAATTCAGCTTTTAGTTAACAGTGGAGGGAACTGGACGTGCTTGGGAACTATTATACACCGGAGGTTCCACATTCGAGTGACCTCTTTACTGCCCTTGAACCTCAGATACCTCGGACAGGAAAACTAAGATGAACACAGTAAATCCTGGTCCCTATGGGCTGTTGCTCCTCTGAGTTTTATAATAAGAATTTCCTAACTGACCCTGCCTCATTCAAGTTCAGTTCAATTAAATTTTTTTAAATTTATTATCAGTTAAATAGTAAGTAAAACTAAATGTGTTCAACTTGTATTTTGAATATACAAGTCCTTGCGCTACAAAAAGCTTGACTTTTAGTTGATCTGCCCTTACTTGACCATAAAAAAGGAGTAATTTGGATGCTTCGTAAAAATGCATGGTCGTGACAAAGTCTTGCCCCCATAATATTAAATGTCGATCGCATTTTCCTCAAAAAGGGAACTTCCGTTCGGAGGACAGCGCTACATGGCGGCAATCCAACGATGGCGTTGGCGTTGCTATGCCGTGTCGGTAGAACCAAGCTTAGTGATATCCATATATAGTAACAATTCTCAAAATGGAACTACCTCGCGGCCATCCAACAAAGTCGCTGTCATGGATCCAAACAGTTCAAATAAAATTGCTAATTTTTACTTTTAAGTTTAGAGTCAGAAATTTATCAATTGTTGATTACTTCGTTTTTAATTTCTAATACTTCCAATAAATGGCAGTGGCCTCTGTATAAATATTGACTATACGAGTGGGAAAGCGATAGAGATTTAGTATTATAGGGATTTTGCCCTGATACGGAACATTAAATTTAAAAATATATACTATTAACAATTAATACGCAACTCCTGTTTTGTATTTTGATTCTTATCTTATCAAGTTTTCTCCCATTATTACAATATTAGTTAAATACATGTTTGGATCAGATCTAAAACTGGATGAAAGAAAAATCTAAGGCATCTATAAAAGAAAAAGTACAATGGGACATGGCGAGGGGTGTTTTACGATCAATCGTTTACATTTGGAGCACTGGTTAAGGCATTGTTTCTTTTTGGACCACTCCTGCACATAGTTTGTACACATATGCACAGCATATGCAGCGCAGGACCATATTATCCATCCAATCCTAAGTTGCCTCAATAAGGACAGGGAGCCTGAATAGGGGCAATAACGGTCTTATTGGACTACAATCTACTTTTCTAGGGTTATCAAATCACAGGAAGAACTGAAGATACACAATGACATTTTTCTTTCTTGAATTCCCCAACTACATAAATTCGGCTCTCTAGAACAATTAATTTTCGACTATTGTGAAAAAACACCTTTTTTTTTGTAAAATAAGATCGGGAAGTTTTGAAAAGACTCTTTTGCAATAAGTTTTGCTACACTTTAACTGTTGTCTCACAAACTGCTTGTTGACAAAGTTTTATTTTCAGTTATGCTTTCCATATTGATAATAAAATCTGGATCTAGCGAATGTTCGCAATCCTACTTAAAAAAAGGGAGATGTCCTTCATTGGTTTACATGTCGTTATTTGGTGCATCCATGTTGCTTGGTAATTATAGTGTTCATTAAAACTTCAGCAAACATTCCAAGCGTATAGTTATGAATGAGGTGAAATAAAACAGCAGTTGCTTTGAAGAATGCGTCGTAATACATCATCATTTAAATAACGTATTCAACGTCAAAAGGAGACTTATCATGTACATGGAAATTTAAAATATACTACATCCGGAGGACCAGGCTGTGTGAAGAACGTTAAGCTACGTACGTTTAAGCAGAATATCAAAGACTCCCTATAGTGTTTGTGGATTTTCGTTTATGACATTGAAAATAAAGAGAAATAAGTTATGTGTAATAAAATGAATTTGTTGAATATATCTGGTAGCATTCTAGGATGGACTAAGGATTTTATACTGAGCAGCGGTATATAAACAATACATTATGGTCAGGGGATATCAAATTTTAAACAGCTGCAAACCGGTTTGCCTCAAGGGGCAGTTACGAGTTGAACAAAGCAAAACAAAAAATTCAATAAACTCAAATATGGTTGTGCAAATAAACAAGCCTACAGCTGAAACAAAACATTATTTTCACTTTACAAATAATACACAAACTGCTGAACGTACCAAAAAGATCTCATTGATACTAATTATATTATTCATTAGAAAAGCGAATGTAAATTTGTCTTTAGCACTTTTTTCTACTACTCTTCATTCCACGTTTAAACAAAATAATGAAACAGTAGTATCGTAAATTCATGAATAATAAGCATTGAGAATGAAAATCATCGCTATAATCAGCTTTACTTTCTAATTAGATTTATACTGAATAGTTTATGGCACACATAGAAATTTACTTTTTTTAAACTGGTGGTTAGATACTTATAATATCTCTCACCGAAACACTTCTTTTTATGGGCCTTGCACAATTATGTAAGTATTTAATTAGAGCCGTATTGCTTCATTATTGAATTTATAACTATGCAAGAGAAATGGTTTAGTTATCTCTTGCGCGACTATATATCTATTTATATTTTAATTGAATCTTTTCAGCAACGCAACAATCCCCGACCTTCACTGCCCAAGAAACCTCTCTTCTACAATAGCGAGACTACGTACTGGACATTTCAAGGACATGAAGACATTACCAACTAATAATAAATCCTTTCCCATCTGCAAGCACTGTCCCCATTTACAACGCACCCCTGATCATGTTTTTAATTGTCAGGCCATTATTCGCTCCCTCCTCCAACTCGGAGCACCACCTATTGAAATCCTGTACAGCCATCGGGCTCCAGAATTAGCAGATCTTGTTATCAAGACTTTTGGAGACGTCTAAACCTTTCGCACTCTGCACGTCCTTGTACACGACAACAACAACAACATTTTAATTGAATTCTGTGCTAGTTATTGAAAACAGATGGAGCAGGTATATTTCCGAATGAAGAAAAAGGAACGCATGCAAAAATTGATCACTCAGGTTTTAACCAGGTTTGATTCAGCTTTCATGAAAAAAAAAAATAGTTTAGAGAAATTTGTTTGCAGCTATATAGTTATGTTTTAAAAGTATAAATAACTGTTTAAAAAAAAAAAAAAAACTTAACATGAAACATGACGTTTTGTAATGAACAAATGACTTAATGCAACATTTTTACATTATTATGAAAACTATTCATATATTCAAAAATTAAGAAACGCTGTGAAAGGCAGAATATTTATGTATCATAAGTAAATGTCTATGCAATTTGTACACGATAAAGTTATGTTTTTTGTTGCACTTCACACACTGTTAATATTAAAGCTTTGCATGATACTTCATTTTTTTTAATTTCTAAATGGCTACGCAAAACGAGTTTGTAAAATTTCTCTTACACTAAAATATTTTTTAACCATCGGAGCTTATTATCTGATGTAACAAAAATTACTCCAAGTAAGTAAACATACATCATATGAGGCAGTAAAAAGCAAAGAGATGCAAGTGGACTTTTAAAAGTTTCTTATAAAACGCGTTTAAAGTTCAGATCCTAGGTAGGCTTTTCATCGAATTTTGTTTTCTAAACCATGTTGTATAAGCAGCATTCAGCAGAACTAGAAGTACAGAGTACTAATTTTTTTTGCCCTGAAACAGAGTAGAGTTTCCCGTATTAGTTATACTTGTTAACTACAACATTTTAATATTGTTACTTATATCTCTTTGCGTCTCACTGCCTCGAATCAAATTTAATTTTATAACACTTAGCATCTAAAGCTTATAATAAAAGTTCAAACTTAACCTTTAAAAACATAAAATCTTAATAAGGGAAAACTAAGCAACAATAGCAAGGAAGAAAAAATAGCACAAATATATACTACGCAGAGAAATAAAAACATGAAGTAACAAAAAATAAGATCCCAAATGGATAGGAGTTAACATTAAATAACGCAGCGGAACTCCTTTAACATTGGGCAAACTTCTTTTCTTAATGGAACTGAGGTTTTTTTTTTTCAGCATCAGTTTTAGAGGCAGAAGAAAGATTCTTTCTAATTTATTTCATGAAACCAATGCGTCACCTCTCAAAGCTGGTTCAAATTTGTTTTTTCGATTAATGCATAGCGAAATTTAATTTTAAATTCCTCTACGATTAAAGGTTCTTAACCGATGAAGTTGAAAGAGTTAGACATTTTAATTAGTTCCGATTTTTTAATGCTAATTAGAAACACATCTGGGTAAAGTGTTAATTTAAAACACATCAAACTATGCATCGTTTTATTTTTTTAACAGTTGATGCACCATGGTTCAGTAATCAATCAGAAATTCGGTTTGAATTAAGTTTTAATTAGCACTGGTTAGGACAGCTCATTGTAAAATAAATCAATAAAACTTGACTACAATTTAAAAAACGATTTTTTTTTTTTTTTTTTTTTTTTGACTACGCAAAACTTATAAAAAAGAACGCATTGTCGGAAAAATCTCCTATCGCATTAAGTAGTGTAATTGTAATTTTTGTTTGATGTATTGGTCTTGAATGTTATTTTAATTCCTTTTAAAATTAATGAATGCAGGTTATCAACGTTTCTACCTTTTTCATATTTACAATGATTATCTATAATTATTCTATATGTTTATGCATAGAATTTTTCTTTTATTCACTTTTCCGACTAGAAACTTTGCAATTAAGAAGATTTAAATTACGTTTCTAAGAATCTTTTACTATATCAGCAATTTAAAGAACTGCGTTTACGTATGTAAACATGAAAATTTTCATGCATTTTTGTTTATTATTGTTAGAATATATTTCGGATTGTTTCCTTTTTCTTAGAAATAGTTTTCTTATCACACTTGAATATAATTTATTTCAAGTTTAGCCTCAGTCATACTTCTATACAGTTTTTTATACTTATTTTTAGGTAACAAATGCAATAAGAAATGTGCAGCAGCATTTTATTCCGCTGCACTACAGCAAAATTAGTCCAAGACAATATTTGGCATTTTTACAGTTTAATCATAGAAGCCATTTATTAGGTATTAGGACGAAAAAAATGTATGAACCACTACTGTAAATTGTAACAAACGCAAATTCTGAAGTAACATGATTGCAGTAACATTGAGAATTTATGAGCTGTTCTTTAATCTCTGCATGGAACTTTTCGATTAAATGCTAGATGTCAGCTTAAGATATGGAATATAAAATGTATTCTATAATATGTTCATGGAAACGATGGACCGAAAGTAAACAAACGGGTTAACAGAAGGTTTTGCCACAATGTCACGTATGGTTATTTTTTCCGCAATATAGAAAAAAAAATAAGTAATGTTCGCATTCGAACTTTGCTTGACACCAATTTGTTTTTGCTCAAGCCAAGCACATGATTGAGACGCATTTCTTTGTTTACATCCAGTCCATCTTTCCGGTGAACGAGATATAGCTGAGATACCTGAGATATTCATTCATGGTCAAATATAGCACCACTTTGTGGTGTCCCACATTGTTTAAAATATAAGAATATTTTGTTCAACGTTTACGGCAGTTTCTTTTTATCTTGATGTTCCGATTAAGTTGTATGGACCATAATCGTTATTATGAAGAAAACATCACTATGAATGAAAGTTACGAATTACAAGAAGCAGGTTCAATGATGTTGTTAAAGTTTCAAGCATGGGTTAAGGTACAAACAGTCGACATGTATGAGATATGACTTTTAACCTTTCTGAGACTATGCAAATATCACTCACAGATGCAAGATAAAGCAAGGCTTAAGGTACAAGCAGTCGACATGTATGAGATATGATTTTTAACCTTGCTGAGGCTATGCAAGTATCACTCACAGATGCAAGATTAAATTAGAGTATTCCCTGTACTATGGGAATACTTATTCAGCTATCTGTCCCGAAACAGCTGTTTTTGTTCCAAACAATGTATTTCCTATCCTCTAATAGGTACAAACATTAGTGTATCGAATGCCTCCAACAGAATAGTGTAGAGGTTGTGTGTTGACCTCTTACGCTCAAAGGTGCTTATTTGAACCTCGCTCCAGATGGTGGATTTTCAAGATGGATCCATACCACACGATTATGCGGAATGAAAAAAAAACCCGGATCCCTCGTTGGGATTTGAATACTTTTCACCAAATCAAGTTCTAAGAGCAATTTCACGTCGAAAATAGCCAAGATGCCTCCAGCTAGTGGGAAACAGGGAATCAAGTTTTCGTGGCAATGCATTCGCTGACGGTGATGCCACATCAGTGGTACCAAATCCGTAAGATGGTTACATTTTAGACGAATGTTTTACATTAAAGTTTAAGTAATGCTTAGCTCTTTTATGCAAAAACTTACTTTTAAGGAAATGACGGATGATTTAAAATCAAATTCCTTTTCAAAGTTTAAACTTTTATACGATTAAATCTACCAGCTCTAGAAAGCTAACAGACACCTATCAAAGCGAGCATTCCCTTGGCCACTTGGAATATATTTACTCAAAGCCGTTAAAATCTTGGCGTGTACTTCTTTTTTTTATTTGACTGTTATTAATTAACTGTAGCAATGAACAAGTTCATGTTCGTAGCGATTGATCAATGCAAACAAAAAATTGTGACTTTTTTCCGAAGAGTAGAAAAAACTTACTTTTTGCCTTAATAAATTTTTTCAAACTATATTTATCTTGAGGCATTAAAGCAAAGGAAAAGTTACGGAATCACGTTTTCTTACGCAATTAGCAAAATCTCGAATCATGATATTTTGAGTAAAAAGGTAAAGGGGACAAAACTTCATGGTTTTCAAAATTTCTTCTTTAAAATACTTTTTTTTTAATCTACCAAAATGGAAGATTGATTATTTTTATTTTTTTGTTCAATTCTTACTATAAATAATCTATTCATTCAGACTTACCAGAAACATTGCATGATCCAGTCGTTATTAAGTTTAAAACTGATCATTCTTCGGTGCATCTGAAGAACTGGAGCTGGAAATGTTGACAGACATTTTTTCTATTATTTTAGAGTTTTTTCCTTTTCTTTTTCTTTTTTTCTTTTATGTATTGTTTGTTTGTTTTTATTATCTCAATAACATTTTACTTGCACTTAATGTACTCTGTAAATCGTCAGATACGTTTTAAACACGGACATGTTTTCCTTTTTTTTTTGAAGACTTTAAAACACTTAATAAAGAACAGTTTAAAGAAAGCTTCTAAGCTGAAAACCGTACTGTAGTGCAATAAAGAAAATAAATACATTATAAGCATTACGAAGAATATAGTTATATATATTTCTGGATTCAGAAATTGTTAGCTCTCCTGTATTCCGTTACCGAAATATACATTTTTAAATTTGACAAAATTTAAAGAAAAGTTGCCAAATTTAGTAAGTTTCGTTTAGTAATAGGAAACATCTTTTACACGCTTTGCTGGTGAATATCATACCGCATGCAGACGGCGAAACCATAGGCGAAAAATTGTTATCTCCAAAATATCACCAAGTCTTTGGATTTGGCACTTTTCTTAATGCTTTAGCAGATTTTAGGACTTTATATCTCGATAACGGAGGCACGAGGGCAAACACTTTTTGCGTCATGAAATGTTTCAATATGCTCTTTCGTTTGCTTTCTATTTGATTTTTTTTCATTAGTATACTATTCGTATTTGTGTGGTTCCCGGGTGAGATCATTTTTCAGCACACTTATTCGGTTTAGCACACTTTTTCGCCAATTTAAGATTTCGCATTACAGAATATTTTTTAGTACTGACACTTGGCCCTTCTTTGAGAACTTTGTAGCATGGTTTTTGGACATTTTTTGGATCTTTCGTAGCACTCTATGACTATACCAGCAGTTTTAGCTGTTGCTTTTACAGTAATCCAGCTAGGTAGCTGTCAACCACACTAGGCAATGAACAGTCTTTGGATTAGGGAAGATCATCCTTTTTGACGGCATTCGTGATGCCAGCCGACAGCGATTAATTGTAATAAAATTTCTATTATTGTATTGAGATATTCTCTTGTCTGATAGTGAAGGAAAGGTGTTGAAATTATGTTTACACGAAAGATAGCGACAATTTCACAAGTGGGCCGACTGTATTTCCAATCTACTCTCAAATGTGCCCCTAATCTGCTCGCAAATGTGTTACTAAGTTTAAATTTAACAAATACCCAGAAAAGGACCCAGTAGGAACATATTCGGAAAACATTTCTGATTGATTTTTATGGAACGTACATTGCTTTTTAACGGAGCGCCTTCGTAACACATTTTCAAGCATCGGTAACACTTTCTCTGAATAAAAATGTTCTGAACATGTTTCAAATGTGTACGGGGAATTTTCATTGCATGCAGCGTAAATGTTAGTCTATACATGCAAATTAATTTTCCATATTTTTTTTCCATCATTATAACGATCATCAGGGCAGTTAGTGCTTTCACTTTCTATCTCTTTTGTTTATTCCACGTATTTGTACCAAAAAAGTTTAATGGATAAATTAACACCAGACCAATCCTACTAATGACTACAGAACCAATCTAAAAAACCATAAGAAAACGGTTACTAATTCTCTTTTCTCAATCTTAAGCTTTCATTTTCAGGAAATAGCACGATTTTCCTCTTCAATGATTTCGAATCAATATTTACCAATATCATGAATACGCCTTTTGTTGCATGAAATCCTAAACGTAGTGCCGTTTTTTGAATTTTTAGAAGGAGGCAGGAAAGAATGGAACACTTAATGTTTAAAACGTTGTCAAAATATCAAACAGAATGTACTGATAATGAAGATGCAATGAACGCTTGCTTTACTCGTAGTAATATTCACTTATGGAAAAATATAATATCTAAAAAAACAGAAACATTTTTTTGATATTGTCTTACTTGAAATTATATTAAAAGAAGGCAAATAGCCAATCATGAAACACTTTTTTCCTGTTTTTTTTTTTTTTTTTAAATATTTTTTAAATCAATTAATTATTGCCCAGTTCTGAGAAATTAGTACGAATTGCTTATTAATATCACGTTGAATGGCGTCCGCGTCCTTTCAATTTTATTTTTCTATGATCATAATGCAGGCGTCCATGTGCTTTGGAATCGAATTATTTATAAATGATCTTCTCGACTTTGCACAGTTCTTTTTAAGCGAAAACTATTTAGAGCACAACATACAGCATTCAGCTCCTGGCATTCATTTGAAATTTGACCTCTTGAATTTAAACTATGGTTGCGATAAAAACCATTAACAGACACAAGAAACCTAACGAGTAGGTTATTATCGCAATTCGTGATTGTTAAAAAATTAATTTGAATTTAAGAGCTTAAAATTCCAACTTCTTTTTTCTGTTATTCTTTTCACCTTTGCTTTTTAATCTTGTATTTATTACAGAAAAATGACATTTAATGAACTTTTACTTTGTCTTAAGGTGTACTACCCTAGTGTCTTGCGGAGCACTTTGAGCCAGTCAAAAATCGTCATTTAATGGAAAACATAATATTTGTAGAAACTTTTGTGCTGCACCACTTTTTATGTTCATGAAATTTTGTAGGTAATGTGTACCAATTTTCTGTACTCCAAAACTCTTTCTATATTTCTTGAACAATAAAGAAGATTGGTGATTGATCTTACTTTAACCTCAGACTGATGTAAGGGATATTTATTGTCATTTTGATTGGACCAACCAGTCACATGGTACTCTTTATTAAAAATATGCTTCAAAAAGAATCACACAATCTTGATTTTCGTCTAACTTAATCCGCATTTCATCCTATTTCTTACATGAAAAAGCTGTAGTACCCTGGTGCCTTGGGGGGCACTTTGAGCCAGTCAAAAATAGGGTCATAGAACAACAAAATATTTGAAGAAACTTTTGTGTCTTACCATTTTTCATTTTCATGAAATTTAGTAGGTAATGTGTACCAATTTTCTGTGCTCCAAAACTCTTTCTATATTTCTTCGACAATAAAGAAGATTGGTGATTGATCTTACTTTAACCTCAGACTGATGTAAGGGACATTTATTGTCATTTTTATTGATCCAACCAGTCACATGGCACTCTTTATTTAATATAAGCTTCAAAGATTTTGAATGAAAGCACACAAACATTTTGACAGAAAAATCACACAACCATGATTTTTGTGTCAAAATTCATCGGAATTTTATCTTATTTTTTACATAAACGATTTAAATACTGTTAAAAATTTCAGTGATTAAAAAATAGAACCAACTGACTTTGACACAAGAAAATATGCTAAATCTTAAACGCCATTGAAGCAAAACGTAAACTTTCATCTTTATTATCTTTTCACCACAAAAATACACACGATTATATAATAGCTCAAAAAATAGCAAATTTAGGTTTTTTAAGTCATCGAAGTTTCAATAAAATGTCATAATTTGTTCTTCAGTTTTTTTTTAACACGCATTTATGACAAATGTACCATTTTAATCAAAACTAATATAATATAGTCTTTTTTTTTACATAAACTAGGGGTATCTGCCCCCTGCTCGCTAACGCTCACCAATCCCCGAAGATTGCTTCGCAATATTATTTGATTCGCACAGATTTAAATTGTCAATTAGAAAGAAGCAGATTAAAAACGCAAAACTTAAAAACCAGTATTTAAAAAAATAGGAAGATAAGCCTTTTCATATAAATCTCACAGAACAGAAATGTTTGTACGATTTAGAGCGCCAAATGAAAATTATGAAAAATGCAAAAAATAGCAATTAAATAAATAAATAATATTAACTATATAAATTAAGTACTAACTATAATTTGAAAAACACTGGAATCTAAGAGGTGCTTTGCTTGTTATTATCATTCTCCACTTTCCAGGACAGACCTTATTAGTTTAGGTAAATTCCAGCGGTAACGAAAAGACGGTTTTTACAAAAAAATCGATGGATTTCTGTCTGTAAGCATATATCAAGATACATATTTTTTCAAAAACTGATGCATAGGCTTTTATACACATCATAGTAAGTTGCTAAAAAAAGCCAAAGCTAAGAATTTTTCGTGAGTAACTTTTTTTTAAAATCAAATTTAAAAAACGGTAACGGAAGGACATTTTTGCAACATGATTTTCACGCTATCATGTTCTCCCCAAAAGTTCAGCTAAACTATAAAAGAGAAAATTCTATAAAAATTAGAGCATATACAGGAGTAAGATAAATAAATACCTTTGTGCTGAATAGTAAAGTCAGACCAAACAACGTAAGTAGAAGCACAAATTTATAAATTACAGCAAAATTTATAAAGCTGTATTTATTAAGCTGTAATTTATAAATTTGTGCTTCTACTTACGTTGTTTGGTCTGACTTTAATATACAGGAGTGTTCAGTCATTACAATTCCACTTCTTGTTTTAAAAAATAATTATTTTAAGCACGTGAATTATGTATTTATTTATGGTAACGGAAGAACAAGAAGTCCAAAGCATGTAAACTGTAAATTTTAACTAAAAAATATTTATTCAATTAATACAACAGTATGAAACAATGATATCTATTACCCAAGCCATGTGTTACAATTCTAAATTCATTAAATACTCAATAATTTTATCAGATTCCATAGAACATTTACCTTCTTTCTCAGGAAATACAAAGATCATTCCCACATTATTATGCATTCTCAAACAAGCTATTTCTATTCCTTTATCTTCCAAATGAAGTACCTGTCCAATATTGCCCTTTGTTATTTTATTTCCCTTCCACGCAACTAACAAAACTTGTCCAAATGTTAATGCGTTATTTGGTACACTGTTAAAACTACAGGTTGCGTTTGGCACCTTTCAGGGGTGAAAAGCTTATTCACCAGCGACACCCAATATGGAGTCGAAATGGCACCTCTTTTTTGGGTGAAAAACAGGCACCTTCTAAAAGATAGGCAGCTGGGGTGACCAGAAAGAACCTTCTGAGAGAAAAATGGCACCCTTACTAATTTCTACTGTAGATCCTACTCCCCCTCTTCTGTATTGTGTGTTTTTTTTGAATACAGTTGTGTAGTTGTTCTTTTTTTACATATATCTAGTTTTGATTCATGATATTCTACGTTTTAGACATTTTTCACATTGAATTAAGCACTGGAAAAGATTAAAACTTGTAATTACAGCATTTGATCATATTTCAGAGTTTTCAACATAGTTAAGAAGCGTTGCTTTAATTCATCTGATCATGCTCTAACTCAGTGTTTCTCATCCTCTTTTGACCCACGACAGATAAAAGCAAATGAAAAGAATTACGGACCAGTGAAATTTTTATCCCTTTCTTTAAATTAATAAAATAAATAATAATAATGAAAATAACAACTCTGGGGCCGTTAAAAACGTGTCAAAAATTCTGCGTATTGATGATTTTTTTTTCAGTAATATTAAAAATAAATAAAACAATAAATACCCACCCCCTTTACTTGGTATCAAAGAGCTGTTACAAATATATTTAAATTAAAAGACTAGAAGTTTTTCACCACTTTTAAAAACCAAAAGAGATTTCTAACGCTATATTATCGGCTTCACAAAATAACACCAATTAGATAACCGCTAACAGGAAATGATTCAAACACTTGAATGAAAAAAAAAAAAAAAACTAGACGGAACGTGTTTTATTTTTTAGTTCATTTTTTCCCGCTTGCTATTCTGTTTTATAATCTACGAAGCACATGAATCATTTTTTTTCATTATTTCATCTCACTTGTTGATTATTATCTTACTGTGGTCAATAATGTGGTGGTTAAACGTTGCTTACCGAGTACTCAAGAAAATAATGATAGATATTTTTAGTATCGGTTTGAATGTTGGAGATAGCACTACAGTAACCGTTAAACAATAAAAACCAGTAAACGTACTTTTAAAAACACTTTTAACTATGTTTGAAAGCCCTGAAAGCTACAAAGTGATCAAAAGCTGTACTTACTTGTTATTTTGGAGATGAATCCTCGAAACTTATATTCCTAGAAGAGTTTTAATCCAATATTTTACTTAATTCAATGTGAACGTAACATCGAGCTACTTATCCTGCGTCCGCCATATTGAAGTGGTTGAATGAATGTCGAAGTCAACGCGCATGCGTAACGATTCATTCTGCGATTGCCTGCTGTTTTCGCACCCCTGCTGCGTTTCCTGGCTAGTATGGCACCCTTCGGTACCATGCCTTCACCTTAGGGGGAATATATTCTCTCGTCTGGAACCCCTGGTTTTAACAGTGTATGTTCTTTATAATTTGGTGTTTTTATTCAGCTGTATATTCATTTTCAATATTATCAATATTATTTAAAACTGTCCTCAGTCAGTTGACTTTGAAGTGAAATATCCTTCAATTTGTTGAAGTAGATTTGTTGAAGTACTTACTATATTCAATGACATAACTTGTTACAGGATTCAAATAGTGCATATTTTGTGTGTCGGGATGAAAACGGATGTTACTCCATTTTTGTAAAAGTTGATCTTTAAATTTATTGACCTCTTTGTGGTACGTTTAACAGTTAAACCAGTGCTCTTAACATTTCTTTCCTGTGCCTTGTGTCAACAAATCTGAAAGTAGTTTTAAAATATTGTGTTGTTTCAACATAAATTTCAAGTTTTTAAACGAATGTTTCTGCTTGAATTGCCTTGTCATATCACTAACATGTCATACCAAATTGATTTTCGCACGCTTAGGAGTTTTTAAGTGTAGTTTTCATGATTTTCATTACATATAGTGGAAAAATAAAATCACAATACATTTTTGTGAACATTTGAACAAAAGTTTATTTTTTAAATAAAAACACTTATAATTTTCGTTCAAATGTTACTTATATATGTTTTAAATGTGAATACTACCTTTAAACAATAAGTTGTTTTCAACTAGCATTCTTAAATATTAGCCTGTATCAGCTTATAGGTAAATGTCCTTCCGTTACCGTATTTTTTTGTCCGTCCGTTACCATAAAAAACCATATAAAAAAATATCTATCGAAATTTTAACTATGCCTTCTTGACAAAGGACAAAATTCTGCTTTGCATAAAAAAAAAATATTAGTTTCTATACCCAATAGTTTTTTGGTGAACTAGTTGAGATGTAGTATTTCGGTAACGTAAGGACATCAAATTGTCACCTCAGTAATGGACCTATTTCATGGTTGAAATACAAGAAATTTGAAATTACTTACCAAAACGTTTAACTAGACATTCAACAGATAAAAGTTAACCTAAATATTATTTGCTCAGGATAAATTTATTCAAATTACTGTATGCAACAAAAGATATTTTTTGCTCTGTAAAAACATAAAGAGAAAACTTGATTTCCTGAAAGTCATCAAACTATTTAGAAAAAAACAGGTTAAGGTTCAAGAAATTCATTTATTTCTGAAGAGACTGGTGTATAGCAAGCGGCCGAAAATTAATTTTTAAAATTCAAGTGTCATGTCTCCTTTTTCCTGGATTTCACCTTTAATATAACATTTTGAAAAATTATTATCAGATAATTCTTGAAAGATTAAAAGAGAAGCCAATCTTATTTTTTTTAAACTACCTTTCATTACTCTTTTGAAAACGTCATTTTTAACGACCATTTAATTCATGTCAAACTGCCAAAATTCCATTAAATGGTTTAATAGGCCTGCAATAACTTCTATTAATATCTAAAACAAGTAAAGTTATAAGCTAACTTAGTCAGCAAGTTTAAATCAAAAATTGACTAAGCGTCTTTTTTTTTTTAATTTTTTTTAAATTTTTTTTTTAAAGTTTGAATGGTTTCTTAATTTTTTAACTTTATTGTTGTTTTTATCTGAAACGACTTAGTGGTTTTATTTTTCATACATTAAGGTGAGTAACGTGTTTCTCTTTATTACAGCTAAACCGCATGGTATAAGTAATGCTTTTACTATGTTTATTTTCTTCAATACTACAAAGTGAGTCGAAAGAAGGCGTACTCCATTTTTTTTTTAACGTTATGTTAATTATGGGTGAATGTTTGTTATACACAGTTAAATAGAAGTCTGAAGAGTTCAAAACATTTATAGAACACCATGCATGTCGTAGCACAGCTGAATTCCACACTATGCTCTTGCAAATGCTTTGCAGCAAAACATCTCCATATCCCCCATTCTTAGAAAAACATCAGCAAGAATATAGTGCAAAATTATGCTATGTTACGTCACGGGTGGTTATCTGCCGATGTTTATGACTCTTAAAACCTTTTAAGCAACTATGTATAACAAACATTCAATCATAACAAACACTCTCGTTTTTTTCTTAAGCGATTGCGTTAGGCTATTTAGCTTTTTGCAGACCTGGTGGGGTCTACCGATACTGCATTCCAATCTTTCATGTGCCCCCGCCAAGACACAGAAGTCAATGGCATAGGCGATTTTGACGCCAAGTTTCCCAACACGGAAGCCATAACTAATAAGAGGCAGTGAGAAGCAAAGGGATGTAAGTGGACATTTTCAAGTTTTGAGTAAAACGCGCATAAAGATAACTTCCAAGGTAGACTTTCATCGAATTCTTTTTCGAAATCATGCAGTATAACAGAACCTACCGTGGCTACTAGTACTATTTCTTACCCCAAGACAGAATAGAGTTTCACCTACCATTGTACTGGTTATCTCCAAATTTTTAATTTTGCCACTTACATCCCTTTGTTTCTCACTGCCTCGTATAATTTTGAAAAAAAAAAGTGGGAGTACGCCCATTTTTTCATACCACACTGTAGTTTAATGTATCTTTCGAATAGTAGGATAGTAGGGGATAGTATACATAGGGGATCTTATACTAAAAGCTATTCCGAAGGAATTAAAGTAATTTAAAGTATCCGACTGCTTTAAAATCTACATTTTCGATGAAATATACAATTTTTTTATGATTTTGTTTTGTAGCCTGATTTATTAGCTTTCCAAAACTGCCTTAGATTTTACTCTACATAAATTACAACTGGAGATATAACAGCATTATTACAGATTCGTACATGAAACTTCAGACCGGAAGTTGCGTTTAAATGCGTTTTTGAAAAATGATACTTTTGAAGAAACCTGTCTACTGTAACAATGATATCTCAAAACGTTATACAAGAATTGATGCGAAGTTTTTTGAGATAGTTCTCTGAAATATGCTTGATGTGTTTCTCTAAAAGCTAAGCTGAATTTCGGAATTAAGTAATATTTTTATGTGGTTATGTTTAAACAAAAGCATTTGGTTAAAAAAAAAAATACCGGTATAGGAACTTCGTTCAGCTATATCTCAGAACTATTTTGAAAAATAAGAAATCGTTTAGAGCAAAGCACACATAATGGTCATACAAATGTATTAATACAAGGATCTATGCGTGATTAGAACCAAATTGTGTCCATTGCTGTTAGCGTAAGACAGATTTTTTCGCTATTTTCCTAAAAATTTGTCCATTTGGTTTTAAAATAATGTTTTGAAAGCTTGTTTTTACATTTTTTTTCCAGAGTTTTAGAACAAATGTAGTTAAAAAATAACATTTAAAAAAATGACCAAGTTATATTTCAAAGAAATGTCTTCGAACGCAATTGGATACCTTAATAATGCAAAACGCATGTGTCATGCAATTCAACGAAACGTATCGCGTAATGCAATTAATGATTCGTTTGAATAGAATGCATTTTTCAACCAAGAGTTTCTCATTTCCTTCTATTAAAACTTAACATCATTTCAATTGGTAAGTGGATTGAACGCTCTTCTTTCAAACTTCATTTGACTCAACAGATTTCTTTGTATTAACTTTGTAGATTCCTCTAAGCGGCTCAGAGGATTTTACTCTCTGTTGCGAATAATTGTTCAAGAATAAAATAGGGAAACTGCAATAAAAGACGTAATTGGTTCTGTTATGTTCCCATTAAGAATTCGGAAAGAACAATGAATAAATACGAACTCAGTCTGAGCTGTATCGAATAAAGACGAATGATGTCAAATGATATAATTATTCTTATTGATTATGTGAGATTACATTCATACTACTCCGATTATGTGGAGTTCCGTAATGGGGTCGTTTCCAAAAGTTTAAAAGTATTTTTTTCTGAAAGAGCATGCTTAAAAATATAGGATCTAATCATTTTTTAAATAATTTGTTCAAATTTAATATTTTTAAAAAATTACTTAAATCGGTGCGTTTTCATTGTTTACTCTCTGTCGTGTACATCATAAATGATGAAATGCCATTTACTGTTGCCATTCACGGAGAAAAATATTTAATTCGCATCTTTTCTCACGTGTATTGGCAACGATATAGTTGAGAGCAAGTATAGAGTGCACGACTTAATTCGCTTCTTGATTATCATAACGTGGAAACGTGGTAGAAAGATGCGCTAAATTGCATTATTTGTGACGTTAAAAAGACCACTCCTTGTTTTCGAAATCGGACATTTTAAAAAATTGATTAAAAAATAATTGTTGGAAAAAATGAAAATATTTTCTGGTTCCATGTTATTTTTTTTTACTCATTCTATCAATTTCAGTGACTAAAAGTAGTACTTTTGACAGAAGGAAACAACCCCATTGGTGAAGAATGAAAAATTACATACTATTTATTATTTATTTTTTTTTTCAAGCTAAAATCTATGAGTAACTTATGTTGATAAGCTCACGGTTTTACCTATATTTGTAGACTTTTAATGTAGATTTTTTTTCATTCATTTTACCTCCCTTTGTTTCAACGCAAATGTTTGTATTAAAATGTTTCATGATAGTTGAACCATTGTTGTAGCCCAGACAACTTTTTCCTTCTTACATTGAAACGGTAATAATAAAAAAAAAGTTTTCTTCTTTATTATGATAGCAATTTTGGCATAATAGTTTTGCAATACAATTGTTAGTATGTGGCATTATATTAAACATCGGAAATGACTGTGAACATAAATTAAATTCTAGTGAAAAGAAGGTATGAATTTCCAAAGCCTCAAAGACATGTATCAAAATTATAATTTAACATTTCCTTAGTTCAAGAAAATAAAGTTACTCCAGCGAAAAAGTCTCGCTGAAAATAGAAATGTTTAAGTTATTTAATGAGTATATTTGTGAGTTTGTTTAATCTTTAAGAAAAAAAAACATTAATTGAGTCAGAAGTATTTTTTTACAAACAAATTTTAATTTATTCAATTTTTGGAAAAAAATGCTTATGTTATTTTTTCATTTTAAACTATGTAAATTTGATTTTCTTTCGATTGCCTGCATTCACAAAGCAAAGTAATATTCTTTAAAGAAATCTAATTTCTGAAACTTTAAATCAGTAAAAAAGTGACAAAGTAGTTTTACGTGGTATCAAACTGGTAAAGTTTGATATCCAGTTTTCCTTATACCTATATGACAATATATACATACACTTAATTCTTAATTTGTATTATATTTCGACCATTTATTTTTGTCGTACTTCTTTTTGAGTATCATTTTGATTTGTTTTTTCATTTGCCCTCCATATGTTTGCAATATTTGCATGAAAATAGTCTGCAGTTGAAAGTAAAAATTTTTCATCTTCTCTAAAAAGATCGTGTGCATATCGGAAAACGTAGGAGCTGTCACTTGCACCAGATGCTGTTGTTGTTCGAGCAGAAGATGCTGCTTGAAATTGAAAGTGTGGATGAATGAAAAAGAATTGAAAGTGTTTTTGGCTACTAAATCTAACTTTTAAAGACATGAAAACAAAGCTCTTTGATTAAACAAAAGTACCCAAAATATAGTTTTGGGATGTAAACTTATAGCACTATTCTAAGCTAAATATTTCAAACTTTTAATTTGTAAAACAAAAGTTATTATAGTCACTATTTTGTTTTGTATTTTGTTGAAGATACACTGTAAAAACGATTCAGAAACATGCCTGGAAAATAATAGGCAGCTGATATGCCCAATTTCTTCCTGTAACATATCTTGGAAAAAACCAGGAACGTTTTCCTCTAAATGTCAGTAACATTTTTGAAATTAACCTTGAAACTTTCTGAAGGAGTGCAAAATCTCCCCGGTTAAAGCCAGTCATGTCCCTAGAACCTTCTACAAAAAATCAGTAGGCTTAGTGTAATTGATTAGAACCTTCGTGATTTACCAAGAAAGCTCCATAAAAATCAGAGCTGCCACTGCCAAAGCTATGCAAGAACGAATTAAGCATATCTCTTGCCTGCAATTCCTGCATGGCAAAGTTGTAGCTATCCATTGACTTTTTCGCTTGCATTGGAGCTTAGTTTTTCGCTCGCATTGGTGCTTAGTCAATCTGAACAGGCCGTAAGCAACCTTAGGCCGATACACTTAATAAATACGCTCATTCAATCTTTAAACTGGTTGCTAAAAGTATTTTCCACAACAGTGAAAAGCCACAACAGTCAACAGTCCCGAGACGTTAGACGGAAATAACCAGTAACGTTACGGAATTTTTTTACAGTGTAAAATAAAAACATTTTTCTTTAATAATAACTTCTTAATAGTGTTAATTTTTTTTTAAGAACCCGGAATATGATTAGTAAAATTGAGGCAACAATATGAAAATTGTTCATAAATACAATTTCATCCAAATCTAAAATGAAAATTATGTCATTCCTCTTTCTGTTCAACCTCGAAAAATAGAAAACACGCTTTATATAACCGCTGTGCACGTACGTTTAGGATATAAACGGAATTGTTGCAATAAACACAGGTTACACTTGTGTATCAGTTATTTTCATCAAGTGTGGCAAAACTGAAGTGTTCGCTATGACTTTCCTCCTTAGGTTTTCCTCATTCTGTTTTCTTTTTAATGTTTTTCTTCTTGTTTTTATTTTATTTTCATCTAAAAAATCATGCAGTTAAATGCAGTTCATGAATTTCTAACGCATCAGCTTTGTGTAAATTGAATGCATACATTTTTAAATGGAGATGTATGATTTTCTTCCTTCATAATTTTCATACAGATTTTTTTCAAATATATTTTGAGGTAGCACGTATCGGCTAAATTATCAAATGAGTACAGCAGTATTTGCTTTTGTTATAATTAAAATTCAGTCTAAACTTTGGAGCACATTACATGCTTTTTATTTAATAATGTATTACCAATAACAATATATTATTAGTACTTATAAATACAGTCGAATCTTGATACCTCGAAGCTTATAACTCGAATATTCCTTTAACTGGAAATTTTCATCGAGTCTCAAATTCTTGAGAGTATAGGGGAAACTTCCTATAACTCGAACAACCAATAAAGAGAACGTTTTAGTTGGTCCATTGGGACTTCAAATTATCGAGATTTGACTGTAAATTATGAATGTATTAATATAATAATTATGTCATTAATATTTAGAATAGCATATTATTAATATTTTTTTTTCTAATCGTTAATTCACAATAGTTAATTTGAGACGGATTAGTTTTTCTAGACAGAAGAAACCTAAAATCTATAATAGAATTTAAATCATAATCAATGAATTGCATGCAATAAACCTAATTTGCTATTTATATTTTCCAAAGATGAACGTATAACACTAATAATTTTATTTCTATGCATGAAATACTACAAATACAGAGAGAGAATGAGAAAAAACATTCTTAACAATCCCAGACTAGGTACAACTTTAATGAAGTAGAATGTGAATATTTAATCTCGAAAATACTTTACTTCAAATTTCATTTGATCTTCTTAATTCAATTTGTTTTAACATCCTCTTCGTACCAATTAAGCATTCATTGGATTTTACTAAGATTAAAGAACTCCGTCTCTTTTGTTGCAAATCGCTAATGCATTTTACAAGCTCCCTTGAAAACATTATTTTTAGTGTTTAATTATCTAAATGTTTTATTTGCATGCGAGTAATTTTGTACTTTAAATTAGAATTAAATTTCTTCTAAAGCGTTATCACTCAAATAGTGATGTTCTTGCAACATATTATTTAATAAATAGATAACTGGTTGAAATTTAATCCATTTTTCCGGATGCTAAAATATTCTTTATAAAATTCTGAAAAATTTTGCAAAGGAATGCCCGTATCAGCACTTACTGTTAGTAGGTACAAAATAATGGTGTAAAAAACAATATTGTTATGAATGTCAATAATAGTTATTATGAACATAAAGTATTGTCTTTATTTTTTGTCTCAAAAACTTTATTTTTTTTCAAAAGAATACCATCTAACGAAAAGCAAAAATTGTTCAACTATTTTCGTTACAGCTCTTCAGCTTCTTTTCTGCAATTCTTCAGGTAATCGTATATTTTTTGAGTTAAAATATACTAATATTTGCGAAAGAGCACGTACATCAAGGCTCAGTATCTGAGTAAGTATAAAATAGTGGAGCAAAAACAATGATAATAATAGTACCAATCATGATAATGTAAACCATAAATCAAAAGAATACTATCTAACAAAAGCATAAATGGTTCAACTATTTTTGCTGCAATTCTCCGTTATGGCTTCGTAAACCGAAACGTTTACTTTAGTGCTTGTTCCAGTCAGTTTACTTGTCTTTCAAACTGACATTTCTTGTGTATGACTAATTGCCGCGAATAAATAGAATGCGAAATGATGACTGTTACGCATCAGAAATCTACGTAGTAGGACACGAATGTTTTGGGACTACTGTCACCAATGACAGCCAAAGCATGAATTCAAAGTAACACGATGAAATGCATTCTATTATGTCTCCCTTTAACGTTCGGATAGTTTAACCGATGCCATTTGATTCAATTGCACGCGTAGAAGAGTTTTACTTTTTTTTATATAGCAAAGGAATCATTGTAATCTCGAAAAACATTTTTACGCAAATATCGGTCAGAGTTTCTATTTTGCTCACCCCTGATCGTATATTGAGTGGTTTTGTATCTAAGAACTCATGGACACCCGAAATATCCAACTTGGCGACCCCCGAGGGCTAAACTATCACAAGTTTTCTCGTGGCTTCCGTATATGCATAATGTGTGTATGTATGTATTTTGCGTTGCTCAAAAACAGTATGTTGTAGAAGGTAGAAACAATATTTTAAAAATATTTTGCTATTACTGAGAAAAAACGTTACTATTCAAGAGTTTGTCTTCTCGAAAAGAGGAATACCTGCTCAACTGTGCTCTAAATGGCAAAATCTATATAAAATTATTTACATTTTAAATTAAAAATTTATTTATTTTAATTAATTTTAGTTTAATTTTATTTTGTGAATATCATCACCACTTTCAATGAAAATAGTATAGTTACATTAATAAAAATATACAACTTATATTTTGAATGTTTGATATAGAGTATATAACTGTTTGAAATAATTTTTTTGATTGACCGTTTTAAAGTGAAGAGTTTAAGCGAATATTTAAGAACTTATATTTGTAAGAGTTTTGCTTTTTCACTCTTCCATGTACAATTTTTATATTTTTTTTTACAAAAATTCGATTCAATCGCTTTCTTGTATTAATATCGGTACTTTTATTAACAAAAATTAAAAGTTGAAATAGTAACACCATAACTTCTTACAGATATTACAATTTCTATGAAATTTCTTATCAAGAGAAAACATAATACTTTTATTAAGAATCTCTAGGATTTTGCCTAGATGAACAATGCAATAAGTCTACAATATTTCATGGATATTATTTTCAAGACAAGTGGCATAAGAAATGTAATACTATTCACGTGAAAAGGTTCTATTCCTGTAAGATTTTGAAGATTAATGTATCTTGCTTCCGCAGGAAATAAATCTTTTGGAATGAATATTTGATATCCCATAACTGGAACGTCAGGAAAAATAAGTCTGCTATGATTGATGCACAAATTGAATATTTGCAGTTTAAGAAGCTGCATGCTGAATTTTCAATTTAACCAATTAAACTTGTTAAATTAATATCTTACACAACTATATATAGTTATTTATTTTCTACCATAAAATTATATCATTAGTTTGCTTTATTGTAAAAGCAAAACTAAATATGACATAATAATAATAATAATAATTACGATAGTAATAATAACAACACTGATACTGACAACAACACACAACAACAACACCAACAACACCACCACCACCAACAACAACAACAATTAATAATAATAATAATAATAATAATAATAATAATAATAATAATAATAATAATAATAATAATAATAATAATAATAATAATAATGTTTACGCTTTCGAAATTATTTTTATCTGATTTATGAATCCTGACATTAGCTAAAATTAATTAATGAATTCAAATAAGTAGATTATAGGAAACAATACGACACACATCTATTTTAAAAATTTTATGTATTAGCAGTTGTTTTGATGAATATCTAGAAATTGCAAAACTCAGAACATTGCGTACAAACCTACTTACAAGCTCCTTTTAAGGCTCAATCTCCAATTTAAATGTATTTAATGTTGTACCTCTACTGATATCTTAATTTAAGTATACGCCTTTTTTCTGTCATTTTAAACAGTTAATATAAAATAAAAGTTATATAAGTTATATTTAAAGGATTTTGTGTGTGTGTGTTTTTTTTTTATCTGCTTCTTTTTTTAGACAAACTAATGATTAACAAATTCTGCATTTCCTTTCTAGGGAAATAGAGATTTAGATTTTTATAAAAAGAAATAACTTGTAATTAAAAAACTTAAATAATTTTAAATCTTTTAATATAAATACAAATACAAATGTGACAACCAGCAACAGGCTTTTGGCCCAGCTAATCTGGTCCTAGTCAATTTATTAGCCCCAATGAAGATCAGTGGCCCTCTTATCAACCCCCTTGCCCATTACCACCTCTTCTGGTAAGCTGTTCCAAGTGCCCACAACCTTATTGAAGTAGTAGTTTTTCCTTATTTCCAGGTTAGCCTGAGATTTGAATAGCTTAAAACAATCATCCCTTGTCCTGCTTTCGGTGCAAAAATTTGACCCATTAACATCATTCATTTTGATAAATTTAAACAACTGAATCATGTCCCTTCTGATCCTCCTTTGCTCCAGGCTATACATACTAAACCTATTAAGTCTGGTATCATAATCTAAATCTGAAAGTCCCAGTACTGGTCTAGTTACTCTTCTTTGAACCCTTTCCAATACATAAATATCTTTCCTCGGATAAGGCGATTTATTGGTTTACAAACATGTTTCAGAGATTAACATTTTAAAACTTCAAACTCCTTATAACACTGTGAAATAAACATTACAGTTTGGAATTTTTAATTGGAAACAGACTACGATTTTGTTGCTCTTGTGCTATTTTTTAATTTTTTTTCTTTGTTACAATTTCGTTTCACTCTTTTCTTTATTTAAATAACATTTTCTTTTCAAGATCTTTGAACCACTTAAGGAAATAAAAGTAATTTGCCAAGCATATCAATTAAAATGGCAACTTCTACAATTTTACCGGTTTACCAAAAGCATAATGACATTTAAGAAAACTTTCTTGTTTGAAAGTAAGTGATATTTTCTTTCTATTCCATCTATTGAATCGGAATTTCATTGTGTAGTTTCGGAAACCTTTCCGGGCATCTCCAGGGAACTTCAGCAGCTTTTGTGAATAATTGTTCTAGAATAAATTAGGAAACTTCGATAAAAGATGTAATTGATTCCGTTTACTTCCCATTCAGAATTCTCAAGGAATGAGTAATGGATAATGCTTGTATTATCGGCGCTTTTATCTTAGACACGTTAAAGAATTAATGGAGTGTTTGCAATATTTCGAAACGAGTTGAATTCCCTCATTTTGCAAAAGAACTCCGAACACATAATAAAAAATTCATGCTTCTTTTTAAATCTCAAGAAATTCCTGCCATTATAATTCTCTGCTTTATATTTTCTAGTACTTGTGCGTTTGTTTCACTAAAGCTCACTTATTAAAGGACATTTTTATTTTTATCTTCCTTCATTAAGTTATGCTAAAATTCTATAGGATGCAAGAGGTTCGAATCGGTTATTATCTAAGTTAAATCTTGAGATAGGTCATAAACGTTTTCAAAAACACAGGAATTTTCATCACACTGAATTATTTAATGTATTTAATTATTGATAGTATTTAATGTAATTATTTAACGTATTATACATGTGAGTCATTTATTATTAGAAACAGTTTAATTCAACATTTTTAAAATGAAATGTTAAATGAGACAATGTAAAAACGATTCAAAATCACTTCTGGAAAATAATAGGCAGTTGATGAGCCCAATTTTTGCTAGTAACATATTTTGCAAAAACCAGGAATGTTTTCCGCTAAAAGTCAGAAACTTTTCGGAAATTTTCCTTGAAACTTTTTGAAGAATTGGGAAATATCCCCTGTTAAATCCAGTTATAACTCGGAACCTTCAAGAAAAATTAGGTAAGTTTAATGTAAATGGTAGGTAGGTCTAGGTTTAATTAGAACCTTCCTGATTTACCAAGAAAGCTCCAGAAGCATTAGTGCAACCATAGCCAAAGTAAGAGAGAATTGCAAGCTTATTCCATGCCTGATATTTCTGTCTTGCGAAGCTGCAGCTATCCAGATTCTCATTCGCTCCCTTTGGGAGCTTAGTCAATTTGAAAGGGGCCGTAATTCAATCTCTAAACCAGTAGCTAAAAATATTTTTCACAACAGTGAAAAGTCTGCTTTCGTGTAACTTGTAGCAATTCAGGAAACTTTTTTGCTTAGAAACTTGATTTTACGGGGAAATAGGTGAAAGCCTTTGAAATCTCGAAATGTTCCTCAGAAATAACCAGTAACGTTTCGGAATTTTTTCGGACACACAAAAGCATTTCGCCTCTGCCCACTCTATTTCTTTTCAAATGGAAGTAATTTCAACTTTTAAAACCTTTGACGTAATATTATTTTTTAATTAGCAGTGTTAACTTATTTTTTCAGATAAAAATCAACTTGGTTTGGGCTGGTTTTGAAAAAAAAAGCAATTTTTTTCCCATTAAACCCACTCCGATTCTGATAAGTTTCCTGTGGTATCTTAATTTTACGCTTTTTATTAGCTTGTAAAATAAAAACAAATATGGGTTAAAAGGGCTGTTTTTATAATGATGTTACTTACGTTTTTTTTTTTTTTTTTTTTTTTTTTTTTTTTTTTTTTTTTTTTTTTTTTTGCATTCGTGTAGTGATGGTACAGAATTTAAGCATGTATTAAATTCTTTATGAAACGAAATCGGTTTTGGCAGCAGTTTTCAACTGAAATAGCGAGGTTCGCCCTAAATTAATTTGTAGCGTAACAGTGCCAATCAAGAAGTCTAAAGCTTGGAAGTAAAAAATCTTTCAGAAACTTATACGTTGAGCTAGTTTTAAAAAAAAGGCTCATACTAAACTCGAGAACCTTTATGCTCTAATAAATAATTAAAATTAAAATTAAAAAAAAAGAGTTGAAGAAAAATAAATATAATACAAAGCAGTTTTATTTCGTATTAAATAAAACTTTTGCTTACATAAGTAAATGATCTTTTTACGCATTCATAGAGCACTCTTAATGCAATATCATATGTCCTCCTGGTTATTTTTATTAAATAAATTTATACTAAAATTATAAAGAGGGAGAGAGAGAGAGAGAGAGTGGATTTTTGTATGTTTATATGTTCGAGGTAATATCCGGAACCATTGCAACTAGGGGTTGCAATACCGAACCAAAAATTCAATACCGGTATTTGGTATTTTTAAAATGTGATACCGGAATACCGGTATTAATATCGGTATTTGAAATTTCGCAATAAATGCTTGAAAACATATTGTTTTGTTGCTACATTTCATAATTTTGTACGAAAATTGTATTACTTATGAAAACGTATTGTGAACAAATATAAAGCGAAAGAACAAATATTATAATAAAAAAATAATGGTTGGAAAAATAACGTGATGAAATAGTTGAACTGTCTTTAAGCCTGGAACTCATTTTAGTGCTCAACTTTCTTGCAGTTGAAGATACTCTTTCTGAATTCACGCAGGTCGGCGGTACGGTAAACAATGAGCGATACACCTCCTCTAATTGTCTAGAAGAAGAATTGTCGTCTTCAAATACTTGTGTCTCTTCCATGATATTTTTGTATTAATCCTTTTGTATGTGTGTGTTTCTTTTGTATTGTGTGTATTGTTATTATTTTTCAAACAATTTATAGCTAGTTGCAATTTCTTGCTGAGAATCGATGCCTTTCCAATTTTAATTTCCTTCTATCATTTTCTCTTGGGCAAAATGAGGCTTGTGTTTGCTTTTTTTTAGCCCTTTGTTTTAAAATTTACGATAAACTCATTTGATCTTGTTAGTGTCATTTACTCATTTTCGCTTTCTTTTCAAAATTCGATACGATATCATTTTGCAATTTTCCGCTACTTTTGTTTGATAATATATTTTTTTAGTTCGTTCGTCAAAAGCCAAATTTTTACATCAATACATCGATTTTGTTACTGTATCATAGGAAAAGAAATATACGTTTAAAATAAAAGTAGGTATCTGATAAGTTAAATTGAAAACTCTTTAATTAAACTACTTTTTTATTTTCAGCTAATACCTAAAGTACTGCTATTTTACCTCAGCTAATACCGGTATTTCGAAATTGCGAAATTGCTCGAAATACCGGTATTCGGTATATCGGTATACCAGTATTGCAATCTCTAATTGCAACTATTGTAAAAATTCTTTCACTACCTGAAAGGTGCATTTTACGGAGTGACATAGGCTATAAATTATACATATATGTATTTGTAGTAAATTTTTAAACCATTAGTTTGACTTCGCTACCGGTTTATGCTTCGTAATTTTCATTCTTCTAAACGTAAAAACCAAACACCAATTGTACCGTATTCGCATCAACAAAATGGCTGAAGGTGTTCTTCGAGCTGAATGCTGAGGTATGGAAACACGTGATAGAAAAAAAAGTCACAAAAACTGCCAAAAGCTTTACATGTATTTGAGGCTGCGAAGGATAAGGTGTATAGCATTCTATTTACCTTGGATATTGCTGAATTATAACTGAAATTTGATTCGAGAAAATAAGTTTTTTATTTCAAGTAGTGTAGATACACGATATTAATCCGTGTTTCTAAAAGTTGTAATTTTGCATGCATTTCCACCTATACTTTAAGGGTTATTTTTTCATATTAAAATCGAAATGAAAAGCATCTGCTAAGGAATTCACTTAAGTACATTTAGTTTAGAAAATTATCAGCTCAAAAAGTAATTGCACATGAGTAACGTATATTCAAAGTTAAGAGTTGAAACAATTACGGACAAAGAACATTCGACAGGAAAAATATTGACAAAAAGAAAAAAAAATAAATAAAACTATTTGGAGAAATGTTCTTCATGATGACCATATTTAAGCTTTTAAAAAGATATAATTAAATACTAGGGTCTGGTGGGGTGAAGTGGTCATAAAATCGTAGGTTTTCAACATAGGTGGATAATAAATACAATAAATTCTTTAAACACTTTAACTTTTTTTGTTGTTATTTTACATTGCATTATTCAAGAACACGGTTCATTGAATTTTAGGAAGAAAAATATTGATTTTAGTAGTTTTATAGCACATTCTTTTCCCTATGTTTTTATGACCACTTTACCCCATGGGGTGGGGGAAAGTGGTCACAGCATGGGGTAAAGTGGTCATAGTTAAAAATAGGTGCAAAACCGTTACAAATAACCCTAATACTTGTATATTTTGGTTGTTTTTGTAGTTACAAATATATTCACGAGCACATGTGTGTACACACCAATATTTACGTATCGTGTTATACACGAGTAAACACGTTCCTATATGAGTAGATACATGTATACATCAGATACATGCATGCACGTGCCTACTCAAGTATATACGTGTATATACGAGTATATAAGCATGTATACGTAATTACCTACAGGAGTGTATACGTGTCTACACGAGTACATACGTGTCACGTGTATATACGTTTCACGTATATATACTACACGAGTATATACGCGTATAAACGAACATCATATGCGCATATGCATTTGCATCTCGAGAACTTACGTGCATAATTGAGTATATACGTGTATAGTTGATGTATATACGCATTTATAAGTGTACATACATACATACACTGGTATACACGAGTTAATTCGTGGATATATCCAGTGCGTCTTTGTACGTGTCTACTCACGGAAATATAATATGGAAGCACGGGAATATACGCATGTATACTTGTAAACGCGATAATATACCTGTAGAGAGGTATATACGTACATTTACGTGTATACACCAGCACATGCATGTATACACTAGAATATACGCTTATATACTTGTCGTCCTACAGTGTGAATGTACGCTCTTGGGCAAAAATCAAAGGGCCGTGAGAGGGAAGGATAAGAAGCAAAGAATCAAAAGGAAGTTATAATCACTGACGCGCTACATGCACACAAAGCCAGAAACTAATGGATGCAGAACAGGGCACAAATTTGTTGCGCAAAAAAATGATTTTACTTAACATTTTAGTTTTTAAGAAATATTTAGAGCAGTTGTTAAAGGTTACGGCCTGTAGTAGCTCTAATACACGCATCGCAAAAAAGACGCAGCGGCTGATGAAAGTTTTTGAAAAGTCTCGTTATTGCAACAGTGAGTGATCTGTGAATGCGACGTATGTATTACAGCTGCAGGCTGCAAATTTCATCAATCGCTTTACAACTTTCTTAAGACCGAAAATGTTGCGTACATTTGTCTTTGCGTAATAAATTTGTGACCTTTTTTGCATCCATTAGTTTCTGGCTTTGCGTGCATGTAGCGCGTCAGCATTGTGCTTGTGACCATATGTTCTTTATGATTCTTGCTTCTTATCCTCCCCTCTATCACTTTTTATGATTTGTTCAAGAGTTTAAACTCACCCTGTATGCTTGTATTTCTTATGCTTGTGTGTAAGTGTCTACCTGAGTATATAAGTGTTTGTATGTATACGAGTATAAGCGAGCATATACGTGTATAGTAGAATGTATAGCTACATGGATAAAAATACTTGCAAGCAACCCATGTACGTATTTATTTGTGCATATATGTGAATACGTCCATGTACGTGACTACACGAGCATATATGCGTATATATATACGCATATACTCATATATTTAACCCCGTTTACTGTAAAAACAATACATATTAAGTAAAATTAATATTTAATTTGTATCTGCCTTCTACTTAAAGATTAAGTGACATTAGAAGAATAATATTCGTTAAGCCTAATATTATGACCACTTTACCCCATCTTACTTAAATTGTTATAAAAAATTATCGGAAATTGATTCAACTAACTGCTAACCAGTAAGAGTTCTTGAGACATGTAGGAAGAAGCTTCCTGTGCAGTCAATCTGTTTATAATTATAACAAACAAAGTTTTCCATGGAAGTTAAAAGAGGTGTTTAGATTTTAAAATGTTTCATATTCACCCAAAATATTTTTTTTCTTCAAATAAAAATTTGCCAGTTGTGAAATTTTGTATTCAAAATATAGTTTCTAATCGCCTTACTCTAAAATAAAATTTTCACCTTCATTCGAACATTTATTTCCAAGCTATAGCCATTTATTCGACGTGTGACCACTTTCCCCCCACCAGACCCTATAGTTTACAAATCTATTATCAGAAAATATCAGAAAGAAATTGCCAAAAAAATGTAGAGGCATGTGAAAAAAAGCAAGTTTTCGGAAGAAAACGAGTAAAAGAGGTTGAAAATCATTCCTGGATTGAAAAAGACTTGTTGAAATTGACACTTGTTGAAATTGACCTATTTCAACGAATGGCCACATACAGTTGTTCCAAAAAAAAAAAATCAATACACTACACTTTAGGGTTGACTGTATCTGCCGCTACATGTGGTTTAACGGGTTGTGCTTTTGAGCCATATCAGGAGTCGAGTAACTCCTGATCTAGCATCCCTAAAAGTATTGATTTAGGATAGAAACTTAGAGGACATTGTGAACACTACAGATTTAACCCACACTAGTCACTAGTAGCGTAAAAGGAAGATCTTTGAATGGGAAGTATCAAAACCAGGAATATCCAGTTTCGAGTCTAATGCTTTATCGATCAGGCAGCCTGATATCCAACAAGAGAGTTTGGATGGAACAAAACCAGCAAGAAATAAGAGAAGAAAACTAGTTTCTTTAAGCTCATGAGATTTCAATAACACTTTATTAGGCTATTAACTTAATGATGCTTAGACTTTTACAATGCCGTGAGATCAAAATGATACTTAAGCAAGGTAACTAGTAAAAAAAATCTATTATTTTTTAAACAAAAAAATCTTCTTTTTCAATATTAGTCCCTGATAGCAGCTAGTGTTTGAATATAATAGTTAATCGCAAACATAAAATAAAGTGTTTTCATTTTTATCGCACTTACGAAGCATATTTTTAATTGATTTGGTAATAAAGTATGTCACGTTTATAAATAATTTTAGAGTCATGAAGTTTTACTTTCTTATTTCAATGAATTTTTCCTTAAATAAAAAAAAAACGAAAAAACGCTGAAATAATCAAAATTAAAATTGACAATTTTGTTGCACTCCATAGCAAAATTATGCCGGTTCGAAGAATAGTATCTTTCGCTCTGATATGTTAGAATGTTTCTCTCTCCAACACTTCTCTTGGAAAAGATTTAATTAATAATACGAGTACAGTATGCAGCTGCACTCTTATTTCCTGTGCATTTGCTTTTGGAAGTAGAACTATTTGATTCAGCAAAAACATTATTAATCTCTAAGCAAAGATAATTCGACAAGTTGAGAGTTTGAAAACATTCATAAATGTTGTTCATAACATCGTAGATATGTTTGATGTAATTAGTGCTTGTCTCAGTAGTAAAGAGCGTCGCTTGGGAGTATATTTATGTTTTAAACAAGCGTAACAATAGAAAATAGTTTACGAAGTAAACTTTGAAGACATTGTTTGTAGCATCATTGTAAGATACCTAATAAAGTATACGTTGTGATCTGTAATTACATTAAAATACTATAAATTGAACAACGTCATGATAAAACATTTTCTCATCCAAAATTCTATTGCAACTTTTTATACATTATCCAGTCTTGTTATTTGATTAGTTGAAATACGAAGAGAAAACTTTAACAATTGATGATTTACTTATTTTGTGCTGCTTAAACAAGTATTGTTTACACTAGTTACATATGAATAATAAACAGCTACGAAAGCATATTTTTGATTTTATATGTTACTCAAATACAGTTATAATGCAATACATTTGTTTTCATAAATACATGAATCTATCATAAATAAAACTTAAAAATTCTATAGCTTGAAAATTTAAATTTATTTTATATGTCAGAAACAAATACTGTGTTTTAAACAAATTCAAAAGTTTGGTGAAAACATTATTACAATGTACTTTTTCTGTTATATATATATAATATAAAAATAAACAATAATATAAAAATAAACAACGAAGAAAATTTCTCAATGGGGCAGAAATCAGTAGGGTCTGGTGGGGGAAAGTGGTCAATGGGGGTAAAGTGGTCATACGTCAAATAAATGGCTATAGCTTGGAAATAAATGTTCGAATGAATGTGAAAATTTTATTTTAGAGTAAGGCAGTTAGAAACTACATTTTAAATATAAAAGTTTATAACTGGCAAAATTTTATTCGGTAAAAAAAAAATATTTTGTGTGAATATGAAAAGTTTTAAAATCTAAACGCCTATTTTAACATCCTTGGAAAATTTTGTTTGTTAGAATTAGGAACAGTTTGACTGTATAGGAAGCTTCCTACATGTCTCAAGAACTCTTACTCATTAGCAGTTAGCTGAATCTATTTTAGATAATTTTTTAGAACAATTTAAGTAAGATGGGGTAAAGTGGTCATAATATTAGGCTTAACGAATATTGTTCTTCTAATGTCACTTAATCTTTAGGTATAAGGCAGATACAAATTAAATATAAATTTTACTTAATATGTATTGTTTTTACAGTAAACGGGGTTAAATATACGAGTATATGCGTATATATACGCATATATACTCGTGCAGACATTTACATAGACGTATTCACATAAATGCGCCAATAAATACGTATATGGGTATCTGCAAGTATTTTTTATCCATACAGCTATACATTCTACTATACACGTATATGCTCGCTTATACTCGTATATATAAGAACACTTATATACTCAGGTAGACACGTATATACGCGTACGAACTCGAGTAGACACTTACATACAAACATATGATATAAAAGTATACAGGGTGAGTTTACATTCTTGAGCAAATTATTAAACGGCGTTTAAGGAGAGGATAAGAAGCAAGAATCAATAAGGAACATATGGTCACAAACACAATGCTGATGCGCTACATGCACGCAAAGTGAGAAATTGATGGATGCTAAAAAAATCACAAATTTATATATATATATATATATATATATATATATATATATATATATATATATATATATATATATATATATATATATATTACATTACACAACATGAAAGTTTTAAAGCGATTAATGAAATTTGTGGCCTTCAGTTGTAATACAGGCGTCGCATTCACAGATCCCTCTCTGTTGCAATAACGAAACTTTTGAAAAACTTTCATCAGTCGCTGCGCCTTTATTGCGATGCGTGTATTAGAGCTACTACAGATCGTAACTTTCAACAACTGCTCTAAATATTTCTTAAAAACTAAAATGTTAGATAAAATCATCTTTGTGCAACAAATTTGTGCCCTGCTTTGCATACATCAGTTTTTGGCTTTGTGTGCATGTAGCGCGTCAGTGATTATAACTTCCTTATGATTCCTTGCTTCTTTTCCTCCCCTCTCACACCCCTTTGATTTTGCCCATGAGCTCAGATTCACTCTGTAAGCCGACATGTATATAAGCGTATATTCTCGTGTATACATACATGTACTGGTGTATACGCATAAATGTACGTATACATGTCTATACAGGTATATAATCGTGTTTACACGTGTACATGCGTATATACTCGTGCTTCCATATTATATATACATGAGTAGACACGTACAAAGATGCACTGGATATATCCACGAATTAACTCGTGTATACTCGTATATTGTATGTATGTACACTTATATATGCGTATATACGTCTACTATACACATATATACTCAAGTATGCACGTATTTTCTCGAGATACAAGTGCATACGCGCATATGATATTCGTTTATAAGCGTATATACTCTTATATACATGTGACACGTACATATACGTGACACATATATACATGTGACACGTATACACTCCTGTAGGTAATCACGTATACATGCTTATATACTCGTATATACACGTATATACTTGAGTAGGCACGTACATGCATGTATCTAATGTATAGATGTATCTACTCTTATAGGAACGTGTTTACTCGTGTATACACGACACGTATATATTCGTGTATACAAGCATGTACTCGTAAATATACTTGTAACTATAAAAACAACTGAAATATACAAGTATTAGAGTTCTTTATAACGGTTTTGCATATATTTTTAACTATGACCACTTTACCCCATGCTATGACCACTTTCCCCCACCCCATGGGGTAAAGTGGTCATAAAAACATAGGGAAAAGAAAGCTTTATAAAACTACTAAAATCAATATTTTTCTTCCTAAAATTCAATGTACCGTGTTCTTTAGTAATGCAATGTAAAATAACAATAAAAAAAGTTTAAGTGTTTAAAGAATTTGTTGCATTTATTATCCATTTAAGTTGAAAACCTACGATTTTATGACCACTTTACCCCACCAGACCCTAGTGTTTTTTGATCTATTTGTGCAGGGTAAAATCACTAGTTGCGGATAGGGTAATAGTTGCCAATGAGCACTTTCACTTTTTGACATCAGCAGAAATTGGCTTTTGTATAATTTTTACTGCACATGTTTGCTTATGACCCCATCATTTGGGGATTAGATATGCCTTTTCGTGAGAGGGGAACGTGCTTTATTTATAATTGCATAAAAATAAAATGTAAAAAATATTTTTAAAAAAGCAAAATGTAAAATTTTGCATTTACTTCAGTATTTTACTCAGATAATTGAAATACTCAGAAAAGACATCCAAAGTATATAGTTTGGTTTAGCAATAAAAACTTTCATCTAGTTTCTTCATTCTTGTTTTCCAGACAAATTATTTGTATCCATAAAAATTCAGTTCACAGCATGGGAAGTAACTGAAGAAGTTTAGCACCACGGCATTTGGTAAACCTAAGGTACCATGGTGATGGTAGATAGTTGAGGAAATAAGATGATGGTTCTGTTGTCACTATACCATCCACAGAGATCCTCCGTGTTCATTAATGGTGACTGGGTCACGTTAAATAGGTCGTAGTCACCAAGTCATACAAATGAATAAATACTTTTATAGGTGCTTGACCAGGAATTGCTCGGCTTTTCGTCCGGATAAAAAAAAACTCTCTTCAAGTCCCCATCCAACCTGTTAAACCACAATTAGTGGTATATACGGGAGACCCTGGAGTGTGATATGTGATAAACGATCTACGCTATAAAGCAATGTATGCTAAGACATTGCTATATAGCAATGTATGCTAAGACTTCACGCTGAAAGGTAAGGTTGCTAAATCTTTTTGTTCTATTGCTAAACTAGACGATGATTATTTTCTTTCCCTATTGACATTATGTTAGTCCATGATACATAAAGGCCTGATAATAAAATCAAATGGTAACACTGTTCCAAACTCCTTCCTGTTGTTACTATTGAAGAATATGATATGTGGTTTAAATCCTTAGATCGCTTTAGTTCCATTGCTCGTTCTTGCAACCAGTGGCATTTGCTCTGTAATATCGAAAATCTGCAGTCAAGATTTTATTATAGTTTAGGTCAGTACACTGTGTACATTCGTGTATAAATTATGCTTTTGCTTTGAAAAGTTTTGTATATTTTCTTATCCTCTGGGTGATTCGTTGCGATGAGCTGAATCTTCAGCTGACAGAAGTTGAGACAAACCTAACTTGGCAGAGTCAAATCGCTTTGATTAGGATCTGCATAACCTTTCCAACGCTGCTAGTTTGCCTCTACTGTAAGCACTGACCGTTAAATGCCAAATTTTTAAATTTAATGTTTAAGAATGCACAGACAGAATGTTGTCACATCCTGACAATTAATTTTTGGAACGCTGTTCTACATTTAATTCAGCGTATTTTAACTTTAAATGCTTGTAATCCTTTTAATTAAGTTTTAAAAAACTCAATAAGAGCAATCTGAATTCAACATCTATGAATGTAACGCATCATGTTTTCTGCTCCGTGTTTTTTTTTCTTTTTTCAATTTATAGGGGAAGAGTGGGTGCAATGAGACACAAAAATTCAATCTTACTTTTGACTATGAAAAAGCATTTGATTTCTTTTTCAATTTATAGGGGAAGAGTGGGTGCAATGAGACGCAAAAATTCAATCACATTTTTTACTATGAAAAAGCATTGGAATCTTTTTGAGCCATCGCAATTGCTTATTGCTTTCATTTGACTGTTTTTGGCGTCCTATCATTTTATTTTCCCACCGCCACCCTCCGCACCATCACCGTCGACCGGTTCCTCACGATGCTGCTCCTATAGCGAAAGCCGTCTCCAGGCTGCGTCCATGTCCTACACACACGCGCATACACACACAACTACACACGCACACACGCACACACACACATACACATACACGTACACACACATACACCTACACACATACACACACAAACACATACACACAGGCATGCATACAGGCACCTACACATACACACACACACAAAAACATACACACAACTACCCACACATTCATGCCTGCACACAGACACAAACACGTATGCCTACACACACATACACATACCCTCCCCCCCCCACACAACTACCCACACTTATGCCAGCACACAGACACAAACACACATGCCTACACACACATATACACCCCTACACACAAACACATATACCCTCCACACACAAACACACACGCCTACATACACACACTCGTGAATGCGAAAAACATAATTTGAATACAAGATGTAAAAATTCAAATTAATTTTTTCTTTTTTTTTGAGCAATCACGATTGCTTATTGTTCTTACTTGACTGTTTTGATGTCCTATCATTTTATTATCACACCGCCATCCTCCGCACCATCACCGTCGACCGGGTCCTCACGATGCTGCTCCTATAGCGAAAGACGTCTCCAGGTTGCATCCATGTCCTACACACACGCGCATACATACACAACTACATACACACGCACACACACACACGCGCATACATACACAACTACACACACACGCACACACACACACAAACACATACATCTACACACACATACACAAACACATACAGACAACTACCCACACATTCCTGCCTGCACACAGACACAAACACACATACCTACACACACATACACATATCCCCTACACACAAACACACACGCCTACATACGCACACTCGTGATTGCGAAAAATATAATTTGAATTCAAGATGTCAAAATTCAATTTTTTTTTTTTTTTCAATTTATAGGGGAAGAGTGGGTGCAGTGAGAAGCAAAAATTCAATCACATTTTTGACTATAAAAAAGCATTGAAATTAGTTTTTTTTTTCAATTTATAGGGGAAGAGTGGGTGCAATGAGACGCAAAAATTCAATCGCATCTTTTACTATGAAAAAGCATTGGAATCAATTTCTTTTAAATTCTATAATATGTGTTACTGTAAAATCATTTTATTGCTAAAATTAATGTTAAATAATAGTCTAATAAAAGAATAATAACACAAATTTAAGTACATAAAACAAGGCAAGAAACGATACAACAAGGAATGCAAAAAAATTACTTTAATGGGGTTAAATTAGGATGACGTAATTATTTTTCTCAGTTTAGAACTGAAAGCAACTCTCTTTCTTAAATAATGTATTTGACTTTACAAAAGTGTTACAAGTCTGGAAATAGCTTAACAGAAAATAAATTAATGCTGTCTCACTGTTTCCCTGTCTTACTGTACCCTCTCCTCTACTAGAGTTTTGGATTAAGTAATAAATATTTAAAGAAAATGAACTGAAATAATAGTTATAAAAAATTAATTTGAATTTTGACATCTTGAATTCAAATTATGACTTTCGCAATCACATGCTTTTTTGCGTGTGTGCAGGCATGTGTGTATGAGGGTATGTGTGTATGTAGGCGTGTGTGTTTGTGTCTGTGTACAGGTATGTGTGTGTGGGGTATGTGTGTATGTGTGTGCGGGTATATGTGCGTGTGTGTGGGTATATGTGTGTGTATATGTGTGTGTGTATATGTGTGTGTGTGTAGGTATATGTGTGTGGGTATGCGTAGGCATGCGTGTGTGTATGTATGCATGTATGTGTGTGTGTGGGTATATGTGTGTGGTGATGTGTAGGCATGCGTGTGTGTATGTATGCATGTATGTGTGTGTGTTGGGGTATGTGTGTATGTGTGTGCGGGTATATGTGCGTGTGTGTGGGTATATGTGTGTGTGGGTATTTGAGTGTGTGTTTGGGTATATGTGTGTGTGTGTGGGTATATGTGTGTGGGTATGTGTAGGCATGCGTTTGTGTATGTATGCATGTATGTGTGTGTGGGTATGTGTGTATGTGTGTATGAGTAGTTGTGCATGTATGCGTGTAGGATATGGACGCAACCTGGAGACGGTTTTCGCAGAGGAGCAGCATCGTGAGGCCGGTCGACGGTGATGCGGCAGGGGAGGTGGGGGGAAAATACAATCATAGCACGCCAGACAAACAGTCAAGTGAGAACAATAAGCAATCGTGATTGCTCAAAAATCGATAATCCAAAAACAGTTCGAGATCGACTTGCTTTATACATTTATTTTTCATTCCCTTCAGAATTACCCAAAGATGAGCCATCAATCACTGACATACCTCAAAAAAAAATATTTTTGGGGAGTCCCCAATTTAAACTCTGACCACGTTTAAACTGTCTTACTTGGGAGAGCAAGTTATCTCTCCAAACCGGCGAATAAAAACGCAAAAAATTGTAACTATGAAGTATCAAGTAAAAAATAACACTAGAGGTGACATTTCTGTATTATTCTGTAGGTAGTACGTATCGCTAATAAAAATATTTCTGACTGATAAACTGAACTAAACTCTGAGCATTTTAGCTGCAGGGAGAAAGTGCATGTTTCATAAAAATGTTCCTATATAACTAAAATTTTCGTTTTCATTTTTAATATAGTTTAAATTCTAATTGTTTTTTATAAATTTAAATGCTTGCAAAATTTAATAAAAAGTTTTTTTTTTGGAATTTTTTCAATTGTAAATTCGAATAGCTGTATAAATTATTAAATTCGCAAACTAGAGAAGATGAAAAAAAGAAAATTGAAAAAAAATGCATTTTCTGATTATTTTAAATGTATTTATCAATATCAGAATAAAAATGTTGAAAGAAGGGATACAACTCCCGAGAGGTTCATTAATTTATAACATGAAATTGGCATTATTTATTATCATTTAAATATCAATGAATAATTTTTTAATTCATTTAATCAAGAATTATGATAAATGGTTTGTTTTGCTCAATGTTTATTTAGGTCAAATACTCGTACATAAGTTCATTTTTGCAAAATGTTAATTTTAGATAAATATTATCGAATTTTAATCTAACTTTTCTGAGTTATTATTTAAGAAACTGAAATGGTTAATTATACCGCAATGAATGTGATAATTTTCTTAAATATTTAATTCTGATAATTGGATAAAAACAACAGAGAGTTTTCGTCATTTTAACAGTTCAATAGCTGGTTGTTAAAACAAGTTCAATAATAATTCACAAAACGTAAAACTGCATAAATATATCCGTATATATTTTCATTTTACGAAATTTTATGTGTATTTTTTTCTTTATCAGTTTCCGTAGGCTATAAGTTTGTACTTTTATTTCTGCTTTGATAAATTTCGTTTTAAATATATTTTATAAAACATTAAAAACGAGTCCTTTGCGAATCTCTGTAATCAAACTAATAGTAATTTTGATGAAGTTGCAAACAAAATTTCGCAGTAAAATTCCCATTTTGCAGCATTTTCGTTACTGCATCTCTGTACTACTCCATAAACCCTAAAAGTACATTTCTCCCAGTAAATATTAATAAAATAAATGGCATGTTATAAATAAAATGTGGTTCTTCAGATAAAATAGGTATTGCAGCGTGCTTATCGTTAAACAAATTTCAAGTTCTTTTTAATGGCTGTGGCATACGTTTAAAGTTGATTTATCTAATGTGCAATCTCGTTAGCTTCCGAAATTAAGCATTAAAGCAATAGCCTAAAGTTCAGTAATTCATCTTCGAATAGCAACAAGCTATTTTAAATATTTTTAGGTTTTCTGCAATTATAGTTAGTACGTTTGATAACTACACCAGTAAAAAAATTGTATTTTCTGTCTAAATCTGTTTAATCACTGCATTTCATAAGCGTAGTCTCTCTGTGCGATTTTGCTCAACCAAAAATCTTTGAATAAATGAAAACTTCGTTCGAACTAAACACGCTCATTTTCCAATGAACCAGAATCGTTTCATTGGCATTTTTTGCAAACTTGCAGTTAACTCATGCTTTCATTGTTTTAGAAAATGTTTATCAAGATTTCTGAAACCAAAATATGTCTCTGTTATAGAGAAGAAAACTTTCTTATTGCGACGCATATATTACTGCTTTAGAGTAAGAATTTTATCAACAACTTAGGACCTTTCTAAAAAATTCAAATGCTGTGTGAAATCGTCTTCGTGATATATATTTGTGACCAGTTTTGCATTCATCAGCTCCTGGCTTTGTGCTTTGTATGCATGTAGCGCATTAGCATTGCGTTTGCGACCCTATGTCCCTTATGATTCTTTTTTCCAATTCTCCCCTCTAACACCCCTTACAGTTTTGTGCGAGATTTTAGACGGAGAATGTTTTCTCCAAATGGGTGATATAATGGAAACTAGGTGTTATAAAATATGAAATCGTTTTTTATTTCTTAATTTTCAAAAAATATCAAAAAATATCTTTGTTATGAACTATATACGTATATACTAAGCACATTAAAGGCCTGTTTTGTGTCAGGTGTAAAAATAGTGTAAATTGTACACTATTTTTTTCACAAAAAAAAAAAAAAAAATCCGAGAATATACATAAGATTCAGAATATACATAAGTTTTAGGTGACATTATGTTTGAAAAGGAATAACAAGGGTAAAAAAAATCTGAAATCAGTTTCATGAACCTATAATAGTACGTACTAAATATTTTCTGAATTCCTAATCAAGTCCTAGTATTTGTTAAAATAAAAAAGAAAGAAAAAAGAAAACGTCGCCTGTTTTACATGCAAATGATGGTTGATTTTTAATGACTCTCGAACTTGTTAATTTTTAATACTACTCCTTTCAAATCGTAAGTAAATTCCGAAAATTACCATTTTTTACGCATTTAATTATCATTAACATTTTTGTAACGGTAGGATTTTTGCTGAAGAAATCCATTTAAGTTAAAGACTTACAAGTTTATTGCCGTAGCATTCGTCTTTTGTTGGGCATTCTTTCTCATTCGAAGTGCAACTTGAACTCTTTAATTACTTTTAAACACAAAAGACTTTTTTTTTCATCACAGCAGAAATTAAATGTGTATAGTATCTTGAATTTGAATTTTAGGAGGCATACGAGTAGTATTAGAGAAAGTCTAATATTTCATTATTTATTCTAACTTATTATGTGAGTGGGGGGGATGTCGTTAACCGAATTTTGTTCTTTGTACTTTAAAAAAATATTTAATTACGTAGAAATTAAAAAAGAGAAGTGCAGTAATGTTTGAAAGAGGAAAAAATACCCATTTACTTTCACCCCATACAATTTATATAAAAAAAAAATAATTGATGCGCTAAATAGGAGCTGTCAGAACAAACAAAAATTAACATGTGGGAAGGAAACACTGATATAAGAAGGTGATTAAAAAATAAATGAAAAGTCAAAATTTATTACAGGAAAAATGAAAAAGGAATGACTTTTCTAGTACCCTGCTTAACCACCTCTAGTGTGCAGATACGAGGTGATACAGTCGAGTTTTGATGCATAGCATTTTCGTACGATGTAATACGTCATCTCGAACCACAGTTACAAAAAAAACGCTACTAATTTACATCAAACTCGTAGGCTGTGCAACTTACTGTCTCAAATACTCTCAGGTGTGACCCTTTTTTTTTTGAGCAGTCACGATTGCTTATTGTTCACATTTGACTGTTTCTGGCGTGCTATGATTTTATTTTCTCTCCACCTCTCTCTGCAGCACCACCGTCGACCGGCCTCACGATGATGCTCCTCTAGCGATAACGTTCTCTAGATTGCGTCCATATCCTATACTCATACATACACACACGCATGCCTACACACACACACACTCATACACACATACCAACACACACACATAGCCCCCACACACATACACACATATAAACATACCCACACACAAACACAAACACACGCCTACACACACACATACACACACACACACGCCTGCACACAGACGCAAACACACACCTACACACACACTCACACATACACATATATACACACATATACCCACAGACACACACATGCCTGCACACAGATACAAACACACACGCTTACATACACACATACCCACACACACACACATGCCTGCACACGCGCAAAACAACACGTGATTGCGAAAAACATAATTTGAATTCCAAATGTCAAAATTCATTTTTTTTTTTTGTTAGAGCTAACCATGTTTTGCGTACGATAGCACCTCATAACATCTCCCGTGTGGCGTTGAAACGCAAAGACACTATTAAGAAGTTCTTAATGGGTTCAGAATAAGCGCAAAGCAATTGTCATCATTGACAAAATTTGATCTGGATTCATCGCTGAAGACGATTTTTATGCATTTTGTTGCCTCCCAATTCCGTTGAACTCAACACTACTCCAAGTGGAAGCGACAGGGTGAATTCTCAAATAGTGCCTTTGTTTTCCACCGCAACCACAGCTGGAGTGACGTTATGGAGTTCTAACGTATACGATACACGGTCGCGCTTTATACTGATCCAGAGCTCCATGGCAGCCTAAAGGTACGTTTGTGTCATGTCTCAGTCACATGTGCTAGCACTCATATTGGGGGCTCCAGGAGTCATTTTTTGAAAAAACAATGCTTGGTCACACATAGAAGAGTGTTCGAGAAACTTCTCTTACTTCTCTGTATAGGGAGAAATCTCCTGATTTTTCATAAATTGAGCATATCTGGGATCCCTTGAGACATTGAGTTACACAGCGTATGAGTCTGATTGAATTAAGGGCGCTTTTGCTGTAACTTTGATACGAGATGACGTAGGACATCTGTTATGCCTCAATGATCACCTGTATTGGCTCCTACGTTTACGCTAGAAGTTGCTCAACAAAGTACTGAAACCTCCAGTAGTATAAATTTTTTCAAGTATTAATAGGTCAGAGTTAATTTATTTTGTAATCACTTGTCATCAATGTTGTCCTTACGTATGTAAAATTTCGTTTCATTTTGACAACTCTTTTTGGTTCTACGATTTTCTTTTTTTTTTAAATTTGAGTGTATGTAATGCTACTTAATGCAGGGGAGAATGGCCCAAAGCAAGTAGGTCGCCCAAAGCGGGTAGGCCTTCGTAGGCCCCCCCCCCCATGGTGTGCAAGCGACGATGCATACGTCATCGTGCTAACCTGAACACCCTGAGTTCTAATCAGTCTCAGTGAAGCGGCATAGCGCAACCAGGCTTAAAACTAAAAAAAATGATACATTTCTTTAAAAAAATTCAGTTTTATATCTTCTGATTAGTCGAAGACCAGCTCATTTTTTGATTGTCAATAATATTACGTTATTCCAACACCATCCACTTAAAAGCTACGATATTCCTTTCGTTTGTTTCTTTTTTAAATTTAAGGTTATAATTACTGAGATAAAAAACGTGCCTTCGGGCAAAGTGGGTCGGGTAAAGCGGGTATAGGATTTAATCATATATTTATTTATAACTTCTTGACTCATGTGCTGACTTAGATTTTCTATTTCAATAGACAAGTATAACTTTTAAAAGTTATGATTTAGGATGGCAATTAATTAGTCTATTAATTTAATCAGTTATTTCTTTATGTTTTATTAACAAATGTGATGACTTTAAATTGGATAAGTACAACTTTTTAATAATTGCCGGTAGCTAGTCAATTATTTTAACCATTTATAACTTCATATTTGATTGGCAAACGTACCAAATCACAATTAGTTAAGCTTACCCGCTTTGGGCCCCCTGGTAGGGCAAAGCAGGTTTTTCAACTGCTTGTATTCATTGATAATAAATAAATATTTGGTTTGAAATAATACAAAAATCACTTTTTATTTTGAAGTTCAAGAACCCTGCCAGGAAATAAAACTGAAATTGTTGCGATAAAAATTCAAAAACTACAGTTTTCGAGCGTTCTTCAAAAACCTACCCGCTTTGGGTCACCCTCCCCTATGTAGTGGCAAATTATGTACCAGTACATGGAGACTTAATCAATACAGGTGAAAAGATGATAAAAAAAGATGGTGAATTTTTCAGCGAGTCATACTTGATCAAAAGAGCATTTCTACTTCGAGAAAGAAGTAAACAGCTCTTTCGAAGTATGTCATATTAACAATAAAATGCATTCGAATGCATGATACAGAAAGACGGCAGAACGTGAAAACACCTATCAAGAGTGTACTATTGTTAATCTTTCTTAAAGTTAGGAATGCAGAAAAAACCCTGTTAAAAATATTTCCAGCGTTCATAAACCAAGCTTTTTGTCAAAAAAAAAAAAAAAACTATGCTCATATTTACATAGAAAATATTGGTAAACATTTCGAAAGAGAACTCGATGCGGGGAAAGCAACTTTAAAGTAAACTAAATGCTTTTGTTGAGCTGTTATAGTATGCAGTTTACACAATTATTCACATATTGATGTTTACGATCTTTTGTAGTAAGGAATCTATTTTTTTTTTCAACGACATTTTTCTAAATGACATAAAGAAGGATTAAAAAATCAGGCAATACGTAAAAATTAATACGGAAAAATTCTTGAAATACTATAATAACGATAAACTCTTATTTTTTACATTAAATCAAATGTAGAAGCAAAACGTTAAAGTCGCACAAAAACAAGTAGCTTAGCTTAGACTACATACAGGGTATGTATAATAAGTAATGGGACTATTTTTTTCCTGATGTGACTATACCTCCCAAGGGCGCACAAATTGGTTAGGTCGGTGGTGCGGATTACTGGCGGGACTCAGTTCGATCCACAGTCGCCTGGAAGGCAGCGGTTCGGGCAGCATCTTCGTTATAGTGTAACTGTGTTGCTATCGCCGGTTCCAGCTCCAATATACAGAGAACATTAGAACAGCGTTACGCAATTAAGTTTGTGTGGAACTTGGTAAATCGGCCTCAGAAAATTTAGAGATTTGTAAGAAAATGTTCGGAGCAAATTGTCGGTCAAAGGCGCATGTGTTTCGGTGGCACAAGTGTTTCAAAGATGACTGAGAGAGCGTCGAGGATGAATTTCTAACAGGGTGTCCATCAACCAGTCGAACGGACTTAAATGTGGATCGTGTGCGTGTTGTTCTAAATCCGAACCGCCGGTTAAGTCTGAGAATGATTACAGATGAAGTTGGACTTGATTAAATGACAGTTCACAGCATCATCGCCGACAACTTGAGTAATGCTGGAAGCACCTGCTTCATCCCCCGACTTCGTGGTCAATAATGGTATCGCTACGCTTCCCCAGCCCGCCAATAGCCACTATTTAGCCCAAGCAGACTTCTTTCGATTCCCGAAGATGAAAACATCACTAAAAGGGCATCACCATGGAACTCAAGATGCCGTAAAATCGCTGATGCAATACTTTTAGAGGATATTCTGGAAGCAGGTTACAAAATAGCCTTCAAAGCTTAAAAGACTCGCTGGGATAAGTTTGTGCTAAGCCAAGTGTCTTATTTTGAAAAATTTTATGTGTGCGTATAATATTTGCAAATTCTTAGAACACAGCTCAATCTCATTACTTTTTATACAGACCCCATATAATGCCCTTTAGTTTTCTTTTTTTTTCTTGTTGAGTTGAGAGAAATAAAACATTATGTTTTTTAAGTAAGAAGTAATAGTTACCTATCTAGTTTATTGAGAAAACATTAAATTTTACATGTACTAAATAAAATGAGTATAGTTTTCGGATAATTTAACAACAAGGCAACAAAGGAAGTTTTATTTAGTTTAAAAACATAAGATCTAATTAGTTATACTGTTCCTCATAAATTACTTAAAACGTTTTAAATCATGAGAAAATATTTTAAAAAAAGAAAAAGTAATAAAAATCAAGAACACGACAAAATTATTCTGATGTTGGTTCCGTCATTTTACTATTCAAAACAGAACAAAAAAAAAACCTTAACAATATATAAATAGTACAGAGAATATAGATTAATGTGGAACAATTGTTGAAAAAAATTAACGAGTGACTCTTATTTTCCATATTGAATCAAACAAAGAAGCAATAAGTTAAAAGTCGCACGAAAACAAATAATTAAGCTCAGGGGTCCCCAACTCTATGCCCGCGAATACTTTTAGGTCCGCCTAGTGTTTGCGTGTACTCGCCGCTATAAAGCGATGATAAAATATTTGAGCTCTTTATTTATTTATTTCAAATGGCAGAGAACTTGACAAATTGATAAAAGACAACATAACTATAACGAAGAACAGGTAAAAAAACTCAGTTTCATTCGACTTCTTGCCTCCCAGTGCCGTTCTACCAAGAAACTCGCACGGAATGCTTTGCAGTAGGAAGTATGATGGCCATCCATGAAGATGAGATCCCTGCAAAGGGTTACAGTTTGGATTCGCATAAACACCAATTTTAAAGAGATGTGAAGCAGGCAGTTATGTTAAACAGAAAATCTAAACATAGCAACCGCCTCATGGTGGGGCCATTCGAGTATGATGGATTTGTCCAGAACATTCCAATTTTTGGAGGTGGTTCGAGACCTCAGTTCTTCCTTCTGATGTTGGGAGGAAAATGAATTTTTAAAAGCCTTTTCACGGTACGAAGTGGGACGCTGCTGCGTGATATTTGCAAGACAGCTGCACCCCTCTTTGCTAGTCTGTCTGCATGCTCATTGCCATTGAAGCCAAAGTGGCCAGGGATCCACTGGAGAACGATGATCTTATTATTTAGTTCTAACTTTTTGATTGTGAGCTGCAGCTGGATATCCATTAGCAGTTTAGAAAAAAAGAGAGAGAGTTGGCGTCCAATATTAATAAAAGAGCAGAGTGAAAAACGACTGACTATTTTTACTTTCTTGTCAAATCTTAGCTAACCTAATTTCCTACTTACTACAGTTGTGCTAAGATTAAGCCTGAGCTTAAGAGTGTTTACTCTTTGGCAAATTTTCTAAAAGGGGGAAGATTTCGGTACCCTGGAAAGAGTTTAGAAATTTTCGCAGCCAAAATACAAAACGATGGCACGCAACGCAAACCCCTGCCAATATATAATACTTTTTCTTTTCTATAAACTAATTCACCACGAAGAAATACTACTTTACTGGCCGGAATGTCATCTATTATCAAGAAGCAATGGCCAATGCAATGACAAAACTTGTATTGACTTGAAGATTCATGTTTTTATTTATTTATCTTTCTTTTACAAGCATTGTTTATTAACAATGCATTTTACATAATTATATTAATAATAATTTAAATCGGTTGAATTGTATTGTCCAATTGTTAATTCACCTTAAAAAAAATAAGTGGTGCCGCCGACCGGCCGGCATTCTAGAATTTGTCCGTAAGTTAATCTAGGTTGGTGATCCTTACGTTTAGACTAAATGTAATGCATTTTGGTACTTGATATTTAGTTAAGAGAAATCAAATGTTATAATTATTAACCAATATGTTAAAATTACTTATCTAGATTATTAGGAAAACACTAGTTATTACGTTCAAAAAATCAGTAATCCAACGTCATAAAGCACAAAAATTGCAAAATTGCAATATTTGCAATTTTATAAATTATAATTATTAAACCCAAATAAAATATACAATACTTTGCAATAAATTATATTGTTTTATTGCAAATTATAATTATATTTAAAATTTGCAATATTTTGCAATTTTTGTGCTTTATGACATTGGATTACTGATTTTTTGAATCTTCAGCACAAAGGTATTTATTCGTTATTTAGTTATTACGTTGCTTAGATAAACTGGATATATTTTTGCAGTTCATTTAGTAAGAAAGTAACAAAAAAAGTTTTTTTTTTTTTTTTTTTTTTAGAATGGGAACATCAGACTTAATTTTTTCTCCCTATCAAAAATTACTCAAAATGTTTTTTTAAAATCATTAGAAAATAGTGAAAAAAAGTAATAAATTTTCTTTTCTTTGTTGAAAAATGCATGACAAAAGAATCTCTGATGTTGGTTCCGTCATTTTTATTGTTTAGATTATATTTTTACTATATGTACACAGAATGCTTGTGTGCCATCCAACCAGGGTTTTATAACAACTTCAATCATTCTATTCAGACAAAATATTTTTTTTCTTCCCTTGAATAGAAAAAAAAAACATCCCACGTCAATACAGATAGGAATTCATCTCGAAGCTTGAAGGAAAAGAGAAGCTATTGTGCTGGTGACATATTGTGAAAAGTCCTACTGTCAACGTGATTTCACCCGAAGAAAAGAAATACTTCAAAATACTTATTTATTGGGATATTAGTTTTGGTTTCATGGTTCTTGGAGTTTTTTCAACTGCTTTTTTTCATAGCTGGATTGTTACGAGAGGGACATAGCATTTAATTGCAGGCGCAGTTTAACATTTATCTCAAAACAGATGTTTTATTGGAGACTCAAAATCTAATTTCTATAAATAGTGGCATTATGATTTCCATAAAACATTTACAAGAAACATTTCTTAGGTCTATTATTGCTACCACTCATTAAGTTATGTACGTTGTATTGCACGTTGAAATGATGTTGTTACACAAATTGAGGGGAATAAAATGTTTTTAAATTAATGTCTCATCATTTTTTATTTATCTCATTGTCCACTCCACTACAAATAAACGAAATAATTACTTTGCATCTAATAATATTATTAGGAATTGATGATTTAATGTACGTACAAAAATATAGAATTTAAAGAAAAAAAAGATTAGTAGGTGGAAATTATTAAAAATGATTGATAAAATTCAAAAGTGCCGGACATGATTTGTACTATTTTTACGAGGATGATCCATTTCCTTAACTGTGGGGCTTTGCGGCCGTATATATGTAATGCTGTCAAAACTAATTCTAAGTTGAAAACAACAATGCATTTTACTGCTTAAAAACATGATTTTTTTAGTAGTCCTGTTGCTCTTTTTATGTCATTTGCAATTTAAATGTACGAATAAAGCCTGTTTTCAATTCCTTTAAAACATATTTGCTTGATGTGGCTTTCATGCTAAACCATAATCCATAGTTTTCAAGCTATGTTAAAACTTCTGCAACGCTTTGATGCACAAAAAGCATTCGAAGGAAGATTTTGAAATAACATTATAAAGTTTAAGTATACAGTTTTGCCATCGTTTCTTATTCACAGTTCATATTTATTTTGATTTTATAACCGAAATTTAAGTTGGAATCCAATGCATTTAAAGTAATATTCTAACGTAGGCAGGTAAAGAGCAGTAACTGAGAAATTTTGTATTTTCTTTTTTTACACATTTCTGTTATTTAGCGTACGTTAGCTTTATTGTACAATTTTGCTCATTTAGTTTCCGTTAAAAAAACGCGAAAAAAAATTATAACTTCCAACATTGTCTTAGTGTTAATTTGAATCCAAAGCACGATTGTTCAAATGTCTCTAACACTCAGTTCTGCAGATACTGCCCTTTACCTTCCCACGGCAGTTTTTTAACCATGAATTTCGATGGTTGTTTTTCTTTTAGTGGAAATCAATATTGTGGCACTTATGTAATCTCTTTAGGACCTTGAGTAATGTAAATGGGAAAAAATACGTCATTTTTAAGTTTAAGAACTTCTCTTTGAAAAAAGTTCTATTGACGTTCTTTCTCGGATCAAGATAGCATTGAGGTTCTTAATCCAAACTGGATTTTATGCTATAGCTTAAGATTTTAATTCGGAAAAAGAAACTACGAGTTGTATTCTTGGCTACTTTATCAGCAAAATGGACTTTTTATTCAATTTTATTTCAGTATCCTTTGACGAACTTACATTCAGAGTTTATCAAGGCATTAGTGAAGGGATTCCAAAAAGTATTTAATTTTCCGGTAATATGATTGGATTTTATAAGCTTATAGGCGGCAGATAAATGTGTTAATTTTTTTTTTTTTTTTTTTTTTTTTTTTGCAGCGTAAAATATAAACGTAAACAAACAAATGCTTTTGCAAGCTAATGTATAACAAATGATGTCTTTTTCTCAAATTGTAACACATTTTAGTAACAAACAAATGAACAAAACGTAGCACGTGTATCTCTATTTTTACTGGAAGTAAAGGTAAATAAAATTATTGAAGTACAACACTAATTTTGTTTAGTATGTACGAAGAAAACGAAGTATCGTATTTAAAGGAAAAACTATCTTCAAAATTCAGTCTAAATATCTTTTAAATCCCTACTGATTTTTTTCCCAAGTTTTCTTTGACAAGTTCACTAAGTTATGTGTACGTGCAAACATATGGGCATCCATTCTAAAAACCACTATAGTCCATTGCCCGAGTTTTGTTATGGTATCGATGTGTGTATGTGCTTTACTTAGTATGCTGTAGTAGCTCGCACAACACCGAAACAGCACACCGTTGAAGGGTGAAATTTCGAATGCAAAATGTGTATGGCTTTTAGTTGTATACCTCTCTTTTTTGTTGCAAACGGGTGCTCCAAAAAAGTTCTTTTATCGTTGTTGGGAGAAAATTCGTGGTGATTTCAAGTCATTTTGTTTTTTCATTATGCAAATTGTAGTATAGTCTTAAAATGACAATGACTTCACAATAGATCTCAACGGTTTTTTTTTTTTTTTTTTTTTTTTTTGCCACTATTTTTACTTAATTTTACAAAAAAGGACATATTGTGTTCGCGAAAAAATATTCACTCTAAAATCGACCTTAATTTCAATTTTGCTCACCTCCGAATGAATGCTGAGTTTTTTTTCGACTCGACCACACGTGGATAAGTGCCTAAGAACGTATAGACACGCGAAATATCCATTTTGACGATTCTCGAGTCAGTTACAACGAATTTTCTCGTGACGTCTGTATGTACGTATGTAAATGTGTGCGGATATGCGTATGTATGTCGCATAACTCCAGAACGGTATGTCCTAGAAAGTTGAAATTTGGTAAGTGGAGTCTAGTTGTGCACCTCCGCTTTTGGTTGCATTCAGGTGTTTCTGAAGGGGTCTTTTGCCCCTTTTGGGGGAAATCATTGTTAATTTCGATGTAAAGTCAAGTGGTATTACGATTTGGCGGACACTTGGCAATATATCTCCAGTCTTTTGGTCGCCTAGTTTTGTCGCCAACTTGAGCGATTTTCTTTCTTTTAAATCTGGTTTCAATTTGGCCACTGGTGGTGATATTTAGAGAGTAAACTATTGAATCACATTAAAATTACCTATAATGGGAAAATGACATTAAATTGGAGTAAAAGGAAGTATTGTGAGGCACACATCAGCTCGTTTTGTTTCCAATTTAGATAACATAACAAACCCTGGCAACAGAAGTGACACAACTTAAAATGGTGAAAACACATACTAAGGTATAGGTGTAGGTAATAAGGTCTACCTAAGGGTGATTTGAAATAAAATACAAACTATAAATCCGAATCAACAAATTGCGATATCAATTAAACATTCAAACCAATTAATATATAAAAAAACAAAAGCGTCCATTTTTTTGAATGCCACAAGACTTATTTGAAAATTAAAAAAAATAATAATAAAAAGAAAAATCCATCTTATATGAGTTAAAAGCATTATTATTTTGCATTATGTGAATGAAAATATTTTTATCGACTGGAAATAATAATTTGGTCATTAGAGAGTTAACTATGAAGATACTATACATTAGTTGTAATACTTCATCCAATAATAATTGTTGTGTTTCCACTTGGTTACTGCTTAGATATGATATTGACACCATTGACTGTTGAATAATTTTAACCATTTTTCATATTTTACAATATTTCACAAATTTATTTGAATATTCAACATAATTTCCAATATACGCTGCTGAAAAGCACTCATATTTAAGTGAACCGTATTCGCATTGTACAAGTTTTACAATATTTCATAAAAGTATTGGAATATGCAACAAAACGTCAAATATACGCTGCTGAAAAATATTCATGTTCAAGTGAACCATGTACGGAATTCTTTTCAATATGCATTATATATGAAAAATTACTCCCTGCGTTGTTTCGTAGCCTGAATAGTTACAGCGAAAATAGAGGAATAAAATTATCATGCATCCCTACGGAGTTTTTCAATATCTTTCACTTTATTTTCTGGCTTTCTTCCAAATTTTAGAACGCATATTCATTCCCATTTCTCTTGCTCCTTAGAAACTGAAATTGCGATTTTTTTTCATACTTAATGAATATGAAATACTGTGGTTGGAATTCGCAATATCTCTTGCGTTTTTACTTTTTATTTTAGTGCTTCTTTATTTCCGGAAAAACAATATTTGTTGCTAGAAGCTGAAATATTGCTCTCAGTTTCTAGACATCTAAATTTTTTTACAAAGTAAATTGGGTCCCATGGTGACTTTCATTTAATAAAAAATGAAAAACCCATATTAGAGGCAAAATATTTCTATTCCTGTACGATTGTAACAAAGTACAAGTTCTAACAGTACAAATGAAAGAACTACTAACTAATACATCTATATTTATTTTTTAAAATCTAGTGTATAGCTGGAAGAAATTGATCAAAATGAACTACGACGTAAATTATTAGAACAACATTTAAATGACGAAATTTATCATTTCCTTCTGTCATCTTTACTAATAATAAAGCTGAACGTCTCTCTGTCCGGATCTCTCTCTGTCTGTCAGGATCTCTATGACGCGCATTGCGCCTAGACCGTTCGGCCGATTTTCATTAAGTTTGGCACAAAGTTAGTTTGTAGTATGGCGGTGTGCACCTCGAAGTGATTTTTGGAAAATTCGATGCGGTTCTCTTTCTATTCCAATTTTAAGAGCAAAATTATCATAAGATGGACGAGTAAATTACGAAATTATCATAACGTGGAACCGTAACACGGGCACAAGCCAATTGGCGAGATACGAAATTATCATGACGTGGAACCGGAACATGGGCACAAACCAATTGGCGAGAATTCACCATGCATTATTTGTAAATATACAGGCAAACCAAAAGACCTTTTAATTTTTATATTACGGGCAAAGCCGTGCGGGTACCACTAGTAAATAATATTTGCACTTCAGCTTTGTTTTAGATTTCTATTTTCCGTCTCACAACTTAAATGACGATTTCAACTTGTTAATAATTTGTGAAATCAAAATATACAGCAAAAGAATTAGATGTATTCTGAACTTTGAAATTTTGCTGATTATAATTTTGAAGGATATATTCTGATCTATTGAATCTTTATAAAGTAATTTAGCAAAATATTTACCACCAATATCATTTATCAACACGCTCTCTAACATGTGTTTCACTTCATAAAGTATAATGTTATAAGTACTAATATTAAACCCGAAACATATTTGTTAAAAAGGTTGATTTGTAAAAATTAGTGATGTTATGCAAAAATGATCCAATAATGTTTTCTCGTTTTAAAGCATGAAAGATATTTGCAATAAGCTGAGATTATAACAAATCATGGCATTAATCGGCGTATGTATTGTTATACATCGCTAGGTTCTTGCTTGTTGGTCTTATTAAAAAATGTATCGCTACATTTTGTCAACTTGCATCAAACGTTCTGTTTATTTCTGGGCAATATTGTTATGTTCAGTAGAGTCTTGAAAACAGGGTACTCGACGACCTGACCGAATCCTGAAAACTCGGCCACATTCTGGCAATACAAAAACAATCCCAAGCAAAAAAGAAAAAAAAAATGATAGTTCATATCTAAAGACAGGCTTTTTTACAATCTCGACCACTTTTCCGTTCACATCAGGACGAGTGTTCGGGATTCTACTGACGAGAACACAAATCATGTTAACATTCTTCATTAAACACTTCAGACGGAAAGCGTCCTAATTAAACTAGATTAGTAAATTTCGCAGGTTCTAATAGCTATATGCAAATATTTACCTCACATCCTTACTTTTCTTGTAGCATATCAATAAAAAATAAATTTCCCTAATTAATTTTAAAATTCAACATTGACCCGTCTTAATGAGGTACCGATTACAGAGGTTGATACAGCAGATATTTGTATTGGAGGGGCCGTTAGAAACTTGAAAATAAGGTTGATTAAAAATATGTTTTCAGTTTTTCTTTCTTGAAGTCCTGTGATCATTTATAAAAGCAAAAGTACTAAAATGTTTCTTCATACTTTATCATTATTTCTTTGTTAAGCATATTTAAACGAGCTGATGTGTGCATCACATGACTTCCTTTTACTCCAATTTAATGTCATTTTCTCATTATTGGCAGTTTTAATGTGATTCAATAGTTTACTCTCTAAATATCACCAACAGTCTCCAAATTGGAATCAGATTAAATATATTTTTTTTTAAATCGCCAAAATTGGCGACCAAAAGACTGGCGATATATCGCCACGTGTCCGCCAAATTATAACACCCCTTGAGTTTACATCGAAATTAATAAAGATTTCCCCTCAAAAGGGGCAAAAGACCCCCTTTGGAGCATCCGAATGCAACCAAAAGAGGAGGTGCACAACTAGATTCTACTAGGAGTCTAAGTAAAAAATTTCAACTTTTTAGGACATTCCGTTCTTCAGTTATGCGACATACATACACACATACACACATACGCACATACATACGTACATACAGACGTCACGAGAAAACTCGTTATATTTAACTCAGGAATCGTCAAAATGGATATTTCGGATGTATGTACATTCCTACTCCTACTGTCCAACCACGGATTGTATGGAAAGGCAAACTTTCGGTTTACACGCAGAAATGGAAGCATCTATTAGTTTTCAGGGATGTCAGATTTTGCAGATGTATGTTAACCTCTAAATTAAGCAGAGTCTCATTCAAATGAGCGGAATACGAGCATAAAATTTTTATTTTTCCCCTCATTCAGATGGAGTCGCCTTAACTGGATGTTTGCCAATTCCATACAATCCGTAGTCAAACAGTAGACATATATCTACAAGTGGTCGGGTTGAAAAATAAACTCAACATTCATTCGGGGGTGAGCAAAATGGAAATTAAGGCCGATTTTTGAGTGAAATTTTTTTTGCGAATACAATGCTTCTTTTTTTGTAAAAGGAAGTAAAAATGAATTTTGTACTTTCTTAAATGTATTTTCCAATTTACAATTCCTAAAACAAACCACAGTTTCATCATTAGACATATTACTGTGATATGTGTTATCAGCAAATAAACAAACCATTCTTTACCAGCTGAATAATAAAGATATTTAAATACTGTCACTTATTAAAAGCATTCTGGTGTTTGAATAAAGCTATCGTTGTATCGATTATGAAAAACAAAACAACATTTCTTAAAGTTTTATAACAGCAATTATCTGCTATACACTTAAAAAACCTATTATATCATTAAGTTATTTTTTAACATTTATATTAAGTTAAAAAATATAAACAAATTGAAAAGTGACAAAACCAAGCATAATGATTTTAGTTTCAGCAATATTGTTTTTAAATAATTGATCACTTGAAGTTCCTTGTGCTCTAATCAAAAATTCAGAAGATTAAGTCAGAAGTCTTCTTTAATGTCTTTCAGTGAAAAGTGTTTTGAAGTTGTCTCGGAAATAATTAAAGTTTATGGAAAGATAGCTTAGCTCCTGCTGATGAAATCTCGTTTCTTGCTCAAATGACCAGAACAGCATAAGAATAGTTCAACAAATTTCCATACTCTTCCACTTGCAAGAAGATCAACGGGTCTCCTTTCTTGTTTTGGTTTTATTATATGGCGAAGATTTTATTTTTCTTGAAGGTGGGAGCTAATGACTCTCCATCTAATACTGACCGTCGCATTCTTAGTCGAAGAGATTTTCTTAAATTTGAATTTATGAATAAGGGGAAATGCACCAAATTCAAGTGCGAAGTTAGTTTTATGCTTGTGACTTAAAGATGTTCATGGCTTAGTTCTATTCCATATCTTTTAATTCGCTTTGACATTTATTCTTCTGTTGTGAATTCAGAACATAACTAAAAACCAACTGCAGTAAATTTATTTAAATTTGTGCATTTAAATGTTGTTCATTGCATTGGTTTCATTTGAGGCAGGGAGCAACAAAGGGAATTTTCATGTTTTGAGTAAAACGCGTTTAAAGATAGGGTCCTAGGTGGGCTTTTATTAAAAGTTTTTCTAAATCATGCTGTATAACAGAAACGACCAGGGCTACTAGTATTATCTACTGCCCTAAAAGAGAGAAGAGGTTCACTACCATTTGTACTGGTTACTGTTTGACTGCGGATTGTATGTAATTTGGCAATCTTCCAAGTAAAGATTATTCCATCTGAATGAATCTAGCAGGGGAGAAGGGAAAATAACGATGGGATTTTGATGCACGCGTTTTATAATGTCACTAGTTCTTTATTCATTTGTTGCATTCTCTAAAATAAAATAAAGGAAACCAAAAACTGTTATCATGGAAACAGCAAAAATAAAAGAAAATATTTTCTTTTCGTCCAGGAACGTAAAAACAAAATAGTAAGCTCATAACTTTGTTGTGAATAAATAAATCAACTAATTTTTGCCGTGAGAAATAGATCGAATATACTTTAGACTTAAAAAATGTTGCTGAGAGCAAATTTTTATTTTTACAAAACTAAAGCTAAATAATAGAGAGGCAAAAGTGCACATCTGTAACAAACCAACTAACACCCCTATAATCTAATAGATACGTCCATTTCTGCCTATTACATTATTCTTTCCATGTAATTGATGGTCAGACAGTATGTGCAAATTTTTAATTTGGCAACTTACATTGTTTTGCATTATTATGCCATCCTGCCTCATTTGTGCTTTGTAATCCGAGAATTTTACACTCATTTATACAATTTACTTCATTTTTTAATTTTTTTTTCCCAGAAGACACGATTATGTATCTTAATTTAAAGTATTAACTCAAAAATATATTTATGTATTTAAAAAATAACAACTTGTACGCGTTGTGAGAGTGATGTATAAGTAGTCACTAGCAACATGTAAAAACTAGTGTTTTCTTAAATATAAAAATTATTTTGGAAATGTGATACTTTTTATGAAGATGCGTAATGGTTACTTATATTTAAGTATTCGAAAATTAAACGCCAAAGATAAACATTCCAGGACAACAATTAAATCAAAAAATTTTTTCTAAAGTTACTATTACTGTGTTTTTTTTTTTTTTGTTTTGTTTTTTTTTCATTAAAAAAACAAAGTCAAAATCATGATTTAGTTGAATCACGCAGGCAGAAGAAATATGATTCAAAACAGTATTCAGAACAATATTGTCGTAAAAAAATGCTTAAAAGGGACATGACAGGATATACTTAAGAATCAATAGTTACTCAAAGAATGTGCAGGGAGAAGATGAAGCATAGCTTTAACTTTGAAGGGCGACATTTGTATCTCCCATTAGTGTCCCTTTTCAGAAAAGTCACCTCTTTTACTCTAACTGCTTTGTTTAGTTGAATATATTTATGACAGTAAAATTTATTTAATCGAAATATACTTTTTTAAATGTTGTTGCATTACTTCATTACTTAAAATTTGTAGCAGTAGAAAACAAGCATGGAATATCAGACTTTCAAAAACAATAAATACGTCGTGATGCTAATTTCAGTGGACTTCTTTTACAAATGTACCAGAAGCGAAAATACTTTAATTTTCTTTTACGTTTATCCTGAATTAAGTTAAAAAAAGTCGTGACATTATGTGAATTCAAAGGTGTCAAATGGAAGAAAATCTTGACGAATCTTAAATAACTAAAATAAATAAAATGCAGTTAGAATTCATTTTAAGCAGCACTTAGGTATTAATACTGATACATGCCCGAAACTTCTTAGTTATGCTATCGCACACCTTTGGAAGTAGCGAAGCATACTTCATTATTTGCATTAGTTTTATATAAAATCAATTTTTGCGCAGGGAATGAGGTTGTTTCCTTCTGTCAAAAGTGTCTTTTAGTGACTGAAATAGATAAATTGAGCAAAAAAAAGTTAAAAAAAAATTAAGCAAAGAATAGCAAGAAAATACTATTATTTTCCCAACATTTAATTTTAAATCTATTTTTTAAAATGTCGGATTTTTAAAACGAAATGTTTCATCGTGTGACGTCACAAGTGATGAAAGCCATCTTCAATCGGGGCGCGTGGCTGTCTTTTCTGGCAAGATATCGCCTTTTGAGGATTTTTTCACCACCAGCAATTTATTAGCGGAACGAGAATTGTTAGTTAAATAAAATATTCATTGAGCGAAACTTGGCAGTGTTCTGAAATTTTATTCTGGTAACCCTAGCAATTTGCTCATGTGTGTCGACAGTAGCGAAAATGAAAACAACGGCTGATTGTCATTTAAGATTATTTTTTTAAAGAAAGAAAATATGTAAAAATTAAAATTAAAAAAAAAAAAAAAACTCGCCCGATGTTTCTGACAATGCTTTTTAAATTTATGACATCAGTGAAGGACATAAATAGATAAGTTTATAAGCTAGATCAGATGTAAGGAAGCATCAGTTTAATTAGGCACTAAAAAAAAAAAAAAGGTTTCATCTGTTGATAAACTTATAAATGTACCGTTTGTGTAATTAATGTTATGCAACGTTTTTACAGTTTTTTTTTCAATGTATTGCATTATTTAGAATGGAAAGAAATAATAAGTCGTTATTTTATCATTTAACATAATAGTTTTACAAAGTATTTCTTTTTTTACATTTACACAAGGGTTAAACTTGCGACAGCAGAAATCTTCAATTATTTTTACAAAAATGAAAAAAAAAAGAAAGAAAAAGAAAAAAAGACTTTCTTTCTTCTTCAGACATTGAAATAACACTTCAAGGGAAAATAATAAAGTAAAAATAACTTAAATATATTTTTTTAATTCAAAGAATTTTATATACATTATATACCTTTTAAATTCATTATAAATGAATTTAAAAGGACAATATTATCACATATATATCGTTAGGTATAAGCCTACACTAACATTTATTTTCGGAAAATTGACTCTAAAGTGGAAAAATGACCTTGCACGCGGATAACGAAATTCAAAAATTTGATTCCTCGAATAAATATCTAAGATACCGTAACAAAATAAAGTATACGCTTGCCGAAGTTCACGACGAAGCACTGATTTTAAGCAAATATAATTGTCAATATTGTTTTGTTCCTTTATTTCAGATAAGCTTTAAATTTTTATTTTGGATATTGTATACAAGCTCACGATAAATGTTGGCGTGTGAAATTATAGAGACAAAGTTTCAGATCATTGATATCCCACCCCCAATCTCGACAACTCTCATTGCGATTTGCACATTTTGTGTCACAAGAACTTGACGACTGAAAAGAGTGTGACAAGGACAAAAGTCTTGTTTTGTACATAATTTGCAGTTATACGGAAAAAAAATTTAAGTTGATTTTTATAAGGTACGAATTTAAATAAGTAAGTAAAGCACATAAGATCAAACTTTTATAAAGGTCGCATAAGAATATTATGGAGGTCATAGGTCCCACACCTCTTATCTAGATTATCATGGAATGTTACTTGTTATTTGTTTGGCTGCAGAATCTTAGAAAAACGAGCTGATGTGTGCATCACATAACTTCCTTTTACTCCAATTTAATGTTATTTTCTCATTATTGCCAGTTTTAATGTGATTCAATAGTTTACTTTCTAAATATCACCAACAGCGGCCAAATTAAACCCAGATTTAAAAAAAATTAAAACATCGCCAAATTTGTCTCCAAGTTGGAGACCAAAAGACTGGCGATATATCGCCAAGTGTTCGCCAAATTATAACACCACTTGCGTTTACATCGAAATTAACAATGATTTCCCTCCACAAAGGGGCAAAAGATCCCCTTTGGAACAACCGAATGCAAGCAAAAAGGGAGGTACACAACTAGACCCCACTAGGAGTCTACGTACCAAATTTCAACTTTCTAGGACATACCGTTTTTGAGTTATGTGAGATACATACAAACATACACACATACGCACATACGCACGTACATACGGACGTCACGACAAAATTCGTTGTAATTAACTTGAGGATCGTCAAAATGGATTTTCGCGTATCTGTACGTTCCTAGACATATATCCACATGTGGTCGGGTTGAGAAATAAACTCAACATTCATTCGGGGGTGATCAAAATGGAAATTAACGTCGATTTCTGTGTGAAAATTTTTTCGCGAATACAATACTTCCTTTTTTGTAAAAGGAAGTAAAATCGGTTTTGAAGAGAGACTTGTTCCACTGAAAGACGTGTATTTCACAATTTTGAGCTTTGATATTGTAGATTTTTTTTTTTGTTTATTTAATTATATATTTTTCTGCTTGTTTCAATATTATATTTTATAACTAAGCATTTCAGGTCTTTTTTCTGCTAAGAGTAGTGATGGAATGATGATTTGTCGATAAATCTGGTAATGAGATGGATTTGCTGCAGGATTACGGAAAGGAAATCAGCCTGACGTGAATAATATCAGCTTCCTTGATCATTTTCCCTTCTTTTTTGCCAGGGATTTTGTAAGGAATAGTAAACACGCAGTCACATGTATGTATATGTAAGTTTTACTGTATGTACGTACGTATGTATGTAAATACTTTGAAAGTAACATATTGTTTTAAGATTAGATTTTTTTCAATTTTAATTTTTATTTATTTATTTCTTTTTATTTATTTATTTATTTTATTTCGACTCTTAACACTTTCGTGTTGCGAAGGCTGGAGGAATTTATTTAGTCTTGACATATTTACATATTAGTTTCATTTATGTGATATTTAATTCTAAACAACTTTTTCAGTTTTTACCAGAAAAATTTAAACTAAAGTCGCGAAGTGAAAAGGATAAAAAGTCAAGTGTTGTTAACAGTGTAGTTAAATTTTAAAACTTTCAATGTTAAATTGAAGCTGCTACTCTTTTCTTAGTTTTAATTGCATTATTTGTTCAAGGAACTATAAAAGTTAGTAAACCTTGCAAGAGCTAGTGCAGAGTATATTATTAGAGCCTTAAAAGAAAAGGGAGTAATCTTCAAAAGCGTTTGAGCTACTTAACGTTAAATTAAAACACGAAACGAAAAATAAAATCTGAAATACGACTTCTTTTCCAAGTAATTTTCTATTAGAGGATACAAAGAAATTAATTTGAAAATCTAAAAATAATAAAATAGTAATAAAAATATACTAGTTCTACATTTTTTTCTTTCTCATCCTTCTGTTAAAAAGATCAGGAATATGATAAGAGCTTCATAGAAAAAAAGATTTTTTTTCTATTTCCCTGTTCTTTTTTCAAGAGTTTGGAAAATAAAGTTTCTTTTCCTATCTCAAAGTTGCAGGCAAATGCGTAAGTATATGCTTATTATAAAATAATTAGACTTTGCATTTCGTTTTATCTCAATACTAAAACTATTTTTTGAACTTTTTATGTGCAATTCAAAGCATAAACATAGAAGAAAAAAACGATAAAACAATAACGAAAAACAAAAAATAGAATAAAATAGATCAACATGTTTTAGAAAATGATTTTAAGGTTAAAAAATGGTTTTGAGCTTCTGCGTCTTATACCAATCAAATGAAATCAGCATAAAGAATAATAAGGTTTAAACATTTTCGTCAACATTGCGTTTTATTGAATTCTGTGACGTACTACATAAAAACGTTTCATTTCTTTATTCGTATGACGTGAGATCAATTGCGATGAAAAACCTTTTCGATGCTTACATTTGTTTTATCATTTACACATGAATGAATAAACAAAGGAAACAAATGAATATTTCACCATCTGCTGAGCACTATCGCACTTGTGCGGGGGACTTCGGGGTGTCATGTATGAGTACCATCATATGGATTTACGTATTGTTACAAATTCTGTAAATAGTAATTATTTTTATGATTAATTTGTTGTTATCTGCCTATATTCGGCGTTTGTTCCATTATTCTTCATCTAGAATTATTGTAGTAACTTAACCTGTAAATAGCTTTTTGTAATGTACATACAACCCCCTAACATTCGACTGAAGTATACGGTCCCTCATTTCTGAATGATAAAATTTGAATGGAAAGAAATGAGAAAGTGGTAGAACGGTGTAGGAGTTTCTGGAATATTTGAGAAGTTCTCTTTCGATGTTTATAAATAGCCATACCGTGTGATAAAAAGTCGGTCTTGACTGAGCCGTTGTGCTAAGAGTGTATTAGCTCTGATTTGCGAAGCCCTTTTGCGCTGTGTTTTTGTGTATTTTGATGTAAATACGTGTAGGACCGTTGAGTGTACGGTGTTAATTGATATTTGCCTAATTGCTACGGTTAATTTAGCCATTGTTAACGATATTTCTTGCACATAGTTGTAAATAAATCTCCTGCGTTTTCTCAAGAACTGTGTCGTCATTTAAAGAATGTTTGATGTTGTATCACGAACTTTTAACAGTATGTTTCGTTGTTACAGATACATTAAACTCTCGATTATCGGCAGCCGGATTATCCGAGGGTCTTTTCACATTTTTTCAATGGTATATGCTCATATTATCGTCATTAAATGCTTTTTAAACTTATAATTGTGTTGTTGTTCGTTTTTACCTTTTACAGATATTTTTACATTCAATGTTATCGTTTATAGCAATAAGTTTAATCTATGTGTAAAAGTTATTTATCTTTTTTAGCTAGTTACACTAGTATCGTTTTTTACCTATTTTTCGAGTTATCCGTGGTTACCGTGCCACCCTATTCCGTGGATAATCGGGAGTTTACTGTACATCTTTTTCAGTCATTTAGGGGTCATTCTTCAGAAAATGTAACTTTTGAATGCAAATATATTTTCATTTTGATAATATTTGTTTTCTTTCTTTTTCATTCTTACATGAAAGTGTTATCTTCTAGAAGTAACCATAACAATGGCCAGTTAGGTTCCAATTATTGTATTCATAAATTAAAACAACTAAACAATGCTTTGTTCACGGAAATAAAACAAAATAATAAAATAAATGAAACTTTTAATGTTTAAAAATCGAAGCCGATTTAATGACAAAGCTGTATTTTTTTTAATTGTGCAAACAATGAGCTATTTCAATGATTAGTTTCAATTAGTATTAAGCTCTCTTAATTAAAGTACGGCTTAATTTTTAGTTATCCTTTCAGTTCAATTGTGTGTTAAAAATAGTATTTAGTAAATTTGAGAGTATAATGGCAATTTATAATTTTGGTAGAATGCTTAATAGTGTTGTGTTTCCCCTACATCCTTTATTTTTACCTCAAAAATAATGGCATTGATAAGGTCTGTGGAGGTCACGGAGGTGAGGAATTTTCCATTAATAAAGCCTTATGGCTATATTTTTCAAGGAATAATTTGTTTTCTTCATTGCTACAATCTGCACCTGTTAAGCATATGAAAACATGTTCACTTCTTTTTTTACATTAATTTATATCCCTGAAACTCAAGTTCACGTAGGAGAAGTCCACACTTAATTTTCAAACAAAATCTATCTTCTTGTTTTTCGACAAAAATCTCACAACACATTTGTTTACATTTACCAACAAATATTGTTTATTTCTTTGTGGCTGAAAATAAACAAAGGGGCTCTTTCGTATCATGAAAAATAAAATGTGATGTCATTACTGCCACGTGTTAAAGAGAAATGGCGTTATGTGTTTAAGTAACGGAGGTGAGAATTTGTTGTTTGACATAATTCCTTATCCTACTAAAACAAACTAAAACACGATATTAAGCAATTAAATATACTTAAACAATTAGTATTTGAAACACTTGTGAAAGGAACAATAAATAAATACGTAAATACTTTTAACTAAACAAATTACGAAGCAACATAAACAGTCACACCAGATGTGTGACATGCCACAAGAATTCACATATTGTGAACCAAAAATACAATTAAAGACATTTTTTAAATTGTTGGCTGGTTTAAATAGATATATTTTTGATGAAATTAAAAAGCATTGTTAAATGAATTGTTTCTTAACGTAAATTAAAAAGCATTGTTAAATGAATTGTTTCTTAACGTTTTTACAGTAAAAGGCGTCTGACCGAAGAGTTACACTTTTTGAAGAATAACCCATATACTTTTCTTGGAATAAGGAAAATATTTTTTTGCATTCAATTGTTTTTATCATTAAAACTTCTGCTACGCAATATTACCTGTAAAAACAACAACTTTTATGTGCATCTTTTATCCGTCTGTTTATTAGCTATTTTCTCTTATACTTTACTTTAAGAAATAACTATTTAGTGAAATATATAATTAAAACATACAGTCTTAGAATTTCGCAAATAAAAGAAAACAAGTATGACTGGGGATTTTATTCCGTAATGACTTCTGGAAAAATGCACGGGAAAAAATACGCAGTTCAAAAAAAATTCTCCCATTTTTTTGCGCTAGAAATGCTTAAAAAATTCACGTGTTATTCCTAGAAATATAAAAACAATGTTGGCAGTAGCAACAAAAACTTATTTATGCGTTTTATTTTGGTAAAGAAAGAAAACTTTTATTGACTTTTCCTTCACTAACATACGTAATTTGCAAACATATGTATTTGCAACATTATTGGAAATTTAGCTTCGCAAGTCTTTTTGATTCAGTTCATTTAATGATTCTAAACAAGTTAAAGTAAATTAAAATGTGAACATCATAGATTAATTTTATTTTGTGGAAATAATTTCAGAATTTGTTGAGAATTTTAAATGTACAGTATACCCTCATTTTACGCGGGTTTATTTTACGCGGTTTCGATTATACGCGGTTTAAAATTTCACATCTTCATTTTATTTTACGCGGATGAGTTTCGGTTTTACGTGGATGTTGCAATGCAAACATATAACATTTTCCCCCATATCCAAATCCAAAATCCTTAATATTGTAGATTATGCTTAACCAACTGCATTTCGGCGTGCTAGTAATCGAGCTTGGGCCACTGGAGACATTTTTTGCGATTGGTTCCAGAGCTCTTTCCAGAAGTAAAGTTATTAAACTCACAGTTTAAAACTCACTGGAAGAAGAGCTTTCAGGAGTGAGAAAGGAGGCCAAAACAAACGAGGTTACCGATGTCAGTGAGACACAACCAAAAACGTTCACATTTAAAATTTTGAGCCATTCCTAGACAACAAATATGATATTTCCGATTTGTTAGTGAAGGAAGATTCTATTATGGAAATGACGCAAGTGATCATGAATGCGTTAATGTTCTGAAAGGAATTGCAGAGAAAACTTTTTAATGACTGCCAAAAGACCATCATAGCCAGCTCCTCTTTATAAACAGAATACGAAATTAATTTATGTTTTCTTTATGCATGTTGTGCATAAAAGTCGATATAAGTACACATTTAACTTTTTATACAATTAGTCATCACTAGAATGAAGTATTTTTTTATCTATAGAACCTAACCCCTATTTTAACACTAGTATTAGGCTTCAATTTACGCGGTTTTGATCTACGCGGCATTTCCACGAAATGTAACCCCCGTGTAAAACTAGGGTCTACTGTATTATTATCATGATTTTATTTAACTGCAAAATTGATGTTACGTGTATAACATGATTAATTGGTTTAAGTCGGAACAATGCATTAATCGTTTGAAAGACTGTTGTCAAATACAACGTTTCTTGAAACTTTTAATGAAGTTACAGAAAGTACATCAGATTGCAAGTTACATCTACAACATATATCTTATTCATCAAGTATGCACTAGTAAAATAACTATTTTTCATAATGACATGATCTAATTCTTTGCTTACTTTAAAACTGCTCGTTGCTGTCGGATTCTAAAATATCTCTCGTCAGGATGAATATAATCTAATTTTAAAAATAAGAGAGGGAGTTTAATATAGAAGTATCTATCGCTTGTTTACGGAGTGTAACACAAAACTATTTTGATAAATCATGTGTATGCCTCGTTGATTTACAACAAAACCTTTTTTGACATTTTGTGCTTATAGATGTCCGGAGAATTAATTTTTATTACAGAAGCTAATTAAGTTTTGGAAAAAAAATACTTTTGCTTTACACCTTAGCTCTTATAAAGTCGCTTGAAGTGGGTTCATTGGACAATGAAAAAATTGGTTAATTTTTAATCATTTCTTGTTTTAATTGTTTGCATATCTATCTCTCCACTATATACATACACGAGGTGAGTCTGAACTTTTGGTCAGAACTTTAAGGGGTGATATAACGCAAGAAAAATAAAGTTAAGTCAAAACTATGGGATCGAAACGTCTACCAAAGAAGGTACGTGCCATTACGGTTTAGAGTCTAAAAAGTCAGATGATTGAAATGATTCATTTTCCTACATGTAGATGCTCCGACATTTTCCTGAAATTGTCAAAATACATGCGATCTCCTTTAAACGTGTAAATTTAACTACGTTCGAAAAGTGAAAAATATAACTAAAATATAATACTTTCATCTAATATATAAAAACCTCCTGTCACGGTGTTAGTTAGTGAACTCCTCCAAAACGGCTCGACCGATTTTCATGAAATTTTTTCTGTGTATTTGATAGGTATGACAATAGGGCATAAAGTATGTTTTATATCGCTGGGTAATCAGGGTGTCCCTATCCAGATTTTTTTTTTCGAAAAGCATTGTAAAAACCACTGTTGGACAATTGTTGAAAATCATTGTAAAAATCTGTGTAAAAACCATTTTTGAGAATCATTGTAAAAGCCTTGCTTGATGTAATTATAAACATTTCCTTTGTAGACAAATCAAAGATGGCGACAAAATTTTTTTATATCTAATGTATAAAAATCTCATGTCAGTGTTTGTGTTTGAGCTCGTCCCAAACGGCTGGACCGATTTTTATGAAATTTTTGGTAGGTATGAGAGTAGATAGTAAAATATATTTCCTACTGTTAGGTAGTTAGGGATTTCCTATTCGGTTTGGCTACCAAATGTCAAAATGACATGTGGTAAACAATGAAAAACCTCAGTGACTTAAAATTTTTAATTGTTGCTGTCCTCTATTTGTTAAAAAAGAAAATAAATGTTTGAAATTAATTTAAACAAGGTTTTAACGATGATTTTCAATTTCAATCTTTGGGACATTCATGATTAAAACATAGGAGAGTGCGGATAGGAGGGTAAAAGTTTGCGGATGCCAAATTAAAAAAAAAAAAATTGCCAATATAAGAAAAAAAATGAATAGAGAAATCGTAATTGAACCCCTGGCTTTTTCGGCGAGACAACGCGGATTCTTTTTTTTATGCACCCCAGGTGGAACAAACAAGTTATTTCTCATTTCACTCATTCTCGAGCATCTTTTGGCATTGCAGCAACTTTATTGCATGGCGGTAGAACTATTCATGCAGCATTTAACCTGGCATGACACTTAATGTTCAAAATCAGACGCAGTGTGCCAAAAAAAAAAAAAAAAAAAAACACTCGTCCATGGCACAGTACTGAAAGAATGCAAAATTATCACCTAAGATGAATGTACAAATAGCGCACAAACATTCTGATGAAGAACTTTGAACAGAACACTGAAGATATAAAAAATTGGAACAAACTATTCGGCGGCCCTCTGTTACTCCTTTCAGGCGATTTCAGGCAAATACTTCCCTTCATTCCATGTTTAAACTACCCTGACCAGATCAACGCTTGAAATCATTGCCAGCATATCATAACATGGAAAAGTCTTGCTAAGAATAAACATGTGTGTCCAAATGTTACAAGATCTAAAACTTGCTGTCTATGAAAATACTGAATGCATAAAACTGCCCACTAATTTCTGCAATATCGTTGATTCTCAAAATGCTCTCACTGACCGCATATTTCCCAATGTACGCACACAGTACATAAATCAAGAGTGGCTGGCAGAAGAACCATTTTAACAGCAAAAAATATGGATGTCGAAGATATAAACTTCAAGATACAGCAGTCATTGCCTGGCGACTTGGTTTGGCGGCTCAGCTAGTATTTTTAAAATTATAAGAAAAAATAAAATAAAACTTTTTTAATTACTAGCTGACCCGGCAAACCTTGTTCTGCCACAAAAATTATTTCCAGTAAATATTTTGATTGTTAATTAAAAAATAACGAATGTATTGCAAGTGAGTTGGGATGCGATCTATAACGAAAGAGGAATGAAGCGTTATAGAAGACGATGCTCACCTATAAAAGCAAAGAACATCAACCTTTCATTTTCTCGATACAATGTATTTCATTAACATAACGAACAAATTCTTTGTTTGAACTCTTAAAAGTTAAACGGAGTGTGAAAAAAGTTACATATTATTTATCCTAAGGTATAACAATGAAATAAAGAAAATCAATATTCATTTCGAGGAGAAATTGAGTGAAGGTTATTATTATTATTATTTTTTTTTTTGTCAGCCCGTCTTTAGCCAACACAAATAGGCTCGATGGTTTGCTCATGCGAGATCATGCCACGTATGTGTCATGATCTTGCGCGAGATCATGCCACGTGTCCGTGTGAAAAACGCAGTGTCGAAATCTAAGCTGCAAACACACGTATCGTTTATACTTGCGATTTTTTGATTGCAAATGCCAACTTAATGAAAGCATTTGAATTCAATTGATACGTTTGTGGAAATCATTGCAATTCGTGGCAGCAAAACATTTTTGGCTCGGAATTCACCATTCAAAATGGTGGCTTCGATAACGTTTTCATCATTTTTTAAGTGACCCACCGCGTGCCCTTGCGCAGCCGTGGTAGGTTCAAAGTTTTAGGCAAAATAACCGGAGATCCTTGATAAATGCACATGCTTGATAAATTCAGTGAGTACAAAAACTCTCTTGTATAATTTACAGCTTTGTTAGCATAGCAAACTGTATTGATCGATTTGTATGGTACCAAGTCGCCAGGAAATGACTGCTGTATCTTCAACTTTAAATCTACCATGTTCACATTTTTTGCTGTTAAAATGGTTCTTCTGCCCGCCACTCCTAATTTATGTATTGTGTGCGTACATTGGGAAATTTGCAATGGTCAATGAGAGCATTTTAAGAATCAACGATAGTGCGGAAATTAGTGGGTAATTTTATGCATTCAGTACTTTCATAGATTGTAACTTTCAGATCTTGTAGCATTTGGACGTACATGTTTATTCTTAGCAGGGCTATTCCACGTTACGATTTAGTGGCAATGATTACAAGCAAGCGTTGATCTGGTCAGCGTAAGTTGAACGTGGAATGAAGAGAAGTATTTATCTCAAATGACCTGAAAGGAATAACCGAGAGAGAATGCTTTTGTGCTATAGTGCATTCATCTCAGGTGATAATTTGGCATTCTGTCAGTACTGTGGCCATGGATGATTGTTTTCTTCTTTTGCACGATGCATCTGGTTTTGAATATTAAGTGCAATAAGATAAATAAATACCTTTGTGCTGAATAGTAAAGTCAAACCAAACAACGTAAGTAGAAGCACAAATTTATAAATTACAACAGACACGTGTTTCGGCGTTACAGGGAACGCCTTTTTCAATGCAAAAATAATGAGCTTATGGATGAAAAGACATCCGACAAAGGCGTTCCCTGTAACGCCGAAACACGTGTCGGTTGTAATTTATAAATTTGTGCTTCTACTTACGTTGTTTGGTTTGACTTTATTAAGTGCAATGCCAGGTTAAATGCTGCATGAATAGTTCTACCATCATTCAATAAAGTTGCTGCAATGCCAAAAGATGCTAGAGAATTAGCGAAATGAGAGAAGATATTTGTTCCACCTGGGGTGCATTAAAAAAAATGCACTTTGTCTCGCCGAAAATGCCAGGGGTTCAATTACGAAGTCTTGATCCAGTTTTTTTGTTTTTTCTTTTTCTTATAAAGATTTTTTTTTTTTTTTTTTTTGACATCCGCAAATTTTTACCCTTCTACCCGCACTCTCCTATGTTTTAATCGTGAATTTTTCAAAGATTGAAATAGAAAAACATTGTAAAATTCTTGCTTAATTTAATTAAAAACATTTGCTTTGTTAACAAATAGGGGATAGCAACAAATAAAAATTCTAAATCACTGAGGATTTTCATTGTTTTACCAGAGGTCATTTCGACATTTGGTAGCCAAACAAATTTCGGATAGGAACACCCTAACTACCAACAGTATGAAATATATTTTACTACCTATTCTCATACCTATCAAAAATTTCATAAAATTCGATCGAGCCGTTTGGGAGGAGTTCAAACACAAACACTGTGACATGAGATTTTTATATATTAGATTAAAAAAAATTTTGTTGCTATCTTAGGCTTGCCTACAAATGAAATGCTTGTTATTAATTTAGAGAAGGCTTTAATGATTTTCAACAATGATTTTTTCAATGATTTTCAACAATGGTTTTCACAATGATTTTCAACAATGGTTCAACAATGATTTTCAACAATGGTTCAACAATGGTTTTTACAATGATTTAAAAAAAAATACTGGATAGGGGCACCCTTATTATCTGTCGATATGAACTATACTTAATGTCCTATTCTTATACCTAACAAATGCACATAAAAAATTTCATGAAAATCGGTCGAGCTGTTTCGGAGGAGTTCAATAACTGCCACCGTGACAGGAAATTTTTATATATTAAATATTAGACGATTTCAATGAGGTGTTTTATTCTAAACGGATTTCTTTTCGAAGAAATTGTTTTGTTGTGCATTATATTTTACGTTGTTTATTTCATAATGTTTATGCAAGTTATATTTTAAAGATTTGCTCTCCATCAGTTTTTTTATTGTTCAAACATTATTCCATATTCACTACATAGTTCATGCTGATAAGTTCTTTCAATTTCATCGCATTGAATTTTTCTCTCCTTCTCTTCACTTGCAGTTTCCAAATTTTCAATACATTTTTACTTTTCTGTTTAGATTATAATACTCTAGTTAGATATTTTACTAAAATATTTTTAGATCATTCCGTGCAATCGTTTTGTGGTCCAAATTATGTGGCAATGCAGTCCTGTAAATAAATAGGTTAATTTGGATAATTGTTTCATAAGAGACAAAGGAAATACCTATTCGTGAAGCGCCTTTCCTAGAAAGAATTAAGTACGAATGGTAATGCATACGTAATCAATTTCCTAATACGAGAGTACAATTAAAAGAAAAAGAATGATGATAGAGAAGTTGAAGGTGTTTATTGAGGTGATTGGCGAAAACATTCACATAGCATTTCTAATCATACTAAGTGAGCTTCTGGGTCAGATTAGTTTTCGTCTTCCAAAGAACTAAGCGAAAAATTCATTACGGAAAGCAGAAAACTGTTGCGTTTCTTTGCAACTTAATTTCACTTTTTCATCTTTCAATTTGTAATATTCGTCGGATTTCGTATTATAGTCACTGTCATTTAAAAAAATGGCATTAAGGGGCTTTCTACATCAATTGCATTACATGACAACAACAAAAAGAAAATTAATTTGAATTTTTGACATCTTGAATTCAAATTATGTTTTTCGCAATCACGAGTGTGTGTATGTAGGCGTGTGTGTCTGTGTGTGTGGGGGGGGGGTATGCGTGTTTGTGTGTATTTGGTATGTGTATCTGTGTGTAGGCACATGTGTTTGTGTCTGTGTGCAGGCATGAATGTGTGGGTAGTTGTCTGTATGTGTGTGTGTTTGTGTATGTGATGTGTGTGTATGTGTTTGTGTGTGAATGTGTTTGTGTATGTATTTAGGTGTATGTGTGTGTGTGCGTGTGTGTGGAATTGTGTATGTATGCGCGTGTGTGTAGGACATGGATGCAACCTGGAGACGGCTTTCGCTATAGGAGCAGCATTGTGAGGAGCCGGTCGACGGTGATGGTGCGGAGGGTGGCGGTGGGAAAATAAAATGATAACACGCCAAAAACAGTCAAATGAAAGCAATAAGCAATCGTGATTGCTCAAAAAAAAAAAAAAAAAAACCCTTTAAAATACGTAATTGGTGGCAGTTACCTCGACCTGCTTCATGTAATCTGTGCAAGAAAAATTTAAGCGAGCTCTAATATTTTAAGCCTGAATAATATTTTTTGTTTACGTATACACTGTAAAAACGAAATAGAAACGTTCCTGAAAAATAATAGGCACCTAATGTGCCCAATTTCTGCCAGTAACATATCTTGCAAAAACCAGAAAAGTTTTGCGCTTAAAGTCAGTAACCTTTCTGAAACTATCCTCGAACTTTCTTAAGAATTGGGAAATCTCCTCTGTTAAAGCTAGCCATGTCTCTATAACCGTCAGAAAACATGAGGCAGGTTGGTTTTATTTAATTAATTGGAATCTCTCTGCTCTATCAAGAGAGCTCCATCAGGACCATTAAAGCGGCACGGTCATGGCAGAATTACAAGTAAGAACTAAGCAATTCTTACCTTGCAAAGTTGCAGCAATCCATTGACTAGTTCTCTTATTGAGGCTAAGTCAATCTGGACAGGCCGTAATCGAGCTAAAGCCGATACCTTTAATAAACATGCTCGGTCGAACTTTAAACTAATAGCAAAAATTCATATAATAGCATATAATTCATATTTGAGTAATTCGGGACTTTTGATAAAAATACTTGATTTTCTCAGGAAGTGGATGAAAACCTGTGAAATATATGGAAATAACCAGTAACGTTTCGGATTTTTTTTTTCTGTGCGAAATTGTTCTGGACTACTAGCGTCAATCAAATATTCTTATCTATTAATTTTATTGTTTATAACCTTTCGTTCGTACAGAGCAACCAGTCGACCGCGGTTAATCAGTGACTAACCATGAGTGTCTAATATAGCTATTAGTTTACTTTATTTAGTGACTAACCAGGAGTGTCTAATAGAGCTGTCGGTTAACTGGTTGTTGCCGAAGTTGTTCTAATAGCGTCATCAGTCGATATACCGATGGACTGCAATTTCAGCTCGTTAATAAAACCACTTGACATTTTCGACCAATTAAAAGATGTTTGATTGAACCGCGTAAAAATTTTTTGACAATTAAAATAAATTAAATAATCGTTATTTGTCTGCTCTAGTAACCGCATATTAACCAAAAGCGGTTGATGGAGCATCGGCTAATGAACAACCGGTTAATAACCACTGACGATATTGGCTATCAGGTGATCAACCAATCGCAGGTTACTACATACAAACACAAAGATAATTTTTAATGTTTTCGTGAAAAACTACCTTTTCTCAAGCAAATAACAAAAGGTGTCCTAAACTGTTGTACCTGAAAGTAGTGTTTCTCCTCGGACCGTAACCCAAGCAATTCTTATTGAAATAGAGACAGCAGTCCATAGTTGCTAAACATGACGTAAGTTAATCTAAATGCAAGCACTAAAGAGAAACAAATTGGCATGAAGAACTTAAAAGTTACTTCTTACTGTGCATTACATTCAATAGTGATTGTAGAACAAAAGTTTAAATAATACGATAAGTAATCAATTGTAATTATAACTTCTGTGAAGAAACAAGTGGTTCGTGTTATTTTTATGTACCATTTTATGTACAAAGTGGAAAACTTTATTCGACAATAGATAATACCATTAATCAACTTGAGAAAGACTAAAAAATGGTAACAAGGTACGCATTCTAAGAATAAATAATTGAATAAAACTAAAACATGATAAACACGTCAAATAATGAAGTAATTAACTTTTCATTCGAGGATATCTAGGGTGGAAAAATTGCAAGCTGGGAAAGCTTTGCAGAAATAATTCTTTGGTATGTGCAATTAAGTTGTTAGTTGCGTTAAACCATAGAAAAATACTTTTTTCTCGAGACCTAATTTAATATACTGCAAAACAAAAGAAAAACATTTAAGGACGAGTGTTTCTTGTTTGAATAAGAGCTTTCAATCTCTTTTTTTAATAAAATCAATTTCCCATTTTGGAGTGAAAATCAATGAGTTAAATTTTTACTTTGCACGTTTTAAGTGTTTAAATATGTATTTTATCTTTAACTATTTTCTTTTTAGCTTGTTTTGAATATTTTATAGATTTTGTTGTTTTTATTTAGTGCACATAAAAGATAAATGTCTCGTTTTGAAGTTATGTTTCTATTATTATTGGTCATAAATTTATCTAGACGATATGTTTACAATAAAAATTTACTCTGAATGCAATTACGAAAATTTGATCTGGCCAATTGCTAATGTCGTAGAAAAGTATAACTTATAAAGTACGCATTAATAAAGATAAAATTATTTGTTAAACAAATTATATAAATGCGTTGTGATACAGCAAAACATAAAGAAATAAGTCAAGAAAGTAATGAACAAAATGTTTGAAAAATATTATACTAAACATATTTTTAAAACTTTTAAATTATTGTGTGTAATCATAAAAATGTAAATGAAACGGCGTACTAACGTATTTTTACAAATTCGAAACTTGTTTTAAAACTTCATAGTTACAGAAATTAGAGGATAAAATGGAATCGTTTTTGAAACGATGGAGGGTTTTACTCAGTTGACTGTAAATTGTGTAAGGGCCATTTCAGTGTACTTGAAAACTGCGGACTCGGCATTTCATTAAGTTTGAACATCAATTTTTTTCCTACCCGTTGTAGAAATTAATTATTTTTTGCCAGTGCATGTGTTCTACTAAAACACAAACTTAAAATAAAGTAAAATAGTAATTAATCTGTGAAGTAAATAATAGTAAGGGCAAAAAAAAAAAATGTAATGCTGCGTATTCTAAACGTAAACATTCTTTAAAAAATTTATCAAAATTGAGCTCTTTCTATATATATTTTTTAAAACATTAATACACTAAGAATGATAACAATGCAAAAATTTTGCATTTTAATTAAAAAATTAAAAGCCTGGAACAAAAAAACTTGATATACAGAGTGAAATTCTTAATATAACGGACTCTGCAATTTGTATCAATTTACTTATGACCAAAAACTTAAGTTAAAAATATAGGATGTCCATAGTTAAACGGCTCATCTTTAGAGTTACCTAGCGCCGAAGCGATTGCTCAAAAATGAACGTTTGTGTCAAACAAAATGAAAAGATGGAAATTTGTTTGAGCGAATAACTATAAAACAGTCCTAAGTTTTACCACCAGAGGGGACTTTCTATGCGTTACACATTTACGATGGTTTTAAAACAAATCTTTTATCGGGACACGTTCAATACGACGGCTGTCATTTTCGTCTCCCTTACCGTGATACAGCATGTTCTACAATTGACCGCAGAATGCTCTGGGAAATGCTACGAACATGTCATGATATGCTGTATTTAAAGCTAGAAAAAGCTCTAGGATTATCGAGATATTTTTTAAATGACTCCAAAGATAAAATCACAAGGAGGCGAATCCTGGTTTGATGACCGTGAAATGATATATTTTATTAAAAGAGCCCTCTGACAGCAGTGTTCGGAACTATTTTTTGTTTATTCGCTCGAACAAATTCCCAAAACTTAACTTGTACACAAAATTTCGTTTAATTTCTAAACAAGTTGCTTCATAACTTTAAGGTAGTGTTGCTCAATTATGGGCATCCTGTAGTTTTACTAGAAAAAAAAGTTACGGGTGTTAAGTTATTGAATAAATATTTTTTCCTCTTTCTTTACTGCCGGAAAATAGTCTTTCTCGGTCAATAGAGGCCAGTTTGTCTTAAAATTTTACAAAGTGTCTCGCGTTTCAAATTATGTTTCTTATGATGTCTAAAATCTGTTGTCGCTCAGAGAAATAAAAGAACTTTCAATATAACTATTTAAATCTTCAATCCTGATTGACTACGACACAGACCACCATTTGTCGTTACAGAAAGGAGCAATTCATTTACCTTTAAAAAAGATGCAACCTGTAAGGATATAAAGTGTGATTTTTATTAAGTTCCTTATTTTTTTTTTCAGGGTATATACATCTGCTTTAATTCAAAACATACAGAGTTAAGACTGAAGATGAATTCTTGTTCATAAATGCAAAAGTGGAGCATATTTTGAGTTTGTAAAATTTCCTGCTATTGGCTGTTTTTTTTTTTTTTTTTTCTCATCTAAGAGCGTAGAGAGCGCGTTCTCTTTTAATTCTTCCCAACCATGCATCCATTAGAGTTCGTACCATGCTTGCTTTATCGTTGCTTTACCGTCCATAAGGCGATAGTAAGTGGTTTTTTTTTTTGTGTGAAGTTAAAAGTAATTAAGTGATGATGTTTAAATAATGCTATATTATGCAAGGTAAAACAAAAATAAAACGATGTGCAAATGTTTTTTTTCTTTTGTGCATAAAAATTTCATTTAAAATATCAAATTTCCAATTTATTTAGAACATTTCATACATTTAAAAAATGCATTTCTTATTACCAGAGAAAAATAAACGATAATGCCACCCCCCCTCCCAAAAAAGAGAAAAAAAAAAACATAATAATAAAACGATCTGTAATTACTTCGAAGTGACTTCTTTTGATTTTGAAGTATAAAAAAATATATAAGTAAATTGAAATGAATTATTTTAAAAGTAGACTCAAGTTTAATGAACAAAAAAAATGCATTGAAAGTAAATAACAGCAAAATATAAAATGATAAACCAAGAAAATGTTCTCAAAAGCAAAATAACAATTCAACGAATAAGCTTCTGTTTTTTTCCCTCAAATTTATTTCTTTTATATTCCTTTTAATTTATAAAAACAAGAATTTACTGCACCATTGAAGATCACCTTCATGCTTCCGCTTTTAAATTGCACATAAAATATGCAATAACTGGCATAATAGCTGGGATCCTTTGAGTAAACTCTCATAATGACTTTATAATATGTAATTGTTTGAGCGTGAAGCAATTGTGTGGAATCTCGTCTCTTTCAAACACTTTTAGAAATAAAATTATTCAAAGTAGATTTTTTTAAAGTTGTTATCTGATAATACTCTTTTATTCCTGGTATGAAAAGAGAGAAACGGGCATCGTTATTAAAGTTAAATCTTAATATCCTTGATTTTTTTATGTTCGCATGAAACTTCATAAGCGGCTTTCTTTATTAAAGTAATTTTTATTTGCACTTCATTTCCTGTTCCTTTTGTCTGTACTTAAGCTATTTTTATCCCAAAATCTCTTTTGTTTTGATGAGTATAGCTTTGAAAGGAATATTAAGAACAAAAAAAAAAAAAAACAAGACAAGGAAAAAGACGTTTTATCGTTCACCCCTCTTTTAACTTTTGGAGAAATAAATAATTTGAAAGTGATTATATGCTGACCAGATCCAATAAACTTTTATAATTTTTAGTATACAATCCATGGAAACACATTTTTTTAAAGCTTAAATAAAGAAGGTTTTCCGTTGTTGTTGTTACCGTGTGGCATTTATGCTGGTAATTTGGAGTGCGCTGCTCTTAGGGCAGGAATTAGTCACTGGAAGGAGAAAGTCCAGTCATTGACTAAGGAGATGCTGAGAGGAGAAATAAATAATTTGAAAGTGATTGTGCTGACCAGATCCAATAAAATTTTAGAATTTTTAGTATACAATCCATGGAAACGCATTTTTTTAAGCTTAAATGAAGAAGGTTTATCGTTGTTGTTGTTGTTATTGTGTGGCATCTATGCTGGTAATTTGGAGTGCGCTGCTCTTAGGGCAGGAATTAGTAACTGGAGGGAGAAAGTCCAGTCTTTGGCTAAGGAGATGCTGAGGCAAAGTTCTCAAGTCACATGGTTTAATTTCGATGAATGGAAGACACATTTCGCGTGAAACGAGAGGAAAACACCCATTTCTTCCATCACTTTACTTTTAAATATATCTCGTGACTTGGAATCCTTGCTTCAAGAATATCGAGGACCACCCACCGCACCTTTTATTCCTTCTCAATGGCGCTGCTTCACTTTTCCAACTGTAACGTAATTTGGTGTGACGTCCAACTTCGGTACAAACGTGTCATAAGGAACCGTTTATAGGGTAGCAACCATTCATAAGCACCACACACTTTTACATAGAGAAAGGACAAGGACAGGAGAGAGAATACATCCATGTCTGAGCTAGAATTCGAACTCAGGACCTCCCTATCGCAGTCGGACTTATCTGACCACGTGACAAGTTGGTAGGGTGAGAAGGTTTTTAAAATGTTCTGATGTCTAAGCATGCTTTGCTGGTGACTTCTAAGTAGGCAGTCACATATTCACGTTTAATGCAATCATTAATTATTATTTTTGCTGTAGCTATTAATTATGTTTTTAAGCAAAATATTATTTTAATAAATTTCCTACACATTGTTTTTTCTTTAACTTCAAAGAAAAATGTTACGTGTTATAGGTAAATATTATCTAAAGAAGCCAAGAACACAATTTAATCATTCAGAAAATGTTTTTACTGCTTTTATGATTTTTTTCCCAGAGTTTGAAAAAAAATCACAGCCTTTGAAAAAGTTTTCTGAAATGCACATTAAACACAAAAAGATAACATTTTCTTCATTTGACCCTCACATGTTTAGTTTTTTGCTAAGAAATTCAAATGCTAAAGTTATTGCTATGTTTTGAAAGTGAAAAACGAAAAATGCCCTTTTGATTTTTTAAATTTTAGCAAATTGTTTAGTTTTACTAGAAGGAGATATAAGACAGAATCGGTATAAAGTTTGGAAGAAAATAAATATGTTCATGATATTTTTAATGTACCTTATCATTTTTGCAAGGCCAAATTTATGTCGATTTTCGGTAGGATTTCCTAAACTTTTACTTTTTTTCCTACCCTTTTTTATGTGTACTATTTATATAAGATGTATTTTTTATTCTTTATTTCTTTTTAGGAGGTAGACAAAATATATTTGTTTCACTGTAAAGTTCACTGTTTGTGTATCTGTAGATAAACCTATCTCTTTGTATCTAACTCAATCTAGACTAGCACTCAAATATTTGTCGAAATTGTTATGCAATTTCTATAAAAGCATATGGATTATAATAATTTGAAAAAGGTTATTTTTCCCAATCGTTGATTCTTATTGGTTTAGAACAAGGCCATAAATAAAACTTCTAGTACGAAAGCACATGCCTTTTTTTCATTTAACTTTTTCTGTTACAATAAAAATTAATCTCATTTACAAAGATAATGGAACCCATATAAAACGACAAACATAAATAAAACAAATAATGAAATCTATACGTGAAAAAAACTGTTTATAAAAAAAATCTATCTTTTCTGAAGCTTTTGTGACAAGTTCACATTTTCAATATTCTTATTTGCTTAGTATATTTGTGTTTTCTCCGCATTTCGTACATTTGTGTTTACTGTACGTTTCGTAAATTAGTCTTTTTCTGTTCCGGAACCTAATTTTTCAAAGAATGCATCACACTTAAAATGGTTATAAATTATTTATATTTACCTTTTTTTTAATAAAAATGAATATAAATTTGCCTAATAGATAAAAGTGTATTGCATTTGTAGTTTTCTTACACTGTTTAAAAGGTCTAAAATTAAGTTCAATGCAGTGCAATAGTGCATTTAAAAATGCAGTTATAATTTTTTTTAGAGTAGTTGCACGGAAAATATAATTTTAGGATATTTTATAAGTTGAAATTTGATTTCGAAAGTGTATGGATTTTTCCAAGTAATGAATGTAACAATAAAAGTTAAAATTAATCGTATGAAGGAAATTAAAGCAAATGAAATTACATTAAAGGGGATGTTCTAAAACGAAAGAAAATGTTCTAAAACGTGATATAAAAAAAAGAGTTAAGAAAAGATCAAGAACAAATCCGTAGATTCTTTCAGTTATGTAATTATGGATTTCCCTTAACTGTTTTTTAAATGAAAAGTAAACACTTACTTTTGAATATAGCACTTAATTTCATAAAACTTTTTTTACATTGCTCTGAAAACTCTAGTAACACCAAACCTAAAACACACAGACATATATTTTTTAACAGAAAAATATAACTACTTTTCCATTGCATAATGAAACGTTAAATTGCACTGTTAAACGCAGAAAGTACCAATTTCGATTTTTGAACTATCTTTATAAAAAGTTGTAAATGCCCTTCATCTAAAAGTAATTTGTTAAAGTTTTTTTTTTTTTTGAAACTACTATTTTTGTATCGGGGGATACATCATACATCATAACTTCAAGTCATTGATTGAAACTTGGAAGATTTGACCCACTTTTTATAAAAATATTCTTCTGTGTTATTCTAACCATTACAAAACTTCCAACCTGGTGTTTTTTGTTATCTTACAGTGTCTAGCAACTTTTTACATTTTTATATTCTGTTTAAATTATATAGTAATATTTTTATTAGTAATTTTTTAAGAGTTTTCAAACTGGGTCAAACCATCACACTTGAGGTAGATATGTTACCTAGTCTTCGCTCACCAAAAATAAAGTTTCAGGAATTACCACAAGTATATCAATAAAATTTCTTTCCATTCCTCCCATGTTTCCTTTTACCCAAACTGTTCTTACACAAAATGCAAGTTTTATCCTTGACATCAGTCTGTGATTTTCATTTCAATCAAAATATCAGAAACTGGAATATTTCGCATAAATTTTTGATTGCATGCTTTACATTTTCGAACTTCGTTCACTCGTGTTTCTGTATTTTAAAAATAATTTTCCCTCTGCGATGGAGAGAAGCCCTGTGAATTAATAAGTAAGAACAAAAATACACAAATTTCAAGTGCCCTACTGGCAGAAAGAAATTTGCATTTTTAGCATGATCTTATGAAACTACCTCAAAACTTCGGTTAGTACTTTTTGTCAGATTTTTTTTTGTCATCAGTATTTTTCTTACTGGAAGGAAGCTGGGTTAAAAATGTATTAGAAAGATAAAAAGCCCGTCTAAGCCCTTTCCTAATACTTTTTTATGCATTCCAAAAAGTCCCTTAAATGTTTAATATTAGATAAATCATTATTTTTCTACTAACGGGAACGAACTTTTAACTTTCATACATTTCTCAAAAATAGTTTGCAAGCAATTTAAAATTTATTAATCCTAATACTACGGGAAGAATATTTTTAGATGTTTGTTAATGAGAAGTTCTTTTCGTGGATGTTTTTTAAAAACAGAAGAACTCAACGGAAAAACTAACGCTAAGAGTACTTTTAAAATTTTCGGTCTTTATTTTTCACAATATTTAGAAATTTTATGAATGAATCATAGTTTAGTAAAGCAATTAAAAAATAAAGTAGTTTAGTAAATGAAATGATAAAGATGAACATTTATTAACTATTACTAATCTAAAAAGTTGAATTTCGAAAATCTAGATAAAACTTTTAAAATCATTCTGCTTTTTTTTAAATTTATTTTTATTTTCTGCTAAAAATCTTGAGAAAAAGGGCAATGTAACGTATTTTAACTATTTTCACTACAGACTGATCACTTTTGACAGCCTCACATTATTTTTACTCTATTTTCATACCAGACTCGGCAATTAATGTGTGAATACAAAACGAATTACATGGCAATAAACATATTAAAAGTCTTCTAAGGGATTTATGTTAACAAATATTCTACTAGGAGATTGATTTTTGTCTAAATCTTACTCATGTGTTTCTATAAGTATATTCGTTGTTGTCAATAACGAAGAATTCAAATAATGAGAACAGGAATTCTTGTGCCTTTACAAAGAAAAAACCCAAAAAAAGCCGGAATCAATTTTTTAATACAATTGACCACACATTTTTTTTCTTTGACAATAAGTTTTATGGTTGGAAAAACTTCTTAACTCCCCCCCCCCCTTCAAAAATACTATACCACGTTAATAAACTCATGAGTGAAAATAAATGGATCTAGAGACATCTTTTTGAGATGTTTTACCAAATGACTAGAATGGCATCAAAAGAGACTTTAAGCAATGGTTAGAAATTTAGAAATTAAGTTTTTTTAGTTAGCTAGAGCTCAGTTTTGGAGTTATTTTAAGGATACTATGTGGCATTTGAAGTAAGTAATACTTTAGGTATAAAAACACAGGTGAATATTCTTTTCTGGTGTGTGCGGTTTAAGGAGTTTTTAGTTTGTTTCTTTATCCGGCTTAATAATTTGTAAGGAACTATATAACCTTTTATATAGTATTTCCCAGCTATCCAAGTCTCATCCGTTATTTTGACTTGTTTTCTGCCTTTATCAAAATCTTTGTGTGCAGGTTGTGAAATATTCAAATCATGTCCCGTTGTTTGTATGTTTTCCACCGGTCGCTTGTGAACTGTTCTTTCCCTCCAATCACCACGTTTGGTTAAACCCTCAAAAGTGCAGATACGGTGGTGATTGGTAAGGTTTGAATAATTAAATAAATTATATCTTTCTTTGAGTAAAAATCAATGAATTGACTTTTGCTACTTTACTATTTACCAAGTTATTGTATTTTTTCACACACACTGTGAACCTTAAATTGTAATGTAAGTACTAATTTTTTTCCAATAAATAATGTTTATCTAATAAATAGAATTCTGGGTGTATTACAGCGTACGGTGATTGACGCACTTAATTTCAGTTTATTTCTTTGAAAAGTATTTCATTCATAACCATTATTTATTTATACTAATATCATTTGCAAAACGCATAGCTTTGCTTTAGTCTGAAAATGTCTGGTTTCAAAGGCTACTTTAAGAAATGTCATAAATAGTAGGTATTTTGCAAAATAATATCGTCAATTAACGTACTTTAGCTCTTAGAAACGTTAATTCCACTAAAAACTTAAATATGTATATGTCAAATAGCATACTTAAAAAAAACTATTTCTGCATAACTAAATTTCCGTGATTAGTTTCATCATTTAGCTTTGAATTCCACACATTTTTATTTTCTAAATCTTTATTTCGAGACAATAAAAAACTCCATTTGTTCTTAGAAGAAAAATCGTTTTCAATATCACAAAATGAAGAATAACTTACGAAATGTCCAAATTGAACATTTGTTTGAACACATATTAGATTTCCAATGACAATCTACTATTTTCTCAAACCATTTGTTTCAATTTCATCAAAAACTCCAAGGAAAAAATTATTTACTTCATTTTCATTCTACTCTACATTCCAGACTAAAAATCACACGAGACAAGTAGTTAATGAGAAAAATGATATTCTAAGTGACCTTAATTACCACTGAGTATCACTTATCGCATCCATTTACTCGCAATTTCAATGATATTTCTTATCAAGACAGCCTTAGCTTTTTTTTTCAACTCACGCTAATGACGTAAATGAGTTACATTAAAAGGAAATTTTTATAATTTTTAAAAGAATCAGTTTACATTTGTATCGTTAAAGGAATATGTAATGTAAGCGTATGAAAAAGATATTCTCACTGGTAAAAATAAACCAATTTACTGACTGAAAAGCAATGAAATGTATTACTAATGATTTTTGTATTGAAGGCAGAAACTTTTTTTTTCTCTTTGTTTCTTGAAATAATGAATAAGAAGCGAAAATCAAAGCAGTAATATGTCAGTTGCCACTTTTTAAAATACAAACAGAGGTAAATTTTTGTTCGAACAGTATTTTTGAATTCAATTGAGTGATAAAAGCTGTTCTTAATACGTGGGGGTTCAAAAAGTAAGGTAACAAGAGCTCGGATAAATATGAAGAGTCTCTGTATGAATAAAGTCACTTTGAATATAGCGAAGACGGTCAGAACTTTCAAACAGTGCTGGAGGATAGAACTATGTGCCAACCACAAAAGGTCAGTTAAAAGATGGTTGCGTTGAGGGAAACATCTCCCTCCTATCAAAGTAGAAATGGGATAAAAAAACTTCGTGTTTTAATGTATTTTACGACCCTCCTTACAGTGCCGACCTCGCACCAAGTGACTCCCATCTCTTTGGATCTTTAAAAAGACAATTATTGGAGGTTCGGCATGGAGCAAATCCTCGTTAAGAATGCGAAACCACATCAAAATGGCTCGCTGAAATGCGGCATAGGTTCTAAACTGCTTTCAGCACAATTGTTTCTTTAAAGGCCAAAGCGATGGAAATCACTTGGTGCGATGTCGGGATTGTAGGGGGGATGGTTCAATACTACTTACGCCAAAACCTTAATTTAGTTCTTGTTTCATTGGTGGAACATGTTTCCGTCTACGAACCCATCTTCTAACTGATATTTTGTCCTGTTAGCAAGAGCTACCATCTCCATCCGGAGGCACTGTTTGAAAGCTCTGATTATATTTATACAAAGAAGCTGCACACTCCTAAGATCTATTGTTATTTTACTTTTTATAAACACATACGTACAATACAAAATATACAGGGTGTTCCGTTTTAACCTGCAAGACCTTTATTTTCGCAACAGTTAGTCCTAGATGTACACTTCCAATTGCAAAAATTTTCAAAATCAGATGCAGAGTTAAGGTATTGAAAGTTTGAAGTAAAAATAAAAACAAGCCAAAAAATACAAAACTTAACTTTTTATACGGGTCCCAGGTCCCCTGACTTATATTTAGGGAAATAATCTCCATTGAAAAATAATTCCAACACAAAAAGTTTAAAATTAGTACGACCAATATTCACCGAGATATGAACCGCAACGTTTTGTGATTTAAACCACTTTTCACTCGCGTCAATAACACTTTTTTGGAGAAAATACAGCAGTAAACAAGTGTTTAAAATTATATGTATGCATAGTGTGATTTTTAAAAATTGTTTGAGGTTTTGTAGTATGTTTTTGCGTATCATGGCATGACATTTGCATTAATTTTTGAATAGCAATGAAGAACATAAAGACCTTGCTTTTCTTACTTTGATGACGTCATTCTTCTGAAAGGGCGATAACTTCCAATCTCATCTTCCGTATGGTCAATAAAAACTTTGAACTGGAATATCTTGTTAAGTTTTGATCGCACAAATGTCAAATGTTTGGTGTCAGTAACATTTTTCAATGGAGATTATTTCTCTAAATAATTAGTTAGGGGACCTAGGGCCCGTATAAAAAGTGAAATTTTGTATCTTTTGACTCATTTTCATTTTTGCTTATATATATATATATATATATATATATATATATATATATATATATATATATATATATATATATATATATATATAATATAATATAAATAGTGTCGAATACGTATTTATATACGTATAAAAAAAAGTTACTCGAAAATATTACTCATAATGCAGATAGTTTGTGCCATTTCTACATTGGTGAAGAGAAACCATAGGTGCTCAGAAGTAACTCGTGTTACAGAATACGCTTTGGCTCCGCTGGAGTTTTTTTTTTAATTTCTTATAAATGGTTTATTGTTTTTTTTTTTTTTTTTTTTACTTTAGCGTTTCGAAAGGCCAGACGTAATTATGCATAACCCTGTATAAGGTCTAAGCTTTTACTGCTAATTATAGACAGTTATTTACCCCACAATAAGATTTAATAATTGAACATTTTTTAAAGAATGTCTTTTCTGTTCACACCGAAATAAACCAAAATGATAAAACAAATAATCAGACAACATCCTGATATAAAAAATGCGATATTTATTTTTTCCCTTAATCTGCAATGATACTGTATCGATACACGAACAATTTTCTTATTTATAGCATTGTAAACATGTGACTTGTTCTAATAACGTACGAGTATGTAAGAGATAGCGAGAGAGAGGGAGAGAAATGGCGATAGTGTCAAGTTGAAGTGGAAGTAAATATTTTCCTTCTGAGTAAAAGACATTGATACGGAGGTTTTTTTTTTTTTTTGTGAGAATCAAAAACGTTTTTTTTTTTCCAATTGTTGACTTATGTAGTAAGTGCTTCTTCTGATACATGCTTCAAAAAATATTTACAGTTTCTTTAAACACTCTTTTATTTGAAAAATAGCATTTAAACGATTCAGATTTTGTATTCAGCATTATTCTGTTAAAATTTCATTTTTTCCGGTGAAAGAATTAAAATTTATATTATAGATTGTACTAGTATAAATGTTCTTTAAAGTTATTGTCAAAATATTTTTCTAATTGTACTAGTAAGTGATTTTTTTTTAATTCTAAAGAAATTTTAAAACAATCCTTCTTTATTTGAACATTAAGATAAAACATTTAAAAAAAGTCTGTATAGAAATAGATTTTTGACGCAAATTATGCAATTAATTATTATAAATAAATTAATAATAAATTTTATTGTTATTTAAAATCGAGTACTAATGTTGAATATAGTTAATGCTTAGGTTCTTGGCTTCTATAATGTCACATAAGTTCTTTCAAATAGGAGCAAATATTTTTTTCAAACAAAAATAAGAAGTTTATAATTCTTAATTTTATGTGACTGTCACTTATGGTTCATTACTGAAAATGTTACTAGACGAAAAACAATTCAAAATCTAGCAGAATAGAAAATATATTTTTGAAGAATTTGAGAAATCGATTCCTGCTCAGTTCCTATTCAAATTATTTTTAGTCAAAGTCTATTACATAAGAGCAAATAACTTGAATTTTAAGTAAAAATGAATGTCATATATCTTCATTATCAAAGTTTATAACTTATAGGTAGTTTGAAAATTTAAAATAATATAAATAATCCAAACTCTTTCAAAATAATAAATTAGATATGTGATCATACTTTTCATTTTCCTTATTCTACATTTCAAACCATTTCATTAAACATTTCTTCAGTGTAAGTTTAATCTTGGTCTTAAAAAATTTTTGAGCTTCTAATCAGAAAAACTATTGAAGCGTCTGTAAAGCTACATTTGGTTTTAAAGTTAAGTGCACATGTAAAACTCTAAATCTCTTTTCCCAATCAAAATACTCCAGCATGTTTTCATTTCATCCTGAAAGGATTAAGAAATAAAACTTCCTTACACTATCCCGTTTTATTTTGCGAGTATTACTTTGTTTGCAAAGTTTTACGCTTTACGAAAATATCATATGCACCAATGAATTTAATTTCCCACGGGAATTAACCCAACTCTTATCATGTTATATGATCATTTAACAAGCAATTACTACTTTCTCATTACCCATTTTCCAAGAAATCGGAAAGTTTATTTTTATTTTGCGTCACACTATTTTCAATAGAAAGAGGGATTTCTGAATAAACGCCCTTTTAATTAGCAGTTACTATTCTTGGGGGGAATTAACTGTTTCTTCGGCATACATTAAAAGTATTTTAGCAAAATTTGCATAAATATGTTAAAGTGATTTGGACAATCTCTCATGGGAGCGTTTCTTAAGCGACCTCATTTAAGCAATTATGTATATTTATGCCTAGAAGCTGTGAAGAATACTATATGTTTCGAATTATATAACACTTTAACACAATGTATAAAATGTTTAAACCATGGATTATAATTTTTAAACATGTTGTACAGTCATTATTTTGAACCTAAGTAATTTTTTTATCGAAAAAAAAGACTTTAAATTTAATTGAATCGTTGAGTCTGAAATTGAAATTATTTTATTTTTCTGTTCAACTGATGCAAGCACGCATTCTAGCCTCAAAATTAGTCACTTCTTCACACTAGTTTCAGAAAATATATGACAAATCCTGAAGATGACGTATTCTCTAACTGAGCTTTGGAACATTCATGAATCATTATCAATATCAATACAAAGAATCATCATTGTAAAACGAGTTGCGGATTGACTATGTCGCAAATGCGAGGATCCCCAACGATTATAGTGTCCTCGAAGGAAGCTCAAAAATACGTATGAAAAATGGCTTCAGGACCATGAGTAATGGTAGAAAAAAGAGGCCCAATTGAGTTGCAAGATTCCGTTATAAGATCCGTAGATACATACTTACGTACATACATGTATACATACAGGTGAAGCTAATAAAAGCGTGTTTAAAATAAGCATCAATAGCGCTTATCTAAGTCTTTCACGTTTTCCAGATTTTTATACAATGATTCCATCATATTTTTGTATTTTACTCTTCTTTCTGACTTTAAGTCAAAATTTATTTCCGATAGCAATTAACTTAATTCCCACATTTTATTTCAACCAGAGCTAAATAAAATAAATGACTCAATTTTTAGTCAGGGCTAAATATCGAAGCCATTATTCACCTCAATTGTACAGCAAAAATAATAATTTATGCCGCCTTGAAAACAATGTAAAAAGTCAGAGTTTTTTTTTTTCATATTTCTCCAAAGAATTTCTTCATCTTTCCCTATTACTTTCATTCCCGAAGGAAGGGAAAACAGAGGAAGAAAAATAAAGAAGGAAGCAGTGATTTTATTATCTTCCTTTTCTCTGTGTACTTATGCAATCAACGAACAGTTGTGACGGAAATCCAATGAAATACAGACTCGCAAATCGAAATTCACTTCTAATAAAGAATCGAAATCCTCTGCAGTCCGGAAAGATTTTCCTTTGCCGAATCACTTCGTGTTTCATTGAACAAACATACTTTCCGCAACTGTGAAAACTTCGTTGTCAATCAACATCTTACCATAAATATGGAAAGAGGGAAAATAAATCATATATTTCTTTCTAAGATAAACCTCAGAAAATGTTATCCTGGGAAAGTTATGCGATTTTTATTGCTTTTGATGCGACTATATCGATGTTCCTTGTTTGGTATTGGAATCAAAGTATAAGCAATATCTTAACATAAGTTTGTCGACTTAAAAGAGATGAATTTTGATAAGGAGCAATATTTTTGTACCCGCAAAAACTACGCAGGAGGACATTTATTCGAGGTTTGGGTAAGAGAAATGCAAGATGCATTTTTTGTTGCACAAGATTACAGTCCACCCACAGATTACATGGAATTGGCAAACGTCCAGTTAAGACGAGTCTATCTGAGTGAGAGAGAAAAGTAAAAATTTGATGCTCGTGTTCCGCTTATTTAAATGTGACTCTGTTTAATTTGGAGGCTAACATGCATCTGAAAAACATTTTAATGTGTGTAGGAAAATGTCTAGAATTGTTGCTCCTAACACTCGTACATAAAAACACTCACCCATGTTTTAACTTTTTAAAAACCGATTATTTAATTACATAAAAAAAGTAGTGAGGGATCGGGACTAGATTTTTTACTTACTTGTGTCAATGGGATTTTTTTTTTTTTTTTTTTTTTTTTTTTTGCATTTCCATATTACCTTGATAATTTTATTTTAATGCCCACTGAAATTTCAAAAAATAGGCTTTTTTTTACATTTTATTATGGTTAAAGCACAAAAGAATCAATAAAGTATTTTAAAGTGTTTTTAAAATAAAGTATTCCATTTTTTTACTTATTTTTTTTCTTTATTTTAATTTCTTTTTTAAAGTTTATTCTTATTTATTTATTTATTTATTATGATTTTTGGGAGATTACCATAATGTAGGGGGAAATCTTATTTATTATTATTTTTAATGAAATAAGCTAGTGAATTTTGAAGCTCTTTAGGAAATCCTTCGGAGATAACATTCTAATTCAGGAAATGTATTTCATAATATATGGAATAAAATACTAAGCTCTGGGGAGAAAATATAAGATGTCGAAGCTTTTCTACAGGAAATAAAATGTCCTGATATATCAATCTTGTATATCTTTCTGATCCCAGGAAACGGGATTTCTAGATTTATAGACAGATGGAAATTGAAAGACTCAAACGACTCGTTTCATTCTGTTTTTTGGAAAGATCAACCGCAAGGATGCTTCAACATGAAAGCATAAAACTAAAACCTACCATTTCTGATTCCGGGTTCAAAGGAGTTTTCCTTGTGGGAAAGGAAAGAGTATAGGGGAGACCGGGGCAAGATGACTACGCTAACAATTTTTGTTGTTTATTAATTTATTTTTAAGGATAATATAATTTCCTTTACATGAGCTGTTAGAGTGGTCCTTTGTAGTATTAAATATAATACCATTTAATTTTTCAAATGAAATAAATGAAGGATATTTTTATATTTTCATAACCTTAACAAATTGTCATCTTGCCCCAGTACTGGGCAAGATGACTTTGGCCTCGGGGCAAGATGACAACACTGAAAAAAGTTGAACACAATTTTTTTTTTAAATATATTACATAGTTTAACAAATGGTTACTGTGTTTTTACATCTTACAAAGCATCAAATTAAGCGTAATGAATTGCAAAGTAATGTTCAAGTGTTTAATTGTGCAGCTAACAATAGTCACAAATAAAAATGCCATTTTCATAATTGGAACATTCTTCGCGCCACCACTCTTGGCATTGCAGCACTAGAACCATTCTTCTGTTGGAGAGTCACAGTATTCTTCTTTACAAGCAGGACTTGTAACGAAGAAGTATTGTCATCTTGCCCCGTTTTTCGGCCCGTCATCTTGCCCCGGACTGCCTGTTTGAAAGGATTCGTCTTCATTGCCATAAAGAAAGGCGATTAATTAAAGTTTATTCATGGTAATAGGCAGTATATAAACTAAGTTACTCATAAATATTTAAGAGAAACAATTTATCATTCCTGTATCTTTAGCAGAGCTTATTTACACATGCATGAAAGTTATAACGTAGCAGCGGTAAACAATCAGTGCTTCAGAACTAACACAAATATGACAATTTTCAGCGTCTTTAAACTATTGCTGAATGAACAGCCATTAGGAGAGCCAGTAGTATCCAGTTGACGCTGTTTCCTAGTGGAAAACGGAAAATTTAAGACATTCGTCATCTTGCCCGGCTTGTCATCTTGCCCCGGTCTCCCCTACTTCTTTTGAGATATTTAAAATTTAAATCGATTTTTAGACGAGACACATAACGCAGCTCTAAGTGTTTGCAGAAAAGTACTTGGTTGCAAGAAAGTAGGGTTAAACTTGGTAGAAAAGTAAGATTTAACTTGGTAGAAAAGTAAGGTTAAACTTGGTAGACGAGGAAGGTTAAACTTGGCAGAAAAGTTTGGTTAAACTTGTCGGAGTGTTGATTATTCCTTTAAGTACGTTTTTGAGTTTCTTGTTTAATAAAATTAACTGTCTTGTGTGACCAAGCCAAGTAGCATGCACATGGATCTGATAAATTTGAAATATTAATTTTGTAATGAAATAAAAGTGAATATCTTCTTTTATATAAACTATAATAATGTATCTTTTCCCTTTCGCTTTTTGAGCAGACCGACCGGTGAAAAAACATCCTCCCAGGAAGTGAACACTTTGCTTTCTTTCATTATTCTTTTTTTATTTTGTTTGAATAACGTTTTGAAAGCTTTTTCATAAATAATTTGACAGCATTAAATTATTTCAACACATTTCAAAAAAAAAAAAAAAAACAGACAATTATGTGTCTTCCTTTTGACTGGGGGGGGGTTGTTCATTGCGTTAGGGATTTTTTTCCACCCCCTTTAAAAAAAATTCCGTTAAAAAAAGGAAAAAACTAAAAAGAAAACTGAGAACAGATTAAAATTCCGTTAATTTTTAAAAAGTTATTACATACATCAATTAAAATGCTTTTACTACTATGTAAGAAGTATTACAGTAAAAGAAATAAATATTTTTGTGCTAAAAATTAAAATAAGAAACAACGGAGTCAAAAAGCAATAATTACGGATTACTGCAGACATGTGTTTCGGCGTTGCAAGGAAAGTCTTTTTCACTGCAAAAGAAATAGGCAAATGGATGAAAAGACATCCGACGAACTACATCTACATGCTCACTTCCTTTGCACTGAAAAAGGCGTTCCTTGCAACCCCGAAACACGTGTCTGCATTAATCTGCAGACTTTGTACTTCAATATTAATACAAAAAAGCTTTTTAAAAGAGTTGGCACTTCATGTTATGATGTGCAGTGGTTCCTTATACCTGACGAATCTATACAAATTGAAAACCAAGGTTTGAAATCCCCAGAATTAAGAAAAAATATGTGGCTAAAAATGTCTAGTTTGTGTATATGTATTCAAGAATATATATATATACATACATACATGCATACATATGTATATATGTATTATATATATATATATATATATATATATATATATATATATATATATATATATATATATATATATATATATATATATATATATACATTTTAAATTTTAAATATAAGTTCAAAGACATTGAAAGAAACAATGAAAGAATAAATACTAAAGTGTACTGTCTGTAATGCCGGCGCAAAGCTGCTAGAAACAAAAACAGTACAAACATATTCATGAATAGACAATCAAAATAAATTGGAAAATGCAAAAAGCAAGAATACAAAAACAACACCAAAATGAAAAAAAAGGTGAACCAGGGACCAACACTTTCTCAAGGAGGGTACAGGTCCCTAAGTTCACAAGGCCCTTTCTGTTTAGCAAGAGGGAAGGTCCCAATAACTTGCTACCCTCTCCGAGAGCCTTGGAGGAGAATAGAACATGAAAACATACCTGAAAATTAAAAAACGAAACAGTGTTCAGGCGAACCTTCAAAAGGAAGTAGCAATCAGAATGTAGACCCTGAAAAACAAATGACTTGCACGTGCCAGGTAAAAATGCAGTTAAGACACGGTAGCAGCAGAACATGTAATTGAAAAACATGGAGATGAAAAAATACCTGGAGTTGAAAAAACCCTGGGGAGGAAATAAAAATACTGGATCGGAAATTACATCAGAAATTTTCAGGATAGATCCCAACAGACCTTCATAGCTAAGGTGACCTTACTGCAATAATACAATAGCGCTATAGTTAACTCTGCTGGGCAATTCCTTACTTTTCTAATGTAACTTAAATAAAAAGATTGAGAAACTTAATGATAGTCTCAATAAATAAAGATTTTTAGAGACAAAATAATTTCTGTTGCAGATAGTTTTAATTCTATTGATTTCATGAATCAAGGTGTTACAAAAAACTTTAATAGAAATATTTCAATTCTATGATATCATACAATTAACATGGAATTGAAAGGAAAGTCATTTATCAAAAAGATCAATATGAACTGAATTGTCTGAGAAATATTAAGATCAAGGAAATCAGATTGTTTGATATTATCATTGGTGTAAATAAGTTTTAATTCAGGAGGATAGACATTTTTGGAATCATTAAAAAAGTTGTGATAATTGAAAATAATGGGGTCATCAACGTATCTGAAAGCCCTAGGAATGGAAAAGGTGATTTTTTTGTTTAAAGTGGTGTAAGTGAAGGTTGGCCAATACAGAAGAGAACTTGGATACCTGCGGAAAACCGTTGACTTGTAAAACGCAATGTTCAACTTTGTAAATGTAATTGTTAAACAAACAGAAGTTGATTAAATCAGACCAGCGATTTTCATTAATATCCAGAGTGTGCATGAGAACTTCTTTAAGACTAGACAGAAATACTTGTAAAGAGGTCTTTGAAATCAAAAGAATAGGTACATTCGATTGTATTATTTTTCAGAAATTCTAAAACAGATTTATTATTTTTAATAATCCAAGTGTGACCACCATCCAGAATTTTATTAAAAATTGAATTTAATAGGTTGACAAAATTTTTCCAGGGGAATTCATATAAGAGTTTGAACCACTGGTAATACATCGGAATTTAACAGGATTTTTTTTTTATTATTTGGAATAGATGGTAATATCCGGAAAGATAATCTTAGAGTTTTTAATTTTAACTTTTTTTGTTGAGGGCCATGACCTTTTTAACAATGGTGTTACGAGAAGCGTAACTTTTTTATAAGTGGAGGATTTTTCTAATTCTTCATCTAATAATTGAAGATAGAATGTTTTACAAATATTTGAAAAGTTGTTGGCTGCTTTGTCAATAGGAGCGATTATAAAAGAATCTTGAAGATCTTTGATATGGGGAGAAAAATCAGTAAATTTGAGAGCATTTATATTTATGTTAAAAATTTTTGAAAAATTAAAAGGACATCAAAGCACATGTCAAGACAGGCATTGCAGATATCCCGGAACAGGACTTCAGGGATGCCTTTGAGTCATGAAAAAGCAGCCTACATCATTACATTATTGCAGGAGGTACCTATATATATACAGGGTGATTATAATTCAAGTTCCACTTTCAAAACGCTGTAATAGTAAAACCACTGGTCAGAATGACTTCAAATTTTCAACGGAATATTATCGAAAAAGGGGGGAAAACGCATGACAAAAGAAAAATAAATAGTTGGAATTTTTAGCAATAGATGGCGCTGCAAGTGTCAGAATATGTAAATCAAAACACCTGTCATGCGCCCGACTCATTGAAGTTGTTATAAAAAACGCCAAATACACGTTTTCTATCCTCATTCTATATCTGAGAAGTTCACCATGACAGTCTCAAAGAAAGACCTGGCCGTCCCGATCACCTGATCTTAACCCGTGTGACTTCTGGATATGGGGCTATCTGAAAGCTGTTGTGTTCAGTGCTACGATTGCAAACTTTGCTGAGCTGAAGCATGCATTACGGAACACATTCTAAACGTGACCCCGGAAACACTTCAATCAGTTGCGGAATATGCTGTTTCTCGATTTCAACTTGTTACAGAAAACGGGGTACATTATATTGAACATCCTTTGCGCCAGTCTCACGAAAATTAAATACCGATTTCATTTTAACTGATGCTTTTATGTGGTTTTCGGCCTCAGGACAATTAAAAACCGATTTTTCCCATCCGATGTGATATGACCTGTCCGTGTTGGATGGGCTTACTTAACTAACAGTATCACACCAATACCCTTTTCACGCTGAGTAGTACGGTGTTTTAACGTATAGTTTACACCTTAGGTAATATTTTATGATTTATTTGCCATTTGTATTCGACCACTATTAAATTATGATGCTTACAGCGCTATCTATTCCTAAAAATTCCAACTAGTTACTTTTCTTCTGCCATCAAGTTCCCCCTTTCTTTGATAATATTCCGTTGACGTTTGACGTCATTCTGACCATTGGTTTTATTTTTACAGCGTTTTGAAAGTGGAACTTTAATTATAATCACCCTATATATATATATATATATATATATATATATATATATATATATATATATATATATATATATATATATATATATATATATATATATATATATATATATATATATATATATATATATATATATATATATATATATATATATATATATATATATATATATATATATATATATATATATATATATATATATATATATATATATATATATATTAAAGCAACGCTATTCTTTTAGAAACTGAAAAAATCCCAGCTCGCTGCTGACAAAAGACTGACAGTAGGAGGAGAAATCTATCTGCTCTTGAAGTCTTTGTGCTTACTCTGGGCAAATAGTTTCTGCGGATGCGTAAGTTCAACCTTGTCAATCAACGGCGTATTGTACTGATGCAAACGACGGAAACGAATTCTTTTTTCTCGTTACTTTTCTCTAAGTAATCTTGGTCTTGATGGTAAAGAAATTCTTAGACGCAGTGTTATATTTGCGCAGATAAAATGAGGTATTAGAGAATGTGGGTTAGAGATGGATTTAATCTCTTCTGCAAGTAATATTGTTTAAAATTAACCGAATATTTTAGAAATGGAGCACGTCTATGATTAACATGTATTTTTTGTTTTTAATATTTTTTCAGTAATATGATAAGATGTTTTTTTATTAGCATTAGTGTAAAATGAAGAATAACTTTCTGAATTTTTTTAAGTATATAACATATTTAAAAATTTTAAAGCATTTCTGAGAAAAAACTAATTTGCCATTCATGGAAATGTAAAAAAAAGCTCTAAGCAGTAATATCTGTTCAGTGTTTTAATCTATAAATTTAACAGTCATACTCTTTAAGCTTTGACACACTTTTTCGAAGCTGGCGTAAAATTTGGAACTAAGTATGATAGCCGTTGTTAATAATGCGATTTATACATTTTTTTTTAAAGTATTAGATTTTTATGCAATAGGTTTGTTGAAATTTAGATCACGTGGGGGGGGAGGGGGAGACCATTAGAGTGATTAAAAAAAAAATTTCGAGCTAAATTCCAAGCCATTCCCTACTTTTTTTAACACTTACCAATAGCATAATGCTTAAAAGTTTTAGCTTCTTACTCGAATTCTAAGAGAGTTTCCTTCATTTAACATAAGCCGTAGTATAGAAAATGCCACACTTAAAAATATTTGATTTCTCCAGCGTTTTTTTTTTCGGTTTTTTTTTTTTTGTAAATAATTATTTTATTGCAATTTATATGCATATTACTAGTGTATATTATAATGTGCAGGATTGTTTTTTCAGTTAAAAGTGTTTTTGTCCCCCTCCCCATACGTATAAAGTTTGGAGGAGGGGATGTTGAGCACCCTCATTCACCTGAAATAGGAAGCTAAAATTATTCCATTATATTACTGTCCACAAGTCTAAAAATATCGAGGGGTGGCCCGTTATCTAGTAGAAACTTTTTTTTTCATGTATTTTTGAACCACACTAGAGGTCATGTTGTCGAATGACGCCTAGGCTGACCTCTTACCTCACCTATGAACGAACATACGGTTTTGAGCGGGAAAAATTACTGATACTGCTTGGTTGTCAGTAAAAAGCAAATAATCGCTCAGGAATAATGCACTTAAAAGGGCAGAAACGTCACGAATTTCATATCATAAGCAATGTAAAGTAGTATTTGAAATGTTTACATAAAAAAAAGAAGAAGAATGAATTTTAAAAATATAGCAATCATTTACATTTTAATCATAAATTGTTCGAACTCAAAGTGAATGCTTAATGGCATCGCCGGCTTAAGGATGGGAGGTCATGACCCCCATGACTCTTCTCATGTATCCACACCTGCACATAAGCTTAATTGAATTGGAATCCACATCACCCCCAAAACTTGAAATGAATATTTGGTCAAGCAAAAAAACAATAAATGAAATATATTTATTTCAGAAACTACGGTGCTCTGCACCCTGCTCACTAACGCTCACCAACCCCTGATAATTGCTTCACAAATATTTAAATCGTCAATTAGAAAGAAACAGACTGAAAACGCATTATGAGCTCCCTTTGAAACGAAGAGCACTCCTTCCCCGGGTTTCAAAATAACGTGCACCAACTTGTAGAGCCATAAGGTCTAAGGGGCTTAAAAGCATTGCAAAACTGCGGTTTTGTACGTTTGAAAAGTCGCTTTCATATTCGTGGTCTCTATTAATATATTTTGCTCTTTAGCTCGGGGCTTAGATTGAGTTGAGCCTAAGATTCTCCTTTAAAATAAAAAAAAAACCTTTAAGGTTTGCGAATAAGAAAGAAGAAATAAGCGAATCGAAAAGACGTATCAATAATTTTAATGGCGATGATATTATTCGATCTTGATTTTTAAAGACTTGTAACTTTTTTTTCTTTGGAGATAGAAGCTTAGTTTTTCTACCATAGGTTGATTTAGATCTGGAGTAAAAAAATCCGCTCTTTCCAGTGGTTCCAAAAAGAAAAACTGTGGGACAATGCCTTCACATTTTACTGATGGATTGAATGAAGAAAGTAGTGCCTAAATTTTAGCTAAGCCTAAAAAAGTGCGAGCTAACAACGCAAATAACTCCCGCCGTATTTTAAGTTAGAGCATTGAAACAAATTGTGTAAAACGCGGGAAATTCTACATTTTTCAACGATATATGGTATTAATATGTGTAAGTTGTTTTTCACATCTTTAATAAGCAATAATAGGCGATTTACGCGAAATTTGAGTTTGAAAAATCAATTACAAAAAAACTAATTTGAATTTTAAAAACAAAACCCCAGGTACCAACCACCGGGGCTCGAAGTAAATTTGTACAAAATTTTAAGGCTGTAGGTGCTATGGAGTTTCCTGGAAACTGGCCCACCACAGACTTTTTTCCAGAATTTATTTGAAACCTTACTTTTATTTACTACTAGCTACATTGCCCGGCTTTGCACGGTCTACCTCGAAAATAAAAGTTCTGTCAAGTGACGCATGTTCAACAATCAGACTTCAATTAGAGAAAAAAATATTGTGAATTTCCTGTCAAAATAATCATTCTTAAAGGAAGAAGATGGCGAATCAAAAATTCGCGAATAAATTAAACGCAATGTTTAAAATCCAAAAGAAAAAAGAAATAAATCGCCTAGTAATAATCAAAAGGGAAAATTTTTACCTCTAAACATCAGCAAAATTTTACTTAGTCACAGTTGGGGGAAAAAAAGTGGCAACCTTCTGAATTGTTTTCACGCTAATTTAAAATGAGATCACGCAAACGATAAATTTTCGACACAAAATTTCTGATCCATTAGTCTTAATGATGCTTTTTATTTTTTTTCCCGGTTATTTTACAGCATTTTTTTTTTTTTTTTTTGTACATTCGAAGGAAAGGAATAAACCTTCTGGGTATTTTTCACGGGCTTTTGAATGGCGCCACAATCGAACTGATCGGATAATTATTTCGGGTAGAAAAAGCCATTTAATTCCATTTCGGGTCTTAAAATTAAATTTCGAACGGTTCAGTTCTTTTTTGGCTTTCGAAAACCGCCCTACGTTCCTTCTCGGGGGCCTAAGAACTTCCCTGCTAAATTTTATCGAGATCCAACCTAAACTGTGGATTTGTAGAGAACATACACACTATACTCATAGGCACACATACTCTGTTTTATTTTTATAGATAAAGAGATAACTTCAAGTGTCTAATACGAGAGTGATTAAAAGATTTTCCCAGCATTTTAATGAAACCTCTTTATATATTCACTCAAGCCCGCTTATTGGAATATCGGTTAAAGGAATATCCCGCTTAATGTAATAGGGTAAACCTACCCAATTTCGTGATACTAAGGATTCAAACAGTATAATCGATAATTTTTTCTGAATTTATTGACTTGATATTTTTTCCATAGACATAGTAAACTTTATTCTTAATTATTAAACCATCAACCAGAATTAATACATGATAATATAATGTAATTTAATTATTTTCCAAAAAAGTACCACATGTACCTAAATTCGTGATAGTCTACCTTATTCCGTGAGTCAGTGTACCTAACTTCGTGGTAATGACTTAATCACCGTCACTCTCATTTTCTTCATTACGTGCACATACACTACACATGAACACTGTTGGTGGATTTTTTGAGTCAACTGCCTGGCAACTTTCATGATACCAATTTAAACAAAAACAACATTGGATCCATGGGCTCTTGTTATGTCCTTTGTAGTAACTTTCATTACAGTTGGGGCAGAACCATTCATCTTCAGCTTCACCTTTGCTCTTATTGGTGTTCTTTTTGGCTTTAACCAAACTGCTGGTACTGGCACTGACACAGGATTTGGTAGTGTCACTAGTACTGGAACTGGTACTGGCGGTGGAAGTATTACCACATGATTTCTCCCCTGGAAGATGAACTGCAGCTGATGGATCACGTCTCTTCCTTGCAGGTTTTGGAGCACGTGCTGTAAAATCAGGTAGTTTTAACACATCATCGATGCCTTCCTTTGTAGCAGGTGCATTGCTGACTTTCAGGGAATTTTCATCCATACACCTGTTATCCACGTTTGTTGTCAGGGCTTCATCAGGAATTTTCATCTTGTTTAGTGGGAAAACACCAGCCTTGCAGAATGCAAAAATGATATTTTCTCTGCTGAATGCTTCCAGAAAAGCGGGACTGAACATCCCATGGAAATCGAATCTTCCTGGTCTTCTCATCGGATTACCTTCTTGAAACTGCCTCAGGTGTTTCTGCCAAGCCAATTTCAAAGGCCGGTATACTGCTACATCCAAAGGCTGTAGCAAATGACTTGTGTGGCTTGGAAATGTTACAATTATGATATCATTCTCTGAAGCCATTGCAATGACTTCAGGAGTTATGTGACTCGCATGTGAATCCATTAATAGCACCACAGGCCTTGCTGAGGAAATCCCCTGGACAAATTTTTGAAACCACATCAGAAATAACTCTGAGTTTATCCAGCCACTCTGAGACACTGCAACTGTTACATTTGGAAGCGCCCCAATTTTCAAACCATCAATCATTCTAGCGCCTTTGAAGATCAATAGAGTAGGTCCAAATTCACCTGCGGCATTGATGCAAGGTAAAACGGTGTGAGTTTCAGCCTTGTCAGCAATTACTCGATTATAGACGAACCTCTTGCCTATTCTTGTAACAACTCGTCCAGACTTCACAACGTAGCACAGCCCCGTTTCGTCGCAGTTCCAAATTTGTAGAGGTTTGATGCCTTCTGGAAACTTTCCATAAACCTCAGAGAGTTTGTCGTAGAAATCATTGAGTAACACCCTATTAGAATTGTTTGCCCGATATTGGGACAAATTTTCGGGTGTTCTTAGGCCTAAATTGTATCTGCGACGAAACTCACGCCACCACTTCCAACTGGCACATTTTTTCTTGTCGCTGAATGGAAACGGTTTGTTGTTTGAAGCACACTCCTTCTCAGCAAGGGAGTATGCTATGTGCCTGATTCGACTGACCGTCAAACCAAACCCAAGCTCCTGCATATTAATGACAAATTTCACTAACGAAGTTTCAGTTGCTGGGCCTAGAGCAAACGATCTCCCCACTTTTCTCACATCCACACTGTCACTGTCTCCTTCACAGCGTGTTATGTAGTCTTTCAAGGTGCTCCATGGGATGAAAAATTTTTTTGCAGACTTGTACACTAACCAATTTTCATCCACTACCTTCCTCACTGCGAGTTGAAGTGTTTCCTTTGAGTATTTCTTCCGTTTGTTCCCACCTTTCTCTTTTTTCCCACCGGCTAGCTTTGAGACCTCCAAAGCTTTGCCTGGGTTTGGACAACACGCTGCCATCTATGAGGAACATGTCAAATTAAGTGTACACAACCTACCTAACTCCGTGGTAAAATAAATGTTTCGTATCACAGAGTAAGGTATGTCACGAAATAAGGTAGGTTCACCTTACATTTTTAACGTACCAAACCGTTGTTGTCTATTATTTTAATAACGTTTCTTGGAATACCCCGCTTATTAGAATAATATTTCGTGGAAAATTGTCTATTCTATTAAGCGGGTTCGACTGTATGTGTTGGACTAAATACAGAAAACGTAAATAGTACGGAAGTACGATTTTCGTATACTTTTCACTCACAAGGGAAGTACGAATTTTAAGAAAGAAGTAAATTGAATGTAACCGAAAAAACCTGACCTACATTTTTTTTTTTTTTTTGAGATAAATAACTGAGTCACACCTTCTTCTGATTACTTTTCTAGAACAACAAGATCTCAGTCCTGTTCTTCCATTCGTGTACCATTTCTCTACCATTGCAGGTTTCATCCTTAATTGCATAAGTTTTGGTCCAGTGATATTCATTGGATGAGTGAATTAAAAGGATTTTCTTTCCAATGTTTCTTTTTCAAAAGAATGAATTCTTGAAAGTTACAGACCTTTTTTTTCCCCCAAAAAGGTCAACTTTCATCCGAATAGTTTCTAGTTTTGTTATTGAAAACATTGAATTTTATATTTTTTAAGTATAATTTTTATGAGTAATCTAATTCGCTGACTGCAATGAAGAAGAGAGAAAATATTGATTATAAACAAAATGTAAATCAAAATGTAAAAAATGCTCTAGAATGCAATCAATTAAACAAAAATAAAGGGATTAAAAACGCGCAGAAAATAACTTCAGATTAATTTTAAAAGCAGTAAACAAAATGAAACTTGCTTTGTTAAATACACATAATATAGATATTTAATTGCTACCAAACCTACCACAAAAAATAATTAAAAAAAAAATAGATGATTTAAAAGTTTAAATTAAAAGCATAAACTTTGCACACAGCTTGATTATAAACTAAAATCATTCGGCGTTCATAAATTAATATATTTTGTCAAATGTTTTAGAAAGTTAAATTATTTGAATTAATTATAATTTTGGTACAATGTTTCTTTATGAATCTATTAATAATACAGTTTTGTGTTTTTTGCACCACTGTCTTTACAAAGAATAATAGCTATGGAACGCACCAAAATCCTCTTTAGTTTTTTCTCAAACTTTTAGCATAAAAATGAATTAATTTTTTAGAGTGTTTGAATGAAGTGCCTTAAGTTACGGTCTGTAATGTAAATTTCTGATTCTGTCAAATTAAAAAATAAATACTTACATATCATGTTTCTCGAAGTTTCATTTCCAAAAAAGTTTATCATGCAATTTTTTTTTCTTTAGAAGTTGTAAAAACTCTAACCATTATGTGAGGATCATATCACTGAATTTAAATATGAATGCTAAATATAGGTGACAACAAAAACTGAAATCAAAATGAAATTAATTTTCGAGGAAAGGATATTTAATTTTTCTCTAAATAAATAATACCACAATTATTTTTTTCGAGGTCATCACGTGATCAACAAAAAGCAAAAAATACACGGAAACGGCGCAAAAAAAAAAAAAAAAAAAAAAAGTTGCTAGTACTATTAAACTGACATAGAAATATTACGATTTTTTTTTTTACTTCTTTCATCTTTTCTGACACAAAACAAAGATAAATAGGGACAAAGCGACTATTTTTAGAAAGGGGCTATTTGAAATGCAAATGCTTTGCACTTCTACTAAAATACTTTTGGAATATTACATATGACACCCAAATGAAATAAAATGAATTTTAGAGAGCATGAAAATAATAAAGCGTGTTAAAGCAGCAGACAACTATAAATGGGAAATAAATAAATAAAGTTTGATACAAAATGTTTCTCAGGGTCTTTAATTAAGCCAATAAAGGGTTTTTTGCTTTTAAAAAATGTAAGTATTAGAGAAAAAAAAATATAACATTAATAAAAAGAAAAAAAAGTAAATATGTATAAAATAGAAACATCTAATTACATTATTTTAATTTTTGGAGCGTTTCTACAAAGGAACTACTCATGAAAATCATTGGCATGTATAGGATGACTATAGTTAAAAGTATTTTATTTAGACCTCGACAGCTACATGCAACATAGCGGAACAATATGAAGAAGGAACCTTTTGGGCACAAAAGTAATGTGATTTTTTTCCAACTGTCGTATATTGTGATTAAGTTATTTTATCACGCTAAGAAAGATATTACTATTTTCCTTGAATAGAACGAAGGATTTTGTCAATTTGAAGCTGTTTTTACACCATAATGGCGTTTCTTTCGTAATGACAGTAATGTTGTTTAGGTCAAGTTGATTCCGTGCAATAATTTAACCACAAGATTGTAAGTGTTTCTTCTTTTTCCAGAAATAAATAGTAATGACCCCCCCCCCCAAAAAAAAAAAATAAATCTGCCGTACTTAGAAGAAGATAACCGTATTTATGTTTGCTCTGACTTTAAATCAGAATTACGTTATCATCAAACTCAAACGATTGCTTTAAGCCTTTTCTTCGACTCTTCTTTGAAAGCTACTCCTGAAAATTTCATTTCGTTGCGTATTACATCAGCATAACATCATACTCATTTTTATACAGACTTGAACTGTGTCATAAAAAGTGCATTACAGTTTTTTGACAGGGAAAAAAATATGTCATCGAAGGTGTTGAAGTCATAAACTTGAAAGAAAATAATTATACAGTTTTGCATACCATTTTATTTTCATGCATAACATTAGAAACAAAAATTAGAAAAAAAAATTAAAATGTGTATCAACTATACTTCCGTGAGAAGGTTTTTATTACTGTGAGTTTAATTAAAGTAAGCGCGAAGTTTTAAATTACTGTGATTATAATTAAATCTCTTTAAAAAACTTTATTTAGCAACAGTGAACAAATTAATAAAAGTTGATAACATACAATACAATTAACGAACAAATACCTGTCAATTTCACAAAAAAACATTTTGCATAACTTCACGATTAACTGCAACATTTTTAGAAACAATATATATTTTGAAGTATTTTTCTTGGTTTCGAAAGTTTCAGTTACGTCATTCAGTGTGCCGTGATTCCCGTTCATTCTTTTCATTTTGTCAGCGAACACTCGGGGAAATTCCACGACAAATATGCTTCACTGACAATAAAAGCTTTTCCTTCCCAATAGAATTTCTCAGCAATTTCTTTCTAGTGTCAAAGGCATCACTTGATCCAATTAATTCGACCAAGACTTACTCAAGTGAAAACTTACTTAATTACCTTAATGTCTGTGAGAAAAAAAAAGGTAAGAAAGACTTTAGAAATTATATATATATATATATATATATATATATATATATATATATATATATATATATATATATATATATATATATATATATATATATATATATCTTCTTAGAAAAGTATCGTGATTTGAAAGTACGTTTATTTTTTGGAACCATACATTTTTACTGCAATATGTGTTTGCTCTGACTGAATCAAAACAATCGAAACGTTTACAGCAAAATATTTTACCTAATGGTTAGAATCAAAGAAAAAAAAACCATACATTTAATGGAAAATACATATTAAGTGGGTGGACATTTGATTGTATTAGATGCTTGGGCATTGTAATTTTGAAATTGTATAAAAGTACGTTTTATACACATTTTACAAGCTGATTTGTTACAGAACTATTAACTCATTTCTGAAATGTGCAGAGATATCTTTAAAGTTTATTTGAAAATATTCAAATATTACATTGGAAGACATCGTTTTAAGGAGGATTCATACTACGCAATTTTAAATATTAGAAAAGGGATTAAGAATTTGAACTGCAAAGAGTCAAACGTATGTAAAAGTGTTTAATTAATTATTATCAACAGTGCATACACGTGAGTAATGATTAATGTTCATAGCTACGAAAATAATTCTTGCAAAAGTTTTTTTTTTCTTTTTTTTAATCTTTGCTTTAAAAGGGGATAGCTTTTTCTTATAAACCCTTCAAAAAATTTTACTTATTATGACGGTCGAAACTACCATCATTTCAAAAAAGATTTCTCATTTTTCTAATTTCATTATATCTTCAAATCTTTGTTAGATACCTTTTTCGTAGAATAGTTAAAAAGTGGGAAGGTTTGGTCATTCAGTTTTTGTTAGAAATTGTTGTTTTATACTACTCTAGCTGTTTAAATTTTATTATTGTTTAAAAGGATTTGATTAAGATTATAATAATATTTTTGGCACCATAAATGACTCTTTCAGCTGACACTCTGAAAAAATTCATTCATTTAAATATTAATGAATTAAGTAGTAAATCTGATATAGGCTTAGAATGGTATCCGCAAGATAAGCATGGTAGAATATCTTTTAGTTTCCTTTACAAATTTAAATTTCATGGGATTTTTTTTTCAATATCAGCTACTTTTTCCCCGGGATATAAAGAAAGAACTAGAAAACTGTTTATAAAAATTTATATTGATGCTATTGTGACATGTTATTTGTTATGATTAGGAATTGATGCAGGATTATGTAGCTTTCAACTATCCATAGACGATGAGTTTAGATATTCTGTTCTTTTAATAATTTGGGATAATCTCAAAAATGTACCTGAAGGGCAAAGCGGATTGGGCAAAGTGGATGCCATATTCATTTTGCCCGGTCATGAAAAGTCACTTCATCCGAACCTGGAAGTCCTTCAATTTTAAGATATCAAGACAGTGCTACCATTGTAGACCGCCTTATACTCCCATAAGATCTGAAAGAACAAAAGAAGTCCAAGCAATGATGTTCCCGCTGCTTCACTTAAACCTGGATATTCTAAGAACTACTATAGTCCTTCAGTTTTACGACCGATTCCTCAGCCTGCTAAACCACTAACACTTAAATGAAAGCTACAAAAATCTACACTCTTGACAAGTGCTCCAGTAAAGGAAGATTAAGAACAAAAATTGGAAAAAGCAAAGAAGACTAATAAAGTACTAGATTATGTTTCGACTAAAACTTCTCAAAAGACTTAAGCTTCTAAAAAGACTACTATTAAAAAGACTAAATCAAAAATTTCTGGTACAAAACATAAGACTGCAAAAGAGAATAATAAGAAGAAAGAAGTACAGAAATTTGATGATGTAAGGAGCCTTTTCTTTGAGGAAATGTGTTCAGCATTCGAAAAGGGTGATGATTTTGTTTGTGATAACAGCAATGATTAGTCAGAAAAATGTTTGTTTTTTTTAATATGCTCCTATAAATTTGGATGTTGATTTTTTTTAGTTTAATTTCTTTGTTTGTTATAATAACAACTGCAACAATTAGCATTGTAGCAAAAATGTTTTTAATATGTTCCTTTAATTGTCGATGTTTATTTTATTTTTAAGTTCAACTTCTTTGTTTGTAATAACTACAATAATCAGCATTGTAGCAAAAAACATGTTTCTTAATATGTTCTTTCAATTTTCGACGTTTATTTCACTTTTAAGTTCAACTTCTTTGTTTGTAATAACTACAATAATCAGCATTGTAGCAAAAAACATGTTTCTTAATATGTTCTTTCAATTTTCGACGTTTATTTCACTTTTAAGTTCAATTTCCTTGTTTGTAATAACTACAATAATCAGCATTGTAGCAAAAAACATGTTTCTTAATATGTTCTTTCAATTTTCGACGTTTATTTCACTTTTAAGTTCAATTTCCTTGTTTGTAATAACTACAATAGTTAGCATTGTAGCAAAAGCATGTTTCTTAATATGTTCTTTTAATTTTCGACGGTTATTTCATTTTTAAATTCAATGTTTTTTGTTTGTAATAACTACAATAATTAGCATTGTAGCAAAAAAATGGTTTTTGAATATGTTCCTTTAACTTTCGACGGCTTTTTTTTATATTTTTTTAATGTTGAGTTTCATGACAAATAATGTTGTTGTTCGCTTTGCCCTAGTACCGAATCCGCTTCACCCAGGGTGTTGGACAAGTGGATATTTATGACATTCTTCAAAACTCCTTTATATATAATGGTTTAATTAATATTAAGGACAACTGTTATTGCATTAAGCAAGTTCATTAAATGAAGACTGATTACAAACATTTGTTTCAATCTTCTCAGTTATAACTGAGCGACAATAATCAAGAAAAGCTGAAGGTATTCACGTTGCTCGGGTTTCCCCTACTACTTTTGTAAATATATAGTTTTGTAAAAAATAAATTTTGGCTCATGAATTTTTCTGGACGGATCGTTAAACTATGTTTTTTTCTCCGTAAAAATTTAAACATGCTCTAAAAACATCTAAAATTTGTTATGTCCCCCCCCCTTTTTTTTTCTAGGGTCCTTTAATCGGTAACATTTTCTTTTTAAACAGCACATACGGCAGCATATTTCCAAAATAGTCAGGTTTTAAAGTTGAATTGATTGGTGGGAGGTTTTGTTTTGAGATAATGTGCAACATTCATCTTCCGAAACTTCCTCGGACGACATCAGAAAATATCGCCTTAGATCTCATCTTGGAGTGATGGATTATCTCCACATAAAGCTTTGGTAGGTGGAAGAAAAATATCACCTTTTTTGTCAAGCATGCCACCCTTTCCCATCCGTTCAATCTATTATCATCCCTCATTTTTCATCTAATATAAGTCTCCAAGTTTAACAAGCTATTTGTTGCTTCGTTTTATACAGGAAAACAAAAAGGCAAATATTAGGAGCTGGTTATTCTTTCTAAATCAGCTCTCTCAGTAATAGAGTGATTTTAGTATCATTACAGAAGTTGCACAGCTCGTAATTGAAACATAAAAGTAAAAAATACTAAAAATTATAAAAATCATAGTTTTAAAAACCAAACCAAAACCAGTAAAATAAAAATATTTTTATTTAAACGTTGCAGGATACATTTTGGTCAGATTTTTTTTTTTTTTTTCAAAGGCCAGCTACGTTGCCCGGTTTTGCACGGTCTACTACAAAAGTAAAAGTTTTGTCATGCGACCCAGGTTCAACAATCAGGCTTCAACTAAGGAAAAAAAAAGTAATGTAAAATTTCCCATCAAAATAATCATTCTTAAAGAAAGAAAATGGCAAGTCAAAAATTCCCGAATAAATTAAATGTTTCCATACCCCTCTATAAATACAAATAAAATCCTGAATTATCTTCTGCTAGCAGTACAAAAAGAAAAAAAAAGAGATAAATCGTCAAATAATAATCAAAAGGGGATATTTTAACCTCAAAACAAAAGCAAGACTTTATTTAGTCACAATCGAGGAAAATAGTGGAAACCCTATGAATGTTTTTATTCACGCTAATTTGTTTGCAATCAGACGTAAACTGTGGATTTGTATAGGGAACATACATACATACATACATACACACATATATACACAGCTATTCTTTGTTTTATTTAATATAGATTTTACTCATGTCGTCAGAGCAAGTGTTGTATCTAGGCAACATAATTTTCATGCGGAAAAAAAAGTTACTTTAATACAACATTTTTTAAAGTTTAATTCATACTTCAAAACGGAAATGGAAATACCTTAATTATTTCTCAATTATTTCGCATATATTTTTTTCAAGAGCTAGTTTGTTTTATTAATTTACTGAGTGGGGGGGGGATAAAAGTAGGATTGATAGAAATACACGCAACACTCGATGTCTGAAGCAGCACTAGCTGCCTCCGGTGATCTTAAATTGAAAATGTTTACTTAAAAAACAATTTTAAAAATATAATTTAAAATAATAACTATGAAAACGACTTTGGTTGAACGAGGTTTCGACTAAAAGAGTCTTGTATAAACGAGGTTCTACTCTACGTGGTAATTTACATCCTATTCAGGTTTAAATGACTATTTTACGCAATTTGTGCAGCTTTCATTTCAATTCCAATATTATAGCTTCCATACAGAATATCGCCATAAAGCAATGCTTTAGTTCGATTGGAACACAATACCCGAGTATATAAGATTTGCAGTTCCAAATGAATATTCACTAAAGCATGAATATTTACTCAGCAATTCTAGAATGCGTGGAACGTGTATACTGCGGAGATATGGGAAAGGCTCGTAATTGCTCTTGTCTTGTCAATGCGGTTTGCTTCTTAGAACAGATAAATCAAGCGTTAACTACACGTAAACTGCAGTGGTTGGCTGAAATATGTAATCGTATCTGTTCATTGAACTCATCTCTGTGCGTTGAAATGATAGCTATCAAAGGCAAAAGCTTTCCAAAATCGATTAAAATGTCGGCAGTCAATATTTTGTTTGCACGGCAATTTCTATGAGATTATTCTGAGCAGTTATCAGAATTAGTAATGCAGATACAGATTACAACTGATGAATTATGTGTTGTAAAATCATGATAACTTTTAAAAAGTGAGATTATTTTAAGAGTTGGTGTTTAAACTCAGAGCACGCCGGGAATTTTAGTTGGGCATGCGCATTATTGCTTTTCATTTTTTCGATGTGAATGACGTTAAGTAGAGCATTTATGAGCGTGTATCCACCTTTAATTGCCCACTGTTTGAGCAGTAACATTAACTGCCGCTGTATTGTTATCATTTGCCTCAGCTGTAATGGATTTCAAGAGAAAAATTTCCTGTTAGTATAGCACAGTGGTGGATTAACCATGTCATAAATATATTTATGATAGTTTTTTTTTTTTTTTGAAAAGCTCTGTTATACATAAAGAGACTCCCAAACGTGTAATTGGTTTCTTGTCCTGTCTCGCTATTTAGCTGTACACTTGACGAGACATTTTTTAACAATTGTATAGTGCCTTGAAAATTTGCATAAGGAAAAGGTAGTAAGCTGGAAAATGTTGTCAGATACTTGCAAAATTCTAAAGAATTTCGAAAAGTAAATGAAAAAGAATAAAAGAAACAAACAAATTTAAATTTGGAAAAGTTTATCAAAAATGTCAAACCAAAGAGTAAGTAAAAAGCAGACACAACCCTATCCTGATAATGAGGAAACCTTGAAGATGATGCTAATACTAGAAAACAATCGTCTTTCGAAGAGAAATAACAATTAGCTATAAAAAAGCGATGTAAATCCAAAATATCCCCTCTCCCCTCCAGCCCCCCCCCCCCAAAAAAAGCCTACCCAGCGGGCAAGAAACCTAGGTGTATCAAAAGCTTCGAGGCTTCGAGGCAGTTAGAGAAGATGAAAAGAGTATAATTGACAGAGTACCAGGGGCTAGCGCGAATTTAGAAAGAATATTTTCAATTGCATTAAATTTGCTCTAAAATAAGTTTCAGGGTTAGGGATTATTCAATAAATGCATTATGTGTTTTACTAATGTTGATTTCTTATTATAATACCTGATCCTTCATTTTATATTTGTCCAAACTAGATTTTCGTAACAAATACACTTTTGCATTAAGTTATGAAATATGGCAACGAAACAAGTATGTTTTGTTCAATTTTTGAGAAATTTCTACTACGAGTATTAATAGCGGTACTCCGGTAGCACGTTTTCAAAAGCGCCAAATACAGGTATTGAATTTTCGGTCTAGTATATTTCAATCACTAAGCGCGATGAAAGAAATGAGGTTGACAACTTTGCACAAAGAAATCCTAATAACTCTTTACCCTAATTCGGTATTTTAAAATGATACAATAAAACTAAAGTACGAAATAAGACAAAGTGTTTGATATACAATCTACTAGGTCACACAAGAGCAAAAAAAAGCTTCACTTACATCCGGAGCAGTATCTTATTTTTTAACGATTACTCTTCTGTCTGATCGAATGAATAATTCATAGTTGTGCAGTGAAACACTCTGCCAATGTGCGGAAGCCCCTCAAAACTAAATGAATATTTAAAGTGAATGTATAGTCAGAATGAATTCCTTTCTTTCATAATTCACTCATTACTTCTCTATTTAATGTTTTTGCAAACATTCATCCAGCTCACAAATGGCACTTCATTTATTCGCGACCAATCTGCATCGCTTAAACACGAATTTTTAAAAGGTAACATTAAAAAATGATACTTCCTCCTGTCTCGTGCATGAATTAAGCAAGATTACATTGGCTGAATTAAAATCTTCTACACGCCTTTTAATAATTAATAAGAGAAAAGGGAGAGTTTTTTTCCTCTTTCATACCTGCATCCGTGTTTGGAGAATAAAAGCGAACTCTATAGGGAAGCTGATGTCTGTCATTATCATCATTAATTCTCTGCGCGATTCGGCCGGTGGTTAATGAAGTAAATTAATGAAGAGACTAAATCGTTATTGATTACTTCTTCTATGAAGTGCAAATATACGAAGAAGCCCTAACACTTTGAAAACTAACAAAGTGAAGCAGTTTTGCGAACTTATTGCCAGAGGTGTGGAGTCGAAGAGTCGGAGTTAGACCGATTTTGTGGTAAAGGAGTAAGAGTCGGAGTTCGGGAGTCAAGGGTTTAGAATTTCAACAGTCATTATTGGAACCGCGGTCGATCATTTTCCCTCAAAGTCTGAAACACTGCGAGTGCAGGCGGAATCGGAATTGGAGTTAGCGTCCGACTAATTTTGGGTAAAAGAGCCAGAGTCGGAGTTAAAGTCGGACTGATATTGGGGTAAAAGAGTCGGAGACTCCAAAATTCCCAGAGTGGAAGTCGGAGTATTTCGCCCGACACGTAATCTCTCCCCCCCCCCTCTTTTTTTTCCATTTTAATTTTCCCTTTTGAGATAGTTAGGTATTTCTTGTCGATGTGGTGACTGGAACTAGTGAAAAATAGAGAAACGACATTTTGCGTCGGCAAAACTTCCAAACATGCCTTCTTTGGTTTTTATTCTTTTGTGACTTTCCTTTTATTTTTTTTTTCTTTTCTTTAACGACTGAAAATTACATGTTTTCACACACAAGTAAACGTTACGAAGATTTAACTACGTAACTTACACTGTAAAAATGATTCAGCTGGAAAATAACAGACAGCTGATGTGCCCAATTTCTTCCAGTAACATATCTTGGAAAAACCAGGAACATTTTCCTCTAAAAGTCAGTGACCTTTCTGAAATTAACCTTGAAATTTTCTGAAGAAGTGCGAAATCTCCCCTAAAGCCAGTCATGTCTCCAAAACCTTCTAGAAAAATGAAGTAAGTTTTGTGTAACCGATTAGATTCTTCCTGATTTATCAAGAAGGCCCCATAAAAATCAGAGCGACCACTGCCAAAGCTATACAAGAAGGAAGCAAACATATCTCTTAGCCTGCAACTCCTACCTTGCAAAGCTGTAGCTATAGATTGATTTTTCTGCTCTCACTGGGAGCTTAATCAATCTGGATAGGCCGTAAGCAACCTTAGGCCGATACACTTAATAAACACGCTCATCCAATCTTTAAACTGGTTGCTAAAAATATTTTCCACAACAGTGAAAAGTCTGCACGAGTGCAACTGGTAGCGATTCAGGAAATTTTTTTGTGAAGATACTTGTTTTTACGGGGAAATAGGTGAAAACGTGTGAAATCCCGAGACGTTCCACTGAAATAACCAGTAACGTTTTGGACTTTTTTTACAGTGTACTTCTACTATGAAGTACGAATATACGAAAGAACCCTAAAACTTTCTTATGAAAATTTTATTTTTGCTCTAAGCTTTTTTACTAACTTATTACAAACACGTATTATTTTCGTGAGTCAACTTTTCGCCGACACGAAATTTTCTTCTTCCCTTGTTTTTCTCTTCCAATCTTACAATTTGAGACATTTATGAATTTCATGTCGCCGAAACGACGGTAACTAGGGAAAAATAGAGAAATGAAATTTTGCGTCGGCAAAACGACCAAAAATATTTAATTTTATTTTAAGCCATCTGTGTCTTTCACTTTATTTATTTATTTATCTTTTCTTTATTTTAACGGCTAAAAACTACATATTTTCATGTAGACAAGTAAATAGTATAACGAAAGACTACGCATATTTTATTGCCTGTTTTTTTTTTTAGTATTACGGAGGCGCTGATAAGAAATAAGTGGTAAGGTTGCTAGATTTTGAAACAGAAATATATTAAACTTCCTCTTAGAAAATGCTACAAAATACTTCATTCACAAAATCATGCAAATTACTACTCATGCAAAATACAATTATGCAAAATAAATGGAACAAAATAGAGTTAAGATATCAGTATATTTTAGCAAGTTATAAACGATTTGTTTTCGTATTTACATTACAAACGACTCTAAAATCATCAAATATGTATATAATATCTTTCTAAAAATAAAGATATTTAATTATTTATTTAATTTTTCATTTTCGGAAAAATAGTGTCGGCGAACCGGGAGAGTAACTAATTAAATTTCCCTATTTTGGTAGATTTCTCAGTGAGAGTGGGGAGGAAATGTTAGAGTTGACTAAACGAGAAGTTAACCATTGTTTGCGATAATTATAAATATTTTGAGGGTTCATGTTTCATTTTCGCAAGGAAATGACAGTTGTAACTACTATAAACGAAGCAATAGGTAGATTTTTCTTCAAAGTTGTATTTAATAAAATTGATTAACCTGAATAGAGCCAATTAAAATCTAAGCTCCTTTCCATTAATACAAAAATAAACCTATACAAAACCCTCATAAGACCGATCATTTTATACGGTAGTGAGACATGGGCAATTAATGAAAGAGAGGAAAACAGACTTCTCATTTTTGAAAGAAAGATCCTTCGGGCAATTTTTGGAGCAGTAAAAGAAAATGACACTTGGAGAAGTTTATATAACTTTGAAGTATACCGTAAATACCGACAACCCAACATCTTAAGAGTAATTAAAGCCAATAGAATCAGATGGCTGGGGCACGTATTTAGGCGTGCAGATCTGGACCCGGTTAAAAAGCTAACTTTTTCAAGGGTTGAGGGTACAAGGAGAAGGGGAAGACCAGCAACAAGTTGGCTGGATAGTGTTGAAAAGGACCTTAAAATTTTGGGACTGAACAGGTGGAGAAACCTGGCAACGTGTCGTACCGCCTGGAGAAAGCAGACGGAGAAAGCCTTGGCCTGCACCAGGCTGTTGTGTTGATGAAGAAGAAGAATTAACCTGAATAAAATGGAAGTAAAACAGCTACTGTTAAAACTAATTGCAATTTATTTTGTTTTAATGGATTTTTTCCGTTAACAAAATACAAATAAGAGCCGAACTTTTCACACGTCGTTTTTGCTCACAAATTGGATATCTCCTCTTCCAATCTCGCTTTTCCGGGGCTTTCCCTACTTTGTTAATTGCTCTGAACGTCCTTTAGGACCTTTTGAGCCTTAGGATATCTACGGTTGTAAAACTAATTACGAAACAATTCTGAGCGTTTCCGATCCACCTTAATAATGAGACGGGAGAGAGCATAATTGATTTTCATTGTTACCTCCACCATTTATGCGTTCCTTCTATATCATAACCAATGTGCAAAAGTAGTGTTTAATAATTTCGAGGGGGTTTTATAGTCTTTAGTCGCCAAACATGAAATTTTGTTTCATATTTTGCGCCGTATGCGAGGATTACAATATCATTGGGAAATTATATCACTTTAAGTGTGCTACGGAAAGAATTTAAATGTCGTCAACTCAGTGAAAAAAAGACAAAATATACAAATAATTCGAATTTTGACGCGTTTATTTCAAACTATGTTTTTACGCAATTACAAATTGCTCTATTCGTTGCGTTTCTTATTTCTGCAAATAGAATGTAATAGAACTGACCAAGGAATTTGCACTCGTCATATTATGACTGGTTCCATTCTAAAATAGGTAATGTGAGGCATAGCCATTAAAAAAGATATAGATCAAATAATAAAGATATAGACTAATAAGGCCGATGTCCACAAGTCCACTTATCATAAAGATTATTTACGGTTTGTAAAGAATGTATTTGTTTCTAATCAATCTAAAATGATGGAAATTAGTTACCTGCAAATTTCGTATTTAGTTGAAGTTTTGCTGTTTAGGTTAATCTTATACTATGTGTTTTTCCTCAAAAAACGTATTTTTACACGAAAACCTCTTTTATAATGTAAAGTCTGCTTGAGTAAAACACTGAAAATATATGAATGAAATCAAACCCCACACGATTTGTAACTGTGACTACTAAAATTTCGCATCTAAATAAATAATAAAAACAACCTTCATCACAGTAATCTGAAAAATCAGAGCAACGTCAACTTTGGTCAAATGAAGACAACAAGCAATCCGTGATTGCTCAGCAACTGATTATACATTGATTCTGAGAAATATGCAAACAGTTTGTTAAACGGCAAACATATAGTCCGGTCATTTCTCATTTTAGACAATGGAAATAACAAAAATTCCGACAAAGTCAAATTTTTGTAGAGACATTGGGTTTACCATTGCAAATAAAGTGCCAAAAGTCCCCATCGATCCCATGTGAGCTAAAAAAGTTATTTGGGGTCAAAGGTCAAAATTTTAGGCATTTTGGGTTTTTCTCAAAAACGGTAAGTTTTATCGGAAAGTACCTCCGATCAAAGTTGTAGATCTCAAAATTGTCTATAAAAAATCTTATGATTTTTCTCTAAGACCAAACCATTTCCCAGATATTGCGTACTCTCAAAATACAGCCAGTCATTTACAGAATCCCCTCTACTCGCCTGGCCTTGAATAACATCTGGCTATTCTAGTCCGTGTGGCGTCGTTCACGTACTCAGGTGTGCCCACACCCTTAGGGCATGGACACACCCCAATTTCGATGGCGCAGTCTGGATCTTTGATGACCTCTCTTAGGTGGACACCCCTGACGTCCCTGCTTCTTTTAGAGTTAAACGTGCAGTTCGAGTGAATAAACGTATTTATTACAAGCTTCTACTTTTGTTTGCGCTTATCAATATTTAAGAAAAATGACACAATTTTGCTTTATTTGCAATAAACTTTTGACTGAAGGTGAAACTGTTGTGATGAGCAGTCGTGGAATGCCAACTGTAATCGATGCAAGTGTCGCAAGAAGTTATGAGTTTGCTAAATATTTAAGAAGTCAAAAGTCCGTTGCAATTCGAGTGGATTGCAGAAAATCATACATCCGGATAAGTTCAATCTCTGCAGCAACGTGAAGATAAGCAGGCCAGTACTTCAAAAGTAAGTCCACCTCGTACTGGAGCGCGATTAAGTAAATTTGAATCCAGCTTTTGTTTTAAAAAACATTGCTTATTTGTGGCGATGAAGTGGATGAAGAGGTTGAGAAGAAAGCTTAGGTTTATCGCAGAAAAATTCATAAAGTAGCGACTAAATCATATTCAAAATTAAAACGTGCAAGGGCAACTTTTGACACATCTCAGAACGATCTTTAACTAATTTTAAAAGGGATTTTTTGAATGCAAGTGTAGAAAATTCATAAATTTTTCTGCGATAATTCTGCCCTTTCTTCTTCCCAGCCTATTCATCCGCTTCATCGCCACAAATAAGCAATGTTTTTTAAAACAAAAGTTGGATTCAGATTCAGTTAATCGCGCTCTAGTACGAGGTAAAGTTACTTTTGAAGTACTGGCCTGTTTATTAGGGTGGAGTGAAAAAAAATCAAAATCTGATAAAGGCTAAGTAATAGCCCGGAAAAGTTGCTTTTTGTAGAGATTATTTGATTATGCAAAAGGATTTGAACCACAAAAAATATCTTGAGGTGTCGTTCGCGCCTTGAAGTTAACCATTATTGCATAAAAACACGAAAAAGTTACAATAATTTCATCAAGTATCAAAATTTGATAAATTTCATGTCATATCACTTAAGAACAGGCTTTTTGTGTAGATTACACACCACATAAGACCATTTTAATAATAAACGGTATTTTAAATTTCCACACATGCGTTGAGTTTGACCGATATAGTGTTAGAATTGAATAACATTGTGTTGTTCCGTACTTAGGGAAAAAGTATTAAAAGTTGTGGTTTGTTAAAGTTTGCTATCAAATTAATTAATTCTTACATAGGAACGGAAAAAAAGAGCAATAAAAGCATTTATTATTTAGTTTTAAACTATGTTAATTTCCACTTAGCCCATAACTTCGGCTCAAAACGTCAAATTTATCTATGACAGAGAACAAAGGTTAAGTATACAAAATTTAAAACATAAATGTGGATTTCAACAGGCTATATAAGTCACCCTTCGAAACAAAAGAAGTTGCTAGATAAATTGAGCCCTCAAACTTAACCACATGGATTACAATAAAACATAAGTTAGGCGTGCGAGTTGAACTATTTGACTTCTCATAATTTTCAGTCTTGATTGAATTGTCGCTTGATGGTATTGTGGCTTAATATTTCAGAATTTTAATTTGCCTCGAATAAATCCATCCCTTTTGGTTAGGCAACAAAGTGCACCTGACACTTCTTTTTCTTATTTTACCTATCGTCTCACTGATTTAGTATGACATGTGAGGTTTTAAAAACCATGCTAGGAGAGACTTGGGGATACTTGATCCCATAGCCAAAAATGTACCAAAATCATTAAGTAGATATTTGAAACCTGACAGTTATATTAAAGTTATACTTGTGCATAAAAACTGGCAACATTTTGTTTTTTACAATCATTTTGTTTTAGCTCAAGAAATGATCGTCTGAATATGTCAAGGGAAACTTTTTTTAGGAAAGCATTCTGAAGTTTACATTATCCGTAAAATACAACTAAAAAAATTCCGAAGTGTAATGTTAAAGTATAGACAGTCTTAAATAATTAGCAAGTATGTTTGTAAAAATCGCATGTTAGAAATACTTGATCCCTTCGTTTAGAGGGATACATGACCCCAGGGATCAAATATCCATATAACAATAAAAACACAATGAAAACAATATAAATACTGTTCACTTAGTTGACATTAACTTTAAACATTCAAAACCATGTTAATATGATAAAATTTATCATAGTTTGAGTGATAGATTTAAACAATAACTACAGTAAATATGCGAAACAATTAAAATATCAGTTCGCACTTGTATCCTACATAACGCCTCAAACATCTAAACATAAACTCTACTAATAATTATGTTCTGATCAGCGAAATGAGCTTGAACAAGTTTAAATAGATGTCAAATCATTGTTTGAAAGAAAAAAAAAAATGATTTTGCTATAGTTAGATTTACAACAAAAAGGTTAGTTTGCCCATTATGTAGAACCATTAGCGGATAGAATGCATAGTTAGATTTCTAGAGTTTGAAATAAGTTTTCTGAAGCTAAAAGGTAATATGAGTTTAATCAATTTATTTTTCTTGAAAAATTGACAAAATATGTTAAGTTGCACACATCCAGTTGGGTTGAGCAGAACTTTAAGAACTACAACAAACGAATTGTTTGCATTTTAATTTCAAATTTTGAAAACATATAAGCTAGGTTTTCTTTTTTATAAGTACACTGATACTTACATTTTTCTTCCCTCTTATTAAAAATTAATTCACTTGATGAAACTCTTAATTTCATTATTGCAAGATGAAATAAGATGATTTTCGCAAATAAGATGATTTTCGTGCTTGTCATCCTATTTTCTTTTATTTGTTGTAATTTTAGCTTCATTTCGCTACTTTGAAAAACTTTTTAGTTTTATTTATAAAATATAGTATGTTTTTTGTTCACAACTGTATTGGATAATAAGTAACTGACCAAAAGCATCATAAGTTCATGAAAGTTGTGTACATTTTTTTTTACTAAGTGAAATTTAAAACTATGTTATTTTGTTTTCACTTTATTATAATCTAATAAAGAAAATTAGAAATGGTGTTATTTTTTAGAAACATTATGTAGAAAACTAAAACTTATCAATACATTGCCGATCTAATGAAACGTCTAATGTATTTTCTCAGTGGGATCAAGTATCCCCCACGAAGGGATCATGTATCCCTTGATGTGGGGATACATCATCCCTTTATGAAATTTTTGAAAAAAAAAATATTTTACCAAATCTATCCGTTTAATTTCAACTAAAAAAATACTGTCAGATAAGGAGAAAATTACCTTTGTTCACGTACTTTTTGTAAAAAAATACTGACAATTTTCAGTAGCGAAAACAATCGAAAACTAAAGTGGGGATTAAGTATCCCCAGTCTCCCCTAATCAGTAGGTACGCCATCAAGCACCATTTCTTTAAAAGTTTTATCGGAAATCCCCTTTTTGAAAGAGGGAGCCGAGTTTTACCAGTTCTGCTCATCGATGAGCTCATAGTAGAGTCTCAGCTTCAAAAATGAAATCTGAAATTATAAATATCCATTGTCCATCTTCGAACTGGTCGTCGTAATCCGTCTCGAATCAAGTTCCCTGATGATGGTCATCCGCAATACCCAGTGTTATATTTTTTAGGTTCTCAAAGTAACCAGTTTGCAGAACAATTCTGATGATCTAAACATAGTACTATGGGAAGTTTGAAGAATTCGATTGGATAACGAAAATTTACAATTCCAACTTTCAATTCCGATGCAGAGAGACAGACTACCTTGAAGTCACTGATAAGCAGAAGTGAGAAAAATCGGATCATCTTCTTAAAAAGAAGTATCAGATAAAACTTTAAAAGAAATGGTGCTTGATGGCGCACCTACTGAATTATATGATTTCCAAAACCTCACATTATACTAAAGCAGTGAGACAATGCGCAAAATTAGACGAAGAAGCGTCAACCAAAGTATGTTTCCTAACCAAGAGAGACGGATTTCTAAGAATCAGATTAGAATCCAGAAATATTAACCCACAATGCATCACTAAGGCCAAACATTGGTAGAAGTCAAGATAATAAGACCCTCTCGCCAGCCAAACTATGTTTTATTGTGTGAAATGTGGTTACGGTTAAAGAGCTGCTCAAAAATCATTAAAATTTATTTAGCAACTTCTTTTGCTTCAAGGTGCGACTTATGTGGGATGTTGCAAGCTGCCTATTTATTTTCAAACTTTTATACTTAACCTACGTTCTTTATCACTCCTAATTTTACATTTTGCACAAAGGTGTGAACGATGCCACTCGGACTAGAATAGCCAGATTTTATTCAAGGCCATGCGAGTAAAGGGGATTCTGTAAATGACTGGCTGTCTTTTGAGAGTACGCAATATCTGGGAAATGGTTTGGTCTTAGAGAAAAAATCATAAGGACCATTTTTTGTAGACAATTTTGAAATCTATAACTTTGGTCTGAGGCACTTTGCGATAAAACTTACCGTTTTTGAGAAAAATCCAAGAGACCTAAAATTTTGACCTTTGACCTCGAATAACTTTTTTAGCTCACATGGGATTGATGGGGACTTTTGGCACTTTATTTGTAATGGTAAACCCAAGGTCTCTACAAAAATTTGACTTTGTCGCTTTTTTTTTTGGTATAACCACTTTTTTTATGGCTAAATTGGCTGGACTAATATGTATTAAGTATTTTACTATTAGATTCGTAAAATCATCCTATCTGGTGTACAAATCGAACCAGAAAAAATAATTACTGGATTAAGACGCAAATTACGGTGAATATCATAAAAACGTCTTTCCATCAAATTAGCACAATGATTTTTATTACATTTTCCCTTTTAGAGAATATAATATCGTCACCTTAAAGTAACAGTAAGTTATCTTACTGTTATTCCTGGAATTAGTTGTAGCGGTGAAATACATGCATATTCATAAATATTAATATTAATGTATGAGTAAAGAATTTTTTTCCATTCTTTTAAACTTGGATGCAGTAAACTGAGACACAGTAAATGGTATACACATGAATCCTTTTAAAACGAAAACATGTAGAAAACCATAAAATTTTACGACTTAGACAAGTGTCAGGATTTCTTTTCTTTTAAACGTCTGTGCTGCTAAATTTAAAGAGGAAAGCATTATGCCCCTAGGAAATTCTTTCTTTTCACTTGCTGCTTATTTTATTTTATTCCATTTTATTTCTATGTTATCTTATTTTATTTCTATAATGGCTTTCTTTAAACTACGTGGATCGCATTCATGCCAACATTAAAAGTTTAGTTGTTTTTTGATTTTAGTGGGGCTTCTAAAGTGGGGAAGCGTTGAGGAGGAGACACATAATTGCATGTATATTACTTTGACTTTTTCAAAGCCGCAGTTTTTTTACAAAAGATGTAATCGAGTCTATCTGAACCGCTCTCGAGTTAAAACCTTCTTGTCGAAATAGGCAATATTGATAACTGTTTGAATGTTGAACGTTTTTCCTTCTTTATAAGTGCATTAATGTGAAATAAGTTTTCAACTTGTCTTAAATTTTACTTTAATGTATACTATCACTGATATGAAACCGTGATCTAATAGGAAGTACATATTACATTTTTTAAGGATACTTTAATGTTTCTGATACGTCTTGAAAATCTTATATTATATTATTGTTTCTCAGCTCCACATATATTTAGCTGTTACTTTACTTTTATTAGCAAATCAGAAAATTAAAAAACATTTTTTTTGCACAAAAAATATTATTTTTTTCTCTTTGCCTATATAATGTTTATATATATATAAACACAACGGATATCCAGGAACATGTGAACTGAAAGTTTGAATTCACAACAAGTTCTACCTCTGTCTGGGCAAGGGAACATTTCTTTGAGTAGAGGATGGAAGAAATTTCATTTTTCCGATATCGCAATTTTAAGGCCTTGTTTATGACCTAAAAGGAACATACACGAGCAACTTTTTTGAATCAATATTGCTTTTTTTGCTTGTTTTTGGAGTAAGAAAGTTTTATGTATGTGATGATGACCAAAATATTATTATATAGCTGTTTCAGAGCACTTTTCTAGAGTACACTTTTCAAATATTTCACTAAACGGATTAAATTTTTTACCGCTGTTGGATTTTTCTATTAAATCAGAGCTACAATTTAGCATAATGTTTTTTCTCTTAGAGAAAACTAAACGCTTTTCTGAAACTTAATTACGATGTATCACACATAAAATATATTTTTTTAATAAGTAAAACAAAAATATTTTTATGTGACAGATGTTATTGTTTTATAGCATATTGTTCATAACCATGACTGTCAATATGTAGGGGAGTTTCTAGAGCAGTGCGACAGATTTAATACTGTTTTTACAAAGTAATACTCACCAAAAGTGCTACATGTAAAAATATAATAGTATCTCTTTTAAGCAATTAAAATAAACATTAGAAAACTGGAAAATATAAAACAAAGTGTATATATATATATATATATATATATATATATATATATATATATATATATATATATATATATATATATATATATATATATATATATATATATATATATATATATATATATATATATATATATATATATATGAAAAACACATCAATTTAGAAAAACACTCTTGGATTAACCTTGTTAAATTTTGTATTTTTGAGAATTACTGATATAATGGTATGGTTCCAATTTCTACAGACAGATCAATGGAATACCAATGGGCACATCTTTTTCTAATGCATTTGCCAATCTATTTTTGCATTTTTATATATCTATTTTTTTTTCATAAAAAACAGTATAGAAGCATTTAGATATATTGATGACATTATTATTTTTAATAACAATGATTTTCACAATTTACATAAAGAAATTTACCCAAATGAAATACTGCTGAAACAAACAAATAAGGATAAGTCACTTAAGTTCCTTGATCTCAATATTCAACTGAATAATAAAGTTCCCAGTATAGCTTTGTATGATAAACATCAGGATTTTGATTTTAAAGTGTATTCTTTACTTCATTTTCACAGTTGTGTCAGTAGAAGAGTGTTTAAAAATATAATCATTTCACAAATTATTAGATATAAAAAATATGCAATAATAAAACAAATATGAAAACAGCGATTCGAATTTTAACTGCAACCCTAACTGAAAACCAATATCCGGAGCATCTTACGAAAAATTTCATTTGCAAGTTTGTGAAGGATTAGCGGTAGGTCAATTTTCTGTTCCTTGAATTTGATTGTTTTACGTTTTTTCTTTTGATTTCGAGTTCAGGTATGAATTTTGTTCTTTTGTTGTTTAAACGTTGTTCTATTGTCTTTATATAAAACTTGTATTTTTCGTTTGTAAAAGGTTCAATGTTCTTATTTCTTGTCATGCTGATATTCTGGACTTTCAGTACCCCTATGGCTAGCTTTGTGAGATGTCGGGGACTAGTGCTGCTTTTTTAGGCAATTTCGCCAGCAGCACTCACGAAACATCTCATGGATGGTTTTTCCCTACCCTTGGGGAATGAATACCCCCTGATGAGGTTCCAGGATATTTTGGGATTTTTTCATTTTTTCGTTCTTTAAAAAAAAAATTTCTTTCTTGTTCAATCCTTATATTGCTATCAAATATATATATATATATATATATATATATATATATATATATATATATATATATATATATATATATATATATATATATATATATATATATATATATATATATATATATATATATATATATATATATATATATATATATATATATATATATATATGTGTGTGTGTGTGTGTGTGTGTGTAGGTATGTGATGAACGCGAGAAATGATTGAGATAATTCTAATTAACGCATATTGTTTTTTCATTGGTCAAAACTAAATAATTAGTAGAACTGTGAGCATCTGGTACCACTTAATATTTTAGATTTGAGATAGCATCATTACGATTTCCTTTTTCTGCGCTATATTGCACTAACTTACGTAGAGAAGTGAACTTTTTCCGTTATAGTTCTATCTCACGTGCTGAATGCTTTACATTACTGTCTATTCACAACTGCCAAATAAGTAAATAATTATATTCTACATGAGAGCTTATTTTGAAATATTTTTGACGCTTTTATGCGTCAGTCAAACATTTTATTTTCTGTTCAACCATTTCCACGGTTTGCGATATTTTCTTTTTTGATATTTTACCTCTTTCTTGACTTCTTTCCGTCTTACATATTAACGGCATTTACTTTACAACTAAATTTAAAAAGACGGGTACTTGTACTTCTCAAGCCAAAGGAGAAAATAATTATTTTGTTCTTAATATAATACTGATTTTAATCTTTAAACAATTATATTACTTATATGCACGGAGCAGTATTAAAAAATTAAATGGTGAATATGACTTTTGCTAAAAAATATTTTTTCAATATGAAATGATTCTAAATATTTCACGACAAGAGTGTTTCTAAGTAACTTTTGGTTAAAATTTCGAATTTTGATTTGTAATCTCAATTTTGATTACGAAAGATCCTACTTTTAAAGTGTTAGCTATTAAAAGATTATATCATTTGAAAATATAATTTATGTAGAACAGTAACACAGTAGTGGTTAGAATTAAAAGGACAACAGAAAATAGTACATAATAAAATAATTAATTTACTGAATTGTCTGCATAACAGGCATTTTTAAGTCAGAAATCATTGCAGAGCGTAGAAAACTGGAGAATATTAAATAAAATTTGTTGCAATAAAATCAGTTTTAAAAATGTCATTGTAAATAGTTTTTTTTGGCGTTTCCTATTTTTCATAAAAAAGAAAACATTTTAAAAGCTAATGACGATTTTTTTTCTTAAGAAGTCACACAGACGTTTGTGATTTCTTAAGACACATTTTTTTTCATTTCCCTTTTAAATTATTATTTTTAATGAACTATATAAAGCGTCACGTGAGGGGGAAAATGACTCTTTTCTTTGGAAGGGTCCATTTACGACTTCAACACGACTTTTTAAAAAATTTTAAGTAAAAAAAGTAACAGAATATAACCTCTTGCTTGTGTAAAGATCAGTTCAACATGGGTAAAAACTCTTAATTAACGTAATCTTTAACTTTTTTTAATTCTATTTAAGCGTTTGTTACCACATTGACTGATTCAACAATAAATATAGGTTTATTAACATTTTTTTCATTCTTCTTTACTGTGCATAACAAGATACAAAGTTCAATTCCCATTAAAATCTTCCGCACTGCCTTAATGAGCATTTATCAGAATGGGTACCCGAAGGACAGAAAATTGGCATCACTAATGGAGTTGGAATTGCACGCAATTTTAGCAGACAAAAGTTACCGAACATTAGTCAGCAGCAGAACTTTCAACGTCATTAGAGAAACAGTTTGAATCTCGAACATCGTTTCGATTTCCTGACAATTGTACAATTTCAATGTCCAAATTTCCTATTGCAATCACTGTCCTACCTTTATAGACGTAGAGTTTATCTCATTTTGCGGAATGGCAAATGAATCTTATACATTCTGTTTGGGTTCCAATGCATTATACGCCAGAGAAATTTTAAGTTTGGGATTGGCTTTCGAAGATCATGAATGTTGATAGGAGAAGGTTGCCATCAATGAACCAAGTAACAGTTTTCGATTTTTTTAGAAAGGAAATCCAACTCAAATTTCACGTTAATTATAGGAATAATTTCTCAGTATATTTCGCTTTTAATAATATTCACTTTCATGATAAATATACACAATAAAGAATAAAAATTTAAAATAAATATTTTAGCATGCGGTCCATTCATGGCTACCGGTTGCTAAGGATGGACCATCGATTTTCCATCGATGGACCGCATTATCAAATTAAAAAATCAATGTGTAACTTACAAATATGCATAACAGTCAATAAACACTACAAATAGCAATAAGTTATAGAAAAGTAGGTTCATTCTCCAAAATGTTTCATTTTCGTATGAGAGGAACGTAAAAAAACCCTAGCACTCGCGCAACACACGACTGTTGTCATCACACCTCGTTCACCACTTGATATTTTCACAACATGTGCAACACCGATCTTAGATAATATCTTTTGAACTTCTTTTCAACTGTTGGCAGTTTTTTTAAATCCATTTTGAAAATTTTCGTTCAATGCAAGATTGTACTTACTTTCTAAAATGTCAAAGAACTTATTTACCTTTTTATTACTGAAACCAGAAGCTTAAAGCTCAAACTACCAGAGAATACAGTACTAACAATATTTTTGCCTTAATTAAATCTGAGGGACATGTTTTTTTTTTTCCCCAGCCTCTTGACAGGCCCAATTCCCCCAGTTTTTCGGAAGTAATTCCAAAAACGTCTTCTCTAGTTTCAAAACATGATTCATTATTCATATACATGTTTCGGAGGGCTTATCTCCTAAATTTCTAATAAATGCCTAAAGTAACAACAAACCGGTTTTTATCTTCCATGGGGCTGTTTAAAGTTCCTTTCAGGACTGTATATTGTCGGCAGACTTCGTTAAGGTTCACGCCACCATACCATTTCTGTAAGCTACTGTAGTACATTACGTACTCACTTGTCCACTGACCATATTTTACTAATTTTTGCAATTTTTTGGAACAGCAAAAGTATTTGAAACTGTAATATTATGTTTTAAATTTTTAAGAAATTTTACAAAAAAATTTGACTTGAAATTATAATAAAAGTAGAAGACTTTTCATGAATTACTGAGATTAATTTTTCATTATCAAATTTATTTTTTAAACAGTTGAGCAATTTTCAAAGGTTATTAAGCTAAAGTTACAACAATATTAGAGATTTTCCATGAATGAACCATTTTTTCAGGTGGTTCATTCGTGAAAACACCTAGCGGTCCAATGATAGCAACTGCGTCATTTTGAATATTCTTATAGGTGTTACTGCTGTGACGAATTTTGATGAAACATGAAGTATGGGGAATTGTACTTGAAAAGGCACTCTTTTACCTCAATGCTCACGTTTAATTGATCATTCATATTCAAAGCATGTTATAATTAAATGAAAATCTCAATACTTATTAAGATAATGGTATAAATCCTTTCTAACCGATTAGCAAGATGATGAAATAAATTTAGTTACTTGACGACACTGCAGTAGACTGTTTTCAGACAAAGGAAGGTACTAAAACGTATTACGCGTCTGCACAAACTCTAGTACGCGGTCTAGTCATGAAACCGGTTCATTGCCGGCAACTTCCCCCTATACAAGTTTCAGCAGAGTTAGCGTAATGCTGGATGAGAGAGTTATGATTTTGTAAAAATATTCATTTCCTTTGATATTTGTAGTTTAATCTGCTTTGATAAACTGCTAATTATTATAATGATAAAGTACTCTTTTAGATTTATTAAATGACTCAAAATACCATTTCTACGGCTAAAGTCTGACGCCTTCTGTTTGTTAACGATAACTACGTTGTACTCATGCAAAAACTTGATACGACTAATAGGAATTTAAAAATATTACTACGTATGTAAAGGACTACAGTAATATTTTTAAAGGATGAAAAATATATTTGTAGTAAAAGTAGCGCAAAACTAATAGCAAATATATTTATAGTAACGTAGCGCATAACTAATAGCAAATATATTTATAGTAACGGTAGTGCAACACTAATAGCAAGTATATTTATAGTAAAAGTAAAAAAAAAAACTAATTGCACATGTATTTACCATAATTATCTTTTCATTTTAATAGGTTATCGTGAAACACTGCAGTTAAGAAAACTTAAAAATATTTACTATATTTAGGTAATTTCACCAATTTTCAATCATAAAATTACTAACTTTACAGTATAAAAAAGTTCCAGACAAAACTACATGTTTAGAATTACATAAAAACAACTGATTATTTTGAAAAAGAGTTTCGGGAAATTATTAATTACGTATGTTGCTTGTTCTCTTATTTCATTTGCTATTTAAAAGTTGTTATTTTCCGTATAGAAATATTAGTTTTAAATGAAATTTCAAAGAATTGACGAAACAACGTCAAAAATATCTGTGAAATAACTTTTCTTCATTCATCAAACCTTTGCTAAGTTTAACTAATTTAATAGTTTGAGATAAAAGAACGATGTGTTGGACTGTTTTAATCAGTTCTATAAAAATAAAATATTTTTTTACTGTGAAGAAAGTAATCATTTAGCTTCAAATCTTGTCAGATAAAAAAATAAATATCGTTTGAATGAAAAAATGTATTTTTGTTACGACTGACGGAGCGTGAAAGGTTAATATATGAATTTCAAGCTCTACGCCTGTCGGATAAAGACAGAGGATGATAGCAATGTATGAGATCTTAATTTTAAAATATTCATAACTCAAACGCTATATTTTAAAACATAAGAAGGATAAGTAATAAAATTTAGGACAGAAGCAATGCACAGAAAAGCTAAATGAAAATTATTTGATATTTATTTCAAAAATGGTGGATAAGATAATGACAATTTAAAAATAAAACTTTTTCTTTTAAACTATATTATTGTGGCTAATTAGTCTCAAAGTTTCATGTTTCATACCAAGTCCCCAACTCCTGTATTTCAACAGCCTCCAATCTTCAGAAGTCCTTCTGGAATCAATACATCGTTTCCTTCTTGTGAAAGAAATTAACAAAAAAAAAAAAAAAACACGAAAGATAAAATTAAAACTCAACGCTGTACAATTCTTATCCAAGTCATATTTTTTGACCAACTGTACAGAACACGATCCCTGAACGCCAACAACATTTTGTTTAAGCTTGAATATTCCATAATTTGCTTTGAAACATAAGTAATTAAAGTCACCTGAAAGGGAAATGGCACATTCCACGATAATGTTAGAAGGCTAAAGAAGACAGCTTTTTATCTTTTTTTCCGTTTCTGAGAACTGTCCATTTTCTTTTTACCACTCTGAAGTTCAGGTTGTCTTCAATAGCATTTGTGCGTGTGATTCCTGTCGTCACATTTTGCAATTAACAACGCCAATTCCTCCTGAAGCTAAACAATAGTTTGGAAATTCCGAATAATTCTCTTTTATTGTTGGGGTAAGCCTAACCTGGTAGTGACGTAATGCTGTGATTAGGATCTGTGTAGTCTTCACAATGCTACCAGGTTAACTCTATAACTCTCCCAAACTTTTATCGAATCAAGCTATTCACAGTTATTTAAAAGGTATCCACGTCCACGATACCAAAAACGTGTGCTAATATCAAATAATGAGTTATTTGAACGAACTTCCCGTGACCCGGTCATGGTATGACAAGGGCAAATTGCCTTTTTATTAGTGCGATCGATTTTCAAATTTGACACGTTCCAATAAATATCTCTCAAAGTCAGACTAACGTAAGTCACATTTTTCCTACTTTTTAGAAGAGCGTAAAAACTTTTGAACAGTACCTTTTAACATGAATCACCGAGTTTTAGGTGCTCCAACAATGAAAAAATGTACCTACGCAAATCATATATGGCCTATGGTTTCGTAAAAATGTAGAAATTGACGGACATAAGTACATCCATTTTATCCCGAGTTTCATTGTTGGTGACGTCAGAGTGTTACACGACCAATGATTGTGATTATTGTGCATGTACCGGGTGATCAAAAAGTCAGTATGAATTTAAAACATTAATAAATCACGGAATAATGTAGATAGAGAGGTAAAAATTGAAGAACATGCTTGGAATGACATGGGGTTTTGCTAGAACTGAAACAAAAAATAGTTCGAAAATGTCCGACAGATGGCGCTTCATCTGATAAGAAAAGCAATAATTAGCATGATAAATTAAACAAAGCAAAGATGATGTTCTTTACAGGAAAAGCTCAATGTGCAACTGATTCTCTCTATTGTGACAGCCCCTTTTATACACGATTTTCATGCGCAGTCACTGACGTTTTGTTGTCCAGCGTCATCTGTCGGACATTTTTTGAATTATTTTTTGTTTCGATTATAATAAAATCCCATGTCATTCCAATCATGTGTGTCAATTTTTTCCTCTCTATCTACATTATTCCATGATTTATTAATGTTTCAAATTTGTACTGACTTTTTGATCACCCGGTATATGAAGATTATCATGCTATATGATCTTCGGAAAAAATGCCCTTTGTTTTCCTTCAGGTTTTCTTGCTTTAAAGAAAATGTTTTCATCCGGTAAATAAACTGAGTTCATGAGCTCAAATGTCAATATATGCATGAAAGTGACGGATCACGTTTACGTGGGGTGGAAGGATATATGTTATAAAAAATCATCATCAACTAGCAAAAATTTCAGTATAACTTTAAAGCAAATTGTTTGTGATAAAGTATTGAAGAAGAACAGTCAGTAGATAGCGTGATAATTCTTCATTCAATTGCATACAGAAGGATAATTAAAACCTTCGTGCAAAGGTTCAAATCTTGAATCTTTTAACATTCCGATAATGTCCTAATTTGCATTTTCCATTCTTAATGCTTCTTGTTGAAAGAATATTATTTAAGAGTTTCAGAAACATGTGTTACATTTCTCATTTCCAAGCAGCGGTGCATTTTTAACATTCCGTGTCTAATTGCCTCTCATTCTTAAGATACTATCAAAAGGTATGATATTCAATAAAGAATTCATGATCATTCTATTCTGTGATCGTTATCTGTTTTAATGTTGTTATATTCACTGATTTTTGTAACAAGAGACCATAAATACTTTAATTAATGCCTTTGCATTCATTTTTTGAATTTAATTGCATTCATTTTTTGAATTTAATGAGATGGAAACTTAATATCATTTGGTTCAAAAAATTCAAGCAAGTTGATTAAGTTAAAAGTATGCATGAAAATAAATGGGAGAAATCCCAGTAAAGCATATACATATTCAAAGACAAAGCAGTTTATTAGCAAGCGCAAATAATGTAAATTTTAAAGATGATCTTTTATTATTGTGCTATATCTGCACAGTGTAAAAACAATTCAGAAAGGTTTTAGGAAAATAATGGGCAGCTAATCTGCCCAAATTCTGCAAATAATATATCTTGCAAAACACAGGAACGTTTTCCGCTAAAAGTCCGTAACCTTTCTGAAATTATCCTTGAATCTTTCTAAATAATACAGAAATCTATCCGGCTAAAATCAGTCATGTTCCTGGAACCTTCTGAGAAAGCTAAAGTTTCAGAAAAACTAAGTAACAGCCGGAAGCCTTCCTCATTTTCCAAGAAAGCTCCACAAGCATTATTGCATTTATAGCCAAAGCTAAGACAGAATTGCAAGTAAGAGCCAAGCATTTCACTTGCTTGCGATTCTTGCAAAGCTGCAAAATCCAGGGTCTTACTGGATCTCATTGGGAGTTTAGTCAACCTGGACAGGCTGTAATCGAGCTGAAGCCGATGCACTTTGTAAATACGCTTAGTTAATCTTTAAACTGGTAACTTTTTTTTACCGTGCAATCTAAAAGTAATTACAAATATTTTAAGGCGCTCAAGTATTTTTACCAATTAAGGCATGCCAAAAAAATTCAAGTGTGTTTTTCCCCTTTTTGTGTGAGTTCGGCAAAATTTAAGTTAAAAATATATTCTGCACTTCACTTACTCCATCAGTGTTGGGGTCACACATTGGCAATGCAATGGTTTTATACAATTACCGCTTTTGTTTTGGAATTTTTCGAATTTTTGGAGGAATCTTTATCGCTATTTTTATGAAATAGGAAGTTAAAAATTAATTTTTTCCAAACAAAAGTTAGAAAATATTTTGAAGTAAAACACAAAGACAAAACTGCAGTCCGTAACTGTACTGTCGGGTTTTGCTTCAAATTCTGCCTTAGTCGCTATAGGAAAAACTTTTAAAGGTTACATAACCGAAGTCATTACCTTAATTTTACGAGTTGAGCCGTACCTTAGGGCAGGAATCAGTAAATGGAGGGAGCAAGTTCAATCATTGTCTAAGAAAAAGCTTGTGAAAAAAACCTCAAGTCACGTGACTTAACAACTACGAATAGTTGACACGTTTTGCGTTAAACTAGCGAAAGAAACCTGATTTCTTCCAATGTATGCTCCTTTAAAATCTAACACGTGATTAGGGGTCTTTCCTTCCCACTCCCTCCGATTTTTCTTTTCTCAAAAAGCCGTACCATTGCTGCAAACTCTCGGTCATTTTTTGTAAAACTGCAGAAAAACATAATTTTAACTTTCATTTTTACACGTAGTGATTGTTTTTGGCTTTATATAAGTTATTTAATGAAATACACCAAAGTTGGAGATAATTAAATCATATACCAGGGATATATTAGAATCTGAACTTTATGTTAACTTATTTTGAAGCAGTTACCTCACTAGCAAACTACAGTGAACCATAACTTTAGGTAAAATTATATCCATTAATTTTCCAACATTTTTTGTAATAACCTTTGCTACTGTTGCTTGGTAGTTGAAAATTGCTTATTGATGGCGCTTTGTCATCAGTTAAACTTTCTATCGCTGTTTTAGTCCCGATATTGCGAGTTTTGGTAATGCTACTTTTAAAAGAAAAGGACGATGGCCTTATTAATCTTCGTGACCTTGTTGGGCAAAACAAAGTTGCTGTGTTTATTACATTCGCTTAACTTTCATGTTTATATAATTAAACCACGTTATTTTGCAGCATATGGAAGTTCAACAAGTCGGACACTTTTTTTAGACATTTTTTTTATAAGCTTTTGCAAGACTTTTCGAGTTATACCTCTTTGATACTTTTTTCACGAATAATTCTGTAAAGTTACAAAAATCGCTGCATGCTCCAACTTTCACCCAGATTCTTTTCAACTTGTCATAAGTAGTTGTTACCGTTATAATGTTCGCTATATATTCAATAATATTATTTTTGTAATGTTTTTTCTTATTAATAATAGCTTTAAAAACTATTCTAAACTTGAGAAAAGAGCCAAAAAAAAAAAAAAAAAAAAGCCTGCCACTTTTTCTGTTTTAAATCAAAATGACACTCCAAAGAACATTTTAAAATATTTATTTTAAAAGTTAATCTAAGATAAAGAAATGAGAAAACTGAATTCGTAAAAATCTCTTAATCAAATGTATTTGGTTTTTCATAACGAAAATACAGATATTTATGTTGTGAAATAATGTATGCTGCTGCTTTCCAAGCTCTTTGTGAGATTTACTTTTCACAAAAAGCGGAATTTGTTGTTTCTTTGCAACCACACAGAAATGGTAAAACTTAACTGATGACAGATAACGCAACATAGAAAATTTAACCTTCAACATAAAAAAAAATTGAGGAATACTTTTAAAAATGTTTCTAATGCATAATAAGACACTAAACATTAGTTTTAAAAAATGGAAAAGGTGTTATAAACAAACTTCAGTGCCTGTGAACAATAAAGTAAACAAGGAAAAACACAGCGAGGAAGTTTATTTTTTATTTTAACAAGAAATACAAATAATAATTTTTAAATTCCAACTTGAAAACTTCAATATCAAATGACAAGACTTGTTTCGATAATACTTCTTTTATACTTCTATATATTTGAAAACATGTGTCCCCCGACAATTCACAGTTTAAACCGTAACGCAGAATTTCTTCAAAAGGCCATACATTTTTAAGTTTAAGAACGGCAGTTTATTTACTGATCATACATTATGCACCATCCACAAGCGTTCTATAATAATCAGGCATAACTTTATTCCTAAAAGAAAATATTTGGATTTTATTGTCAAAGAAATATTTTCAAAGGCAGTATCTGAAGATTTTTTCCTAATTGTATACATTCTGGATGCTAAATGCAAAATAATTGAAAGAAGTTTAGTATTTTATGTTCGTTACAATGAAAGAAGCAATCCTTAACCAGATAATTTTTTTCCAGAAAGACATACAAATAGAATTTTTAAGTGGAAGCGGCGTTGATATATTTTCCGAAAATAAAGATTTTTTTCCTGACTTTTCTCAAAGAAAAGGTTAAATGCCGCTTATTCATTGCTGCTGAAAAGCATTGTCTTGATGTAAAAGTTAAAAAAAAAGGATTGATTTCACGGAAATTCAAGTAGTTGAGTATGCGAGAAAAAAACGGGACCGATATTATTGAAGTAGTACTCTTCTCTTCTGTTTATGTCCGACTGGTACAGAACTCGCTTCAACCTGTACCTCCTCCTAAGATTCGAAGAGATGCTTCGCTTTGTTCAACTAAAGACTTTTGTACAAGATGGTTTGAAGCGACTAACCTGAATAAAAAGTACTGAGAACAAAGAGCTTTTCTTGCGTGCTTTTTCTAGCTCAAACAAAATCATGTTCGTCGAGTTAAAACCTAATGCGCAATGATCGCTGAAAAACAATAACAGAGTCACCATTATGAATACACTCCTACACAACACACGACAATGCTCACTGCACCATACCATTGTGATTACCGGTATCGATTTCGGATACTTGCATCGATTACGTATACTGGTATCGATCGTTACCACTTTTGCCACCGTATCTTCACCACAACGCCCACAGTGCCCTGCCCAAACAGTGATGGTTGATATGCCAGATTCAGTATTTTTTATCTAAACAAAAGCATTCCTTCATTTTGCAACTACGCTCTCTAAAAATTAAGTGCTATTTGGTGAATCTCAGTTAAAATAAATACATTATGTTTAAACTTTTTCCTGGTTTCTCGGATTTTTTAACATTAATTGAAAATCACTCATGTGATATACGATCAAAGTTATTTGCAATACTTACCTTAAATAAAATACATTATTGAATCCTCCAAATATATTTTTGCATTAAAGATATCGATTCTTACTTTAACGCAAATTTAGTTGATGGAGGATGAAATGTTTCGTCCTTATCGTCTCGCCATTTTAGGCAATTAGCGGCAACGCAAAAGAGGCGCACTGTCACAATCTTTCCTTTTCGACTTTTCTTTCATTTTTTTTTTTTTTTTGAAAAGGAAGTAACAAACATTATTGCAGTAAAAAGGAACTAAAAACCCATTTTCAAAGATAGGAAATCATTTTCCCTTTTCGTTCAGCAGTATTGTTGGATAAATTTCTTTGCTTTATTTAGAAAGTTGTACTTTTTTAAGGGACACCTCCGAAGGGCTCTATTGAAAAGACGTTTTTCCTGGTTCCAGTTTCTTTGATTAGAGACTTCCATGTGTTTTCATCTAAGTAAGAGACACTCGGTTTAAGAAACGGTTACAGAGAAAAATTACAAAAATAGTGTTTAAATGAACATGAGATATTGGTTTCACAGGAATTCAAAAAGACGTTAACATTTGCAACGAAGTTTTATAAAATTCGATCTTAAATTCACTTTTCTGCTTTTCCCTCTCAGGAATAAATTCAAGTAAGTACAATCACGACGCTTATGGTTCGGCTTGCGACAAGCTTTGTATAGATAACTCGAAATGTAGACATTGCTGAATTGCAAACTATTATCAAGCAAATCTAGTTAACAAATGACTTATTTTCTTTACAATGCAAAACTTAGCTATTGCTAAATGTTTTATAAAATTTTACTTACTAAAGTAATGCATTTAATATTTTCAATAGCAATGATTTTTTTAGAATAAATAAAACATTTTCATCATTCGATCTAGAGTGTTAATAGTTTCATTTTTTTTACAATGACATAGTTTCATTTTTTTTACAATGACATTGTTTCATTTTTTACATCTATACTGAATTAACAACTTGCATACAGCTGCTCAAATTCTTCCGAAAAATCTGCATCTCTTACTAAGGCACAAAATATTCACTCCCCTAAGTATCCCTTATTGAAGGGTTCTACTGTATAAAGTTTTGATGCGTAAGATTGCTAGAAATAGTTAATCAATGCAATTATAAAATGTAACTTTAGTATGACCTTAAAATCTTGTTTGTTTGCTTTATTATAATTGAATAAGTTTCAAGTTACTTTAACTCGATTCTTAAGTATTTTTCTTGTATTTCGTGACCAACTTTTGAATATAAGTTATGATACTAATAAAAATTGTAAGGCAGAAAGCATGTTTGGGTGTATTGTTTGACAGTTACATGAAAAACCATTCCCTGTCTTGAGAGCAGAGGAAAATATCCAGTTTAGCTTTATTTCACCTACCTTGCTTATGTTCGGAGACACTATAAGAATTAGTCATAAAATCCATGAAAAAAACTTTTTCTCACTTCTCTAACCTTACTGGAGATGGCAACAGCTCACTACTTTTTTGAGTAAAACAATCGCATTAATGTACCAGTGTCCCCTCTGTTCAGTCAATTTCTGAAATAATACTTTTATCTTCCTAAGCTCACCTTTTAGCATTCACTAGGGTGACTAACGTCGTGAGACATCTCCAAATGTTGTGTCGGATCTCTTTTTGCCTTCCGAAAAGCATGAACTCGACGTGACATAGACTCACTAAGTCGTTAGAAGTCTCCTGCAGAAATACTGAGCCATGCTGCCGCTATAGACATTCATTACTTCGAAGTCGTTGCCGGTGCAAGATTTTGTAGACAATCTGTCCTCTAGATTCTATCATGAAAATGATCAATGGAATTAATTTCAGAAGATCTACGCGTCAGAATCTTTCGCTGGAACTTCACAGAATTTTTTTCAAGACAATCGCGAGCAGATGTGGTCCGATGACCTGGCACATCATTGCACAAAACAACACCGATGTTTATGTAGATGAAGTCCATAAATTGCGTTAAGTGTTCTTAAAGTGTGTAGCTATTCCAAGTCAGTGATCAAGTCCTTTCAAGTCAGTTTGACACAAAGACTTAGGTATGCCATGAAAAAGCCGTCAATACCAAAATGGAGTAAAACACCAGATTTCATAACGTCGTATTAACAGCTTGGTTCCATGGTTTTGTGGAATTGGCGCTACACTCGTGACTCAGCTGACCAAGCCATGGCTTTCCAGTTGATTAAGGACCTACTGATATGGTCATCATTTTAGGAGAGGCACAATAGTTGATGTTGTGCTGATAGTGAAGGCACTAAAGTTGATCCTATGTTGACATAACCCATTAAAGTTGAATTATGTTTCATTGTTCAAACGAACACGTCCGTCGTACGTTGTACATGGATTTTTGTGGTTAATTCCCGCCGTGTTGCTTGTGTAAGATTTTCAATTCCTCACTTACTTCGCTGATCTCGGTGATTAAGTGCAGGCGGTCAACCACTGCGTTGTCTATGGTAGGAGGTTATGCCTTAAATTATGCATTTTCAAAAATCTTTTGACACTGAGGATTTTTATATCGCGGGCAGGTAAAAGACAGCAACTGCAAATTTTTCTTTTTCTTTTCTTTTCTTTTTTTTTTTTTTTTGAAATTTTATCATTTATTGTACGTTATCTTTAATGTACAAGCTCGCTTATTTGGTTTCCGCTGAAAAAAAAGACACGAAAAAAACGTATAATTTCAACATTTTCCTATTGTTAATATTGAATCCACCACACATTTCTTTAAATGTATAGAAAACTCATTTCTGCAGATACTGCCTTTTACCTGCACACGGCAGTATAGAATGTTGAATTCCCTAATGAACTCCAAAATGGAATATCACATGCATCGAACTCCACCTGCCATTCCCATTCAAAGTCTGTTAATACCCATCGTGCGGTCATATTCAGAGTTGGAAGACTTTTCACATGTCTCAGTTTTATGCAAATTAAAGCCATACTAATACATAGCCTATTCATACATTTTGTACGTCACGCTATGAACGTTTATATGTTTTTATCTTGATCTGCCTTGACTATTGTCTCCTCCGTTTTGTAATCTTAGGCTGTCTAAATATAATAATGGTTTGGATCCCACAAATCTTCCCTTTTGATGCACCGTCATTCACATGGTACAGATAGAATTCTGGTTGGCTGAATACCGAAATTGCCAACAGCCTCCTTGTTAATTAGGACTGAATGCAAAATCTTAAAGTTGTACCATTGTTTTCATGTAACAAAGCAGAGTACCAGCCTCTATGCATTAATGACTGACTCTTTCGTCACGAAAGACTTTTCCGGATCAATTGAAATGGTAAGAGCCCCTTGGTTAGGACTTTAATTGTTATTTTGCATAGTTATAGTATCCTTGTCATTGCCAGAAAATGTTGGACACTCAACAACCAGTCTCTATAGGGAGAGGGGACACCTCTAACAAGCAATAACTTTGCCTGCATTCGAGAAATAAATTAGATAATTCTTTTTGAAACAAGCAGGACATTTGAACCTTTGAAGAGACGAAGTGCAGCTGAGGTGAATTTTTTAGGTCTTTATTATAGAACTGTTTAATCATCAATTTGAGGAATTAGGAGTTGAACTGTAGTTTTGGAATTTTTTCAAAAGATTTCCAAATTGTTAGTTTTATAGCCTATTTAACTCATATTTTTAAAATGGGACTGATTAATGCAAAAGATTTCTTCATTTTTAATTTGTGATCAAGGGCAAACGTTGATAAATTTCTTTAAAATTAGGACAAAACTTTAAAACTCATAATTTATGCATTTTTTTTTATAAAGAGTGATACTCAAAGAAGATAATTGTTTAAATTAAATGCTTTTTAGATATTAAAAAAGATAAAATAAAATTAATCCCTTGTGTATCATGTATATCATGAGTGAAAAAATTCAACATCTAATTAAATTTATTTATTTAAAGAAAAAAAATTAACATCGCATCGAAATTTCAAACAAAAAAAGGTGATTCGAGACGAATGCTTTGGTTAGATTTTCTTATCATGATCTGTAGCATATAAGCTGCCGACATCCATCCTTATCGGGATAGACACGAAAACGTCTATCGATTTTCTTCTGACTACGATATCTATCAGGTTTGCAAAAAAAAAAAATATCTTGCAAAACGAAAAAAAGCGATAGTGAGTATAATCAGAGAGCACAGAACTTCCTCTTTTTCAAAAAATAAAAGCATCGAAAGTACCGAGACAAACATGCAAAGTTAATGCAAAAATGTTGATTTCTGCTCCTTGCAGTGATATTTTTTAATGTGGGTTCTGATTTTCTACTCTTCCGATAAACTCAAAGTATGCAGAAATATTTAAACAAATCTCGCACTAAATACCGATATCTTCAAAATTTACGAAAAAAAGATAGTGGACTGCTAGACTGCTATTAGGGTAAAGTTATAATCTATGTTTCGGTTTTTTCCCCGAGTGGGTAGCGTTACATAAGTAAAGCTTAAATGCTGTGTTAACTTTTACACCAACTGAGTAGTCCAAGAAAAACAGCAAATTTCTAATCAAATGAATAAAATAAACTCTAAGGATATAGTGTTGTTTAAAATATTTTTTTGTGGTAGCGGGTTGAAATTTTAAAAAAGTTTTTTTTTGGTAAATAAAAGCTAATCTGAAATAAAATACAAAAAACGTCTTTTTTTTAAATTCTAAAGCCTATTTCTATAAGGTTGGTTCGTACTAAAAAGTAGAAATAAAATAAGTGTATAATTTCTTGATTGTAGCATTCAAACATTAAAACTAATCCTGATATTTTTACATTCATGTCAATTCTAAAGCAGCTAATAAAATTAAAATTAAAAATTGAGAGAATAAATGGGCGGTATACAACACTGCACGAATAGCTTTTGCCATAGCGCCTATATTTCTTCTCCTTTAAATTTTTTGCTTTAAATTTTGTTAGCTGCTTTAGAATTAACATAAACATTTAAGATATTAAGATCAACGTCAATTGTTGGATTGCAAACAAAGAATCATTTACTTATTTTATTCCACACTTTTTAGTGCAAGCCAAGCTTATAGAAATAACCGTTAGAATTTAAAAACATTTTTTATATTTATTTTAAAGTTTTTACGTTTTAAAATTAATTTGAGGCGTGACTTTATGAAATTTAAAACATATTTACTTGTTACCTATTTTTCTTTGAAAAAAAAACGGTATTGACTTTCGTTTTACCATAAATGTATTCACGTACAGAAAGAATAGCTTATATTTACTATTAATCTTTTTTCAATATTTCAGATTTGTACGCTCGAGTTTAAAAGCACAACTGAACATGTATAGTGGAAAAAATATCTTTTAAAAACGCTCACAAATATATGCTTACTCTAGTTTAACCTTGAAATTACTTTACTAAATTTATTAATAATTCATTTATTCATTGTTTTTTTGGCAACAATTAAAAAGGTGAAGTATGATACCTTTATAATTGCTATTATCATTAATTGTTTTTGGTAAAACTAAAAAACTGGAAGTAACACATCATAAAAGATAATTATGATGGAGAAAGTAGATAGGGTCTTTAAAAACAAGTTTAGTTTCAAAAATTACCAGAAGTGCAGTGAAAGAGTTTGTTTCCATTTGCTCAGTGTTTTCTTTTCCCAACCGTCCCTACATTCTTTATTTCAATTATCATGCTTAAGTGAAGAGAAGAAACAATACAAAATACTGTACATGCTGTTCGTTTTTGACCTGAGCGTAATTTCTAAATGTAAAAGGGTACTTCTCTAGACACCCATACTCAAAAGATAATAACATAATTTGTGTAAACCAGGGCAGTTAGTCGGTGCCAGAGTTGGAGTCGAAGAGCCAGAATCGGACTTATTTTGGGATAAATGAGTTGGAATCAGGAGTCAAAGGTTAAAAAATTCAAAAGTTGGAGTCGGTCATTTCCCTTCAAAGTTTGCAACTCCAACAGTATTGGTGGAGTCGGAGTAGAACTTATTTTGGGTTAAAATAGTCGGAGTCGAAGACTAAAATTTCTGAAGTCGGAGTCGGAGCAAGAGTTTGATATTTTTCCTCCAACTCCGCAGCCCTGACATAAACCACTAAAAAAGACTCTTGGTGCTTTACAACTTACTATTGTAACGAACTTAAACGTAAGGTTATGTTTTAGATCAAGAGATGGATTTCAAATAGTATTTCCTTCTAAAATGTTAATTTTAATAAAAAGAAATTCAATAACGTACCAAACGCAAAATATTTGTAGTTTTCCTTCAGTTTGAAATGCACAACTTCAAAATATTTTTCTTTTATCAAATTAATTTGTCATTCGCCCATGGCAGAAAGATTAATCAATATCCTGGGGAAAACTGCGACAACACACTAATTGCTAGCCTTACCTTGAAGAAAACTGATGTGGATAATGACAGATAAGATTTTCCTCTTAAAGTAGAGAGTTTTTCTTACTTTTAAGAATGGGGAATGCAGAGAGTTAATTCCTTGAATTGTTTTGTCATACACTCTCGTGACGGGAGGTGACTTAGTGAGTTACTGAATATAACTCTAGTTATTTGTGCAACGGTAGAAAGGGGAGAGAAAGAAGGATGAAATTTCACAGTATTGTTTAGCAGAGAAACGAAATTAATCTTAAGTAAGTGACAGATATGAATATAGTCATTCAGCTTAGCTTTGAGCTACAATTTCTCTGTTTTACAATTGTCTGACTTGTATTTTATCAATTTTATTGTACTTCTTGGAAAAAACGGAAGAAATGCTCCCAATTGCAATAATTAAATCCATTTTAAATGAATTATTAGCTCATTTAGTAGTCACCCTGTCATTTGGCCATAAGTAACTTTGAGTCATGTCGGAAAGGAGAATCAAACAAGTATCTTTGGGAGGGATTGGGTTAACCGACAATTTTCCAAAATTGAATTTTCAAAAATGGAACTTTAGGTGACCTTTGATGATGTTCTGACAGAGCTAAATCCTCACTCCTCGGAAATGTTTTAGAATTAAATTGAAAAAAAAAAAAAAAAACAATTGTAGTCCATCTTTACGATGTTGGGGGAAAAAACGGTGTTGGGAACGCTTCTCGGAAAATTTTACAAACAAATGAAATTCCAACAAACGCAATTTTAGAAGACCTTTATTAATATTAGAGAAGGGGGGGGAGAAGGTTCAGGGCTCAACCTCGATGATCTTTCGAAATCGAAGACCGAAGCAATCGAAACTAAAATGCATAAACTAGGATGTGTAGTAAAGGGTTAGCAATAAAAATCAACCTCCTCTCCTTTGAAAAATTTCGGGATCCACCCTTGGATTCGAAGTAAATATTTTAATCAAAACAGTGCGACGTTAATCTAAAAAAAATCTAAACGCTGAAAAATTCGTAGCCTTGCCGGGATACTAGCGCTAGGCTCTCTCTCTCTCTCTCTCTGTATGTTTTGCTTCGTTTTTTAAGTCAAATACACTAAGTTCTTTTGAAGAAACGTAAAGTTAACCAGCATGCTTATAAATTACCCAGAATGACTGCATCTTTAACAAACATACTACTTATTATGTTTGCTAACAATGCAGTCTTTATATTACACTTGAAGGAAGGGAATAACTCAAACATTTTTTTTAATGTAAGAATAATTCTGTACCTCAGGGCCAGACTGGTGTTAGGTTAAGAAAGCGGCGTCCCTGCGAATGTTTTTCAACTGCTGGGAACTTGTAAAAGTCACACTGGGCTAAGTCCGACCGAGACCTTCGAGATTTAAAGGCCATCCAACTAGCAAATGACGTCATCGTTCGTCGATCCACAATGATATTGGGAAGTGCGCGCTTCGATTAGTATTTTAGTTTAATTAAACTATTTGGTTTATTTATTATTGTCTTCTATTATTTTAGTAACATTAAAAGTTCTACTTTTTCATTTGAAAACATAAAAAGGAACAAAGGAACCGATAATCATACATTAAAAATACACTGAGCTTAATTCATAGTATTTTACATAAAAACATTTATAAGTCTTACAAAGTATTCAAATAACTAAACACGATTTTATTTTACAATCATGTTAAAACAAAGTGATAAATAAACAGTTTTATTTTTCATTGAATTTTTTTGAGCAATCACGATTGCTTATTGCTTTTATTTGACTGTTTTTGAGGTCCTTTGGTTTTTCCCACCGCCACCCTCTGCACCATCACCGTGGACAGGCGGGCTCCTCACGCTGCTGCTCCTATAGCGAAAGCCGTCTCCAGGTTGCATCCTACACACACGCATACATACACAACTACACACACACAAACACACATACATACAGACACTTACATATACACACACAAAAACCTACACACACACACACACACAAAACTACCCACACTTTCATGCCTGCACACAGACACAAACACACATGCCTAAACACACATACCCCATACACACAAACACACATATCCCCCCCCACACACACTCGTGATTGCGAAAAACATAATTTGAACTCAAGATGTCAAAATTCAAATTAATTTTTTTTTAACTAATCGCATTTTAACTACTCGTATATTGTATTGAAACATTAAGTCTTAAAAAAGTATTCAAATAAATAAATGAACTTTCATTTTACAGTTACATCATAACAAAAAATAATTTTACCATTGTATTTGAATAAGAATTAAATGAAATTTAAAAAAATAAATAAACAATTTTACTTAAGTAAACAGGAAACATGACTGCAATATGTTTCAAAGACATAACATCAAATTAAAGTACATAATACCAGAGTATTAATGTTAACTTAGCTTAGGGCGCTGTTTACTTTGGGGAGTCATCCCCCAAAATAAACAGCGCCCTACCCCCTTCAATTATGAAAACTTCAAGAAAATTACCCCAAATTTACCCCCATTCTCCCCCATATCCTTTAAAATTTCAAGGGCACAGTTATTTATAACTATAGCCGTTGAAAGGCTATCATTATTATGAGACTATGATTCCGACCCCCCCCCCCCTTTCGGTGGGCACTCTCGAAAAATTATAATGGAATTCAACTTGAAAAACGTTAATTGAAGAATGAATTATACAACATCATGAATACTGTATGTTGTACATCTAAAAAAGTGTCTTCAATATCTAAGCAACTTTTTTTTTTTTTTTGGAATTTCGCTACTTTTCCATTTTCAGCTTTTTCTGCTGCTAATGATTCTTGTGTGTGTGTGTGGGATGGGGGGGGGGGATTTTATAGTTCATCATTTAAGGCTTTTGAAAAATTATTTCAAAAAGCATTAATTGATGACAAAGTAACCTTTTTCGAAAAAATTTCCATAGAATCACCATTTTAGCAACTTTCTTCAATATCATATATGTTAAATTTAAATCAACATTCTGCTGAGTATGCTGTTTTAGGAATTCAGTGTGACAGTTTTGTGACAGGGGGAAGAAGGAGGATAACAAGAAGTGTAACATCACGCGTTGTTTATAACAATATGCTCATGTTGAACAGCCTTACATGTAACAAGGGGTGGGGGGGGGATTTGTTAAAAATTTTGTAACATCCTTTATGGACAGCCCCTTAATTCAATTTATGTTACAGTTTCAGAGTTCCTGAAAGCTTATTAACAGAGAGAAAATCCAAGGAGTTCAAAAAAAAATATTGTTCAAGACATATTGCCCTTTTTAAGCATAACAAACAAGCATAGAGCATTTGGCAAAAACAAGATGTGTATCCACTGCTCAAAAGTAACCTTTCGCAAGCCCAGAAATTATGAATACAGTTAACTCAACCACAATTTGTACATAAATATCATAAAACTCAACAATGAAAGAATATATATATATATATATATATATATATATATATATATATATATATATATATATATATATATATATATATATATATATATATATATATATATATATATATATATATATATATATATATTATATATATATATATATATATATATATATATATATATATATTAGGGTGGTCCTTATTTATATGGGAATTTTTTTTTTCGGAATTCAACAAGTGACGCCCCCTAGTTTTGTAACACTATAATAAAAAGTAATCGGTGCAAAATTTGAACTCGATCGGTCAATAATAACACGTGCCCCTAGGACGTTGAACTTTAACACATTTGATAATTTTCCCACAAATCTTCGAGTTTTTACTTCAGACCCCGTACATCGTTTCTCCTATGTTTGCAAATTATTTTTACAGCGAGGTAGCACTAAAATTAATCTTTTTAATTACTTTATATCGTCTAAAGATTTTACATTGAATAAGAATGAAATATTGCTTTAGAAACTTTACCTTAATCGTACGCTTTTTTCAATGTATCTCAATCGCGTGCATTTTTTTCTGATAGTCTTGGAGTGTCTGTAAAATACTAAATTGTTTTTGTGACTCATACTCGGTAAATTGATTGTAAAATTCTTCGATTAATTGTGCTCCTCTTTCAGTTGTATCATTCACTCTCTTCCCTTTCAATAGCTTCCTTCATTTTGCAATGAATCAGGATCAAATAGAAAACATCTTTTGGTGTTTGTAACTTATCAAACAGTTTTATTCACTTGTAATTGATTCTATAAAGAAGAAGATCTTTACTAAGAAAGTATTCCAAATCATCTACTGTTATTTGAAATATTTTATACAGTCATCAGACACGTCTTCCTATTCAGCAAGCATTTTTTTGAAGTTGTCTTTTCCTATCTTCGAAGTGTTAATTCCTTCATTCAATACGGACAAAGCAACTAGTTCATCACCTAAGTACCATAAGTGATTTATGAATTTTTCAATCACTGCTTCTGCTGCATGTTTGTTATCATTTTGTACGCTGCAGGTTTTTTAGACACTAGACTTTATATTAATTTAAAAGGCCTAGAAAGGGTTGCTGCGAAAAACTATATCTTCATACAACATTTAACTGTAAAACAGCATTTACAGGCAATCTCTTCATGTAAGGTCAATTCAAATTGTTCCCTAAATATATAAATATTCAAACAATAAATTCCTTTAGCGACCCATCTGGCTCACAGATAAGCTCCAGGTTGCCGAAAACATATCCCTGTAGGAGCGAGGACTTCAACCAAGAAATACTATTACATGTTATGAGAATTCTCTGTAATATTTCTTAATTCCGCTTTCTATGAACAATAATATGTCATCAAATTCTTCTTTTAGAATTTAAGTGGTAAGTGTAATTTTTGAATTTTGAAGCGCTTAAATAATGGAATATCGCGTCTAGAACAAAGAAAGGCAAGAACTTCTTTAAAGACACTCTGCAGTACGATTTCAAGTGCATGATAATAGTAATGACAAATGCAATCTATCACCGTTCAGCTTTTGCTCTAAAAAAATACATGCACAATTTATACGGCCGGTATTGTAAGCCGCTGTATAAAACACTACAGCTTGAACAGTTAGCAATAAAGAACAATCATCTAAGATATCATATACAACTGAAGAAATATCTCAGAAATTCTGAGTAGCTGTTCAACGTTGGAACCTGAAGCTATCATGGTAAGCCTATCGGGCGTTTTTTTCCAGTTACATCTGGATGTAGCTTTGTATCCCAGGGAATAAATAAAAAACCTAAATTTAAATTCATGAAATCTGATTTTGCCTCTCGAAGATTTTTTCTTGCTCTCTTAAGGGATGTACGATTGATCATAAGGTTATTTGGATTTAAATTTACTGCATCTACATAGGCTGTTAATAAATGAGCAGCATCTTTGTTCCTAATATGGCATTTGTCTAACATTGATGAAATGCGAGCAGATCTCAATGGTTGTCAAGCTTTTTTGCGTTGTGGTAGACCAGATATAGAAAAAAAAGGTTCAACCGGTTAGGATATATACCCATTTCGGTTTCTAAATCTTGTGAAATGCAAGAGGAATTTGATGATAATAAAGGACTATGTACTGAAATGGAAGACAGTTTAAAGTATAGATTTAGATATGGAAAATAGAGTTTATTTTTTTTGGTAGGGTAATCGAGGATTTTTCAAAATTTAAATTATAAGAATATATAAACATTTAAGTATATAACTAAAGAACAGCGAATTAAAATATAATTGTCATTACTTATATTTATAGCATGGATACCTAGTGACCCTATTTGCCACACCTATTACATACACAGAAAATTTTCTAAGTCAACACACCCAAAGCCTGGAGGAGGCAATTTGTTGTGGTCAAAAATCATTCATAAATGGCCTTTAGAATCCCTTGTATCCATCTTGGTGGAAAGAAACGCTCCCCTGCCGCTTGGATTGAAACGAGCGCGAATAGCGGTATGCCTGTCCCAAGGCCATTGGTGTACTTGTACCCTATGTAATATGTAAAATTTTACAGAATGAAAGTGAGAGAATGGTTGGTCTGGAAGTAGCAACATCTATTGATATTCAAAATTACTTTAAATATGAAACCTAAGAATATTTTTACATAAAAATTGAGAAAATCCGCAATTTTTTCTTCAAAACTCAAAAAAGGGGGCCCTAAGGGCACGTGTTAATATTCATGGATTGACTTAAAATTTTGCATGGATCATTTATTTGTATAATGGAACAAATTGAGGGGGCGTCGTATAAAATATCTACAACTTCAAAAATAAGGACCACCCTAATATATATAAATATATATATATATTAATTTACGCACAGAACCAGCTTGTTTGAATAATATTGCAGTGGCGTAGTTGGGGGGAAATGTGCTCAAGTACCGAACCCATGACCTCCGGCTTTCAAAGCTAATCTTCTACCTCAGAACTACGAAAGCCCATCAAGGAACGTTTTTTGATCAAAATAACATGCTAGCGTATGAAACAATTTAATCGAAACTGAAAATATAAGATTAGTTCAGTTAAAAGCCTGTTTCAATAAACTTGTTTACATATTAACTGAACATCAGCACCAAGTTACGTTGCTTTTGATAGCGACAAGTATATTTGTAGAGAATTTTGACATTTGTATATTGTCAGCTTGGAAAATCCATTTCGAATAAATGCGTGTACAAGGTTGAAAAAATAAAGAAATAAAAAGTTGCAAGTTAACCGTTTCAAATATTAAAGCAGTATACTGAAATTACAAATTACAGACAAAGATATCAGGAAGGAAACTGACAATTGTTTGTGTAATGGAGGAAAAGTTAAGTAACCTTAACTGCATGAACTAAAATGCATAAAATGTAAATTTGTTTGTCAGAGAAAAGTTCTTACCTCCGAACTTTAAAATTTATTCCATAAGGCGCCCAACTTTTTTCTTCACATGCAGGTTGTTCGGAAGCGGAAATCGCTGACTCACTTTCACTCAGCAGACCCTTAAGACTTATATTATGTATATATATATTTTAATTGCCTCTACATTCCGGTACGTGGAAAGGATGAGATAAATACAACAGTATTGTATTCAAAAATGTGCATCCGAAGTTACATATTTCCTATTTCATCTATTTCAACCAGAGCCTGCAGCACTACTGTTTACTGGTAAACTGCACTGCTTTCAAAGTTTCGCGCCAAGTTCATAGATCGACGACTGGTGGCGTAACGAAGCGGGGGGGGGAGGGGAGTTTTCTGGCCTGTTATCTCGTGGGTCTCGGTCCGACGAAACGTGTCGTTGTTTGACATCCAATCGAAGGGTGCATTCTCAACATGGAAGTCGCCTTCTTCCCTCCGATTATGTTAAATCTGCATCGCAGGAGGCCTTAGTAGAAGAGCTTGCAAAAATGGCTTATAAGAGTGCTTCCAAAAGTTATACGAATCTTGACAGAAGTGCATAGTCGCTCAACGTGACTTTTTTGCAGGTGGATGTGCTTCGGTGATGTGAATTATTCATGGTAAGGTTTTATACAACTTGCTCCCGAACTATTCGATCGTACTACGTATATATCATCGTCTCAGAGCAACAATAAGGCAACTTAGAGTTATTTCTGGAATTAGATGTCTTACTGTTGCTGTGAGGCGACGACATATTAATACTTTTGACGCTTTTCGGCACCCCTCGATTATCTCTGAAGCACCCCAGGGAGCCGAGACACCCAATTTGAGAACCCCTAAGGTAACTGTTTTCTGTCCTACCTCTAGTTTGAATTTATGAAACATCTGTTGTCATTTGACAAATATTTGGGGAAGCTCTTTACTTCTTTTATGACGCAATTTTTAGTCATGTAATCGAATGTGAATTTTCAGTTTGAAAACGGGAAGAAAGTGTTTGAATTACACCCAAACCTGTTTTTGTGCGGTCTTTTTTTTTTTTTTTTTTTTTTTGCTGATATGTGAAAATTTCAATTATATTGGGACTCAATTGACGAACTAATTTATAAAACGAGTGCGAAAGTGACCACAGGGGTTCCTCGATGGGAAAGTTACTATAACCTCCCAAAAAATTCTTTTTTCGAGAAATTTTGTCTGACGATTCGGCAAAATTATCACCACTAGGTTTATTTTGGCTTCCTTTGAAGAAGCAATTCCTAGTTATTTCGTTAGTGTTTTGGGTTATTTTCCACGTGAGACTGATTTTATACGGTAACTATCCAGCGCATGAAAAAAATATTTTTTGGACTGTTTTTGCGAAAACTATTTTTTACGGCTATTCGTGAAGTTTCGAATTTATTTTTTGAGCAATCACGATTGCTTATTGTTCTCACTTGACCGTTTTTGGAGTCCGTGCCTTTTTATTCAGCTTGGACCAGGCCTGCAGCACCACCGTCCACCGGCGGCGGCGCGGCTGGTCCTGAGCACTGTCCACCGGAATCCACTTTTGCTGGGCGGTGGCGTCCATGTCCCACACACACGAACGCCTACACACACACACACACACGAACGCCTACACACACACACACACACACACACCACCGCCTACACACACACACACACACGAACGCCTACACACACACACGAACGCCTACACAGACACACACACGAATACCTACACGTACGTACACAACACTCACTCACACACATGCATGCATACACTTACGCACCCACACACATGCGCCTACACAAACACACACGCTCGTGATTGCGAAAAACCTAATTTGAATTCAAGATGCCAAAAATTCAAATTAATTTTTTTTTATTTTTTTTTATTCGGTTAGTTTTTCAATGCAGTATTGTGTGTTATTAGTTTAAAAAAATTAAGAAATAATCCAAACTTTTTGTTTTTCAAGTAATAATAAAGAAAAAGGAAAACTGTATTTAACATTAAATAATAAAGAAAAAAAATACATAATTCAACATTATTTTTCTTGAGTGAACAATGAGTATAAAAACAGTGAAATCCTTAAAAAACGTGATAGCATTAGAATTGTACAGCAATTTCTGCGGTTATTCATTCAAGCAAAGTTTAATCCACAAATTTCCTTCTTTTTTTCTTTTTTTTTTTTTTTTTTTTTTTTTTTGCGGATTTTTCACTTGTTCAGCTTAAACCGAATAAAAGTGAAATTTTAAAAATGTTTGGAGATCGTTTTACATCTGCAGCAAAAACTGTACTTCCTTGAAATATCAGCTAAAGAAAATGTATTGCACGATTTCTTCACTTCTAAACATTAATATCTAGAAAATGTTACTTAACAGGGTCTAGACACTACGATGTAATTGATGTGTTAAAAAATATGAAACTGAAACGTTATAGTTAGCTTACTATTTCAAATCCTTTTTAAAGATTCACTAAAGATCAGTAAAGTTTTGAAACACTTCTCAACAAGTTTAGAAGATTCAAAATCAACAAAAATCCATCATGCGGCTTTTTGAAACTTTTTACTTGTAACAGGTATCGATACTAACTCAGAAAAATCCACATAATCAGAGAGATATTTTAATAAAAAGTACATTTGTTTTGCCTATTTCAAGTTTTCTGAATACTTTAAAAATTAAAAACAACTACGAGAAATATGTATTTTTGCATTGAAAGATTTAATGTTAGTTCTCTGAAGCCGCATCGAAATTGAAAATCAATATATCTGAATACCACGTGAAAGTTACGCAAAGAATTTAATATACTCTTCGCAGTCCTTAGCTGTTTTATTGAAAAAATAAATATAAGTTACTGTAGTTTTATTTACTTTGAAAGGTATTTATCAATCTCTATTTAACCTAATATTCGTGGTAAGTATTTTATTTTCCTTAGCGATGAATTACTTTGAAAAATTATAGAATTTTTACAAATCAAATAAAAATAAAATTAAGCAAAAAAAAAAAAAACGAGTTCTTCGGTACCCTTGTCTCAGTTTTTTATTCTTGTATATGTCTTCATTTATTTTTCGATTTTTTTCACTTGAATCAGACAAGCAAAGCGCTGTGCTCTATGCTTCAGGTATAGGGTGCAACATATTAAGCTCCCCCTCCCAGACCCCGCTGTGTGAGTTGCGGGGGGCATACGGTGGTATAAGTGGTATTGATGATTGGGCAGTATACGAGCCATTTACAGTGGTACAGGGTTTATCATATTAACATTTGGAGAAGGTGCAGTGTGGGTTCTGGAGGGCATACGATGGTGCAAGTGGAATCTTTGGATAGCAATATATGAGCCATTTACAGTGGTAACAATGGAATGCTGAGGGGAACATCGTGAAATGTCGTGGAAGAGTATGATCACAATGGTGGTTTTTCAATTACCACACACCAAGAATTTCGCATTCGGATCCAACCTAGCTGACATGATCCTTTTTCATGTGGGAAATATTCATGTTTGGGTTTCAAACTCTAGAGCTAGACAGTTTTTATTGCAGTTCTACTGCAACGAAAACAAAGTTAAATTTTTATTTTTCAAATGCACGTTACGTTTTCAATTGTAAATGTTTAAATCAAAAGGTTTTTACTGCTAATGCTTAACATCGCTGCAAAAAGAAAATTCTCATCTTTTCTTTTGAAGAAATGTAGGCAGAATAATGAAGAATGTTAAGAGTAGGAAAAACAAGAAACGCTTGTCTTTAGAGTTTTATTTTTAAACAACCTTTCACAAAAAAATAACATTGTAATAAGTAGTGCTTCGAATTTCTACACAGCTCTGCATCTGGGATAGTTAAATGAGAAGAAGTGTAAGTCTAGCAAAGATTGTTTGCCATGTCCTGGACGATAATAACGTTGAGAAAAAAAATATTTGTTCGCAATCAGTCAAACAATGCGCAAAATTATCAGAAACTTTCTCAGGAAAAGATGAACAAAGAGCTTAACCTTGATCCAAAATAAAAAAAGAAATACTTATATCCTCTTCCTCCTTTTTTTGTTTTTGATAAATGTGTTTTTAATCAATTTGGTATTGATCAATCACAAGGTGTTAGTGAGCTATAACAAAGTATAAATAAAGTTTTCAGATATGGTATACTGGTATAAGCGTTAATTATCGCCAGCAGAAAGTTAAATTGCACTTGCATAAAATCGCTTGCCTTTTTCAATGTTTAACCTGTTTTCTGACTTTCATATTATAATAGGTTACTGGCTTTATCTTCTCATGCATGATGAGTTAGTGCGGTTTCGAAAACTCTTCCTTTAGAACTTGTGTCTTTCACATTAGTGTTTTATTACTTGCTTATATTTTCTGAATACGTAATTTAGGCATTGAGGCGAAAAAGAGATGCAAACTTAAAAATTTTAAATTTGGAGATAACCAGTACAAATGGTAGTTGAACCCCACCTCTATCTTGGGGCAAGAAATAGTACTAGTAGCCCTGGAAAATGCTGTTGTACAGCAGGATTTTGAAAAAAAAATCATTGTTAGCTTACCTAGGACGTTATCTTTAAAGTGGGTTTACTCGAAAATTGAAAATGTCCACTTACAGTGCTGGCAAAATGAAAATTGCATCACCCTCGCATTTTCACAACGATGGAATATGTGAGAAGTTTTGATCGACCGATTAACGATGAATGTATGTGAAATTCTGCAAAACTTATGAAATAAACATTTAACAGCAGAAATCCGATATTTGTTTACTTTATTTATGGAAATACATGGCCAAAAACTGTAACAAGTACAATGTGAAGTGCATCCACGTTGCCAAGTGAACGACAAAAAAGTAAGTAGAAGTTTTAATTACAACAGTCTTTCTGTTCAAAATAAACCAAAGTAACCTGGAAATGTTTGAACATCATAAAATATAACCTAATGTTTTGCTGGTCCGGCTCCAGCTTTAATGACAGCTTGACATCTACGGGCATTGAATGGATGAGTGATTGAATGTATTCTTTACTGAGTTCATGGTGCCAGACACGTATTATTGATTCCCGGGAAGTGATGTTGGCTTATGTTTTATCACTTCTACACCCAATCTATTCCAACAATTTTCGATCGGATTTAGATCGGGGCTGTTTCCAAGCAAAGGCAAACTGCTGACCCCATGCTCATTTTTCCATTTCTGAACCCGCGTGTGAGTTTAGAGAAAAAAAAGTTACCTAACCCCATGTCAATTTAAGGCTAATGGCAGGATAAAGGTTTTTAAATTGTTACTTACCAAATTTGCCCTATGGCACGGAGCAGAGTCATCCTGGAAAATGACGTTTGGAACTGAAGTAAAGTGATCCCGGATAGGAGGAAGCAATTTCTTCTCCAAAATGCCAATGTACACCTGAGCGTTTACTGTTCCATGCACAAAGTGAAGCCTACCAACTCCTTGATCAGAAATACATCCCCAAATCATCTGGGATTCGGGATGCTTGACTGTGTGTTGAATGCAGTTGGGATGATATTCCTCTCCTTCGCGGCGTCTAAATGTGTACTGTCCGTCGGACCCATGCAGATTGAATTTGGACTCGTCCGAAAACACAACTGATTTCCATCGATCGACAATCCACCCTTGGTGAGCTTTTGCCCAGTCTAGACGCTTTTTCCTCATTTTTTTGGTCAACGATGGCATCTTTCGTGGTCGACGTGCCACCAAATCCGCACCACACAGTCGTTTTCGTACAGTAGACGTGGATGCGTGAACACCCGATTGGTTTTCCCATGCTGTTCTAAGGTCTGTGGAAGATGATTGTCTGTTCTGAAGACTGAGTCGTATCAAATATACCTGCCCTCCGCTGCATTGGATATTCGTGGACGACCCTTGTCACTCCTTCTCAATGTGCTTCCGGTACTCTTTAGCTTATTCAGTAGTCGAACAATAGTCGATTGTGAGCAGTTTATTATTTTTGCTATGGAACGTGACGACAATCCTTCTTTGTCCAATGCAACGGCAACACTCTTCCTTTGTGGTGTCAGTTGAACGTATTTCGACATATTGCAACTCATCAGTCTACATCGTAATTGAATGCGTCGAACGTTCAACTGGTTTTCTTTTACAGTTAGAAAGATGATGCATTCTTACGCTATGCGATCTTACTATCATGTACCGATGCCAATTCGTGTTATATGATCCAAGAACCGTTAAATGTTTCATAATTACTTATAAATGTTTAAAATATTTGGATTTCGTGCGTAATGTATTTTTTTACCACCACTGTACATCCCTTTGCTTCTCACTGACTCAATTGTTAACGTTTATTTCAAAGTGTTTCAGCAGGAATTTTCGCAAACAAGTATTTCTTGCTAAAATACTTCGTTAATCTGAATCAGACGTCACAATATTTTAAAATTAATATTTCTTTTAACACGTACCGTTAAAACAAAAAAAATACATATGTACTCATAGATAAATCTCATTTCAGACATTAAATAAAATTAATATGCAAAAGAATGCAAAAAAAAAGAAAAAGAAATTTTTTTAATGCTGAAAACAAAAACAGATGTTTAGAATGTAATGTTTAATTAATGGAGAAATCTTTCAGCTGAAAATAATTTTAAATATGGATCAAATGGAAAAAATCTCTTGAGCAATTGCAATTAATAATAGATTTATTAAAAGTCTTGATCTAACAAAAAAATATATTGATTTCTAATTTTCTTTTCTTTTCTTTTTTTTTTTTTTTTTTTTGAAAAATGCTCTTGTGCGCTAGTTTAAAAAAAAACTCCGCATTTTCTTTTTAAATTTGAATTTTTTAAGCCACACGAATACTTTTTACAATCTAACTATAAACCAGTTAACTTAAGGTTTATTGATTAAAATAGTTATTGGATACTTACCTAAAAAAATGTTGGAATTGGTCGCTTGCGAAACAGGAAAACATATTTTCGCAAAATGAAATAAGCCTGCATGTTTTTAAAAGTAAAAAGTAGTGCATTAGGTTAGGGTGTAAAAGATTTAAGTTCAGTAATTATGCAACGTGATCTATAGGGTGGTTTAAAATAACGTGAGGTGTTCAGATCCCTCTAGCAAGTGAAGTAGTGGACGAAACATTGCCAGATTTCATGGGCATACACAATAGACCATGGAATTTCGATTTTTGAAATAAAAAAAATAATACGAAAAATCGCCGCCAGGGGAAATTTTGGCTTTGAAAACATGTATTACTGTGACGATTGAAGGATTAAATGCTAACTGATAAAATCAATTTTATTCACAAACTATGATTTTTACCAACAAGTGAGGTTCAACATGACCAACATCGAGATTTTCCAGGTACTGCATACAATGCACAATATTTTCCACACCTATACATGGGATATATTTCGCTAATCTGTAACATTTTTCTAGGTTTGAAAGCTGAGATATCGGGAACATGTTGCGGATACACAACGCAGCGCCGTTACGAAATCCCCATGGTTAGAAATCACAAGGTGAAAGATTGGGCGACCACGGTATCCATACCTTAGGAAATGCATGACTAATAAAACTGCTATCAAAGAAATGTTGCCGCCATACACTCAGTATTAAAGGCCAACATGGGGTAGTGCACCATCTTACATGAATATTACTCAGAAAGAAATCCTTGCTGCCGCGCCGAAATTTCTTCCTGACGACTTTTGGTAAAATTGTTGTTACCAATTGAAATTTCTTGTTCGTTTTATTGAACCTCATTTGTAAGCAATAATTATTTGTAGCAAAAAACTTGATGTGTGCTTTAAATTGGCATTTAATTCTTCAGTATTCGCAAGTAATACACTTTTGTAGCGCCAAAATTCCCCCTGGTGGAGACTTTTGGTTCTATTTTTTATTATAGTAATCAAAATCCCATGGTCTGCTATGTACGCGCATGAAATTTGGCGATGTTTCGTCAAAATACTTCATTTGCTAGAGGGCTCTGAACACCTCACGTTATTTTATAACCACCCTGTATATAAGCCACATTATGAGAAATTTTTATCATAGATCTAGTTTAACTAGATACACAACTCCGTAGCAGCAGCCACTGACCGCCATTGAACGCTCGAAGCTTGAATTTAACGGAAAAATCCGTGGTGTATCCAGGATGCGACTGCAACCACTGATCTCCAGTGGATGCAATGCTGATTGCATTCTCGGTAAAAAGTTGTTTGCTTTTCGGACGCTTGCTTGTCTAGTCAGATGTCCATGGAGTTGGATTTTTTATCCGTATCTAGTTAATACTACATGTTCGCATTTCGGACGTTTTCTCGTCTATTCAGCTGTCCATGGAACCGAATTTTTGTTGTGTATCTAGTTAATACTACATGCATGCGCTTCGGACGCTTGCTCGTCTATTCATCTGTCTATGGAACTGGATTTTTATTGTGTATATCTAGTTGTATGCGCTTCGGACGTTTGCTCGTCTATTTAGCTGTCCATGGAACCATATTTTTGTTGTATATCTAGTTAATTTCTACATGTATGCATTTTATACATGATAACGCCTATGTTTATCAAATGATCAAGTTCAAAAATTAAAAAACATCTGAAAAATCAGAATCTTTGACTAAAATTGACGAGTTAACTTGCTATTAAGAAGCTCTATGAATTATGCAACTACACTACTTCCTATTTTCTTCACACACAAAAAACAAAAAAAAAAAAAATACACAACTGCTTCAATTCTTGCATTGATACAGTATATCTTATGTAATTCAGACGAATTAATCAAGGCTAAATGGAATTTAGTTAATCTGATGCAGGAAGAGATTATTTTAGGACTTGAAGGCTTTTCGAAGATTGATTGCTATTTCAGAATCTAATTATTTTTACGCTTTAAAACATATTCTAAAATTTAACGATTTAAGACAAATTACTCTTTTTATCTGCCTGACGTACACCATACTGTTTCCCGAATTTCGAAAAATATTCTTCCCCGGCTATTATGTAACTGAATTGCTTTTAAACAACGGAATTAACTATTACTGTACTTCACTGTAGCTGAATTACTTCACTCCTCAGAAATATGATGAAATAGATGCAAATGAAAGAGTCACTTTCGTTAAGCTCTGTCTTAAACATTCTCTGTAATTTTGACGTCACTCAATCTGTTGTAAAATATTTTTGAGTGTTGTTAATGTGATATGAGAGCAGAAGTGCAACATCTCACGAAGCAAAATAGAAATTAAATTTTCAGCTTAAGAATTTATGATTTATCGTGCTCATAAACTGTGGTAGATAGTGAACTATCTGAAAATAATAAAAGATTGTGAAGTACTATTTGAAGCGATTTAAATTTACGTATTGCAAAGTAGATCAGTATTTTTATGAATTATTGAGAGACGAAACTAGTTGTAGGAGTATTGGCACTGATTTGTTTTTTGCCCCGAAATTAATAACCTTCGAGAACTATCAGTTGTAATGACGGAGACCAAAATTAGTACAATTTTATTAGTGTGAAGTATTAAAGGAAAATCCACCAGTAATTGAATACCCGCTAGTAATTGACCATTGAAGCACAAAAATGTACAAAACAAGGAAAACTAGTCTGTAAAAACTAATCAACATTCATTCGAGTGTAAGTAAAATAAAATTATAGGTCCAAAATTGAGTGACATTTTTGTGCGTGAATTGTGATTGTAAAACTTCCTTTTACTTCAGACACGAAATTCAAAGGCACGTCTCAATTGAACTATTCCGTACAAGGAAGTAAAAACCCACACGAAACAATCAGTGAAACACAGTAGAAGTCCTTACGGTTAGCAGGTTAGCAAAACACAATGTCACAAACTTAACTAACCAATCATCTAATTTGTCCAAGGAGCTAAAAGGAGGCTGAAAAGTAATACTACATTTTGGACATTAAACAATACTGATCACATTTTAATATTGTTTAGTAAACAATCTTGAACAAAATTGATTGATATTGTTTATTAAACAGTAGGTACTTATTCAGAAAATAGTTCAGGCCTTTAAAATTTGGAACCATACTTCCTCAAAAGCTGTTTACTTAAAAAGAGAAAACATTACTAGGCCTAATTTTACTATCGTCTTGAATAAAACTAGTTTACAACAGAAAGTCCCCACAGTATTTTTTTGTCCTTCTTTCACGCCGAATACTTCAAAATAAACTCACAGAAATACGCGGAAGGAAATAATAATAAACAAACATAACAACACAAGAATCATGAGTTTATTAAGATGCACCGTGACGTGTAAGACGTTTAAACATCTCATTGAAAAGTATCTAAACGGTAAAAGTCTTCATAACCAATGGATTGAAGATATCCGATGCTTTAGCAACTCTTTGCAGCAACTCCATAATAAAGATCGAAGTTGTAGTACATGTAGGGACGGCAAGATTTCAATAAGAGATACTCAACCAACGCCAGGAAACGTGCCGTGTGCTGGGTTAGCAGTATATATACCTGGAGGCGAGTGCGATATTAAAACATAAAGTATCTTATTCTTTTGCTCGCGAGAAGAAGCTATTGTATGCAGTCTTTGATCAATTCTTTCGTGTCTGAAGAATGCTCCAGACTGTAAGTAATGAAAATCTATACTCCAAGGAAACGAAGCTGAAGGTAATATAAAAGCTTGGTTTTGCTCCAGTGAACTGGAATTTAATTTTAAAGCTGTGTAAAGTAGTTTTAGAGATTTTATTATTTTGCTTGAAACTTCCAAAAAAATTATTTCCAAGAAGTTCGAATTTGCATGTGATCTTTGTTTGAAATGTGTATTCTTACCGTTTGATTTCTTAGTAATTTTGAACATCATTGAAAAAGAAGTCTTAATTCTTAAGCTTTTTCCTTTTTTATTTTCTTAACGTGAAAATATTTTGGTTTAATATTTGGTTAATCTGAGCTAAAAAGAGTAGTTTAGGTGTGCAATTAGTTAGGTATAGTTAGTGTACACAAATTTGTTAGAATAAAGTTTTTAAACTTTCTTTAAATTGTTTTAAAATCTATACGTTTGTCCAACGGTTGAAATTTGTTTTCTTTAATTGAATGTTCGGAATGGTTTTTATTGGTATAGCTTGCCCACTGAGAAATGGTGGATGAACTGGAAGTGGACCAATTACAAAAAGAAGTAGTCCGTTTTCGTCTAAAGTTCATGCGGCACCTCTCCGTGAGCAAAGTTCAGCTTTTTTTTTTTTTTTTTTTTGAATGATGCTATTTGGCTTGTACTTACTTAATCAAGAAATATGATACATTATTTTATCCTTCATGTATTCTTTACGGTAATCTTTTTTTTCCTCATATTAATCCTGTCAAACAGTTTATTCTTGATTTTTACTTAAATCCACTATCTATAAATGGTCATGGTTCTACTCTTGATCAAGAAATAAGGTTAGTGCACCAAATAAGACCACTATAAAGTTCATGGTTTAGTACCTGGCTCATTTATTATTAAAATATACTAATTTGAGTTAAAAAAATTAGTTAAACCGAAGGTCTAATTTTAATATTAATTTTGTATTTTGAAATGTCAGTAGAAGTGATTCACCTATAGTTGGAGTCGTGACATCCAAACCCACACGAATCCAAACTCCAACGAAAAGGGAGAAACTCCTCAGGGAGGATCAGTGCTTCATGCTTTTGTTAAGAGCGTTGAAACTCTTCCTTTGAAGATAGTGCGCCTTTGAAAACACAAATTCTATCTTCTGATCTAGAAGTTGCAAAGTAGGAATGTTTGGCGCATTGGTGTCTTAAAATTAGTAGAGAATTTTTTCCATCAGCGTTACTTGGTTACTTTTTCTCTACTACTGTGCCTACGTCATGAGAGAACCCCCATCCTTTTCTTTCTTCTTTTAACCTTGAGCTTGATCGTTGACTCAGAGTTGGGGTAAAATTAGCCAGGCAGCATTGAGATGGTTACGCAAATCTTAATCACAACATTACGACAATACCAATTTCGGTTGGCCCCAACCATTGTCACGAAACTTAATTTCAAACTCTCATCTTCTGCCACGCGGTTAGAACATATACTTGAAACCAATATTAACTTCAAATCATTTATTTAAAAAAAAAACATGAACTAAAATAAAAGTTGAATGAACGAACATAAACTAGAATCAGAACGTAACATAACAGAACGATAGAACTTTACTACATTAATTCACTTGTTATATATACCGAACTGCTTGGTCAACACTGTTGCCATTTAAATAACATAAAAGTTTTTCCACAACTATACAAGCAAAGTTGAGCGCTTGCTAAAATTGAAAATAAATAAACTAAAGCAAATAGTAGAAGAAAACCTTTTTTTTTTTTTTGGATAGGGCATTCGATTATACTATTGTTACAAATTCTGCAAATAGTAATTATTTTTGTGATTAATTTGTCGTAATCTAGCTAAATTTGGCGTTTATTAAATCATCTTTCATCTAAAATTATTGTAGTAACGTAACCTGCAAATAGTTTCTTGTAACGAATATACAGCCCCCGAACATTCGGCCGAAGTATACAGTCCCCTCATTTCTGAATGATAAAATTCGTGAATAGAAAGAATAAAATAACGGTCTACGATTTTCGGGAATCTTGTGTAATATTTGAGAGTTCTCTTTCGATGTCTATATATAGCGTCCCGCATGATAAAAAGTCAGTCTCAACTGAGCCGTTGGGCTGAGAGCATTTATTTTGCTCTGTGTGTATTAGCTCTGTTTATTGCGAGGCATTTCACTGTGTTGTTTTTCGTATTTGGATATGAATACGTGTGTAACCGTTGAGTTTACGGTGTTGATTGTTATTTGCTTAATTGCTGATGATTAATTTAGCAGTTGTCAACGGTCTTTCCTGTACATAGTATAAATAAATCTCCTGTGTTTCTCTCAAGAACTGTGTCGTCCTTTCAAGAAAGTGGAAGTCGCACCGAATCCGTAACAATTGGCGCCCAACGTGGGGCTTCTTTAGGACTTTCTTGGAGTAAGTGTGACTTTGGAAATTTTTTCATAAAGACTTTGAATTTGGACTTCAGTTTTATGGTGATTACTCGCGCAATGGATGATCAATTAAAACAACTTCTGGAAGCAATTAATGCTGTGAAAAGTGACTTGACTGAAAATTTGGCGGCTAATCAAGGGCAATTAAAAAATGATATGGCGACTAATCAAGACCAATTAAAAAGTGATTTAACCGTGCTCAAAAAGGACTTAACTTCTAACCAAGAAGAAATTAAAAACGACCTTTTTTCGGTAAAGACTGATGGAAAATAAATTTAATGATATAGAGCATCGAGTTGATGCTGTTGAAGAAAAATTTGATACCGTTAAAGGCCGATTCAATGCTGTAGAAAATAAATTGGAAGAAGAAGATAAAAAATTTCATCAACTGAAAGAAGAGATCTTTAAAGACCTGGAAAGGGAATTGGTGACGCTTGGAAGCGGTGCTGCTGACGTTCTGCATTCGGCTACACGACCTTCAATTAAGCTCGCCACATTTGACTGCAAATCGTCATGGCAAGTGTATAAGACCCAGTTCCTGATAGTTTTCGAAGCAAATCGATGGGACTCGGTTACCAAGGCCTGTTATCTTGCAGCATCCTTCAGAAGTAAAGCAGCGGACATTCTTCAGAACCTTCCGGACAACCAGCGCCTGGATTTCGCCGCCTTCACGTCTGCGTTGGAGCTTCGCTTCGGTGAGAAGTGCCAGAAAGATTTCAGCCGACTCCAGTTGAAGTCCGTTTCCAGAAAACCGGGGAAACCCTGCAGGAGCTAGCGGCGGACTCGAGAGATTGTCTCATTTGGCTTTTTGCGACTGTCCTGCAGATGTTCGAGACAACCTAGCACTCAACTACTTTATCGACGGAGTTCGGAATCCTGAAATCCAGAAGGCCCTCCGGATGGCGAATGTAAACGACCTGAAATCCGCTTTGGTGTATGCGATGGGATACGAGGTCGCCCAAGAAGCAACCCGTGTGGATCGCCATCTAATCCGGACTCAGGAAGTTGATGAGTTTGATTCCAGGTCGTCCCACCTCGCTGAACTTGAGAGACAACTCGGTGACTTGGCAAGACATCTGAACAGCATAACAGCCCAAAGGAAACAAGAGCAGAAGTGCTGGAAATGCGGTAGTGAAGGGCACGTGCGAAGGAGTTGTCCGGCTCGCCAAGCTACTTGAGGGAAGGAAATCACCACCACCAGAGCTCTGAAGCTTTCCTCTACTACTAGTGGCAGTGATGGACTTTTCATTTACGCACATGGGAATGGGAATCCTTGCAAACTGATTGTCTACACTGGAGCCAATGTGACAATCGATAGGACAAATGTGGCTCGTGCATTTGGATTGAAACTATTGTACACATCGCCACTTGTAAGTCTCCAGACTGTGACAGGTGACAAAATTGAGATTGAAGGTAAAGTGGACTTGAAAATAGTGTTTGGGAATGCCACCTAGAATCATACGGCATTCGTTGCTGATATCACGGACTCTTTCATTCTTGGATTGGACCTTTTAAAGAAATACGACTTCACTCTTGACTTCAAGACTAATTAACTGCACTCGATGAGGAAGACATAGCCATCTTCAACGCAGAAAATGACGTAAAATCTGCTCATCAAATAATAGCACAAAAGGATTTCACCATACCTTCTAGATCAGAATCATTAAAACCTTTTTCCATTGAAGAAAGCAATAGTTTTCGATTTGGCCTCATCGAATACCCTAACCAAAGCAATAACCCAAAAGGAGTGCTGGTAGCATCTACGCTTGTGCACCTTTCTAAGGATGTAATTCCTGTGTGAGTCGCCAACGTGAGTGAAAGGCCTAGGAATATCCGGAAAGGTGAAGTGTTGGCAACTTGTACTCCAGTAAACTGCATCATTAGAAGAATCGATTCCCCTGAGACTATGTCTTCTGAGTCCTTGACATCGAAGTTAATTGGGAGTGCGCCATTATCGAAAGATCAAAAAACTGCTGCGAAACAATTGGTGGACGACTTCAAGCATCTGTTTTCATCTACATCGGAGGATGTTGGCCGTACGAATTTAACGCAGCATAGGATCTACACTGCAGAGCACCCCATTATTAAACAGCATCCAAGACGACTACCGTTCGCCAAGAAGGAAGAGGTTGAGACCCTCCTGAATGAGATGAAGGAGAATGACGTCATCGAAACCTCATCCAGTCCTTGGGCCTCTAACATAGTTTTGGTCCGAAAGAAAGATGGTTCCACCAGATTTTGTGTCGATTACCGACGGCTGATGAGATCACCAAGAAAGACAGTTACGTTCTTCCACGGATAGACGACGTCTTAGACACTCTTTCCGGACACAAGTGGTTTTCGACCCTGGACTTGAAGAGCGGCTACTGGCAAGTTGAGATACACCCTGATGACCGAGAAAAGATAGCGTTTACAACTGAACAAGGCTTATGGCAGTTTAAAGTGATACCCTTCGACCTCTGCAAAGCACCAGCTACGTCCGAGCGTCTTATGGAGACAGTGTTGAGAGGACTCTCCTACGAATCCTGTCTGTTCTATTTAGACGATATCATAATCGTGGGACGTAGCTTCGAAGAACATCCGGTTAATGTTAGGAAAGTGCTGCAAAAGCTTAAGGAAGCCAATCTGAAGTTAAGCCCGTCCAAATGTAATTTGTTCCGCCAGGAAGTGGTGAGGGTGTACAAACCGATCCAGAAAAGGTACCTGTGGTCAAGAAATGGAGTCGTCCCGAAAACATCATCAGCTGCGAAGTTTCCTGGGGCTCTGCACGTACTACAGGAAGTTTGTGAAGGGTATTTCCAACATTGCGCGACCTTTGTATAATCTGACGAAGAGCAAACAAAAAATTTAATGGTCCAAAGAATGCGAAGATGCATTTCTACGACTGAAGGAGGCTTTAACATTAACGCCTATTCTCTCATATCCTTATCCTGGAAAATCCTTCATCCTCGACACTGATGCGAGCCTCGAGTGCGTCGGAGCTGTTTATCCCAAGAAATAGACGGCAACGAACATGTCATCGCTTACTGGAGCAAATGCTTATCAAAGCCGGAGCGAAATTACTGCGTCACCAGAAAGGAGTTACTGGCCATAGTGAAAGCTGTAGAACACTTCCATCATTACCTCTGCGGCAGAAAGTTTCTGCTTCGTACAGATCATGCCTCGTTAACTTGGCTTTTGAACTTCAAGAATCCCGAAGGCAAGATAGCCAGGTGGATACAGCGGCTCCAGGAATATGACATGGAGATCTAACACCGAAAAGGGTTGTCTCGCGTAATGCAGACGCTTTATCAAGGAGACCCTGTCCTGAGAACTGCCACTACTGTTCCCGAATCGAGAAACAGTATGGAACGACTAGCCCTACCGCCTATCAGGTGACAGTGACTCCAATATCATCAGAACCTGATCCATGGAGTGACGACCAAGTTCGAAAAGATCAACTTGAAGATCCAGACATTAAACCAATTTTGGAGTTCATGGAAAGTGACAGTCGGCGACCTAACTGGCAGGACGTTTCCATCTTTAGTCCTGCAACAAAAAGATACTGGGCTTTATGGAACTCACTCCATTTACGGAACGGCGTACTGTACCGAAAATGGGAATCTGATGACGGCAAAACATCTAGGTGGCAGTTACTACTTCCCCGATCAAGGATTTCAGATGTTCTGAAAGACATACGTAGTAGTGTGACTGGAGGACATTTTGGTATCTTGAAAACCCTCAATAAAGTTCGAGAGCGCTTCTTCTGGAGCAAGGTGAAGGATGACGTGGAGAAATGGTGCCATTCTTGAGACGCCTGTGATGCCCGTAAAGGACCGAAGAAAAGAAGCATAGGGAAGCTACATCTGTACAACTTTGGAGCTCCTTTCGAACGAATCGGGATCGACATCCTGGGCCCTCTACCAAGAATTGCTGATGGGAACAAGTACATACTTGTTTCCATCGACTATTTCACCAAATGGCCCGAAGCATAATTCATTCCAGATCAAGAAGTTACCACCGTAGCAGCCTCTAGTCCAGCATTGGATCTCGAGACATGGAACACCTTTGCAGATGCATTCCGATCAAGAGAGGAATTTCCTTTCTGCTGTGTTAAAAGAACTATATCAAATTCTCGGAATTAAGAAAACGAGGACAACACCACTACACCCACAATCGGACGGCATGGTGGAGAGATTTAACCGCACAATCCTGAATAATCTGTCGCTTATTGTCTCCAGAAATCAACAGGATTGGGACAAGGAGCTACCTTTGTTCCTGCTGGCCTACCGCATGCTGTCCACGAGACTACCGGATATGCACCATCTCAGATGCTATTCGGACGAGAGCTTCGGCTACCTTGTGATCTCGTCTTCGGTCGTCCTCCGGATGCGCCTGCTTCGCCTGAGTACATCCAGGATCTCCAAGCCCGGTTGGAAGACGTTCATAACTTCGCACGGGAGCGAATCAACATCGCGGCGGAGAAGATGAAGACCCGATATGACACAAGGTCTACTGGACATGAATTCAACGAAGGCGACAAGGTTTGATTATGGAATCCCATCCGACGGAAAGGTCTGTCACCCAAATTGCAGTCGCATTGGGATGGACCCTACAAAGTCCTTAACCGACTAAATGACGTCGTAGTGAGGATCCAAAAATCACCTAATGCAAAACCTAGGGTTGTACATTATGATCGGTTAGTCCCATACTATGGCCATAGCTCATGAGTATTTACGTAAACAACCATGGTTGATAACATAAAAGTTGTTGATAATTTTTGCTTTTAATGTTCAGTAATATTTCTTGTTATTATTGTGTTTTCTGTATCTGTTAGTTATTAATTATTTAATATGTATTTGTACAAGTGTATTTGTGAACTTGTGATAGAATTTTGGCACCCTTTCTAGGGATTGTACTGCCCGAGACGTGCAGTCCTTAGGAAGGGGGCAATGTTACGAATTCAGTAAATAGTAATTATTTTTGTGATTAATATGTCGTAATCTGGCTAAATTTGACGTTTATTAAATCATCTTTCATCTAAAATTATTGTAGTAGCGTAACCTGTAAATAGTTTCTTGTAACGAATATACAGCCCCCGTACATTCGGCCGAAGTATACCTTCCCCTCATTTCTGAATGATAAAATTTGTGAATGGAAAGAAATAAAATAACGGTCTACGATTTTCGGGAATCTTGTGTAATATTTGAGAGTTCTCTTTCGATGTCTATAAATAGCGTCCCGCATGATAAAAAGTCAGTCTCAACTGAGCCGTTGGGTTGAGAGCATTTATTTTGCTCTGTGTGTACTAGCTCTGTTTATTGCGAGGCATGTCGCTGTGTTGTTTTTCGTATTTGGATATAAATGCGTGTGTAACCGTTGAGTTTACGGTGTTGATCGTTATTTGCTTAATTGCTGATGATTAATTTAGCAGTTGTCAACGGTCTTTCCTGTAAATAGTGTAAATAAATCTCCTGTGTTTCTCTCAAGAACTGTGTCGTAATTTCAAGGAAGTGGAAATCGCACCAGATCAGTAACACTATTATATGTTGTTATACAGTATGATTTAAAAATAAATTTGCTATGGCAGCTTACCTAGGGTTTGAAATTTGCTCCCGTTTTGCTCAAAACTTTTAAGAGTTCACTTACATATTACACTCAATTGTTTCTTACTGCCTCAATTACAAATTTCACTGAATAATTTTGATGTGCATTATGCAACTGCATTTTATGCATTAAATACGTACAAAATGCTGACTCTTAGGAAATCAATATATATTTAAATTAACTATGAAAAATACTTGAGAACATCAAGATCTGTATAAAAAAAACAGGAAAAAATGCACAAAATGTAATTTATTACTCAATATTATTCCTTAAAATAGGTTTCTTCAAAGCAGTAAATTGATGTTTAAGTGATTGCGAGCTTAAAATCATTATGAATTAATATAATACCTTAAGGAATACGTTAGAAGAAAAGTTACTTTCATTTTAAGAATGAAATCCCTTTTTAGTTATTCGCAACCAGAAAACAAGTAAATATATATTTAAACACTAACGGAATGGCTGTGGCATCATCTCAGATTATAAACTAATTTTAACAGTGTTCAAGATTTTCATTGAAGTAATTATTATAATGCATGTTATTTGTTGTAATATCATTACTTACGCTTTAATGAAATTAAATTTTGTAATTGTTATTAAGAGAGCATCTTATGTAAAATGTATCAAAATTTCACTTGTATAATAGGATTATTTTCTTCCTAAATAGAATGTATTTTTGACTTTTCAGTGTGATATACATCTATTGAAGTATGAACTAAACCTTTTCAAAAACACTACCTAATTAAAGCTTTGTAATCCCTCATTGTAACTTTCAACACATCGATGTAATAGACACGTCTTAGACACATTTTTGGTTCCCGGATAAAAGGTCCTGCACTGTATATATATATATATATATATATATATTTTTTTTTTTTCAGGGAAAACATAAATCACACACGGAAAATGAAATGTGATAAAAATATCTGAAACACACAATTTGAAAAGAGTAAAAAATACCAAAGACAAAATTATAGCAAAGAACTTATACTGGGGAATGTGGCATATTTTTGGGACCTTCCGACTTGCAGCACAGAAAGAGCCTTGTGAATTAAGGCCGGATCTTCACCCTGATGACGTATCAGTCCTTTATTAACGTTATTTCTTTGGGATTATTTTCTGTTTAAAATATCCCCTGTTTCAAATTTTGTATTTTTTGATACTTTTTGCACATTGTAGTTTTTTGACAAGTTGCTCATTTTTAGTATTTTTATCACATTTAAGTGTTTTGATAAATTAGGTGTTTCCTGGGTGTGTTCCAAAAATAACGACTCATTACCATACACTAATGTATTGTTTTATTTTAATTATTTATTTATTTATTTTACTTTATTTTATTTATTTTACTTTTTTGTTACAAATTTTTGATGAAATGCTCAGCTTAGAAGAAAGAATAACCATTGTTGACTGAAAACTGAGTAGTAAAACATGTGAAGAGTTATGTCAGTAGTAACAATGAAAATGTTGAAAGCAGCTACCAACAAGGGCAAAAATCAGGATACTTGTGAGCAAATTCTGGCAAACCTGTTGCGTGGGTCATGAACAATGTCCTGGACGTCCACGAATATCTGACGATACCAGTTCGTCTGATTTTGTTCACAAGTAGTCTGCTATTGACCGTTTTCTGTTGGCTATTTTTCGTACACTACTGTTACAGATAAAGTATCTCTTCATATAGTTTACTGTCTGGTTTCAAGGAAACAATCGCTTTTTTTCTTCGATGAAGAGCATTTCTTCGAAAACCACGTGTGAAAGAAATCAATACCTCAGCGTTTTCGATGAAATAGATCATAAGTTTTGGAACACCCATGAACAATACAATAAAGAGCACTTGCAAAAAGTGGAATTAAAAATCATTATTAGTATTGTTTGTTCTACTGTATTGCAGAAACAGACTACAGCATCAAAATATTACTTTCCTTACAAGTTAAATTATTTAAAAACGGGTACTATTCCTAATCTATAACTTTTTTAGAGTAATTATTTAAAACTAGTTTAAACGAAAACGTGTGCTTTTAAATATTTTTATCACAGACATGAAACTCAATAAAAATAATAATGCTGTAAATTTTGTAATGATGTGCGCAGTAGGGGAGGGTGGCCCAAAGCAGGTAGGCTTTTGAAGAAGGCTGGCTCGAAAATTGTAGTTTTTAGATTTTTATCGTAACATTTTTGGTTTTATTTCCTAGCAGGGTTCTTGAACTTCAAAATAAAAAGTGATTTTTGTATTGTTTCAAACCTAATATTTATTTATTATCAATTTTTACAAACATTTGAAAAACTTGCTTTGCCCTATCAGGGAGCCCAAAGCAGATAAGCTTAACTAATTGTGGTTTGTTACATTTGGCAATCAAATTAGAAGTTATAATAGATAGAAGGATTAAAATAGCTGACTAGCTACCTACAATTGTATAAAAAATGTAAAACAGTTGTACTTATCCAATTTAAAGTCAGCACATTTGTTTATAAAACATTAAGAAATAGCTGATTAAATTAATAGACTAATTAATTGAAATCTTAAAAATTAATTTTTTAAAGTTATACTTATCCTATTGAATTAAAAAATCTAAGTCAGCACACGAGTCAAGAAATTATAAATAAATATATGATTAAATCCTATATCCGCTTTTTGCCTGACCCGCTTTGCCCAAAGGCACGTTTTTTCTTTCAATAATTATAACTTTAAATTTAAAAAAAGAAACAAACGAAATGACTATCGTAGTTTGTAGGTGGATGGTGTCAGAATATCGTAATGTTATTGACAATAAAAAAAAAAAAAAGCTTATCTTCGACTAATCACAATTACGAAATTTCATTTTTTTTTAGAAATGTATCATTTTTTTCATTTTAAGCCTGGTCGCGCCATGCCGCTTCATTGGTGCTTTGGTGGGACTGATAAAAACGGGGGGGGGGGGGGGTCATGAAAACACGACATACGCCGGCGACGTCGCTTAGACTTCATGGGGAAGGGGCATACAAAGGCCTACCCGCTTTGGGAGACCTACCCCCTTTGGACCACTCTCCCCTATAATTCTTTTTTATTGCTCTGAGAATTTTTTGCCGAAACTCTCAAAAGTTTTTATTAATAAGTATTACAGTCTATAATAATTTGAAATTCTTTAAAGAAAAGAAGTGTCACAGAGAAAGTGTAAGCCATGTGTGTTTAAAGGATGAATACGACATAATCATGCATTCTAAAAGCGTTGTTTGTCTCTGAGGAAAACCACAAGAAGCTAAGAGATCGATGAGCTCATCAACGTTGTAAATAAGAAAATTTATAGATGCTAATCATGAAAACTAATTGCTTCTAGCGTTTAAGAGGAAATAAACAGTAACGATATACATCAAAATAGTTTTTTTTTTTTTTTTTTTTTTTTTCGCGTGTTCGTGTGTGTCTGCGATTTTTTTTTAAACAGGAATCCGAAAAATAATGAACACAATTTCGGTCTTCATTAAGAAGCTTTTGAAAAAAAATATTTAAAAAATGATCCTTCACCCTTTTCAATACGGAACCATTTAATGAGCATGCCTTGCAGGCTTCTGATGAAACGTCTGCTATTTCATTTTTTCCCTGTACCATCTTTTTCTCTTTTTTTTATTCGTATCTCTTTACAAAATACAACTGTAGGAAAGACTTATGATGTATCAGAAATAACATGAGTACAAAACAAAAAGTCAAAACTTTTACGAACAAAAAAAAAAGAAATATTTAATTTTTGATTTTAAGAAAATATACTATTAATTGAAAGCTTACGTACAAATTCATTTTGACATTTTTTTTTGTTTTGTGTTTCTTTACTGAAAAATTAAATTGAATGAATACTGAGTTTTACTTATTTGCTGGCATTAAAAGAAATATTAAGATAAAATTGCAGTGAAATTAGTAGAACATTGTAAAATCGATTCAGGAACGTTCCTGGAAAATAATTGGCAGCTGATTTGCCCAATTTCAGCCAGTAACATATCTTGCGAAAACTAGGAAAATTTCCGCTAAAAATCAGCAACCTTCCTAAAATTAGCCATGAATCTTTATGAAGAATATGTCTCGAGCCTTCAATCGAAATTCAGTAGGTTTATTACAATTGATTAGAACCTTCCAGATGTACTAAGAAAGATCCAGAAGCATCAATGCAACCGTAGCTAAAGCGCTAATGAAGAATTGCAAGTAAGAACCAGGCATCTCCATCACCTGCAATTCTCGTCTTGCATATCTGCAGCTAACCAGAAACTTATTCACCATCATTGGGAGCTTAATTAACCTGGGCAGGACCGTAATCGAATTAAAGACGACACACCTAATAAATACACTCAGTTACTCTTTAAACTCGTATCTAAAAATATTTTTCACCCCAGCGAGGAGTCAGCATTCATAAAACTTGAAGCATTTCAGGACTTTTTTTTGGCAAAGACACTTGATTTTCCGGGGAAATAGGTGAAAACCCGTGAAATCCTGCAACGTTCCATGGAAATAATCAGTAATGTTTCTGAATTTTTTTTACAGTTTAGTGTAGTAAGTAGATAAACTTCTACTCTTAAAATCAAATTAATTAAAAAGTAAAACATTGAAGCAACGTTCTTGTATGAAATTGTAAGTGGAAATAATCGTATATTGTTTTTCTGTTTTCCATTACAGCTTTACTTTAAGAAAGGAAAAACTATTTCGAAACTATTTTTTAAAATATAAATGTTCAAAAGGTAATTTTCCTTTGTTCTACTTATGTTCACAGGATCAATATTCTATAAAAGAGCTCATCGTTTTTACTTCACTTTGGCTCTTTTCAATTCAGTTTTTAATCAATCTTCCAGTCCCTAATGTTGCGATAAGTGCTACTTTAAAGTCATAAGCATTTATCATTGAGTTACAATCAAGCACTTATCAATAGCTAAGTGTCAGGTTTTATCCTTTAAATTATATTTGAAATGTTGTCCGTAACAAAACCTTTGTGCCAGCACGTAAAATGATACATTTCAGTTGTCTATCGTTTAGGATTTGTTTTCTTAAAAGTATTCTTTACTGGAATATTTCATTTATATTTCTACTAGCTGCGTTGCCCGGCTTTGCCCGGTCCACCTTGAAAATAAAAATTGTGTCCAAGTGGCGTATATTCAACAATTAGGCGTAAAAAAAATAAAAAATAAAAAAAAACATCTTTCCAAAACAATGTTTTCTTTCCAAACAATGACGACGGATATTAAAATACTTTTAAGAAATTAAATCCAGAAAGATGGATTTCAATTGCGTAACCATGGAAACACAAAATAAAATAAGTTTAAGGAATTAAAATGCGAAAGAAAATGGCTCTCAATTTGAATGGAATCGATATTTCTTAAACTTGATTTAAAAAGGCTTGTAACTATTTTTCCTTTCGAGATAAAAGCTTATTTTTTCGACCGTAGGTCGAGTTAGATCTGGAGTTAAAAAGGTCGCTTTTTCCAATGGCGTCAAAAAGAAAGCTGTGGGACAATTCCTTCACTTTTTATTGATTTATTTAATGAAGAAATTAGTGCCTACATTTCAGCTAAGCCTAAAAAAATTCGAGCTAAAAATGCAAATAACTCTCGCCGTAATAAAGTTAGAGCATTGAAACAAATTGCGCAGAACGCGGAATATTCTACCCTTTCTAACGATGTGTAATATTAATATGTGCAAGTAATTTTTCACCCCCATATTTGAGAATTTATGTGAAAATTGGACGTAAATTGGAATAAAAAAAGAACTATTCATCGAATTTTTTTCGAACTGATCTGCAAACCTTTTCAGGACTTAAAGGAACAAACTGTGAAAATTTCAGCGCAATTGGCCGGGTAGTTCTCGAGTTTTGCGAGTTCAAACACACAGACGCTTTTTGGGGACTTCATTTTATACTATGTAGAGATTCAGTCTATTTAATCTATTTTATTGAGATAATTCTAGTACATAACTACATTTTCTGACAACCGAGGTGGTTAAATTTATGACGTGCTTTGACTTCATATTTTAAAAAAACTATTAATGTTGATAAAGAACTTAATTCTAAAATTATTAATGCGTTCTTACTAGCATATGCTTTGTTTAGGCGACCTATAATTAAAGAGTCGACACATCCGCTATTTTGGAGCTAAAACATCTACTGCTCTTGATCAATTAAGGCAGAAATGTTTTAAAAGACATTTTAAATATAGGGGAAAAGGGGACAAATGTGAGCATGGGATACATGTGAACGTGGTATGTTTTAATAGGATAACGTCAAGCAAAAAATCCTGAAAAATTATCAAGTATTGGCAGTACCCGTCCTACTTCTTGACCAAACTTTTGGAGCAATGAGCCAGTTTATGTTTATGTGGTGACAACTTCTTCGTTTTAGCAGATGCTGATGTAATTTTGTCGCTGTGTTCTTCATGTGAAAACATATTTTAAACTAATTAAAGAGCTAAGCTAAATAATTGCAAACCATTTTATGAACAAGTAAATTTAAGACAATGTTTGAATTTTTTAATTCAATTAAGAATTCTTTATTTTTGAAAATTAATTCTAAAGTAGATGACGGAGCACTTGTGAACACAACATGAAGGGGCACATATGAACAGTTCCCATATTCTCTCCGTATTATAAATGTTAGTGCAGGGTTATTTAAAGTGGTAAAAAAGGTGCAAAGATTTATAAGTATTGTTTTGGTGCAATCCGTTTGTAAATTTATTGCTAATTATTATTACATTATTATTAATTAATTATTATTTATTTTATTGTTTTTATTTTTTAAATTCATTTTTTACTAAATAGTTGACCAGCAATTTAGTGTTATATAGTATTACAAGAAAAAAAAAAGACAAAAAATTTTCCTTTAACTAAAAACTGAAGTTTAAGTTTGTTTTAAAATTCATTATCATATTCTGTATGAAGCTTAAAAGCGCTATATAACAACAATAAACTTTACTTGATAAAATATTTTTTGTGTTTTTTAGTCTTCTTATATTTTTTTTCCTTGTCGATTCAATGAAAAGAACATGCTACGAAGCTTTTAAACTTGAAAATGAGCAGGGTTATATAGTTCGGAAAAAATATTTTCTCATTAACAGTTACTGTACAATTTAAACTGACACAGTATGGGTTAACGTACCTTTATGTAATTGGTATACACGTCTACGTTTTATATTATAGATTTTTTTCGCTGAAATATGATGCTTGTCCTGCATTTTTCAATCGTGGTCATATGTGCCCTAGGCTTGTTCACACGTGCGCTCTTATAGGGACACATGTGAACAATAGAAGATGCTTCTCAAAAAGTTTCATAACGTAAAGAAACATGCTTTTTAAAAATCTGAAAAAAATCCAGGGCACAAAGAAAGGGCTATTTAATCATGGGGACAGCTTTTCTCTAAGAAACCAATAATATTTTTTAAGAACTTTAGAAATGAAAAAAAATGTTCACATATGCTCCTTTTTCCCTTACTTGTATTTTTGTTTAATTTGTTGTTACTGGGGTCTTTTTTTTTTTTTTAATGCACTTCGAAAAAGTTGTTGAAAAACGTGAACAATTTACATTTACTTTTTAAATGCTGCGGAAAATAAAGGATTGAAAACTTTTTCTAGAGGAAATATTGTCAATAGTAGAAACTGTGAGAATAAAACCGTAATGAAGCCAGTTTATTAGCTTTTACTATACTTGGTCATTATTTGTACAAGAGGAGGGGGAATTATTTTAATAGTAAACAAAAATGATCAATAATGGTTATAAAGTTAATTGCAAATGAACGTAACAAATTAATTTCATGGCTGAACTTAAGAAGCAAGCACAGATTTTTTATTTTGATCTTTTGAAACTTTTCAAATAGTACTGGTTTTCAAGAAATCTACAACAAAAAATTAATCCCTGAGAAATCTAAAACAAAGTATGAACAATCACTTAGTTTGTAACTACGTTCTTTCTTTGTAAACGTTGTATTGTTTTAATCTACGTACGCAAATAATTTGCAGAAAAAGTGTTCTGATTAAAAAAATTTATTCAATCAGACAAAAAAAAAAACTATGTGTTTGTAGTAACAAATTTATAAATATGGTTTCTGGGACACTGGCCATGTGTTCTTATGCCTTTTGAAAACAAGTTTAGGAAACCAGTAATTTTGGTAACATTCTCCAATGGGTGCATGAAATTTAAGTTTTAGCAAATAATTTCTCCCGCAAACTTTACCTCATTAGTCATTATTAGTTAAGTAGAATACTGCTCGATATCCGTCCTTAATAAATCTGTACACACGAGCAGATTTGCTAGATTTACATTTCCTGCTGGTTATTCAGTTCGGCATGCATATTTGCTTACCGTTTCTGGAATGTATAGACCGCTTATTCAGCGGAGATTTAAGCAAATTCTTGATTGCCCTTGTCGTGTCAATGCGATATGTCCTCAGAGCGGATAAATCAAGCGTTAACTAGACAGAAAATTGCATTGATTCTTCGAATATCATGTTGCTTGTGTAAAGTATCGGAAACGTTGCAGAAAATACCAGAATCATGTTTCTAAAGATATAAGAGAGTATTTACGTACACTGTCCTCTCGAATTTTAAAAGAAATAGGACGATAGAAAAGAAATAGAAAGAGGAAACTGTGCATAATTAATTATAAATGAAAGTTATATATATATATATATGTATATATATATATATATATATATATATATATATATATATATATATATATATATATATATATATATATATATATATATATATATATATATATATATATATATATATATATATATATATATGTATATATATATATATATATATATATATATATATATATATATATATATATATATATATATATATATATATATATATATGTATATATATATATATATATATATATATATATATATATATATATATATATATATATATATATATATATATCAGTGGTTGGAAGTAGCGCGCTACAAGTAGCGACGCTACTGTAGTAGCTACATTTTTGAGTAGTTTGTAGTGTAGCGCACTACTTTTTAAAAAAAGTAGTGTAGTGAGTAGTTAACTACAAAAAAAAATAGTTGTTTGTAGCGATTTCTGGAAACTACTTTCAAATAAACTGAAAAAAAATCAATGTTCAAACGAATTTGACTGGCGCAAATTTTACACAAGTACATCAGCAGATGCAATGAGAAATACGACTAATAAAAATACGAGCTAACCTCAGGTATTTCATTTTGACGCCATACCTGCTATCTGTTCGACGCCTTTAGTTTGTTTGCCGTCGGAATTTTTATATTTCACCAATATTTACATTGAAAAAAGCACTTATTTTCGTAAAAATGAAGATATCGGTGATTTCGCGAGTTGAAAATTTGATGAATTTTATATGAACAAACCAAAGATTGAAAAACAAAAATATTTTAGCGAGGCTTAAATTTTTGACAGTATTCACCAAATAAAAAGAAGCTAATGAAACTGTTATAGAAAAGGATGAAATTGAACTGTTCTGGAGGACTTACAATAAATGCGAGCATTACAGTGTAAGAGAGTATAATAACAGACATTTTTCTTAGGGTCTTCTGATGAGCTAATTTATCAAACTTTTTTTATTCAATCCTTTTACGGTGTGTTTGTGTATTAGGGTGTTTCGCCCCCCAAAAAAATCGAAAGTTGATTTTTCAAGTCGCACACTTTCTTATATTTTATCCTTTTACGTCAAAAAAAAAAAAAAATCATATAATTTTAACAACGGCAACAAGTGTCGATTATGTATGAAAGTGTGAACTAGCACTTGTGTAGTACTAGGTCAAATTAAAATAAAATGTTTTTCTTAGAAACTCAAAATTTCTGTTGATAAAACGTTGCTCCTGTACCCCACATATGCACCACAAAAATATTTATTCAAAATAAAAACCATTTAGATACCATACGTTGCCTAACATTTATAATTTTCTTCAAAAAATTAAGTTTTTGATACATATTTTCAGATATGTAAGATCTTACGAAATTATCAAGCTGAAAAATATAAACAGTAAAGTAGAAAAGTAGGGAATTAGCGTTAAACAGAAATTTTTGTTTTCCTGCAATTTTTAAGTCTCCCACATAGTACTCAAAGCTATGGATTTTTTTCAGGTTGAGTTAAATTTTTCATTTAAAATATATTATTTTTTTATTATTCGTTTGTAATTGTTGATCTGTAAATGTGTTCGCCAGTAATTTTTGAACTTGATATTCTATTTAAATTTATATGTAATTTTTTGAAAGATAACTGAAAAAAAAACAATTTTTTTTGATTAAAATTATAAATTTTAGGTCAAATGTGGCATATCTAAATGTTTTTTAATTTGAATAAATGTTCTTGTCGTACATGCGGGGTTTTGGGTACAGGGGCAACGTTTTATCAACATAAATTTCGAGTTTCTAAAAAAATTTTTTTTTTTTTTTCGATTTGGCCTAGCATACACTTTTGTTTTACACTTTCAGGTGCAAGTCGACACGGGTTGTCGTTGTGCAAATTATATGAAACTTTTTAACCGACTTCAAAAAAAGAGGTTATGATTTCGTATTGCGGCTTTTTATGTATGTTTTCGAATTATTCCAACACTACTGGACCGATTTGAAAAAAAAAAATTTTTGTTTGGAAGGGTATACTTCCCAGATGGTCCCATTGTAACTTGGTCTGGATCTGATAAGGGTTCCCGCAGAAATCCAAGAAACTTTAAATTTCATACGTCACGGTCACGTGGTTTTGCTGTGATCGGTGTATTTTCACACCTAAGATTTTGGCTTTCTCTTGAACGATATTTATTTCTCGCGGCACATGGATGATTAATTTTCGTAACGCTGCGCTGCCTGCTATTTTATTATTATAGGTGTTACTAATGTATTTATTACTGCGTAGCAAAGCAGTAAATTAAATATATTTTGCTGCTTTAATAGTTGAATCAATTACCTTAATATTTTATTTACTAATAAATAACTTTATTTAGGCACTAAAATATAATGTTCTTTATTTAATATTCCAGTTTTTAAATATATTGCGGGGGAATTCAATTGCGGGGTTCAATTGCGGGGGAATTGAATACAGAGCACCCCTCCCCCACGATTTAATTTATATTCTTTAGTAATATACATTATAACTGTGTATGATTTCTGAAGTTTGACCAATATTCTAGATTTACTATTTCAAGATGCCGCCAGTTCAATTTGAAATTAGGGTTATATTAATTAGCAGGCTTCAAAAAAAAAAAAAAAAAAAGACGGAGGTTCTGAGGTTCTGAACTCGTCGGATTTGTTTTTCCTTTGTACAATGTTCCATAAATACTCGAAGACACCTGTACTCAGGGGCGTGCACAGGGAAAGGGGAGGGACACCTGTTGGCCCGGGCCCGAGCCTAAAGGCCCGAGCCGATATTTTTATAACTAAGGGTGAAATATAGGGTTAACAATATGGAGAGGGGCCCGGAAAAGTCATTTATAATGGGCTCCAAAATTTCTATGCACGCCCCTGCCTGTACCGATAAGGAAAATTCTTTTTTTTTTGTTTGAAACGGTATACTTCCTCGGCGGTCTATTGGTCTTCAAGTTCAGGTTTGATGAAATTGAAGGAACTCTTCAAATATCATACTCACATTTAAATCGATTTGTACTTTATTAACTTTGTATATCGTCTCACTTAGTGAACCGATTTTTATGCTTTTTTTGTTGTTGTTGTTGTTGTTTAGTGGTGGTTTTGTTTAGGGGTGGTCTAACTTAGGTTCCAAATCTTTGATTTACCCTATTTGTTCTTTAGGGAAAAGTTAAGGGCAAAACAATAAATTTCATGCAATTTCCCTCACAAATGATTAAATATAAAATCCATTGATAAACAAAGGCCATAAAACAAAGGTATACACTTTCTTTACCTATAGTTAAAGAAAGTACTAAAAAATATATATTATTAGGAGTAATGCTAATGAAAATTTTGAATTAAGGATTCTCTGAAGCAAACATAAAATTCATTCTAGTGGAATTTTTAAACTTCATCTATAGTGGGGCCATGTGAAGAAACATGCGACTTTTATCCCGAGTTACATGACACGTAGTGTGAAACATAAATTACAATTTACAATATTACAATTCTAAAATTTACAATTTTACAAATTTAAACTTAAAGCGATTTCGTTTATTTATTTATTTATTTTTTTTTAGTGACTCGTGCATTTGCTTGCGGAAAGCAAACAACTAATGATGAAGACAATTTTTTTTGCAATTAGTTACGCATTTGCAAAAGCTTTTCTACACAGTCGTCGAAAGTCTCCGAGACGGTCGCCGTGTTATTTACACCACTAACAAGCAAAAAATAAATTACTTTTAAATAAATAATTTTAAAAAAAAACCCTTTCAAAAAATACCCAGGAACTAAAAAGCAAAAAATAACTGATTACACCTACATTCTATTTCCTACCCAAACATAGAAATGAAATTTATTTTACAATTCCAGTAAAAAATCAACTGAACTAAACACCGAATTATAAAATAAACACTGATTTAGATTGCTATACGATGAATTATTTTAAATACCTAACTAGTTATATACGATCTCTTAATTTTTAATAACCTTTTGAAATCGGGGCCTCCTATAAACTACTACCTAACGTAACTGAGTAGGTTTAGTTTTAAAGACTAATTTCGCGTATAGTTAGTCTTTAATTCAGGATTCGGTCAGCTGTCAGTTGCGTTATGTAGTTGTTTATAGGCGGCCCTGACTTCAAAAGGTTATTAAAAATTAAGAGATCGTATATAACTAGTTAGGTATTTAAAATAATTCATCGTATAGCAATATAAATCGGTGTTTATTTTATAATTCGGTGTTTAGTTCAGTTGATTTTTGTACTGGAATTTCATTTCATTAAAATAAATTTCATTTCTATGTTTGGGTAGGAAATAGAATGTAAGTGTAATCAGTTATTTTTTGCTTTTTAGTTCCTGGGTATTTTTTGAAGGTGTTTTTTTTTTTAATTTAAAAGTAATTTATTTTCACGATTGTTTCTACACCAGAGGAAAAATACAAGAGTGTATGCAATTTGAAAAATTGATTTTCATTTTTTGAGGGACAACCTATTGTGTATGCTTTGTATTTTCTTATGTTTTGGGAAGTAGCGAAGTAGCGACTACATTTCAGAAGTAGTTTGCAGTTGCTACATTTTGAAAAAAGTAGTTGTAGTTGTAGTTCGCTACAAAAAAAAATGTAGTTTTTCCAACCACTGATATATATATATATATATATATATATATATATATATATATATATATATATATATATATATATATATATATATACACTCCTGTTTGTGAAAATTGCAACACCACGAAGGACTTACGCAAGTGGGCTGACAATTCCAGGAAATGTAAAGTGGGGCATGATATGCAAATGATCATAATGGCAGACCGGTAGTACTTGCGTATGCTGAGCAGTGCCCTCTGAACAGCGGATCGAATCGAATATAAATAGACGGTTGTAGCGAAGCGTGTATGATTATCCGTGGTTATATGCTAGAGTAAACGTTAATTGAATCTTTACTATGCCTCTTCGACGAATGAAAGCGAAATTTGAGCAAATTTCGAAGTTTGATAGGGGCAGAATCGTCGGCCTTCGTGAAGCTGGATTGTCTTATCGTGCAGTAGCCGCTCGTGTGCAGCGTGACAGCAGCACAATCATGCGTGTTTGGAAGCAGTGGACGGACGGAAGCAGTGGTACGAGGGTCAGACAAATCGGAAATCCGGGAGTGGACCCCGAAATGTGACGTCAGCTCGCGATGACAGACACCTGGTGCGTATGGCGCTGACGGACTGCACAACTTCTTCTTGACAATTGGCCGCACAGTGATCAACAGCTACAGGTGCTTCATTGTGCGCTTCATCAATTCGGAGACCTCTGCTGCAGCGTGAGCTGCGCGAAAGGATTCCTTTATACAGGATTCCGCTGACGCAAAACCATCGCCGCCTGCGGCTACAATTGACCAATGTGCATAGAAGCTGGCGTGTTGATTGGCAATAGGTCGTCTTTTCTGACGAATCTCGCTTCAATTTGTGGCCCCATGATGGCCGAATTCGTGTCAGGCGCTATGCCGGTGAACGGCACATTCCGGAGTGCATTATCGAACGCCACAGTGGCCGAACATCCGGAGTTATGGTCTGGACTGCCATAGCATATCATGGACGATCACAATTGCTACGAATTGTGGGCAATTTGAACAGTACCCGATACATAAACGAAGTTTTATTGCCCGTCCACATGTCGCCAAAGCTGTAAAATCCTACCTTGATTCGCAGCAGGTACAGCTTCTTCTTTGGCCTGAATATTCCCCGGATATGTCACGAATTGACATATCCGGGACATGTGTATTGACATGTGTGGGATTTCGTTGGGCGGCGTCTCGTCCTGTTGCTCCGACAGACGAACTTAGGTTGCGCACACAAACAGTATAAAATACTCTTCCGCAGGCAGATATTCAAACTTTGTTTCACTCCATGCCGAGTCGTGTAACAACTCTTATTACGGCGCGTGGCGATCACACAAAATACAAATTTCTATCTCTTTTTATTGTTTGTTTGGTTTGAAAATGTAATCATTTATTTATACCATTAAAACTCAACTGTGTATTAAATTTCATTCAACTATGATGCTTCCGTCGTGGTGTTGCAATTTTCATAAACAGGAGTTTAAAGATATATATAAATATATATAAAGAAACACTATTATATACTGCATTTGTAACCTGGACAACTTAATCAAATTGAACATCACAGCTCAGTTCAATAGGCGCCATAGGCAGCTCTATGATACTGGTAGACGATAAATTTAATAACAATATAAAATTGAACAAGAATTTGAAAGAACGAAAATTTTTTCCCTACCCTTAAGAAGTAACCCCCTGATGAGGCCCCAGGGTATTTTGAGAATTTTTGAAATTTTCTTTCAATTTTATACTGCCATTAAATATATATATATATATATATATATATATATATATATATATATATATATATATATTCAGGAAAAACAGGAAATAAAGAATGGCAAAATTACAAATGTAAGAAGGATACAAAATGAGATCCAGTCGGATATCGATAACTCAAAGCTTATAACTCGAATGTTCCGTTATCTCGAAGTTTTCCTTGGGTCATAAACTCTTGAGACTGTTGTGGAAACTTCCCATAACTCTAACTACTTACAACGCGAACGTTTTAGCCGGTCCCTTGGGACTTCGTGTTATTAAGAGTTAGAGACTGTCATCAAGGGGAAGACCCTTAATTCACAAGACAGTTTCTATTTAGCACGAGAGAAGATCCCAAAAACATTCTAACTTCCCCGAGAGCCTAATGGTATGAAGAAAATTTTAACAAAAAAGAACAAAATAACTGGCAATCGTGCTGCCGTAACCAAAAGAATAATGTAAGCAACATTGGAATTGAATGAAGCAGAATGACATAGCTGCAAAAGTTCAGCTTTGATCAACAAAAGAAGGCAAGCAGCCATTCCGACCAATAAAAAGTAAAACAAATTTTGTTACATTTTTGGGTGTTAGTCAAGTTTGTCGACATTACTTCCCACTTTGAAAGCAGCAAAGCGTTAAAATTAGTTATGTAAATGTCAAGAAGTTTTAAAATTATGTTACCATGAGATTAGTTTTCTATTTAATGAGAAAAGTATGATCATTAAGGTGCAAAATGCAATTATTCAAATTAGGAAAAAGGCACATGGATTAAAAATTGCGCAGCATCAGCATATTATTATTATTAAACATAACTAAACTGATGCCATCGTCTTCATCATATGCACGAGATTAATATAGTTTCGTTAAAAAAAAAGTGAAAGATGTAATATGCAAGCAAAGTAATTTTGATGTTTTTTTAAAAATCAGTTTTACATATTAAAAACATTATAACAACTTTGCAGTTGCAATCAATCAATTAACAAATCGACCATTGTAAGTAGCAATGATAAGTGTAGTTAGGTGTTTCAGGGTTGCAGATAATGCCTTTTGTTCGCATTATTTCTCTTGATATTAAATCTCTTAAGTCTTTAGAAAAGCTTAATTTCTTCTATTAATATTGATTTCTTAACGGTTTTCACGTATCTAAGTTTTAAAGTTTAGGTGAGTCGTAAACAGATATATTGTTTGAAACTAACTATTTTTAGGTACTTTAAGTATTTTGTGCTTCATATAGTTTTTTACGTTTGGCAAGATATTTTATACTCTAAGAATCATTAAAATTTTGAAAAAAAAAATTGTCTATTCAAACATTTTTGGGATGGTCTGCGCTTCTACCTGTGCGTTTGTCTGTATGTAATTCGGCTCGTATATAGTTATCAATCCTGCATAGCTCAAAAATGGTGCGCCCCAGAAGGATGAAACTTTTTATGTAGGACATAGTTCATACATTTCAGTTTGCTTCTTATTTTTGTTAAAATCGGATGTTTCAAAATTGATTCATTGCATCATTACTTTAAATCCATTTATTCATCCTTTCGACTTTGACACAACGCATGGGATCGTTTGATTTGAATAATAATAACTATTATTAGTGAATTTATTTACATTATATTAAAATTAAAGTATTTCCTAAACTTCGTCTAAGAGTTACAAAATTCGTGTGTATCAAATATAAAATTAATGTTTTCAAATATTTATCAATGAAAGTTAGTGAAATATAAAGGACACGCTATTCTAGATCCTAAACGCATATTCTCTCCCTTTTATCACTCACGGTACAAGCATGAATGGCTTTAATTAATCATTGTTAGATCTTCTAAAACAGGAAAATGGTTGAATGACATGGGCTTTTGTGACACTCATATTGATTGACTGTGCCATTTATATTATTAGTTGCTTAATTAAGTTGAAAAGCTTTTAGTAAATGTAATGGGTCAGTATTATTAATATTGAGGAAAATTGAAACTAAACAACTTTTCAATGTCATTTTGTTGGAGAAATTGGTCTGCATATCATATAAAAATATTGTTTTTATTGTCTGTATGACCTTGAAAACTGTTATGAGACTTGTTAGAAAATGAGTAAGGGATACCCTTTTTTTAAACCAGTTATTTAAGGTTTTAGCTGCACTTTTATTAGCTAAATTAACACATTTGGTAAGTTTTTGCTTCCGAAAACGTTGTATACCAGCTAGATCTGTAGGAAAGGGAAATAGTTCGTTCGCATTTCTCAGAGACCTTCTATAAAGACAGGATACAAAATAACTACAAAAGTTGTGGGAAATAAAAATTTTATAAGCATTTTTATGTATACTTTGTCCAACGTTTAGCTCTTCAGTTTTATGAGAGACGAAGAACAAAATTCAAAAATTATTTCTCTCTAGATACTATTTTGAATGTAAATGGGTTTAAAATTAATAAACAAACAAACAAAAAAAAGTTGCAACATTTTTTTAACAATACAACGGTAGCTGTTCTATATTCAGGGTATTCCGTTTTCCCCTGCAGGACCTTTATTTTTGCAACCGTTAGTCCTAGATGTGCACTTCGAATTGAAAAAAATGTTCAAAATCAGATGCAGGGATAAGATATTGAAAGTTTGAAGCAAAAATTAAAACAAGTCAAAAAATACGAAATTTAACTTTTTATACGGACCCTAGGTCCCCTAACTAATATTTAGAGAAATAATCTCCATTGAAAACTATTACTAACATAAAACACTTGACATTTGTGTGACCAGAACTCAAGGAGACATTTCAGCTTAAATTTTTAAGGGACCATGCGGAAGATCAGATTGAAACTTATCACTCTTCCAAAAGAATGACAGGTCGTCAAAGTAAGAAAAACAAGGTATTTATATTTTTCACTGATATTCAAAAATAAATGCAAATGTTGTGCACTGCAAGACCATGATTAATTTGAAAAATCACCCTCGATACACACATGTAATTTTAAACAATTTTTAACCACTATATTTTCCCCCAAGAGGGGTTATTGACGGCGAGTGAAAAGTGGTGTAAGTCACAAAACGCTGTGTTTCACATATCGGGGAATATAAATCATGCTAATTTCAAACTTTTTGTGTTGGAATTATTTTTCAATGGAAATTATTTCCCTAAATATAAGTTAGGAGACCTAGGTCCAGTATAAAAAGTTAAATTTTGTGTTTTTTGACTCATTTTTTTTCTTCAAACTTTCAATATCTTAAGCCTGCATCTGATTTTGAACATTTTTGCAATTGGAAGCATACATCTAGGACTAACGCTTAAGAAAATAAAGTTCTTGCAGGCTAAAACGGAACACCCTGTATGTAAAAAAAATATTCGTTTGCAAAAGAAGTGAGGAGGGGGAATTAAAAATTCAAATTAATTAATTTTTGTCAAAAAAAATGTCCAAAAATCAACTTTTAGTATAGTTGGTTTCTCAGATAAGATGTTTTTTTTTAATTTAATTTATTTTTTTTTTTTTTTGAATTGCTAAAAAAGTGCCCTTGAAACATCCAAAATAAAAAACATATTTTTTGCACAACTTCTTCATCAAGAGCTGTTCCGATAAAGTTTTATAGAAACTCATCCACCTTTAAACTTGAGAGCTATATTTTTCCTTATTAAGTTTCCTTGCAGGTACTAATGTTAAGCTGTTTTTAACTCTTCAAAAATGAGTGAAAAATTATCTTTATCGAAAGATGAAATGTAGGAATGTGGTGTCATCGCCGAGATCTTTTAGACCACAAAAAGTTTGTTTAAATCGGGTTGTTCCTTCAAAAGTTGTTAGGAGTAGACGAATGGACGAACAGAACGGCATATCAAAGCAGACTAAAAAGACAGAGCGGCAGACAAACATATTCTTCCCTTCACATCTTAGAACTCTAAAGTTCCAATGCTTAATTTTTCAATATTAATTTAATTAATTTATTTATTTCTGATTCAATTTTTATTTTTAGCAACAATTTAAAGTTTCAATAAACCTTCTTTTCAGTTTTTTTTATCCTTTTTCTTTTTTTTACTCTTACAGGAAAGTAGTCTTAAAATGTCCACAGTTTCAAAAAAAAAAAAAAAAAAAAACATTTTATTTTCGCCGGCAATCAATCGCCTGCAGATAAATGCACCCGTTTTAGCTCAGCAAATAAGAAATTTTTCTCTAGACATTCATATTTCCTTCTTCCCTTTCCCATCCAGTGATATCAAACCTTCCAAGGTCACTGAAACCTAACTACACTTGGAACAAACTCAACCTGGCAGCCTACGCAGATCCTAATCACATAGCATTACGACACTTCCAGGTAAGATTTACACCAGCTATAGTTGAAACCTGATTTTTAGATCTTCACTTGTTACAAGTGACTAGATCAGTTTCACAACTGAAAAAAATTCCCTTCTCTTCCCCTGTGACTTTTTTCTCGCGAATGTGTGTAATCTGTTTGCAATAATGATCAGTCCATGTTTAGCTTTCTCATACATTTTTTACACACACCTAGGGATTGTAATACCGGACCAAAATTCAATACCGGTATTCGGTGTTTTTTAAACGTGATACCGGAATACTGGTATTAATTACGGTATTTATAATTTCTCAAAAAATGCTTGAAAACATATGGTTTCGTTGCCACATTTCATAATTTTGTACAAAAATTGCATTATTAATGAAAAGGTATTGTGAACAAATATGAAATGAAGGAACAAATGCCATAATGAAAAATCAATAATAGTACAAAACATTAGGCATCTTTGAATTGTCTCGAAGCCTGAAACTCATTTTAGTGTTCAACTTCCCTACAGTTGAAAATACTGTTTCTAAATTTACGCAGGTGGGTGGTACTGTTAACAATGCGCGGTACACCTCCTGTAGTTGTTTAAAGGTGCATCGTCAAATAATTCGGTCTCTTGCGTGTTATTTTTATATAAGTTCTTTTTTTTTTTTTTGTGTGTGTGTGTGTGTGTGTGTGTGTGTTTCTTTTGTACTGTGTGTATTAATATTTTTTTCTCACTTATAGCTAGTTGTAATTTTTTTCGAGATACGATACTTTTCCAATATTAACATAATTTTCTCTTGAACGGGAAAGGTTTGTGTTTTATTAGCTTTTTGGATTTGAGTTCACGATCAACTTGACAAAATCTGATGCTGTTAGTTTCTCTTATTCTTTTTCGTATTATAGTTATATAAAAATCTGAAAATATGTTTCAATTTATTATGCTTTACCTCTATGCAAATTTTCAAGGCACTATATAATTTCTGAATATTATCTTGCCAAGTATAAAGCCAAATAACGAGACAGGACGACAAACCAAAACTGGTGACAACAAATTACCATTTGTTATGATAACAAGATAACGTTTCTGACAAAATTTAGTTGAGACAAATTATTAAAAAAGATACCATAAAATATTACTTCAATTTATGGTTGCCGTTAATTGTTTATAGGACAAATGCATTCAAAATTACACTCGAAATTAAATTTCACAAAAGGGAAAGTGAAATGGAAAAAATAAAATCATGGCGCTCAAAAGCGTACGAAAATGCGATTCATCTCACCATCTAGCTATAACAATATCATTTTGCTATCTTTCCGTTAATGATATTCTATTAGTTCGTGCTTTTGAAACTAAACTTTTACATCAATAGATTGATTTTCGTTCTGTATCAGTGAAAAAGAAATGTACATTTAAAATATAAGTAGACAGAAAATAAGTAAAATTGAAAATACTTTAATTGAAACACACAATTTATTATTTTCAGCTAATCCCGAAAATACCGGTATTTTGCCTCAGCAAATACCGGGAGTACAAAATTGCAAAATTGCTCGAAATACCGGTATTCGGTGCTGCGGTATTGCAATCACTACATACACCATTAACCTTTTTAGGTGTTGATTTGTTAAGCTGTTTCATACACTGGTATCCTTTTTTTTAAAATCAGTTTGCGGATTATTCGCGAAGTTCGTTTATCCGCTGTTAACGTGCCACCTTCTTCTGTGGATAATCGGGAATTTACTGTATGTTAGAATATCTTTTCCTTTTTGATTAATTACCTATTGCAAATGCCTGTGAACATTTAGATAAACTGTAGTTGCCATATTACTCCAGAACCAACGCATAAATATTTCTGTGTAGAAGTCAACACCAGTACTAAAAGGAAAATTTAAGCTTCGCATTATATGTATATTCCTAATCCCACAGTTAAAAGGAGGAAAAAAAACAGAAATAAAGAGTTTTGAGAAAGTGTCGTTTTTTGTTTCTTTTTAATTCAAAAATAGTCAACTAAATTTTTTATGTGCTCGCAAAAAGTACAAAATAGCTTTATTGACTTTATTTTAGGATGTTTTGTGTCTTTCAATAAAGCAAACATTGTCACGCTTTTTGTTATTTCTTGCTTTATGAGAAAGTTCCATGTTAGTGCAGATGTTACCCTAGAGCAAAAGAAAGTGTGACCTAGTTTTTTGTCTCTCTCGATTTTTTTTCCTCTTCCATAGCGTAAAAAAACTTCTTTTTTTATTTTTACTGAGCTCAAACATAGGCTGTGGGAACAAATGTATTGCTTTATGTTCATAACTAAAGTTTGAAGAACAGGCTTTGGGTTTTTTTTTTTTTTTTTTCATTGCCGGGTCATAACTTTTCAATTTTTCACTCAATAGCTGTGCATTTGCGAAGGGCAGAAAAATAAACCCTTTATTAGTGTTCTTTACCAAAGTTTATATATGTCGTGGAGTATTTAAAACCAAGTTGAGGCACTGATTTGCACTTTGTTTTATGTAGTTTAATGCTCTACTTTCCTCATAGGGAAAAACGTTTAGTTGCGTTTGATGTGTGAAAGCAGAAAGAGTGCTTAGCCATTTCTAGACAATTCTCGTGATTTTTATAAAACTATTTTCAACAAAATGTGTGATTTATGCTTAGTTTGTTAACTATGATTCTGAATTTTGTCTGCATAGTTTCAATGGTAAAATATTTTTATTGTATTAATTTGAAAAATATGCATCAAACTCAAATGTGTTACTGCAAAATCATTTTTTTTTCCATTTAACACCAAAGTTTCCATTTGTCTATTTACTTACTTAAATCAAAAAGGTGCCCCAGAGTGAAATAACTTGTATCTTTAGTACGTATTTATTTTTAAAGAAATATAATTTTGTATGCTTGCATACATTTTTATTGTAATAAAAAAATTTCCGATTTTTTTAAAACAAATATATTCTATACATGCCAGTAAAAATTATTTTAATTAACTCGTCAAACATAAAATGCACATTTAAATATTAAAGATATATATATATATTAAACTGATATGTATTCAATATATTACCAACAAAATTTTTTTAGATATTCATCAAACATAAAATGTACAGTTAAATATTAAAAATATATTTTTTTTTAATATGTATAATCATGTCTTACATATTACAAAGTTTTTTTCTTCCCTTTTTCAATGTGCCATGTTCATTACAAAAAAGCTTATTATTTATTTTGCAAAAACAGATCACAAAAGAATCGAACTTACTTTCCGTTAGTTAATGGAAAGCACCATTGAAAAAGTTTCTCAATGTCCAAGATAATGTCTAGACAGAAAAAGTAAAGTTTCCACCCTTTTCGTGCAAATGGATTGAATGACTTCTCAATGAAATAAAGCGAATTATCAGCACTTACAAGTTACACCGACTTGTTGTTAGTTCCTTGAGTATTTTATTCTGATGTGTACTTTATTTTTTGTAAAGAAATTAATTTTTTATTACATTGCTTCCAATTATAATAGGTTTTTTTTAATTGTGTTTTTCTAAGTCGCTTTTTAAAGTAGAAATTTAATAACAATTTAATTGTATTCACTACATTTCAATTTTAAAAAAATGCTATACAAAACAGTGTATAGGAGTCATAAAAACAGCATACTCGTCTCAAACTCAAAAATTTTTGTTCATTTTTTTTTCGAGAACATTAAAGGGTCATTCCTTATGAAATCAACAAATTTTTAGAAGTTTCAGTGCGGCATAATTTTTTATTTTGTGTAACTTTGGTAAGTAATGTGTACCAATTTTTTGTACTTCAAAACTTTTTTTTTTTGCATTTGAAAACATTTCATTTCTGAGATACTACTACTAAGATACACATCTGGCTCCGCAGGTAAGTGGAATTTGGCATTTTCGATTCTTTCTTCTAAGAGTTTTAGTATATTTACTTAAAATAGGAGGAAGATCAAACAGCTGCACAATTTATTGTAAAGCTGAACAAGAAGTTTCTTCCAAAACTAAACGAACCTACTCTACCGTATACCAACATCAATTTTCCAGTATTGAATCTTTATTCTCTTAATTATCTAAGAATGCAAATTATGTATAAGCATACCTTTGGACATTTTTAATCCGGCTTCTAGAAACAAAGTATGTCTCTCATATCAAACGAAATAGATACGTAAAAAATACGAACAAATAAAGCAGCAGCACCTTTTAAACAACAGTTGGAATGAATATTTAACTTCTTTCTGTTAAGCATCTGTACCGACGTCACCAAACTCACTAAAAATTACTAAATTAATCTCTTCAACCTTAAAGTTGGATATTTAAACCGCCATTCATTTGAGATTTTTCCTGTAAAAAATGATCATTTTGTAATTATTTTCTAATACCAACGTTGTCTCCCCTTATGTAAAACTTCGTTTCATTCTGGCAACTTATTTTTGGTGTGTCAATTTTTTTGTTATAGAATGTTTTTTTTGGGGAAAATTCTTATTTTATCATACACACATGTTGCGGAGCTATTCATCATGTAGTACTTCAGAGAAAATGAGAACTGGAAAACCATTGTTCTTGCGAAATTAGCAATTTTTTAGAGCCTAAAAATACTGTTTTTTTTTTCTTTTTTCAAAAACTAGTACAGTAGAATTTCGACTATTCGAATCGCTATCAGAATTTAAGCAAAAAAATTAAGGCGATTGCCAGTTGCTGTGATTTGCAAAATAATGATTCAGTTAACGTACGCTGCCATCCTTCCCTAGCGAAACTAGTCAAATATTTTACTTTGACCGAGATGTTCAGCTAGCAATGATTTTCATTTACATTATGGAATGTACATAGTACATACTGTATTAATATGCACTTGGAAGCACATTTACAACAAAAAACATTGTTTTCTCTTTGATTAATCAAAAGTTATTTTTCTTTTAAAACAAATTTTTCCATTTTAAACGAACGAACATTAATTGATTAAAACAATCCTCAATCCGTCCATCCAAGGTTTTTGCTTATCCGAATGGGATCCGATCCCAATTGATTACGGTAACTGGAGTTCTACTGTAATTGATAATATGAAGGCATACTTTCATAACCTGGAAAATAATAATATTTTTAAATAATAATAGTGGTCAGAGAAGTCTGACTGAGACATGAAAGTCCGGGTTCGAATTCCGGCTCTATCATGAACGTACTTTAACTATCCTGTCCTTGCCCTTTCTTTGTCAGAATGTTTTGTTGTGCTGTGAATGGTTGCCTGCCCTATAAACATGTCCTTATGGCATGTGTGTACTGTAGAAGTCGGACTTCACACCAAATTACAGTACAGTTGGAAAAGTGAAGCAGCGCACCACAAATTGCCTGCCTAGCTACCACACGACAGCAACAACAACAACATAACAAAAACTAATAATGCTAGTAATTCTAAACAATAAATTTTCCGATTGGTTAACAGGAAAATATAAGAACCAAAGGCTCTTCTTAATTTCGTGTCTCCATGAGTAAGATTTCAAAACGCAAGCTCAGCGGCATTTTTCATTATATGCCATGTAGGAAAGGACAAATGAATGAAACGTTAATTTAATTGTGAGAGAAGTTTGCCTCAAAAATACGTAGAAATTCATATGACGCCATGCGTGTGTATTGTTTAAAAAATACCATCGAACTTGCTTATAACGAGCCCTGATTTAACGAAAAATTGGATATATTTGGTTAATACAAAGTTCAGCCTATGATAGCTTAACTCGCTTTTCACTAGCAAACTCCGCTTTTAACGAGTAACACTTTATGATTTATAAAATTTCTACTAATTTCTGTTGTTGTTACTTATCTCGAAACTGTCTAACAGGGCAAGACAATCCCCACAAATCGAAATATCTCCAAGAAGTCCAGGAAAAACTGCGGGTTGCAAAGGTCCTCATACTTTGCAAATCCCAAGCAAGTCAAGATGTGAGCAGGTGAGGCCTCACCAGCAGAACACCAGTGGCATTACGGGAAGGTCTTGAGACCCCCACAAAACCTGAGGGGTCTCGTGCGGTCACTTAAAAATCTGGAGTAGACGGTCTGGCAGGATCTACGTCTGAGTTTGAAGGATTCACCCGGACATTTTGCAAAGTGCCAGGAGTGGGTGGGAGGAGTTTTCACTTTTATATTAAACTCAATTTTTGTCTTGGTGGAAATCTCACAAATGTTGAGTTCACCAGGAGGATTCACATCCTCTTCAGCAGCAGACCTAGCCAGGGAGTCTGCTCCTTCAGCACCGACATGTAAATGGATCCACTGGAAATGAATGCTGTGTCCGGGCGAAAGTTTCTGAAGAAGATTCAAGATGTCCAGACTAGTCTGATCACCAACCAAGTCCCAATTATAGAGATGATGAATCGAGGCTCGACTATCAGTCAAAACCCAGATATCCTGGTACCTATCCTCTATCTGAATAGCACACTGCAAGCCTTTCCTGGTAGCTATAAGCTCCGATCTAAACAATGAGCAAAAATCTGAGTTTTTAATTTTAACTTAAAAAGCTCCGGTAGGAATAGGAATGTACACTCCACTCCCCGAAATTCCCCCATCACCCCTGCTACCCATCTGTATAAATCTTCATCAATCTTATTTATAATTCAACTTATCCTTTCTTAGAAAAACTTCTTTAACATCCCAAAGTCAACCGAAAAATAGGGATGAGTTAAAAATTCCGTAAACAAATGATGTTATCTTTTCTTTTTTTTTTAATTTGTGAGTCGAAAAGCATTTTATAGTAAAAAATTAGTTGAAGCCAATGTTATCTCTTTCGAAATACTTCTGACAATATTACAGTTCAAATTTAAACTAATGTAGATGAAAAAAAATAATAAAAGCAATGGCTATTACAAAAATGTGAAGAGTTTGAAGCTGAACTACCCCTAACATATTTAATGATTTTGGCGTGCAAAAAATCGTTAAACGTTTTTCGAAGCCAGGAGTGCAAATGACGATGCTTTTTTGGCCCATAGCATGCTTTATGAAGAACAATGGCACAAGGAAGATGGAATAAGACACTTGAAAGCAAATTATTCGACTTCTTTGGGAATATACAGCAATAACAAAATAATAATAAACAGGCAAAACAAATATAGGTGAATATTTATGATTTTTTATGGGAACCCGTTTCTTACGACCATTCGGTCAAAATGAGAAAAATAGCTTTCCTTATAAACGGGTTAGACTGTACAAGAAACTAATTTTTGTATTTTTTCTTCAAAGCAAAGTATTGGAAAACATTGCTGAAAACGAAGCATTAACTTAAACATCAAATTAAATGAAACTAGAAAAACACTTTACTTGTTTAATAGTATACTATTATTATGCCTTTCACAACATTCAATGGTACACTACTACGATTTTATTATAATTACAAGTTGCCACCTTACAAGTTATTTACAATTTCATATTATTCTTGTCATGGGAGACACCTTGAAGACATAGTGATAAAAAAATGTGAATGTGTGAGTTTTGTCTAGATATTGGGGAGGGGGGGAGTATTTAAAGGTGAGTAAAGCTAAAAAGCCTTGTAATTAGTTTACTAATATACTACTACTTTCTAGTACACTAAAAATAAATGGTTACCTATTTACCGAAGAAAATAAAGAATAAAGATAAAAGTCAAAAATTATAAAACAAATTGTGTTTCCTTTATATATCTAGAACAAAAATAGTAAAAAATATTTTATGAAATCCATACTCCTTCTATTTATTATACGAATTTCCTTTCCTGATAAAAACGTATTTGAATATAAAAAATTCTATTCCACTTTATACTTTTATTGCCATTATTGACTTTTTATTTTAAAAAGCCGAAGACCATACAATGAAAGCTAAAGTGTAAAATATTTTTACCATTAAATTCTTTTCCAAGCAATGGTTTCTAAAAAAATCTCTTATTTCCATTTAAACTCTCTAAGTAAGCAGAAAAGGGAAAAAATAAAAGTTTACGGTCTCTTAAAAAACGTGTATGAAATAAAATCTGCTAAGCGCAAATAAACCTGATGCTTTGGAAAATTTTCGATAATAGTAGTGCAGTGAGCAGAGGATGAATTTTATTCTACGACATCAACTTTTTACAGTCTCTTTATCGTGCAGAAGTAATATTTGCAAAGGCAGTTTCGGTTTGTTTGCTATTAAAAATTTTACTTCCATCTCAATGTTATTGCAATAAGAGTTGATTATTTTCTTCAAGTGGTATTGCATTCTATGGTAATTTTGAAACACCATAAATGTGTTTTTATCTTTTTAATAAATGGCTTATGGGAAAATGATTTCAATCTCATTTTTATTGTTTACTTTATTTATGGGTTTTATACTCTAAATTGGTTATATTTAATAGTACGGGTCATTCGTTTATATTGTCTTTAAAGGGAACTCTTCCAGCGAAAAGAAAGATCTTATATAATTATAAACTGAGCGTAAATGTATCTATGTCCGAGTTACTTCTTTCGAACACCAGTGAACCGACCATCGAACCAGGTATCAATAGATTCTTAACTTTCCAGTCTTTAACATAACCCTCTGATAATAATTAGCAGAGATATCAATTAAAAGCTATTAAACATGCTACTTAGATTTCAACATAAATTCCCTTTTTTCCGAAATATTTTCTCAATTCAAATTATTATTCAGTGCTTCATCTCAACTTTCTGTAACAATGCTTTTATTAAAATTTATAGCGTGAAGAAATTACTCGACGTTAAATCCCGGTTATCACAAATTTGCCATTTCAACTGCGCTTGCGCCCGGACTTAGCTGATTTTAAAAGTCTTGATAAATTAATTACAAAGATTTTAAATTTGTTAATAAATATGAGATGGCAACAGATAAAAATTAGAAATCACAACGCTTTCTCTGATTTAATTTTTAGGCCTCGGTAAAGATTGAGTTTTGTGTCTTAATTATTAATGGATTCGGTGTCTGATTTTTCTGCCCCTTGAAAAGCGTAATAGAATTGCTGTATCCTTTCTAATACAAAGTCGAACTCTCAACCTAAGTAAAAACTTATAATACTAAGATGTTTACGCCTAAAGTAAAATATCCGCAAAAGACGGATGTCTGTACTCATATTCTAATCATTTTTGAAGTACACAACGTGTTTTACGTTTACGTTAAATAAATTTTTCCAAACCAAAAAATATTGAAGTGTCATTTTTCTCTTTACATTATAAAAATTATCAGTTATTCATTTCCATAGTTTCATATAATATATCATGAAATCGATGTGAAAATATTCTAATAGCATTCATTAATTTTTGGGACTCTAGCTTAGCTAACAAGCAACACGAAATTTTAAAACAGAAAGCCCAAAAAGCTAAGTCCGCGCGCAAGCGCAGTTCAAATGGCAAATTTGTGATAACCGAGATTTAACGTCTAGTGAAGAAATTCATTAAAAAGAAAGATTTGTTGCCATTTTTTCTCGAATATGAACAAATAAAGTTCTGGCTTTTGTTTTGAGACTTTTTCTGTAATCGGGGTGTTTAAAATGTTTCGTTTTTGATTATTTTTCTGCAATCTTAAACATTTTTTTTTTTTTTGTTTGTTTAAACCTGATTGTTGAGCACGCGTCACTTGACGTTTCTTTTATTTTTGAGGTAGACCGTGCAAAGCCAGGTGTTGCAGCTAGTAATACATGAGTATTGTTGTTTAACCAAATACTCTAGTTGCCAAAAACTTACAAAATGAACCACTAATATACTCATGACACCACCACTACCATTCCACCCACCCACAATGTACCTTTCTTCCACCACTGTACATTAAACTTAGCTTGATGATGCTATTTTTAAATCTTAACCCGGGAGGACGCGCGAGGGTCATTTTATGACCCCAAGCCTTCTGCAAATGGTTATTGCCAAACAACTATCCACCAGTTCATTCTTTTCTTATCTGTAGTTGAGTTTGGTGCCTTAATCTATCTTTGGTAGCAGTTTCAATGGATTTGGGGCAATTGTGCGCCACTAAAACACACTTTAATCATTTACTGGGGTTATAAAATGACCCCGTGGGTCCCCCGTTTGTTTCACAGACCAACTATTTTGAATGGCCAATACGGTTATTTTTTTAAAATCCCTTCAATATTGAAGTTATTTCATGTAACTAGTAATGAAAATACCATAACAGAAAGAAATAGGTTGTTTTCGAACACTTTTTGCTGAAATTGAGTCAAATAATTGTTTTAGCAATGAAGAATATGGAGCTAAAGATTTTTTAGAAGAGAAATTCTTAGATCATGAAAATTTCAGCGAAAATCATAGAATTGATAAAGGATGGAAATTCTTTAAATACAATTGAATAACCAACTAGTTTTTATTGCACAATATGATATAAAGTGGAGTAAAGTGAGAGGAGACTGTCTATAGAATGTAGCAATTTTTCTTTCTTTTTTTTTTAGTTTTAATATTAAAAAAAAAAACATTAATTCTACAAAGTTCTGCATCAAAAATACCAGTAACAACATTATAGTTGCTATAAAGTTTGTAAAATTCACATAAAGCGTTTTTATCCGCTGTTTGTCTGAACTTGATTTAAGGAACAAAAGTAAAAATGTTTTCATTATAAGTGCGATGTAAAGCTCATTTATAAATCGCACTTATGTCTGAAATTTAATTTTAATGTCGAAAATATAAGAAGTTATGGGTTTTACAGTAAACAAGTCGAAAAATGATGTTTTTACTAGCGTATGACTAGGTTTTGACCTGGAGTCATTCAATGACCCCCGCGCGTCTTAAAGTTCGCCCAGGAAGCGCCCGTTCTCCCGAGTTAAGAGACTGAGACTTTTTTGTATCTCAGGGATGAATTGAAAAATCTAAATGAGGTAAAGTTTTAAAGAGAGGTGAGGGGAGAGTTTATTGGTCTAAAATTGGTAATAGTCTTTTATAATGAAAGTAAACTGTCAGAAGTAGAAACAGTAGGCCCGGCTGGCATTCAACTCAGAGTGGTGCTTCTTGTATGAAAATTGGGTCATACAAGAACATAACTGAACTTGATGGACCGGAGTTGGTTTTCATATATTAATCAAAACATGTTTTGTATAAGCAAAATCTATCAATTTCATCTAAGGGAAAGAAGAAAAGTTTAAACTTGTTTAGAGTGTTCTTCCTAATCAACAAATTAAACAAATCATGGGAGAAATATAACTTAAGTTCAGTTTATTGAATTTTTTACTTTATTTTTTTTTTAAATCAGTATCTTGATTTAAATCACAAGGAAAATTTCTGAAAGTATTTAACTTTCTTTGGAGTACTTAAATCAAAAATAATTTTCTTGAAAAAGAGGCAAACACTCCGAAATATTGCTGTAAAGCACCAGGTATCATAAAATTATCCTACCATAATGTTGCATTTCTTAGTCCCCGTTGAAATTTAATCCATAGTTTCGACTTCACGTTTTAAAACTGTACCCACCTGGTCATAATTTCTCATCGCAATATGATCCGTAGTCTCATTTAGGTATATAGATATTTCGGCATTTATTTTATAACGAAACTTCAAAGTAATGATAGTGAAATATTTTAATACGTAGAGCAAGCAAGAGCCTCATAACTCTGTATTACTCCCAAATAAAGATAAATTTATTGACATCTTTTCAGCATATAAAAGGATGACGACATCGAGACCTTGCACAATATATCATTAAGAACATCCGATTAGAAGCTATAGACTTTTGAGATTGTGTACTAATTCTGCTCTCTTGCGCAGAGCACAAGGAATTCCGCTTCACGCCTCCTTTTCATCAGTGAAATAGCTACTTTTCAAAGTCGTTTTGTCTGAATGGGAAGATTCAAGTGTTCTCTTTGCAACTATTTCCTGATTCATTCCATAGCCGGCATCATAAAGCTGATAACAAAGATTATTTTATAGAATCTGCCGAAACGAAAGGTGCTTTAATATATATTGGTAGGAACAGCGTAATTGCACGCTAAGTTAAAGCACAAGAATGGAAGATTTTCCCTGATGAAGTTTAGGATGCACTAATAAACAAAAATAAATGCTAAGATATAATTAAATATAGATTGTTAAAGCAAATAAATTGTTATGAGTTAGTATTAAATTCATGAGTTAGCAGTTAATTCATGAGTTAGTAGTAAACTCATGAATTAGTAGTAAATTCAACACTAAAGAGCTCCAAAGGCACTGTCCGCAGTGTTATTTAATCGGTTTAATATGGAGTACAAACACAAATACGTATTGAACAACTTAATCAAAAACAAACCTAAAATTTTTTAGCTCAATTTCACGTGTAAATAGAAAATATTAACAAAAAGCCATGAAAAAGCTCCGAATGCATTCAAAAAGTATTGATAAAAAAGGGTCAAAAAATAAGAAGATTTTTTAAATACCGGGAAAAAAGCGAAATTGAAAAAAAAGTCAGAATATTGAGAAATGAGTGCCTGTCGATTGAACGATAAGTCTGTCTGCTTACAAATAATAATTAAAGTGAGGTTTTTTTTCATTCTTAAGATTTTATTATGATATAAACTATTATCATTATTACATTAACTCTTAAGAGTCTGTTAGTTCGTCGTTGGGATTTATTATTAAGAGCTCTGCCAAGTTTTAACTTATTTCTGGTACAAGTTTTAACGTATTTCTGGTCTTTAATTGAATAGTTGCTACAACCACCCACCGAATGAATCACTAGTATAGTCGCAAAAACTCGTATGTTCAACTTTTCTCGGTTGTCGTTCGTTCCTATTAAGGCCCCTATATATATATACGAGTCGGCGCATCAGCTTAAGATCAGCCTTTTTGGATTGGAGCGCGGGTTTGAGTGGTTGTCTTTTCGGGCGAGTAATCGCGTTTGGTGATTTTTCACTGCGAGCGATTATTAGCAGCACGTGAATTGTTTATTAAGTAAAGTATAATTTTCGGCAAATTTGGCGAAACCCGAAACTTTGCTGTGGTAACCCTAGCAGTGCAACAATAAAATATCCGATCCAAAATGGCCAAACTTAAGCTGATGCGTCGGCCTGTCTATATAGCAGCTCTAGTTCCTATTTGAGGCAACGTTTGTTGATGTCATTAATAGTTGAGCAGCAAAGGCAAATGAGAGTAGTGTAAATTTCTATCATCGAGTGTTATGAAAAGCTCTTATCTTATTACTTTGAGATATTTTTTACGTTGTTTTTTAAAAAACAATTAAATAAAATGTAAAATATCAAATTCCTTAAAAAGTAGCGAGTATATTTTTTAAAACAAACCTTAAAGTTTATGCCTTCTGCCCACAGCACTGGGCTGGAACCCTCTAGAACACATGTTTAGAGTTTACTTCGATAACCTAATTTTGAGATGTTTGAGGGATTAACCTGAGGTTGCAAAGCATTTTTTTAAGTGTATGAATTTACATTTAAAAAAAATTCATTGACAATGTAATTTTTTTTTAAAAGATATCATTAAGTTACAGAATGTACAATTCTAAAACAGCGTAGAAATTAAGTTCAATGTTCGTTCTAAAGTTGACATTCTTTTAACCTTAAATTTTGAAATTCAATTTCAGATAAAGTAATCTTTTTTCAAATATCATACAGGAAGTGTTTGATACGGCAAGATCTTCATAAAGCATTGCTTGTAGATACCACTCTCAGAATCAGTATCACTCTGCATGATATAAGTTTTTTTTTTTTTCATTTTTACCGTGAAACTGATGGAAGCTATAAAAATAACATCCCGCAAATTGACATTAATTTTGTCTGGCTATTATTCAAAAAGAGGAGATTTGACTACTGTAAAGCAATTATATTTCGTCACATAATATATTTGATGAATATAAGTCTTATTAGATGAAATATCAATAAAAATACATATTTTACATCTGCCAAATGCAATTATTTCTAAAAAGAAGAAAGTGCAAATGCAATATCTTTATCTTATTTTGAATCAAGCAATGAAAAATAGGAAACAATCTCGGAATTTTCTTTTTCATTATCTCCTTAGCTTAATAAAGCCTTTGATGGCACAACGTATTCTTTAAAAACTTCCCCTGGAATACGATAAGGAACTTTTATTTTTCTTCCTTCATTTTGCAAGAAAAGAACATAATATTTCTTGGTTTTATATTCATTAATTTAGAATAATTAAGATTGTTTCGACTAACTCATTCTGGCGGGCTGCCATGAAAACCAAGCAGTTTATTGGATTACTTGTGAGAGTTTCAAATTAAGCTGGATATAATCAAGAGATACCTTAGACTGATACCGCAAACTTGAAAAATAACTGCGCAATTTGTGCATTTTAGATCATTTCTCTTTCTTTCAACTAGTAACACTTCTTTTTAGCAAAAAACGATGTGCTTTGAGAAATAATTTTAAAATATTAGTTTCTGAAATCTTATTCATACATTGTTCAAGTTAGTTTTCTTTATAATTTTTGGGGAAATTTTTGATTAATATTTTCAAATATTGCATTTTGTAACAGGTTTTTAAGACATAATTTTCAGTGGAGTTTTTTCTTTTTTTTTAAATCCCGCAAAAGAGTGTTAGAACTTTTAATCATACAATTTACATGAAGAATCAAATCTGAATTTCACTGAAATTTTACTCATGTGTTTACCTTCATTTAACCAAATAATTTAAATCACATTGCAAACTTTTTCAGTGGCAAACAGAGCAAAAAAATATTATAATTAACTTGTAATTGACTTTTAAAAAAGAAACTTAAGCCTCCATTACACTAAGCAACTTAGTTATATCAAATTTTAAAATGGCAGTTATTAGAAAGTGCAACCAGGTAGCAAAATGAAAGAATCGCCTGTCCTTTCACATGGCCGTCAACTGTGGCTGGAATGCCGGGCATACTATCAAGCACATATGCCGCTACCATTCTCATCCCTATAAGTGTAATCAACGTTTTAGTTAAATACACTCATCGAAACATTCCCAAACGCTCGCTCTCGGGCCCGGATGTACTTTCTCCTTTCTATCCTTGCCCATTCCTTGCGTGAACGTGTTGTACTGTGAATGTTTGCCTACCCTATGAGCAGGTTCTTAGGGCATGTGTGCACTGTGGAAATCGGGCTTCACATCAAATTACAGTGCAGTTGGAAAAGTGAAGCAGCGCATTCCAAAATATCGACCCAGCTGGCGCAAGACAACAACAACAGAAGAAGATTTGGTTCAACTGAGTTGCTTCTTGTGACAAAAACAAAAAACGCCAATCAGGTAAATGACAGGCAACTTTTTAGAAAAGTTAACTCCACTAGTCTCCTCGTGTGTAGGCGGCTTTAGTTTTAGAAACTAAGGAATGGAAATGGTTTTAATCTGTTTCAAAATAATATTTTTAAATAAAAAATAATTATTGTAAAGCAAAGTTCCCAAACGCGGTGCAATAAGTTACCGTAAACGCAGACTACTTCATGTCTAGGGTCCTTCTTTGGTCCAAATTGAAAAAAAAAAGATACAGCGTTCTCTGTAAATTTTCAGGAACCTATTTTTAAACATATTTTGACAAAATACGCTAGAGAGCAGCCTCAAAGACTCAGTTATGTATACCAAACACTTTGATTGCTCTACACAAGGAGCAACACTGTTTTGTGTTCTTTGTGCTAACGTGTATCTTTATAACCTCTCAGACTTTTACATGCAGAAACAGTTCTATATCAGCTAAGAATTAGTTAAGTACCTATTTATGAATACTTTTCAATACTTTATGTAGTAACATAGTTGCACCTCTCATTTAAGTTAAGCTTTTTGTTCAAAAGTTTTACAAGGACAACGCATCTTCTAACCTTAAAATTACGACCTACTTCGGCCCAGCATAAAAGCTTGAAAAAACCTGTCAGAGTCACGCGTTAGGTTTCACTTACATTACCGATACAGTGGGGTCCATTTCACGCAAGAAAATATATAAACTGCAAAACTACATAAACAATACTTAAAATACACGGCCAGCTCAGTTATTCCATTCGAGGACTGCAGTTTCGTGCTTTTTAGCACTCATCAGCCCGGAATAGGAATCACATGAGCTGGAAGAGAAAAAGCTCTTAAGGGAGCCAAGAGAGCCAAACGAACTGGTAGCTAATGCAGAATTAGCAACTTACTACAAAATACATAAACAATATTTTTGCAGAATATATAGGAATTTGTTCGCAGCACTTTTATCCACCTCACCCTACTTTTAGCGAGAAGCCTTAGGTTATACCACACGAAAGATTTGTGAAGCAGACTTGCCGTATGGTTAAGTTTGGAGACCGATAGCGGTCTGCGAGTGCGGTACATTGCGCAGGGAGAGGAAATTAGAAATAACGGTTTCCAAAACTGCAGTACAAATTCAGTTATCGGTACAAATTCGGTTCTCTTGTAACTCGTTTCAAAACTATAGGTAATAAATTATCTGATTTTGCTTCATTACAGCTCATAAAAGCAATCTAATGAAGCGCCACACGATTTTGGTTACAACTAATTCAAAAAGCAGAGCTATCCCAGTCAACCTCTGCTATTCCGTTTTGTCCAGACTCTTCCTACATGTATTGACATCATGTGTATATGTAATACGCAATATGAAGAAGAAATGCAGGCTCAATTTGTTGCACTTAGATAAAAACTTTCATTTTCTGAATTATTTGAAACATAAATTTTCTATCACTTTCGAAACATGTTTAAATTTTAATTTTTTTCAGTAAAGATTAATAATTAAAGTATATGTAAAATGTATACATTATTTTTTTAAACCCGAACTCAGTAAAAAAAAATAGTAATAATAAGGTTAAAAACAAAGAAAAATATTTGAATGAAAAATATTTTCACTCTTACAAAATTTGTTTAAAAAAATTTTATCTACTCCATGCTCAGTAATTTTATTTAAAAAAGAAACAATAAAATATATAACAAAACACAAATCTATCAACATGGTAAATATTTGACTATCGCATTGGCTGGAGAAATATTAAATAGACATTCGAGTTTTTATCTAAATTCATTATGTTCTCCAAGCAGAATTGTTTTTAGCAGAAAATAAAATTGAAGCTAATTTTTACTAATTTTTTTCTTCAATAGGATCGAAGAATACTCAGTGCGTTATTTTAGATTATTAACGGATCATCTTTTAAAGCTTTTATTTAAGAGATTAAAAAACCTACGACCGTGCTGCGAAAAAGCGAAACGGTAATTTCAGTTTTTCTGTAAAACGAATCCCGTCGAGTCCTATAAAAAAGATTTTTAAAAGAAAAAATGAAAGAGGGAAAAGGAGAAGTTGTACGTTTTATAATTAATTCATTAAAGTATTTTATCCTTCGAAAAAGTTGTTCAGAAGAAGAAGTGGTTTTTTGAAATAAAAATTCAATTTTTAACCTGGCAGTGGCATAATAAAATAGCATTTGATGAGTGTAAGTAATAGAAAAAAGATTAGAGTGAAAAAAAAAGTAACATTTTGGCAAGCATTAATTTAATTACATATTTTTCTACACTTTCCTTTATTCTGTGTTTCAAGTTAGTTTCAAAATTTTGATTTTAAAAATGATGACGATAAAATCAAACATGTTATAAAAAGCGTAAAAAAGTTTTTTACACAACCCTTTCTTTATTTTGCGATTTTTTTTTTCAAAATTACGTATATGTTTTATTTATTATGCAATCTGTTTTTCACAGCATATGTGTTTTCTTTACATGCAGAATAATTGAAACTAAAGAACATAAATCAGATTTAATATTTGTTGGACATTAATAACTTTTCACTAGACAAATTCATCTAGTTTCATGTTTTTCTCAACCATAGTAAATACTTAAATAAATTCTTTAAATGCGAATAAAAACTTTATTTCTTTATTTTAATGACTACTATTTTACAAAGATTTTTCTGTGTGGCTGTGCATTATTTCCCCAGCATATTTTGAAAGCAAATATTGCTATTACGCTACTGAACAGAAGTTTTTCACGATTGAGAAGTAAAAGATTTTTTCAAGAATGAAATTAAGAAAAAATAATATTAATATTTTATTAATTCCACGGACCTTTTTTGATTCCAGTACATTAAATTAGTAAAGAAAGAGATGACTAATGTATTGAAAAAAATACTTACTCAATTACTGAAAGTATAGCATTAAAAAAAGTTTATCAGAAAATGCAATCCGTTTTGGTTCTCCCAGAATAAAATGAAATAGAGAAAATATTTCAAGTTCATCTCAAAAGAAAAGAGAATAAACAGGAAAAATTGAACTGAAAAGCATGTAATATAATTTTGGCCAGCCTTTGCCTTTAATAACAACAACCTTCTTTCAGGCATGAAATTTACAAGGTTTTGAAACACTTATTTTTGTAGTCCATGAGGCCAAACTTCAACTGTAGGTACTGAAGTCAACATTAAAATTTTTATCCCAATTGCAGTTTGTTTCTATCCAACTGTAATGTGCAAGATGTGACGTAATTATATATACGAGAGTTTACAAGCAAGTAAGTTTCCTACGTCGCAAAATTTTGGTGCTGAAAAACCACCAAAACACCAAGGCAGATCCGGGTGTTTTTTTTTGAGCAATCACGATTGCTTATTGTTCTCACTTGACTGTTTTGATGAGCATTTTATTTTCCCGCCAGCATCTTCTGCAGCATCACCGTTGACCGGCTAATCACGATACTAATTCTCTAGCGAAAACCGTCTCCAGGTTGCATCCATATGCTACACACACGCGCATACATACACAACTACACACACACATGCACACACAAATACATACACCTACACACATACACAAACACATACACACACACACAAACACATACACACACTCAAACACATACATACACACACACAAACACATACACACACACAAACACATACACACACTCAAACACATACATACACACGCATACATACAGACACCTACACATACACACACACTTACACACAACTACCCACACACTTATCACACTCATGCCTGCACACAGACACAAACACATATGCCTACACACACATACACATCCCCCACCACACACAAACACTCATACACACAACTACCCACACACTCATACCTGCACACAGACACAAACACACATGCCTACAAACACATACACATAACCCTTTACACAAACACAAATACCCCCACACACACATAAACACACATGCCTACATACACACACACACACACACACACACACACACTCGTGATTGCGAAAAACATAATTTGAATTCAAGAGGTCAAAATTCAAATTAATTTTTCTACGTGTTTTTTTTTTTTTTTTTTTTTTTTTTTTTTTATAGAACAAGAGGCATGGGATGTTCATTGCTGGTACTGTGTTGCTTCATGATAACGCTCGCCTGTATATCGTGGGATTAGAAATGAACCACCTTAAGGCATTTCGTATTTTTAGCTTTTCTTGGTCACATAACTGAGGTACTATTGCTGATTAAGCTAAACCTTTATTTATTTCTCCTTTTCCAAAATTTGGTTATCATATTAATTACTCGTCTAAAAGTTTTTGTAAGTGAAACACACTAATGAAAAACATGCTCTTTAACATGTGCCCCGGGATATTGCAAACTCCACAGTTGCTGCAGAAGTTGATCTGGGTGAAGTTTGACTATCCACTTCTTTGTTCTGACCTTGCTTCCAACGACTTCTACCTATTCGTGCATCTGAAGAAATTTCTCTCGTGGCATTCCTCTTACGCAGTTGAAGACTTGCTGACAGCTGAGACACGCTTTGCCCATTCCCAAGAAGCATACGTGTATGGTACTGGATTACTGCAATTTATTCCACGGTGTAACAAGCGTTATAGTTCTTATGTAGAAAAATAGTTAAAATATTACTGTATCAGGGAAATAAACCTTTTTGAGTTAACTATGCTTTGTTTATTGTTACGGGTCACGAGAAACTCCCTGGGTAACCCCTTGTGTATGACACATGTCTTCTTTCAGAATCTGAGGTCGATTGTAGACGTGGAGTTGGAGTGTTTTATGCCACAATCTTTATCTAACATTTACCCTTAAACCTGTACCTATATTACCTTAAGTGGCCGCCCCTAAACCAGGGCTAAGGCAGAACATGCAATATAGCAGCAACCCGGTCATCACTGTCTTAGCCCTAGCTTATGGGCAGTAACTTACTGCTTAATATCCTAAAGCTTTGCCTTCAACTAACGAATTCAACAGCACCATGCTGAGGACCCTTGATGGTGAAATAAATTTACTTTATCTACCAGTTTATTGGCACTCTCAGCTTCAAAGACATGACATCTGCCTCCTGCTCGGTTGTTCACTTTTCCAGATAGAGGAGTCTACCGCATGGACGAAACTGCAGTCTCTGGATGTGATGATCGGGTTTTCGGTGTATTGTTTGTATTTAACCTTGTGTTTAAATAAAATTCGCTTTGTATGTCCTATTGAAGCAACACAAATAAGGACGGCTGCGGCTTTGGGATAGCATGCGGTTTTCTTCAGTTACTTTGAACATTCCAGTCATTTAAAGTTTACATAAATACGTTCAATTACAAAAATATGTCCAATTCAGTTACTGTGGTAATGACATAAACCAGTAAATTTACTCTATATATCCAAAATTATTTATGTCCTCAAAAAGGCAAATTTGCAAATTCCATACCTACTAAGAGAAAAGTATTGGGAAACTATGAGTAGAACCAATAACGGCATTTCAAATGAGGTACACGCAATATAGATATCACTCATTTTTCCAAAAATTTATGATAAGAAGAACTGTGAGTAGTATATTAAATTTCTTCGCATATCTGTCAAGCGGAACTCAGATTTATTGATTGAGGAATTCGATGAAAGTCTTGGAAGCCAAGCGGGAAAACTTTCATTTAGAAAACTCATTTTGCGATATGTATTATTTAACATCGGAAGTACTTAGAAGACTTAGCGCAAACATTTCTTCAAAACAAACCTGGTTTTAGTTAAAACTTCACTTGAAAGATTAAAATTTTATTCCTCAGAGCCAGACAAATATTTGCAATTTAAACATTGAAAATGTAATATTAAGTTCAAGATATGAAACTTTCAAACTTGTGATTATTAGGAAATGTTTCAATTTCGGTTACGTTTGAAAGCTAAGGAAAGTAAAACTATAAAAATATTATACTAACCATAAAAGTTACAGTTTTAATCAAAATGCAAGAAAAAAAAACGAAAACAAATAAACCATTTGTAACGCCTGCAACATTGGTCTATTCGCCTCCCGTTGTCACACATTTTGCTTTATTCCACCGTCTCTTATATGACAATGCGACCCATCTGTGTAGCTGACCTTAAGTGACTCCCCAACCCTCACACAGAATTCTGAGAATTTCTCTCAGTATTTCAAGGTTGCATAGCTTTCGGAAATGTATGTCGGTCATTTAGACCAATAGCACGACAACATAGTCACGTCCCTGACAGTTATTTTCATTCAGCGTAAGCTGTAAGTATTGTTCTTTTGGTATGTTTTAATTTCGGACATTGAATGTAGTCTTCAAGAAGAATGTTATTGTGCCATGTATGCAAATTAGTTTCCTCATATAAGAAGAGGCATTTCTGTGTTAAGGTTAGTATTTGAGATTCTGAATTTCCAGTATGTTGGTTTCATTTAAGCTGTACTTGTTTTTATTTGTTTAAAAAATAGGTTACTGTTGAATAACTGTTTGATTTTTAACGTCGAAACTGCAATTCTGCTGTGTTGAAAAACTTCCAACATGTTCTTCATTACATACTTTCACATAGTAAATGCTATCTATTTATTCTATTAGCAGAAGCAAGCACTAAATGAAATAATTCAAAATACTTTTTCGTCTCACGGATTTCTAGGCTGGGGAAAAGACCGAAAAGCGAGCATCAGCGCGGAGATATGGAGCGGAATAAAGAGACGCAAATGCACCCGGGTTGAACCAATGTACCAATTATAGTAAAATGCCGGTATTTTTGGTATTGGCTGCAAACAATAGGTAAAAAGTAAGCATGTTTCTAATCTATATACCCATAAGTGGTTATTTCTGCTATGTATGTAAGTAAATCCGGGGTAATCTTCAAAACTACTGGACCGATTTTAACCATTTTTTCACGGAAGATAGTTATAATATCAGGAAGAAACATAAGTTACTTTTTTTTTTCTAAAAAACTTAGTTTGAAAAAGTTATGATGGAAAACAGTAAATGTCATGCGATTTCCCCATTAAATGATTAAATATAAAACCCATTGTTCTAAAAATTTTTTGCCTTACAAAAGCAATATTAATAGTACTCACAATGAAAATTTTGAACCAGGGCTTCTCTGGAGCAAGCATGGAATTTGTTTACTACTAGCCGGGTACCCGTCGCTTCCGGGGCATTTAATTCAATAAAAATAGTATTTTTTTTTCTTTGTAAATGCTACTTTTTGCGCACAGCGGGGAACATCGGAGAGATTTTTTTTATCTTTGTTTTTGCTAGGGAATGAGTGGTTAGGTTAAAATAAATAAAGATGGAATAGAAGATTTTTGAGATAGGTCGAATAAGTAGATAGAAGCCGCAGGCGGTATTCTCGGCGTGAATGGCACAAAACAGAAGTGGAGATAGATATAGAAAATATTTTATTCATATTCATATTGATAAAGAGAGGAATAGATTGATTAATACCGCAGTCAACTTTATTTAAACAGCCGCCAAAGGCGGCAATCTTGACGTGAAAAGGTGAATGACAAGAAGATCAAACAACCGCCGTAGGCGGCTGCTTGAATAGAAAGGGAAATGGCGTAAAAAGGCAAACCAGCTGGTCGACGCAGGTGTCTTAGTCTATATACATAAATGGCTACTTCTGTATGCATGTCTGGGGTAATCTTCAAAACTACATTACCGATTTTAACCATTTTTTCACCATAGGTGGCTACATTATCAGGAAGAAACATAGGCTATACTTTATTTCTAAAAAACTTAGTTTAAAAATGTTATTATGAGAAACAGTAAACTTCATGTAATTTCCCCATTAAATGATTAAATATAAAACCCACTGTTACAAAAAATTCGTTGCCTTACAACAGCAATATTAAAACTAATCATAATGGAAATTTTGAATCAAGGCTTCTCTGGAGCAAGCATGAAATTTATTGCTTTCTCACGATATTTATCCTCATCTCCGCCAATAACCAATAATGGGGCTAAGTAAAAAGACCATTGAATTTGGCAGCAGTTAGAAAATATTGTGTTTATTGGTCTAAAATTGCACAATGCTTAAAAACATAGGATTTGACCTTTTTTGAACAATTTGACAAAGTTTAATATTTGCTTAAAATTATTTTAATTGGTGCGCAGATTCAATTTCATTTTTTACGCTTTCACGCATAACATCACAAATGAAGAAATGCCATTCACTGTTGCCATTAGCGCAGAGCATAATATTTAATTCACATCTTTACTCGCATGTACCGGAAACGATATGGTTGATAACAAGCGTAGCGCGTAAAATTTAGCTCGCTTCTTAATTATCATATTGTGGGAACGTGGTAGACAGCAAACGAAAGCATTCAGCATGCCAGCGGAGTAGCGCACCAAAGTCCATCACTTGTGACGTCATAAAGACCACGCCTTATTTGAAAAATCGAAATTTTAACTGAAAATTAAACGTTTTAAAAATAAAACATTTTGCTCGCCCCATGTTATTTATTTATTTATTTATTTTTCTTTTTGCTCATTCTATCAACTTCAGTGACTGAAAATAGTTCTTTTGACTGATGGAAACAACCCTATTGGAAATTAGTTACTAAATATATATATTAATTTCATAGTAATAAGAACAGTTGCCAAAAATTAATTATAATGATTCAATTATAACGTGAGGCAATTTTTTTGACTGACGCTGTTTTCGAAATCAAACATTACGGAATAATGTTTCTCGGTTTTTAACATTTAACCAAAATATCGCCATTATAAGAATCTTGAAAACTTTTTTTAAAGTGTAAAATAATACGCAAACTAAATTAGGCAAATCGATAAACAGCACAAAATTTTCCATTAATTTGTCTTTGTGCACAATTTCAGATACTCGCCAAGTTTTATTACTTATTTCGGATGAAAATGATTAGCATCATTTTATGGTCGCCAGAAATGTCTTAGTATTTGGCGACAATATCTTTTTGACGAAAATTAGTAAACAGATTAACAAAGTAGGGAGGGTAGTATTATCTAAAGTATCCCAAAACAATTATTGCAAAGTTGGTAACAGTTTAAATCTTACCAAGAACCCACAATAATTGAAATTTCCCAAAATAATTAAATCAAGTGCAGTGGGATTACTGGTGGCTACATTTTTTTTTAAACCGCTTGTATTTCAGTAGCGCAATATAGGGAAATTTGATACTATGTTCGAAAAAAAAAGAAAGCAAGATGGAGAAAAAAAAACATTAACCTATAAATCTTTTAAAACAGGTGAAGTTCAATTTCATACTTTTTAAATTCTTCAAGTTTTTATATAATTAAATGTCGTGCTTTCATTTTTAAACTGATTACTATTTGGTTCTTCATACTTATTGCTGTTTTACTTACTGTTATGGGTAAGGAAGAAGCTCGATATTAATTCACTTCAAAGTGGTGTACTTTGAGTTTTTCAGTTAAAACAAAAACCGAATGAAAGTAGCTATTGTTTCGCACAATTATTGCTCCCACAAATTGTTTCGCACAAATTTTAACTCACGCAAAGATGGGTACATTTACTAGTAATTCTAGTAAAGGTAAAAATAAAGGATTTGAACTAAAACGTCAAGTGCGATTTTTTTTAAGTACATCCACCATTTCAACTTCTATCGTATGATAAAGATATCATAAGATAAGAATAAGCGAGCAGTTTTGGGCTATAGCATTTGCTTGATTTTATGGATAGAGTTCATTTTGGGGAATTAATTTTTTTCTAATATGAAGAAAAAAAGTGAGAAATAATCGTAATGACCTGGAAAACAAATATGGTTGAACAAAAGATTTTTGCACTCGCAGTGGGTTATTTTTAGTCTCTTGTTTCTGAAAGAGTTGTATTTATTGTATGTATATTATTCAAGTATTTCTTGATTGTTATTTTTAAATTATAGGATTTCCATTAAATTTTACATACTTTTGACAGTTACGAGTTATTATGCTTTAAAAATAAAAAGATTTGCTGCAACAGCAAATATGTTATTAGATGCTTGTTTTTCCATTAATCAGAACTTCTCGTTTTTTGAGCAATCACGATTGCTTATTGTTCTCACTTGACCGTCCGTGATGTTGTGGTTCCTTTTTCAGCTTGGACCAGGGGCCTCTGCAGCACCACCGCCCTCCGTCCTCTGCAGGCGCGACTGTTCCCCGGTTCTGAGCTATTCGCTTCTCCTGGTCGGAGGCGTCCATGTCCTACACACACGCACGCTCACACACTCACACACTCACACACATGCAAACACATGACTTCGCACATGCCTACGTGCATACACACAGGTCTACGCACACGCACAAGTTTACACACACACACACAAACCTACACACACACACACACACAACTATGCACACGTAACCGCCCAGGAAGAGGGGCAGGCTTGAGAAGAAAGGAGCCGTTTCTAGAAACAATAATTCCAATTATTAGGGTCCTGTCGCAGTTCGTGATTGCGAAAAACATAATTTGAATTCAAAATTTCAGAATTCAAATTAATTTTTCGTGTTTTAACCTGCAAGACCTTCATTTTCGCAACCGTTAGTCCCAGATGGATACTTCCAATTGCAAAAATGTTCAAAATCAGATGCAGTGTTAAGATATTAAAAGTTTGAAGCAAAAAAAATAAAAAAAGAGTCAAATAATACAAAATTTATCTTTTTATACGGGCTTTAGGTCCACTAACTAACGTTTTAAGGGACCATACAGAAGATGAGGTTGGAACTTATCGCCCTTTCAGAAGAATGACAGGTCGTTTAAGTAAGGAAATCAAGGTATTTATATTTTTCATTGTTATTCAAAAACTCATGCAAATGTTATGCCGTGATACGCAAAAGTACACTTCAGAACCTCGAACAATTTGAAAACCCACACTCTGGGCACACATATAATTTTAAACACTTGTTAGCAGCTATAGTTTCCCCCAAAAGATATTATTGACGGTGAGTGAAAAGTGATGTAGGTCACAAAACGCTGCGTTTCATATCTCGTTGAATATTCATCATACCAATTACAAACTTTTTGTGTTGGAATTTTGTTCAATGGATATTATTTCCCTAGTACATAAGTTAGGGGACCTGGGGCCCGTATAAAAAGTTAAATTCTGTATTTTTTGACTCATTTTTATTTTTTCTTCAAACTTTCATTGTCTTTACCCTGCATCTGATTTTCAACATTTTTGCAATTGGAAGTGTACATCTAGGACTAACGGTTGCGAAAATAAAGGTCTTGCAGGTTAAAACGGAACACCCTGTATAGATCGCTTTCTTTTAGAAACAGTCGCTTGCCGTTTAACAGGGTTGTTCGTTATTTAGCTCCGAAAAGTAAATATATTATCTCTTACCCGGACATCTTAGTAATAAATTTCCACCTGTCTAAAATGCCATTTTTATGATTCATGATATATGATTGTTCAGAAGTCTAATTTAGACAAGATGCAAAAAATAAACTCATAACAAAACTTTGATCTGAAAGGTTGAGAAAGACATGACTACCTGCCGAAAAAGAGTTAGTAGGAGTTATCCCACAAAATCTCCTACAACAGTAAATACAAAAAGAAAATAAACTGATTGAGCAAAATGGTCCACTAAATCAGTTGTTATAAATAAGCTCTAATATCGACAGTTTCTGAACTGAAGAAATATCTGAAAAACTTAATAACTATCATACATTCCAATTTCTAAAATGAAAAAGGCAATAAAGTTTTTCAGACAAAGCTCTTACACTGAATGTAAAATGCGGAAGAAAATAAATTGATTGAACAAAGTAGGCTGGCTGGCTTGACAGGAAAAGCAATATTTCTTTCCAGAGAAACGAAACTTTGTGTCAAGATAATCCATCACTTTGAGATCAGATCTGAGACAATATATTCCGATGTCTACTAAAAAAGCTTTTGTAAAACGAATGTTCCACTTTATACCAAAACAAACTCTTCCATCAATCAGTACAAATCTTAAAATCTATTCTTCTCTTAGTTGTGCTTTTCATCTGTAAGCGAAAGTTAAAAGGCTGAGTTTTAACGATCATGAGATACCTTCATAAAATAAAGACACTGTGCATTGTTTATTTTCATACTCACATTTGCCATGCATCACTTTTCCAAAACAGCATTTATGATACAGTCTATCTAGCTTATCAATCACAAGCTAGTCATTTTTCCACGAAAAGTCATTCTAATAAACAAGATATTCCATTACCCAGTACGAAAATGACAAATTACAACGATTTGATACATTGAAAATTTATTGCATTAGGCAGGATATTCTTTTAACCGATATTCTGGGCTCGACCGTACTAGTAAAATTTTTTTTAAACTAATTATCTACTTAAGCCAGATCTAGATTAAGTACTACATTAGATTCTTAGAAAGTTTGTTTTTGTAGCTGTGATCCAGTTTATTAAAAAAAAAAAGTGTTTGTCTGATGTGTAATTTTTGTTGAATTCATCTGAATTAATGCTTTTAAACAAATCTGGAGACGTCTTTTTGTTATTTATCTAGGTATTGTCATACTTATTGCATTCTCAGGAATCTAATACATTATTTAAATATATTTACGATTCCCCTAGTGTTCAGTAAAAATCATAAGCATTAAGCAAATAAAATGTATATTCATGTATATGAAACTTTTATTTTTCTGCTGTATATACTGTCTGTTCTCGAACTCCACGACTAGCAGCTGCGAACGGTTCCAATTGAAAATTTAAGAAAGCGCACTTCCCGATGCATTCAGTTTTTGCTTGCTCGTTACTTCCTTCTTGCTATCATCCCTGTTTTGATAAAATCAGAAGAGATCTGACGCATGCGCAAATTCGAGTAGGGTTTCGCGTTAAAATATCGGACAGTACTGTCCTTTTCTTTTAATAACAACAACAGCGGATGCAACAACAATATCATTTTAACTAAATTGTCTTGTAGCAGATGGGAAATAAGCCAAAGGAAGTACATGCAATATACCCGACAGCCCGGTTATCACATAAAGAGGCTGTAGTTTCGTTCTCATTTGAACTCATCAGTCTGGTTTTGCGAATAACCGAGCTGGAATCAGATGTCATCTCATTGAAGCTGAGAGTGCCAACAAACTGGTGGATATCGTAAAGTTTTATCACCAGCGAGTGTCCGCAGCATGGTGCGATTCGACTTGTGAATTGAAGGAAAAGCTTGTGTATTTTACAGTAAATTTCTGCCCCTTAGCCAGGACTAAGGCAGAACTACAAGTAATTCACCAGACAGCCCGGTTATCACATAAGAACTGGCGAAAAAAGTAGCACCACGGAAAATGAGGTAACCCATAGGGGTAGCAGTTTGATTTTTAATCTCTACTGATTAAATAATGAGCTGTAGCGCGAGATCGCTCCAAGTGCACGATTTAGGCATCGCTATAAGGGAAAGGAAAGCGTGTAGGACTACGCTCACGTGAATGGACTAGCGACCGATCATAGTAAGGCCCCTATATATATGAGCCGACGCATCAGCTTAAGATTAGCCATTTTGGATCGAAGCGCGTGTTTGAGTAATTGTCTTTTCTGGCGAGTTATCGCGTTTGGTGATTGTTCACTGTGAGTGAATATTAGCGGCACGTAAGTTGTTCCTTAAATAAAATATCCGAAAGTTTGCTGTGGTAACCCTAGCAGTGCAACAATGAAAAATCTGATCCAAAATGGCTAAACTTAAGCTGATGCGTCGGCCTATCTATACAGCGGTTCTAAATCATAGGTCTTCAAGATCCATAAATTTCATGTGTACCTACTCCGCATGCAGTTAGTGAGTATTTGGTGGAGATAGGCCTCCAATTCGGAACCCTCAACTCCGAATTTTGATGCCTAATTCACTAACTAGGCAACACTCTGCGTGACTTTCATGCATTCCTTTTCACTACTCGTTTTCCGCAACATCAGCTTTTCTGCGGTTCTTACTTTAACGACACTATTTATTTGAACTTAATCTTCAGTTCCTATCCACTAGGTCAGTGCTTCTCAATCTTTTTTACTTTGCGGCACACTTTAGAAATTTCTAGACCAACGGGGCACACTGAACCAAATTTCACAATGGCAATACAGACAATGGTTTTATCATTCACCAGTAAGCAGACGGGAGGGATTTTTACCCGACTGCGCGTGTGCGACGCAAAGGAGGATAATGTGTTTATAAGTCTATGTATGTATGTCTGTTCCTATGTGAAAAAGAAAGTGATAAAATTACATCAGCATATGCTAAAGCAAAGAGGGTTTCATTACAGGAACCTAAACTGCCTCCTTGCTCTAAAAGTTTTGTCAAGAAGTAGGACTGGTACTACCATTACTTATGAATTTTTCAAGATTTTTTGCTTCACGTTATTCCAGTAAAACGTACCATATTCACACCTTTTTTCCTATGTGTTGCGCCCGAAATAAGTACAAATTATTAATTTTTAAATACAACAAAACTTTTCAGAAATTTCAATATATCACAAATAAAAGCTAAACTCAAAAATTACGGGAATAAAATGCAAAAAAAAGCATTGAATTTGTTTCAAAAACTCATATTGATTTTATATCATAATTATTTTATTTTAGTTTATTTAAGATTTTTCGGATTAATAAACATCCAAACGCGGGTTCATTTACAGCTTCAACATCCCTTAGAAAAGTGACTACTTTTTTAAGTAGTTTATTCTGATCATTTTTATTTTTCTTTGCTTTTGTTTGTATTTCCCCATTCAATCTGCTCAATCTTTGACGCGATGATGAGATAGGAAAAATACAATTCCTATCTCCTTTCTTCTTTGTTTGCACTTTGGGGCTGATTGTCAATAACGTTTTTTGGATTAAAAAAGAAAAGAGCTTACTCAGTGGAAGCGAGAAGAATATCAAGTTAGTCAAACCGTCTGAGTTACATAGATTGGGTATTTTTACTGTAATTAAGTTTTTTTTCAGATATAAAAGCTTTGTGATTTATAAAACTTATTAAATCAGTGCACTGTAACTTTTATTCATATTATAATGAAACAGTATCATTACCGTTTATATGTTGGAGTGATTTTTTTCCTGCTTTTTGCAAACAGCAAGGTATGATAAAAATAAATTATTGCATTATATATAATTTTAAAAAAATTCATTTTGTTATAAAATAACAAAAAAAAATGAACTTCATTTCATTATTAACAAAATATAAAAGTAACATCGTCTTAAATGAATCGCTCTCATGAGCTGATATGAGAGTTTCTGTATCTGCTCTTTTCTTGCGATCTGCATCCAAAAAAAACTTTGAACTTATATAGAAAATAGCTTTATTTGTTTTGTAAAAAATTATTTTTTTCTGACAAGATTTCATAAATTACATGTGATAATGGCCTGCAAAATAAGAATTTTCAGTTTCCAAAAAACTTTTAGATTGAAAATTCGAGCCGAAATGTCACTGAAAAGATATCATCTGAATCTTTCAAATTTGAACTAAACTCAAAATGGTTAAGTCGGCTTGGGGGTAGTTGAAAACAAAACTCCAATATTTATTTCTACTTCCTTTCCTATACTTCTGGGTTTAATTCAAAGGTAAAAACTGTATATAAAATATTAAACTTAAAATACTTCAGAGTAACTGCGGGCGAAAATTTTGACTTAATGAATATTCGTAAACAAATTAAATCCTGTATCTACATGTATTTACTTCAGTCAGCTTTCATTCACTCCAAAGACTGGGGGGTAGACGGAAAATAATTTCCTTTTCCTTGAGGTTTATGTCAATAGAAAAAAGTGTCATAGACAATCTGCTTTGAGATTTAAGTTCTAGAGCAACAATCTTCAACCTGCATTAATAGGCTGCATGCGACAGCCAAATGTAAACCAAAATAATTTCATAAGAAAATAATACAAAAAGTTCAACTACGCACTTAACTTATGTCAAATACACAAATAGAAATGGCTTACATAAAAATCGAATGTACCAATTGTCTAAAAAGTCTTTGACACATTTAAAAAATTTATAGAAAAGCAACAAATGTTCTTATGAATACACAGTTTGCGCAACAATACTTCACATTTTATGAGATCGTAAAAAAGAAAAAAAAACGAGCTGATGTGTGCATCACATGACTTCCTTTAACTCCAATTTTAATGTCATTTTCCCATTATTGGCAATTTTAATGTGATTCAATAGTTTACTCTCTAAATATCAGCACCAGTGGCCAAATTGAAACCAGATTATTAAAAAAATCGCCAAACTTGGCGACCAAAAGACTGGCGATATATCGCCAAGTGTCCGCCAAATTATAACACCACTTGAGTATACATCGAAATCAACAATGATTCCCCCCCCCCAAAAAAGGGGCAAAAGACCCCTTTAGAAACACCGGAATGCAACCAAAAGGGGAGGTGCAAAACTAGACCCCACTAGAAGTCTACGTACCAAATTTCAACTTTCTAGGACATACCGTTCTTGAGTTATGCGACATACATACGCACATACGCACATACGCAAATACGCACATACATACATACGTACACACGGACGTCACGAGAAAAGTCGTTGTAATTAACTCGGGGAATGTCAAAATGGATATTTCGGGGTTTTATACGTTCTTAGGCCTTATCCGCGTGTGGTCAACTTGAAAAAAAAACTCAACATTAATTCGGGGGTGAGCAAAATGGAAATTAAGGCCAAATTTTGAGTGATAATTTTTTCGCGAATACAATACTTCCTTTTTTGTAAAAGGAAGTAAAAACTAAGAATTGAGACATTGAGAGGCAAAGGAATGTAAGTGGCAAAATTAAAAAATTGGAAATAACCAGTACAAATAGTAGGGGAACCTCTTTTATGAAAGCCTACAAAGAATGTTATCTTCTAATTTGTTTTATTCAAAACCTGAAAATGCTCACTTACATCCCTTTGCTTCTCACTGTCTCAATTGTGTTTAAAAGTGGCACTTAACCGTCACAGTAAAAAGAACAAACGTAATGTAAGGTGTTTTATTATTTTATTGAACAGGAAGCAATACCTTTCATTACGAGAGTTCAATATGCGCTCCGTTTGTAGCTCGAACCACATCTAAGCGGAACTCAAGTCTCACCTCATGCTCTAGTCAGCATGCACTGCAAAAATGTATGCTATTTGGTTTTTCGTAACTTCAAATCGTCAATGTTAGCATTGCTACACTCGCGAACACAAAATATATTCGTAAACCTGGGAAGATTCCTTGTGCAAACAGCATATTAATTGGACGAATTGTTGCTTTTTTATAATTTTTTTAATGTATCAAGGAGTTTTTCTACGCAGTGCATAATACCTTCCCAAAAAAATACAAATTATGACAAGCTTAATTGTTTTGATTTACCTGAGATTGCAATTAGTGTGGGATAATTGAAAATCCTTTACTTGCACAGAAAAAATAAACGAGAAAGGTAAATTCATAACCAATTACTTTGAAAACATTCCGCATAACAAATAAAAATAGTTGAAACCATTTTACGTTTGTGGATCATCTAGAGAGAAAAATATATTATTATTTTTTTCAAACAACTTTTCTCACAGTGCTACGTTCAAACAATGGTGAGACCCAGTATTTTTCAACCTACCCAGTATTTTTCAAGCACGGAGAACTCACCGATTTTTTCCCCTATTATTCAAATAATTATTATCAAGTTATTATTTCGCCCCCTGTATTCAAAATATAACTTGAAATTCATTTTAAATATTTACAGTCAGTCCAATATTTATAGTACTACAATATAAAAAGGGAATTTAATTAACTTATCTCCGAAACCGAACGTATTTTATTCAATGGATAAGGAAAAAGTACCTTCATCATAATAATTCAAATATTTTCATGGAGAAAAGGAATAAAAAAAAACAAGCAATATTTATTCATATAAATGTTAATTTTTTGAAACTTTTCCAGTGTTAGGAAACATTTACTTAGGAAAAAAACAGAATGAAAAAACATGTTTGATAAATGAACTTTATCTCTCAATATTTATTTCTTTTTCTTTAGTATTTTGGAGGGAAGAATACCGATATTTTTTTGCCTTTTGCTTCATAAAAATGTCGTATCATTTGAAACCCGGAGGAAATACATGAAGATAAAAGTTAAGTAATGAGACATTAAAAGAAGTTATTTTTCTGTTGGTTTATGCCTTTTTTTATAACTCTTTTTGGATTTTAACTTTTTTACTAAACGATACTTTGAACGGCGCGTTTATAATTTTTTTTTAATGTTGCGGATTCTATTTTCATGAAATTCGCTGGAACCGTAATCAGAGAGCTGTTTTTAATCTTGTCGCCTGAGACGAGTTGTTTATTCATCTACTCTGACAACAGTTTCAAATTAAGTATTTTGTTGAATCCCCCTCTCCTCAAAAAAAAAAAAAAAAAAAGAAACATTTTATCGTATGTGTATAACAATTCAAAAACTGAATTTTAAAACTGCATAGCAAAAATCGATGTTAAAACACTGGTATTTTTCCTTTTAAATTTAAATATAAAGTCGCATATTTCTTTCATGTTGCGTTTTAACATTCCTTTTTTATGGTTATTTCAAACCCTCACAATTAGTATAATTAATTTTCTTTACAAAGTTTTGGCTTGTCATGCATGTATTTTATATTTAATTTGTTTTAATTAAACTGGATCTCATTTGCCTATAAAATGCAGTCGTCATTAATTATCTAATTTGAAAAACAGCAAGTTTTAAGTTTCAAAGTTATAAAACAGCTCGAAACCTTCTTTTAACTAATTAGTTCTTTAATTTTGAAGAATCCATGCGTCATTACGCTACTTCAAGTTTAATATCAATCGTGGGTTTTCACAAGTAAAAAAGTTCATAAAATTGTTTGAAGTAGTATGAAAATTACATTAAAAGAAAACAAATAATAAAGCTATCAAATATTCCATAACTAATTAGAATTTTAAAATTAGTTGAATTGATAATGAGTTCAATTAATGCATAAAAATAAAAAAAATGAATAACATAAAAAACATAATGAAAGAAATGTTTGTCATTTGGGCTCATTAAAATTTATTTGATGAAAACAGTTTATCCTCAGAACAACCCAGAAATAAAAGATGATTCTATGACTTTTTTTTTTTTTTGACAATTTTTGAAAAATAGCTCATTATTACATTTTTGCGTCATATTAGGTTAGGTTCTTTACGATTTTTTCCAGTTGAATATGCCATTTTGCCTACAGTAAACATTTCAGATCATGTATTATTATTCTGTGTGAAAAATTTTCCATTTTAGTAACTCGAAAACTTAATATTGCATACTTGCGACAACTTAATATTTTATTTGCAAGTATCGCTTCAAGCTTAATGTACTACTCTTCAAAACGGCAGCAAGCGAATTAATTTTAACCGTCTTCAAAAAGGAAGTGGTTATCAGTTCATTATGTACATATGTTTTTTTTTTTTTTCACTGACAGCACCTTAACTAGTGTACCGATTTTGATGATTATTTTTTTAATGGATAGGGGATAGCTCAACTTAGGTCCAATTACTTTGTTTGACCAAACTTGTTCTTTAGAAAAAAAGTAAGGTCAAAAAACAGTAAATTTTATGCAATTTCCCTATTTAGTGGTTAAAGATAAAACCCATTGTTACAAAAGTTTGGTGCCATACAACTGTAATATAAATAGTAATTGTAGTCATAATTTTGAATGAAGGCTTCTCTGAAGCAAGCATAAGTTTCTTCAGTGTCATTGCTCTAAAGTGGGGGTAAACCTAACCTGTAAGCGAGATAATGCAGTGATTAAGATCTACTTAGCCTAAACAATGCTACTAGGTTAGGTTTGCCTCAACTATAGTAGTACTTTATCATTATCATCTATGCTAATAACAGATAATCTGGGCTAAGTAAGGAGATAGAGGATTGCATCACAAGCAACTTGTTGTATGTTGTGAAACGTAAATTAGTTAGGTAAAACGTAATATTTTTTAATGGTTATAATTAAATTAACACACAAATGAATTCCAGAGAGGAACTGAAACACATTTTTAGATCCATTCGCTTAAAGTTTAAGGCGTTTTTATACTTTTATTTTTTTTAGTATGAAGCATTTTTATTAAAAAAATAAGGTGAAGATTCGTGATGGTAACTTCTTACGATTTCTGAAATCCATTTATACTAAAAAGAATGAAATAAAAAAATTTTGAAAAAAAAAATAGAACTGACTTTAAAATTGCTCTAAAAAGTGAGAAGTATTTTTATTCTTTAAACATCATCGATAATAGTTTTAAACATAATTTTTGAAGTCGGCGCAAAAACGATAGATAAAATCATTCACAGCCGTAACTCAACAACAACTATAAATTTAACCAGACCCAGTTTCATCACTACCACATACAGTATGCATTGTGACAGCATATTTGAGGATAAAATTATTTTTAACTTTTTAGAGCAATTTTGAAGTCTTTTTTTTTTCAAAATTGTTTTTATTAAATTAATAGTAATTTTACTCTCTAAACCCCATAGATAATACTTTTAAACATAATTTTTGAAGTCGGCGAAAAAACAAAAAGTAAAATCCAGTCTAACCGTGCTTCATTCTTTTTTTTTTTTTTCAGAAAATAATCCAAAGTTAGGAACGAGATATTAAATTCGTTAGTCAAATATGCTGTCATCAATGCATAATGTATGTGGTACTGGTTAAATTTATCGTTGTAGTTGAGTTATGGCTGTGACCCTAATTTTGGTTAGTCGTTCCTAACTTTCGATGATTAGTTACTAACAAAACTTTTGTGTACGGGTAATATTATAGCTGCATAGACGATTTCTAAATTTGCCACGAAACATAAACGCTTTTACTTGTTTTTCGTTGGATTCGCTTTAAAAGTTTTTAAGTCTCATGTGTAATAGGAAATAAAGATTATTAAATGCTTTACAATATAGTTTTAAGTTACAAAACATGTAGAGTACACAAAAGATTGGATAACGTGCAAGAGAGTATTACATCAAGAAAGGAACGACAGCAAAATTCAAAAATTTTAAACGAAATTTTCAGTAACATTCAATAAGTTATGTTATCAAGTTTTTAAAATGTGATTTCTGTTATGATACTTCTTCTCTCGAGACGCTGCTTTTAGATAGCGGGTTCACACAGGCAGTAAGTACGAAGTCCTTCCGCATCTTTTAATCCTCCTCATATATATAATAGCCAAAATCACTGAACGAGTAACGCTCCGACGTCACCAGTAATGAAGTTATTTAACTACTTTGGAATGGAGAATGTTATTGAATTGGTATGTATTTTTACTTGAAAATAGCTGAGATTCTTGATTTTTTTCTACTGCTGCTAATTTTTTAGAATGAAAAAGAATTAATATACTTCGACCTCGCTAATTTTGCCATTAAAGAACAATTACCCAAAGTTTTGCGACCCCAAATTTCAGCAATCAAAATGTCCCCCAAACAGGCAGTTGCTTCATTCAAATGAAGCAGTGATTTTCTAGTTAATAAGAAAAACAGTACTGAAATAATAAGATGTTTTTTAATTATTAATTCTTAATCACTTAAAATCAACGAAGTTGAATTCACTTTTGAAAGCAAATTTACTTTTCCTAGAATATTTTGGTGCATTTTGTATGCAAGCAATACATGTTCAGGCCCCTTTTTTGTCTTAAAACGTAAGAATCCCTATAAGTTTCAGGACAGAAAATATATATAATTTAGCTTTGCGGAAGGAAAAAAGAGTTGACTCATATGTTTGGGAAACTTAAATCAAACTCAAGTGTTCTCTTCGTTCAAGTAGAAAGACTTCAACGTATGATCCTTTTGCTGCTTCCATCGGTCAAAACCAACCAAAATTCTTTTATAAACCAAAGCATATTAGCTTAGTTAATATATCTTTTATAAAATAACCATTTTCTTTAATAACATGATTAAAAAACGTGTCAAATATTGATTGAAACTTCTAAGACTGTGAAATAAAGGTAGCTTTATGACCGGCGAACACATAACCAGTTTCTCAGATTCATAGATATAGATTAACTATAAAACCATATACTCTGGAAGAAAATTTCAAAATGTCATTCCCGTTTAACGCTTCGGGATTTCATTGGTTTCCACCAGTTTCATGTGAAGACTAACATACTTGTGAGAAGTTTCCTGAATCACTACATGTTTCATGAATGCAGGCTTCCCACTGTTTCGAAAAACATTATTAGCTACCGGTGTGAAGTACACTCAGCTTCTTTAATAGGTTTTACGCCTTCAGCTCATTTACGATCTCTCTATATTGAGCCTCAAAAAATAGCAAAATATAGTCTTTGGAAGCAAATAGCTTTGCAGAAATTTCAGGAAAATAAGCTAATTATAATTTAACTTGGGTAAATAAGAAAGGGGCTAAGCTATTACAATAAACATATCCCAATTTCTTGACGTTCCCTGATTTATTGGGAATGTTTCTGAATTTTTCGGAAAGATTCGAGGTTAATTTCAGGAAGGCTTGGCGGACAACGTTCCTGTTTTTTGCCAAATATATTACTAGAAGAAATAAGTAACACAGACTGCCCATTATTTATCAAGAACGTTCCTGATTTATTTTACAATGTATAATAATGTGGTACAGTGCAAATACATAAAATCATTCCTTATAAACTCTTATGCAGTGAAGAAGAAGAATATGGACGTAGGTGTGGTTTTCCCAGAAAAAAAATTAATCCAAATGTATTTGTTGAAAAATGATTTAATAATTCTGTTTTTCACTTTGCAAAAAAAAAAAAAAAAAAAAAAAAAAAAAACACATTTAAAATAATATATGGTTATATTTTAGTGAAATTTTCAATTGGACATACTCAGTTTGATTCGACCAGCTACATTATGAAAAAATAATAATTGTAATAACAGTCTTGAAAATGCATGTGACAACAATGGATTGAAAGTGTACTGAAAATTGTAGTTCAGCAAAGGGTAAGTAACGTTTTAGAACGAAGACATAATGATATAAATCAAAACCTAGCACGGTCTTGGGAGATTTTGATACATTCATTTAACGAAATGAATTTAGAAACACAAGTAGCGAACTAAAAACATGTTCCGCGTATTTTTTCTATTTACAGTTGTCAAAAATGTTTCCTTTCCCTTTTTACTTAATGGAAAAGTATGTGACAGACAAATGCTTAATTCATAATATTAATATATTTATTCAAAATGTCTCACACGTTTCCGAAAAGAAAAAAATCCCTCAGCTTACGGAATTCAAATTCGGAAGAATGTTTCGTGTCAGTTAAATGCTCCGTAACTCATATCTTTTATCGTAAAACATTTACATGCGTAGAATGAGAAATATAAATAAATATTTTTCTTTCAGCTTTACTGTCGGCTCTGACAACAGTTCAAATGCAGATTTATATCACACGTTTACCTGAGACTCAAGAAAAACGCATTACTAAGAGCATAGAAAGTTAAAAAAAGAAATGTGTTTCTTTTGAACATTTTGAAAAGTTTCTGGTCTGTATGGTAATTTAAATCTTGCAAAAACACTAAGTGTTTTTGTCGCAACAGTCTTGACTTGCTAAGTTAACATCAGTGCATTTTAAAATGTTTTGATGAATATTTTTACTTTTAATACTTTATTACAAGATTTTACTTTTTGACCTTTAATAGTTAGTTCGTTGTTTAAATCGAAAAAAAAACTTTTATCAAACAATTTGAAAAGCTCCTTTTTTTGAGTAAGGAGAAATACCAATATTTTAAAGTTGATTCTTTCAAAATCTGCACTATCGAGTATGAGGAAACTTCACTTAATCATCACAGACCATAATTTACTTGTTTTTTGTGCCTATCCGTGACTGAAACCTAAACTATTTGTCCTAATTTTTCCTAATAAGAAAATCAGTATCAATAGTTCAATTAACTGAAGTATTTTAGAAAAGGTTTCATCTAATGTAATTTGTTCTCAGCTATTCAATTGAGCAAAACATGGGAAAAAAAAAAAACACTGTTCCGTTTAGTTCTGCTAAAAAAGCTCCTATGTAAAATTAAATTAAATATTTAAAAATTTTGAATTTTGTAATAAAATATTTTAGTTAAGTTTTAGTGGAGTCTTCTCAATGGCACGTATTGGTATCAAACAAAAACACAAACTTTCTTATTTTTGGGTGCACCTTGTACTCCAAACTCGTGTTTTAAAAGGTGATTCGCAGACCGTTCGTGGTCAACAGAAAGAGTTTAGTGAAACGAGAATTTTTTTCATATGTATTTCATGATGTTACAATATTTCATAATCTTCTATTATTTCCAACGTCATCTCCAATTACAGTTTTCATCGCACCCTGTAATGCAATAACAATGCATTCAATACTAATACGGCAATTAATGTGTCAATAGTGTCATAATGACACAAGAGTTCATGTAGATCCTTGCCCTTTAAAATCTTACTGCGCTCAGGGACTCTCGAATTAACTAAATTAATGGAATAATTTCGAATTGTAAGAACCCAGGTGCTTCCATCTGGTGGGAAACTGGGCATCAAAATCGTCACCACATTACATTAGCACCTAAATGACGGACCACAAGGGCACCACTAACAGCTCCATTTTGAAGAAAGGAAAACAAAAAAGGAAACGTCCAACATCCAGCCCAAGGCATTCACATTTGAATTTTTACTTCGTGAATTCAAATTATATTTTCTGCAATCACGAAGTGCTATAGGATCCTACTCGTTAGGTTTCTTGTTTCTACAAATGGAATGGAATGGCAATATAGAAGAAATTCGAACTCATCAAATTATCTGGACTCGACCGATACATCGTACTGGCCGATGCATCGGCGCAGATGGTTTAAAAATATAGCCATTGGCATTGGCATCGGCGGCCGATGCTAACATAGAGAAAACATCGACCCATCGGTCTTGAAAAACATCTAAATGCTGATGTGTGGCCGATGTTTTTTGCAAAAGGAGGGGGAAAAACCTAACTTTTATTTGTATAATTTTTACTGCATAGTTAAAAGTAAGTGGATCATAGGGCCCGAAGTCAGGGAAACACCAGTTTTGAATTTCGGAGCATGTCAAATTTTGAGTCACTACCGAAATTTCCAAACATGCATGGCAGACACTATGTTGAGAGTGTTACGAATTTGATGCTCTTGAATTGAAATAATTACCACATATATTAACATGTTAATCGAGCAATTTTGTACAAAAAACGAGGTTCCTATGCCGGGAGATAAAACTTCCAAATTTTTCTTTTTCTGAAAAGAAATCAAAAATCTCGATATTTTCCCGGTTTTAAACTTAATTTTGTTAACTTATCATTAAAGAACTAAATACCCTCATATTCTGACATAATCTGGAGCTTAATTGAAGACTAACTGCAGCAAAAGCTAGTTCGTGAGTGCGAGAAATGCTGAATTCAAGGTTTGTTACTAGAAAAATTTCTGGCATCAGCCTTGTCAGATCTTGATATTATACTGACGGCGTCAATATTGAAGTGTTTTATAATGCATACAGGTTGCGTAAAGATTAAAAAGCAATATTGCAATAACAATACGTATGCAACAGATGAAACAAAAAACTAAACATGAAGACATAAAACGAAAAACGAATGTTTGAAATAATATTAAGCACATTTATTTTTTAAAATTTTGTTCTTTGTTTCACATTTGTTTAATCTAAATGTCATATATTGTCCGTTTTTTTACTAGAAGGCACTTCGCCACGCCTCCTCAAACGTAGAGTCCCATTTTACGCGGGGGGGGGGGGGGGATCGGTAAGCAATCCACCCGCTTCTAAATTAGACAAAACCAGACATCCTTAACTTGGGCGTGCATTTTAATGTGCAAAAAAGTCTTAGTGTTCTTTACATCACTTGCTTCACTTGTCTGATGTCATTTTAGTTATTCTTACGTTTTAAAAACTGCTGCTTTTGCAACAAAATGCAATGCTCCGAATATGCCTTCTGCCAAAAACAGCGAAATAGAATCATCGAATACCACGTGACGAGGGAGGAGTCAAGTGCCTTCTCCTGAAAAACGGACAATACTTCCTCTTCATAATGGCACTGCAAAATTTTGCAAATAATTCTTACTGCAAACATCTAATCATTTAAAATGTTATTGCTAAATTTTGCGCCTCCTTGGGGTGCGACAGAGCGCAGCGTAAGAATCTAGGGTGAAAGAAAATCAGTTAAATAAAAATTTCTTTTAAAATACTCTCTTGGCAGTATTGCACGAGTTTCAACATGGTAAAAATAAATGCAAGAGTCAAACTTTTTATGTGCATACAAACATGCCACATCAAAACGGTCCTCCTCGAAAACCATGCAAATCTCAAGTTACGTTTTTGAGTCCGATTGTGCTAACCCAAGTGCTTCCCTACAACCAATTTTTAATGCAACATCAATATATGATATGGAAACTATTTTGCATATTTCGCATTCAGTGGCGGCTCACGCGCGATATTTCTACAAAACATCATTCCATAAAAATTCCGCAATAGATTGCTTTTAAGCATACGTGTTGGTTATGCAATTCAAATGTGTTATTTCCTACCAAACAGAAAACCCATCTTCTTTTGCATGTGAATCAACTAAGTCGCAAATAATGTATATTCCGTGGAATGTATTTTTCTAAAAGTAAAATCAGTATGTATTTTATGAAAATTGAAGTTAAGCAATGTATATTTCAAAAACAAGACGGGTCCAAAGGATCTAACTAATTTTTGAAGTAAACAAAAATGATTTTCAAAGATAATTATTTGAGATGCTTCCTCTCGTAGAAAGAAAGCGTAAACTATACAATGAAAGGATTTGATATTTATGACAAAACTTGGATGATTCGGAATATTTTTGTTAGAAGTTAAAGTATCCATGTTTTGAAACATCAAGGTTCTAAAACTTCTATTTTATTTTTCTATATGCATAAAAATGGATGCTTAATCGTGTATGTGTTTGTGTGTATGTTCCGCATACAAATCCACAGTTTACGTCAGGTTTTTACCAAATTTGGCACATATGTTCTTTGAAACAGAGGAATTCACAAAGGAATTTTTTTCTGAGTCAGTTTGTGTCGGATCTTTGCTAAATTAGGCAAACACATCCTATGATGCTCAGGAACTCACATGGTGGATAGTCTTCTTATGGGAGGCGAAGCCCTTTACCTTTATACAAATCCACTGTTTACGACGGAGCTTAGCCAATTTTTTCACAGAGGTCCTTCAATGCTCAGGAATTCCCATTGGGCTTTTTCACCCCACTATGGGGATTTTTCGACAGATAATCAGTGAAAAAAGAATGTTTGCGCTTGTTAATAACAATGGCTAAATTTTGGAATCTTCAAATAATTTTAAGAGGTCTAAATTAAATGTTTTGAGTCATAAAATTGCTCTTCTCTACACGCTGACGGGAAATTTCCCATTATTTTTTTCTTTTGTTTCAGCCTGATTGTTGAACATGCGTCACTTAACAGAACTTTTATACTCGAAGTAGACCGTGCTGGCCGCGCTACACAGCTAGTAATAAATAAAATAGTAATAGCTAGTAATAAATATAATTGACTATTGTATTTATTTATTTGTTACTAGCTGCGTCGACCGGCTCTGAACGGTTTACCTCGAAAATAAAAGTTATGTCAAGTGACGCGTGTTTACAATCAGGCTTGAACAAAGAAAGCATTATCAGAAAACAACATTTGAAAAATGAATTTGAAGACAACTGCAATCATTAAAATTACATTCACAAAATACATGTAAATGAATTCAATGTGTCTAACTTTATGGAGTTATGCGATGAAATTTACGGCAGAATTTCTTTTGCGTGACAAAATATTCCCGACGGTTTGAGAAGGGTCATGACCTCCATGACCCCTTCCTTGTATCCACCACTGATAATAGTCCAGTACAAACAATTTTGATCATTCCAATTTGTTTTTATTAACTTCTTTAATCTTGATGATCTTTAAAATCTGTAAAATAAAGAATTATCTCTTTTAAACATAACATCGCTTTGTCTCTGGTGTTTCATTTTAATTTTAAAGAATTAGTAGTTTTTTAAGCCAAGTAAAAATTCAGAACTCTTTAAAGTATTACTTAGTTCTAAAAATCAAAGAGCTAGTTATTAAGATTAAATTTTGTCCCCATTCTCAAGATTACTCAATCTTTGGCGCGTAGGTTTCTATCGGGATAAAACAAACTCTTTAACTAAAGCAAACATTCTTTCCTAAAAAAAACTTGCCAAATATTAACATAATAAGACATTTAAATATGCCGAGGTTTTTAAACTATGGTCATACTTATTTCGACTTTTTTTTCACACTGTGGATGTTTCATCTTAATTCTGTCGAGAAAAAGGAATGCAAAAGGATTAAGTTGTAAATCATTGATAAAATATGTACGCTTTAAGCATCACTGCAGTGGTTTTACTTAGTTTTGTAATTTCAAATCTTAGCTTTTATTGCATTTAGAATTGCTTACGTAGAATATATTTCTCAGAATATTGATCACAACCTCAATTTCATTGCAATTTATCTCCGAATCTTCCATTTTCTGTACATATGTATCATTATTTCCCTATGGTTTCAAACTGTTTGCCGAATGATTTACACGTTTTAAAGTATTAAAAAACTTCTCACTTTGTTTTCACTTGGAATTATGTAAAACTCCTGGCCAATAAACTACAAAGCAAGTCCATGGTACGTTTATGTTATATGACATTTGACGGTGACAATGGCAATCAAAAAACATTTAAGTAAATCAATTGAAAGCGGTTGCAAGCGAAACTCCAAAAAAAAAAAAGGGATTTAGTTGTTGTTGTTGTTGCAAATGCCGTTGCAGGGTTTTTATGTTGAATCTGCCCTTGTGGCTTCTTCGACTCGCACTTTGGGGACCATTTTGGTGTCGAATAAAAATAATTTAGCCGAATTTCAGTTCTTTATCTCAAACAACCTTCGAATTTTTCAAAAAAAAATTTTTTTTTGATTTTATTTATATTTTTTCATAGTAAAATTCAGAATTAATGAATGATAATTGTTTCCCTTATTCTTAGGAATAAAATACATGAAAAATTATCATACTCATAATTTTTAAACGAAAAGCCTATTTTTAGCAACGGAAATAAAATTTAAATATTTTTTTTCAATGCTTTTCTGAAAAGTATCACGCACCAAATTTTGTTCAAAAATGTCTTTTATACTCCTCTTCACTCAGGAATGTTTTCCAATTTTTTGAAGTGATGGAACAATACGAAAAAAATTAAAAGGGGATTTTTTTTCATAATTTTATTAAATCCATGATATTCGAATGAGTTCTAATAACGTCTATAACAACGACTCTCAGTAGTCCGACGGACTGGTACTGGTCCGCAGAAAATTTCACCGGTCCTCAGAGTTTTTTGTTCTTTCTCGTTAAAAAAATTTATTAAGTAAACTAAAGTACAAAATATAAATGATCATAGTAAAAATATGAAACAATATCCTTGACAAAATTTTCTACTCAAATTACTACTTAATATTCTAAGGGTCGGAGTTGATCTTTTTCTCTTCGAGTCTATTTCTGCCCAGGCTGCAGAGTCAGATTCGAAGTTGGAATGATTTCGGGGACAAGAGTTGGAATCGGAATCAAATGACCTAAAACTCTAGAAGTTGCAATTGGGAGTTGGAAATTTTCCCAGCAACTCCACATTCCTGGTTAAAACTTTATACTTTTTGAATTTACTCCATTTTGATTCAGTCATACAAGAGTCACACAGGGGGTAAATGTTACTATGTGTATGAAAAGCATCAGGAGGCGTTTCGGAAAACTAGAATTATTTCAGATACTTCTATAATGCTTCAAAGTCTTCAAAGTACATCCCTTGAGCGCCGACACACTTTTGCCAGCGACCTTTCCACTATTCGAAGGTAGGCAGATTCCAGAAGCGTGAGAGCTTTTTTGACAGTACTCGTAGTGACTGTCCCACGGCGTTGGCGGTGTCCTCTGAGTGATGATTTCACTTTTGGAAAAAGGAAATGGTCTGTTGGTGCAAAGTCGGGACTGTAAGTTGGTTTGAGAATCATTGAAATGCTGTGCTTCGTCAGGTTGTCGGTAACCATGAGTGGTGTGTACTATCATCTTCTCAAGACCAATACGATCTGTAATCTCACGCACATTCAACCGGAAGTCTAAATTCAGCAGTTTCACGCACACTTTAGCACGTTATCGCCGGTTCGTGACGTCGACGGCAGTCTATAAAGCAAATCCACCAGGATCTATACTCACCTTAAGTTTCTCCGTAGGCACAAAGGAAAAGGGTTTTTGAGCGATTCAAAACTGAACGAAAATTTATTCAAATCGAAAAGATATTCTCTATACATGTTCAAGAGCTTTGTCCGACTAAGTTTGTTTGAAGCAAACCTAACCTTAAATTCAGGATTTATATTTGCGTTAGATTTCCCCGAAAGTGTTATTGCTCAGTTTTTTGAACTGTAAAATATTTAACAAAACAATTTTAAATCAAAAATACTTATTCCATACATATTCTGAGCTAAGATCTTTCTCCGACAAACTTTATTTGAATCAAATTCGCCCTTAAAGTACAAAATTTATATTTGTGTTAATTTTCTCCGTAGGCGTTAGTATTAAGTTTTTTTGAACAGTTCAAAATTGAACGAAAAACTGTTCAAATCAAATAGCGAAATATGGTAATGAGGTGTTCTTGCCGAGATAATTGGAACATAAAAAATTTTGCTCGAAACGGACCCTTGGGGGAGGGGCCGCAGACAGACAGACACACACATTTCCCTCCAATACAAAACAACTTTCCAAAGTAATTTTGTACAAATTTTCAAGGCTGTAGGTGCTATGGGGTCTCCTGGCTCACGCGCACCAGACTTCCTTCCAGAATTTCTTTGAAACCGTACTTTTATCTTTTCTTTTTATCTTTATCTTTATCTTCTTTACTAATAATAAAGCGGAAAGTCTCTCTGTCTGGATGTCTGTAGAATGTCTGTGACGCGCATAGCGCCTAGACTGTTGGCCGATTTTTATGAAATTTGGCACAAAGTTAGTGTGTTGCATGGGGGTGTGCACCTCAAAGCGATTTTTCAAAAATTGGATTTTATTCCTTTTCTATTTCAATTTTAAGAACATTTTCCGGAGCAAAATGATCATAAGATGGACGAGTAAATTTCGAAATTATCATGACGTGGGGAGAGCGAATGAACATAGCCAATTGGCGAGAAATTCGTCATCCGTTTTTTGTAAATGTACAGTCGAACCGAATGACCTTTTAATTTGCAACTACGGGCAAAGCCGTGCGGGTACCTCTAGTTTACTATAAAGAGTTTATTGAAAAATATTAATTCAACTTTTTCAGATAAGTATTCTGGTCTCAAAGTATGTTTTTGCCAAATGTTACATACATCTTTCGTTTTTTAAAGAATTTTTATCATCTCGGATCTGAGGAAGAATATTATGATTCATTTTGACTCATTCGTTTTCATAACACGCTAAGTAGAAAATTTTTCTTTTCAATCTGAGCTTACAGTACTCAGAAAATCAATCATAATTTTAAACAGAACCGAAATGACAAGTTTTTCTCGTATTTCGACATCTAAAATTTTTATAAATGCATTCTAGCGTTTCTCTTTCTCTCTCTTTTTTTGTTCGTTTTAAAAATGGCAAAGCTTTTTATGTAATTAAGAAAAGGAGCTTTAGTTTTACGGATGAATGATGCTTTGGAAATGTGTTAAAAAATACAAATGCATTAATCGTATAGTATTTGAAAGTAACTAAGTTAACTGTTTTTATGGTTCATTTATTTATCTATTTTATTTTATTTCACTTTTAGAATTAAAGTTAACACTAACAGATTTTTTTATACTGTAAAGAAATAATGGTTGGGGGCGGGGTCGCCAAAAGATCCGAGAAACGAATTTTTTCGCCTATTGATAACAAACACTGAATTTTTGGCATGAAAAAAAATCCAGAGAGGTCAAAATTTGTTTTGAGTCATATATTTGCTCTTTTCTACACGTTGGCGGAAAATTTTGCACTTTTTTGAGCAATCGCGATTGCTTATTGCTTTTATTTGACTGTTTTGAGGTCCTATCATTTTATTTTCCCTCCAGCACCCTCTGCAGCATCGCCGTCGATCGGCTACTCACGATGCTGCTCCTATAGCGAAAACAGTGTCCAGGTTGCGTCCATATACTACACACACGCGCATACATACACAACTGCACACACACGCACGCGCACACACAAATACATACACCTACACATACATACACAAATACATACACACACAAACACATACACACAAACACATACACACACAAACACATACATACACACGCATACATACAGACACCTACACATACATACAAACACCTACACATACACACCTACACACAACTGCTCACACACTCATCACACTCATGCCTACACACAACTACCCACACACTCATCACACTCATACCTGCACACAGACACAGACACAAACACACATGCCTACACACACATACCCCCTACACAAAAACACACAACACACATATCCCCCCACACACACATAAACACACATGCCTACATACACACACACACTCGTGATTGCGAAAAGCATAATTTGAATTCAAGAGGTCAAAATTCAAATTATCTTTTTTCTTTTATTTAAGCCTGATTGCTGAACATACATCAATTTACACAATTTTTATTTTCGGTGTAGACGGTGCAAAGCAGGGAAACGTAGCTAGCAACTTGCACAAGTATTACAATTCATAAGCGCCGTTTAGGAAAGCAACAGAATGTCCAATATATTTGCAAAAGATGCTCCTCAAGAGTGCTGAATTGTATTGTGAGAGTGCTGCAGTATTTTTCCTTAAACATTTTTCTGCTAACTGCTCCACTGCATTTTCATAAAAAACTTAATCCTTCCATGACTTTTCCTAAATAATCATCCCGTTTAATAATGTAAGATTTCAAGAGCATTGATTTTTTTTTTTTTTTTTTGAAACACAAACTAAAGGGTGCAAACTAAAATGAGGGCTGTTGCCATTTTGACCGTTTTTAGAAAAAAACACATGCAAATGTGTTTAATCGTGCTGAAACATAGCAGAACCGACAAAATATAGAATATAACATTGCAAGAACTTGAAGCATTTATAATGCTTTTGCACAAAGCATTAGTCGCTAGTTTCTGAAATGCAAATGAAACAGCAATGGTTATTTTAAGGGTTTAAAATAAAAATTAAATGTTTCGGTATACATCCTTAAAATCTCTGCACCCTTTAAATAAAATGCATTAATTCTAAATATATTTATTTTTAACTAATTTTTATAAATGTACAACATTATGTCAGGAACTATGCAGATTTCTTCTAAGGAGTCAAAATGACCCTCGCCGTATTTGTAGGTATACGAAGATCGTCGTAATTCTAGTGTTAATGTTTTGTGAACAAAAAGAGAAGCATTAAAAGTTTCAAAAAAACTCAGTAATATACTACGAAGGATAAAATACGAGCATGTTTTTTTTTCTTCAAGATCTTGAAATGGATACATAAATCATCAGCGAAGTACATGCCGGAGAATACTAAACAGTACTTTGAAAAATGTTTCCAAGCTAAACAAAATGCAAAATGATATTTCAGGACACACGCTTGCGGAGGAAAGAATGGATGCTTTAATGTGAAACTATGAGCTTTATAGGAAACTATATTTATCTTCGTTATAAAGATATTCTTTTGGGGGAAATAAAAGTAAAGGAAGAAAATCATTGCAGTCAAATCTTGAAAATTATGAAGTTATTTACTTTTACTTTTTATTAACCATAGCGAGCACAAGAACATGTATCTATACATTTTGCAAAAACATTTATTCTTAGATACATGCCTTACAGTATTAGGAGGAGGTACATTTGAAATTTTTGTACTTAATTAATGTTTTTTTTTTTTCCTTTATTCTTTTTTGTTTCTGACCGCAGGTAAAGGAGTTTACTTTTGCGTGTGCAAAAGCGAAGTTTTGACATAATTTTATTTTATTTTTTTTTTCTACTTTTATTTTTTCGACTATTTGGACCTGTTTCTTTTTAAACTAGAACAGTTTATAATGTACAAGATGTTGATAAAGTCTTGCAGTTGCAAAGTACTGACAAGTACAGCACAAAAAAGAATCATTTGAAGAAACTACTTCCAATTTATTTATTTTTTTCATTTATTTTTATTTTATTTATTTCTTTACTTTATCCTATTTATTTATTTGTTAATTAATTATTTCTTTTCCTTTTTTTTTCTTTTTTTTGACTTCTATCACAAAAACCTTTTTCTGAATGTTAATACACTTCTATGTGGGCACTTCATGTTTGTGTGTTGCATAAAACATAATAAAGACAAAACGGTATCATGCCACTGATTCGAGCAATAACTTTTCAGGTAATAGCAGCTTAATTACTAAGATTATGGTTGATTGCTCAACCAGAGTGAAACCTCTATGTCAAAATTTCTCTAGAAAATCAGCTTCGTTTTCTTCAAATGAACTTTTTAATGTGGTGCAGCTGTTTCTAAAACTGCCTTCATTAAGGTGGTTCTCTTCCATGATTTGTTGCCCGATATCCCAGAATACAATTACAACAAAAGTAAATTATGCCAGATGAACACAGTAAAATTAGACATTATTTATTCACTGGCTACAGCAGTGGTTGAAATTACTTATAGAAATGCATGCATTGAAATGTATCTGAATATGTTCTTAAAAGCCTTTTCCGCCATTCATAACGACATTTTTTTTTATTTGAGTTACTTTACGAATAAGCCAGAGGGTTTACCTGCTTAATCAATATGAAAAAGCAGGCAAAGAGACATCATTGAAAGCATATGTATAAGATACAGAAATGAGGAACTAGTGTTCACTTGCTAATCGGGTATTAAATGAATAAAATTGAGCAAAAATCTATTCTTCTGATATAAGCTTTAACAACAAGCTATCAATTTCAAAAGCTTATGGCATATTTAAGGATACAAAGAATTACATATCTTTTAAATGCGATGTCATCTTTACTAAGAAGATTGCCTGCGCAATGTGTTTTATAATGAGATACTTTCTTCTTGAGAAATAACCATGCATTTGGTATTTCATTTAGGAAAATAGCAGATGTTTTTAGTTCCGTGCTTACGGTCAAAGATCTTAAGGCTGGAAGCAAAACTGTTGTACAAACCTACAGTGGTTTTCGGAAATTACGTTATTGAAACATATTGAAATGCATTCGAACTCGTTTACTTATAATGTTTTATTTATGTCGGGGGACTCGGTGAATTTGTGCTCAAAGATCCCATTTGTATGCTTTTATAGGTTTAAATCTCTAACATTGTTTGATATAAGATGTTCGACATTACTTACCTTTCTGCTTTTTCGATAATAACTTGTTTTTCTCCTCATTCATTTTTTTTTCTATCGCAGTTCTTTTCATTCTTATGACATGTGCAAAGCTCTTTAAATAGTTTAGCATCAAAATTCATTTCTAAATGTCTGTACATACATTAGAGGTAAGGTAATTGATCAAAAATATACAGGGTGTTTAAAAAGTCTGACACTCATAACGAAAATTGTTTTAAAAATAAAACTATATAAGATTCATATACATATTTTTTTTCTTTCATTCTTATATCTTCAAGTTTTTCTCTCGCATTAATACAGTAAAAGTTAAATGCGAAAAATTAAAAACTGCCCTTACTGCCAATTCTAATACTGTAAGGAGGGTGGGTGTACAAGGTAATGACCCCTTCACACCTCAAAAAGTCTTGCTGCGCTAGGACTGCCGCAACGTTGAAAATAGTGTTATCTTCTCAGAATTGCGAAAGGTGCACATGTAGAAGTGTATTAACGACGTAAAATAAAAAAAAAACTTGTTTTGATAAGAATCATACCACAGAAAAAAAATCATTGTGACTAAAAGTAAGCTAGGGTAGTAACTCAAGAGTCTGTCGAGTTCTTTTGAACTCCATTTACAATGGATTCCATCTCATGTGAATTTGAGATATAACGATATTGCGGATGGACTGGCGAAAGAGGGCTCTACTATGACCCAGAACAGTGGGGATCCTCTGACGTACCTTGAACTATACTCCAGATGTAAGGCTCCTATAAACAGCTCTTGGAGATGTCCTCCTGAGCATCCATGGCATTTTTGCGAGGATCCTGATGCTTCCCTTGGATCTGAGGGTGACAGGAGAGATCAAACTGATTTGACTCGCCTGAGCACAGGTCATCTAAAAACCCTCATATTTTCCCATGGTAATAGAACTTTCCGAATTTGCACCAAATGTCATACTGAAGAGGCCACTGCACAACATGTTTTTTTTTTTTTGTGTTGGTTTGGTACGCGAGGATCTACTGAAGAGACCTGCTTCTGTCTTGAAGATGATTAAGGCGAACAACCTCATGGATCTGATCTGATTCAGAACAGAGAGATAAATAAGAAGAAGAAGAAAAAGAAGGTATGGGGTTTTTTTGAGGGGGGGGGTGTTAGTTTTGCAGCATTTCCGTGTATTTATCGTAAAAATTAATCTGTGCAGAGAGTGTATGATGATATGTTGCATCTGAACTAAAATTTTAATTACCAGTATAAAGAAGTACACCCGTTTTAGCAGCAAAATGACGGGTGATCGGCTAATAAAGTTGCTTATATCATCTGGCAATAAGTTAAACTACTATTTCCGACGATCAAAGTCGAATTTGAGTGTTATAACGATACGTATGAAAATGTTGTAGCTACAAAAGATAACCGCCAGGCAAATAAGCTTGAAATTGCTGCAAATGGAGCTGAAAGGAATTAGCTGTCTGATTGCTGATGAATTGATTGGGTTTAGTGTTTGGAGACTGAGTTTTTGAGATAACAACGAAAAAATAAACTACGGGGCAGCCTTAACATGAACCAAAATGTAGGTAAATGTAGTTATCTATGATATTAGATGACGCAAGGCAAACTAAGATGTGAAACACGATAGGGGTTATAAAGAGCAGTTAATAACTCCTAATGTTATTAAAGCAAGAACTTATTTAAAATATTTTCTGAAGTTATGACGCTCGAACGAAAATAGAGTATGTCTAACCACTAATGGCATAAATGGTTGGAATATTTCACTCAGTTTTCCATAATCAGCAACATATTTTCAAACAAAGATATTTATATCGTCAATTTAACGAATCATTGAAGTATAAGATAAATAATCATATTAAAAGTATGTGTAATGAGTACATTGTGTTTCTCAAAAAATATCTGTATATGGCCATGAAAAGTATTAATTTAATGAAGTTTAAACAAACAATCGTTCCGTCTAATTTTGTTAAGCGTACAAAACCGGCATTCGACGAGCATAGCGAGTTTTTAATGAACCGCTGCACAAGTCGTGCATTAGTGTGGCATATATGTACTCTACCGGTACACAAATCAGTGCGCAATGGGGTCGTTTCCAAAATTTAAAAGGGTTTGTTTTTTTTTCTGAAAGAGCATGCTTAAAAACAAAGGATTTGACCCTTTTTTTTTCGTAATATGACAAAATTTATTTTATTTTTTTAAATTATTTTAGTCGGTCTGCAGATTCAATTTCATTTTTTACGCTTCTGAACATGACATCACAAGTGATAAAATGTCATCCACTGTTGCCATTTGCGCAGAGTGCAATATTTAATTCGCATCTTTACTCACATGTACTGGAAGCGATATGGTTAGTAGCAAGCGTAGAGTGCAATATTTAATTCGCTTCTGAATTATCATAACCTAGAAACGAGGTAGACAGCAAGTGTAAGCATTCACTTGTGACGTCATAAAGACCACGCCTTGTTTGACAAATTGGACATTTTAAAAAATTAATTAAAATTTAAACGCTTTGAAAATAAAAGATTTTTCTCGCTCCATGTTTTTTTTTTTTTTTTTTGCTCATTCTATTAACTTTAGTGACTAAAAGTAGTACTTTTGACTGATGGAAACAACTCCATTATTTCCGTTTGCGGATTGCGCACTGAATTGTGTCTACTTATAAAATTGTTTCAACCATACGGCTACAACCAGGAAGAAGGGTATTTTTACTCCATTATTCCTAGATCTGTCATTTGGTTTGATAATATCCTTCTAAGTTTACTAACTATTTTCGATTTTAGTGCGTTTCTAAACAGACTAAAAATGCTTTACCTTTCAAAAGATAATCGTTTCAAATATAGCTCTAATTATTAACGTATAATGGGTTCAAATTTTTCAAAAAGAAGCTGGAACTCCTAGCGTTTAATAGCCATTTTTCCGCCTAGAAACTGATACTTACTATTGCGTGTAATCGGTGGTAGGACAGTACTTACGTAATATAATACGAGTACCTAAGTTCTGGCCAAAAAATGTTTTAGAAGGGAACTATACGGAGTTAAATTTCAGAAAATCTAAAATGCTAGCCAAGGAAATGAAAAACAAACTTAAGCCTCTTTAAAATATGTTTCATTTTCCCATCGTATATAGTGATTTGCTTTTTAGATAAAAATTTCTTGTAGCTATTGATACGGATATTTTTCCACTAAAAAGTTTAATGGAGAAAAAATCACATTTTATGTAATTTGCTTCCTATTTTGATCTATAAAAAAACCCCTAAAAGAGCAACTAAGCTAAAATACTTGTTGTGGGTTATTCTTTGATAAAAAGCTAGTTCTGAAATAAACTCTTTTTTTCATTCAAAATTGGTTAGTAAGCAGAAAACTAGAAACATAAATAAAGTTTATGATGTCTTAAAAAAAATCGCACGGAATAAATTCTTATCAGCTCATATAAACCAAATTCTTTTGAATTCTTCTTAAATCTAATAACGTTCGAGAACTAACTTAAAAATCTACAGCGTGTTCCCGTTTAACCTACAAAACATTTTTTTTTCACAATCTTTAGTTATAGATGCATATTTCCAATTGCAAAAATTTTCAAAATAAGGTGCAGAATTAAGGTATTGAAAGTTTTTAAGCGAAAAATAAAACTAGTGAAAAAACACGAAATCTAACTTTTTATACTGACTCTACGTCCCATAACTTATATTCACTCTAAAAACTTTAAGCATATTTTTTTACAACAGAGAAAATAAATATGTTTAAGTCACTTACTACTCAAATTTGAAATGTTTTTTATTTTTTTTACATTTCAATGTTCACTCACGTCAGCATATCAGAACACGAATTTTTCGTGAAAATTTTAAATGAGTCTTGTGAGAATATGAACTACAAATTTAAAAAATCAAAGAAGACGTGTTTCGGTGCTATAATGAACCTTTTTTTAGAAAGTGGTTACTCCAAAACCCGTGTCTGTACTTTTCAAACTTAAAACGTTGTGTTTGCGTACATCCTTCAGCACAAAAGTATTTATTTATTTTTTTATGTATTTATTTTCCTTACAAGAGTTTTTTGGATCTAATCCACCTAGTACCAGTCACTAGTTACGGTTCCCATCTTGTACCTTATCTCTGGAGGTGGACATTCCCACAGTTCGTGCAATTAAATGATTCTAGTGTTCAAATACTATATCAAGCATTTTTTTCTTTACCTGATCCATCACTAATACCGGGATCTCTTTGTTGATCATAAGGTCCTTTATGTTTTTTCAAGAAAAGTACACACTAAATTCAAGTTGCTGGAAGTTGATAAAAGTAAGTGATAAAAGTAAGTGACATTGAACATATGACCTGTTAAAGAATGTTTTGCTACTTTAAGTGATGAATAAAACCAAAAATTTGCAAAAAAGAAAACAATTTCTTTTGTGCATAGTTAAGATTTATACTCTTAGTATAAAAGAAAGAAAACAGTATGATTTTAAACATAGTATTTTTGAGAAAATAGCCGTTCTTTTGCTTGATAGTTCACATTAGTTTTTGCAATTGGTTTTTAAAATGTTTTCTTCCTTGCAACCATTATTTCTTGAAAGTTGGAAACATTTCAGCACATTTCCCATCTTTATAAAGTATTGGTTAAACAAACAGAACATTTCAGTGTTCTTTTAGGAATAGCAAATTTCAATATGTTTTTGCTAGCATACACATACACAGTGAATCTTATTTTGCATTCACGTAATAAAGGTGGGCTCGCCATATTGAAGAAATATCCTACCAGACAAAAACTTTGCGGCCGAATTACTCAATGAAAATGCTCTTTTCAGAATCTGAAAGGATATTTTTATTCAAGAATATCGCTATTGTTTTGCAATTTATGACTTGATCTTGTACCTTATATCCCATCTATAATCCTTATATCCCAAATAATATAAGGAATCCTTATATCCCATATAATATATAATCCTTATATCACATATAATATGGGATATATGGGATATCATATATAATATCCCATATATCCCATATAATATAATCCTTATATCACATATAATATGGGATATCATATATAATATCCCATATATCCCATATAATATAATCCTTATATCCCATACAATATCCCCAATAATATCCCATATAATATATATATATCCTTATATCCCATCAAGAAATTGTTTTCTTTTTTGCTAATCTTCTTTTATTAGTTAGTTTTAAGTAACACTAAAGCCCAGAAATTGTAGAAAACATCTGTTGCTATCTCATTGTAAGATGTTTCTTTATTTTCATACCATTTATTCAAAATTTTCGACCTAACTTCTACACATTTCGATGTCCCTATATTCATGAAGATTTCCTAGCAAAAGAATAATAATATAAATTAATTTTGCAATGTCCAATTTTCTGATTCATATACAGACAATTTAGGATTTAGTAAAAGAAACAGCTCAAAATTGCTTTGTAAGACTGTACAAAACGTTGTGGGACAAGCCTTAAGTCTGCGGTTGGCAACTCGTCAATTGCGATTGATCGGTCGATCTTGGGCACATTTTCAGTCGATCGTGGCAATATTTTGGATTTTGGTTTCACTCAGAGTACCATTCATAGGCATTATTTAGTGGAACAAAATTAAGTTAAATATAAGCGTCGGAGTTAGAGTGAAAGTTCTAAAATATCCTGAGTCAGTCTGCTTTTAACTGACTTTGCAGCTCTAGGTTTAGTCGAAAATGATGATTATTTGAAAAACTTACAAACTTTTTTTCTCACTGGCGGGGAGGGGGAATTTTAAATTACTATTCTATTAATTTTAAAACAAGCAATATAGTTCTCTGAAAATAATTTAATGTGAGTTAATAGTTTTTACATAACATTATTTTGCAATTTAAAGCAACTATTTAATAAATATCAAAGTCTGTTTTGATAAGAGTTAACCTAAAATGTGTAATCGGCACAGTCTCAACTTAAGCGTGTGTGCAATACAAACGTTTAAATCTATAGTGTATATATCACCTCTCTCCTCCCAACCAGTCACCAAATTTAGAAAGTCCATCGTCTGTCAATTTTAGTTGCTGACCGCTGCCTTAAATCAAAGTATTAGTAAATAAATTGAAGTTAAATAATTAAATCACTTTATTTCTGGCCTCAGCAATCGGCTAATAAATGTGTTTTACATCAACTACAATTCTGAAAAATGGTTCACTTAAACTGAGTTAAAGTTCTATCCATCTTGCTTTTAAACCAAAAAAATAACTCACACACAGAAAGATATTTTTCGCCATGAAATGTGTCAGATGTAATCTCAAAAACCTTTCGTTTGAAACAACAAACAATTGAAAATCCTGATCAGGAAAATTGAGCCACTTGCAATGGCACTTAATGACTAATATATCCGTAACTGTCGCTTGAAATTTAATTTAAAGACTGAAATTTGGCACCGAGCCATTGATAATTCTTTAGCACAGTGATGGATGTTTATTGTCTCCCACGCAATACTTAGCACGAAATTAGAAGCTAAAAGATTGATTTAAACTTCGACGGTGGATTCCATCAGGAGAGTCAAATGCGGAATGCTCTTTAATGGTTAAAAGAGTATCAGTAACCTGACAGTAAATAAAGCAGAAGGAAACCATTTTTACTTTTTGCACCGAAAAGAATTTTCGCCATTAGCAGTAGCGTACTTGGAATTTGTTTTTATTCTTTACTAGAAAATCACCCTTCAAGGTATGACGGGTGAAAATTCCTTCCACATTTGAAAGAAACCATTGCATATTTGATGATATTTTGATAATTTAAATTTTAACCCTAACTCTAGTGGATTAACCTTAAACCCCAACAGATAGTGTTCATTGTTGACCACTTTTTCGTTTCTTTATTCTCCTAAAATGGCAGTTTTGCCAGTTAAACAGTTAAGTTACCAGATCCATCCGTTCAGTCTCGTCAAAATTAAACATTTCCCTGCATGTCAAACATTACCAAAAAGAATTATCAAATTATCATGCTATGGCGTGAGTTTCGTTGTTAATGACGTCACAGATCGTTACTCGATCAGTGAATTCGTTGGTATATGTATCAGGATACGAAAAAGTAAATTGTCAATTGCCTTTCAACAAGCTTATTTTTCATTGACTACGAATACAGTAATTTTTTGGTTAGAAAGCACGATATGAAGATTTTGATGAAAAATTAGAATTAAACAATTTACCAACACATATGGTAGTTCAGTTGGTCTTTGGGAATTAAAAAGTGCTGTCGTTGTAGTAATGGATAATAGTGCCGCATCAGTTTCATTCAACAGTCAATAAGTTCAGTTAGTTGAATAGTGGGCATCCGATGCAAGACCTCAGTCTTGCAGTATGAAATTAGGAATTGAAGCTTAATAATTCGACAAATATAATGATAAAAGTTTCGTCCATTAAAACAACTCTGTTTAATTCATTGCATTTAGCAATACAGTAGATGAATGCACTTTTATTTAATCAAATTAATATAAAAAAATAAATCCCTACTTTCTTCATTTTTTCATAAGCGGAACCCTTTTAAGTTTCCACTTTTTTCAGGTTTACCTTCATAAAAGGGGAGGGTGGGGCACAGTGTGACGTGGGATACAGTGAGATAAAGCTTTTTTTTTTTTAATTTTTGAATTGTAATTTGTAGATGATGCTAGGTATCCATGAATCTGCAGCAATTGACCTTGTGGATTCTGTGATATGAAGTTGTCGCTTGTGCTTGCAACAACTTCAGTGATATGATCGTTATTTTCCGAATTCAAGCAAGCGAAGTTTTTTTCTTGACACTCGCTTGCATCGATTCATAAAATTTTCTTTTATGAATAAAATTATCCATTGAATCACTTTCATTGTCATACCTATGTAGCTAATTATCATTCAAATCATTTCAGATAGGCCATTAACGAAATATTTAAAATGTTGAATTAGAAGAAAAAGGCGGAGTTGGGCACAGTGAGACAGTACAGTGAGAGTAAAAAAAAATTGCATCACTCTCGCATTTTCACAACAATGGGATAATGTGCGAAGTTTTGGTCGATCGATTAACGATGAATATATGTGAAATTCTGCAAAACTTAAGAAATAAACATTTAACAGCAGGAATTCGATAATTGTTTATGTAGAACGGGGCTGTTTCCGGACCAAGGTAAACTGCTGACCCCATGCTCATTTTTTCATTTCTAAGCCTGCGTGTGAGTTTAGAGAAAAAAAATTACTTAACCCCATGTCAATTTAAGTCTAATGGCAGGATAAAGGTTTTTAAATTGTTACTTCCCAGTTTTGCTCTGTGACACGGAGCAGAATCATTCTGGAAAATGACGTTTGGACGTAAAGTGATCCCGGATCATAGGAAGCAATTTCTTCTCCAAAATGCCAATATACACCTGAACGTTTACTGTTCCTAGCACAAGTGGAGACCACCAACTCCTTGATCAGAAATACATCCCCAAATCATCTGGGATACGAGATGCTTGACTGTGTGTTGAGTGCAGTTGGAATGATATTCCTCTCCTTTGCGGCGTGGGTGATGTATTTTCTTTTTTACCACCACTGTAGTAGTTGGGACATAGTGAGGCAGTCTCACTGTGCCACATTCTGAATTCTGATTCGAAAAGGATGTTGTTGTTTTTTTAATTTATTTCACTATGTAAGAGTTTTCAACTTGCTGTTTATTTACTTTACAGGTATTTTTGCCTCATCAAGTATGCGAATTAAACCACATAAGACGAAAATAGGGACATTTTCTAACGATTGCATGGGAAACTCATTTGTAATTTACCTTCTGATCCCAAGTGACATTTCAGATAAAGTACATCATAATAATCTGTAAATCTTTATCGTTATTAATAATATAGCTCAAAGTTTGTCCGGATATCTGTTGGGATATCTGTCCTGATGTCTGTCGGGATATCTATCCGGATGTTTCTCTGTGACGTGCATAGCGCCTAAACCGTTCGGCCGATTTTCACGAAATTCGGTACATAATTAGTTTATAGCATGGGGGAGAGCACCTTGAAGCAATTTTTCGAAAATTCAAAATTTCTTTTGAATTTTCGATTTTGTTCTTTTTCTATTTCAATTTTAAAAACATTTTACCGAGCAAATTATCACAACGTGGGAGAGTAAATTTCCAAATTATCATAACGTGTAACCATAATATGTGCGAGCAAATGAACACAGAAATTGGCGAGAAATTCATCAACCATTATTTGTAAATATACATGCGAACCAAATGAGCTTTTAATTTTCTACTACGGGTAAAGCCGTGCGGGTACCGCGCTAGTTATAAATAAAACTAATCCAAAAGAACACTCTTGCTCTAGTGTAGCAATGAGTGTTTTAGGTTTTTAGAGTTTCAGAGGATATCCAAAAACCGAAGAGAGAAAAAGTTGAACATTGAAGGAAGAGCATAAAAAGGGTATAAGTATCGTTGCAAGTGATGCTCCAGGAAGACAAATTTTAAAAGAAGAAAACACAAAAACTATAGAAATAAAAAAACATGTCAAAAATATAGAAAATTGTAGACATATTTAACACAAGTGAGGAGGTAGAAAAAAAATTAAAAGGGGTATCTGATAATTTATCAGACTGTGTTAAAATGTGTGATAATTTATCTTCTGAGTTTAAAGAGTTGGATAGTGAGACACTCTTCAAGGAGACTTTTTTAGGATAGATTTTGACATCAAGCAAAGGTACTTTTATGTTGGAAATATTTCAATGGCAGCTGATAACGGCGAAGACTTGTGCATTTATTTTTTACGCAAAAATAAAACCATTTTGACTATTTTTATTCGACCATCTGCACCAGATATTGCATTCGCTCCGAATAAAAGCATTAAATTGTTGATAAAAGCTCCTATGAACAGAAAAAGCGAGATCATTCCCCTTTCTATTTTAAAAATTAAGTTTTTATTTGGATTCACGATGAAATTGGTATCTCATTTTCATTAAAATTTAATTTTGATTTTAAACGTTGAACACAGGTGAACATTTTTTTATATTATCTCAAAAACTTTAAATAGTAGTGAAGTTTTTTGTGTCTTGAAAGTTAGAGCACTTAACCTGCATTACAAATCCACCTTTAAATTTTTCCGATTAAAACAAAGTTTCCAAAATTCTTGAATTTTATATTTTTTGCCCAACTGTGCCCTACCCTCTCCTATAGTTTGAACGCAACACTCAAAAATGGCTTACTTGCAAAAATAATAAATAAATAAATAAACGAAAAAATTCCAAATGACTTATTTTCATCATGAAGAAACATTTAAAAAAAAATAAAATAAATCACATTATTAAATATTTCGTGTTTTTGTAAAGAGTCCCATACATTAAAACTAAATGAGTTTTCAATCAACAATAATTCATTTTGAGTCTTTTCCTGCTGTTTATTTGGAACATATTGATTTAACGCTACACTCAAAATCTATATCAATCTAATTTTTGAGTGAATATTTTGAATTTAGAAAAAGAACCCGAAATTCTTGATTGATATAAATGGAACAGTGGAGTTCCGCGGAACACAATTAAAGAATCACAGTTCCCGTGTCAATCAAAATAATTATTCTTAAATGTATTTTGTAACATTTCAGTATTAAATCCAATAAAATTAGCTATTCATGTAAGATTATTTTGATATAATTTACATTTTTATTGAAAATCTTCGCTAATAAAAATATATACTTAACAGTGGCGTATCTAGCATGAGTTACACCCAGGAGGTAATTTGTCGTTTCACCCCCCCCCCCCCTCCCCCACATCAAAGGTAGAAAGGAAAAAAACATGTAAACATGAAATTCATGCAATTTTCAGAAAGAACTACATTTTTGTTGTAACGAAAGTTTAAGTGAACAAATGTACAAAAAACAAATAAATCTAGAGGGTTCAGCGGTTTACCTCTCGGAAAAATTTCAAATTTGCAGTCTTAAAAGTGCATTTTAGCTTCATATACACCAGGGACGAACCGCTCCCTCCCCCCCCCCCTGCCCTCCCGTAGCGACGCCACTGATACTTAATACCAGTTATTTTTCAAAAAGACCGTCTAAGAAAGTCTGAATGCAGTATATTAAATTTCTTGGCATATCTGTCGAATGGAAGTCAGCTTTATTGATTTTGCGTTTCCGATAAGATCTACGAAACTAAAGGAAAATCTTTCGTTTAGAAATCTCATTTTGCTCTCAATGGTATTTGACTTTAAAATTGCTTGAAAACTTAAATCAAATGTTTTGTGGAAGCAAATACACTTGAAATTAAAGTCTCTCTGAATCATTGAAAGATCATTAAAAGCTGCTTGCAATACTCTAAATTATTTTTTTAAACTTTTTTAAATTTTAACGGAAGTTTATAAAATTTTAAGAGCTGTGTCGTCAGTTTTAGTTAGTTACTGTATTTAGTTTTGAATTTAGCCCTTTGAACCTTCTAAATAAATATTTAAGAATAATAATGCGCTATGGTTATTGATGATTTTCATAAATTCTAACGTGTTATTTTTCTCTAGGTTATAGATTTCCTTTTGCAATTTCAAAAATAAAAAAGAGCTAATCCAGAACTAAGCGCCACTGTTCTCTCCGTACAGCAGCTTCGATTTCCTAACATCAGAGAACTATCCTTCTCAGTTGGCTTAAGTTGAGAATAATTTCAAAAAAAAAATTTTATTGGCAAAAATAACTGTATAAAACAATGTCCATTGCATACTCAAACCTGTTTTTGTGCGGTAGATAGTGACCGCATAAAAAAAATTGCATGGAAATAATCGCTCAAATATACACCATTAAGCACTCGTTTTAAAGGTAGGTTAGTCAATTTAGTCCCAATGTGCGTAAAATTTTCATAGACCTGACAAAAAAAAAAATCCTGCAAAAAAATCTCACAAAAAAACCCGCACAAAAACAGATTTTGGTACACATCTCTTTTTTTCCAGACAACGCTATTAGTTTAAACATATAAACTTCATCATATGAAATCGACACCAAAGCAGAGATCAAAATATAATCATTCTTATCCCACTGATGAACGGAATAATTTCTATACCGTTGCTTGTAAAACTTACTGTAATATGTTCTAAAGTTGCTATTTACTACAATAAAAGTTGATTATCTCGTTTAACACATACATGTACATGCAGTATACCGACTGCCCAGTTATACCATACAGAGACTGCACTTTCGTCCTTGTTACAGACTCATCCGTCTTGAGTAATCAATAACCGAGCTAAATGTAGATGTTTTCTCATTGAATCTGTGACTACCAACAAACTGGCACGTAAAACTGGCAACTAATAACTTTGTACAACACAGAGAGTTTGTAAGCAGTGGGGGGTGCCGTTCAACTCGTAAAATGAAGGTAAAAGCTCAGGTTATAAGCATTAAGTTACCGCTCTTAATAATGACAATGAGATAACATCTTCAGCTCGGTCATAGTCTATTCCATTGCTGAGTTCATAACAAGGACGAAACTGCACCCTCTGGATGGCATAACCGTGCTTTCGGTACATTGCATGTAGTTCTTTCTCACTTAGCCCTGGCTTATGGGTGGTAACTTACTGCTTAATACCCAAGCTTTGCTTTCAATTGACGAGTAGAACAGCACGAATGCTGCGAACTCTCACTGGAGTGAATTTACTTTAGTTTTAGTTAGCAGTTTGTCGACACTCTGAACGTCAATGAAATGACATCTGACTCAGCTCGGTTATTGTGTACTTTCTACTGATGAGTCCATAACAAGGCAATCTCTGAATGACATAACCCGGGTCGGTATATTGCACGTAGCCAGCATGCCTTACAACACGTATAAATTATATGCACACATAACAACCTGCCTTAGCCCTGGCTTAAGGACGCTAATTTACAGCATAATAGTCATAGATTGAGTACTGAGTATTATAGGCCTCAAATAACTTCGCTAATTTTTGTAATTGTAACATTAAACATTGGGGTGGAAATAGCAACGAGGAAAGATCATCTACAAACGTGAGTTTTGAGATATTTGATGAAACGCATGTTCGATTTCCCACCCACACCCCACACCAGTACAATATCAGAATTTCAAATACTTTTCGTGCTCTATTTTCAGCAGAAACCAAATTAAGCATGTTTGTAAAATAAAATAGAAATAAGATAGATGAAAAAACGCGAAAAAATGAAACATTTGGAGATACTGCCGTTCACGTCCCCGCGGCAAGAACACAGCTTTCAATTTCCTTTCATAATGCTCTGTAATTCTCGACAGATTTATAAATCCAAAAGTATAAAACACCTTTCTTTTGAACTTCAGACATTCGCCTTACGGATTTCTGTTTCGAGAAGCAAAAAGTTCTCTTGAGATTTCATATCAAACAATGGCATTCACTGTTTTATACACTGGCATAAAGTTTTGATACTAAAAGAAGTTTAAAAACTCTTTTCTGAGAAAGGTTTGAAATGTGAACACAATGGAATAGTTTTATTAATCTGAACTTTGAGCGGCGGAAAGGATTGGCATTTTGCTTCTTTTCGGAAAAAAAAAGTTATCCGGATTAGCAGTTTATATAGCATCTCAATAAATACATTTTGCTTTTGTTTCTAATCAAATTAGTTGAATATGGCACAACATTTTTGGTAAGTAGTCTGCTAAAATTTATGTTCAATCAAGGTTGGATCCTGAAGTTTTTTAAGGGATGGGTGAGTGAATTTTATTACTTACCCTCTACTACGTATTTTGGTTTGCAAAGGTTTATCAAATCATTGAGAAGAGATAAAATGATTATCATTCGTGAAGGAAAGACCCCAAGTCATGCGATCCATTTTTAAGAAAAACATTGGAAGACATCAGGTTTCTTTCGCTAGTTTCACGTTTAAACCATTCGTAATCACGTGATTTGAGGTCTTAGCCCTAGCTTTTGCTAAGTCAATTATTGATCTTGCTCCCTCCATTTACTAATTCCTGCTGTAAGGATCTTGCTCCCTCCATTTACTAATTCCTGCTCTAAGGATCAAATACGTTTCGAACTTCAATTCCGAGCCCCAGCTTTTGCTAAGTCAATGATTGGACTTGCTCCCTCCATTCACTAATTCCTGCTCTAAGGATCAAACACGTTTCGAACTTCAATTTCGAAACACTTTCGAGCGAGAGCACAAAACATTGCATAAAATTGCATTTTTTGAGCGTCGATATCGAAAAATTACCGGTGGACAACCAGTCAGGGGAGGAGCAATCACCCCCATCGCCCCTTCCTTGTATCCGAGCCTTCGTTTAATCCTCGTTATATATTTTTTTTCTCTTGATTCTTTAATTTTATTTTATGTAACATGATGATTTGCAAGTATTTTATTTGTTAACAAAGCAAACAAAGGGGCAGCAAATATAAATTTTAAATGATTGAGCTCTCTTTCTCTTTGTCTGAGTCCTTTGAACAATGAAATCGTTCCCAACCACGTGATTAAAGGCTTAGTATTTTAATGTTGATGTGAAACGCTTCACACAGCAACATTTAATCTGATAGGAAAACTTAATATCAAGTCATTACTCATATTCGGTTTTTGGAGCAAGTTTTAACTAAGCGAATGTTTTTTAGTTGTGATTTCTATTTTCAAGAAGCTCCTCTTTAAAGATTTTCAGCTAACTAAATTTTTAAACAGATAGGTAGGATTAGCGCTCAATGTAATTCACTTATTGTAGTTATGTTTGAATTATAACAAAATATCCCTTTTAAAAAATAAAGTTGTACTCATCTTTAATTTTTCTAAGCTCCAATCTTTCGTAATTCTTCTTCGATCCAAATTTTAAAAAAACGAAATGTGAATATATGCCGCATAAAATTTTCAGAAACTGTTATAAAAAAGTCTTTGCAATTTTCATTAATTGGAATTGAAAATTTCTAAGCAACAAAATAAGGTTACTCAAACTGCAAATTAGTGTCGGGAAGGAATAGTATCGAACCTATTTCAAAAATATTTATTCAAAGATCAAAAAATACTTAAATGGTATTGAAGGCATGAAACAAAGTTCTATTTAAAATGTCTTAAAATGGTGCATTGAACAATGTATAATTTGTTAAAATGCATCTGAAAAACTAAAATAAAATAACTTGTTCAAGTTTTTTTGGGCAATCTCGAATTGTCAAGTCCTCACTTCATTGAAGTACATGCTCCAGATCACTTTTGAGGTCCACCCTAGTCAAGAAGGCAGTGTCTCCGCGCGGGTAATCCTCCTGGGCGGTGGCGTACATTTCCCGCCTCCTAGGCAGTAGCTTCCATATTTACCCGGAATCGACTTTATTTATTTCCTACCCTCGCCTCTTTTCACAATCCTCTTTAAATAAAAGCAGAATCCAGCACACAACGTTTAGCATTCAGCGCACAGCATTCAGCATGTTGGATGCCAATAGCAGATGGGAGCCAATTGCAGAGACAAGAAATCAAACGAGTGGGGTTCTATCAAAATTTGTGATTACAAAAAAGTCAAGACGTCAGAATTCAAACTTATGCCAGGGGTGGATATTTGATGTTGTGTGCTGGATGCTGATTTTTTTTTTTTTTATGTATATAAAATAAAATTATGTATATAATTTTTTATTTATTTTCTTTTCTATTTTATTACGCTTATATTAAAGTTAACAGCTATCAAGCAAGCCTTATTTTTTTTATGACACAGAATGAAACTACACTCTTTTTTGTGAAAATTGCAACACCATGAAGGAAGCATCATAATTGAAGGAAATTTAATAAACAGTTGAGTGGTAATAGTACAAATAAATGATTACATTTTCAAACCAAACAAACAATAAAAAGAGATAGAAATTTGTATTTTGTGTGACCACCACGCGCCGCAATAAGAGCTGCTACACGAGTCGGCATGGAGTGAAACCAAGTTTGAATATCTGCCTGCGGAAGAGTATTCCATATTGTTTCTATGCCAACCAAAGTTCGTCTGTCGAAGCAACAGGACGAGGATCACGAGCAAGATACCGCCCAACGAACTCCCACACATGTTCAGTAGGTGACATATCCGGGGAATATGCAAGCCAAGGAAGAAGCTGTACCTGCTGCGAATCAAGGTAGTATTTGACAGTCCTGGCGACATGTGGACGGGCATTATCCTGCTGGAATACAGGCCCTTGCAATCCTTGCAGAAAAGGAATAGATTGGGGTTGTAAAACTTCGTTTATGTATCGGGTATTGTTCAAATTGCCCACAATTCGTAGCAATTGTGATCGTCCATGATATGCTATGGCACCCAAGACCATAACTCCGGGTGATCGTCCACTGAGGCGTTCGATAATACACTCCGGAATGTGCCGTTCACCGGCATAGCACCTGACACGAATTCAGCCATCATGGTGCCACAAATCGAAGCGGGATTCGTCAGAAAAGACGACCTGCTGCCAATCAGCATGCCGGCTCCTATGCACATTGACCCATTGTAGCCGCAGGCGGCGATGGTTTTACGCGAGAGGAATCCTGTACAAAGGAATCTTTGCGTGCAGCCCACGCTGCAGCAGACGTCTCAGAATTGACAGCCGTCTATTTATATTCGGTTCGATCCGCCGTTCAAAGGGCGCTGCTCAGCATACGCATGCGCCACCAATCTGCAATTCTAATCATTTGCACATCCTGCCCTACTTTACAATTCCTGCAGTTTTCAGCTCACTCGCGTAAGTCCTTCGTGGTGTTGCAATTTTCACAAACAGGAGTGTATTTTAGTTTCATTGATAAAATGAATTGAACTATTAATTTAATTCAATAGAAATTTCTTTACGCTTTTTTTTTTTTCCTTTGTCAAAACTTCTATTTTTTCTTACTTAAAATTAAATATAACATAGAAGTTATATAAAATTTATCATTCTTAGAAGGTTAAAAGTCAAATATACATTTATTTAAAAAATACCCCCCGTTTTTCTTTTTTTTTTTTTTTTTTTTTTTTCAATTTGAATCATGAAAATTATTTATCATAAAAGCAAAAGACAAAAAGATAGAACATAACTATTCTTTTTTTTTCATTTGTAATCCGTAGTTTTATGTTTCATCAATTCAAGAAAACGGATCATTTTAATCTGAAGTTGTAAAGAAAAATCCCTTGTAATATTTTTAATTATGAAAATAATGAGGTAACTGTAAGAAAAAACCTCACTAATGGTTTTCAAAATTTTGTTTATTTATTTAAAAAAAATCGAAGAACGTCATTTGAGCTTTGTTTTGTTTATGTTTTTACACACGTAATTAATGTAGCTTTACACAGATCGCAATCAGAATAAGTTATTTTCAACATTTTTGCGAGAATCTGCTTAATTTTTTAGCACCAAGTTTCGGAAAAAAAGTTGTTGTTGCTGTATGTAAAATTTTAATGATTCCTGTAAAAAATGTGTCGTCGAAAATAACTTCTAAATAGCTGCTATAAAATATAATTACTTGCAAACGAAGTATTTACTTTGAACTGGGGGTATCAAATGAATTTTCAGAAAGCGGTTTTTAACGATTATCTTTTCGAGAAAAGGAACATAATTTATTATTTTTTGTTTCCATTTTAACTGATAAATAATCTTTTCATTTACGTGAAAACACTTTTTCAAAAAGCTCAAAAAAAAGTTTCTTTAAAAGGTTTTCTTGGCATTTTGGTTTTAGTCAAAAAGAAAAATAATAATAATAATAATTTTCCAACAAGCAAAATTGGCATTGAAAATATACAATGTACGACACAAAAAATATTTTTATCGATCAACTGAATTATTTGTGTTATGAATGTTAATTACAAAATACACTTTAAAAATAACTGTAGCTACTGATTTTGTGTAGGAAAATCTTAATATTTCGTCTGTCCACTAACAGATAAGAATTTACCTTCTGGGGGAGAGGGGAGTCACAACCGTTCATAAACTACCGTATTGTTCTGAAACTACATAATAAAGCACAGAGCTGTGGGGAGTTTGATCCCCCAAACCAAATGCTTGTTGCCCCATTGCATCTACTTTTATGTTTTGTTTGCGCAAAATGGGGCGCAAAAACTAAAAATCTGCTTACTTATTGAAGAAAAATTACAAAAAATACATCCTTGCATCAATAAATTATTTGTAAGAAACGTTGTGTTTCGAAGAAAAAGTAATCTGGAAGAGATTTTATATGGACATCCAAAATTAAATTTTAAAACTTTCAAAAGTGTTCGATTCTTAAAAATGTGTGAGTGAGATCGTTTCCAAAATTTTAACAGTATTTTTTTTTCTGAAAGAGCATGCTTAAAAACATAGGATCTGACCATTTTTTAAATAATTTATTTAAGTTTAATATTTTTAAAAAATTACTTAAACCGTTGCGCTTTTATTGTTTACGCTTCTGTCGTGTGACATCACAAATGATGAAATGCCATTCAGTGTTTCCATTCACAGAGTAAAATATTTAATTCGCATCTTTACTCGCGTGTATTGACAACAATATGGTTGATAGCAAGCGTAGAGTGCAATATTTAATTCGCTTCTTGATTATCATAACGTGGAAACATGGTAGAAAGATGCGCCAAATTGCATCATTTGTGACGTCATAAAGACCACGCCTTGTTTTCAAAATCGGACATTTAAAAAAATTAATTAAAAAATAACTGTTGGGAAAATGAAAGTATTTTCTGGGTCCATGTTATTTTTTTTACTCATTCTATCAATTTCAGTGACTAAAAGTAGCACTTTTGACTAAAGGAAACAACCCCATTGGATGGCATGGTGATAAGACACTCCACGCTATGGTCCCGGGTTCAGACCAGCGAGGGCCAGTCGGCAGATTTTCGACAATGCAGAAAAACTTGCTCAATTCTTAACGAAATATCAATGTTATAAATTACCCTATTCGAAAAAAGGAATTCGTTTTTGAAATACGCTATTGTTGTTTCTACAGTGAAGACTGCGACTAAAGATCTTGAACACCCTGCATATTGTCGGAGTTTCATCGATTGCCATTCATACTAAAAGCTCATGTGCAATTTTTACATAAGTCCCAGAAATCCCAGTTGGCAAGTAGTAAGGACTTTAAGCTTATTTCCTTATTGGTAATCAAAGTACGTTCCTGAAAAGACAATCTACCACTAGACGGATCGGTTTAGGTGATGTTCCTTCTCGAATATGTCTCAGTCTGTGTTTCGATCTTGTAAGAGAAGGATGTAATTTAGTTCAAAATATATATGAAGTAGTTTATGTTCAGTAAATAGTTCAGTTATTGTGCCCACACCCCATGTTACGTACAAAGAATATTCAGTCAGAACCTAGCAGAGAAAACTACTATAATCTGCACAAGTAGATTAACATCACAAAGAGAGACGCATTGCGAACTATCTACTCTGATCTATTGATAACCTATTATGGCTACATTAACCATGTCTTCACGGTAATGAAGTTGTTCTTTTACGGTTTTCCATTCAAGGGGGCTCTACTCATCCTCAATGACGATGTCGCTCCCCCCCCCCCTCATTTGCTCCGCAGCTCCCAAAAACGAGAGCCCCAAAAATAAGATTTAAAAATAATCATCTCAGATTAACCCTGCTAAAATTGTGATGCCTGTTCCGAGGACCCCGCCCCCCGTCTTTCTCGTGGGCATCCCTGTTTTAACGTTATGAGCCATTTGAATGGGTGACGTTGGTTTTTCTCCCCCCCCCCCCCTTTGCATCAATAACGCCCCTATCCTCCCCCCTCCCCTCCCACACATGCACTTCTTCTTTTTGATAATGATAAAGGAATCTTTTAATGCGGAGATTGTTTAAAATCCACAGTTCCATGCTTGGTTAGGCTCAGCCTTGAAATTGATTCGTTAACTTTATTGACAATTAACTTATAATTGATATTATTTAGTTTTGTTTCAGGCAACAGAAAGCAGATACGATTAGCTACAGTCTGACCATAGAGTTGATGGAAAGGCAAACTTCCAGTTCACAGGCGGAAATGGGCGCATCTATGTATTCATTTTCAGTAGTATCAGCTTTGCAGATGTATGTTAGCCTCTAAATTAAGCAGAGTCACATTCAAATGAGTGGAGCACGCGCATCAAATTCTTATATTCTCCCTCTCAATTCGATGGACTCGTCTTAACTAGACGTCAATTCCATATAATTCGCTGGCAGACTGCTCCACGCCCCCCCCCCGCCCCCCGTGCTCAGAAAGGGCACATTCTGTGCTGCCCTTTCTGATTTGCTGTTTAGTGACTTCGTTATTGTTATCTGATCCCTGAGTGGCAATTTGTGCACATTTGTTTAATTTTTGATTATTATAGAAATACAAGAGAGTCAAAATTACGTAACCGCTCATTAGTTTAGATAACTTATTAGTAATTTTATTGCTAAAAAGATTCCTAGAAATTATCAAAGTTACGTGATTTAAATTATTTATCTTCAAGTAACTGAAACCATACCATTTGAATATTTCCATTGTCAGGAACTCTCAGGAAAATGCTTTCAATGAAACAAAAACTTATATATTTATCAAAGTAATAAACCCAACTCTCAATAAAAAGGGGGAGAAAATATCCATTAAAAGCATTTTTATTTTAGTTTAACTGCAGTACGACTTTTTTCCCTCATTTTTTCCTCTCTCTCTCTCTCCCCCTCTCTTCTGCAAAACACATCTGGGGAAAATGTTCCGACAGGACGATACTTCTTTTAGATTTTCGCTAATCGCCTGAAAGGCGAGACGATAAGGATGCCACTTTTCATCCTCCATCAACTGAATTGTCATTAACGTGAGAATCGATCTCTTTAATGCAAAAATATATCGGAATGATTCAATAACGTATTTCACTTAAGGCAAAAATTGATTTTTGTGAACGATTCTAACGATTTATCATAAGAGTGGTTACTAATTACAAATTATATTAATACGCACATTTTATTATAAATTAATGTAGCACCGTATTATTGTAGGGAGGTGTGAAGCAAAATTGAATTGTTTAATATAACTTTGATTTTTCAAACTAAAAAAAATTGAAAATTTATTTTGAAAACTACAGTACATTAAGATATAATAATATACAGTCAGAACTCGATACAAGATCACTCGCTTATAAGGTCACCCCGCATATAAGCTCCCTTTCTTAAGTCCCGGTTCACTGAATAGGAATTCTATGTTATGTCTTATCGGATATATAGTCAGGTCAAAATACATTAATCGTTTATAAGGTCACTTCTGTCTGATTTCTTTAAATGATCTCAGTGCTTAATTGATTCATCTCCAAGAATTTTCCGCGGCATACGATCCTTAAAAAGTGAAAAGTCTTATTTTTATTAATGTAGTATGCAGTGCGCCGAATGCAGTAGAAATTGACTACTACGACAATGACACTAAAATATGAAGCAATAACGAGGGCACTCAGAGTGCACTTTTTTACCATTTATGAGAAGTCGAGGAAAATTTTCAGAAAGCAATTAGAAACCATTGGGCTTAAATTAAAGAAAAAACCAATTTTTCAAGTGTTAATGATATTTTTAAGTGAGGTAAGTTGTCAGTTCTCCGCAGTTTTACTCTAAATAAAAGTTCTAAAAAAATATTTCAAAATTTCTTATTGATTCCAAAAGTTTTAATTGGTTCAAATCTACAAAACTATTACAACCTAATTTCTGATATTTTTGAACGCATTAAATTTAAAAAAGAATTAATGAATGTACATGTTTATTTATCAATAAATATACATGAATCGGTTATAAGGTCACCCCGCTTATTAGATCAATTTCGTGAAGTCCTGAGGGGTGACCTTATATCGAGGTCCGACTGTATTTAGAGCTTTTAGTAATGTACCTTAATATAACTGTGCACGCCTCACGCTTCCATTGCAGGAACGACGCACGTTGGCAAAAACACCTAGTGTTTCCAACTCTCCCTTAATACTAAATGCCTGTCGCTTTCTCACTTTTAACATGGAGCAAACGTAATCTCAAATCGAGGGAACGAGGAGAAGTAAATTTTGGTACACCTGCCACTGCCACCTATCGGAAGCTATTAGAAATTGACAACGAAGAACACAATTTGTTAATATCTAAATTGAAATTAACCAATTAACAGTTTGATTTGAATTGTTTGGATCCATCGCCATAGCAACAATATCGCATTACCGCCAGGTATAATAGTGTTGAAAGGTTTACCAGAAGTCAGGACGGGCGTTTGACGGAAGTACACTTTTTGAGGCATATGCGTTAAGGCATTTAGTATTAAGGGGGCGTTTTTATTTCTTGGACAACACAGGCATCAACTGCAATCCGTCCAAGAAGATCCCCTTTGTAGTCGACGGGGCTATCGTAAACTGCACCATACTAGGCAGGGTTTTTTTTATCAGATGTAATCGTCTGCAAGCAAAGATGCTTGATTGTTTTGATTTTAAATCGCAGTTCAAATAGATTATAGGAGGCGCTGCAGTCTCTGGTTAATTGCTGTTGAAAGAGGTAAAACCACGACCGGCACACTTACATAGGATATGGACCTGTCCAATGAGACATCTGCCTTGCTCACGAACATTGAAATGGTTTTACCTCTTTGACCATTTTTTTTTTTTAAATCTCCGTAATGTGACGCAATTCAAGCTCTAAAAACACGAAATCATTTATTTATTTATTTATTTTTAGGGAAGATGATATAATGAACGTCCTTTTTTTCTATAGCAGAATAACAATAACCAATTGGATAATATGAGATTCTGGTTTTTCTGACAATTTGATGTGCTTTTAGATGTTCCAGGGCTTGTACCTCGCCATTAAATGAGGTTTTCCAATAATACTCATATCACAGAGGATTTCTTCCTATTCCACAAAGTTTTTTGTAACTTCGTGAAATAAATATTTTCAAAGATTCAGACATCTTTTGGTTCAGTAACTCGAGAACGATGGAAGATAGACCATAGTACCTTTGTTGATTTGTGCTCCAAATGGGCGTTTATACGTATCGTATTGAAAGTAATTCCCAAGAATTTTGGAGCACCCTGTATTATATGTGAGAGAAATTCAAGCAAGCCAGATGGTGCCTAAATCAGTCTTTTTTTTTCTCAAACACGGAAAGTTTAGCAAAGGTGTGTTCTGTCTAACCCAAAGCAAAGACTACAAAAGATCGTCAATCCTTAGAGGCACCTAAAAATTGCAAAAACCTGTACTGCCGTGGGCAGGTAAAGGGGAGTAGTTACAAATTTTGCATTTTTTTTTTCTTTTTTATTTATTTATTTATTTATTTATTTTTTAATTTATTTATTTATTTATTTGTTTTTTTTTTTGTATTTTTTTGCATTCTTGGCATTGTTGTACAAGCTTGCTCATTTAATTTCTGGTGAAAAAAAAGGCGCAAAAAAAAAACAAAAAAAACACCCAATTCCAACACTCCCTATTGTTAGTATTGAATCCAAGACACCTTCAAATATCTCAAAAACTCATTTCTGACTATACTGCCGTGTGTCCCTGCCCACAGCAGTGAATTCTAAACTACTGTTTAAAATGAATATTTTTCTTATAATTATAGCTATTGTAATATTGTTATATATTTACAAACTTAATTTAAGCTATAAGTAAAAAACTCATGTTAAAGGAAATTGGAAAACTTGGTATTTTAATTGTTGATGTAATTAATTCAATGAATTATTTTAAACTAAACCATCAAACCAAATGAGGCGAATTCATAAGCCGAAATTACGTATTTTCCTAACTCCCTTTAATAATATTGAACATGCAAAGCATTTCATCGTTCGTTAATTAAGTGCATATTTGTTAAGCAGAAATCGGTCGATCGAAAGTAATTTGCAATGTAATCAAACAAAAGTTATAATGACCGATAAAATTGCCTCTTCAAATTTTAATTCCAACGTTTTAGTTTGTAGTTTTGAATTCTTACGTTTTGTAAATTAAGTAAGGGTTTGCTTGATTTAAAAAACCCTACACTAGGTAATGCAGATAAGTTATTAAGTTTGCATTTTCTGTAATGAGATTAAACACAGTGTATTTACATACTTTTGGAATGATTTTGATGATGAACTTTGAAACAGGAATTACATTTAATAAAAGTTTCTGACTACGGATTAGTATTTGAAATGGAAAATATTGTTCTTTTCTTTTAAATGCGTTCCTTTTTCAATGTTACCTAACTATAGATTTCGAAATATGCTTCTTTTTGTTTCTTTAATTCTTTAAGCTAATATATTCCTATTCCTTAACTGTTAAAAAAAAAAAAAACTTGAATGTATTGTAATAAAACTTCTTAAGACAAATTTGACGTTACGCAATTTTTTATTTCAAATGCAGCAGAAGTGCCTTTGAATTTCTTACAAAAATTTCTTTTTATATTTTATGCCACAGCACTCTAACGTATTTTTTTAATTTAACAATTGGGTTTTTTCCGAAATTTTGAAAGTTTTTTTTTTTTTTCTGAAAGAGCATGATTCAAAACATAAGATTTAACAATTTTTAAAATTATTTTAACGAAGTTTAATATATTTTAGCAATTATTTTAATAGGTGCGTAGATTCAAGTTCATTTTTATGCTTTTGCAAATGACATCACTTATGATGAAATGCCATTAGAGCAGAGCCCAATATTTAATTCGTTTCTTTACTCACACGTACTGGCAAGCGGTTGATAGCCAGCGTAGAGCGCAGTATTTAATTCGCTTCTTTATTATCATATGCTGGAAATGCGGTTGACAGCAAAGCGTAAACATTCAGTTCACCAATGAAATAGTGCGCCAAAGTACATCACTTGTGATGCCATGAAAACTACAACTTTTTCCCAAAATCGGACTGTTAGCGAGAATCTTGAAGAGCAACGAGGGTCTTTAAGAGGAAAAAAGGCGTGTTGATCATCTGGTTAGAGGCCAGCTGGTTTATATCATTTTAACTTGTATATAGTTCTGTGTTCGTCAGTGTTTGTATCTACTCTAGTTCTAGTGAATAAAACAATGTTAAAGGAAGTGAGTTGTGTTTTTGTGATCTTGTATGAATATAGTATCAACAAATTTAGGAACTTATGCGGTTTCATTTTTTGTGAACGCGGACATTTTAAAAAATTGAATATAAAATATCTGTTGCGAAAATAACAATTTTTTCTGGCTCCATTGTTTTTTTTTTTTTTTTTTTTTTGTTTTTGTTTTTTTGCTTTGCTTATTCTATCAATTTCAATGACTAAAAGTAGTACTTTTGACTGAAGGAAACACCCCCATTGTTACTATATTTAACACAGTGATTTAAGCCTTAGTATTAATTTCCTATCGTACAACAGCAGTTCTATTTTCATACTAAGTTTAATGTACTATTATACAAGATCAAAGCTGTCGCCATTATTATACAGGCTCAATAAAAATGTTCTTTAAAAGAAAATAATGCAAGCGATGGGTTTAAAAGGGATTTTGTCTGATTCAGTATATTTCTTATTTGGTAAGGAGTTGTAAAATCGGTAAACATTTGAAATGTTAAGAACTCCATGGTAAATATTTAGGAAATAGATGTAATACATCAAAATGTTTTGAAAATGTCCTATAAATTGTCATTTTTTGTCATCATCACACGCATAAAAGTCTTTCTTCTATAAACACAGCTAAAAATAATATTGATTCGAAAAATGTGCCCTTGTAAGTTTCTTCGAGGCAATAAACAAGATTATTCGGTATCCGAGCTCCAATATCGGAAAATGAAATTTGTGTCGTCTATTACTCACAAAAATACATCCCAGTAATATACTTTCCAAGTAAGAATGTTAGCCACTGAAGAATTTGTTTAAATGTTTTTGAACATTTCTCATTTTATAAGAACATTACTCATACAATAAATTTTACTTTATCATAAAGTTAATGTTTCTTCCCGATGTAAAACTTAAGAGTATTGGTTTATTTCGTAAAGTAACTCTCTAAAAAGAATTTTAGCTCCATTTTTAAGCTTGTTTTTAATAGGTGTATCTTTGAGAAAATTCTTAAACTTGCTAAACAAATACTTTGCTCAAAAAGCTCGAGCAAATATTTTTCGGCGATTAGTTCGAAATCTGCTTAAATGTGCTATTCAATAATAATTTAGAATGTAAAAATAATTTTTCTTCACAATTATATGCGATACATAAGTCTAGTATCGCAAATTTAAGTCATTTAAAAATTAACTGTTCAAATGTTTAGAATACTTTAATTTTAAATGCTTAGTACATGTGCACTCGGAATAAAGTGAAATTGATGATTTCGTTTACCTATTCATTCATTTATTAAATCACAATAAATAAACGTAATTAGCTGCAAACATAATTTTAGAGCTGCAATATGAAAGTGTACAGAGTAAAAACAAATACGTAGTTTGGAAAGTGCGGAAAACTGAATGAAATGTTAAAGAATGATTCTCACAGCTGAAATTCATATGACACTGCAAAATTAATTAAATTACAGGACATACGAATTGAAATGCGAAATTTTTTTATCTCCTCCCTCACCCCTACCCTACACTTTTCATATCACCTGCCTTGCAGCTACTTTTTATTTTTATGTTATTAATGTTGCTTCTATTTATCTTTTGAAGGACAGAAATGTAGCAGAAATAAACAAATGTGTATGTGATCTCATTGGAACCTCCCCTTAACTCCCCCCCCCCCCCCTTTAACTCTTTGGTTTTGTTTCTTAAAGAAAATCAGGATCATTTTCTAAAGTTTGCGATGATACCCTAATCCCAGCTTTCGGTGACACAACTTGATTATTTTTTCAGTTACTTTGTTCCTGGTAACTATACATATTATTACATCGTACACCTTACTATTTAGATTATTAATTTTTGATTCAACACATTTTTTTTTATAAATATTATTTGATCTAAAAAATTATATACTAACTTTACTTTTGTTATTTTTTTACAAACTGATGGTTAAAGTCACATTGTATTTTAAATTTATTATTTTTATTTTGAATAAATATGCACACATATACAACGTTGCATCATGTTTCATAAGCCAATACTTTTCCCCTTTAGAATAGTCCTTTTAGATAACCATATATTTTTTATGAATATAAAACTTGGATTAAATTGCTACAACTAATAATTAAAAAATAAATTTAAATTTTAAAAAATGCTCCTAAATTTACTTGCTGACCCCTAATATTTTCAAAAAATTTCATGTCTAGTTAACATTATGTGGTTTTATTAACATCTATACTAATATTATAAAGAGAGAGGACGAATTTTTATGTGTTTATATGTTCGATGTAATCTCCGGAACCATTGCAACTATGAAAAATTCTTTCACTGTATGAAAGGTGTCTTTTTACTGAGTGACATATGCTATAATTCGAAAAAAATCCGATAAATAGTTCTTGTTTTATTCCAATTTAGGCTCAAATTTCACGTAAATTGCCTATTATTGACTATGAAAGGGGTGAAAATTACTTGCCACACATTAATATTATATATCGTTTAAAAGCGTAGAATTTTCCGCGTTTTAAAGCAATTTGTTTCAATGCTCTAACTTCATTACTACCTCAACGGATAACAAGTTCCATAACAGTTCCTCATGGAAATCGGACTGCCCCGTGTTCTTCAATTCATTTTGAAAACAATTTTTTATTTTGTTTGATCCCGGATTTAATCTTGGCAAGTTACTGTATAATTGGAGTAGTCAAATGTTTTGGAAATTGTTTATTGACAACCAAAACTTGCCGCAAGTTTAAAATCCGGAATCAAAGAAAACAAAAAAAATTGTTTTCTGAATGAATTGAAAAACATGGGACAATCCAACTTCTATGAGGAACAGCTGTGAACTTGGTACCCGTTTAGATGTGAACTATTTTATTGGTGACACTGTCTACCCAGGGCCTCATTTTGATCGAACTTGGCTCTTTTTCACATTTATGTTTTGTTGGGATTTTATTTTACAGCGATCTACAGCGTACGGTGATGTCCACATCACTGCTATTTTAATTACAATAGAGAAAATAATGCCTTTAATTTCAGAGCAATTCCATGTGTAACGGAAAGTTTTTTATTTATTTTTTTTTTTATTTATTTAAGGTTTAAGCGATTACAGTGAAATTATTTTCATTTCAACTGACTTTTTTTCTCTGCACTTCATCGTTAAAATATGGAAAACAAGACAGAGAGAGAAAAAAATTCTATTCCTTTTTCCTCAATGTTTGTGCTATTTTCTGCTCCGTGATGAACCAAGTTTTTGGACTTCTTAGAACAAAACGATATTTTTGTGAAATTGTGTATTAATTCAATCTTTTAACTGACGAATACTTTCGTGATAGAGAAGTAACAATTAGAAACTGTTAATTTAAATAATTTTTCATGCACTAGCAGGTTTGGCAAAAACCCGGGGTTTTTTTTTAAAAAAAAGCCCATTTACCCAGGGTTTTTTTTTCAAATAAAACCCAAAAAACCCAACTGAAGCTGGTTTTTTTTAAAAGAAATGTGGTTTTTTTTTTTTTTTTTTTGTCTTTTTTTAGGGAAAATGTGGGGTACATGTAGCATATTGTAGCGTAAGTATATGGACAAAGCACAAAATTGTCTTGGAGTAAAAAAAGCTGGAAAATTCAGCGTTTTCTGAAGAAAAGTATAAAAACGACAAAATCCAAGAACGGTGAATTTTCAGATCTTTTAGTTTCCATGATTACCAACATTTAAGGCAAAGTTACTTCTCGGGCGATAAAATCAATTGTTTGTTTGTTCGTTTTTAATTACTACTTTTTTTTTTTTTTTTTTTTTTGCATTTTACTTTATTGTATTTCATTTTGTTATGCAAAACTACTGTAGAACCTCAAGTAGTTTAAATCCCTTTTTACTGAATTCCAGCTTAATCAAGACATTTCTTTGAATTTTATGTTGCCTGTTTTTCTATTTCTGTGTACAGTGTACACAGCAAGACATATTAAACTTTTTCGTACGATAATGAAAATACTGTACATCCTATTCTGTTTTCTGTCCAACCGTTTGTAAAACCTGTTAATTTTTAAAAAATATACCTTGTTTATTCCAAATTTGTGACGTGTTGGTTTGCAGAAAATAATTCACATGAAAGCTTTTTAGCTAGAGTAGTTTCCTGTGTACAATCTACAAATATTGAGAAAATCAGACGTGACAGGACTTAGTCAAGATAATTTGAGTTATTTATTGAGACCAGTTAAAGAAAAAAGTTTAATATATTTATTTTAAATCTTTGAAGCATTTTTTTAATGCCGTTAAGAGTTAAGAAATACTATTAACGTTCAAAATTCAATTTTTATGTTCATGTCTGAGGTGAAGAACAAGTAAAAAAAAAAAGTTTAAGTTGTGAAAGAATTTAAATTAATTTTTTAAAACTTCTCAGAAAATTTAAAAAACCTAAAAGTGGGCTAAATAATGGGTTTTTTTAAATGGGTTTTTTCAACAAAAAAAAAAAAAAAACCTTTGGGTCCACTCCGGCCAACCCTGTGCGCTAGGTTGACAAATTCAAGTTTATGCGTTTTGACGGAATGACTGCGGTAGAGTGACTTTTGAAGTTCATTCATTAGTATAAAAATGACCATATTTTTAATTAAGTTAAAAATTGTTGCCACTTATATGACACTACTGTTGTTGTTTACGTGTCCATAGTTAATAACCATGGAAGGATTGGGGGCTATTGCCTCGAGATTTTGGAGTTTTTTATTTATTCACATATAAGACAACATGAGAAAGATTTTCAGCGTAAAGAAAGGAAATACACCACTCAGAGCATCCGAGGTTATCGAACTCACGTTTACCGGCATTTGAAGCGAAGTTTCTACCACAAAGCCACGAAGGCCTCCAACGCATAATGAATGAGGCATAATGAGTGATATAGTTCACAGAATCATTCCAATAAATTAATGAAAAAAAAAGTTCCTTCGTAAAAGTTGTCATTTTCGAGGGATTTCCCTTCATTGAAATTAGAGGCACAGTGAAAATTCGTTTTTACATACATAAAATACGCTTTATCATAAAATCTGCTATTCTTTTTGGTAGGAATATATGTGCAGTTTCAGCTGATTCAACTGGAGTGAGTATTTAGAAGACAAGATTTTTTTTTTTCGGTAATAATCTGTCTTCGTTGTAACTGCAACAGATGTTTCAATAAAATGCCTTTTTATCAGGAGCGACACGGATTTTTATTCTGTTCTTTAAGTACTGAGTATTTCAACAAAATTATTTATTCTTTGGGTTGGGAGATTTTCACTTGATTCTGATTCAGCAATCAGGATTGCTCATAGTGGTCACATTGCCCAATGTCTTATTTTTATTGATTACTTTCTGTTCTGCTTATAAATATTTTGAGACGATAAATCTAAGTTTAGTGATATTTCTATTTCTTTGCTTCTTTTGATAGCAGTATCTGATTGGAGAGTTGAAAGTTATTATCATATTTTTTTAACCTTAAACGCTTTTCTACTGCGGTTTTAAATGATTCTTAGCGAATTTAAATTAGAAGCTTTTTTTTTTTTTTGAAAGAGAGAGTTTTGACGGACAAGTGTAATCTTTATATCAGGATTTTTTTTTAAATTACTTTATGGACTATGTTTGGAGCTTAGACAAAATTATATGTGCACATTTTAACTAACGAAACAGAATCTTACTTTTTATTTCGGAGTGAAAAGGGAAATTCACACTTGCTCTAAGAGTTTTTTATTTAATTTTATAGCACTAGCATAGCCGTGCGGGTTCTGCTAGTTAATATATAAATTGGCTGAAAGAAATTGGATGAAATTTTGTAATTATTTTTGGAAAATTAAGAAAGTGGAGAAAAATCGTCTCTCAGAATTAAACTGTTATTTATCTCTAAAGTCAAAAAAACAAAAAAGAGTTCAAAAGAAGTTCCAAACGAAAAAGAAAATAAAAGAATAAAAGGGACTGAGGAATTACTAGCATCAAAAATAATCATTATGCTCATTAATCGGTCAGAGCCGATTAATCGGCCGATTATCAACTACCGATTAATCGGTAATCGGCTAATTTGCTTATAGGTGCATTCCTAGTTGAGATCACAGGATCTCTATAGCGGATTCGAACTACTGCTGTGTTAATTAATACCTGATAGCAAAAATTTACGGCGAAAGAAAAAAAATATTTTGAAATTTGAAAAAGTAATGAGGGTGCAATGAATTGAAATTAAATAAAGGTATAAGTAAAAAGATCACACACACACAAAAAGGTATTTTTCCGTTTAAAGTACGTCACTTGGTTTAGCAACTTGTTTACTTTCTACTTTGGCGAAACAGAAAAAATGCTTGAAGTGCTTGGCGGCCTCCATAAGTACCCTAGAATTTAGAAATTGAAGTTGTTGAGTGCCTCCAAAAACAAAATCAGTTTATAATAGAGATGAATAAAATAAAATCTGTAAGAACAAAAAAGGTGTCAAATGACGTATCTTTAAAGGAAAAGTACAAAATAAATTTAGAGCTACCTTTTTCAAGCATTGAAACGACATGTTTGTAAAAACATTTTTTGCCTTTCCCCAAAATTCCTCTGCAATTGCTCTCAGGTCATGGGACTTGTAAATGTCTTGCTGAAATTGCTGGACTAAAACAGATCTAACATTTCGTCAAAAATAAAAACAGAAAATGAGTTTAAAATAAAAATACAACAGAAAGAGAGAATAAAAAATACATCACGGCTAAATCAGATGCAACAGTTACATAGAACTTCTGGCGCAAAATTGATATGTTTGATGGCTTATTTCATTTGTTTTGTGGATTTTTTTTTTCCGCTTTAAATGAACTAGTAGCCCTACTCAATGGATTCCTTTATTTAAAAACTAAGCATTCAATTTTGAATTTCAACGATATTAATTTTGAAAAATATTGATGAGCAAATACGCTCTTGTTATTTAGACAAATTAGGGCACAAGTTTTGATAACGAGCCCTGGCATACCAATAACGAAAAAGTACCATCCTTATTTGGACTGTTTTTGGCTTTCGTGTTTTTTACAAAACTACAGGTTTTTTCGCTGAATTTTATTTTTCACCTTAATGCAATAAAGTGTGCGAAACCATAACTTCACAAAAGTATTTTCCTACGATACATTAAGAAATTGGTTTAAGGTTGTTTATCAATGTCTTTTAAACGTTAAAAACACCGATGAAGAACTATTTCAAATATAATTGTTTAAAAAAAGAATCAGAGGCAAAACTTTTTCTCCATTAAACGTAACTTTTGCGTTTTATTACGATATAATAGGAATTCACCAATGAACAGGTGTAACAATTAAAATCAATTATTCTCTCTTGTATTCGGCAGTTAAAGTAGATTGGAAATGCTTCGAGTTTCTCGCAATTAGTTTTATAACTGAAGATACCCCTTAAGCCCAAAAGGTCTTAATTGTGTCTCAAGGCCATTAACTAAATGGAGGAATCCCCGAGAGGTGTTCGATTGAAGCAAGAGATGTCCAATTTGTATACGAAATGACTTTTGAGACACGCTAAGCTGTCTGCCTTTAAGTTCATAATCAGCATTCCTTTAAAATACTTTTTTGACTAAGAAACCTAAATAAGTTTATTTATTTAGTTTTTAGTTTTAGCAGGTAAAAAATGCTGTCGGCCTAAAACATCCTAGCAAGAGATTCCAACTCATTGGACAGTAACAAACGTTTTGAAAATATGTGAAATAAATTCTGTGCAACAACTTTGACCTTTAGTAACTGTGCAAATAAGGCCAACCTGAGGTTCATGGCCTAGTATCTCGCTCATTTATGATTCAATTGACTCTAAATTTTGCACATTCATCACATGACTCATAAACAACAAGACATAATTAATACCATGTGAAAATTTCATTCTGAATTAGGTTTTTCAGCTGTTTTAGAAAGCAAAGGTGATTGGACCTTACTTGGAGCATGAGTCATCAATAAAGCCAATTGTGAAAAAACGTCATAAAATACTATTTAACTAAAAAAAAGTGAAAATTCCTTTCAAAACATTTTGAGCTACATCTGAAAAACTCAAAATCATTATCGAAAACACCATGTTTACGTCAATGGAAGATAAATGGTCACATTCCGGCACGATTATTTTGGGGTGGAGGGTTAATCACTCCTGCGCACAGTTCGTGCCCAATGTGCAGTATATGCAACGAAGGATCATATCCTTCCACCCAATCCTTCAGTGACTTAATAAAGACACTGAAATCATAATAAAGCATATTATGGCTTTCTTGGGATACAATCTACTTTTCGAGGATCATAAAATCACTAGAGAATATGGCGGTTCACAGGAACCTTTTTCTTTTTGAATTCATCAACTACATAAATTACGCTTTCTAGAACAATTAGCATTTTTTTTCATGCTAGTTAACTACAGTGAACCGAGAAAAAAATTACTACTACGAAATAAGATGAGGAGGTTTTGACCAGTTTATTCCGGAAAACTTTGGCTATACAGCCTGTTGATACAAAATTGCTTGTTGATAACGCTTTATCATTAACTAGGCTTTTTGATGATTTTAAAATCTCGATCTAGTGAATTTTACCCATTCTTCACAGAAAAAAAGCGGTTGGCCTTGTTCTACATGCCCTTCTTTGGCTCACAATTTATTTATAAATCAAACAAAAATAAGACGTCATTTAAGAATGAACATATATTAGTTTCAAAAATCTATGAAAAATGCATAGCGTAACTGATGGACCTAATTAAAAGTGTACTATGAATTTAAGCGAAGAGATTAATTACTTCCGAAGAGAAGAGATTAATAACTTAGTTTTCGAGACTTAATGTCAAATATTATTGCAGGTGATTTCCCGAAGAGGTCTTGAAGCAAGATCCCCTTCTGTGACAGCTTCTCTCAAGAGCGAATATAGCTTTTAGATTTGAGTGGGGTTATTTCCGGAAAAGGGGTCATAAGTGTCCCTTTTTCGGACATAAGTATTTTGGACATTTAGGACAATTTATGAAAGTAGAAGTCTCAAAAACGCAGCTGTAGGCTTTCTATCGTCACTAAAGTGGGGGAGGGGTCATGATCCCTCCCCATCTGTGTCCGCGCTTGGCGTCCCTACACTTGTATACGTTTGTGTATTTCAAACGATTAAGTCTTAATTTCAGAATTTTATCACAACAGAACACAAATCTTCTTCGTCAGTTCAGTAAAAAAAGAAAAGAAATAAATAAATGTCTCCTTGAAATGCCATCACTTTTCCCGTTTTATTTTGGAATATTTTTTATTTTTTTATTTATTCTTATCTTTTATTTCTTTTTTTATTTATTTATTTTATTTTATTTTATTTATTTATTTATTATTATTATTTATTTATTATTTTTTTCTTTCTTTTGAGCAATCAAGAGATTGATGAAGTTTGCTTGTTGATCTTTCTCCTACCACAGCCTGGTACAAGGATTTCCGTTGTCATTGTGATTGGTCAGTCAGTCACCTGACTTTAATTTCATTGAATAGCAGATCCAATAATGATCATACTTTTACATCGAAATTCATCATTAACCCTTACTGTTCGACATAAAAGTTTAAAATTCTGTCATGTTCTTCACTGATTTGAAAACTCGACTGTCTTTCAAATTTCAACAAAAGAAAATACGTTATTTCAATCAAGTCATTGTAGTAAGGGCATAATATCTTTTTACCGTAAATCCATCCAAGATTTTATAACTCCAAAAAATTGCAAAATTCCATTTAGCTCAAAACTTACTGCATTGAATCGGGGAGTTTTTGGTACACAGATGAACACTCGTGCGACTTGGTCAAAGTCAGAGTTGGGCAAATTTTAATTGCATGAACAATTAAAGATTAACAAATGATTAATTGGTAACCGTAACCACAGCAACTAACAATTGATCAATTGTAATTGTGGAAAATTACAATTAACGATTAATTAATTGTTAATTGTAGATTACTGCAGTTAACAATGAATTAATTGTTAATTGTATATTACTACAGTTAACAGTTAATTAATTGTTAATTGTAATTTGCTACAATTAACAATTGTCATTTGTTTTTTAAATTTTTAATTAAAACTAACTTTTAAAAAAATTACTGGTTTTGTATAATATTCTGTACAGGAAACAGGTCTACCTGGGACGTGGACGCTGGACGGGTACCATATTATTATCTGTTTAAATACGCATGTTAGCAACTAATAAAAGATCAATGCTCAACAGTAACTTTATTACGAGCAATAAATTATTTGCTGCAGCATATGACTTTTCTCAAAAAATCTTATGGCTCCTGCAAAATTCCCTCAGAACAGGTATATTTCAATTAAAAATTCAAAACCTTTTTTTTTCGGGGTTTTTTTTTTTACTAATAAAAGTCTAAATAACATCTGAGAAAAATTTCAGAAATGTATCTTAATTATGTACGTGATTAAAAAATTTTTTTTTTTTTAAACAGAGCGGTCTCTGAGACCTCACGTCCCCTGTTATGTCTTCTTTCTCACCTTCCCTGCTATGGGTTAAACTAAAACAATGATTTACACAAACATAAAACACTTAAATGAAACACAAACATTTACGTGTGGAGAAAGCTAGCCTAGACGAAACTAGTTCACGCGGCGAGCAAGCAATCATCATTGAACGAAAGTACGAAATTGAATAATACTTCCGACTTTTTACCCTGCGTTGTACCTATTGATACATAAAGTTAATTGTTAGTTTTAATTGTTTCATAAAACAATTAAAAAATTAATTGCAATTATTTTAATTGTGAGAAACGATTAACTTGCATTAATCCAATTAAATTAATTGCAAAGTGCAATTAATAGTTTAAATGCAATTACTTTTTTTAATCAAATAACACGGTAATTGAAGAAATAATTGATTAATGCCCAACACTGGTCCAAGTTAACTTTTGGCTCCGATCGCTTCCGAACGGAGGGGTGGAGCTATCGAATGTTTATGGCATTAAGCGAAACTGCTATATCTCACGAAGTAACGTAAGGATGCAAACAAAAGTTATTCCATGTTATATCTCAGAAGTAAGAGGCGCTGAATCTATTTTTGCCGCAGTTGGTTCAAGATGGTTGTGCAACTGAAAGTTTTTCCCGTTAATGTTGTAACTCCTGCATCTCAAGAAGCAATGCGAGGATTCAGATAAAGTTCGGTGTGCAAGGAAATCTAAACGGAAACAAACGTTGGTTCGTTTTCAGTTTAAATACCGTATACACGGGTTGCTTTTGTCCACATTATGGAACTTTTCTCATTCTTTTCTCAATAATTTTATGACTATTCATATTTCCAAGCTGTGGACACTTAATTTACACATTTAAAGTTCTCCTGATTTAATTTTGAATTTTTACCGTTTTGTGTCAGAGTATTATTTCCATTTTCAATTGGTTTTTGTTTCGACCAATGTTACCCTTGCATTTGGATTACTTTGTCCCAAAGTGGTTTTCCCTATTTAAAATCATTTTAGAACTAACCAGATTCAAAGAAACACGTGCGTTCATGCAAAAAACTATTTATTTGAAAGAAAAATGCATTTTACAAGCTATATTAACACATAATTGTTTTAAGGAAAATTATGATTTTTATTTTTTATTTATTTATTTATTTATTTATTTATTTTGCAAAATGGGTGCATACCTAATTATTGTTTCGGAAATTTCCGACGGAGAACAGACATCTTTTCATTAGTATCGGTGGTTGAATAATTTTATTAACAGAGCATTCTAAAAACAAAGGATCCTAAATTGTCAACCACTACCAAAACTTGCTCTTAACATAAGATCCTTCTTCTCTCACATCAACAGCTGTTCCTGTAAACCTGAACCGATTCTAATCTACAACAACAAAATTCTGTGTATTTAAAACAAATTTAACAAACTTTGTTAGAAGTAGATGCAACTGGGTCAACTCATTCTAACAGAGTTCGTACGGGTCATGGAAATCCTGGAAAGTCATGGAAAAAAAATAAGCAAATTTCAAAGCTGGAAAAGTCATGGAAAATTGAAATTTTTATTGAAAGTCATGGAAATTTATTTCAAGTCATGTAAAAATGTCTTGGACAAGGAGAAAGTAACAGTAACTAAAGGAACATTAGAAATCTTGAGTGATTTAAGAGTATATAAGCTCATAAAAGCTGTTGAAAGTAGAAAATTGAACAATCCTAATATCAAATCTGAATTTTGAAATCTCATTGCATCCACTTCTGTCGCAGCCCGCTTGCCTTTTTTTGCGATGTGATTTTACTGCTTGGACATCACTTATTTTGAATTTACTGTTATTTTCAACACCTCTTATGTTTCATATTCTGTAGTAGCAAAATTTCACGTTCTTAGTTTTGCCACGCCCGCACAAAAAAAAAAAAAAAGAAAGAAATTCAATTGCATCCGAGTTAGATTCCATCACTCGTAAGAACTTGATTATTAAACTTATCAGAGTTTATCTTAATTTGTTGAAGGTTTTAGAAAATAAAGATCTTTAGTCAGGCAATAGAATACAGAAAAAGAGAAATTCTAATACTTTAAAACAGTAGTGCCCAACATACGGTCCACAAAACTAATCCATGTGACCCACTGCTACATTCTATGTCAGGAATCAAACATGTTGTGGCTTTACTTTAAAGAACCAAAATACTGTCAAGTAACGTGGATGATTAAATGCACTGTTGAGACTAAAAGGCAACTTTTGAAGCAAATTTAATGAAACTTAGTGATGACTCGTTCAACCTTTGTCCCATTCAATATCATTCTGCCTGTTTATAAATAAAATATCAGACATTGAAGCATCATCATATTCATTTCACTGCATTTTTACTTTACTTAAATTTATATGATGAAGACAAATAACGATAGTTTAGTTTTTTAAGTGTACACCTATATTTTTTCCATTACGAGTAAGTGCTTCAATGAGGCTGTGGCATTCATGTAGGTTTTGCTAATGCTCATTTCGAAAAATTATCAAGTTTGAGATTAAATAGTGCTATTCTCTTCGAGTAACTAGGTCATGAAAATTTTCATTGAAGTCATGAAAAAGTCTTGGAAAAGTCATGGAATTTTTCCATTCAAATAGAGTATGAACAATGTTCTAAGCCTCGTATAACTTTCAAGCAGTATGAACAGATTCCTATTCCGCACTAAGCCGTAACAACGTAATTGTATTCAAAAAAAAACCTTAATAGTTGTTGACCAATTTTATAAGATAGCGAGTTCGAACCTTCGTATGCAGTAAAACAAATGTTTTTAGCTCTCTTGAATATATATATATATAGACAAAAATTGCGTTCGAATGATGGATAAAACTTTCACGTTTTAGACATAGGAAAGATCTATAACTTGATCTGTCCCCATCCATAAAAAATACCTTCCTTACATGCATATTTTCCTTGTGATTTGTGTTTATGTTTCCTCAAAAGCATTGTCTTTGCTCCTTGGATTAGCATATTACTCCGCTTCCTTACTCAAGTTCATCCTTTCTTGAGTTTAAATCCAACAATGTCAGAACACTTTTTTCCAGAAATGCATAAATGGCTTCATACCTTCAAGTACTTTAAGAGCATAAACACTACCACGATGAATTATTTATTTTAAAATTCTACGTATGTATCCGCACTAGTAGACGTTTGAACAACCGTAACAGCTTTTTGGTTCTTTTTTGTTGATTGGTGTGTAAAAGACCTGTATTTGAAGAGACGACAAACACAGAATCAAATGAAAATGAAAATTTTCATGAAATAATTACAATAAGGAAGGATTTTTGTAAAAAAATTTATTTGCTATTTTACCACAGGAAAGTATTTAGCTGTTGCTACAGTTGGCCGGTACAAGATTGTAGCTGCATTCGTAACATAACTGAATTTGCTAAAGAATCTCTGTATATTAAAAAAGAAGTATTAAAACAAATTCCAGGAAACCACATAGCACCTATAGCCTTTAAACTTGGTACAAAATTACTTCGAGCCTCGATGCTTGCTCAGTCTCTGCGTTTTAATTGTCATTAAAAACCATAAAAAATAAAAGTAACTATAAAGTTACAGTCTGACCTCCGATTGTATGGAAAGGATTTTATGAAATTGACAAGCGTCTAGTTAAGACGAGTCTATCTGAATGAGAGGGGAAAATAAAAATTTGATGGGCTTGTTCCGTTCATTTGAATGTGACTAAGCTTAGTTTAGAGGCTAACGTACATCTGCAAAAGCTGACATCCCTGAATATTAATAGATGCTTCCATTTCCTCCTGTAAACCGGATGTGTGCCTTTATATATAATCGGTGATCAGACTGTATTAGCATACAGGGTGGTAGTTTGTTACAGATGTGCGCTTTTACCTTTTAATTATTTATAAGTAGTATTGTAAAAATGACAATTTGTTCTGGGTAATGATTTTCAAATCTAAACTATATTCAATCAATTTTCTCACTACAAAACTTAACTAATTTTTTACTACGTAATTTTGAGATTACCATTTTGCTTTTACATTTTCGGACGAAATGAAAATATTTCATATTATTTATTTATTTATTTACTTATTTATTTATTGTTTCCATAAGAACTCTGTTTCTCTTCATTCCCAACTTAGAAGATGCAATAAATTAATAAGTCACAAGTATTATTATAAAACGCGTGCATCAATATTCCATTCATATTTTCCCTTCTCCCCTGTGATACTAATTCATATGGATTAACAAATTAATCTCAAGGTTGAACTTAAGCAAGGATGTATTTGTGTACTCAAGGCATTATATACCTTTCAAACAATGCAGGTTTTTGAACTTTCTTTATTTCAAGTCAAGTCATCAGTTTAAAAGCGTATTTTTGTTTTATTTTTAATAAAGTTCAAAATTCTTTTTGTGCAAATTCGAGCATACAAACTTGCAATATTTAGATCAGATGGTAAATTTAAGCTATTATCTCTTTATGTGCATTAAATTTATATTAACCCTAGAAAAGTCGCGTTTCCTTTGTTACGCTAGTACTCGCGCTTCGGTCTTTTCCCCGCCGTAGCGATCCCTGAAAAGAAAGCAGAAGAAAGGAAGTACCGGGGAGAAAATGACACCCTACTAGGATTGCGCGCTATTGGTCTAAATGACCAACATATATTTCCAAAAGCTATGCAACCTTGAAATACCGAAGAAAATTCTCAGAACTAAGTATGTGGGCTGGGGAGAGTCTGACCTTCAGCTACACAGATGGGCCCCATTATTAGAATAAGTGGTGGTGGGAGAGAGTGAAATATCTGACAACGGGTGGGGAATTGACCGAAGCGCGACTTCTCTAAGGTTAAAAAAAAAAGTCAAAACCTTTTTTTTTTTAATAATGATATAGGAACAGGAAAATATGCTTTGCATTTCCAAAAACTTTACCTCAAATAAATTTCAGAGCGAAAACAGTTTGAAATAAAACTATAAAATAATGTTTTTAATTCTGAAGACTTTTTATAAACCTGGTTTACACTAAAAAGTATGAAAAAACAATAGGATTTCCTGATTAAAATATTCAAAATTGCAGTTAGCCTTAATGTCATGATTTTTAAACTAAGTCTATAAAACAGTCGATAAAATTGAAATTAAAAATTTGGAAGAAGAAGTAATACAGCAGATACTGTAAAACCTATTCGTACAAAGCTGTGTGCCGCCTATTTCTTCTCTCAAATATTTATTTTAAATTTTATTGATTGCTTTAGAATTAACCTAAATGTAATGATATTCAGATTAACTGCAATTTTTGAGTGTTATAATAATTAAGGAAATGATTTACTTATTTTATTTCATACATTTTAGTGTGAACCAAGCTTTAGAAATAGTCTTTGTAATAAAAAAATATTAATATATTTTATTCACTTTTATTTGAAGATGCCAAAAAATAAGAGACATTATTTCAACAGAAGGTCCATTATAAAATACACTGTTGTAGTTTTCAAAACTAATTTATACTTTGTTTACTTTGAAATATATAAAAAATATAAATATCTCAACTTTTTCACTTTAACTCATGTTTACCCTACTCTTAATTACAGCTTCGTTTATTCTAGCGTGTTTTTTGAAAAAAGCAATTCAGAATCTGAAAAAAAGAAGTTTTTTTTTGCACTTCTTAACGGGTACAGATTCTGAAAAATGGTCAAGGATTTTTTTTTTTTTTTTTGAAAATGTTAAGTTAAACTACAAACTTTATGAAAAAAAAGAATATTTTGTCATTCAGAAGATTATAAATGTACACTTGGAGTGCAGCATAAATTCTTAGGTAAATACTGAATGCTTCTATTTCGCTTCGAGACATTTATATTTCAAAATCTTTTGATTCATATCAAATAAATTAAACGTATATTTTACTAAACTTCGAGGAAGTTTTGGGATAAAATTATTATGTTTATTTGTCCAAAAAATCTAAAAATATTTTTCTATATATTCAATCCATGCTCTCTAGTTAATGCACTTTACTATCCTTTCGAATACCTAAATAAAAATTTATTTTCTTCGAAAGACCTCTCGAGAGGAAAAAAAACATATGCATTAAAGAAAGAAAACAAAAATAATAATTTCAAATCTTTTCAGATGTCTTCCTGATAGAGATGTTTTGTAAAGTAAAATTAAATTGAGAGTGTATAAATATCCTGAATAAATTATTTTTATCTGGAGGGAAAACTCATAAATTATTCATAAACTCAGAAAGCTTAGCGTTGCTTTCAGAAGTTTTTAAAAGACCCTATCCTAATTCAGTCGCACACCTCTTTTTTTTTTTTTTTTTTTTTTTTTTTTTTTTCCACCTTCGATTGCAAATTTCCGGTTAATTTAATCTCCAGATATTAACGCTTGAATTGCATTTCTTTTTAGATCTCACTCAAAAATGTCACCAGCTATATCTCAACGAATTCCGCATCTTAATGCTGTTTTCGATTTCGATTTGATGTAAGCAGTGTATTTTAATTCTTTTTACTAACATAAATTTTCATTCCGGAGTGCATTTGGTGAGTTTTGGATAAACGATAAGTTGGGAAGCATACATTTAACATTTGCACAAATTTCTATCGAGCTTATTTCTAAACATGAAAAAGTGACAACCAAATTGCACTCGTGGTGGATTTTGGTTGTCTTAGATGTGTAACTTGTTTTTGATGAATTTATGGTGATCTCAGGAATGATCTTACGTTAACTCTATCACATCAGGTTTTTAAATTACGTTGGAATGAAAGCGACATATTCCCAAAGCATAAGACATTTCATTTTGAATATGCGGCAAAGAAAGTAAGTAAAATTTAAAATTTTCAAACAGCCATACAAAATCAACTTTCGAAAAAAGTCATTTTTAACTCCCTAATTAAAATGAAATTTCTATTTTAAAAACTTCACTCTAGTCCTGAATGTTTTTTTTTTCTTTCTTTATGTTGAACAACGTCCTAGCGTATCTTGTACCATTTGTATTGTTGAATCAGCTAAGACATAAACAAAACTTTTGTTTCTGCAATAAACGTTTTTTACACCACTTTTTTAAGCCATTGTTCCAAATAAATAATTATTGACAGATCAAATTTAGTATTTTTTTATCATAGTTTTTCACATAATCGTTTTCAGATAACTAAATTACCAACTACTGTAGTAGCAATTACAAAAAAGTGAATGAAAATTTCTATTTACTGTTTCACCACGTATTGTATGGAAAAGCAAACATCCGGTTTATAGGTGGAAATGGACGCATCTATTAGTTTTCAGGAAATGCCAGCTTTTTCAGATGTATGTTAGCCTCTAAATTAAGCAATCTGTTTCAAATGAGCGGAATACGTGCATCAATTTTTTTACTTTTCCACCTAATTCAGATAGACTCGTCTGAACTGGACGGTTGCCAATTCATGCAATCCGTGGTTGGACTTTCCCCTCGTTCTTGAGAAATTTATAAGCTCTATAAATTTTGTTTTCCAAAAAGTTCCAATAGAGCCTGTACGCGTACGAACATCCCCACCATCACAATTATAATAAAGGGAAGTTTATGCATGTTAAATCGCCACTCTTGAGTCACTGACGTTTCGTTGCAGTCCCAAAATTGTTTTCATTTAATTTGCTCTTTTTTTTACTTCCTTTTACAAAAAAGGAAGTATTATATTCGCAAAAAAAAATGTCACTCAAAAAACGATCTTAATTTCCATCTTGCTCACCCCCGAATAAATGTTGAATTTTTTTTTTTTTTCGACTCGACCCCCCATGGCTAAGTGCCTAAGAACGTATAGACACGCGAAATTTCCATTTTGACGATTCCCGAGCTAATTACGACGAGTTTTCTCATCACGTCTGTGTACGTATATGTGCGGATGTGCGGAGGTAAGGTCGCATAACTCAAGAATGGTATGTCCTAGAAAGTTGAAATTTGGTACGTAGACTCCTAGTGGGGTCTAGTTGTGCACCTCCCCTTTTGGGGGCATTCGGGTGTTTCTAAAAGGGTCTTTTGACCTTTTTTGGGGGGGGGAATCATTGTTAATTTCGATGTAAACTCAAGTGGTGTTACAATTTGGCGGACACTTGGCGATATATCGCCAGTCTTTTGGTCGCGAAATTTTGTCGCCAACTTGGTGACAAATTTGGCGACTTTTTTTTTATAATCTGGTTTCAATTTGGCCACTGTTGGTGATATTTAGACAGTAAACAATTGAATCACATTAAAATTGTCAATAACGGGAAAACAACATTAAATTGGAGTAAAAGAAAGTCATGTGATGCACACATCAGCTCGTTTTTTTTTGTTTAAACACCATTTCTTTAGTTACTTTCTCTGTCATAATGCTTGCAAATTCCGGTTTTAATTGTTACCAAAAATAGTGAAAAATAATAGTAATTATCCACTTTTGTTAATAAAGTTAGCAAATTAATTTCAAGATTGAATTTTAAACAAGCATAGAATAGGAGTTTAAGCAGTTGAAACTATTCTAACACTACAGGTTTTTGAAATTTGCGTTAATTCAAGACATGTCAGTAGTTTAAAATACTTTTCACGTTTTTTTTTTTTTTTTTTTTCAACTACGAATTTGTTCAAAATTGTTTTTAAATTCGAGCATAAAAGCTTGTTATATTTAAAGCAGATTAGCGGTAACTATTCTCTCCCTAAACATTTATTCATTTATTATTACAGCAAAAGTGAATATCTTTAAAAACGAGCTGATGTGTGCATCACATGACTTCCTTTTACTCCAATTTAATGTCATTTTCCATTATTGGCAATTTTTATGTGATTCAATAGTTTACTCTCTAAATATCACCAACAGCGGCCAAATTAAGACCAGATCAAAAATAAATAAATAAATAAATAAATAAAATCACCAAATTTGTCGCCAAGTTGACGACAAAATTTGGCATCCAAAAGACTGGCGATATATCGCAAAGTGTCCGCCAAATTATAACACCACTTGAGTTTACATCGAAATTAACAAAGATTTCCCCCAAAAAAGGGGCAAAAGACGCCTTTAGAAACACCCGAATGCAACCAAAAGGGGAGGTGCACAACTAAATCCCACCAGGAGTCTACGTAAAATTTCAACTTTCTTAAGACATACCCTTCTTGAGTTATGCGACACACATACGCACATCCGCACGTACCCACATCCGCACATACGCACAGACGCACATACATACATACGTACATTCAGACGTCACGAGAAAACTCGTTGTAATTAACTCGGAAATCGTCAAAATGGATATTTTGCGTGTTTATGTGTTCTTAGGCACTTATCCACGTGTGGTCGAGTCGAAAAAAAAAACTCAACATTCATTCGGGGGTGAACAAAATGGAAATTAAGGTCGATTTTAGAGTGAAAATTTTTTCGCGAATACAATACTTCCTTTTTGGTAAAAGGAAGTAAAAATAATATTAAGAAGAATGAGTAACAGGTAAATCTGTTTTAAATTTTAAAAAGTTTCAAACGAAAAAACTTGAAAATAAAATATTTAAAATGTTTTTAAAATGTAAACACAATTGTTATATGCTTGGTAAGATAAAAATACTTTCCGATACCCGTAAGCAATTTCTCCTTGTGACAATATATAATGCGGCGAAATATTAATATTCATAAATATAACAATTGCGACTCATCAAGCCATATTTTTATTCGAAATACTTTTTTTACAAGCGAATCTTTTATATTAGCTTTTATTGGTGTACTTGCTCTGTCATTGATAAGTGGGAAAGCTTTTCAAACGTTGCCAAAAGCTAAAATGAATAATTAGTGATAGCAAAGTTAATTTCTATATCTTTATCTTTACTAATAATAAAGCTGAAAGTCTATATGTCTGTCAGGATCTCTGTTCGGATCTCTTTCTGTCAGGATCGCTGTGCGAGCTCTGTGACGCGCATAACGCCTAGACCGTTCGGTCGATTTTCATGAAATTTGGCACAAAGTTAGTTTGTAGCAGGGGGGTGTGCACTTCGAAGCGATTTTTAGAAAATTCGATGTGGTTCTTTTTTCATTATAATTTTAAGAACAAAATTATCATTCGATGGACGAGTAAATTACGAAATTATCATAACGTGTAACCGTAGCATGGGCACAAGCCAATTGGCGAAAAAAATTCACCATACATTATTTGTAAATATACAGGCGAACCAAAAGACATTTTAATTTTGTGTTACGGGCAAAGCCGTGCGGGTACCACTAGTTATTAATAAAGTTAACAAATTAATTTTAAAACTGAACCTAAGCAAGCATAGACTTGTGGTTTTGAAATTTACTAAATAATAAAGTTTTCCATGTTTTTCTTTTAATATTTAAGTCATCAATTAAAAAAATGTTTTTTAAAAGCTTTTTTTTAACTATTTATCTGTTATATTCATAGCTTAAAGTCTTTTCTTTTTACGAATCGAGATTAATAAAGTTAAGTGTTTCTAATAATTTTCAAATTTATTATATTACCCTTAAGCTATTTTATGAAAAAATGTAATAATTTTGGCTGGACGGAGGACCCTCCCTGGTGTATTCACGCAGGTGTTCTCATACCGGGTGCCGCGACACCCAGGGGTACCGTAAAAAGAGGCAAGGGGTGCCGCGACGTGTCCATGGGTATCGAGATATATGTTAGGTTGGTCTGCGAAATAAGGTCAAATGCACTAATAAGGCCATCTCCCCGTTTTTTGATGTAGCATAGTAAAATTACGCTAGATCGTGACTTCATCGTCATCAGAAAGCCTAACTGATGACAAAGGGCTACCAACTAGCGGACAAAAGAATCGTAAAAGTTATTGCAGAAGATTGATGTAAAAACAACCTGGTCTTTATTTTGCTGCAAGTGTTGCTTCTACGTGGTTCACTGCAGGTTGCTAGTGAAAAAAAGTTATTTTTTTACTAGCAACCTGCTGGTTATGGTTCTTGTAGTCTAATTTATGTAGTTGAAGAACTCACAAAGATAAATGCCCCTGTTTATCGTCATTTTTTTCCTGTGATTTAATAAGCTTTCTCCGGAGTCATTACAATATGAAACTGAATTATCGGGTTGAGAATATGATCATGTGCTGCACAAATATGCACGAATTCTGTCCATGAGTGACAAAAAAAGAAAGAAAAAAAAAACAGAAAATAACGAGTGATCAGTGGCTCCGAACATAGCGATTGACATGTTTCCTTTCCATGGAAGTAAGTATGGATTTTGGCGGTTATAAAAAATGTCGTTCAATGTGAATTGATATTAAAGACTTTCAATTCGTTTTAGTTTCAAAGTAATTTTGACGTTTTTCTCTTCAATTATGTGTAAAGCAAATTTTTCTCACAAACTACTGAAAAACATAATTGATTCTTAAACTTTCGCCTGGTTTTATTTTGTTCTCATTTTTTGTGAGATCTCAAGAATATGCACAAGCTGGAGCAATTAATTCATAAAGGAGCGAGATATTAAGTTTTAAATTTTAGGGTTGCCATATTTGGCACACTTATATACGCATTCCAGGACCTGCGTACCAGCAGATCCCGCAGTGGGGGGAGAAGAGGCATGCTCTTAAAGGGTCCAACAGCCCAAGAAATTGGGGGAAAAAACTAACTCTAAGACTTATTAACGTTGAAATTATACACTACTGGCCTCTGGGGAGAGGTCCTACAGATTTTGTTACAGGGGAACCATAATTTATAGATACGGGCCTGCCCATACGCACTTATCTCAAAAAACAGAGTTGGAATTGGTTGCCATGAGAAAATTCTAATTCTTCAAATGGTGCCACGAGTCGGAAAAGTTTGAGGACCTTTGCTCTAACGTTTACCTTCCTTTATTACCCACATTCGTATGTAATAGGCTGTGGGACGAAGGCATAAATTATGCTTAAAAACATCGTTTCGTTTGCCAACTTTGGGGACTACAAAAAGTGATATTTTCTGAATCCCTAGTGTCTACAGATGAAAAAAAAAACCAATGTTCACAAAAAAATAGTGTCTCATAATTTTTTTACAGACCATTAGAGATATACAGGGTCCATTATGAAAGTAATGAGCATAATGTTATTGTGACATGACGATAGATGGCAGCACGGTAAAACCGGCTGGGAAATGTGGTGCGGGATATGCTCTTTCAATGCATCCAGTCGTCAGTTGCTTTCGAGCTGTGTGAGCGGAGATAAGTGCCTCCGCTTGAAGTATGTTTTCAACTTTTGTAACATAACGCGATGGAGCGTTCACTTGAACAATGATACGCCATAAAGTTTTGCGTGAGGTTTGGAAAAAATGCAACCGAAACATCCAGATGCTGCAAGAAGCCTTCAAGGACGATTGCATTTCAAGATCACAGTCTGGGAAGTGGCACAAGGCATTCAAAGAGAGCCAGGAGGAGGTCGCCGACGAACCCCGTTATGGATGTCCCCCCCCCCCCTCCGGCGATCCCTCACCACCTTACAGTCCCTACTTAGCTTCATGTGACTTCTTTTTGTTTCCGCGACTCAAGAGAGAGAGAGAGAAGAAGGGAAAACATTGGGGAACCTTGGGAAACATCCAACACCATGTTAAAACGTTCCTAAGAGGCCCCCCCCCCCCTTCCCTTGGAAGAGTTTCAGAGTGCCTTTCAGGCGTAGCAAACACGTCTCCGCAAGTGTATTGATGCAGGCGGAATGTATTTTGAAGAATATTGAACATTTGTACAAATTACGATCAGTAAATATATTTTGCCAGTAAATGCTCATTACTTTCATAATGGACCCTGTATGAAAAGGAGTGAAACTGACAAGCAAGGAGTGGACAAATTTTAAATATATAAAAAATATTATACATGTACATTTAAAATATTATGCATGTACGTTAAAAACATTATGCATGAACACCAAAAAATAGTTTTTTTCAAGAAGCAAACTCTTCATTCTGAAGTATCATCGTCAGAATCACTGAATTCATCGATCCTGTTTTTGCGTATAGTTATTTTCCTCCTGAGAGTTTATGCAGCTACAGTCACTAGAGGAAAACTATGTGCATGAATAATTTTACGTCTTGCATGTACTACATCTCTTCAAAGAACACCGAGTTTCTGGGCATGCACAGGAGACTAGTTTTTGAACGGCTATTATCTGATGCAATGGAAATAGTGCTCCATTGTATTTCAATAATGCCCGCATTTATAGTTCATCCAATGTTCTGATGAACTGGGAGCATTGATTAAATCAGTGGTGCTCAACCTACAGCCCGCGGATCACATCAACCCTTTGAAGCTGATCCATGTGCCCTGTCGTTTTATTCAGTGTTAGAAAACGAAAAATATATTCTAAAACCTTCCAAAAATACTAGTAATCTTTCGGTGTTATGAATTTTGAAGTCAAGTAGTCATAAATTGATTTCTGAAACACAGATGCAATAAAATAAGCATGTAGTAATAATGACAGCTATTTTGGTTTGTAATTGTCTTTCGTTTCCCTTGTTTTCCCATGCTATCTAGAAAAACTTAAATCATATAAATAATTTGATATTTGTTCTGGTCCACGAGATTCCTATTAATGTGAGTTGTGGCCCGCAGGTAAAAAAAAGTTATTCACCACTGGATTAAATTATTCAAGCGTCAGCATTGAATATTTGCTTGATAGTTCGTGCACAAACAAGGGGATAGGGTAAGAGTTACAGTCCGAAATTGGTTCTTTTTCACTACAGATCCGCAGCCCTGGAAAAAACATTTGCGCTTTAAATTCATTTCATTTTGATTCAGTCATATTAATCTCCGACTTTCATCAATGTTAAGTCTAAGAGATATTGTATTTCAATATTTATTAATAACTTTCATTTTTATTTCTCGTCAACAAAAATTGAGAGTGCATTCAGAATCTACTCCATTTTGTCAATTTTTGTGACATAAAAAAATTTTTCGCGTTGTCGTTAATGTTAAAAAAATTTAAGTTTCGAAAAAATGCCCTTAAAATGGCTAATTTAAAAAAAAATCTTTTCTAAAAATATTCTCATCAAGAGCTTCTTCCAACAAAGTTTTTCTTAAACAAATCCGCCTTTAAGTTCGCATTTTATGTTTGCCTTAAATTTTTCCCGCAAGCGCTAATATAAAGTGCTTTGAGCTGTTCAAAGTTGAACGAAGAATTAATCAAATCAAAAAATAAAATACCGGAATGAGGTGTCATCAGGGAGATTTAAAAAAAAAAAAAAAGAGCTGATGTGTGCATCACACGACTTATTTTACTCCAATTTAATGTAATTTTCCCATTATTGGCAATTTTAATGTGATTCAATAGTTTACTCTATGAATTACACCAACAGTGGCGAAAGAAACTAGGACTCGACCGATGCATCGGCCTGGCCGATGCATCGGCGCCGATGGTTCAACGATTTAGCCATCGGCATCGGCATCGGCGGCCGATGCTAACTTGCAGGAAACATCGGCCCATCGGCCTTAAAAACATCGAAAAGCCGATGGAATTGGCCGATGTTTTTGAAAAAGAAAAAAGGACTTATGTTGTTTTACATTTTAATACAAAGTAAAGGGAATTATTGTTTTCAAACAAAATTGTTTACTTAAATTTCAGCATGAATTTCTATAGTCACCCCTGAAAGAGTTTTTAATACTGCATTCAGGTACCAAACAAGTTAATTATTGCGTTGTTTCTTGCTGCTGGATGTATGTATGTATCTCTCATAAGTCAAAACTTAAAAATGGTAAGCTGTAGAAGGCTAAATTTTCGCATGTGGGATGTGCGCACGTTCCAGTTGTGCACTTCGCTTTTTGTTTTCGATCGGGTGTACTAAAAAGCTTATTAACCGATTTTTTGTGGCTATTAATTACTTATTTCAAAGCAAAATTAATATAGCGTCTCAGACTGACGATCATTTAGTGATATATTGCAGAACTGGAGACTATGAAAACAAATATGAGATGCAGAAACCGGTTTTGTTTGATTTTGTTAGATTCCCGTTGAACCGACGGTAACTTTTAATTTTTCGATATTTGTAATATGAACCACAGTAATGCAGTCTTTTCTGTATCGCTTCGGCGGAGCTACATGTTTGGGGCCCATCGAAATATATTTTGGGGCCCTATTTCTCTATCACAAAAGTTGTAAAACATTTATCATAAGCATTTTTGTAACTCCTACGGTGCCCCTATGTATATGGGACCTCTCGCGCAATTGCAACATTCGCTATATTTTAAATCCGCCACTGCACGTCACAACAAACTCGGGTGCAAGTTTTAAAAGGGTTTTTCTGCTCAATATTTATGATTATTTTGAACTCTATTTTTTTCCGACTATTTTTTGTATTTCCGAGAACACTTGCGTGCCCCTCCTCCCACTCCCTCAATTTCTGAAATTAAACTCTAGTTGTACTTCTGAGTTGTTTAAAACTAACACCATTCATAAAATTAGAGATTTTTTTCAAGCTTTATCTATTGTTTAGGAAGAATTTAGAGTATTCATGTAAGAAATTGATTAAAGACGTTTTGAATGGTGGCATAACTCGGAAAACAGGGACTTTTGAACTTTTTCTTCGGAAGTGCTGAAGTAGATTCAGAAACTCTTCCGAGACGTTGGTGGTAGCGGTTCTGTACTAAAAAAATTAAGTCGAAGTTGCGGTCGAAGTTTAACGTTGTGAGTTACTCCAAAAACAGAGGGTGACCCCCCTAACCCATCCTCGTCGTTTCAAGCATTTCTTAAATAATTAGCGGTTATTCATTTTGGTCAAGAAATGCCATCTTGCGTATTTCTTGTACTTATTTCATCTATATTTTGTAATGCGCCATCTTTTTTGCATCATTAATAGCGATCAATTTTTTTTTTCTGCTGTAAGTAACTATTTTTATGTCTTTATATAAAATCAAGGAATAAGTTATTTTCGTTTTCATCATATGTTTAATAATATGTTACAGAAAAGTTTCAAGGATTTCCTACTATGCCATTTTTTAAATTTCAGAAAATTATTGTTAAATTGAAAAATTTAATTTGAATTTGTTTGTAGTGCTGCATAAAAGATTAAACATTAAAATTGCTCAATATTACGTGTGCAAACATCAGATCAAGTAGTATATGTATTCAGTTATTAACTTGGTGTAAATATTGAGTTTGTTTATTGTAGCTGCGTTTTAAGAACCTCGCTCTTTTCATGGCTATTTCTTTTTTCCGCAAAACTTATGTCATTGTTATACATTTATGAAAAATGCGAACTTTTCTATTCATAAATTTTAAATAAGTATAAAAATATTCCTATTATGATTTAATATTGTAATTTATCTGTTACCTTTTTTGTTTAATTTGATGATTAAAAAATGTCGACGTGCAATCTTTCCACTTTAATTGCGTAATTTGTTGACGGTTTCATAGTTTTATTCTTTTTTTTTGTATGATAAAACAACATAATTTAATGTTTTTTAACTATGTTTAGTTTACCTAAATCATACAATATTACAATATTACTGAAGTCTTTGTTATGTGTTCAATTAAAAAAAAATTAATTGGTTATTAAACAGTATCTTTGTTTCTCTTCCTTTTTTTTTTTTGACTGTAGTTCTTTGTCTTCCATCATACAGCACACAAAAAAGTAGAAGCATTACTACACCCTATACAGATTGTACGTAGTACGATCCAAAAGTTCGGGGAACAAGTTGTATAAATCCTTACCCAGAATAGTTCACATTACCGAAGCACATCCACCTTCAAAAGGTCATTTTGAGGGACTATGTACTTCTGCCAGTGTTCATATAACTTTTGGAAACACTCCTGGAAGCCATTTTTTGCTACCTTCTGTGATGCAGCTTTATCTTCTCCTGACGGAAGAAAGCGGTGTCCATGTAAATGTTTTTTTTTTTGCTGGGAACAGGTAAACATCACACGGAGCTAAGTCCGACGAAATGTTATGTTATTTGCTTATCATATAAGAGTATTGACCAATCGAACCGTGCATCCTCAACAAGAAAGTCGCCTTCTTCCCCACGATGAAGTTGAAGCAGCAGCGCAAGAGGCCTTACAGGAGGTTGCGACAAATGTCCAGGAGCCCTTCTAAGAGCTATACGAACGTTGGCAGAAGTGTATAATCGTTCAAGGTGACTATTTTGTAGATACAGTGGCTCCCAAAAGTGTTCGTACACCCACGACTTTCAATGAAATAAGCCCCTATGGCATTGGTTAGAATTAATATTTCGGAATAGGTATTTAATTATAAGATCTATGATCTATTTTTAACAAAACTGCACGAAAATTTTTAATAAAACATGAAAACTTAATTTTTTAAAAATCAGAAACCAAAAAGTGCCGGAAATTTTATTTTACAGAAGTCTTCGTACACTTCGGAAAAAATAACAAAAAATTAGTAAATAATCTAACTTTTTATTAGTAGAATATCATGCAGTAACAATAACAGCTTTTAAATGTCTGAGAAGAGATTTCATTGTTTTTTCTGTCTTTTTTTGTGCAATTTCTGAGTAAATGTTCAGCCGCACTACGAGTCTCACTGTTTCTAGTTCGTTTTTCGTTTCAATGATGTATTTTCGTAATCTAACCACCAGATATCTCCAAATATGTTCCATTAAGTTTAAATCTGGCGATTGAGGAGAAATTTCTAAGCTTAAGGACAAATTTTGAGGCACCAAACTCGAACGTGTGCTTCTTATCGTTAACTTGATAAAAAACAAAGTTGTTTCTGATTACCAAATTTTGGGCTAATAGTTTAAAATTGGTTTTTGAAATATTTAAGTGAACAGCATGATTCATTATTTCATCAAAAAATTCCAAATTTCCAAGTCCTGATGCTATTATGCACCCTCACACAAAAAACACCTTCACCGTCCTGATTAACTGATCCAGTTAAGCTCTTAAGATTAAATTCCTCATTTTTTCTTCTGTTGACAATTATGCACTATTTTAACCCAAAATATTGAATTTATTTTTATCTATAAGTAAGACGTTGTTTCAAAACGTTTTGAGCTTATTTATCATTTATTTTACGACGGAAAGCGTAAGTTTACTGCTTTTCGCGCGAACAAGAAATTTTCTGCGGGAAGGGGTCCCCTTTAATCCAGCTAATCAGAGAACTTGGCGAACAATTTTAGGTGAAAATTAAACGTAAAATGTTTCATTCCATTCTGTAGAAACTTTTTCAGCGCTCAAATGTGTATTTTTAATAATTTTTTTTAACTGTAAACCTCCGATCACTCTTTGTTAACTTTGCCAGTTGACCTTTTGTTACCTTGTTTTCGATCCGATTCTTGTCTTTAAAGCATTTTATCAAGCACTTCACTATAGAATGGTATAAATTAACTAATTTCGAGACATTTCAAACCAATTTATGGCTACTGTGAGGGAAAAAAATCAAATTTCGAATCGTGTTTGTTGTTTTCTGCGCATACCTGCCATTTAAAAATAATAAGCAGAAGCTTAGGGAATAAATAAACAGAAAATTAAAGGCAAATGACTTTACAGTGTCATTACAATGTAAAAGCAATAAAAAAAACCACATATAATAATTTTAATCATGAATTTATTCGAAAATATTTCAGTGTACGATGACTTTTGTGGCATATTTTTTCTCTGTCTCATTGTTTTTTGACAAATTTCAGAAATGAAATTTGGCAATATTTTGAGAAAAACTACTGGGTTTTATTCAGAATGGCATAGGAATAGTGTAAAAAAAATGGTCTTCATATTCGAATTCAGTTTTGCGTTATTTTGGTTTTACTACAAAATTTCAAAGTGTACGAACACTTTTGGGAGCCACTGTAGATGTACTTCGGTAATGTGAACTATTCACGATATTTTTATACAACTTGTCCTTGAACTTTTAGATCATACTACTTACGTATGAGTTTTCAACTTTCTATTTCATAACGTTTTTGTGTAACGTAAGTTTACGCGCATGAAGACATCACAAGAGAATTTGCGATAATTAACTAAGGAGGCGTTCAAAATGGATATTTCGGTCATCTATACGTTCTTAGGTACATATGCGCTGAAAAAACTTGTAAAGTTTAAATTGGATGATAGTAAAATAAAAATTTAGGTCGAAATCTGATTTTTTTTTGGGGGGGGGGGATTACAATTCCTTATTCCTAGAAAGGAAGTAAAGTGAAATGAATCAATGATCCTTTAAATCCTTGACAATCTTATCAATTTATTTCTGTTAGATTTTTTTTTCTTTTTTTTTTGCCATCGGCCAAAAGCATCGGCCATCGGCCATCGGCAATCGGCCATTTGAAGGAAAACAATCGGCCATCGGCCATCGGCCATCTTTGAACAGTCGGCCAACAATCGGCATCGGCCCATCGGCCAAAAAATGCCATCGGTCGAGCCCTAAAAGAAACAAGATTAAAAATTAAAAAACAATCGCCAAATTTGTCGCCAAGTAGGCGACAAAACTTGGTGATAAAAAGATTGGCGATATATCGCCTAATGTCCGCCTAATTATAACACCACTTGAGTGTACATCGTAATTAACAATGATTTCCTCTCAAAAAGGGCAAAAGACCTTTTTAGAAACATCCGAATGTAACCGAAACGGGAGGTGCACAACTGGACCGCACTAGGAGTCTACGTAGCAAAGTACAACTTTCTAGGACATACCGTTCTTGAGTTATGCGACATACATACGTACATACGGACGTCACGAGAAAACTCGTTGTAATAAACTCGGGAATCGTCAAAATGGATATTTCACGTGTCTATACGTTCGTAGACACTTAACCACGTGTGGTCGAGTCGAAAAAAAAAAAAAAAAAAACTCAACATTCATTAGGGGGTGAGCAAAATGGAAATTGAGGTCGATTTTTGAGTGAAATTTTTTTTGTGAATACAATACTTCCTTTTTCATAAAAGGAAGTAGAAAAATTTGTTTGAATCGAACGATTTGTTTTTTTAGGGGGGGAGGGAGAGCACATAGGTCAACCGACAGGCACATATTTTCCCCATCTCAAACCCTTACTTTCGAATTTGATATTTATTTAATTATTTTATCTATTTTTTTGACTTTTTTTTTGTACTAAGCAATATTTTTACGATACATTAACCTTAGCACAGGTAAACCACCTTTTATGTCCTTATTTATTTTTGAGCAATCACGATTGCTTATTGCTTTCATTTGACTGTTTTTGATGTCCTATCATTTTATTTTCCCACCGCCACCCTTCGCACCATCACCGTGGACCGGCTGGCTCCTCACGATGCTGCTCCTATAACGAAAGCCGTCTCCAGGTTGCATCCATGTCCTACACACACGCGCATACATACACAACTACACACACACACGCGCACATACACACACATACACACAACTACCCACACATTCCTACATGCACACAGACACAAACACATATGCCTACACACATACACATGCCCCCCACACACACATACACATACCCCCCTACACACACATTCATACACACAACTACCCACACACTTATGCCAGCACACAGACACAAACACACATACACATAACCCGTACACACAAACACCCCCCCCCCCCACACACAAACACACATGCCTACATACACACACTCGTGATTGCGAAAATATAATTTGAATTCAAGATGTCAAAATTCAAATTAATTTTTATATTACTTTGACGAGAAATTAGGCTAAAAATGAACTCAAAATATCGTCTGTAATCAAAAAGCAATATTATTAAAAAAGGAAAAGATAAAACTTCGCGATTCGGAACTCCAGCGCTCGAATACGCTACCTTGCGGTGATTTATAAAACTGCCGGGAAAACTAAAACATTGCCACATGGCGACCCACGTGTGTCTGTTGACGTAAACACAGGCAGTTTGTTCTGAATATTTATTAACGCAATCGATGTGTCTTAGATTGCTTTCAGCTACATGAATATTGTTTCGTCCCTTAGTAGTATTCTCGAGCTTCTCAAAATAATGTTAGTTTTCCTTAACACAAGAAAACTCTGGATCAACAAACTTGGATAACGTTATACCAGGTAAAAATTTTTATTGTTTTGTTTGAATTTGTAAGAATATGGTTTTTTTTTTTTTTAATCTTAAATTAATTTAAGTAACCATATTTTACACCACCATTTAGTTGGAATGGACAGTAGGCAAAATATTTTCTTGAATATATTATCGTAGAACAAAATGAAAAATGTTTAACCGAGAAAGAATTTACTTTATTGCTTTTATTCTCAACTGAAAGGTTTCGCCAAATTTGTTTAGGGTTATAGTTTTAGTATTGTGCGAGCAAAGTAGCCTTGGCGTGATTCCGCATGTTTACCATACCACCATTTTTAATTTTTATCATGAGTGGAATAAAATGGTAGTAAGATTACAGAATTCAATAAGTAAAAAGAAATAATGGTAGATCAAACTGAAAAAAAAAAAGTGCCACCATATATCCGTGAGAGTTTTGTTGATGATTTGCATAACATGACATAATTAAATCATAACTCAGAAATTAGAAACATCGAAACAGAGAAGTTTTAAAATAACCGATTCGGGAATTTGAGAGAAATAACTCAGCTACAAATGCGCTAGCCAAGCAAGGCAAAGAAGTATTATCTTCTTTTGATAATAATTCGTAATGTCATATTAAATTTTTTAGCATTAGTTGTTATTCTTGTCAGGCTACAATTATTATTTAGTTTTATCAAAAATTGATAAATATCGAATTCAATATCGTGGAAATGGCTGCTTAGAACTACAAGCTACGTATTTTGGACGTTTAGTAATGCTTCTTGAATTCTAATCTCTTTCTACGTGGGTCAAAATATCCTCAGGACTTAAAATATTGATTTAAAAATGATAAAACAAAAAAATCATACATACGAACAAAAATCACAACACTTTTAGCATTTTCTTCGTTACCATGTGCGTTTGTTTTAGTTTTTTCGTCCGCCATTAGACAGTGACTGCAGTACCCCCTATAGTTCGTTGGAGTTGCGAATATGAAATATACATTTTAATTTTTAATTTATCGTCTGCTAATGTTTAATTTTGTAATATTTTTAAACATCTAATGGCATCTGTTACAGTTGTTTATGTTCTTAAGATTATGTTGGTCAATTATTGCTATTCGGTGATTCATTAATATCTTTTTTGTGAAGTAAAGTGCCTTCTAATTTTTTGTACTTAACAATGTCTATGTGCGCTGGCTCTAGTATAATAAACGAAATCTTGAGATGAAGATCATTCAGAGCTGCCGATTGATACAATTTTTGATTTCCTTTTAGTTACAAAATTACTAAGCAAAAGTAAGTAATTTAAAACGTATTAATATATTTTGCAACGAAAAATTGAGCAAAACAGTAAAATTTCGGTTGAAAAACTGTTTATTAAATTTTTAGATTATAAATATTGTGTTTAATAGCGCCATCTAGAGACAAATTTTTTTGTGTAAGTGCTAACAGTCCGCGGAACATAGTTATTATTTCAATTACTAATTAAAACTTAATGAGACAATTCCAGCGTGTGAACATTGTATTTTTTTATTGAGTTCATCATTTATAATAGATTTGAAGCAAGTTCACATAGTCCCTAAGATTGGTAAACGAACTTGAACGATATTTGCGCTCGGCCCATAGACTATAATGGGGAAGAAAAAAATGGATGCGCTTCCCTTACCACTTAGTACGATCACTTTCAAAACGCTCTCCCCTTGCTTTTTCTTGCTCGCCTTGATGCTGTGCATAGCCCCAAAATTTCTTGATTTCACTGACGATATGCCTATACCATCAAACATAATTTTATCGTTTTTAAAATGATGTTTGTGCAAACTTTAAGCCAGAGTCCCTGAAATTAAAATCAATGAATATTCCATTTGCTTTTTACTAAAATGTTAAACAAACGAAGGCGCTATTCATCCTACACAGAGTAATGAATATTTCATTCGCTTAAACTTCACAAGCACTGCCATACACAATGGAGAGTATACTTACCAGTTAAATTTGCTCTCGGAAAACTTAAGTATTTTCTACGTCGTCTCTACCAGTCTATCCTCATTTAAATATTTCACTGGAAAATATAAAAATGTTAATACATTCAAAATCATTTGGAGAGTAAATAGAGAAAGAGAGATTCAGAAGAATATGCATCGCTGCTAGCTATTTTATTTGAAGCAACTTTATGTTAATGATTTGTGAAGATCAATTTTTCTAAAATGGTAAAAATAGCCGTCGATATTAACAAAAATTGAGCACTTTATTGTGAAACTTCGGTACTACATGGTTTGCATAGGAAACGCTGCAATAGCTGTAAATATTTAAAGTCAAATAAGCTTACTAATTTTAAGACCAGAACAACAAAATTTACTCATTCAATCCCCATGGACAATTAAAAAACACTAAACCAAATTTTCTTTCCACATATCCAGTGATGTTCCCACCAATTTTTCTGAGGGTATACTCCCAGTAATACGTTGCTCACAATATGCGATCATATGCATAATATGTCATAATATGGAAATTTTTGTAGCTTGAAGGCATATGCTATATGACTAAAAAATATTTGAGAGTATACGGCGAATATGGAGTATACCTTATGGGAACACCACTGCACATATCAGAATAGCATAGAGTCAAGCAAAAAATACTACAATAATAAATCAGCAGTCTTTGACGATATTTTGTGATAAGTTATAAAAAATAATGCATGGAGAATTATTTTTCACATTTATCCATAACATACAGTCGACTGTATACCAAGGAAGAAAAATCTCTTTTGGACAGTCGGCAGTGAAGAGTGCAATTAATCGTGTTGATTGTACTAGTTTAAAATCGTAAGAATGCATTTTACTAGAAAGTAGTATCAGTTACGTAGCCAAGAGGGTGGTTTTGGGGTCAAACTTCCTACTCTAGAACTCTCAATTTTAACACATATTTCCAATTCTGATAGGAAACTTTTTATTCAAATAAGGGCAATTTGACCAAAAACTCCGTCCAGAAGGTAATTTCTGGCTGAGCTGTTACTTATAATAGTATGATTATTTTTTTTCATATGAACATCAATAAAGAAAAAAAAATAGATAAATAACTCATTTGAGCAAAAAAAAAAAATAAAATAAAATAAAATAAATAAGGCTCATTCCAAAATTAATACAACATTTGGTGTCTGAGACTAAACGTTGTAATACTAATCTAAAATTAAATGTTAACATTTAAAATGATAGCTCAGACATATTTTTCTTTAATACACGCCCTAAAACTTTACAAAAAGTACACTTCTTATTTAAAGTGTGGTGGTTGTAATAGTGTCTTGTAAAAAAACTATGGTCCCAGCAGCAGTTTTTTTTTTATTTCCAATTTTTTTTTTTTTCGTGTATTTAAAAATTACGTTTATTTTCTTTTCACCTTCTTGTAAACATAATATTTTTCTGAAATAGTTTTAAAGTAGAATTTTAAATTTGTTTTCATTTTCGGAGAGAATATCTTGTGTCCCTAGTATTTGCTTCCTGCGTTACTCCCTCGCACTTTTACTATGCTAGATAACCGTTTTTTTACATGTGTCATTTTGTAGAATAATAAGGATTTTTCGACGTAAGAAATTTTAAATGCATATGGTGTTACTATTAAATTACATAAATGTTTAAAAACAGAACGATTCCCAGTTACCATACATTTTTTTCTGCTTAAAAATCTTATTTTTATTTAAAAAAGAGATTTTTGAAAGTTTTTAATTAGAAATGAGGTAAAAGAATGATGAAGATTTCATTTAATACGAATTGTACTCTCTTTATTATCGTACTAGCTGCGTCGCACGGCTTTGCACGGTCTACCTCGAAAATAAAAGTTATGTCAAGTGACGCGTGTTCAACAGTTGGGCTTCAATTAGAGAAAGAAAAACAAAAATACTGCAAATTTCCCATCAAAATAATGATTCTTAAATTTCGTTAACGGCAAATCTAAACGTTCAGAACAAGTTAAACGCAACCCTCCATTATTGCAACTAAAATCCTTGATTATCATCTGCTGACAGTCCTAAAACAAAAGAGAAATGGCCAAATAATAATCAAAAGGAAAAGTTTTACTTCAAAGCAAAAGTCGAGAATTTTATTTTGAAGGCAAGAATTTGTTCCCAGTCGAGAAAAAGTGGCAACAGATAAAAAATTATTTTATTCATGATAATTTAAACTGAGCTGGTTGGCAAACGATAAATTTCTGATTTGATATTGGAGTTACATTACCTTAAAAATGCTTTTAACTTTTTTCCCGGTGATTTTACAGCCTTTTTTTTTTTTTTTTTTTTTGAAATTCGAAGGAATTAATTCAATTTCAAGGGTATTTTTTGCGGGCTTTCGAATGAGTCCTGAATCAAGAAAATCTGGGTAACTATACATACACAGATACACACATGTATATTACGTACACACATGCACATATGTTTTATTTATATATATTTTCCTGATTTTGGGCCTCCTTAATCTTGCTCTTCATACAAAAAAAGGTGAAAAATGACATTCTCTTTTTTATTTTTCCCTTCTCTTATTAGTTTGTATATTAGTCAGCGCTTATATAGACTAGAGTTCATAGAGACTCCTGTCTGCATAAGCGCTATGCATGTTCATGAAGACTTAACACTTTCGGAGTATCATGATTTCTTAGGAGGATTAAACACTGATGATCTGCAGCTAACTGCGTCCTTGACCCTAAGAGGGTAGTACCACACAGAAAGACTAAAAAATACTTAAAATCAAAGGCATGGGCATCAGAGAAAAGCATTTGAAGGAGACTACCGAATTCAAACCAAAACTACTGAACCGAATAGGAAAAGAACAACAGACAGCGAGAAATCGTCTTAAATACGTTTACACAATTGTTTCTGATTACGCTTCCGACTCTGCAGTCCCACTGTTAAGTTTCTTTCTGTTTTGTCTATTCCGTAGATACGGGCAAGCGTCCGATAAGCACATGCAAAGGTGTCATTCATTAATTACGTAAGGATGATTTTGGCAATTTTTGACATTCCCCCCCTCCGCGTGTTCAACAATCAGGCTTGAATTTTTAAAAAAAAATCAGTACAATTTTGCGGCAGATTTGCGGAAAAATAACCAAAAAAGAAACATTTTAGATCCCTTGATTACAGGAAAAAGCCTCAAAACCAGAATTTTATTTGCTCATATTTGAGAAAAAAACTGGCAACAGATCTTTCGTCTCAATGATTTTCTTCACGCTACAAATTTTAATAAAAGTACATGGGCGGATTTAAAGGGGGGGCGAGAGGGGAAATTCCCCCCCCCCCCAGTCTTGGGAGGACTTAATTCGCAGTAACAATACACCTCCGAAAACATAAAAGAAAAAAAATCATGATTTTTTTTTCTTTTTTTGAATAGTTTAGAATTGAAAATGAAGAGCATAGCGAATTTCCTTTTCCGATGGAGTGGGGGGTTGGAGCTGCATACACTATATTACAAGGGCTGCGTTCGCCGAACTCGACTGGTCGCCTAACCGCAGTGCCGACGACCACAATTTAATCTGTTGATTGGTCGATTGAGCACGTGACATTTATGACCGATACTAAGTATTTTTTCACTGCGTGTTATTCGTCTGATATCTGTCTATATATCGGCTCTAATGTGATCAACCTACGGGAGGCTACCGGTCAAGGTCGGCGAACGTAGCCAAGTAGTAAAGCTATCACTGGGTTGCTGAAAATGCGTCAAAAATTTCTATTTTGAACTGAAAACGATTAGGGCAAGAATATAAGTGAAAATATTGTCTGACAGTGTTTCTTTCAGACCTTTTGCTCCGGGGGGGGGGGGCAGTTCGAAAGTTCGGGGGGGGCAAGGGCCGTATTCAAGGGGTCACGGCACTTTAAGAGTTCGGAAGGGTCAAAGGCGTATTTAAGGAAAAAGACGCGCAATCCTCTCCCCCCTCCAAGAAAAAAAAATTAAAAATTACCTACTCTAAATAACTTTACAACTTCAATTTGTGCAGTTAGTTTGACTTGCCCGTCCCTCCTCAAATAAATCCTTGTATGTGTTCACGGGCGTTACGATATGAGTTTTAAAAACACTCCAGGTTCATTATATCGTTCCCATAAAAATGTAACAGATCAAAAGACTGTGCTGCAATGTTATGAAAAACAAAACTTTTTATTGGGAAATGCAAAAAAAAAGGGGGGGGATGGAAATATTTCTTAAGCATTAAAATATAAACAAAATCACTCTAAGCGAAAAAAATATTATCAAGTTTCATATTGACGGCGACTAGAAAATATGAGCTAAAAAAGAAGATAATATATATGCTCTTTTTTTTTTCTAAATCTTAGTAAAGAAAAAAGTGAAGAAAAATCTTGTGAAACACACAGTAATGTGCATTTATTTTTAAAAAGTACCAGTTTTATGCATTAATGTGCACTAAACGTCAAAAGGGGCCAAAATAAGCGACTACACATGAACATATGCATTTGCATATAATCCGCGCATTAATAATAACAAATATTTGATTGAATTAAATATTACTCAATAAAAAAAAAAAATTCCAAAAGTGGTATGATCAAAGAAGTCGAATACGTCTTTTTTTTTCGTCGCGTACAGATCTACCACTTTGTTTAAAAAAAACCCTCAGATGGACTTTCAGGCCGTTCAATATCATCATGTAGTGAATTAATGTCTCTTGATGCATTCTATTTCTAATTTTATTCATGACTCTGTTCATTGTGCTGAAAGATTTTTCCACCGAAGCGGTTGTGACAGGAATCACGAGCAATATTTCGCATAACTTTCGCAACTCACAATATCCTATGTCAGCAATTAAAATTTTCTCAAGTGGACTACCCTTCCCTTTATACTTGTTGCGATCAAGCTTCGACTTCATAAAAAATCTGAATGATTTACAGTCGGCGAGTACAGCTTCCACATTAAGTGTTAGAAAATAGCCACAAAACTGCCTTTTATAGTCCAGTCAATGAGTGCTCAAAACAGGGGTGTAGCGTGCATGGAATATGCGATAATTTTTGACATCAGAATATTGTTAGGGGTAGTTAGTAAGTAAACATGTTAAAAGTCCCCGTCCCTGGGGGGTGAGCTAAAGGTGGGAGGGAGGGGGGAAGAAAAATTTGGGTTTTTCGAGAAAATGTCGGAAACGGTGGAAAAAATGCATTTAAAATAAAAATTCAAGTTAAATAAAGCTACTATGAAACTGTTTCTACACATATTTGTCAAATTTCCAATAATTTTCTGGGTATATGTTATGAAAAATCGATGATTTTCGGAAAAACTCTCTCTTTTTGTCAAACATTTGCTCCTAGTGCCTCCCAGGATCAGTATTTATGATAATTGTCAATGACATAGTAGTAGAGCTTTAAATTTCCTACAATTTGTTATGCTACTTTGTTATATTTTATTCAACCTATGAAAAGTTACAGAATTTCAAACACGCACTTTCATGGCCAAAAATGGAACACTTGCCATTTACAAATTTCAAACTGACTCGAAAGGATTGCGCACTTCCTCTTTCTTCAATAAATTCGACAATCCAGATGGACAATAAAGAAGTATTTGTGGATTACTACAACTCAAATGATGTTTGAGGGTTGGGGAGGGGGGTCGCAAAATTGTGACATTGTGATAAGGAGGAGGGAAAGAGAAAGAAATGTGACATCAAGCATTTTTTAATACGAATATCTTTATAAAAGGTACTTTGTGACAAATGGGGAGGGGGTCAAAATGTTGAGAAAAAGTGTAACATCATTTATGAACAGCCCCTTACCGAGAAATCGGATGATTTGCAGAACTGAGCCATTCCATTTCAGATCAGGCAGGGTCTGTCACATGACCATCCCCGATTTTTCTGAAAAAATTACAGTAGTTACAACTAAGGGACATATGAAATATCCCAAAAGGATTTTGCAAGAAAAATTTTTTTCCTTCAGTTACAGCCTATTAAAATTCTGAACAAAATCCGCCATTTTGGAAAAAACCGGCAAAACACTTCATTTGAAAGGGACACTATTTCAAAAGTATTTAACCTACTTGAATTATTATTTTTTCTAAAAATAAATAAGGACTCATATATCCTCTAGACATCGTTTTTGAAAGTTTAGTTAGGTTTTTTGATAAAGAAAAAAAAAATCATTTTTGCGACAAAAAAACTGCATTTTTACCGATTTTATGATTTTTTTCTCCAAGGAAAAAAAGTTTTTTTTACTAAACGGAGATGGCAGTCTAAAGCCCTTATATGATAGTTTCATAACATATTTTATTATAATCCTTGGATGCATACAGCCTCGGAAATAAAATTTGAAATTTTTTTCGAGCTCATAACTCGTTTTTATTCTACTTAGAAATTTCGAACAGGTGCCATCTTCAGCAGAAAAATCAGAGCTTTCGATGGACATATAATGTAAATATGTGCAAGTTTTTTTTCATCCCAATATTAGAGAATTTATACAAAAATTGTGTTTTATTGCCCCCTAAGGGGGTTTAGCCCCCCATAACGGGACGAAAACTACCCTATGTGTTATTCTGATGCATAAGCTATATTATTGTAAAGTTTCATCAAAATCCGTTCAGTAGTTTTTGCGTGAAAGAGTAACAAACATCCATACATCCATACATCCATACATCCATACAGACAAACTTTCGCATATATAATATTAGTAAGATAACGAAGCACAAAAAGACGAATTGACTGGGTCATCAGAAGCGGTTTGATTCTGCTATATTATTAAAAGTCAGTAAAATTTTATTTGCTGCTGATAAAGTGCACCATTATAGTAGCTATTAGGCATTAATATAATCAGATTTTCAGTGACTGAAATTATTAGAAATTTTTATTTTACATGCATGCCATGGGCGATAAGGTCACTTTCAAAAAATCATAAAACATTTTATGGGAAAAAATACGGGATGCGGTATCAATCTTTTCGTTAAGCATTATATGGGGCTCAAATGAGCCAATTTTTAGATTTTTAAGAAATGGGTTTTCTGAGTAAAATCACTTCAAAAATCGCTAATTTTTGAAAATTTTCAAAATTTCAAATTTTATTTCCGAGGTTGTATGCATCCAAGGATTATAATAAAATATGTTATGAAACTATCATGTAAGGGCTTTAGACTGCTATCTCCGTTTCGTAAAAAAACTTTTTTTTCATGGAGAAAAAAAATCATAAAATCGGTAAAAATGCAGTTTTTTCGAGGCAAAAATGTATTTTTTTTCTTTATCAAAAAACCTAACTAAACTTTCAAAAACGATGTCTAGAGGATATATGGGTCCTTCTTTATTTTTGGAAAAAAGAATTATTCAAATAGGTTAAATACTTTTGAAATAGTGTCCATTTCAAATGGAGTGTTTTTCCGGTTTTTTCCAAAATTGCGGGTTTTGTGCAGAATTTTAATAGGCTGTAACTGAAGAAAAAATTTTTTTCTTGCAAAATCCTTTTGGGATATTTCATATGTCCCTTAGCTGTAACAACTGTATTTTTTTCAAAAAAATCGGTGATGATCATATGACACTTTTCATACCTGCCTGCCTGTTTTGAAATGGAATGGCTCAACTGCGTTTATGCAGCATGAATTAGCTCCATACCCATTGCATTATTTAACGAAAGTGAACTGTGGAAATGCAGAAATCCAGCATTTCCTCAGTAAGAAATTTGTTAGAAGTAATTAATAAGTAAATATACTGAAGGTCCCCGACGCTGAGGGGGGAGGGGAGTAAAAGGTGGGAAGGTGGAACCAAATTTTGGTGGTTTTCGATTACATCTCGGAAACAGCAGGAAAAATGTGTTCCGAATAAAAGGAAAAGTTAACTAAATTTATTGTGAAATTGTTTTCATACATACATGTCACATTTTCAGTGTTATTTTAGGTATGCGTTCTTGAAAACCAATACTTTTCGGGAAAAAAATTATCTCGTTCTTTTTGTCTCAGAGTGTCTGTGCCAAGCAGACGCTTATGGGATCTTGTGCAGCAATCATGTGACATTTACCCTGACAAGGTTTATGTGTCTCGAAAATCCACCGGCTGAACACTTGAACTGCAGATTCAAACCTGATACCAAAGAAATACGAAGCCTATGCTCAATCACAGCGACACCCAGCTGACAAGCAATCAAAAACTATAAAGTTCTAGCATATACTCAATTTCGTTACTCTTATTGAAATGAATATGTGACGCTATAGCAGGATAATGAAAATTTTAATAATAGAAATAAGGTACATGTAGCTGACCGGCAGCACCTTTTTGTAAATATAGTTTTTATTACGTTATTATTAATCATATTTTGAAAGTGTTTATATAATAGAGTATGGACTGACAGTAACTGGAAAATGAAAATATCATCTTTAGGGTGACATCTTGGTTCTATTCTGAGGCAGAAGGGTCATGTCACCAGCAGTTGAAAAGTTTTTGTTAGAAATTGGTACAGTATTGATGTCATCGTCGTCCCCTTCGTCCTTTATAAATATTTTGATTCCGTTATTGCAACTGCCCTTGAGAGCTTGCGACAGAGTAGTCTTACGATGATTTTCAACAAGTGACCTCCTGGTCACTTGTAGAAAAGCTATCTGTCAAAATCATCTTCCAGATTCCGTCAGTAGCAACATCCGATTCCGAGAGTTTCAGCACGAGTTTAGTCATTCCTCCTTTCCAAAACCCCCAATCCGGTACTTCACCATTAAATTCCTAGCTACAGGTTAACTTGGTGGTACGACAAAGTTAGAGATCAGTCTTGTGTTGGCAGCTACCTTGATAAATGATCTGTAACGGAACTCGGACTTTTCTGTGGCTAGAGCACCATACCAAGAGAAATACCTATGACCCCAGCAGCCTCAATGGATTCAGGGTTAAGAAGAACTGTTGATATATACCTTATCAAATGAACAACCAGGAAGACTTCATCTCAAATGATAGCTACCGAAGAATTTTGCCATCTGATGATAGCCGTCTTCGCAATATCAATGTCAACATCACATGAAGCTCGGAGTAAGGCCACGTATATATATATACAAGGCCACTATCTTTATAGCGGCTCTAGAGTCCCTATATGAAAAAGGGACTGTAAGCGGCTCTAGCTCGGAGCGAATTTGTCTCGTTTTTCAGCAGCTTCATCATTAGCGGATTTGTCAGCTGACTGTTATTATGAAAGTTGGACAGAAACCTTCTTGCTTGACCGTCGTTTCAATTTTCTAACTGACGTTGATGTCCATATGGTTTATTCAGTCGTCTCTTTTTCCTAAGTCCTTTGTGTACTAGGTATCCTCAATAACAACAAATTCAAATTTAATTAAACCAATGTCGTTATCAATTTCCTTAAACAGTATGTATAGTGCTGACTTTCTGCACGTCTGCAGTTCACCAATTCATACTGCATATACGTAATTTTGCAAATCTTCGTCCTATTCCGTGGTAAAGGGCTGTCCATAAATAATGTCACTTTTTTCAACATTTTTAACCCTCTACCCCCCCCTCCCCCTTCTCTTTGTCACAAAAATCTCGTTTTCCAAGCTACTTTTCATAAACATATTCGTATTAAAAAATGCTTGATGTCACATTTCACTTACCATCTCCCCTCCCTCCTCACATTTAAACATCATTTGTGTTGTAGTAATCCACAAATACTTTATTGTCCATAAGGATTGTCAAATTCATTGAAGAAAGAGGAAGTGCGCGATCCTTTCGAGTCGGTTTGAAATTTGAGTGGCAAGTGTTCCATTTTTTGCCATGAAAGTTCGTGTTTGAAATTCTGTAACTTTTGATTGGTTGAATAAAATATAGCAAAATAGCATATCTAATTGAAGGAAATTTAAAGCTCTACAACTTTGTCATTGACAATTTTCATGAGTACTGATTTCGGGACGCACTAGGAGCAAATGTTTGACAAAAAGAGAGAGTTTTTCCGAAAATCATCGATTTTCCATAACATATACCCAGAAAATTATTGGAAATTTGACAAATATGTGTAGAAACGGTTTCATAGTAGCTTTATTTAACTTGAATTTTTATTTTAAATGCATTTTTTCCACCGTTTCCGACATTTTCTCGAAAAACCCAAAATTTTCTTCCCCCCTCCCTCCCACCTTTAGCTCACCCCCCAGGGACGGGGACTTTTAGCATGTTTACTTACTAACTACCCCTAACAATATTCTGATGTCAAAAATTATCGCATATTCCACGCACGCTACAATGTGTTCATTGACTGACTATTTATCCGTCTTGTCATATTATCTTGTAAGTTAAGCAAATTGAGAAAATTTTCGAAGTGACTAGAAAATTTCATGATATTTATTGACTTGTCGTTAAACCTCATCTCAAGTTCGTCGACCACATTTTCACAGCATTTTTTTAGTTCCGTGAAAGCGTTCTCTATTTTTTCATCACCTATTAGAAGCAATTCAGATGCAAGGAATGTAGCAATTTCATGCTGTACATACTTTTGTAAGTCTCCTACTTGCATCTCCTCACTGCTGCGCAATATGCAGCAAATGCAATTTTGTTGAAGCAATTAAAGGGATTACTTGAGACAAATGCAAGTTCTTATTTTGCAATGTAGTGCAATGTTTGCAATGTGTGCTCATTCATCACACAGCAAGTGATGAAAAAACTTTGATTTCGGATTTCAAGTAGGATTCTCCCTGCCAGTGATGAAAGATCGCCCCCTTCTTTGTGAATATGTTCACAAGTCATCAATATGGATTTGTAGCTCTTAAATACAGCATTAATTATTCGGTAATGCGACAACCATCTTACTTCAATGCATTCTGGAATTTTCAAAACCGGATCATTTATAATGGCTTGGATTTCATGCAAAATATTTTCCCGCTTTGGGCGTTTTCTGAATAACTTATAAATATCCTGTAATATGTGAAAAAATCTTTTAACCTTTTTGTTTTTATTTCTACAGGAAGCTGCTGCACGAGAGACAATATATGTGCCTTACATTGCATATAAAAAATCTTTCGATCAGCTTTTTCTGACAGTTTTTTCCTCACACCTCCAACGTTTTCTGCCATATTAGAAGTGCCATCAAATCCGAAGGCAATAGGGTTGCCATAATTTAAATCAAATGCAATCAGCTCCTTGTGAATAACGTCTGAAATTGTTTCAGCGAATGCATTAGGTATTTGAACTTTTGTTATAAATTTTTCTACTGGAACATTATCTTCCATGGTTCTAACCCTTATACGTAACTCTGATTCATTTCTCAAAGAGGTGCTTTCATCTGCCAAAAGGGAGAAACACTTGTTTTTTAATGTTTCTTTCAACTCATCTCTCAGTACCTCACTGATAGATTCCAGCAACTCACAAGCAGTATCTTTGCTAGAATAGTTTGATAGTTCACTCTTATTTTCCCTCCACATCTTAAAATCCACATTCAGATTGTCAAGAATATTTTCGATCAAACTCTCATACTTTGTGGCATGAGCTACTTCTTCTTTTACTGAAAAATATAAACCCTCAAAAGAAACTTTAGACATTTTCGATTTAAGTCTCTTTTACTTTCACTTTGATGAAGAATTTGAGTATGAATGGGCTTTTTCATGGCTTGCAGCCTAAGATTTTTCTTTTCCACACTGAAAGTATGAGCTGAAAAATGTTCATGTTTTTCTAATTTTCCATTTTTTCCTAGCGCATTTTTGTAAGATAGAAATGGTACAGATATAAAAACTCCACCTGTCTTTTGCAGAACTTGTGCATCATTTTGCATGAAGATTTGCCATAATTTTCAAAATGCGCCACCTTTTTCTTCACTGTATTGCAGCCACTTGTACTTTTGTTCCCATTGTTTATTGTAGTGTCGAACTGGCTTATCGGTTGCTGTAGTTTAGACTTTTGTTTTCTAATGCTGCGTCAGCATTAACAGCAGTGATGTTATAGTAAAGTAAAAAAAAAACAACGTCAGAAAAGCACAAATTCGTAGATTACTGCAAACACGTGTTTCGGCGTTACAGGGAACACCTTTTTCAATGCAAAAAGTAATGAGCTTATGGATGAAAAGACATCCGACAAAAGCTAAGAACAGATAAGCATTAGGGTGGAACGAAAAAAACAAAGTTTTTATTTTCGAATCGTAATAGTGCGGAAAAGTTGCGATTGGTGAAGACTTACAAAACAAAACAAATATTTTTAAAATCGGATAATATCTTCCGATCCCGCAACGAGCCTGAATATTTGAAAAAATGGAAAATTTCCTGTTTTCTTAGTGATTTTTCAAAAATTTCGTTTTATGTTTCTTTTTAAAGCTCTAAGATGGAAAAGTTACGATTGGTGAAACCTTCAGAAATTAAAAAAAAAAATTTGAAATCGAATAATACCTTCTGATCTAGAACCAAGCCTAAAAAATCGAAAAAGTTGAGAATTTCAGGATTTTTCCGAATTTTTAACATTTTTGGATCAATGTACTTTTTCAGGCTACAGAACGGAGAAGTTACGTTTAGTGAAGACTTCAAAGTGAAAAAAAAATATCTTTTTGAAATAAAACAATATCTTCCGATCGCGCAACGAACCTACATGTTTGAAAAAATGTAAACTTTAAGCCCTTTTTTCAGCTTTTTTTTTCTTTTAGTTTAACGATCCTCATAAGTTCGGTATGAAATACTAAAGGAAGAACGTTTGTTTATAAAACAAATGTGATATTTCAGTACTAGAGCCTGCCTGTAAATTGTCCACATGGCCCTTTAATCCCGCGATACTTATATTTGTTTATGCCGCTCAGTACAGTGTATGCATCTAATAAGCCCCATTAGCGAAATAAAGAACCGCAAAAATTTCACAGACGATGCCATTCATAGTTACTGAACAATTCAAATCTGTCGATACTTACCTGACAATCTAAAACAAGTTGATTACCCTGTCATTGTAAGAAACTCTTTCTTTGCGCATCCCGAAAACTTATTAATGGCAATGGTGTTTAATGAAAGGGGGCACATAAGAGAACTAGCATTTAAAAACGTCTTAAAAGCCAGAGAATCTGTTTCTAAAGGCAAAAGATTAGAAACTTTTTCATTCCATCTCTAAATTTCAAAGCAGAAGGTTACACAGAGATTATTAATTGGAACACGACAAAGCTATCTTCTCCACCTTTTCTTCGTAAAGTTCCTAACAAAGACATTGAAAATCTTATTGCAACAGGCACTATACCCGACTGGGATATGAAACTATTCCCCTGCCATACGCAAGCTGTCGAAAGATGTGTGAAGCTTATGACGGAGGCTTCACTCAAAGTGTGTGGATTTAAATCAAAAGATGGCTACATAAGAGCAACATTGAAATCCAGATCAATTATGCCCGAATTTTCCAAAAAATCTGATTATAAATTAACTTCAACAACTAACACTTAAAACAATAAGAATTGTATACTGGATTGTAAATTTGGTAAATATTTTATAACTTTTTATTATTTGAAAATGTTTCATTGTTGTAAAGAATGGTTGTTTCGCATGTTTCGAAGATACCTTAAAAGTCAAGAAATAAATTAATGTTTATGTGTAATATAGGGTTTTTTTTAAAGGCTTTTCCCTATAACACCGGGGAAAAAAACAACAAGAACAATTTTATTTTTAATCACTAAGAAAAGATAAAATTCTCAATTTTTTTACTTTTCATGCTTGTTCCTGGATCAGAAGGTATTATTTGATTTCAATATGTTTTTTTTTAATTTCTGAAGGCTTCACCATCGTAACTTTTCCGTCTTAGAGTATTAAAAAGAAACGTTGGAGCAAAATTTTTTAAAAAATCTCTAAGAACACATGAAATTTTCCATTTTTTTCAAATTTTTAGGCTTGTTGTGGGATCGGAAGATATTATCCAATTTTAAAAATTTTTGTTTTGTTTTGTAAGTCTTCACCAATCGCAACTTTTCTGCTCTATTACAATTCGAAAACAAAAACTTTGTTTTTTTCGTTCCACCCTAGTAAACAACTTGTTTTAGATTCTCAGGTAAATATCGACAGGTTTGAATTGTTTTGTAAACATGAATGGCACCGTCTGTGAAATTTTTGTGGTTCTTTATTTCGCTAATGGGGCGTATTAGATGCATACACTGTACTAAGCGGCATAAACAAATATGAGTATCGCGGGATTAAAGGGCCATGTGGACAATTTACAGGCAGGCTCTAGTACTAAAATATCACATTTGTTTTATAAACAAACGTTCTTCTATTAGTATTTTATACCGAACTTATGAGGATCGTTAAACTAAAAGAAAAAAAAAAGCTGAAAAAAGGGCTTAAAGTTTACATTTTTTCAAACGTGTAGGTTCGTTGCGCGATCGGAAGATATTGTTTTATTTCAAAAAGATTTTTTTTTTCCACTTTGAAGTCTTCACTAAACGTAACTTCTCCGTTCTGTAGCCTGAAAAAGTACATTGATCCAAAAATGTTAAAAATTCGGAAAAATCCTGAAATTCTCAACTTTTTCGATTTTTTAGGCTTGGTTCTGGATCTGAAGGTATTATTCGATTTCAAATTTTTTTTTTATTTCTGAAGGTTTCACCAATCGTAACTTTTCCATATTAGAGCCTTAAAAAGAAACATAAAACAAAATTTTTGAAAAATCACTAAGAAAACACGAAATTTTCCATTTTTTCAAATATTCAGGCTCGTTGCGGGATCGGAAGATATTATCCGATTTTAAAAATCTTTGTTTTGTTTTGTAAGTCTTCACCAATCGCAACTTTTCCGCACTATTACGATTCGAAAATTAAAACTTCGTTTTTTTCGTTCCACCCTAATAAGCATACAGCTTAAAAGATAAAAATAGCGAACTAGCCAAACACCAATGAGGAACTTATAAACCGACAAGGGACAGATAGGAATCCAGACAAAGGCCAAGAGCTCTCTCTGAGGTACAGTAAAACCGAAAGAAAGAATACAATTGGACAAAGATTAAGCCAAATCTTAAACAAAAAGAAAATGTCAATAACCGTGAACCGCAAGAAAGGAAAAGCTGAATGGAAGAAAAAACACCAAGAAAAGAAATAAACAAAAACAAAAACTTTCGAAAAAGGAAAAAAAAAAGAAAAATAAAAGAAAAGAGGGGGGAATGCCAACCAAGACAAAAAAGTTAGAAATAAACAAAGCAAGATAAATAAAAAATGAATGGTAAAAAATGGATGGGGAATGGACAATGTTAAAGATATGGGAGCCAGACATTGGAAAAATACGGAACTGCTTTAGATCATTAACTAAGTTAGAACTGTTCCTCAGAATATGGAAAGATTCCCAAAACTCAAGAGCTGATTCAATTCTCAAATTAAGGCTCTAAAATGCAATGATAATTTTGCTGTGAATGTTAAACCTTCTTTTTCAAAACTTATTGCTCTGTTGGAAAAGCTTTTAAATTTAGTGCCTTAACTTCCTCTCAAAAAGATTCGGTTCGGCATCTTATAGCTTCTAATATTGACTTTAACTCGAAAATTTCTAAACCTGTATTTGTTAATACTGTTGGCCGTTCTGTTAAAGACTTAGTTTCTAATTCTGATCTGGTTGTTACCAAAGCTGACAAGGGTAGCCAAATTGTTGTTCTTGATAAATCATCTTATGTCGATAATGATTTGATTTCTTCTGGTTCATGCGTCGAAATTTCTAAAGATCCTAGTGATAAAGAGTTAAAAACTATTTCATCTGCTGTGAAGTCTGTTCAGTCTATTTCTTTAAATGTTAACGCTCTCATGTTCCATCTATTGCTAATTATGCTAGATTTTATGCTTTACCTAAGGTGTATAAAGCTAGTATTGCTTTCAGGTCGATTGTTTCCAATATTGGTACTTCTTCGTATAAACTTGCAAAATATTTAGTCTCTGTGTTTTCTCCTGTTAGGGGTGACATTTTATTTACTACTTAAAATTCTGTTGATTTTTTAAAAAAATTCATAGTTTCGTTCCAAATAATTCTTTTATGACTTCCTTTGACGTTTAACTCTTTATTTACGAACGTTCCCGTCGAGGGTTCATTGTTATGCCTTCGTAGAAGACTTTCTGAATTTCATTTCAAAAATACGGAAATGGAGGATTTAATTTTCCTGACTCGTACCTGTCTTAAGCAATGTTCTTTTGTTTTTGATGGGAAATTTTATATTACGTTAGATGATCTAGCTATGGGAAACCCACTTAGCGCCATTCTTAGTGATATTAACATGCATTATTTTGAGGTTAAGCTGTTCCAAAAACTGCAGTTTCAATTTTATGTTCAGTATGTTGCTGATTGTTTTGTTCTAATGCACCAGAACCAGTTTGAGAGTGATGAGATTTTATCTATTTCAAACGCCATTGATCCTCATATTCAATTTTCTTGTGAGAAAGAACGGAATTATTGCATTTCATTTCTTGATGTACTTGTTTCTCGTACTAAAATTGGTTTTGAAACTACTGTTTATCGCAAACCTTTTGCTGTTTCTTTACCTCCTTATAGACTATCGTCTCATCCTCCAAATCAAAAATATTCTGCTTTCAAGTTTTTTGTGTATCGCGCAATTAATATTTGTTCCTCATCGGAACTTCTTAAAGTGGAACTTAATTATTTTAAAGCTGTGGCAATTGATAGAGACTATCCGCCAACTTTGATTGATTCCATTTATAAAAAATTTTCAAATAAATCCCAAACTAATGTTCGTAACCGAACCGAAAGAATTTGTTTGTTTTGCCATTCTTTCCATCTGTAAGCTAAAAGGTTGCTAAGATTCTGAAACTTTTCCAATACCAGGTGGTGTTCTCTCCTATTAATAAACTTTAATTCTCTTCTCTTAAAGATCCTATTCACCCTCTTAATTTTTGTGGAATTTATAAAAGTAAATGTAGTTGTAAACTTGCCTATATTTGACAGACTCAGCGTGCTTTAAAATTTCGCTTGAAAGAGCATCAAAATTATGTGAAAAAACAACAATTAAATAAGCCTAGTATTGCTCAACATTGTTGGGATTCGAATCACTTTTGATTTTAACTTTTATCAGATTATCCAAAAATGCCCCGATTCATCAGCTCTTGACTTTTGGGAATCTTTCCATATTTTGAGGAACGGTTCTAACTCAGTTAATGATCTTAAAGCTGTTCCGTATTTTTCCAATGTCTGGCTCCCATATCTTTATAATTGTCCTTTCCCCGTCCATTTTTTTCCATTCATTTTTATTTATCTTGCTTTGTTTATTTTTAAATTTTTTGTCTTGGTTGACATTCCCTCCCCTCCCCCTTTTTTTCTATTTATCTTTTTTTTTCCCTTTTCCGAAACTTTTTGTTTTTGTTTCTTTAATTTCTTGGTTTTTTTCTCTTCCATTCAGCTTTTCCTTTCTTGCGGTTCAGGGTTATAGACATTTTCTATTTGTTTAAGCTTTGGCTTAATTTTTGTCCAATTGGATTCTTTCTTTCGGTTTTACTATACCTCAGAGAGAGCTCTTGACCTTTGTCTGCATTCCTATTGGTTCCTTATTGATTTAAAATTTTCTCATTGGTGTTTGGCTAATCCGCTATTTTTATCTTTTAAGCTGTATGCTTATCTGCTCTTGGCTTTTGTCGGATGTCTTTTCATCCATAAGCTCATTACTTTTTGCATTGAAAAAGGCGTTCCCTGTATCGCCGAAACACGTGTTTGCGGTAATCTGTGAATTTGTTCTTTTCTGACGTTGTTTTTTCTTACTATACTGTTCAGTACAAAGGTATTTATTTATCTTACGATGTTATAGTTCTTTTCATTGAAAAGTTAGGAAAACCAAAGAACCTGTGATTTTTTTTCATTTTAAATGAATTTAAAAAGATCAAAACTGTAACACACGATTTAAAACAGAAACGGTAATCACTAGACCAGGCCGGGATCTGTATACTGGCAAACACCATTGTGCGTGCTAATGAAATTGAAAAAACTTTTTTCAAACTAACACACTCAAAATATTTAATGTGAAAATATGTTTGTTATATTTCAGCAAAAATATAAGGAAAATCAGACACTCAAAAATATCATCTGAGAATAGCGAATTTTAAATAAATAATAATTTTCCGCACTTGGAGTCACCAAGATGTGCATTTTAAACAGGCTTATAAAGAAGGAAAACAAACTTTGAATACATTACACGAAGCTATTAGAATCTTTACTATTCAAAAATAATAACCGTTAAAATAAATTTAATACTTTGAAAAGATTGCTAGCATTTGCAAAAGAATAAATAATCTATTCGATGCTATTTCAAAAACCGCAGCAATATTGAATGTAAAAAACATGTGGTTGGTTCACAGATATTTGAATTTCATATTGAAGAAAAAAAGAAAGAGATTCAAAATGCTGTAATAAAAAGTGACACGAGGTCTAAAACTTGAAGTTAAGAAAACGAAAATATACTTTGATCACAAAAGGTTTTGACACGTTGACACACTAACTGTAGTTGGGGCAAACCTAACCTAGCAGCATCATAATGCTACGGATAGAAAGTATCTACTTAGCCTTCACAATGCTGCTCAGAAATATCCTTTAAATTGTTTATCTTGTTGGCGGGAAGCTTTTTGCTCACCAAGAAGCCACTTCACTTTTAAAAGCTACCCGCCAAAGAGGATAAACAATTTAAAGGATCTATCCGTATTTCTGAAGAGTTGAAGGTTGGAGGAGGTTCTAATGGAAGTAGGTGTGATGAAAGAGGAGAAGAGGGAGGATGATAGTTTGGCATATACTTGACGGACACACCAGATATCATAACTTTTTAAGGCTGAGGGTTTTTGGGTTTAGGATGAAGGCTTTCTTTTCTGGGCGGAAAAGTTGAAGGTTTTCTTGGCGGGGAAATTTTAAAAACAGGGTTGTTTTTGATGAGATTAAGTTTACCCCAACTATTGAGTTACATCACAAGCAGTGCTGAAAAAGTATTTTTTATCAGATTAATTTCTTCATTTGAAATTCAGTAATACTATTTCAATTCAATTTTTAGTTTAATACTTTTCGGTACTTCAGGCAAGTAATTACATAAAATGAAGCAGTCCAATCATTTTTTAAATGTATTTTTGGTTTCATTTTTCTTTTGTTAAAAGTTGTTTCTATATATCTTAAATCTCAGTTTTAGCAATTGTAATTAATATTCTGCAGCAATAAGTAAAGAAAAAAGATTTTATCTTTTTGAGGAATGAGGAAACAATAATGATAAAACAAACTTTGTACAGGAAAAAAAAGCGGGAGAGGAGGGGGAGTGCAAAAAGAAATACTGAAAAGAAGTTTAAATTATTTATACATATTTTTATTAGGCTAGAAAATTGATTGATAGGCTGCTTGAAAACTGAATTGAGAGAGACAAAAAATCCTTTCGTATAATCCGAAAACTGGGTAATAAGATAAAGATGAAAGAGTATTCGAATCCTTAAAGCTAAACAGAAAGGAACAAATTGTTCGCGTTACAGTCAAACATATTTAAGTACAGAAAAAAATATTTAAAAAACTATACACCAAATCTGAAAATTAACAAAGGTTAATTCAGAAATAATATGCATAATTCAAGAGTCGACATTCAAAACAACTCATAATTATTCATAGAAGGGCCTAGAATCCTAGAAATGTATTGCAAACATCTTAAAATCAACAAAATTTAATTAAAATCAGTTTGGTAACAAATAGTTTCTACTTCGTTGCTACCGACATGACGAATTTTCTTCAATATGATGGCTAAACATGTGAATATCGCTAATTAAAGATTCGAAAATTAAAACGCATTTTTTACTTCTTATCAAGTGATAATTACTTGATAAGAATTATGAATTGTCCAAATGGGCAGCATGTTACTCTTTTGTTACATATTTTCGAAATCTGTACACAATTTCATTTACAGCACTTTTTACTATTTATCATTTTGGATTTAATTCATTGTTGTATTTATGGGTGGGTTGGAAGAGTGATCAAAAACTAATTGAATTGTACTGACAGCCGTTGTAAGCAAATAACTATGCATAATCATCTGTTCTCCCTTGCTTTTTCTCAGTGAGGACTGTTGTCATTGATTTGTCGACCCCAAAACAATTTTTACTGTGTATTATCGTAATTTGCAAAAGAGTATGTTTGCCTATTTTTGTCCCGAGATTTAAAAAAAAAAAAAAAAAAAAAAAAAAAAAAAAAAAAAAAAAAAAACAGTACAACTTTAAGGCAAATTGCGGGAAAGTTGAGATGAAGCATTTTAATTTGAGCGGATTTCGCCTTCGAAAAATAGGGATTTGATGTCGAAATCCGAGTATCGTAATTAATAGTTTTTAATTAATATTTCCGCTAATTATTAACGGAGGATTATGTTAAAAAGCCAAACATCAAGCCGGGAAAATTACGAATCTATCGATATCTGGTTCGATGGTCAGTTCAATGGCGTTCGGAAGAAGTAACTCGGACATATATAGATAGATACGTAAATAGGTACATGCGCTCAGTTTTTAATTATGGAAGATTGTTACGGAAAGTTGAGTTTGAAGCACTGAATAACAATTTGAATGGAGGAAAGTCTTAGAAAAATACGGATTTTCAGTCGAAACCTAAGTATTATAATTAATAGGTTTTAACTGATCTCTCCGCTAATTATTATCGAAGGATTATGTTAAACAGACAAACATAACGGGAAGATTACGAGTCTATCGATACCTGGTTCGATGGTCATTGGTTCATTGGCGTTCGGGAGAAGTAACTCTGGCATAGAATATATCGATAGATAAGTAGATAGGTTCATACGCTCAGTTTTTAAGTATGTAAGATTAGATAAATATATAGGCTTTGGAATACCCTTTATTAGTTGTTAAAAGAAAGTTTTTAAGTAATCTTAAACATAAATCAGTTAAAGAATTTACAAACTATAATAACAATTTTAAAGTAACGATCGACTAGTTTTTAATTAATTTCAGAGAAAATAAATTAAAACAGTTAAAACAAGATCAATGGGGTTGTTTTCGAAATTTCAACAGTTGAAAGTGCATGCTTAAAAACATAGGATTTTACTATTTTGTAAATATTCTGACAAAGTTTGAATTTTTTTTAACAATTATTTCAAACGGTGCAATTTCATTTTTTATGCATCTGTACATGACATCACAAATGATGAAATGCCAGTTACTGATGCCATTAGCGCAGAGCGGAATATTTAATTCTCAACGTTACTCACGTATACTGGCAAGGATATGCTTGATTGTAAGCGTAGAGCGCAATATTTAATTCGATACGGAAAGTACATCACTGTGATGTCATAAAGACCTGGCCTATTTTCCAAATTGGTCATCTAAAAAATAATTAAAAATTAAGCGTTGGGAAAAGGAAAGTTTTTCTCGCTCCATGCTATTTATTTATTTTTTTTTTATTTGCTTATTCTATCAATTTCAGTGACTAAAAGTAGTATTTTTGACTAAAGGAAACAACCAAATTCAGATTATCTAGATTGAATGTTTTTTCGACTTTTTTTTTTTTTTTTTTTTTTGTACATGATATGAGATTCTAATTAAAAATAAAACATTCCTTTCAAAGTGCGATTATTTTATTGTATGCGACACTGTTCATTCTTTGGAAATATTACGTAAGAATGGGAGAGATTTTCTCACCCCCCTCCCTTCGGGACCTTTTTACGTAACATTATAGTGCCTAGAACTAGGCCTTCTAGGCACTATCCCAGTAAGCAAAATATCTTGCCTCAGTATTGCATAAAGGTTGACATGCAAGAAAAATCATCTTGCATTAATACTGCCTCAATGTTGTTATGTTACTCCCTTTATGCTGTCAGCAGGCTGCCACAATATTGACTGACAAGGTGTATGCAGCATAATATCAGGAAAATATCAAGGTAGGCTGCTTTTGTAACATTGCATGCGTATTGATATGACAGGATAATATCAAGATGTTGTCATAACAGCATGAAATCAAGGTCTAGGCAAGATGATCTTGCTTTTGTAATCTTGCATACGTATTGATATGACAGGATAATATCAAGATGTTGTCATGACAGCATGAAATCAAGGTCTAGGCAAGATGATCTTGCTTTTGTAATATTGCATACGTATTGGTATGACAGGAAAATATCAGGATACATTGACATGACAGTATGAAATCAGCACGTTTGCAAGGTGTTTCATCCATTTATTTATTTGTATTATTTTCACTTCAAACTCGAGAATTAAATTTCATTCTTTTAATTATTTCTGTTATTCTTCAAGATAGTTTTCTAGTCTGAGAATATTTTTTTAAAGCTGACATCTGATCGGAAATTCATATAAAGATATTAATAGTACTCGCAATTTAATTTAAAAAAATGAAAGTTTCTTCGTTTTGCGTAATACTTGACTTATTTTTTAAATTCTTGCTTCTAATTGTATTATAAAGACATAAAATGCCTATTTAGAAATAATTGCGGAAGTTTTTATAGCACATTTAAGAGTAAAGGTAGCAAAATAATAAATAAATACAATTAAGTACATTTTCAAATGGATGTCAGCATTGAAAATATCCCATGGACAAAACATATGAATTTATCTCAAAGAATAACATAAATAACCATTGAATAAAATTAATCTTACTTGTAAGATTGAAGTGATAATACGAAATTCTGGACTTCATGTCCTTTGTTATTTTCGGCCATTTCTAACATTGATCGCACATCGTCTGCGATATGACTTGTTTAGTACTATATTAATAAACAAATGCAAATATCAGTTATTCATAAGTTATTCCTAAAACAATACTATTCCACACTAATAACTAAGCAACCAACTTAACAAAGCCTAAAAAATGCAAAGCCACGTGCAACTCCTCTGAACCGACTGAATCAATGTGCCAGCAATGCGAGGGACGCTGGGTAGAAAGAACTGTGCGCATGCGCAAGTATCAACGAAGGTCCACCTGCTCTATTGTGTACTAATTACCTTGACGGCGACAGCATGAAATCAATATCATCTTGACGGCATCAACATGTATGCAATGTTGTTATTTTAAGGTAATATCAATATTGATATTTTAAGATGAATGCAATGTTGCATACGTGTTGTTATAGTAATATTGCTTTTTAATCTTTATGCAAGCTTTATGCAGTATGAAACACGTCAATATTGACGCCGTCAGTATAATATCAAGATCTGTCAAGGTTGATGCAAGAAATTTTGCTAGTAGGGATAGTAACATCGCACCAAACAGCGTTGCTCTCAGTGGTTCCGTTTTTGCCCGTTTACTTTTAGATTCGCGCGTTCATGGAAGGATAAAATGTAGAAAAACATAGTTAGTACTGCTTTGGAAATTTAAACATGCACAAAATTAAATATGTTTAAAAGGAATTGTTTAAGTACTACTTTTTCATGTTTGGGACATTAGCAGTACAATACAATTCAAACAGATATAACAAATGTAAAAAAAAGTGGTCGTAAAAAAAGCAAATATCATTTAATTAATTAACCCTGGAATGCTGAAATTTTGAAAAATATTGTAAAAACACAATGTTTATCAAGCATTTTTTTAAAAAGTTAGAGGCAAACGGGAACTGAAGTCCCTACGACGTTTTCATATAGCAATTCTATAGGGATAAGCATCCTTTTAGACACGAAATTCGAAACGATAGTGTTTCCGATAGAATATATTATTCCTCAATAGTTTTGGAATGTTATTGAACTTTGTAGGGTTTAACATGCCTATATTTCTGAATGATTATTTTTGAAGTGAAATGAAGTAAAGAAGAGTATTTAAAATTTAAACTTTTATGAATCCGATTTTATGAAGTGAAGTAATAATAATGTTTGTTTTTTTAATTTAATTGATTTGGTTTGTCTTTGTTTCGTTGCCTTTTTGTGGATTTTTTATGCTTGATGCTTACATTTTTGTAAAAAGCCGTAAGTATTCATTCTGTGTCTGTATTCTTTTGTTTTCTGAGAGTCTCCTTACCTGTATTGAAGTAATAAATGGCTCTTAGTATTTTGTGACTAGTGGTGTAAAATGCGCGGATATTAAAAGGCATTAGTCATTAATGTGCATAAATTTGCTGCAAACTGCAGCCGGAAAACGTGTCTGCAGTTTCATGGCAACATAGAAATTGCATTAATAGTCCAATGTGTTTCTATTTCCTTTTAATGTGCAACTTGAAATTTCTCTTTTCAATTTTGTAGTGTCTAACTGAGACAGTGAGAAGCAAAGGGATGTAAGTGGACATCTTCAAGTTTTGAGCAAAACGCGTATAAAGACAACTTCCTAGGTAGGCGTCCATTGATTTTTTTTTCTTCTAAATCATGCTGTTCAGTAGCACATACCAGGGCTACTAGTAACTATCTCTTGTCCCAAGACAGAAGAGAGGTTCACCTTCCATTTGTACTGGTTTTCTCCAAATTTTTAATTTTGCCACTTACATCCCTTTGCTTCTCACTGCCTCAACTGTAGTTTGTTTCAAGATTTGAACATAACTTGATGATACTTGAAAAGTTCAATAAGAAACAAAATTTTTTCTCATAAAATTAGCAGATTACTGCAGACAAGTTATTATGAGCTTTTGGATAAAAAATCATGGGTAGTTTTTCTCGGATGAAATTTCATAGAAAACTTTTGGGTATTTTTCAGTTATTTAAGTATTTTATCATTAATTCATGCATTTATCTTATGTATTTTTGTTACTATTTTTCGTGTGATAATTTTTTTGGCCATTTTTAGCTCTCATAATTTTAATCTGATCAGGGCCAGACTGGGCTGTTAAAACAGCCCAGGTGATTACACAAAACCGGCCCTTAGCTCATGGGATAAATCCTCACCCCACCCCCTCCCCATGTACACAATTTTGCAAACTTAAGGGTTTTTTTTTTCAATGGAGGGAGAAATAAAACAAATGCAGTCCCGTCGTAAGGTCAAGAACTTGGGGAAAATATGTCTGTCAGCCTCTCAAATTTTAACAGAGAGTGAGAGAGAGCGAAAGATTTCTGCTTCTGGTTTAGAAGGGTGTAATTACAAGATTGCATAAGTGTAATAGTTCTCTCATATATAGGAAGTTCGGGGGGTTCCAATTACATCCGCTTCTGTAACACTCTCTGATTTTTGTTTGCTGTGGCCATTCTACAGCTTAGACACTCATACGTTTTTCTAGATCATTATTTTTAACCCTTTTTTATGTTTAATTTTTTGCTGAAGACTGCCATACCCATTCAAAGATATTAAATTCAGCTCCATCCGAGTTAATTTAAGTCATCACCATTTGTCAAATTTAGTCATTATTCTGATCTGGGTTGCCAAAGATATACTTCATGAAGATTTTAATAAAATGAAATTTATTTCAATTTTATATTGCTATTTTATTATGACAGACTGGTAGGGAAAGTAAAGATACTAATATTCAAAGGCATGACATAGTGTTTAAAGCTGTTTTACTAATTTAATTTTTTTATTTTTCTGCTAGTGCTTAAAATGATAATCAAAGCTCAAAAACAATTTTAGATAAATGGGTTTAGTTTTTTTTTATTGCTTTTTATATAATATACTGGGCTTGCTCTTCAAAATTCAAAATTGCTCAAATCAGCTCAGATGCTCCTCAAAGTATTTCTCTAAGGTTTGGAAACTCTGGATTTGTAAATTTAAAGTGTCTAATCTGCAATAAAGTTAACATTAAAGCAGGGTTAGAAATGAGCACTAGGTGTCAGAATGGCTTCTGATTTACAAGTTCTGCTCGTCAAAGTGATTAAACTAAATCATTTTTGATGAACTAAACAAGCAAGTGGGGTTATAAAAAATCTGTTAAATAGATAGTTAAGATTGCAAAAATACTTCTATTTATTTTGTTACTATTTGTTGCACCATTTGAATAGACTGCGTGAGGGGACGAAAAGGGTTCCATGCAATCCAAATCATTGAGTGTCAAATTTGGCACCTATGGTTCTAAATTTGGGTCATGAAAATAAAATTTTTGATCACAAGCCTAATGACTGCTAATCTCACTGAAATATTTGGAAACAGCATAAAAAGGTAGGTTTTAACAGAAAAATTTCAGAAAAAAAAAAATGTTATTTGATTTCAATCATTTTCTTCCCATTGTGGTTTTAAGCTGCAGATTTTTAGTGTTTTTAAATGATTACATTAAAACTACCACTAGTTCAAAGCATGCAACGTTGCAGAGTTTTAAATATAATTTCTATTTTTCAACTCGTTATGCACTTTTTGTTGGTGCTTGATTTTTTTTTTTTTTTTGAAACGATTCCTGAAAAGAGTTTTAAAGCCCCCTTGTGCCTTTCAAGTTAAAAATTAATTATGAACCCTGACCCCCCTCCCCCTCCAAGGTGAAATTTTCCAAAGATTTTCTGGTAGATCAAAGAAAAAGCTCTAGCCATCTTGTTACAAACTAGCTATTGAAGCCCATACCTAATTTAGTAAAAGAACATTTGTATTTTTGAAATAATTGTCAAAGAAAAAATCTGTTAATCAAAAGTAATAAATGCTAAGTTTTTTTTTTCTCCTTTTAGAGAGTTGGTTTCTTCACTGAAACAATTTTCATACAAGAAAAAATGCTCACTCGCAAAAGTAATCGTTTATCAAGGTATGTTTTTAAAGTTTTTAGTAAAATTAAATATTATTTGTAAATGGTGCCCCAACCTACGGCCTGTGGACCCTATCAGGCCCTAAAAACTGACCGAAGAGGCTTCTTTTTAACGTTTCGAGTTAGAAACTACGCTAAAACCATCCAAGATGCCTCCACCAAGCTCAACAAACAAATGACTTCTCTTTAATACTGAACTTTCCTTGTTCCGAGATGCCGGCCGATAGTCACAACGTTACAAATCTGGAGCCCAAATATTCTGAATTTGGTTTCTGAAAATTGATTTTAAGCTCCTTATCTAGACAATAAGCATTAAATAGTGACATGAACAATTCTTAGTTCGTAATTTAGTTAACTTTTTCTATGTTTTCCAATGTTATATAGAAATTTAACAAAATATCTTTTAATTATTACATGGGTTCTGGCATGCAAAATTCATTTTAATATGATATGTGACCTTCTGGTGAAAAAAGTTGGGGCATCTTTGTTATATGTAAATGTGCTTGACCTTGAATCGAGCAAGCAGTCCTCAAGTTAATAAACTAACAGTGAGACACATATTTCAAATGAATTCAAAGCAAAAACAGTTTTTTATGATACAATTTTGAGTATGTAGATCTGGAAGAAGCGATGATCCTAAAAATATCCATCCCTTGACATTGCTTTGTTCATTGTCTTAAATTCAAATTGTTTCTTGTGATTGCGATTGGAGCCGTTTGTAAAAACAAGAAACCCAACAAGTAGGGTCTTATTGAGCAGTTCGTGATTGCAAAGGCCATGATTTGAATTTAAAAATGTTGAAATTCAAATTAATGTTGCTGCTAGATGTTGTGCTGCTGTATGTTTTTTTTAAATGGTGCAATGTTTTTTATGCAACATTTTTATACATTATAAAGTGTTTTAAAATGTCATTTTTTAATGGATGTGCTTTCTTTGATTTATGTACATGGAGATAAATTTTTTGCTTTCACACTTTTCAGGGGCAGACAAGGAGAAAAAAAGATGAAAATGCTACTGATAATGAAAATGGTAATTTTTATATACTTAATTGGTTTTTGAAAAAAAAAAAGTTTATTTTCTTTATTTGAATTTTTTAATTACCATTAATTTACCATTTGAATTTCGTTTAAACCATAATTTAGTTCAAATGTCTTGGAAAAAGTCAGCAAAATTAAAAGATTAAAAAAAAAAAGAACATTAATATTTTAAAGATTTATTAAGTTTTCCTCTGAAATTGAGGTAAGGCAATTCCATCAATATGCCAACTTGAACTTCAAAATTAACAAAATACCAGAGTTTCTTCTAGGGTCCTATTTTTCTCAAAATGCAAAAATATTATCTTAATTATGAAAGTAAAGTAAAGCATTTTCGTTTTTTTGCTGAAAATAAAAAGTAAATTAATAATAAAAAAAGAAACACTGCGTGATCCAAGATAGGAAGCAAGCATGACAATAGTCAATGTTACCTTTTTAAAGTTTAAAAGATGTTTAAATTACTATTAAGGCTAAACAATGCCTCATAGTCTCAATGGACATTACTGTCAGCCCCGCTTGGTCGGGGTAATACGAATACCCCGCTTATACAAATAAAACCTCTTGGAACCGAATATTTTCCTCATTGACGCAATTTTTAAAGATCCCTGCTTAATCAAATAATTTCCCTGGATAATTGAATAATATTAATCAGCTTCAGCAAATATTTTTGTTGAGAAAATTTTTGAATAAATTCAAAAAGAAATTAAGTAAGAACAGTTATTGTCGTTGAAAGCGAGAAAAAACATTTCATATTCCATCAAAACATTTCCACTGTTCTTTTAAATTTCTTTTGCATCTGTCATTACAAATACACATTTTAGACGATGAGAAATTGATAAAATATTAAATGTAAGGTACGGTAGACGAGGAGGGGAAAAAGGGAGTCGGAAAAGTGTTCCCAAGAGACCTTGAGCAAGCAATTCCCTATTATGGAATTTTTCAAAAAATAACGTACTGAAAAACAGTGCCAAAACAAAGATTTCATAACTCAAGTTGTAGGTTACCAGGGGTCTGGCCAGAGCAAATTTGGGTCCGTTAACGGACCCTTCACAAAAATCCGATCAACCAAAACGGACCCTTCACAAAATTCTGGTAAACAAAAACGGATCTTTCACAAATTGTTTATTAAAAGAGCAAATCTCAAATTAAAAATAATACAGCATATTTAAAGTTAAATTAGAGGAATCAACTTATACAAAATCAGCTAATTTCGCAAAAGAAAAAAAATTCGGCACTCTTGTGATGCTCCTGCAAGCCATAAATAACTACTACCCGCCAAATAAATATAATGCCTGTTATTGGTTTCTTTGAAAGAAATTAACAGCTGAAAGTCAGTTTGGTTTATAATTTTGCTTGTTTGTTTTATGCAAGCTGTGTTGTTGTAAACTTCTTTGGAAAAGCGTGCAACATTCTCTGAATAGGCGTAGTAAGCACTTTTCCTCCCCCCCCTCATGATTTAATCATCAATAATATACAGCGAAAATGAATTTAGAACTGCAAAGGATAGTTTGGGTGGGACGGATGTGATCGCTTCAGATAGGGTTACAAAATGTAAACTTATCGCCACTTAGTGTCTGGTGGTGCGATGTTAAACTGTTATTTTGGGAGAAAGTTATATGGGTTTGGTTTTTCGATACTTAAAAGGATAATTAACTTTAAATAAACTTTTATTTACTGTTATTTTTTTCTATAGATGTCTACATTTTGAAAAACGCAATCTTTTTACATCCAATAGAGAATCATATTTTATTCTTTTTTTCAAGCTAACTTCACTTTATTAGGATGCAAAGAAATGAAAAGTCTCTTTATTTTTGTAACAAAGCTTATTTCAAGTTTTTAAAGGGGAATTCCATTTTCTTTTATGAGTCAATAATTAAAATGCTGAATCGATGGTTTATTTTTTTTTATTTATTTATTTATTTATTTTTGCTTCAACTCTGTCCAGTTATTAATGATATGTTTATCATAGGACTCTAAAATGCAATTCAAAAGTAATTTTATCAAAAATATTTATTTTACAAGCCGTTTTTATACTTTTGATTCCTTCACTTTGAGGATTGCAATCTCTTTGCATCCGCTGTGGAAATCTGATTTTTTGAATTTTCGATGTTTAGTACGCTTAGTTAAGAGGTAAACAAATAAAATATTTTTTTATTTTTGTGAAAATCACGGAGTTTATAAGGTTTGAACGAAACTCTGTGCTCTTAAGCAGTGTCTTGGGTTAAAAAGTTAAATGCTGAACCCCTGCCTATTTTTTTTCTTACAGTTATTTTAAATACTATACAAAAAACATTTCTAGTATAATTTAACATGATGTAGAATAGTAGATAAATATTGATACTTGAGGGGTTCCCATCTCCCAGGGAGCGATGCCTCCCCCCTCTCTTCAAATACTAGAAAAACACTCAAGAATGATATTCTCAACAGAAAAGAGAGAAAACACTCAACTTTAAGTGTCAATGATGCAGTTTCCACCATCTCAAGAGTCGAAACTTTCGTTTTTACAAGAAATTTTTTTTTTTTAAATTATTTGATTTTTCACAAAAATAATTGATTTTTCACAAAATTATTTTATTTTTCACAAAAAACGGACCCTGTGAAAAATCCTGGACAGACCCCTGGTTACTTTTCATAATTTCTATACTTCCTACTTGTAATGTATTACTAATTATTGAACTATTTTGTTGTTTATTTAGCTTATTTCAAAATCTTTTTAGCAATAACATGAATTATTTCCTTTATATAGCTCTATCAGTTTATTATTAGTATTACGTTTTAAGACAAATGTTGTCAATTTAGAAAGGTACATAAGAATTCCCCCCTTGATCAATTAACCGCCGATATTTGATTAAGAGGGGCCGACAGTATGTCCCTCTTAAGTGTGTTATTGGGAGGAGGGGGCTTGCAACGTCTTGAAAATCAAGCATGTGTTTCCTTAATGGTAAGCATAATCCAAGATTTTTTATTTTACATTTAATAAAAACAGCTACTATTTTTACTTATTTATAGATATTATAAAGGAAACTTGAATTTAATTTTCAACTGGAGATTAAGCACACTAAGGCCTTTAGAGAGATAAACAACATGTAACCTTTCAGCATTTTGCTAAAACTTTTCCCACAATCATACATTTCATGCTAAAGAACTTTTGAACTCAGCTTAAACCCTGCAAAATATTTAACTTTATCTATCATTTGAAAACATGAACTATATATTTTCACTCTCCCCCGAGCTTGTGCAGGAGGGCGCCGTGCCCAACTTGCCATTTGATTCTTAGAACGTGCCCAACTTGTCATTTTATCAGTAAAACGGCTCCCTGATTGCCTTTTTGTTCATGAACTGGCACCTTTTCGATTTAAGATTCGTACTAGGAAAAGGAAGGGAGCCAGTGTCCTCTCCCCCTTTTTTTCTTCAATATCTATCTTCTAAGAGAAAATAGGAAATATCCGTCCCTCCCCCTCTCCTCCCGTCTTGGATTGCCATTGAGCTGACTGTGAGGAAAGCATGCCTTATATTATCAGTTACCACAAGGGATAAAAAGTGACCTAGGCATTGTAGAGACTAAACAATGTTCTTCCAAAAGCCTTTCACGTTGGGAACACTACTGATTAGCCACTGCTGAATTCCAGAAATCACTTCCGTACTAATTACCTCATTTCTTGCATCCTCTTTTATTCAATAGTAGGGTCCTGTTTACACTAATTTTCAGTGAAAAATACTGGCTGTCATCCTTCCTCCTTATCACTTCATGACAAGGAAAGTGTTTCTTTGTCCAATTGACATGTGTTTTAATTTAAAGTAATTCATGAATGTTTAGAGGTTTTTAATGTTGCGGCAGTACGACATTTGAACCCTGGTAAACAGTATACGACTATATCCACTAATGCTTTGAAGCGATAACATGCCTTTTAGTTTCAAGGAAATGCCCTTTTTTAAAAAACAGCACCCTGCCCTTTTTTAATCCTAGGGTAAGCTCTGTATTTTAGTATACTGTGCTGAAATTGAATGTTAAATTATAGCTCAAGCCGCAACAGAGGTCCGTTCCCTTTCTGGAATCTTTTTGTGATAATTTGGTATGTCGTAACTAACGTTTATCCAAAAATCATCTATTAACTACAGGGCCCGATGCAGGCTGTACTAAACTAATGTGATAAAATCCATCTGCTGATTTTTTTTGTTAGATGGTTTTTTAGGGGTATTTTTCTTTTTGGTGATCTTTATAGTATTTGGGAGAGACTATAAAACTGCTCTTGGGAGATGAGTGCTACTGTGTGAATGATGATTGTCAAAATTTTTAGTCTGGAAACATTAAGGTGTCCTTATCTAGTTTTTACAGAAACTTTCAATGAAATGGCGTTTCTTAACATCCAAATTTTTAGCTTTTAACGAACATTGCTTGTAGAAGGTGGTTTCATTTTATAGTTTGCACTAATTCTGTTGCTTGTAATAATAAAATTCTGAATTAATTTTCATCGTGAGATATCAATTACTTCTCTAATAATAAATTTGTTTGTACCATGTATGAATTGCTTTTTAAATTGTTTTGAATTTTCATTTTAACTAGAGAAAAGAAAACGATCAGTGTCAAAAGAAGAACAGGGTTCTGGAGCAAGAAGATCTACAAAGAAGACCAAAGATGGCAGAGTGGTAAATGTGCTCTTATTATACTTTCTGTTTAAATCATTGGTTCCCAAGCCTTTTCACATTGTAACCCCCCCCCCCCTTTTTTTTTTGGGAATGAAACAGCCAGCAATTCCAAGTGTGTACGAAATAAAATGCTTGACAGGGTTCATACGCGACCTTACAAGTCCTTACTTTTATATTTTGCTTTATAAGTGTTTAAATGTCCTTCTTTTAATGACCCAAGTCCTTATAAGTCCTTATTTTTACTCTACCATTATTTTTAAAAAATCGGACAGGGTTCACATTTACAGTGCTACTTTACGCAAATTCGCAGGATGGGGACGCAACTTCCGTGAAAATTTGGGTATTGAGGACCCAGAAAACCTAAAAGATAAGAACCAGAAAAAAAAATGGGAAAAGTGCTGAATATCTATAGTAATTGCTTTTAAGCTTCAATGACCAGGAGAACCAACAGAAAGGAATTAAAATGACTTAATCTTTTTACCAGCTATTCAAAGGTACCCCTATTGTTGACTAGTCAATGGAGTTTTAGTGATAAGACTAGAGTTTACAGTGATCTCCTGGGCAGAGCTCAAGGAGCAAACTATTGCAGTATAAAAAGCCCATTGTACTATTTTCTAAGAATAAGCTCAACTTTTATCTTGGGGGGGAATTCCTGAAAACAGCAATAAAGAATGGTTTCAATGCAACTTTCAGAATCAATACAAGACAACTGTACAGTAAAAGAATATCTATTTTGCATTCATGTAATTACTTTTGAAAATCATTATTTGGCATCTGCAATTAAAGAATGGGAGAAAAAAATGGGGAATATTTTCGGGATAATGCTAACTTCACATATTTTTCTTGTTAAATTGCTTACAAATACTTGAAATTTATACGAAAGCACTTTAACCTTGTTGCAAACGAGAAATTTTCACACCGATGTGAGAGAATTGTTTCGTTTTTGCAATCGCGAATTTTGCGTTGGGTTCATTTGCGTGTGATTTCTTTCTTCTATTCTATGTAATTGCCAATGATAATTTATAATTCATGGTAGATTGGGGGGGGGGGGGGGGTCCGTGTTTTTACCTAGAAAAAATTCTAGGAAAACAAAGGTTAAGGGTCTTTCTGCTTATCAATCAGAGGCACTTGTTTAGTATGGTGAAATATAACCTATATATAAAAGTAAATTTTAAGTGTTATAATCTCATTGTAACTGACCAAATAGTTTCTCACATAACTAAGTCTTGCAAGTGTATTATTTGAAAATAATTTTACAATGATAATCAGAAAAAATAATGGCAAAATTAATCAATGACTAGTGATTTAAAAAAGTTATGAAAAATACTAAATGTTTATTTTATAATTTTTTTCAGTCACTATGTACTCGTAGATAGTTTTTCCCCCCAAGTATAAATATTTTTATATTATTTATTTATACAGTAAGATTTTCTGTTTAAAATTTATGGGACTCATTTTTTCCACCAAAGGACCCAAATCTGTTTCATTAATGGGTCCCTGGGACCCAGGTTACATATAGTTGAGCACGAAAACTGTCAGATTATTGTTTTTCTAATAGAGCACTTTCGGCTCCCATCATCACCCAAACTGTGAAGGGCAAGCAGCAGTATTTTAATGAATTTCCTTTCCCTTAGCGACCCCCTGAGCTGCAGGGCAAGATTACAGTTGCTGGTATAAAATCAAGTGGTTGCAAGTGTTTTATTTCCACTATGCGGCAGCTTTAATCCCACACCTCGTTTGGGAAACTCTTGCAGAATAGTGGGAGGGGGAGAATACTGCCCCATCTCACCTCTTGTTCTAGGAATCCATATCCATCAGCGCAACTGCCAAATCCAATACGTTTAGTCTACCTTAAACAACAGCCGAGAAACCATGTTTGACTGTAGTGGGTTTGGTTTTGAGAGTTTTTTACTCGGGCTCGGGCGGGCTCGGATTTTGACACAAGACTATGTCCCCGGGCTCGGGCTTCCAAAAATGAGCCCGAACTCATCTCTTATGCATACCTTTGAAAAATTCTTGCTATATTGAGATTTTTGTTTATGAATATTAGATTTGAACTTAATAAATGTTGTTTAATAAATAATTAGCACATTCGATAGGATTATGACTTGCACAGCCAGATTTATAAGAATAATTTAAGGCTAATTTGAATGAGAACATTCGTGATGCATACAAGGCTGCCACTGGCGACTAAAAAAGAAACTATTTGGAAAATTTTGCAACTATGATAACTATTTTAGTCTAAATTAAGACAAAAACAACTATTTTGTAAAAATTGCTATTTCAGTTAAAAAGCAACTAAAATGTAAAAAAACATAATAGATGAAAAAAAAAATGGAAATGAAAAAAAAAAAATTCAGCTTAAAATCATCAAATAGGCTAGCATGGCCTTATTTACCATCAAGCATAAGTAAAACAGTCTTGTACCTTTACTTCCTGGTATGGAAATGAGTAGTTTTAATTTCACAAACAAATGCCTTAATTTCATTTCAAAAAGTGCTGGTTCGATAGCAAAGCAAAGTTTAAGGGGTGACAAAGGGACTTTTTTAGGCATTTTTGGTTACTCTCTATTCTGGAACTTCTGGCAACTCTGCCATTTTTCTCTGCCTGATGTTCTCTGCAGCTGCAATATTCTGACAATGTTATTTAGTAAACATAGAGCATTTTGCCTTTTTATTATTAATTTTTTGCATTTTTCTGTAAATGTAACTGAGATATGTAAACATAAAAAAGCTTATGATTGTTTTATCTGCAAAAGTGATAGTGAATTTAACAACACTGTTAAGCGTTTGTTTGTGATTCAAAAACTTGATGTGCCATATAAAATACTACAGTGTGTTATCAATACTTCTGTAATATCTAACCTGTTTCAGTTTTGTAAGTACATTTAAACCATATTTACAATGAAAAGTTTTGGGGGATAAATTGTTAAATTTTTTCAACAACATGGCTACAATAACCATTGTAGCACCCATATATGAGTGCTAATATTTTAACCTTCCTTGTGTTATTTAATAAAACTTACACCATTCAGTATTATTTTCATTTCACTGAATCTAAATAAAACTTTAATGTGTAAATATAAATAAAAGCTTTTGATTGCTTTGTGTGCGTAAGTGACTGAATTTAATAACACTGTTTAGTGATTTTTTTTTTTTTTAATTTAAAAGTCTGTTGTACATTATAAAATAACTAATGCAAGTTGGCAATGCTTTAAAACAGAAAAGTGTTTAACTGCAATTGACATAGGGTTGACAACAGATGGTTTCTTAACAGATTATTATTTAATGGGTATACAAAATAGTAAGCAGGCTAAGTTACTTCATCTAAGACAGAAAAGTGGTCGATTAGTACTTAAAGGACTTTTTTTCCAACTTTTATGTTTTGCAACACTGCAAAAAGTAACTACCCGCTGTAATGTTTTCATTGTTTTATACATATCTCTAATATATGTATAAGTTTCACGTTATTTTCGTGGAAATAAGATTGGTAGGAAACCATGTCGGAAACCACATTTGTGTGTAACTGAAGAGAGTTCTGCTTGTCCAAGTGATCCTGCTTATATACCATCTAGTTGAGAAACGTCTTTTCATCAAAGTATGCAGCATTACTTTTAATACTATTAAAAAAAATAAGGGGAGATTATTTTACATACTATTTTCCTTATTTGGCAACTATTTTTCATTTAAGAAGCTACTGAAAGGATTACTTTGGGGACCAAACTCAGTGACAGCCCGGTACATATCAAATTCTTTGAATACCTATTGCCAATATTTTTACAAATTTTACTTTTCAAGGCATTTAAAGTAGTTACTTCAGCTATTTTTTTTGTTTTAAAGTAGAGTAGATATTTTTTAATGATTTAGATTTTAAGAGAGCAGTTCTTTTCATTTCACTATGATATGTTTATTAAAATTTTGTATTGTATGTGCAATTTCTTACATAAACTTTTCTTAACAGGTAGATACCTTTTGCTGGAAATGTCACAAACAAGGATATGATAAAATATGTTCAACTTGTCCCAGAGTTTACCATAATACCTGCTTAATTAAAGCTGGTAAATTCACTGAACAAGATGTTTGTCCTGAATGCCAATTACCAAGTGTGGATGGGACAAAGCCTTCTGAAGGTTTAACTGCAGATATGATGGACAAAGTATTAGTGTGTCTAATACGACGGCTATTGCCTGCCACAACATCAGTAAGGCATTATGTATTTTTCTAGTAAAGTAATAACATTGCATAAAGTGCTTTTTAATTTTGTTTTCCATTTATGTAGGATGAACTGCCAGTAATTTGCCAAATTTCAACAACTTCTATTTAATTTTCACAATAAAGTCATATAATTTTTTCTATGTGTATTATTTTTCTGTTTACTATAATTGAAATTATTATCAATAATAGTTAGAGGAAATTCTGTTAGTAATTTACCCCTTATGTTCAGTAAATGACCAGTGTTTGGGGTTTCAGTTCTTTTGTGTCTTGTGAACACAGTCAATTCTGGATAGTTTGAATCTAAAGGGACCAACGAAAAACTTTGACTTATCAGAAATTCGACTTACCGTTAGTTTCGGTTTTTGACATTTTAATATTAAAAGCCATTGATATTTTAATTAATATGTACACATAACAGGCAAAATTAAATAACTTAAAAGTTTTTCACCCTGTTTGCAGTTTCTCTTAGAAGAGTTCTAAAGATGAAGTTGTGTCTGGTCTTGAACTTCTCCAGCCATCCAGCACTGGCTTCTTAATTTTCTATGTTCAGTAACATAGCAAAATTTGTTGCTTCCTCACACAGCGAAGACCTACTATAGGAAAGGCATGGTCTTGATTTCAATATTAATGAAACCACTTTTGAAGAGCTAATTCTATTTCAGGAAAGGTGCACATCTTCATTCATTTCAAATTCGGATTCATCGATTCATACCACTTTTGAAGATTCTCTTTTTCTTTTAATATTGTTGACAGAGTATGGATTTATTCTATATTTCAATGCAATATCTTTCTTTTTGGATTCCTTTTAGTGTCATAAATAAGATTTATTTTATTTTCTAAATCAAATGTTTTTAGCTTTCGCTTAGACATTTTTAATAGTAAAAAAAACTCTCTCTTCTGAACTTATCAGCAAATGATCGATACATCTTAACTTAGGTCAGCCTTTGAATAAAGGTACAATCAGTTGACTTGACAGCTTGAAAGCAGATTCGTGATCCAGCAACATGTTTTAAGTGTACAGTACAACAAAAGAAAACAAGCTATACTCATTTCCACACGTGTAACTTCTTTATAGCACGTTAGCTCAACAGGTGTTTTCCTTGATTTAGAGGTCTAATGGGCAGGAATTGAAAGTGGATGAATTTTCTCTAATAGTCTCTTGAATTTTATATTTTCTTTTTTTTTTTTTTTTTTTGGTCTTTTGAAATAAATTTCAAGTCATCTTTGAAAAAACTTCAAGTTAAAGGAAGTTAACTTCAAGATATTGAGCATAATTAGCATTAAATCAAAGACAAAGGGATCGGGACTTGATAAAAACTTTGAGTTATAGTAATATTCAAGTTATGGCGAATTGACTGTATTTTAATATTTTTTACAATTGGCAGTTGTTTTGACAAAAACTACCTTAGATTAGCCTATTTTATGCTTCATTTTTTAATTAAACATAACTTGATTTTTGGAAACATGGCAACAATTAACACATACGTATAAAAGTCCTACCTGTGCTGATTTCAATCCTTTTGCATCTTGTTTAATAAGAGGAAGTTTTTTTGACCTGTGTATTTAATTTTAATTTTAATAACTAATTTTTGCTTTTTGTTTATATACATATTTTTTAATGTTTGCAATTAATATGCATCATGATCAATAGAGCTATGTATGCAACAAGGTAATTTCTTTTTTTTTGGGGGGGGGGATGGAGGGGAGATTGTCTTTCATAATTTTAAAGTCTAATTCAAATATTCAAAAGACTATACAGTACAACCTCAATATCTGGAATCCCTCGGGACAAAAAAATTTGGGATATCGAGTTTCTGAGTTATTAAGATTGTGAAAAAATTACACGAGTCACTCTCACAATTGCACACACATCCACTATATACATTTATATATATAACTATGGGACCACGTTGAATTACGATTAACAATTATTCAACATTTTACTTCATGCAAAATTTACTTACTTCTCTGTTTCGATGTAACAGTATCTAGTATTCAAATTTTAACTGGCTCCGAGATATTGTTATTAGTTATTGTTCAGTTGCATTGTTAGCTGCTTCTGAATAAGCAGACCTCTGAACTTTCATTTTTTAACAATTTCTTAAATCATAGTTTTTCTTATTAACCTGATGGTTTTTTATAATTGAATCGATTATTGCAGAAAGGGCATAGGTCTAATTTTTTTCAAAATTGAGTTAGCTGTAGTTTTCCCATATTTGTATGTAGAGACATCGACTGGTGTAGCAGGGGAATCGATCTTTGTACAACAAAGCACTTTATTTTGGGGTCACATTTTTCATTTAGTGCAGAAAGGGCATAAGCCCCATTCTTATGCCCTTTCTGAACTAAATGCAAGGGAAGAAGTAGTAAGACGCAACGGTAAGATCATAGAAGAACTAGATTTTTTGATGTAATGAAGTTAAAACAAATAACTCCTTTGACTTAGCATAATTTTGGTAATGGCAGGTTTGTCAGTTCAGGGGTTAAAGGGGATTTGAAATCGTGGAATCGGAATAAAATTTGCTAATTCCTCAGGAGTTTTATTAACATCACTATAGGAACTATGAAAAAACTATGCTTTCAGTGTGATACACACTGGTCAAAATAAGAACACTGCAGGACACTTTTATTAGAAATAACACTGAAGAAATTTAACAAGATTACTTACGACTTTCTTCTGAGAGGACATTCGTTTGTCTGGGGATTATGGAACAGCAATACGAATGTTAAACAGATATGACAGATTATAACCATGTGAAATTCAGTCTCTTATTAAAGGGAAATCCTGAAATTACATCAAGATTCACTGTCAAATCTGTTGAAAACAATAAAATCTGTAACTGCTAAAACAGGTGCCCTTCATTTTTTAAGAGGACTTATCTCTCAAATTGAGATTTTGGAAAAAGATTCTACTGGGTGACAAATGTTTTCAATTATCAACATTCATGTTTAAATATTCGATAGAACATCAAAGAAACGGTTTCAGTCTAGCATTTTATAGACAGTTTTCGAGAGAATATTGCAAAGTAATGCTTGTCGGCTGAACTACCTTTGCCAATATTGAATATAAAAGGAAAAATTTCATATTGTTGGAAGAAATAACAAATATCAAGTTGATTATTCATTTCAATTTGAACATAGTCATACTAATATGTACATCGAACTTGGAACACAAAACTAGACAAGAGAAGGATAGAAAAAAAGATTTCCAAGGGGGATGCATTTGATGAATATGAGTATGAATATAGTTTTATACTCATGTAAAACTTTTGCTTTTTATCTCAGTTTGTTAGTTTTTGTATTTTCTGAGCAATCACGATTGCTTATTGATTTCATTTGACCATTTGACTGTTTTTGGCATCCTATCATTTTATTTTCCCGCCAGCACCCTCTGCAACATCACTGTCGACCGGCTCCTCACGATGCTGCTCCTTTAGCGAAAACCGTCTCCAGGTTGCGTCAATATCCTACACTTACACGCATACATACACGCACGTACACACAAACACATACACCTACAGACACAAACACATACACAAACCCATACACACCAGTGTTCGCGCTCAATTATCCGTAACTTGGGTCCCTAGGACCCATTAATGAAATAGATTTGGGTCCTTTGGCGGAAAAAATGAGTCCCTTAAATTTTAAACAGAAAATCTTAGCACATAATTGAATAATATACAACTATTTATACTTAGGGAAAAGAAACTATCCACATAGTTATTTGAAAAAGGTATGAAATAAACTAAATTGGTTAATTTTGCCCTTTTTTCTGTGATTATCATATGTTCAAATAATACACTTGCAAGATTTAGTTATTTGAGAAACTATTTAGTCAGTTACAATGAGGTAAACTCAAAATTTACTTTAAAGTTGGATTTTACCATGGAATAAAAAATAAATGCCTTTGATTGATCAAGCAGAAAGCACTCCCTTAACCTTTGCTTTCATGAACATTTTTCTAGGTGAAAAAAAGCAAACAGCCCCCCCCCCCTCCATCAATTATCAATGGCAATTTCATAGAAATGGAAAAAAATCGCAAGCGAATTAATCCAACGCAAAAATCGCGATCGCAAAAACGAAACATTTTCTCACATGAGTATGAAAATTGCTCATTTGCAATCTTAAATTAGAAAATTTGACTTCATTTTGACTCTTTTAAAATATCTGTGTTGGCTTTGGTGCTACTTTAAAAATTTTGCCATTTTCAAAATGGCGCGATCGATTAATACGTGACTTTTGCAAGTCCAAATAAAAATAGCCCCTCAGAAATAGGTGAATTACTAGAAAATGAACAAGGTTAAAGTGCTTTTGTATAAAATTCATATTCATAAGTAATTTAACAAGAAAAATGTTAAGTTCAGAACTTTGTGTTTTGCGCGATCGGGAAAATGTTCGCCATTTTTTTTTCACCCATCCTTTTATTGAGGATGCAAGATAATAATTTTCAAAAGTAATTCTGGTTAGGTGAATGCAAAATAGATAAGCTTTTACTACTCAGTTGTCCTGTATCAATCCTGAAGATTGCATTGAAACCACTCTTACTTTTGATCTTTATTGTTGTTTTCAGGAATTTCCCCAAGGTAAAAGTTGAGGGAGAACTTATTCTTAGAATACAGTACAATGGGCTATTTATGAACTTGCAATATTTTGCTCCTTGAGCTCTGCCCAGGAGGTCACTGTAAGCTCCAGTCTTATCACTAAAATTCCATTGACTGGTCAACAGTAGGGGTGTGTTTGAATAGCTGATAAAGAGATAGGGTCATTTTAATCCATTTCTGTTGATTCTCCTGGTCATTGAAGCTTAAAAGCATTCACTAGATAGATCTTCAGCATTTTCCACAATTTTTTTCTGGTTTTTATCTTTTGGGTGTTCTGGGTCCCTAGGACCTGAATTTTCGCGGAAGTTGCGTCCCTTTCCCGCGAATTTGCGTAAAAAACCCGCTATAGCGCGTAAACGCGAACCCTGCACACGCATACATACAGACAGCTACACATACACACACAACTACCCACACAATCATGCCTGCACACAGACACAAACACATATGCCTACACACACATACACATTCCCCCCCCCCACACGCAAACACTCATATACACTACACACACACTCATACCTGTACACAGACATAAACACACATGCGTACACACATATGCATACCCCCTACACACAAACACACATACCCCCCACACGCCTACATACACACACACTCGTGATTGCGAAAAACATAATTTTGAATTCAAGAGGTCAAAATTCAAATTTTTTTTTTTTTTTTTTTCATTTTTTTACACCAAACTTTATTATTTCACTAAAACAAGACGAGAGAAAGAGGAAAATACACAATGTATTTTCTTAAGTTAATGAATTTATGAAGATGAACTTTACTTATTATTTTTGTCTCTTTGGTTGGACTTATGCCCTTTCTGAAATAATCAATTGAAAGTGTAAGGAAAAAGATTTTGAATTGAACAGCAATTTCAATTTTGTTTTTTCATCTGAAAACTTTAAAATTCTAAGTTTATCTTTAACCTATAAACCCCACATTCAAAAACTTTTCCTTCCCCATCTTGTAAGAGTGCAGAATGATAAGGAATGCAATTTCTGCTTTTGTTAGAAAACTAACAAAAAATCCTCCTATCTTCAAAATTTAAACCATGTTCCAAACAAATGCACAAACAATCTAAACTCTGGGTAAAACTCTGAGATAAAAATTATCTCCCCCCCCTCATTTCCACACTTTCCTATTATCTGGCATTAATCCTCTATTCTCAAAATTTCTAAGAAAAGGAATAAAAAAAATTCCAGCAATGGTCTCTGGAACTGGTTTTACAACAAAGTTTGGCTAGGAAAATCAATAGTTGAAGCTAACTTCTGTGCAAAAATTTCGACACATCAAGGTTTTTGAAAGTAACTACGGAAAAAACACAGGAGATTCGAGGTATCAAGGTTTGACTGCATTTGCTTCCAAATTATACACTTTCATCATAATGTTTTCCTTCTTCTTATATGAGTATTTTCAATCTTGAAATACAGCTCAGTGAATCTGAACCTGCACAATTATTGTCTTAACATACTTAATAACTTAAAAAAGTAAAAGCATGCTTAAGTTTACATTAAGTCTATAAGTCTATTTTTCACTTTAGTAGTATTTACAAATATTTTGGCTGCTTTAAAATTTATATAAAGTTTTGATTAATTATTTTGTTTTATTTTTGACTGAGCTGATTTTTGTGTTTTATTCTTATAGAAATCATTTGGTATTAATACTCAGTCAAAGGGGAGATTCAGCAAGCTGAATGACAAAGTACCTACAAAGCTGCCAGTAAGTTTGCTTTTTTCAATATATTCTTTTTTTTAAATTTTTGTATATTAAGTGTATATTTAGTATAAATTTTTCAAACTTGAATGTAGCTCACGCAGTTAAAACTTTTTAAAATTAAATTGGTCATATTCAGCAACTGTTCAAGTTCTAATTAATAATTGCTTACTGCTTCGTGTTACTTATTGCGAGATCTAAAGCAGGTTACTGCCTATTTTGGAGGGGGGAAAAGGGTGGGAGGGGGCTTTTTTGGCTTTGAAAGAAGATCAAAGTCACAGCTCTGAAAATGAAACAATGTTATTTGCAACTTTTACTGAAGATTCTTGGGTCATTCCATATCAAATCAACCAATAAAAAATTTTGAAGGTCAATGTTTTGGATTGTCATGATTTTTTGACTGTTTATCATACTTACCTTCAGGATGAAAAAGCTGAAGTTTTGAATTTTTTCAACAATTCTTTCTTTGCAAAGTTATGCGTTTTTTAAATATTGAAGGAATCCTAAATTTTGCATTTGATTAAAATCTTAAGAGAGCTGTTATTAGAGTACTATTTGACTTAGAAGTCTACAATTGGTGCTGTTTTGTTCATTCCTTTATGAGGTTTTCAAAAATATAGAACAAAGCCTAGTTGCTAAAAAAAATTTAATTTTTTTAATAAAAAAGTTATTTTTTAATTTAAAAATTCAAAATTGAAATTTTTAATTTTCTTGAAAAAAAAAATGTTACTTAGTTTTTTGTCAATTCAAAATTTCAAGATGGCATTCTTTTGGTATCATGGAAAAAAAAATATTTCCTCTTTCAACAGCTGCTTTAATTCTAGTTGTAAAAAACACCTTATCTGTTAAAGAGTAATTCAAGTATAAACCATAGCTATTGCATGAAAAAACAAGTACTTAGCAATTACAAGCATTTACAACAACAAGTACAAGCAATTTTTTTTTGGTAAAAAATTTACAATTGAAAAAATAATTAAATTTGAAATTTTTTATTTAAAAAAATAATTTACTGAAGCACTATTTTAGTAGAAAATTTACTGTGCTCTTATCCAATATATATATTATACATACACAGGGTTATTTGGTTTAAACCAAAATGCTGTTTTTTTGTGCAGCCCCCCTCCCCCCCAAATGTTTTCATTTTATTGTAAAATATAAAATTCAATTCATGCAAAGTTACCAGCAAAGCTTTAGAGATAAAGACCAGATTTAAAAAAAAAATGCAAAACTATTATTTTTTTAATGTGCTGTAAGTATTCCAATTCCCTCCCCTCCTCATGTTTCCAATTAATGCAACTTAGGCACATAAATGCACAAAGCAGACAAACTAAGTTTTTAAAAATTACATGGAGCAAAACCCAACTAGATCACTGTCATTATTCCCCCTCCCCCCTCTTTTACATTTAAAAATAGCCCCAAAAGCATATTTCAGCCAAAACTTCATCTTACTACTTAATTTGCTTGTTTGGTTACTTAAAATTTATAGAGATACATCATGCATCACGGATTGTTAGTGTATATGAACTTTAACTCTAAATAATTTCTAAACAATGAGAAAAAAAAAAAAAAAACTAAAGCCCAAGAGTACTTTGAAGGCTTAAATGGCTCTAACACCCTCACACTTGTCGGCATTACTATGCTTCATCAACAATACAATCAGAACAAGGGAAAAAAAGAAGCCTCAAATTTTGAAGCATAAAATATGCATGAAACTCTGTGCGCTTAAAAGTAAAATTTAATGCCAGTCCAGAGGCGTAGGAACTTTTTAAAAGTAGAGGGAGCTGGGTCACATCTTTTCTCCGATGAAATTAGCTTTGGTGCTCATGCCCCCCCTCCTCATCTCTCTCTCTCTCTCTCTTTCTTTCCCAGAAATTTTTTAAATCATATTTAATACATACATTGTATATGGAGGAAATAAGATGAGAAAAGTAGGGGTTTGGTCAATATTCGCTGATAAGCACGTAGAGATAGGGGGTCCGGGGAAATTTTTTGAAATTCCAGTTCTTAAACGTAGTTTTAGCCGATATTTAGTATCGTTAAGGGGAGAAAAGGTTCGAGTATCCTCCTTGAAAATTTTTTAAATTGTGATGTCTTAAAAATGCGATTATATACCATAGTTGCTGACGTTAGTGAAAACGTTATGACTTCAGGGATTGTCCTCGAACGATTTTTTGAATCGATTTACATCTCTTTCCGAATATTTCGGAAGGAGGAATTATTTTTTTCTGAATTTGAAGTTCCATAAACGCGTATACAATTTTCACTGATGTTATGAGAAGAAGGATGGGGGGAGGGGGGAGTATGTTTAGGGCTTTCCTCTGAAAAATTTTCAAAGAGCGTCTGCAATGAAGTTATCAGTAGAGGTTCAGAGATTCCTTCCCCTTCAATTTTTTGAAATTGTAGTCTAAAAAAATCGATTGTGGATCATATTTGTGAACTTTAAGAGCCCTAGCAATTTTTTGAAATTGAATCCCCAAAAGCGGAATATTTGATCTCCCATGTTGCTGGAGGGGCATTCATCAGGGACTCTCTTCCGGAAACTTTCGAAAAATCGAGCCCTGAAAACAAATTTGAGGCACTCTGTAATAATTTTGAAGGAAAGGAGGGCTTCGGCAGCGTAAGCATTTAGAAGCTTTTCTTTTTTTCTGAGAACTAGAAAAAAGGGAATTGATGAAAAAGTTTGTTCTGTATTATATTGCTCAGGTAAATTTGGTTATTTTAGTAAAAGTACTTGATAGAGTACTTAATATTGTTGGAGCTTTTTTTTTTTTTTTTTTTTGCAGTAGTAAATAAAAAGTAACAATTCTATTCTAGCATCTATCTGTAAGTGACAAAAAAAAAAAAAAAAAATCTTAATTTTGAGAAAGCAAAAAAACAGGAATATTAAATATAACTTCGTAAAGTATATGTTAAAAAATTTTCATTTCAATAAATTCGCACCTTTTAAAAATGGTAGCTGTTTTTACAATTATTGAAAGACTTTAATGAATATTCTAATGAATATTTCACCGATTTTGATTAATATGATTTTTTTTGTTCTAGTAGTACCTTTAGTATTCTATGAATAATATTTATCTTTGCAGTTTTATAACTTCATATAAAAATATATCTATCCCTGATGGTTTAAAATAGAACAAAATAATGGATACAAAGTTTTTTTCTTTAATTTTCACCTTGGGATGATATACGCTCCCAAAAGTAATTTCTGGGTATGCTACTGATTCAAGTTGTTTCTTTTGACAACTTTTATCATCTAAAATAACAAATTTAAGTTTTCTAGAGCTCTAAAAAATTGTTCAAGCTCTCTACCTGGCACCAGACTACTTTCGGTTTCGACAAATCATCAAACAGTGATCATTTCTCGACCTAGTCGTACGTTTTGATGGAAGCATAAATTTTAAAACTCAAAACATATGTTCACAATTCCTCGAAAATTAGTTAAGGACTATTTGTTGTTACATTACTAAACTTTTGGGAAATCTCTAAAGAATTTTTTGTGAAGAAATGAAAATGATAAAAGAGAGAAAGAAATTATGTGTAGAAAAAGCAAAATAAATTTGTTTGTAAATGGGGCTCCCCCTCCCCCTCCCTACAGGGGTGAGCACAAGGGCGAGAAGGGACACATGTTGGTCCAGATCAAGGGCACCCATATGGGGACTAATGCCAGTCCCCCCCCCCCCCGTAGAAATAAGCACTTCCTTGCTTTTAGTTCTTTTTTCTTTGCAAAAATGTAAAACCATTTCTACCCCACCCGTTAATGAATAAGTTATTAAAAATGTCAAATTTTAATAACTCTAATCTGTACTCCCAGCTAAAAAAATCTGCAGAAAATCTTTTAAAAAAATCTGCAGAAAATTTAAGCATATTTGGAACATGCTTTCTAAAGAAAATCTGCAGATTTTATCTGTAGATTTTTTGCAGAAAGCGTGTTCCAAATATGCTCAAATTTTCTGCAGATTTTTTCTGCGGATTTTTTTCTGCAGATTTTGTGAAGAAAGCATGTTTCAAATATACTTAAATATTCTGCAGAAAATCTGTAGATAAACTGCAAAAAATGTACCCAGCAAATTAAAAATAGTAGATAACAATTAATAACAAATGAAATTAATGCAATAAAAATCCGAAAACATTTTTAATTTTAAGTTTCGACATTTCTTTAATAAAAATGAGTAAATTCACTGCAGAGTGGTGTTTTATGTTCGTTTAACAAAACATATAATTAAAACTTGAACTACGCATCCAAAATGAAATTTTAAATTTTATTGAATTGAAGCTTATGCAAATTGAAATAATTGAACCAAATTTGTCACAAAAATACATCGCTATGATTGTAAAATTAGTATAAAGTTTCAAGACGAAATAATAAATAGAACAATTTGTAAAAATTAAAAATTTCGAAAAATTCCTCCAAATCGACCACGTGGTGGAAAGTAATTAAGTTAATTAGGCTGGTTATTATTGAGACATCGTAACACATTATTTTTTATTAATAAATATTGACAACGTAAATGTTCGCTCAAAATTTTATGTCAATCGGTGAAAAAGAAAAAATTTCAAAAATTAAGAACCTCCGATTAGGTATAACATTTCAAACTAACCCTAATATACTATACACTTATTAAATAAAAGTTAATTTAATCAAATAATAATTGGTGAATATTAAAGTGTCTTACCTTTTTGTGAACCGTGGCATGAATCCAATGTGTTTTCATGGGTTTCCAATGATGGAACTTAAAATTTCCCTAATTATTTGTTTCCGTGACGGAGCAAAAAAACAATACGCGTCACCTGGTCGAGGGGTAATCTACTCTCGTAGCCTTGTGCTTGTGGCACCTGAATATTGCGGGACGGAGCGAGGCCTCCGTGGACGGTAAGAGGCTTGGCGTTCGGTGCGTTTGTACTCGAACGGCGCGCCGTTCGAGAACATTATTTCAAGTCATATTTGTTCTTATTTAATTTCAATTTCCTAATTTTTCTCCAAGTGAGACAAATTTGACTCTGTTCTAATCCGTATCCTTCTTGAAAATGACATTTTCGAAAGCCCTTTCAAACCATGTAATAACTTGCGTTATTCAATATCGTTTTGTTTTCAAAAAAAAAATGATGTATTGTAATTTCACTTTTATTTGGTTTGATAATTAAATGATATTAATTTTGTTTGATTAATACAATAAACAGACATTTTTTATTTGGTAAATGTTTCAAACGTGTTGAAATGCTTTTAAATTTCAATTTAAGTTATCAAAATATAAATCAAAGTTCTTGGGGGAAAAGTTTAAGTAATTTATTACTGATTTTAATAAGAGAAACAAAGAAATGTGCTTAATTTTCTAAAAACTGAAAAAAATATATAAAAAAATTTAAAGTGTGAAAAACTTTTATGCTGTAATAAAACTTTAAGAAATAATTTGAATTGAAATACAGATTTCTTTCTGGTGACCATAAAATATCTACAAACGTGCGAACTATTTAGAGAAAACTGTAAGATAATTTTTTGTGTAGATTTTCTGTAGATCTAATTGAAGAAAATTTGCAGATTTTTTTTACCTTTAAAAAATCTGCAGAATATTAAAAGAAGACTAAAAAGAAAACTTTTTTGTGTGGATTTTCTGCAGATTATTTTGAAGACAAAAAGCAGATTTTGCTTGTCGTTTAAAAATCTGCAGAAATCTTGAAAAATACTTCAAAAAAAATTTTTTTTCTGCAGATTTTCTGAAGATTATTTTTAGCTGTGCTGAAATTGGTTTCTATGGGGAAAATATCCCGCTAAACCATTTGAAAATATCTGAGCCCCCCCCCCCCTCCCTTCTTAAAATATTGTACATGGGCACTCATGGCCCAGATCCATCTTGAAGTGGGCACGAAATTATAAAAATGAGGGGCGAAATATATGTAGAGACATAGGGGTAAACAATATGGAGGGGGGGCGTAATGTCATTTGTGACAGGTTTTAAAAATCGTAAGTTCATTTTAATCAACCAGTTCCATATTATTCATATTTAAATGCTGAACTGACTCACTATTATCTTCTTTCTGTGATCGCGCAACATAAGAACGACATGCAAAACTAGTAAGAATGTGAACCGAATTGCGATGCTGCTCCCGAAAGACGAGCTCAAGGTGGGGAGGGCGGAAACACTCCCTATGGATATTGGTACTGATTTTCGCAAGTCGCGGGCAGAGCCCACTTTACTGCCAGGACCAGCTCTTCTATGATTCTGCTTTACTGCAGCCAACAGGATAACTTTTCTTAAAATATTTTCTCTTTCTTTTGAGAATCGAGAAAAGTGTAAACAAAATGAGAAAAAGGGTGGAGGCGAACTCAAGTGCACTGATCACTCCGTTTGTCCCCTGCTTTTGGGTGAAAATTCCTAGAAAAGGCAGATCACATTTTTGAAATCGGATATGAGGAAGACAATGTGCGGCAAAAGACTGAAGCGCAAGAATTTTTCCGGGGGAGTTGAGCCGGTCTGAAATATTTCAGGGGGAGCTCAAGCTCCCCTAGCTCTCCTGGCTCCTACGCTACTGTGCCAGTCAAAAAAAAAGGAAAGAAGGAAAAAAATTAGTGTTGGAAAAGACTTTAGAACTTTTCCAACTCTTTTCGTTTGAGACTTTCACCAAAATATTTTTTAAATAGTTTAAAAAAGAAATTATTTTGCCAAATGTATGAAACCAGGAGAAATAATGTCTGCAATGAACCACATAATGATTTTCTTAAAACCTATTCTTCCTATTAGTATGAGTGTTGTCATTGATACCTAACGTAATTATTACATGATCTGCAACTTAATTTAGCCTTTAACAAAATATTTCTTCATCTTTTGGTTTTATGGTATTTAATATCTATCTGACTTGCAATTCATTTGTAGATACTGCAAAATCATTTCCATGTACACAAATTATGCTTAAGAATGAAAAAAATATTTCACAATTTTTCATTCCTGGTCAACTACAGTTAATCATGTCTTAATTCTGATAATTCTCAACTGCTTAAAAAATGAATGAATAAACTTTACAAATTACAAAATTAATAATAATACATAAAGTTACTCTGGGGTGCCGATCCCATTTCCCCCTCCACGTAATGAAGCCCCATTCACAGAGAACAAAAGACTCCATTAAAAAAAATGCCTCGCTTAAATATCTTCATGGCACATTATTCACCATGCCCCCCCCCCCCCCCGCCCACTTGGGTGATCAATCTGGGAAAGCTAGTATGAATTGTTATGTGAATGAAGAGGTTAAATGAGGAAATATTTTTTTCCTGTATGATACCACAAGAATGCCATCATGAAATTTTGCATAAATGTTGCTAATATAAGACTAAATAAAAAGTTTGAGTTTTTTTGAAATTTTAAAATATTTTGTAAAAAAAATTAAAAAAAAAAGGAAGAGTAGCTAGGTCATATGACATATTTTATAAAACTCATTAAATAATGAACAAAACAGTACCAGTTTCAGCTCTTTAAGTCAAACAGATTTATAATTATGACCTTTTTAAGATTACTCAGTAATGCAAAATTTGTTACTTCGTCAAAACTTAAAAAATTTATAACTCACCAACGAATGGTTGAAAAAATCGAAAACTTGGTTGTATATTTTCCCTGTTGTGCTAATACTCCATTTAAGCCGAAAATTAGCAAAATCCAAAGACGTGAGGTTTTGGCCATTGGTTCATTTGATGTGGAAGTACCCGCTTATCTCTTCTCATATTGGAAATGCACACAAAAGTTCAATTTGAAGTGCTCTTGTGAAATTTCAGACCGAATTCAAAGAACAACTTTTATCCATAAAGTTTAGACGTCGAAAGAGTATCAAGAACTTTGGGAAGTGGTGTTACATAACAATGCAGCTGAGGAGAATAGGTTTACGTTATTAGAGAAAAAGGGCAGTTCTCAAAAGGTGGGAACAAAAAAGTTAACTTTGAGCAATTTCAAAAATTTTCAAATTTGACATCAATGTTGCTTTTATTCTACAGCATGCATACCTAGAACACAATATATGAACATGAAAAGACAGCAGGTATTTGTAAAAATTGTTAATTAGCAAATCAAATCAGCAGTCTGTAGGTAACAGATTTTGTACATTGTTGTCCTGTAGGTAACGGATTTTGGACATCAAAATAATGTAAGTTTCACCATTTTTGACAATTGTTAATCTGATTTTTAACTTTTCCAATGAAAATTTTATTTACTCCTTTTTGAATTTTGAAATTTAATAATAAAGAGGATATTAATAAAGTACTTGAATGGCTATACATACTGCTCTTTACATATAATAAAGTTTTGGAATGATTTTGAAGAAGTTGATGAAAGGTAAAAAAAAAGCTTCATGGAGATAACTATACAAACTCGTAGCTTCTTTTATTAAATAACATTTGTATTTCTCTGGATTATTAACTTTCATTTCTGCAGATATATTCCAAACTTAGAATGTACTTCTACCAGAACCTCACTTTTTGTTCTACTTCTAGGAGACATAATCTCGTGTGAGCATTAAACTTTGCAATAAATCCTTTTGCAAATAGGTATTAAATATCAATAATGACTTCAAAAAGCATATAAATACAACACAAATTCCATAAAAGAACTTAATTAAATTGTTTAAAGCACTTTTTCAAAACAAGTTGTTAATTCAAAAGGCTTACTATCTCTCAAATCTCAAGATAGAATGAAAATTACCAACTGATATTTGTTTACAAATCAACTGCAGACGATTTATTTTTAACTCTAAAAAATTAAAAATAAAAAATTGCTAGCACAGGTGTTAATGTCGCCAAAACTGGTGCAGCTGACGATAAACTACATTTGTCAAAGTGGAATTCCCCTCTGGTAACCTTTAGCTTATCGTATACTGTGTTGTCGCCAATGGAAGTTTGCTTGGCGATTTTAGCGCAAAATGGCTTTTGTTACAAACATAACCAGCCATGTTTCTACTGTAATTTATGTATTGTTCAATGTGTAACGTATTAATTATGCAAAATACCAATGGATTAAAGAAGGTAACATTATAATAACCTTTTTTATTGAGGTTAGAAGACAGTGGATCATCAAAAATTATGAATAAAGGGACAGAATTATCGGCGTCAAGATCGTAACGCCATTTGGACATCTCACATGTATGTTTAAGAAAAATCATTTTTCTTCTAAGATACTGCATAAAAGCTTATGAAAACACTTTTAAACAATTAAAAATTGATTCTGAGGATCGATAAATACCTTTGAAACGAAAACATCATATACTTAGTTCTCAAATAATAACATTGTAAAGATCGTAACTTTTGGACATACATCAAATTTCAAACTTACGTTTTTTTAAAATCGTTTACAAAGTAAGTAATCTATCTTCACTTTTGTTATTTGTGTAAAATATTAACAAAAAGTTATTCAGTGTAAGATTCGTACCATTAATTTTTTTTTTTCAAACGTATGGAAATAATTAAAAAAAATTTTTTTTTAATTGTACATTTGTTCAGTTAACGTTTTGGTATGCCCAAAATTGTGCTTTTTAGCAAAGAAAATATTTTTTTAAGGACATTTGAAGAGCATTTTTTCCATAATTTATGTCAATTCTTGTCTCTATACAGTATTATAGTTTAACTCAAAAATTATTTGAGTTAATTAAAATGAAAGTTATTTGGTGTTGAAGCTTCAAAGTTGAGGTCTGTGTTTGCTCCCACCTTTTGAGAACTGGCCAAAAGTATTTCTAATTCTTTGCTTAACCTCAAGGCTATATATAGCCAGGATTTTGACAGCCAAGATTTGGAGGGGGGGGGGGGTCATTATGAAGAAAGTTTGTTGACAAAAAATTCACACACACACCTGTTGCTCTAATTTATATTGTGCATTGGTAGACATGGCAATAGGGGCGGAAGGGGGGGGGGTAGAAAATGGAAAAATTAAAAAAGTCTTTGGTAGAAGATGGAAGAGGAGGCAGGCGGTATTATTGGTTGTTTAAAAAAAAATCTTTTGAACAGTAATTTTACTTAATTACTGAGAGTTAAGTTACTTTATCAAAATGTGAGCAAATGTTTTCTCAGATAATTTAAATTTACTATTGTAATATCATTAAATCAAAATTTAATAATGTACAAGTTTTGTTGGTTCAGAAGAAGATGTGTGGTGTCTTTAATGTAAAAGATATCAATGACATAAGGACCTTTTAATCAGCATTGAACATTATTTGTAATCCATTTGATGCAAAAAAAAAAAAAAAAAAGGAAACTTCTCACTGTAAAGTTAAAAAATTATTGATGCTTTTAGCACAAATAATTAGGGATGCACCGGATAGTGATTTTGCCGGATACTGGATATCTGATACCCCTTACCTGCCGGATTCGGATATCTGGGCCGGCTATCCGACGGATATCCGGCATTTTGATTGCATTGCATGTTCGCATATTTTTCTACAACGCCGTTTCAAAACAATAAATCAAACTTGTTCCACATATCATTTCTTTAAAAACATGTTAAGCACATTCAAATGTACTTTTTTAGAGCCTCTATATTTTAATTTAGGAATTGTGCTATATATAAAATGAAACATTAAAATATTGTTTTATTTCGACAGATTTTTTCAAAAGAGACAAACTTTCCGCAAACTCTCGGGAGAAAACTTTTATGGATAACTAAAAATGGAAAAAACTCAACACAAAATTTTGGATATAAATGAATGCAATGAAAGGATTTTAGCATGTGTAGAAATATACAAGCAAATATAATTTTGAAAATAGTTCGTTTGTACAACTGCGCGCGCTGGGTGCAAGCACCGACTACTTCATTGGTCACTACATATTGGTTTCTTGATGATTCTTCATCCTTTTAGTATCACTGAAAACGGAAGTTTCCACACCGTAGTACTCTAAACATTGCTTTGTTTCAGTGCAACTATTCCACATTTTTCATTAGTTTCATTCATTCTTTGTTTTAATGTTCATGAGATATAATGGCACCAAAGCGTGCATTAATTATTAATACACTAACTATATTATTGTTTTATTTACATGTCTCTCTCCCATTGACCATTAATTTTGTACATCGTAACAGAGTTTTATGTTGAATAATAGAGCTTTTTTTATGCAAGAAACGGTAATATATAGTTAAGAAATGGTTCAAATAGTGTGAGAGGTGTTTACAAATGCCTAAATTTTTTTAGTGTGTTTCTAAAAATCTGAATTCATACATTTTTCTACTATGCTAAATTTCAACTTACACGAGAGGAGTAGTGGAATGCATTCCTCCCGCAAGTCGGAACTTGACCGTATTTTAATTTTCAACACGGCCGCTCCTCCAACTTCAAGCGCTTTAATATGAACCATTTCATGGTCGACTTTTCACTTCAGCCTGTTAAAGGAGAGAGAGTGAGAGAGGGAGGGAGAAATTATTGGCAACATACCGTCAGCAGATTCGCGAAGGAGAGGGGGGGGGGACGTGGGGGAATGCCAGAAGCTAGGTTTGAAGAGGAATGGTCGTTTTTGAAGCAGCAATTAAAAGAGAGCATCATCAAAAAGTTTATGAAACAGTGAAAGCTTTAACTGGAATTTTTGCAAAAGTAAATTCAAAATTAAACCCTCATTTCGTACCGGATAACCCCTCATCACCCCCAGATATCTCTCACATTTTTACCGGATAACTGCCCGGATATCCTGCAAAAAACTGTCGGATATCCGGATCCAGAGTGGCTTGCCGGATCGGATACCTCAATAGTTCCGGATAGTTAAAAAATCTGCCGGATAGACCGGATACCGTATAGTTACTGGATATCCGGTGCATCCCTACAAATAATACAAACTACCAAAAAGAAAAGAAAATAATGTGTTAATTTTACTCTAGAGTTTTTTTTTTTTTTTTTGTTAGTAAACATCAAAATGTCAATCATAAAAGAACGATTATTTAATATTTTACATGACATGCTTCTTTAAATATTTGAAAATTTAATTTATAGAGCGTGAGACTAGTCATATTTTTGGTTCTGCCCTACTTTTGCATATTTGATTTAATGTATCTTTTCAGAAATTAAACACAAGTAAAAAGAAAGCGTTAAGGTACAAACAAACACAAAGAAAGTATTTCATCACCATACTATTATTTCAGTTTGAATGAATTTTTTACTTCCTCTTATTTTAATTTATTTTTCTGCAATAAAACTATCAAAATATTAATGTTCTTATACCACTATTAGTGTTTGCTCGCTGTTTATAACGCTTCATATTTATACAGGGGGGACATGGAGAATTTTTTCTCCAGAGTTGAGTTTCAATCTGTATCAAACTGTAACTTCTTCAGATTTCTTTTTTGTTTCTTAATTTTTGTAACTTTTCCCTTAACATCTCCCCTCTGTCAAAAGGAGGGGCGGGGGTGTAATTTTTAAATCCTGTTCCAAAAACTGCTGCAAATTTTGACTGAATTACCCCTGATATCAAAACTATTGTATTTCATTATTATTTTTATTTTCATGTTACAGGAACTCATGAAGTGGCCACAACAAAAGTATAAAACATGTAAACCTGTGGATCTAGGACTGCTAATAGAAGTAAGTTTCTCAAAAGTTTATTATCTGAGTACATGGGTGTATTCATAGGTTTGATGTAAATAAGTAGTGACAATTCGCTCAAATCTTGTATGTGTCTCAGATTAACCTTGATAACCTTGTAGATACCTTGATAACCTTGATATTGTTTTTGTCAGAGTCACATCAAGAATTTGATGTTAGATTTGCAGTTCAAAATCAATTTTATCCATGTGAGTAGTCAAAAAGGATAGAAAGGAGTTAGTCTGGTAACAGAAACAACTCAAAAACTAGGTCTGAGAATTCTAATATTCTGGTAAGATTACATAATTTTGATGGACTTGTAAATTTTTTAAAAATATTTTCCATCATTTTGGATTATGTGAAAATTGACTCTAATATAATTTATATTCTAACTATTAATTTTCAATTACAGTTTGCTTGCAATTTTTTTTTTCATCAATGTGTTTCTTGGTAGATGAGGAAGCAAAAAATTCTCCATTAAGAAGAATGAAAGTGTTTCTTTTTTGGCTCAAGTTTGTGTTTAGCATTTTCTGGGATTTACTTTCTGCTGATAGGTTACCTACCCACTCCAATAATATAGAAGCACACGTGCATGCATACATTTGATACTGTATAGATGCATTTGCTTTAGATATGTGCATTGGCTGAAAATTGTTAATGCTATTCATATTCAACATTGATTATCTTCAAAATTTGGAGATAAATTAATGAAAAATGTTCATTATTGCTTTCGCCAATACATGGTTGAAAGCAAAAGGCATTTTCTTACTACATATTTTACCTACCAACTGCATGTTGATTTTCATTCCTGCAGATAGTTTTGAACTATGTGCAAAAATACTTTTATATCTTACTGCGACTACCAGTTGTAATTGTAATATTAGAGCAATAATGCAATATCAATACAGTGAAACCTGTGTATAACGATACTGTCTATAACAATAACCTGTCTATAACAATATTTTTTTTTGGCCCCAGCAAAATGTCAGCATGAGTAATCACACTGTCTATAATGATAATCTGTCTATTACAATATTTTTTTTTAGGTCCCAACAGTATCGTTGTAGACAGGTTTTACTGTATTTGGTGTTTTTCAAAATGTGATACCGGAATACTGGTATTAGAAATGTCAGAAAGAAGGGAAAAAAACATACTTGTTATGTTGCCATGTTTTTCACAATTTTATGCTAAGTGTATATGCACTTTGTGGCCAGTGGGACTGTCTAAAAAGCCATTTGGCCTTTATCAGACCTAGTGTGCTCCCCAGCAAGGCATCAGTCTTTCATGTGCCACCATTAAAGCGCTGATGCGCTGCACAAGTTAGTCTGGGAGAAAATGCTTTCCCGTGCGATTTTTGTGATACAATTATGAAAGTAAGTTTTTCTGAAAGGTATTTGCGTAAAGAAAACGAATTTGGATGTTGCCAACCTTGAAAGTGGTGCAAGAGGGCAGTTGTAACTGTGATGAGGGAGGAGGGGAATGGTTTTCTGTTCAATTTTTATGATACTTTGCAGACGATCGATAAACAAGGTTAGTGCAAATAATAACAATGAACTAATTACTTGCATGTGAATATTGTTATTGTGGATGTATTTATTTATGTTTTTTTTATTTATTTATTTATTTTTGTGTTTATAAATTTCTGAATATAGAAAATACTCATTTTAACTTAACATGTGCATGATCTATTTTTAGACATTCCGATTTCTTTTTTCCCCTTTTCCCCAAAGAGATCAAACTCTCCTCGGTCACCGAAACCTGACTAGTTGAAACCCGATTTTTTTCATTTACACTCCATATGCCTGTAAATGAGTGACCGAGCCAGTTTTGCTAGAAAAAATTCTACTGCTTTACACTTACTTTTTTTTAAATTTACGCCCCTGATAATGAGAGTCCTACACAAATTTGATTAGGCTAAACTCACAAAAAAGCAGCTGCAGTCTTTGGCTATCATGACGGCCAAACAAGTAAAGCCTAGACAGATCCACTTGCATAGGATATGATCTGTTTAATGAGACATCTGCCTTGTTTGAGCAATTTTGTTATGTTTTACCTCTTTGGCTAATTTTTTTAAATCACTGCAAGGTGGTGCAATCAACAAATTTTGAGAATTTCATGTTTTCATGTGAAAGTATGAAAGGTATTTTGATTCATATATTGCTCAGCTTGTAATATACCGGAGGCCACTAGCCTGGCTAATATGGCTGCCATCGGTGCGCTGAAACATTCCATTTTACCAGGTACTTACACAATACATTCATCTTTTTTTTCTTCATTGAGTTATTTCAAAGGGAACAACTTACCTGCGGAACTTTTAGCCCTGCCCTTCCCTATAGATGTAAAAAAAAAAAAAAAAAATTTTGTGCTCTAATCAAGTCTTTAAAATAAATAAATAAATAATGTTATTAAAATTTGAGCCAAAATATTTTAAATTTTTTCTGTCCTAAGTTTTATGATATTTTTAGGCTATTAAAAATGGTGGTTCCTACTCCAGAACTGTAGAATTATTTTCTGATGTGCAGTGGATTTACCACAATTCTTACAAATTCTTTGGAGGTATGTGTAAAATTACCAGTTTTTATGAAGAGTTTAAGATTTATTATAAATACTTTTGCTATCAACTGTCTTCAGTTTTAATATATATTGTTGCACTTTGCTTTCATCCTATGTTTCAATGATCAACATTAAATGCCCACTCCCATCCTCTTTTTTGTTTGCTTGGACTTAAACAACTAAAACTTGGTTGGTGGAGTAAGAACCTGCTTATGAGAGTATTTTGGCAAAATTGAATGTTTTGCGAGGGCAGAACAACTATGTTTGTTTCCATCAACAATTGTATGAGCGGAATCAAACTTTTTTTTAAAGAAGGGGGAAGGGGGGTTCTAATAATTTTCTGAATTGTACACAGTAAAAATCCTACTGAGTTGAAATATGGTGAGATAGTATTTTTCATACCTTTTTGCTTTTTAACCCTCTTCCCACTTCCAAAAATAACCTCGCTAGAAATATTAGTAGATGACATTTGCACTTTTTGAACTAGAATTTAAGTTACTCTAGTTTTCTTTTGCAAAATTTAGAATGTGCCTCTAAAAAATCACAAAAACAATACTGATAAAAAAACTTTTTCAAAAAATAAAATGTTGATACAACACTTTCAAAAATAGGCAATGAGAAATAAATTCTGAATTGGCCTCTGACTAACAGTCTTCAGCCATTATTACTCACATATTAAAAGCAGCTTCTCACTTGATGACAGCACAAAGCTTTTTGGAGGAGAGATCACATAATTGATATGTGCATTTTTCCTTAGAGATTGAAAAAAATAGTAGGTGATGAATGCTAACATTGTGTCATAAGGATGCATTTTGTTTTCATATGTTCTTTGATCCCATATTTTTCACTGGTTTCCTTATTTGGACCTAGCTTGACAAATTTAGGTTGGTTAAGCAAAAATATGTTTAAATCTAATATTTATAGCAATGAAAATAATGTTAAATATCATATAGTGTTGTATATTTGAACAATAAGTGGCAAGAACCTTTCTCAGAACTGCTTTCTTCAAAACCTTTCTGACAAGACATGGATGTTAGGGCTCGAAAATTATATTGCGGGGCATGAATCTTTTACCCTTGCATGCCCGGCTGGGCATGAAATTAGTATAGTTTTTAAATTAAGTATTGGTACTTTTAATGACAACTCATTATATACTATTTATTTAATTTTTTTTTTGAAATGATTCTTGATTCAGATAACAAAGTGTTAAATTAATTTTTTCTTCTGCTTAATGCTTTAGGACAAGTTCAAATATTTTTATTATTATACAATAAAAAACAGGCATGCGAAAATTGTAATTGGACATGTTCTTAGACAAACATGCCCGGCAGGGCATGTAAAATTTTAAAGATTTTTCTAGCCCTGATTGCTGCCAATGAATTACTTATACTGCAATTGAATATTTTCTTTCAGAATCATTTTGGAGAAGAAGTAATATTTTTTTTTAAACCTATTTATGTTTGTTGCAAATTTCAGAATTGTGAGACTTGATTAGTGATGTGAGCCGGAAAAAACTTGTAGAGAAATACGTTCTACATTTTTGCAGAAAATTTTCCATTGAAAAAAATTCACGTACATCTTTTGATGCATTAAAAACTTATGGTGTTTTTCTTCATTGATCAATTTTAGCTTCATTCTAACAAAAATTTCAAGTTATGATTCCTATTTGATCCAACTGCCAGGTTTGAAGTAGTAGTGCTAACATGCTGTATGTTATTTGTTGATTTCTGAAAATGCATTATTATTTTATCACTGAAAGAAAAAAAGGCTTACAAAATTCAACATTTTTGTTCGAAAAAAATTATGTGATGGTTATACGAAATTGCTTATAATTCAAGGATATTGCCAAAACTTGAAGTATGAGCAACTTTGTATGCATATCAAATAATTGTTTTTGTCATAAAATGTCAAGGTTTGACCTGAATTAGTGTAATTTGCTAATCTGAAGTAATCTACATGAATTCAGCAGAATTTCCACAGAAAATTTGTCATCTTTGACTGCCTATCCTACTTTATGCCCTTTACGTGTGCTGGCAGCCTGATTGGCCAAAAGAGGGAGGATTGTTCCATAATGCAATAATCTTTCATACAGTACTGTTTTGCTGATTGGTTTTATTGCTGGCTTTTTATCAATTTTTTTCCTTGAGTTTTTATTCTCCCAATCGCAACAAAATCTTTCTGCACAAAGTTCTCTTGTTCTGTAACAATATCACCATGTAGGCTTGTTTCTTCCCTCGGGTTAGCATTTGCATTAACTTTTTCTGTTACTTCCATCGTTCATTATTTTGTAGCTCTTTTAACTGAATTTATATTTTAAGATTAAAATTATTTCTACTTCTTGATCTTTTAGCTCAGTCTGAAATCACAAAAGCAGCTAATAAAATAGTGAAAGCTGTGAAGAATGAACTTCTGGATATAGAAGCTTGCTACGAGTGCTACTATAGGAATTATAATGAGATTGAGGCCTATGATTGTGACCCATTTTCGATGATATGTGTAAGCATCCTATTTTTAATTTTAATGTGCTTTAATTATTCTTTAAGCATGGCAAGATGTAGCTTGGAGTTGAGTACTGCTAACAATAATCCAAGTATGAAGAAAACCTGAAACTGAAATTCTAAGGGCAGTTGTTCAAAAAAATTTTAAGTAATCAGTTTTACCTAAAATAGTCCTAGAATAAGTAGATTATGAATTATCTTCATTCATTATCTTTTGTTCAGTGATAATGTTAATTTTAAAGAACTGCATGTGCTCAAACTCTCGAATCAGATTGGGCCGTATATCCCTCGCATAAAGCAAAAGTGACTGTAGAGTAAACCACTAATTATTATATATAATAATCCACTAATTATTATCAGAGGATGATTTTAAATAGCCAAACATAAAGATGGGAAAAATACGAATTGATGGATACCTGGTTCAATGGTCAGTTCATTGGTGTTCGGGGGAAGTAGGACAAAGATACATACATACATAGATACACACGCTCAGTTTTTAATTGTATAAGATTAAAAAAAAATTTTGTTGCCATCTTCGGTTTGTCTACAAATGAAATGTTTATGATTAATTTAAGCAAGATTTTATGATGATTTTCAACAATAGTTTTTTACAATGATTTTGAACAATGGTTTTGTCAATGATTTTCAACAATGGTTTTTTACAATGATTTTCGAAAAGAAAAAGAAAAAATTCCGAATAGGACACCCTGATTACCAAGCGATATGAAATATACTTTATGTCCCTATTTTCATGCCTACCATACACATAAAAAAAATTCATGAAAATCAGTTGAGCCGTTTTGGAAGAGTTCAAACACTAACACTGGGACAGGAAATTTTAAGAAATTAAATATAGTCAGGATGTGAAAATGATATCTTTTGGAAGTGTGGAAAAAATCAGATTTTATCATTTAAATCAAATTTTATGGATTTTTAAAAAGAGACTTGGAAAAACTTCAGTTGTTAATTTAGGTTTATGAATGTGAACTTCATGTCTTCAAAAATTACATAACATAATATTTCAAGTAATACTTCACTAAAACACTTTCAATCCAATAAAATCACTTGCTGTTACGACAACCTAACAGTAGCGCTAACCTCTTGACATGTGATGGCATAAGGGAGATGTCATTCATTCTACGTGCCATGGTACAGATGTCCTCTGCGATGTCATTCATTTTATGTGCCATTAAAAACTTTTTGATGTCTCTGAGACTTTATTATATGTTAAGGGGTTAATATGTTTTTAATGTAGCTTTAGCGTATTTATCTCCAAAATGGAATTAAAGAAATAATAAAAAAACGTTTAAGTTAAAGAGTTTTATTTGTTTATTTATTTATTTTATTTTTTTAAATTTCTGTTATTATGAAGAACTTTGTGATCTTTTCTAATAGCCAAAAACCGTTATTCAAAAAGTTGAAAATTATCAAGTTAAAATACTGATTTAGCTATGTAGTTGATTGTCTGTTTTTTTTTTTTTTTTTTTTTTTTCAGACTGACCCTCATGTACTAATATGGGCAAAATTAAAAGGTCATCCTTTTTGGCCATCTAAGGTAAAAATTTTGAAATTCTTAATATTTACTGGATCATTGTTATTCCTGTGCTTAATACAATAAAATGCATAACAGTGTATAATGTTTTGTTTTATGTTAGTTATGGCTAATGTGTATTGATATGTGTAGTGAATATAACAGCATTTCTGTCATAACAAAGATTTGCTTTTAGTAACTTTCACAATATGAAACTGATATGACATTGCTTTATTATTGTTATTATTACTGGGTCATTCCCTGACAGGATAGCAACAGATCAGGGAAATCAGGGAAAAGTCAAGGAACTTTATTGATCAGGGGAAATATCAGGGAATTTCGAAAAAATAACACAAAATCAGGGAAAATTGATTTTACGAAGAATTTTTTTTTTTGCTTTACAAAATTAAGTATTCTAATTCCCTGCGCATTTTCCGCAATTATCTGTTCAAAAATAAAGTAAAATTAACGAGGTATGATCATACACTGCCGCATATTTGTGCATATTTTTTTCCTCAACTTCAAAGTATTGAATCTTACTTATTAACCACAAGATGAACTTCCTAAGATTGCTTCTGTGTCTGTTAGGTTGTTTATTTTACCTAACTTGAAATTTCCTTTCACGCTTTCAATGTGACGTAAAATTAACAACCGTACAGGCAAAGAAGAAGTCTTCATTAATGCCTTAGCTCCTTTGCCTTTATTCTATTGTCTCGAAGTGATTAGCGCATGGCTGCCAACTTGTAATATTTAGCCTTACATTGTAAGATTTTTGGAGGTATTGTAAGTTTGTAAGTTCTTATGGCATAATTGTAAGATAATTAGGTTTTAGATATCTGGTATTGCTTTTTTTTTTGAGTTTCCTGTTATGTTGCTTCAGAAGAATAGAGAAATTGCATATGAAGAGCCTAAGATAAGCTCCAAAGTGAATTTCGCTCTGTACAAATAGATGATTTGCCCGATGTTGTGCTAAAAAGGGAGAGGATGGATAAAAAATAGGCTGCTTTGAAGAAATTCGTTGTTAGTTGTTCATTGAAATATGAGAGGCTCTCCTTTTCTATGCTTTCCATTCTAGCCCTACCTCATAGCAATGCAGTGTGTGAAAGGATATTCAGTAGTGTCAGAAAGGCGAGGACAGAGCTGTGCAGTTCTGTCTGATAATAACCTGGATAACATTTTAATCACTACAAACTTACAAAAAAAAAAAAAAAAACTATTGTTTCAAATAAATTATTGAAATGAAATTTTTTTATTTTAAAGATGAATATTAAATGATACATCTTACCAAAAAATATTAGACAGTATTTTAAAAGTGCACACTTGTTCTTAAATTTTTAAATTTACAGGCCTGCCTTTTTGAAAGTAACTGCTTGTTGTAATCCTTTGTTTCTCTTTTGTGAATCCAGTTTTTTTTTTCGTTTTTTTTTTCTGTGCTGATTAATTACCAGTAAAGATTTGAAAATATAATGCTTTTAGTTTTAATTGTTTGTTGTGTGTTGGTTAAAAAAGTATACAAATACACCCACAACATGCCTTGTGAGATTTTTAAAGTTGATATGTTGGCAGCTATGTTAGCGTACTGTAATCACAATTTCAAGAAGAAATCTTCGGTTTTTGAATTAATACTGATAAAAGCTTAAAAGTTATTACTTCTTTGCATTTTTAATTTAATTGCTAAAATTGAACTTTTAATTTTAAAAAAACATTGTTTTTTTGGCCGTTATACTATTTGCTGTCGCCGCAGATTATAAAGGTTTGCTTTTCATCAGACTTAAATGATTCTTTTATTTTATAACCAAGTTGTATTCTTCTTTTAAATATTTTAAAATTAACTAATTGCTTTTTTTCTGGGTTTTTTTTCTTGCATTTTAAAGTTTATTACAAAAGCAATCTAAGATTTTTTTTGTTACATTCTGAAATCATTTGAAATGGAGTTAATTTGTGTACTTAGGTATATATCTTTATTTTTTTATTGTTAAAATGCTGGATTCATTCATTAAAAACTATGTGCTTGATTAGGAAAAAGCTCACTATGAATGGATGCCAAATTTTTTCATCTGTTTTGCATAAATATGTCAATTAGATATATAAGAATAACTACATTACAGTAGACTCCTGCTACAACGCAATTCAACTTATGCAAAATGGCTATAACGCGAATTTTTCATGAGTAACAAATTTTAGAGCTGACGCAAATTGTCCACAACACAAATTTTTTCGAAATTAAGTATCGGCTTCATTATTTACAAATAAATATTGATTTCGTGAATGGTTTTACATCCCTTTAGCATCACTGACAGCAAAAGTTCCCTCTTCAAACTAGTCTACGGATAGCGTTGTTAATGCATGAAATAACCGCTCAGCATCTTATTTGCTTTTGTTTCTTTCTAAACATTAAAGTTGATCAAATATAATGGCACCTTTGTGCGCTGTTTCATCTAAAGTATGAAGATGGGGGGGGGGGGGGAGAAAGTTTCTGCATAGGCGGATTTAGGACTGAGTTCCTGGGGGGCAGGATTTTTTTTTTTTTTTTGCAACATTTTTATTGCCCCCCACTCCCATATTTTTGTCTGTTTCCTGTGATGCATAAGTTCAGGCTTTACTTTTTTGTGTGTCGTTTTCATTAATGTGTGTTTTCATGCTGTCCTTTTTGAATTGACCTTAAGAGAGGGAGCTAGTATCAAAAGGGTGACGCAGGGCTCACTTTTACGTAGGAAATAGAATATCAACAATTTTAGGGGGGCGGGGGTTTCTCCCCCGGAGAAAATTTTGTAAAATGGATATAAAATTCTGCATTTTGAAGCCTTATAAAGGTTAATTGGATAGACATAGAAATTGATAACTACATTATACAGTTGTACAGTATTGTTCAAACTTTGTAAGAAACAGCCATTTTATGTTTGGAAAAAAAAAAACTATAGATTTCTCATTACAACAACCTTTTTTTTTAATTATAAGTAGTGCAGAAAACGAAAAGGAATAGAGGTAGTGTATCATTTTTTTCCTGGCTAATCAGCTTAACAATATGCAGTCAGGGGCGGCAAATAGGGGGGGGTCAAGAGGGGGCGGTCGCACCCCCAAATTTTTTGAGCAGAAAGATAGAAAATGGGTGAATTCAATTTATGTAAGTCGGAAATCAATGTTCATTAAAGGACACATTCTCAGACTAGAAAAAGTGTTTTTCGTTATTTGGATGATGACTCAGAAATTCATGAAGCATTTTCGACTTTTTCAAAACATAAAAAACTGATAGAGAACCATGGTTAATTTTAACTAAAGAAGACATTGCCTCATATATGCTAAATATTTCACACTTGTGTGCCCAGTGTAACGATGGTATGTTCAATATGAGAGGCTCGTGAAAAGTGGTGTATCTGCATGGTTTTCACAAGAAAATTCCTTGATATTTTACATTCACTTTTACACTCATTTTTTACTTTCTTCTATATCTAATATATAGAAGAAAGTATTGGATTCGTGCAAATTTTAGAATTTTGAAGGATTCGAACGTTTTGAGGTGTGCTGAGTTCATTTCGACTATTTTTGGAAAATGTCTGTCTGTCTGTGTGTGTGTGTGTATGTATGTGTGTGTATGTATGTATGTGTGTGTGTGTGTATGTATGTGTGTCACGTCTGTGTGTGACCAGTTTTTTGTGGCCGCTCTACAGCAAAAACTACCGCATGAAATCGAACGAAATTTGGTACACATATGTGCCCGTATGTGAACTTGTGCCCATTGGTTTTTGGCGCGAATTCCTCGAAGGGGGGTGGAGCAATGGGACGTTTTTTGAGTTACGCGTGCTTGCTATTCCTCAGGAAGTAACTGGCGGAATCAAACAAAATTTGGTCCATATGTTGCCATTTACAGGAACAGGTGCTGATTCAATTTTGGTGTCAATAACTCAAACGGGGGTTGAGCTATAGAACGTTTTTTCGTCGTCAATTGTGACTGCTGTATCTCAAGAAATAATGAACGGAATGAAAGAAAAATTTATCGGCAAGTAGCCCTTAGTGGGTATAAGAGCTGATTTTATTTTGGTGTCAACAGCTAAAAAGGGGGGTAGCGCAATCGCCCGTTCTTTTTTTCCATTGTGAGTACCCTATCTCAAGAAGTAATGCTACGTTCTGGTTGAAATTTGGAATATATGTGAATCCATACGTAAACAGGCTTTGGTTTAATTTTGACGCCAATCGCTCCAAGAGGTGTTGATTTTTTTTTTTTTTTTGCGAATAGAAATAGCTTTATTAATGCAACAATAAGAAATATAAATCGTAATAGATTGTCGTCTGCGTATTTCTCGTGATTTTAATTGTATGGAAATGATCGGAAATATTATCTTAATGATTTAAAATTTTTAACTGTTGCCATCTTATGTCTGTTAACAAATAAAATATTTGTAATTAATTCAAGCAAGGCTTTTAAAATAACTTTCAATTTTCGCTCTTTGCTTTGCTTTTGCAATAATTCAGACATTGGGATGGTCGTCAAGTTTTTGCATGTGTAATTTTGTTTTTGTTGGGAATATTGCTTCCTCGTCAAGCATGGGGAGGGATCAGAAAAAAAAAAGAAAAATATAGAAGAAAGTTTCGTGATGGCCACAGCATACTAGTTAAATGTATATTTATTTAATGAGTGTTCATCGCTTTCTTCTGATAGAAACACGTTTTAGCTGCTCAATACATTATAATGCTTTCATAGAAACTTCTTAAAAATGCATGTGATTATTGAATAAAAAAAATATATATCAATCAAATAACTTTTTATAGGGCTCTATAATTATGCAATCGCGAAGTGACACAAGATAATCTTCAAGAGTTAAAACGATAAAAACATTTCTCTATAACAACAAAACAGTGATTTGACGACTGGAAGAATTATTGCAAAACGATTCTTTCAATGGTGAAAAAACTCATGCCCTTTAGCATGTATGACTTCGTTTGAATTTTTATCCAAATTTGTTTGCATCGGGAATAGGTTTTTTAAAAATGCTTTACTCTATCAAAATTTATATCTTCAATCCGCTACTCGACTATTCAAACCAGAGTTCAATCTACAATTGATCTGTGCACCATATTACCGCAGTTTAATCTACAATTGAAACTGGAAATAGATTTTTTATAGATGTATATTTCAATCAATGGTGAACTGGAGGCAGATGATAGCTCATTGAAGCTGAGAGCGCCGACAGGACTAGATTATTCAATGAGGAAAAGTTTAAGCCCCTCACAGTTTTTGAAGTAGCCAGGGTGATTTCGAAGAGCAAGATATAAAAAGTGTTTTCATATATAACTTTCTGTTACTTCAATTATTTTTTAACTATTACAATCAGCTCAGCTAGTAGAGAAAGATTTTTTTTATGTCTCAGGAGGTTAGAGAAATAGTTTCGAAGCACACAAAGGGGGGGAAAGAAAACTTTTCCATTTAGCTGAACTGGCAAAACAGCACCACATTGAGCACTGATAGATTACCAACACGATTCCCTGCTCTTCCGAATTCCAAAAATAATGCATTATAACTTTTCCAAAAAGTATAAAAACTTTAGTAGCGAGATGTTTTGTATGACAACTTTTTAGTCAATGAATCAAAATTTTAATTGTCTCTAAACACTAATTTTATTCATATTAAAACGATTTTATGACAATTTCTTGTTAGCTAATGTGTGTTTGGTTTCGCTTTAAGGTTATACATATTTAAGAAACTCGACCCCGCAAATGAAATGGTGAAATGCCGCCCCTGTATGCAGTAGAAGTCATTGGAGCCCACTTTGCTTAGGATTTTCAAAGACTTATCTAATTATTTACAAGGACTCTAGAATAAATTAAATTATTTAACGCACTTCATTTGTACTTCCCAGTCTCTGATATTTTAGTACTTGATTGTAAATTTTTACAGTCCAGTTCTAACTTAGTGAGAAATAGCTATTTTAAATTTAAAAGAAAAAAGAAACCCTAGATTTCTCATGACAACAACTTTTCTTCAGTTGCAAGTGGAGCAGAAAATGAATAGAAATAGAAGTAGTGTGTATTTTTTTCCGTGCTAAACAGATAGACAATATGCAGAAGAAGTAAGATAAAAGCAATCAATACAAAAGAATTTCCAAAATACTGCATTCGGGATTGAATAAATAGCAAGATACGAAATATGTGAGTCACAAAAATTTATTTCAAATAATATGTTAACAACGAGAGAACCATGATTTTTACATTTTTAATAGAGGATGTGGCAAGGAGCTGAATTTGACATATTCTGGCATTCCTCTCCCTCTACCATTTGTTAAAAATTTTTAAATTTAAGGTTTGTAGCCACACGTTTCCAAATATTCAAGGTTTTCAAGCACTTAAAAATGGAATTTGTTTTTTCGAACAATTTTCATTTTTTAAGGAACGAATCACGAATTTTTTAGGGAGTTAGGGAAAAGCAGAGGCCCTAAGCAATAGCTTGTTTATCTTATAGGCAAATTCGGCCCCGTTTGTAATTCACTCTCGCAGATTTTTGCTCGATTTTTTTTTTTTGTAATTTTTACGAAAATTCGTCAGTTTTTATGGTTAAAGGATTTTTACTATTTTACCAATCTTTGTTAGGTTTTTATAGACTTTTATAAAATTTCAGCAATATTTTCCAAAACTTTTGATGACTCAATTATTTAGATTTCAATAATGACAAGGACTGACTCATTTAAACTTAGATGATTATGAATTATCTTACTTTTTAAACAGTATTTATAAAGTTTTTTTTTTTTTTAAATTACGCCCACCATCGTTCTTTCAAACATAAGGCGTCTTGCTGTCCAGTATAACAATGAAGTGGCTTCAAATTGTGTTAGGGCCTGGAAATCATCACAATTATGAATATCATGAAGAGAGGAGCATCCAACTCGGAGGGGGGTTTCTTGCCCGAAATCTTTATTGAAACTGTTTGCTCATTTTAAGCTCTTCACCACTGAGAAAAAAAGCATTTGCGGTCTTCCCTCAGAAATTTCTAAAGACGAAGTTTTGTGCCAACTGTGATGACGTTATGTGATTTCGTACACATCTGGGTTCCCAACCTTAGAGTTTTTCTGAAATTTAAGTTTCAAAAACCCAACTTTAAATCATTTTATGAGACATAGGGTGAGATGGGGATTTTAAAGTTTGAAGTTAATGTCATAAATACACACTTTAAACTGTCTTTAATCATTATATTGGAAGGGTCAGGGCTTGACCGCCCTCAGCAATTTGTTTATATTGAAGTTGTAAAAACTCAATAATCAGTATTAATCTAAAAGATGAGATGTGAAGAGATAGGGTGGGCGTTATCCCTTAGAAATGTTTCGTGATCAAATTTGGGATGATTCTTTTTCACTAATAGAGGTCGAAATATGAAAGGCCTTGCCCAGAGATCATTTTACTAATTAAAAATATTTCCTTAAAATGAGTAACTAAATGTGAAATGCATTTAATAAAGGAATTAGTTGATATAATGCAGTAATACAAGCAATTATTATTCGAGTTTTGAATAATTGTTTTTGTAAAATGAACATAAAATTCATTATGTCTTAGTGAAAATTTTGTAATCAATGACCAATCAAAGCAATTGTTGAAACAGATAGTGCTGTCCTGAAAATGAGCAGGAAATCCCCCAACATTTGAGAACTCTATCCTTTTACTCTTGTTGTCACTTTCCTATAAAAAAAATTGCTTTTTTTCTTCTTTAATACGGTGGTTTCCTCTTAACTTACTTAAAATCAAGTGATTGCTTCTCATGTAACGAAAGGTTATGAAATTTATTATTTCTTCCAGCAATTAAAGTTAACAGCAAAAAAAAAAAAAAAAAAACATGGTCCCTTGACTTCACACTACCACCTCCCTCAGTCTGAAAGTTCGGACGAAGGAAGAGAAAAAACAAACAACAGTGCTGAGATGTCCACAATAAAAACACATGTTTTGCATTAAAGTAATTGTATTATCATAGTCGTACTAAATCGTCCCATAGTCGTCCTTACAGTTCGGTGTTCTTTTTTTCTTTGCTTCCAGTAATAGATCAAAAGCATGATTTCCTTATTGGGAAAACGTGTTAAATTTTTTCGCAATAAAGGTGTAAAATTGCCGCCCCCCCCAAAAAGTGCCGCCCGGGGCGGACCGCCCCTCCGCCCCTCCCTAGCTACACCACTGCCTCAGTCACATGCAGGACAAAGTGACTACTTTTTTTGTGGAATGGCCCATTATTATTCCCATGCCCATCTGCAGTACTTCCGCCATTAATTGATGAGCAATCCAGTAGGAAAATGAAAATGCATAAAAGAGAGAATACATTTTGGCATCTGTAGAAGTTGTTCAAAAATTTAAAAATGACATTGCAGTTCATGAGATGATCACCATCCATATCAGCCAGGCAACACAGAGAGCTCCAAGCTGAATACCTCTCAGTCAAATTTGGTGCAAATGTTTTTTTTTAGATAGTTGTTTCCTATGAGTAAACTAAAGGAAGCCACTCCAACAGACCTAGGCAAGCTACTAGGGGTGTTATAAGTTTTGCTGATTAGGGGATATGTATTTTTAAATTTATTATAAACATTTCTTTTAATATTATATGGAAGCAGAGGAGAATCAGGTAGTGTAACAAGAGATCTAGTCTTAAGAAGTTTAATTTGCATGCTCATTACCAAAAGTTGGTCCCTTTGGATGGCAAGGTTTTGCCTAGTTTTCTTTTCAAAAAGTTTCATTCTACAGGAATGGACAAATGCAGTTTCATTGTACTTTGAATTTGTAAGCAACTAAGTAGATGCTTGTATATCGACAAGAAACCTATTATTGTCCTCAGGACTGGTTTTTAGTTAATCAATTACGATTGAAATAGCCACTATCCCTCCATCAAAATTGTTGCAATGTTTCCTAACAGAACAGCTAATACTGAAAGAACTTGAATACTCCAGCAGTTTTTTGTAGAGGAAAAACAATTGTCTTATTAGTATTTAGGACCATATTGTTTTGATAAGTTCAGGTACTAAGGGCATTTAAGGCCTGTTAAAGTACACTCTCTAAGTCAAGAAAATCACATTTATCTCTTTAGATAAGTTAACAATTCGTTCAGCAGTGCATCTATTGGATGGGCAGATACAGACTACCATTGGGGGGGGGGGGGGGGGTTCGTACTGAAGAACTCCCACCCTTATGTAAGTACTACAGTTTTGGTAATAAAAAATTTCTGAAACTGCTTGGGTGTCAATAAAAAGCATCAAATCAGAATAAGGCACTTAGTAGAGCATTAGACGTTTCTACTTAATTTCAGAAGCAGTATTTCAAAAATGTACTTAAAAAAAGTAATGATTTGAAATTGTTCATATTTTATTCATCAAGTGCTTGAACACAATGTGGACCAGGGTTTGAAAATATTAAAAATATCGGATATTTTGATATATATCCGATGTTTTCAATCAGCATAAACTGAAGTCTTCAAAATAATAAATGCATCCTCAAATCATTCTTTATTTTCTTATGGGTCATTCTCCAAAAAACGTAACTTTTGAACATGAACGCAAATATTTTTCAATTTCAAAACCTTTTGTTTTCTTTTTTTGTATTCTTACAATAAAAGTGTTTTTTATTAGAAGTAAACACAAACAATGACCCAGCTAAGTTCCAATTATTTTACTCATAAATTAAAAAAATAAAATAATGCCTTGTTCACAGAAATAAAAAAAAAGAAAAAACCTTTAATATTTAAAAAGCGAAGTCAATTTAATATCAAAGTAGTAATTTTGTTAATTGTGCAAACAATCAGCTATTTTAATGATTAGTGGGAATATAATATTAAGCTCTCTTAATCAGGGGCGGCAAAAAGGGGGGTCAAGAGGGGGCGTTCGTACCCCCAAATTTTTTGAGCAGAATGATAGAAAATGGGTGAATTCAATTTATGTAAGCCGGAAATCAATGTTCATTAAAAAAATCTCGCTGGTTCTCAGTAACTATTTGATGAAACTGGACACATTCCCAGACTAGAAAAAGTGTTTTTCGTTATTTGAATGATGACTTGGAAATTCATGACTAAATATTTCATACTTGTGTGCCCAGTGTAACGATGGTATGTCCAATATGAGAGGCTTGTGCAAAGTGGTGTGGCTACATGGTTTTCTCAAGAAAATTCATTGATATTTTACATTCACTTCTACGCTCATTTTTCAAGTGTATATTTATTTGACGAGTGTTCATCTCTTTCTTTTGCTAGAAACACGTTTCAGCTGCTAAATGCATTATCTGCTTTCATAGAAACTTCTTAAAAATGCATGTGCTTATTGAATTAAAAAAAAACATATCAACAAATACCTTTTATATGGTCTATAGTCATGCAATCTCAGAGTGACACAAGATGGTCTTCAAGAGTTAAAACCATAAAAATCTTTCTCTATAACTTCAAATCAGTGATTTCACGACTGTGAGAATCATTGCAAAACGATTCTTTCAATGGTGAAAAAGCTCATGCTTTTCAGTATGTATGACTTCGTTTGAATTTGTATTCAATTTGTTTGTATTGAGGAAAGTGTTTTAAAAATGCTTTACTCCATCAAAACATCTTCAATCGGTTACCCTTAATTTTCGGACTATTCAAGCCACAGTTCAATCTACAATTGATCTGTGTGTTCATACTATCATAGTTGAATCTGCAATTGAAATTGAAAATAGATTTTACATAGATGTATATTTCAATCAATCGTGAAACTTTTTCAAAAAAATTCTTCCTCCGAGCCAATTTTAAAAAGGAGCTGAAAAAAATAAAAAATTCCACATGACGATGTGAAGTCAAACACTGATTTTTTAATACTTTGTATGAAGTAATAGATTGTTTTTCGAATAAAATTAACACAAGATTTGATGATAATTATTTTTCTGCATGGTTGGCTCTATATTACCTGGAATGGATTTTCTGAAAACGAAAAATAAAATGTTTCAATTATGAGTAAAGTTTTTAGCACTAGGCAAGAAAAATTACAAGCAATATACCGTCAGACCGGTTATCACATCCAGAGACTGCAGTTCTGTCCTTGTTATGGACTCTTCAGCCTGGAATAGTGAATAACAGAGCTGGTGGCAGATGACATCTCATTGAAGCTGAGAGCGCTGACGAGACTAGATTATTCAATGATGAAAAATTAAGCCCCTCACAATTTTTGAAGTTGCCGGTGTGATTTTGAAGAGCAAGATATAAAAAGTGTTTTCATACATAACTTTGCTACTTCAATCTTCAATTATTTTTTAACTATTCCAATCAGCTCAGCTGGTAGAGAAAGATTTTTGTTAGGTTAGAGAAAGATTTTCGAAGCACAATGGGCAAAAAAAAAAACGAAAAAACCTTTTCTCTTTAGCTGTACTAACAAAACAGCATGACAATGGGCACTGATAGTAACACTTCCCTGTTCTTCCAAATTCCAAAAATCATGCATTAAAACATTTCCAAAAGGTATAAAAACTTCAGTATCGAAATTTTTTACATGAAAACTTATTAGAAAATGAATCAAAATTTTAATTGCTTCTAAGCACTAATTTTTATTTATATTAAATCGATTTCATGACCACTTCCTGTCAGCTAGGCTTGCCAGACTTCTGAAATGTTCAACCGGGACACCAGGATGTATCCCCCCCCCCCCACAAACGTCGCTAGTGTTCAAAAGGTACCCACCTGTGGCTGATTTTTGGTGTTTTAAAGGGCAGTTTATTTTTAATGTTATGAATAAATGGTTACTAATTATAAACTTAAAACAGGAGTTATGAAAAATGACATAAGTGGATAAGATTTGAATATTTCACTTTCTAAGATGTAAATATTTAATGTAAATATTTTTTTAAAACTGAAATAAGATGTAAATATTTACATTTTATTTCAATTTAAAAACACTTTGAATGAGGAACAAAAAAAATGAACTATATTTAGATATACTTTTCATTTTATAGGGCTTTTTTAGTCTTTTCTGGTTTCAATCTTGTAAAAATCCTCACAAGCTAATCCGGTATCAATTTTCAAGTGACTGTTACAAATGATAAAGTAATTATCCTAAATATTCCTTCACAGTTAATTATTTTTAAAAATAAATTATAAAAATAAAATTTTTAAAAATTTGTCTTTTTACGGGACGTGAAGTAAACCGGTCAGGACGCCGGAATTTTGTCTGAAAACCGGGACTATCCCGGTCAAACCGGGACGTCTGACAAGCCTACTGTTAGCTAATGTGTGTTTGTTACCGCACTGTGGTAATACATATTTAAGAAACTCGACCCCCCAAATGAAATGCTGAAATGCCGCCCCTGCTCTTAATTAAAGTACTGCTTAGTTAGTAATTTTAAATGCATGTTAAAGACTAGTATTTAGTAAATTTGAGGACATATAGGCAATTTATAATTTTGGTAGAATGCCTATTATTGATGTATTTCCCTTCGGTCAGTTATTTTCACCTCAGAAATAATGACATTGATAAGGTCTGTCATGGAGGTGAGGATCTTTCCATTAATATAGGCCTAATAGATACAATTTTCATGGAAAATTTGTTTTTTCTTCGTTGCTACAATCTGCACATGTTAAGCATATGGAAACAAGTTCACTTCTTTTTTTACATTAATTTATATCCCTGAAATTCAAGTTCATGGAGGTTAGAAGTCAGAATAACCAAACTCAGTTGAAAGCAAAATCTATCTTGTTTTTTTATAAACCTCGCACAACTTCAACTATGGCTGAATATAAACAAGGGGGCTCCATTGTTTCATGAAAAATAAAATTCGATGTCAATTCTGCCACATGTGAATGAGGGAAATGGCATTTTGTGTTAAGGTAACAGAGGTGAGAATTTATCATGTGACATGACTCCTTGTCCCTCTAAAAGGAACTAAAGCACAATATTAAAAAATTAAATATACTTAAAGAATTAGTATGAGACACTTGTGAAAGGAATAATAAATAAATAAGAATATACTTTTAATTAAACAAGTTATTAAGCAACATAAACAGCCACATAAGGTGTGTGACATGCCACGGAGGTGAGAATCCACATGTTGTGAACCAAACATATACTGAAATAAAAATTATTATTAAAAAATTGTTGACAGGTTTGAGTCGATATATTTTTGATGAAATTAAAAACCATTGTTAAATGAATTGTTCCTCAAAGTTTTTACTGTAAAAGGTGTGTGACAGAAAAGTTACACTTTTTGAAGAATGACCCTTATATTATTATTACAATATGTAGACTCAAAATTAAGGTTTCTTTCATTATTTTTTGTGTTATATTTCATTTTATATTTCTATCAATTTCAATGGAGTTAATTCAGAATTAGCTATTTTACTCATTTTCCTTCTATTAGCTACTTTTGCACAGTTTTATGATTCAGAAGTAAAAAAATATGCAGCAGTTGGTGCTTAGTCATGAGACGTTTTTTTTTCCTGATCAACGTTTAATACTTAATGAGGAACTTTCAATATGAATTAAAATTCTTACCAATAATTTTATGAATATAAAATGAAAAAGGAATAATATCTTACTTCATTATATAAATGATGTAGTAATACATTGTAAAAATATAGTGCATAACATTTTGGGTATTTTTAATAATAAATGAGCAATATTATTATGATTAATATAATTTTTATATTGAAAATATATGAATTGTTGTTAAAAAAATAAATATCAAAAATATTAATATATCGTGATATAAAATCGGCAAACCCTGATATGGAGTGATTATTTTGTCGACAGTTTGGGGGGGGGGGGTCATGAACCCCATGACCCTTCCCTTATCTCCGCCAGAAATTACCCCTGTTAATTTGTCTAGAGCAAACGGCAATCGATTAGCAATCAGTCTCAGTTAATTTACAAATCATGTTTGTTGGAGAGGTTGGATGATTATACTTCATATTTTCAGCAGGTTTGTTAGGTTTGAGAATTTGTAGATGACAATGTAATAAGCTTTATTTTATATTTTACAAATGATTCAGACTATTAATTAGTTCTAATTTCTGTCTTTAATCACAGCCAATTTTTAAAAAAACAAAGAAAGTTGTTTGTTCAGAATAATTTCCCCTCTGTTATTGAGTGTATTTATATTACTGTAACATACGACATAGGATAATGTCACTCAATATAGCAGTATCTTCTAGTATGGGGTACCTGTATTCAGGGTTCGAAAATATGTTATTTTGATATATATCCAGTATTTTCAACAGGGGTCTGGCCAGAGGAAATTTAGGTTCGTTAACGGAACCTTCACAAAAATCCGATCAATCGAAACGGACCTTTCACAAAATCCCAATCAAACCAAAATGGACCCTTCACAAAATTCTGATAAACAAAAACGGATCTTTCACAAATTGTTTATTGAAAGAGCAAATCTCAAATCAAAATAACGTATATTTCCATGTATAAAAACGATCATTTTTGGAACCTTTTATAAAGTTAATATCAGCTTATACAAAACCTGCTAATTTTGCAAAAAAAATCGGCACTCTTATAAGCGATAAATAACTACTTTGGCCAAATAAATATAATGCTTGTTGTTCGTTTCTTTGAAAGAAATTAACAGCTAAAAGTCAGTTTAATTTATAATTTTGCTTGTTTGTTTTATGTAGCGGTATTGTTATAAACTTCTCTGAAAAAGTGTCAACCTTCTCTGAAAAGCGTCATAAGCAATTTTCTTCCCGCTCATGATTTAATAAACAGTAATGTACAGCGAAATGAACTTAGAACTGCAAATGATAGTAGAAGGGGGGGGGGGGGTGTGATCGCTTCAGATAGAGTTACCAACTTCAAACTTATGGCCTTTTAGCGTCTAGGAGTGCTATGTTTAACTGTTATTTTGGGAGAAAGTTATATGGGTTTGAATTTGCGATGCTAAAAAGGATAAATAACTTTAAATAAACTTTTATTTACAGTTTTTTTTCTTTAGATGCCTACATTTTGAAAGATGCAATCTTTTTACATCCAATATGAGAATCATATTTTATTCTTTTTTCAAGCTTACTTGCTTTATTAGGATGCAAATAAATTAAAAGTTCCTTTATTTTTGTAACAAGGCTTTTTTCAACTGTTTAAATGCGAAATTCTATTTTCCTTTTTTATGAGTCAAAAATTAAAATGCTGAATTGATGGGGTTGTTTTTTTGGCTTCAACTGTATCCAGATATTAATGATATGTTTATCATAAGACTCTAAAATGCAATTCTAAAATAATTTTAAACATAGGACTCTAAAAAGCAAATCTAAAATAATTTAAAACATAGGACTCTGAAATGCAATTCAAAAATAATTTTATCAAAAATATTTCTTTTACAAGCCATTTTTCTATTTTTGATACCTTGACTTCCAGGATTGCAGTCTCCATGCATCCGTTATGGGAATCGGATTTTTTGAATTTTCGATGTTTAGTACGCTTTAAGAGGTAAACAAATAAAATCTTTTTTTATTTTTGTAAAAATAACGGATTTTTTAAGTTATAAACGAAACTCTGTCCTCTCAAACAGTGTCTTGGATCAAAATGTTAATTTTTATTTCTTACAGTTATTTTAAATACTATACAAATAACATTTCTAATATAGTTTAACATGATGTAGAATGGTAGGCAAATATTGATACTTGAGGGGTGCCCATCTCCCAGTGAGCGATGCCTCCCCCCCCCCTCCCCACCGAATACTAGAAAAGCACTCAAGAATGATATTTTCAACAGAAAAGAGGGAAAATACTCAACTTTAAGTGTCAATGATGCAGTTTCCACCATCTCAAGATTCTAAAATTTCGTTTAAAAAAAATTTGCAAAATTAATTAATTTTTCTCAAAATTGATTTTTTACAAAATTATTTGATTTTTCACAAAAAACGGAGCCTGTGAAAAATCCTGAACAGACCCCTGTTCAATCAGCACAAACTAGCCTTCAAAATAGTAAATACATCCTCAAATCTCACTCTTTATTTTCTTATAATAGTACAATGTATGAACTTAAAATAAAAGTTTCTTTTATTATTTACATCTAATATTTCATTTTACATTTTGATCAATTTTAATGGAGTTAATTTAGCATTTGCTGTTTGACTCATTTTTCTTCTGTTAGCTACTTTTACAGTTATATGATTCAGAAATAAAACATATACATTAGTCGGTACACAGTCATAAGACATTTTCTTTAGATCTGACCAACATTTAATATTTAATTAGGCACTTTTAATGTAAATTAAAATTGTAACATTACTCATAATTTTATAAATATAAAATGCAAATAGAAAAGGAATATTATATTACTTTGTTATATTAATGATGTATTAATACATTATAAAAACATAGTACATAACTTTTTGGTTGTTTTTAATTATAAATGAGCAATATTACTTTGATTAATATAATTTTTATATTGAAGATACGGTAGTTGAAAAAATAAATATCAGATATATATCATGATATATATCGGCGAACCCTGCATACGTGCACCCAACATCCACGAACAATAATGTCAGAAGCAAAATTTAGAATATGATTTGCATCTCTTTCAGTTCAATAAAAAATAACTCTTGAAGTTTTTCCGAAATGTTTATTGCTTCATTTTATTAAGTTATGAAATTTCCTCTATTGATATCTTTTAATGTTTTTGATACTAACTTAATTTCATTACATGTCTGTATATTTTAGTGTTTAAAAGTTATCGATGGTAAGGCGCAAATCCAGTTTTTCGGAACACATGACAAGTAGGTGGTTTTGTAATTCTTGCTTCAAAATGTTGTTCCTTTAAAATCTAAATATAATTCCCTCTAACTTTACATCCAAGCACTTAGTATGCTAATGTTATTACACTGATTTATATATGTACCCAGGCATGTGGTTTTTCCGCTAATTGGCGGAATTCCGTGACTTTTAATCACAGATTCACGGAATTCCACTTTTATGGTTTCCCTTTTGTTAGATGTTTTGAGAATGTTTTCCTTTTAAACTCTTACATGTGTTCTGATAGCTATTAAAAATTCACAATCACAAATTATCAAGACTATCTGTAAGAAATTCTGAAACTGTATGGGGCTTTAAATCTACATGCAGCTTAGAGAAAATATTGTATACTTTTTTGTTCATTTTAAAAACATGGTACTTTTTTTATTTCATTAATTATTTTCTGCTTTTTAGGTTTGTGTGTTTGAAATGATTCAATCAATTTTAATTGCTTATATCAGACAATGACAGAGTTTGGTAAATGTATTTAATCAATAAAATTAGCTTGCACAATAAACAATAAACTGCATAATAAATAACATTGTAACACTGAAAAACATTTAGCTTCATTTACATTTCTATGTACAGCATTAGTTGAATGCAAGCAGAATATTTTCAATGTGGTAATACATATTTTTCTCTGCAAACAAACTGGAAACACATACACTGGTGTGCAAAAATTAAGGACGAAGTCGAAAAATTAGCATATCAGCTGAACGAAGAAGCAGAGCGGACAGAAAGACCAATCAGGAGATTAAGTAAGGTGATGTACGGTAGCACATGTGCAGATATGCAGGCAGACGTAATGGGGGAGTATCTGAGTAGTATAAAACATGTTGTCAGTGTAAGATCAGTATTTCTGGCAAAGAGATTGCACGCCGTATAGCAGTTAAAATCACACCGAGTTGCTGCCTCAGTGAGAAATGGTGAATAATCAATCTGTTAGACGACATCTGGATGCTTTTACCCGAGGTCGAATCATTGGGAAGTTGGAGGAAGGCCGCAATGTGACAAGTGTGGCTGCAGAGTTCGAAATTGCTCACAGCATCGTTTCACGACTTTGGAGACAATTTCAAACTACAGGAACAGCTATCCGGGGGTTCAGTAGTGGTCGTTCACGAGGAACCACACCCGCAGATGACCGGTATATTGTCTGACAGGAAAGAAGAAACAGGCGGCAGACAGCGGGAGAAATCGCTAGACACGCGACTGGACGACCGATATCACGTTTTACCGTGGCCAGAAGACTGCACGGTGGTGGTCTGTTTGCACAATGCACTATACGGTGTGTACCTTTAACGCCTGCCCATCGGAGAAGGCGTTCTCTGGTGCCGGGAACACCGGAATTGGAGAGACAATAAAGGGGGACTAGTACTCTTTACAGATGAGAGCAGATTCAGTCTGAGTGGCGACTCTCATCGCATACTCATCTGGAGTGAGCGGGGAAGCCGCAATCATCCCTCGAACATCATTGAAAGGGACAGGTATGGAGGTCGCGGTGTTCTCGTTTGGGGAGGCATCATGCTTGGTTGTCGTACAGACCTTCACATCTTCGACTCAGGTTCAGTCAACGGGACCCGTTATTGTAACGAGATTCTTCTTCCATATGTGCATCTTTTTAGAGGCGCTATGGGTCCGCAGTTCCTTTTCATGGACGATAATGCACCATGTCATCGCACAGTAGCTACCGAACAGCTCTTAGAGAGTGAGGATATTGAACGTTTGGATTGGCCGGCACGATCTCCGAATCTCAATCCCATCGAGCATGTATGGGATTTTCTGGGCAGACGCTTGGCAGCTCGTACCTTACCACTAGTAACGATTCGGGAGCTTCGATTGGCGCTGCAAGACCAATGGGCAGCAGTGCCTCAACAACTCATTGACACCCTCAGGGTGGCGACAGATCAGGGAGATCAGGGAAAAGTCAGGGAACTTTATCACTCAGGGAAATATCAGGGAATTTTGAAAAAATAACAAAAATTCAGGGACAATTGATGAAAAGAAGAAAAAAAAATATTCTTTTCAAAATGCAGTATTTTTATTCCCTACGAGTTTTTCACTAATTATTTGTTTTAAAAAAGTAAAATTAATGCGGTATGATTATAACCTGCCCCGTATTTGTGCATCTTTTTTCCTCAAGGTCAAAGTATTCAATCAGGATGAGCTTCCTAAGATTGCTTCTGTGTCTGTAAAGTTGTTCATTTTAGCTAGCTTGAATTTTCCTTCTCGGCATTCCATGCTATGTAAAATAAACAACCCAACAGGCAAAGAGGAAGCCGTCATTTTTGACTTTGCTCCCTTGCCTTTACTCATTGTCTTGAAGTATTTAGCATACTGTTATCACAATTTCAAGATCAAATGTTTATTTTTTAAAAAGGGCTGATAAAATCTTAAATGCTATCACTTAGCATTTTAATTTGGTAGCTAAAATTAAATTTTGACTGAAAATGAATTTTTTTTTTTTTTTTTGCTATGGCATTATTCGCTGTCACTTCAGATTACACGAAGGTTTTTTTTTCAGACTTTAAAACTCTTATTTTAAAACCATATACATATATATTTTGAAATTAATTATTGTTTTTGCATTTCAATGTTGTTCATCACTAAATTAATCTAAGTTTTTTTTTCGACAACTAATAAAACCATTTGAAATTGAGTTGTGTAAATTAAATAAATATTTTTATTTTTTTAACAGTTAAAATGCCCTATTCAATCTTTAAAACCTAAGTTCTTGATTAGAGAATAGCTCAATATGACTAGTTGTTGTAAGATTATGTGTTTACATAAATATGTCTATTAATGATTTACCTAAGTAAAACTACATTACTTCTATACTTTAACTATCACTTATCATTCTTGCAGCAACAATTATACTGCTTAAAAAATCAGTTCAAGATTATTTTCATTTAATTTTTTTAGTTGCATCATGATTAGATATATGTCTGTAAGAGTGGTTTTGATAATTTCTTAAAATTCTTATGTTAACTGGTTCCTGGAAGTAAAGTATTTGCTTTAGGTTTCCTTTAAGATTTCTGTGTTGAAAATTTAATGTACTGTTTTTACCAAAAAAAGGAGCATCTTTTCAATACATATATATGTTAATTTACTGCTTAAACCGTTTTAAACACTGCATTTTATTTAATATGCAATGCTTTTCAGGTAGGGCAAAGAAAGAAAACCATTATCATTGGTAACGTAAATCAGGGAAATTCGGTGAACTTAACCAGGGAAATCAAGGAAAAGTCAGGGAACTTTTTTTCTAGTTCCTGTCGCCACTCTGCACCCTCATTCTCAGCATGGGCAGACGCTGTGAAACCTGCCTAGCAGTTGGGGGAGATCATATCCCCTACTAAAGTCCGGATGTTTCTTGCTGGACACCCATCACAGGGATGTTTCAGCCTTCAGTCGCATTGCGCTCTATGCTACTTTTTCAATAAAGCTTCTTTTTATCCCTCTGATTTCTTTTTTAGTAAGTGTTGCTTACGTTACACATGTCCTTACGTATTAGGAATCTTATGGTATTAAATGTGTTGATTTGGAAAGGTTTTGTACAAAGTTATATTGAAAAAACCGTCTCGTCCTTAATTTTTGCACACCAGTGTATACTCGAATGCTAGTTTACTTGAAAATGGACAAATATGTTGAGGCCAAGCGAAGGAAATAGTTCCTAGCGCCTTGTCCGATATTCTGGTGAAATTATGCTCTTCACTTTAGAAATCGGATTAGTTAAACCTGAGCATGTGTAACTTTTTTTGTCATAATTTCTGTCAATCATTAAATATTTTCTATTTTACGAGCGATGCAGTAAATTCATCCTCTGAGAATTTTATCCATTTGAATCAAACGCGTCAGCCAATAGCAGCTCATAGACAGATAGCGATCTCCTATTATTCACAAAGTAGATAGGTTAGGTGTAGCTAATAAATGTGACGTTTTGTCTGTTAACTCGGTTATTCTTCCTCATGTCGTCACATCATTGTCAACTTAAGTTGCAAGCAAGTATAGCTGATTATGAAAATATACCAGAGATGAACCTTCCAAAAATAAAAACACATGTCTGCGAAAAAAGATGCAACTCAACCTAGCCTTTTATTTACATTTTGTTATGATACAGCATTTACATTAAAAGTTCGCCAATCTGTAATATGTCTTTCATATGCTAATTTGATATTGTTTCAAATTGGTTTTCGACATTTTTTTCCTTGGACTGCCAAGCTTGCCCCTTAGTGCCAAGCTCGTTAAAACAGATTTACTTCGCCAAATAAAATGAAGAAATCTTTCTTTAAAATAAGTGATACTTTTGCTTAATTAAAAACTCCTTGTTGGTGACAATTACTCAGTACAATATATTGTATTGAACGAAGTATAGTCTTCAAATAATTTTACTTAAGAATAACTTTAAAATAGCTACTCCACGTTCTGTTTTATGTATTTTGAATTAACATCATCTGGAGTAATTTTTTACGAGCTTTCCAATGATTTCAAACACGAAACAATACAGTATTTTATTCATAAAGACTAAGGTTTTTATGCAATTTTATGGCTTGAAAATAAAATTCCTAACTCATTTTCATGCATTGTAATCTGATTCTGAACTATTTCAAAATTTCAAGTCAGCTCATCAGGATTTCAGTTACAAATCTATTGCAAGACTCCTCCCGAAAAGATCTATACCTAAGCAAGTTAATAAAAACATAACAATGATTAAGTTTCCATAATTATGAACTCTGCATGTAATAATTTGTTGACTTGAAAAATCTAGTTGTCAGCCATTTTTTTTAACAGAAACCATTAAGCTTACGCTTTTCAGCTTCCAAATTTCGTCAAAATTGCTTCAACATAAGCATGTGAACTCAAAAACTATGTGGATATTCAAGTAGAAATAAATAAAGTCTTTGCTCTTAAAAATTGTTGAATGATTTTTAGAAAGTTTTGTAAAGAACTTGTCAGTTCAGAAATAATCATCTATATTTAAATTATTAATTCAAGACAACAGGAAGATATTCAATAGAGAGGTTAAATAGAGAGCTTGTTTTTAATGCAAGTTTTAACAGTAAGTGAATTAAAATAATCGAAAAAAGAAAGAAATGTGTTAGTATTTTTTTCACAGTTTGTCTTTTAATCTCTTGTTTTTCCCAATCATCTCAATTTACCAATAAAAAATCTTTATTTCAGGAACTGCGTTGAAGCTAATACCTGCTATTTGCTGTCTAGAAACCATCCAAATCCTAAATATGTTGGACAAAAGACATATTATTCTTCCATTACTGACTTAGATTTTTATACCCAAAACTATGCACGAAAGTATGGACCATATTGTTATGCTGAGGATAAAGTACAATTTCTTCCAACTGATAAATGGCATTGGGTAAAGGAAAAGCCTCAGGTATTAATGCATTATTTCTAAAGTTGAAAATTTTAGTTTTCACAACAGTATTCTGGCCCTTAAATTCATTTTTGTACGTTCCTCAAACCAGACACTTCCACCCAGGACTGACTGAGTTGTACCCATGGCATTAGGACTTTTTCAAAAAACCTATAACTTTAGGTTTTTCCTAAGAAGTTTCTTAAAAAAGCTGAAAAAATTGTTCTGGGATTTTTTTTCCTTACAAAAGTGACTTTTAAAGAATAATTCATTTAAATTTTTCCCACAATATCCAACAAACTATTATTACCATTCTTCAATTTTATTATTTTGTTTTTCTGTCGTTAATGAACTGTTGAGTCACAGCTAGTTTTCAGTGTTTAAGGTGGGCATTCAAAAGTTTTTTAACATAAAAGCTAAAATTGAGAGAAAAGTTTTTGCAAAATGCTAAAATGTTACACATTCTCATATCTTTTTATATGCCTCAGTGTGCTTCATCTCGGGTTAAAAATTAAATTCAAGTTTCCTTAATGGTATCTTTAAAGAAATAGTGCTGCAGTTACTTTTTTTAAACATGAAATAAAAAACCTTGGATTATGCTTACTAATTAGAAAAGACAGATTTGGTTTCTAGAGCGTTGCAGTCCCCTACTCGTAATAATGCAATTATTGGGGGGGACATGCTGGATAAGACTAAGTATTGTTGACATAGGCGTGCGGAGGGCTTCAGAAATGGGGGTACCACTGTACCAAGAAGTTGAAATTGCATTTGTAAAAGCTTCCACACTTGTTCGCTTAAGGAAAAATTTTAAATATTTTGAGTAAAAAAGCATTTTTAAAGCGTATGAGGCAAGAAATTAATGTGCCTAAAAATATAAAATTTTAACCACTTTTACATTAACTTTCATTTCTATGTGCTAACGGGGGTACCACGGTACCCCTGGTGATCCCCGTGTGCACGCTTATGATTGTTGAACTAAATAGTAATTTAAACATTGTTGCTAAAATTTGAGAAAGATTAAGTTGACTATTGCCATGCTTGCTTCCTCTCTTGAATTATACAGTGCTACAAAAAATTTTCAACCAGAGGGCAACTTGTAGCCTCAGACAACAATAGGCCAGATCTAGTTTTCAGTGTGTTTTCTAGATTAAAATGAGGTGGCTCGTAGTTGTACCTTGAGTAAATAAAAATAGAACTAAATCTAAGGATCCAGAAGCAGTCAAACTTTAGATGAGATGCAGTTGCATGAGAGAAAAATAGTTTAAAAAGAATACATTTTAAAAGGCTCAGAAAATAGAGTTAACCTGAGAGTGATGTCTTGAGCATGTCTGTTACTGGCGCCGTTACCCTACTGACTTGTGAAGAGTTAAACAATCCTTTAGGATTCATTGCCCATCTGGGAATCATTGACATACAACTCACTGGATCATTAATATCTTTTATATTTTTAACCTATTTGTGATGACATGATTTTTACGTTTGGCGCACATATCTGGCTATGAAATTGTAAAATTTGTGATTTGCTATTTTTCATGCACTCATAGTAAAAAAATAACTCCTTAAGATGTTATAGATTTTTTTATGAAGATATTAGTATTTTATTTTAAATTTCGTTATGTTGCTTTTGTATTCTCATGAATATAAGTGATATTTTATAAAAATTTATAAACTTTTTGCACTTAGCAAATGAAACTAGTTAGAAATTTACAGCTTATTCCTACCTTTTAATAATGCAGGTTGAGCAGAAGAACTTTTAACTTTAAAATTTGTTGTTGGAACTCTAAATGCATGCCGGTTCGAATTTCTACAGGAAAGAACGTGTTCTTAGCATGACAAAAGTTACGGAACAACTTGTCAGGAAAACTCTAGAAACTGGAAAAGAGAATAGTTGCTAATTGAAAGTGTCCATATACTCTTTGCTATACACCCAAACCTGTTTTTATGCTGTCTTTTTTATGCTTTTTTTTTTTTTTTTTGCGATTTTTTAATGCATTTTTTTTCTGTGTGGTATATTGAAATTTCAATCAGATTGGGATTCAATTGACAAAATTATTTTTAAAACGAGTGTAAGGTTGTATTTTCAAGTGACGACATAGGCACCCTGAGGGGATGTTACTGTGACCTCCCAAAAATTTCTTTATTCGGGAAATTTTCTCCAACTACTTGGAAAAAATTGTCATCACTTGTTTTTTTTTTTATTTTTAAATATTGGAATTTTGTAAGTTTTTGGGTTATTTTCTATGTAAGACTTTTTATGCAACTTGTAAGACTATGTAAGACTTTTTTTTTCTTTTAAACTCTGTTGCGAAAATAACATTTTAAAGCTACTCATGAAGTTGCAAACAATTTTTTTGTATGTGGTCCCTATCCACCGCATAAAAACAGGTTTGGGTGTATAGTAAACTTGATAATGCATATTGCGCTTTTAATGGCTTAAATAGGCTACATTAAGAGGTCTTATTTGTTTTTCTTTCAGCATTAGAATTGATTGTTGTTTATTCTAGTTTTCATAAAATTTTCATAATGAAAATAATTTGAATGCAGTTAACTAGTGAAATAAATGTTTTTTTTTTTTTTGGAAATCATATTGTGTTAGTAACTTAAATATCATTTTGTTTGCACTTGTTATTTTTTTAGTCATACAGTGAGGAATATCATTTTTAAAAATTAGTTATTGTTTTGTTTTATCAAATTACATCTATGACGAAGTTAAATTTTCTCTTACAAATAAGCATGTTCCTGTTTCCAATTTAAAGTTTTGAGTTCATAAAATGTTTTGTGGCTTTCAAGTATACAAAGAAATTTCAAATAGTTTCAGTCACCCTCTCCAAAACGAAAACATGTTAGAAAATCTACCCATGGAAAAAGAGCTACTGTAAATGGAGAGACTGATCATAATACTGGAGGTTTGTGTTCAAGTTTTTCAATTTTATTGCTTGTTGGAATAGATTGTTGCCCAATTCTTTTTTTTTTTTTTTGAAAATTATAAATTTTAATTGCCTACTGAACTACTGGGATTGTTTTGTGCCCTTTTTTTGTCTTTGAAATTGTTTTTCTTTTGGCCCAAAAATGAGTAAATTTGTACTGTTAAACAAGTTGCCCTTTCTGCTGCCATAGATGTTTTCTGATGCACATCGTACATAAGTACGAGCTTCCACTTCTCCCCCACACTGACTTTTTTTCATTTTCAAAATTTAAATAGCTGAGAATAGTGAGCTTCGTTTAAACATGTTGTTATTGATCCGAGTGAAAAAAAAGAGAAACTTTCTCCTGCCTCCACATAATTATCAAAAGCTCAATTCTTATAACATGTATTTAATCTCTCATGGGTGCTCAAACTGGATGCCGTAAAAAGAGGTGAGGGGTGCCACTAAGTTGTTATGATATTAATATACAAGAAATCTTTGTGCGCCAAATAAGGCTATCTAGACCAGGAAGACCATCCGGTGCCTATTTTTTTGATGTAACATGAAAAAATTCGCTAGATTGAGACTTCATCAGAAAGCCTAATTGATGATAAAGCATCATCAAAAAGTTTTAATTCAGACAGCAATAAACAGGGTTGCCACGCACCGGGAAAATCAGGAAAACCTGGAATTGTCAGGGAAAATGAAAATGGCCGAAAATCAGGAAAATGTCAGGGAAAATGAAAAACTGCATATTTTTCTCGAAATGTCTGGGGAATTTCTTTTATTTTGGGATCGTTCTTGATTGTTCTTTGCGCAGTCCCGCAGTCTATGACCTCAAAAAAAAAAAAAAAAAACTTTCAGCCTTGTTTCCCCCCCCCCCGGCACCATTCGCACCATTCCCATTGTCCTTTTGTCCCCTCTTTCTTCCCCCTGCTGTTCTTTTTATCAACTCTGCCATTGGCGCACATGCGCAGAAGGTACTTCTTTTCTTCCTAGTTTGAGCGAGCTCTGTTTAAATGCTGCTTGTTTACATCAGCAATTCTGAAGTTGTTATGATACACAGCACATTGTTTTGTCTGCGAGTGCGACTGACGTACTTAATGAGCTGCAATAATCTTTTCAAATTTTGTATTATTTCTTTAAATTATTTTCTGAAATCGTATTCTTCTAGACAATTTTGTTCTGTAAATTTAGTTCATTAGACAATTTTGAACTTAGAAAGTTTCTTTTTTACAGAAGTATCGCTAATCTTTTAGTATTTTGGTAGTGATCTTTAAAGACTTTCAATGCTCTTCTTTCTTTCAAAATAAAAGTAATCCGATTAAAAAAAAAATCTGCACATCAGAGAAGTTTCTGATCATTGCTTAAAATTTAACTTTATGACAGGGTGCCCATATAGGGGAGCAAGGGGGGGGGGGGGCTTGAGCACCCCTCCCTTTGAAATTAAAACTTCCTTGCTTTTAGTACTTCTTTCTTTGCAAAAATGTAAAAACATTTCTTCTCCAGTCATTAATGAATAAGGTGTTAAAAATGTCAAATTCTACCGACTCTAATCTGTCCTGAAATCAGTTTCCACGGGGAAAATATCCTGCTAAATCATGGTTAAAATATCAGACCTCCCCCCCCCTTACAATTTTGCATATGGGCGCTCATGCACAGAAGATTATGGTGCAAGTTGCTCCATCAAAATTGGGGGGGGGGGGGGATTTTTTAAAATTATTTTACTTTATTTTTATTAAAATTATTTATTTTATTTTACTTTATTATTTTCATCTGTGTGTGTGTATTTTATTGCGGAGCAAGCACATTTTTCTTTCAAAACAATAATTATTAAAAATAAATAAATAGGTAAAAAATAACAATAAAAAAAGAGGGTTAAAAATAAAAAAATGTGCTTAGGCGTTCAGAAATATTGGGGGGGAGCACCCCTGCTTTATGAACAACAAACAGGGGAAATATGTGGATCTAAAAGATGCATGATTTTTTTACAGGCCAAAGTCTAAAAGCGCTGTGAATTCAATGGATTGGAGGGATGGAAGGCAATAATTGAAAAAGTTTAGGTTTCATAAGTTTTTAGTTCAGATTATATTAGAAATTAACTTTATTTTTGTGATACAGATGTCACAATTGTTAATTTCGCAGTTCTTTCACTTGATGTAAAGCAGTGGCTCCTCGCTATTGAAAATTAGATTATGCTACATTTACATTAATTCTCTATTAGTGATTTGCTTCACATGTGTTAGTACATTAGGGTAGTTCAAAAATACACTTAAAAAAAAGGCTTCTCCTAGAAAACAGGACACCACTCAATGTTTTTAAACTTGTGGATAGTAAAATACTGGAAGAATTTTAACTTCCTATTCCAACTGAAAGAGGGTGCTCGACCCCCTCTCCAAACTTCATAAGTATGGGGAGGGGGCTAAAAAAATACATTGAACTGAAAAAACAATGTTACTATTATATACACGAGTTATATGCATATACATTGCAATAAAATAATTACTTACATTTAAAAAAAAAACACAGCTGGGGAAATTAAATGTTTCTAAATTTGTGACTTTTCTATTCTATGGCTAATGTTAAATTAAGGGGTCATTGAGCAACCTCTTAAAATTTGAGTAAGAAGCTAAAATTTTTACAGCACAAAACTATTAGTAAGTTTAAAAAAGATAACGGGTGTCTTGTACTCGAGCTGAGAAAAAAAAAATTGAACCACCCTTGGTACATATTTTTGATTATTTCAGCTTGAGTAAATTAAATTTGGTAACCATTGTTTGTAAAGTTTGAAAATGAGGTAAGTTTTATCAAAGTTTGAGATGCATATATTAATGTTGCAAAATGAAGGTGGAGATCGATAACCTGGAATTTTTCTCAAAACCACCTGGAAAACCTGGAAATGTCAGGGAATTTCATTTTTGAACTTCCGTGGCAACCCTGAATAAAGCAAAAGTTATCCAGAAGAATGATGTTGAAATTACCTGAATCATATTTTACAGTAAATTTTGTTCCTTCATAATTCAATGTTAGTTTAATGGTATAAAAAAAGTTGTTAATTTTTCTTGAAGCCTAATGCATCATGTTGAGGAGTTGAAAAAGAAAAATGTTGCTGTGTACCGTCATTTTTTCTCCAACAACAGTGTCCTTATCCCTGACACTGGAGTATCAGATGGAGAATATGATACAGTGCTGTACATATGTGCATGTACCATGCGCAGGAGCTTCAAAAACAAAAAAAAACTCCCAGAAAATTACAAAGTTTCAGTTGCCCCAAATGTGATGATTGATCTTTCTCTTTTCCATGGAAGTAAACATGGAATTTTTCGGTTATCAAAACAAACAAAAACAATACAAACAATTAAATGTGGTTTTATATTGATATTAAAGAATTTCTCTCTATATATTTTTTTTATTTGATAGAATTTTTTAGCGTTTTCCTCTTCAACTCTGCATGAAGAAATCCTTCCCCAGGGTTGGCCTTATTATGGACCCATGTTTCTAATAAGATCAAGTCGCCTTTCATTGTCAAAATTGCTGAAAAACGTTAGTTGAAACTTAAATACAGTTGTCTCTCTGTTTAACGACGCTCTATTTAACAATTTTCTCTATTTAATTTCACCGACATAGATGCTCCGCTTTATTTTTAGAAGCATTCTATTTAAGGATGCATTCTACTTAAGAACGATTTTTTGTGGTCCCTTGAGAGTCGTTAAACAGTCAACTGTACTCACTTGGTTTTATTTCATTTTCTCATTTTTTATAAGTGGTTTGATGAATATGCAAAACTGGAGCCAATTCAATTTAAATATGTGAGATCTTTGGTTATGAACCTTACAAGGGCTTTATTTGGCTCACTTACTTACATTGTGGAGATGAGTGGGGTGCCATGAGAACATTCTAATTCTTCAAAGGGTGCCACAAATCAAAAAGTTTGAGAACCCTTGCAATATATGGTGGTACTAATAAAGCAGGGGTCTGTCCAAAATTTTTCACAAGGTCCGTTTTTTGTGAAAAATCAAATAATTTTGTAAAAAATGTTTTAATTTTGTAAAAATTAAAATAATTTTGGGGAAAAAAAATTGTAAAAACAAAATTTTAGAATGTTGAGATGGTGCATACTGTATCATTGACACTTAAAGTTGCGTTTTTTTCCCATTTTTTTCTGTTGAGAATATCATTCTTGAGTGTTTTTCTCGTATTGGGGGAGGGGCATCGCTCTCTGAGAGATGGCCCCCCCCCTTAAGTATCAATGTTTATCTACCATTCTAAACTGTTAAATTATACTAGAAATGTTACATGTATAGTATTTAAAATAATTGTACAAAAAAAAATCAAGCAGGGGTTCATCTAACTTTTTGACCCAAGACATTGTTATAGAGCACAGAATTTCGTTTAAAACTTATAAACTTGTGATTTTCACAAAAATAAAAGATTTTATTTGTTTATCTCTCAGGGTTCATACGATCCTTCAAAACTCCTCCAATACTCCTTCATTTAGAAAATTTTTTGGAAGGGCCCTTCGAACTCCTTCATTTTGGTTTTAACTCCTTCAAAACTCTTTCTTTTTTAGTTCAAGACCACATAATCTTCCCCTATGACAGTAACTTAAAATACTTCGATCAACAACTAACTTCGTCAAAAAGGCAATTGCAATGTAGTAAATTTTGTACATTTATTTTTTTCTTAATGATGTGATTTACAAATTGATCACAGATAAGTCTTAAAAGTTGAAGGTAAAAATATTATTAGACGACTAAGACATTTCATAAGTAAAGTAAAGCATGCTTAACTGGTGCTTGGCTATTTTTTCAAGTTTTATGACAATTGTTTTTCCTTCCACCACAGCAGCAAACCTCAGGTTGTCTTAATATTTAAAAATACATAAGTGATTGTGTTAAAAAAACAATTGTTTTGTAGAGAGGTTCTCAAACTTTTCTCCACTCATGGCACCCTAGTCGATCTCTGTTATAAACATATACACATATCAAAATTCTTTCCGGGGTTTGGAAGCCTTTTTTTTGAAACAAATAGAGTACCTATACAGCAACAATGCTGATTTTACTGAAGAATGAAATTGTAGAAGTTTTGTTTCCGAAATGTAAATAATGGGGATGCCTCTTATTGGAAACTGAACGACCATTGATCGTAACATGTTATAGTGAGTGAGAGAAGAATTAGCCGTAAGACTTTTGATATCTGCTGCATTGCAAAAGCTTCACATATTGAATGTTTGGGAAATAAAACTTGTATAGTTTCTCTAGTGAAGTCATTGTTGATGCTGTATTGGTAATATTTTCTTTAACAAGCCCTGTTAGCTCTGGAGGGAATTTCCACAAAAACCCGGATACTTCGCGGCACCCAACTTGAGAACCTTAAATCGCAGTTATGATGTAGTAAAAAGGGTCATCCACAAGTGATGTCATGTCTTGAGGGGGAGATGGGTTCATGAAATTGTGAGGAGGGTGTCATAAAGTGACATCACACATTTATTGTAACAATACTGTTTATAAAAAGAATATGACATGTGACAAGATGAGGAGTTAGGTGAAGTCTGAGGCTTTGTGATAAAGGGAGGAGGCGGTCAAATATGTTGAAAAAAGTGCAACATCATTTAATGACAGCCTATATTAGTACTCCTTCAAAATCTCATTTTACTCTTTCAAAACTCCTCCGAAACTCCTTCATTTTATTTCTGAAATAGATTACGGACCCTGTCTCTTAACAAAGCATACTAATTATTGGAAATTCGAAAAATCTGATACCCATAGCAGATGCAAAGAGATTGCAATCCTCAATATGAAGGCATGAAAAGTATAAAAACGGCTTGTAAAAGGAATATTTTTGATAAAACTATTTTGGAGTCCTATGATAAACATATCATTTATATCTGCACACAGTTGAAACAAAATAAGAATAAATAAATAAACCATCGATTCAGCACTTAATTTTTGACTCATAAAAGAAAATTGAATTTTGTTTTAAAAACTTGAAATAGGTGTTGTTACAAAAATAAAGAGACTTTTCATCTATTTGCATCAGGGTTGGCAGGTTTCTGCCAAGGCGGTAAAAACCACTGGTAGAAACCGGTTAAAACCGGCATGGCAAAAACCCCTTTCTGCCACATTTATGGCAGAAACTGGCAGAAACTCAAAAAATGACATAAATGCAATTCCTGACATACAATAGAAAATGTATAAGAAAAATAATTAAATATTAACCCAAATACAATTTATTTACAACACTATCACCATTCAAAATCAAATTTTACATTGTTTTCACACTGCAGCAGCCTGTAACAAAATACAAGTTTTGACGCTGTTTCCAAACCTAAACAATTTTTTAATTTGTTGTGCACAAAGGAAGAATTTGAGAAGATTCTTTCAAACCCATCAAAACATCGATGTTAGAAATTAAAACATCGATCTTTTTATCAATGTATAACATACATTTTTGAATATACTACACTAATTTAAGCTATACAAAAGAATACGTATCCGACGAATATATTGAAAATACTGAACCTCAAATCATGAATATAATTTAATAAGAATAATTTCGCAACAGCTTGGTATTATAGTTGGGCAAAAATTGATAATAAGACAAGCACCGGTTAATACAATCTAGTTATAGTAATAAGGAAATATTTTCAAACTGAATTAAACTAAAAGTAAATTTACATCAAACAAGAATCTAAGAAAAAATGCATCATGCACTTACCGTCAGTTGAATGATGAGAAAAAGTTGTGATAATTATTTTAAAAATACAAAATTACCTCTAACAATAATTTTTAAGAGTAAGAAATATGTGTTGTACTGTTAGTTAATAATTAAACACAAATTTAAGGTAATAGACGGAGGACTTGTTGGAGGAAATGGATAAGTAAGCCCGAATATTGGTGTTGACAGTTTGGAGAAAAAGAAGTTTCCTTACTTTGTCCCCCCAGAAGGGCATTTCTCTTTTCGCAGACTATCCCACCAGTCTGAGAAACATCTCTTTCGATGGAACAGAAGTTTCCATCACTATCAAATGCGTACAGGATTTTCCTTTAGTTTAAGGACTGGAGCCTTGAAATAGACTGCAAGTTCTGGCACCAGACTACCAGTGTCAGGTTCTTCCAATAGCTTTGATCTCTTTTTTACTCTCTAGTTAATCTTTTACTATCTTGTAGTGATCTTCCCAAAAATCATCCTCTACGCAGAAAAATTGTTCTTATAAAACGGGTGCAAAAAATGATTTTTTTTTGGCAACTCCATAAGTAAACTTACTTACCTAGCGAGAAGATTGGAGCAAAATTTTATGATAATTTTCAATTAAAATGCAAAAACATCAGCATCGAAAAAACATCAAAACCAAAACATTGATAGTCCAAAAACATTGAAAGTAAAACATCGATGTTAAAAACATGGATGTTTTAACAAAAAAATCAATGTTTCCAAAACATCGACATCCATGTTGCACCCCTAGTTTCAACAAATAAAACTCTTTACATTTATGAGTCAGTGAATCTAACCAATTATATTGTTTCTTACATACAGCAAAGTTGAAGGCTGTGTTAGTACTTATATAATTGGATTATTAGCTTTCCATAGAAATCAAAATGGGGGGGGGGGAGAGCTCTTTGTTCTTTGAGAATAGCTTTATTCAGTTATATTAAGTGTAAAATGACAAGTTTCTGAATTTTAGAATTTAATGAAATAAAAAAAATCTGTATTTATTTAAATATTTGATATATCACACTTTATATTAAAAGCAAACAAAATAATTATAAACAAACTGAAAAATTTGTTACTTACAACATTACAAGGCTAAAATTTCTAACACATAGCAATTTCAACTACGATAAATTTTACTTTGCTTTAGAAATGTCAGTCTTGTTATTTAACATATTTTTACACTAATTATTAAATAACTATTATATTAAGTTTTGCAATGACGAAATGAGTTATATATTTTATTTTACTTAATTGCCTGTCATTAAGTAATTACTAGAGCTATTAAAAACGTTTTCTAGTTTTTGCCAGTTTCTACCGATTTTTACCGGTTATAACCAGTTTCTGCCACCGGCAGGGCAAAAACCAGTTTCTGCCGGCAAAAAGCAGGGTTCGAACGCTCCGGGAAAACCGGGAAAACCTGGAATTGTCAGGGAAAATGAAACAGTTAAAAATGTCAGGGAAATGTCAGGGAATTTATCAAATTTGCCCCCCAAATTTTTTTTTCCAATTTTTTCCCAGGAACTTTGTTTCATGAGATCTAATCTCCCTTTTTATCTATTTTTCCTAAATTGTAAAAATTTTGAGGCAAAATGAAACTGGCAATTAAAAAAGTGGCGACCCAAAAGAACTTTCGCAGCCGCCATTTTTGACCCTCAATAGTTCTCAAGAAAATAATTCCTGGGGTGAATAAGAATTATGCACAAACTCAACAGGGAAGAGGACAATTTACTGCTTCGGAAGCACAAGCCTGAAAAATGGAGGTGGGGGGGGGGGATCTGGGAAAATCGTTTTTTTTTTAAATCGGAAAGTCTTTTAAGCTACGTGTGAAACGTAGTCGCCATTTTTGGTCACTCACATGATAGAAGTAGACACGATCCTTAAATGTTAAAGTTTCCAAAAACAAAGCATAATTGGAATTTTTTCTTTAACTGCAAAAATGAAAGTATCACAAAATGTGCTGAAAATTGTTTTATTATTATTATTATTTTAAATAATTTTCTTGAGAAATGAAAAATTTTGTTCTTAAAACTTAATTTTATCTTCATTTCATTGGATGCAATTTGTGCTAAAAACTTTTCAACTGAATTCTAGTTTCATGAAGTTTTATTATTTTTAAATTGTTTTCATGCTATAAATTCAAAAAATTACTTCTTAGTTTTGGGCGCAGCCGCCATATTTGGTCATTCCCAAGATGGAAGTACACAAGACTTTTTTTAAGTGCCGAAGTTCCCGAAAAAAGCATTGGATGTTAATTGCTATGAAAACTATTGAAAACAACGCAAAATGTGCCTTATTTTTCGGATAATTCATAATTATTTTCTTGAAAAATGCGAAAATTTATCTTCAGAACAATTTTTTTTAATTCTAATTGCTTTAGACCCTTATGTGCTAAAAACTGACTATTTTGACTTAACTGTAGTTTTTTAAGGATTATTAATTATTTATAACTACTTTTATGCTACGAATTCAAAAATCTACTTATTATCTTAAGTTTTTCACTTAGTCGCCATATTTGGTCGTTTGCATGATGGAAGTAGACGTAAACTTCCAAAAACAGAATTGGATGTTTATCTCTATGTAAACTATTTAAAATAACATAAAATGTGCAACAAATTATGAATTTTTAAAAATTAATTATTTTCTAGAAAAGAAAAATTTGAATGGAAGCATTCTTTAATAAGCTAAAGAGAAAAAAAAGATTATTGGCATTGGCCCATTTTCTGGTATGGCGATCGATGCAACAAGTTAATCATATTTATACTGAAAATTAGCTTTGTATTTTGCTCAATATGTTTTGTGGTACATACTAATAAGAAAATAAAAAGGAGTATTGTGAACCAAAAGATCAAAAGCAAATGCTAAAAGATTGCTGCTCCACTACAGCAAAACGACACTGCTCATGACACATGACATCGAGAAAACGCTAAAATAAGTTGGAAGCACTTTGTTTTCAACGATTAGTAAATCAATTAACACAATTTTGAAAGTGTTTAAAAAAACTTAAAATTTGGGAAAGAAAAAAAAATATTTTTTTTTTAAATCTATGGAGAAAAGTTTCAGTTCTTCCGCATTGCTACTTTAAACAATTTTAATTATTTTGAAAATATTGCTATTTAAACTTAATTTTGAATGGAGCAAGTAACCTGGAAATTTTTAAAAAACAACCTGGAAAACCTGGAAAAGTCAGGGAATTTTTTTTAACCACAAGTGTATGAACCCTGAAAAGCCAACCCTGATTTGCATCCTAATAAATCAAAGTTAGTTTCAAAAAGGAATAAAATATGATCATAATATCGGATGTAAAAAGATAGCATCTTTCAAAATTTAGGCATCTAAAGAAAAAAACTGTTTAAAAAAGAGTTTATTTAAAGTTATTTATCCTTTCTAGCATCGAAAAATCAAGCCCATATAACTTTCTCCTAAAATGACAGTTAAACATTGCACCGCCAGACACTAAGTGGCGAAAAGTTTGAGGTTGTTAACCCTATCTGAAGCGATCAAATTTTTCCCCCACCCCTACTATCCTATGCTGGTCTTAGTTCATTTCACTGTATGTTATTGTTTAATAAATCATTATTATATGTATAGATGAGTGGGGAGAAAAGTGTTTACGACGCCTTTTCTGAGAAGGTTGACGCTTTTTCAGAGAAGTTTACAACAACACCACTGCATAAAACAAATAAGCAAAATTGTAAACCAAACTAACTTTCAACTGTTTTATTTCTGTCAAAGAAACAAACAAGCATCATATTTATTTGGCGGTAATAGTTATTTATCACTTGCAGGACAGGAGCATCACAAGAGTACCGTTTTTTTTTTTTTCAAAATTAGTAAACTAGTACGAGATTTAAACTAGTACGAGAAAAAACGTTATTTCCAGACTTTTAAAAACGCAATACAAGTAATATTTACTAAACGAAAGTAAGTTCAATTGATATGAAATTCGTAACTAATATATTGTTAAATGTAAAAGGAGTAGGTGTCCGGTCTGATTTTATTTTGCATTAAAATCTTCTGGATAAAAATATCTTCCGGATTTTTTTTCTCGTAGGTTGGCAGGGGGGGCTGGAGATCAAACTTTTAATTTTTTGTTTGTTGTATTTGTTTTTCAGTTTTTAAAAATCAGTAAATTTCAATGCAAAGAAGCAAATTTGAAATTTGTCTTATAGTTAACAATTATTTTACTTTAGTTTTTTAAAACTCTTTCAGGTGATTCTGGAATGAATATTGTTATATCATCCATAAGAGGTGAGTAGAAATTTCATTTGTTGTTAACAATTTTATAATTTTTCTTTGAAACATAAATTTTTTTTTTAAAATGTTACAGAATTGTTTTTATGTAATGAGACCCTAAATCTGGAATTCTCGGGACCACAACCTTTCCAAGATTTGGAATTTTACGGACTTTAGATTATGACTCACACTAAAATTAGTGAAAACTTTCCAGTCTTACAGTGTTTCACATTTTTCCTGGTGTCGCTAAGGTTCGCTCTAATTTTCTTTTATTTTTGATTAATCTGAATGAAAGTACAGTGGCTGCCCCTTATATGGATAACGTTTGTTCTAAATAGTTTTGATTCCATAAAGCAGCTGATTCAATTAACCAGCGTCTACTGTATACTTTATTATGCTAAAACAAAAGTCGGGGATAATTTGCAGTGCCTTATAATCCACGAATGTTGCTTTTTAATGTTATGCAATGTGCGAAAATAAATAATACCAATGAAAAAAATAATAATAATATTATATATAAATAATACATAATTTTACAAAAAATAATTTTATACTTTTGTTCAGTTGGCTTTGTACTGCATACTTATAAGAAGAAAAAATAATTATAGTCAAGCACCGTTTATATGTTTTTGAAGGGACTGTATGTAACAAGCGTGTGAAGGAAAAAACGTATGATAGATATGCGTTAATGTGTATTGGTCTCTGCATAGCCCAATTTAAAAAACTTATAAATGATAAAAACATATAAACAGTGCTTTACTGTATTGTTAACAGAAAGAGGATGTTAAAAGATTACTGCACAACCTCAGTGGAACGCATAACATTGTGGCATCGAAAAACCTTTTTAAAAAAAACTGAACTGAAGGTAGTTTTTTCAACAAGTAATTTCCAAACTTACCTAATTTTGAATTTTTATATCAGAAAGATTAATGAAAAACAAAGTTTTTTTTATTGCATGTATTGTTTTTTTGTAGCATGAAGGGCTGTGGCAAATGTTAGATATAAAACAGCAATCTCTTGTGTTTACTTTTGCTATCACTTTTGTGAAAGAGAGTATATATAAGATACAATACATGACGGGATTCTATATTTTGTAGAAATTTGGCCGGAATTCCTATGCCCTCTGGATGAGATAAGTAGCGCTTGCAGTGTTCAAGAGCACCAAGAAGCCCAAGCACTATCTATTTTTACATTATAGTTTCATTTAAACCTTAAAATTTAAAAAGTGTTCTGGATGGCTTTCTCTTTCAATACATATGTAATTTTTTAATCTTAATTGCAACAAAGGATTGTCATTGGTCAAGTCAGTGAAATCTGCTTCAAATACCATTCCAGATGACTCTAAAATAAATATGCAAGCATATTTGAGGCAATGAGAAGCAAAGGGATGTAAGTATTGTGAGGCTTTGAGAAGTTGAACTCTGACTCTGACAATGTTTACCTTCGGAAAATAGGGAGGGATAATTGGCGGTAAATTGAGTTGAGAAACTTTCTTAGTATTTCTTCAAAAATATTCCAACTGAAATCCCAGCCAATAACATGTCTATTTTTCACTAAACTCTTCTGAAACAGGTAAACATAGTCAAGGTCTCAGCTCAACTAACCAGAGCTGCACTATAGACATTTTCAAGTTTTGAGCAAAACACGTTTAAAGATAAGGTTCTAGGTAGGCTTTCATTAAAGTATTTTTCTAAATAATGCTGTGTAGCAGCACCTACCAGAGCTACTGGTGCTATATCATGCCCCAAGAGAGAGGAAAGGTTTCCTACCATTTGTACAGGTTGTCTCCAAATTTTTAATTTTATCACCTACATCCCTTTCCTTCTCACTGCCTCATTTAACAAAACAAAGGGTACTGCTGACAGAATGAACATTGCAACAAGGATTCCCAGAACTTCTTGTGTTTAATAAAATTGTGTTGATGCTCTCATGCCCTTATAGAATGGTGAAACTTAACAAAAAATCACTTTCTACTAAAAATCTTGATCCACCATGTGACAGGAGAGACTGACCAGTTTGAGCATATTCCTACACACATATCATCCATCCTTGTTGCTTTTTTAGTTACTTTTAATTAAGACATAAATTGAAAGTTTTTTTTTTTTTTATTTCTAATGGCTGGCAGCAAGAAAAGGTTACAAAGAACAAAATAGCAAAAACAAACACAATACACAGAACAAGGAACAATACAGGAACAACAGAGTGAAATATTTAGCTGCCGATGCGCTCTCTTGCTTCCCAATAACGGTCACACAGGCTACGTCTGGAAAGCAGGATGCAAGTGTGCAGGTGACGAATGTCCATTTCTTCGTTTGAATTGCAAAGGGGACAATTGGGACTCTTGAAAATCTTCATTATTATAAGGGGACAATTGGGACTCTTGGAAATCTTCTACATTAATTAAAAGTAAATTAAAATACTTTTAATTGAGAAAATGCATACCAAAATTCATTTAATGTCATGCAGTAATTTCTGAGCGTTTGTCACACAAATATAGATGCACACACACAGAGATATTTTTCATCAATGGTAAGTTAATTCAGCACAAATCAAAACATGTGAATTAGGGTAGTTTGAAAAATTTGATTTTTTTATTTCGGATTTGCATTACCTCTTAAAAGTTGTAGTTTGTGTTGGGCTTAAAAGCCTTTATATGATATCTTGGAGTCCGTTTCATTAAGATTTCACGTTTCAAGCAATGTGGAATTGTATTTTGAAACTTATCTTCTTTACGTTTTTGCCACTCAATGACCTGTTTCTTGGCAGCGGGTAGCCAAACATTGATTCCTACACATTTAGACAACTTCAAAGTCATGGTATGATGTCACACCTGATCAGTGGTTGGAAGTAGCGTGCTACAAGTAGTGACGCTACTGTAATAGCTACATTTTTTAGTAGTTTGTAGTGTAGCGCACTACTTTCTTAAAAAAGTAGAGTAGCGAGTAGTTCAATACAAAAAAAAGTAGTTTGTAGCGATTTCTGGAAACTGCTTTTAAATAAATTTTCAAAAAAAAAAGTAAAGTAAAGCGGTATCTCTAGCGAATCTGACGGGTGCAAGTTTTACGCAAGTGTAACTTGCACCAATCAAATTTGTAAGACTCTGAAAAATTCGAGCTGACCTCAGACATATTATTTTGGTGCCATACGTTCCATCAATTGACGCTGTTAGTTTGTTTGGCATCGGAATTTTCACTTTTCCCAAATATTCGCCTTGAATAGAGCATGGATTAGAAAGAAAAGAAAAAGCGATAACTGCCAATTTAGTACCGCGTTTGTGTTTTCTGACAGGAGGGGGGGGGGGGGGTCAAAAAGGTATCTATACGAATTTCATGAACATACCTGTAATTTTTGACATTTAAAAACGTCCCTCAAACTGTTTTAACCCATTTCTTAACTTCATATTACCGAATATAGAAAACTAAAATCTTGCTGTATTAAATAATAATAATAATAATAAGCTGTGTTATTGAATAAAAGCACTATTAGGATGCACAAATTCAATGGAGGAGAATGGCATAAAGTGAAACAGTACTGTACATGTATGTAGCTATAATAAAATGCAACATTACAATAATACTGTACAGTGGATACAGTAATTATATTCTACACACTCTTTAGTTGTTCAAGCATATAGAAAATCTTAACATTTCATTAGTTGTCAGAAACTTTCTATTTTTCCTTCAATTTTTGAACTTCAGATAAACTTATGGGAATTAATATCATTAACTTCATATTTAGGATGAAAAAGAAGCGGAGCGTCTTGTACACTGACAAAGCAATGTTTCGACTAGTATGGGGTGGGGAACTTCCGCTTGCAGTGATTGCTAAAGGGAAAGTTTATTCACGAAACTAATATTAAGTGTGTTGCGGGTAAGAAATTCGCGTTAGTTCCGAAATTCGTTACTCGAGAAAAACTCCGCATAAATCGAATCACGTTGCCACGCGAGTTCACTGTAGTTTAAAATTATACGTTGAAGAGAAGTAAGCTTTCATTTCATATTTCGAATATTTATTAATTTTTGATTATAAAGACTAGTACCGTTTTCGATATTTTTCTATTTCTTTCTTTTTTCTTTTTTTTTTACTGATTGAGTGTGTTGATACATTAACCTAATAAAAGTCAATTATTAAATATTTTAGTTTTTGAGGCTTTTGGTAAAATTGAAAAATGCTTTTATTTCATTTTATCAGTGGCAAAAAAAGGGAGATAGTGTCCAGGCCCGGACCACTAACTTGATGCTCAAAATCAATGAAAAAATATAAGTTCCCTATAAAATTAACTCCTATAATGATAATTAAATTTTGTTTAAGAAATGTTTTCATCATCTGAAATCAATTTTATGAATATGTATGTCTGTGTAAAATTAAAATTAAATTATGACTGCATCTATTTATATTTTCAAGTAGCCAAGTTGCACTTCTTGAATTAAATATTCACTGTAGGAATGGATTAAAAATTTAAAGTTTGAATGGGGTGGTTTCCTTCAGTCAAAAGTACTACTTTAAGCCATTGAAATGGATAGAATGAGCAAAAAAAAAATAACATGGACCCAGAAAATACTTTCATTTTCCCAACAGTTTTTTCAATTATTTTTTTTAAATGTCCGATTTTTCAAACAAGGCATGGTCTTGATGACGTCACAAATGATGCATTTTGCCGCATCTTTCTACTACGTTACCACGTTATGATAATCAAGCAGTGAATTAAAATTGTGCTCTACGCTTGCTATCAACCATATCATTGCCAATTCAGATGCGAATTAAATATTTTGCACTGTGAATGGCAACAGTGAATGGCATTTCATCATTTGTGATGTCATCGGCAGAAGCCGTAAAAAATGAAAGGCTGCGATTTAAGTAATTTTTTTAAATTGTTAACCGTAAACAAATTTATAAAAAAAAGGTCAGAGCCTATGTTTAAAAGCAGCTCTTTCAGAAAAAAAAAAATACTTTTAAAATTTTGGAAACGACCCCATTCTTTCAACTTTTAATCCTTTCCTAAAGCGAATACAGTAAAACCTGTGAAGTTGACCACCTTTGTAAGTTGACCACCTGTTCAAGTACACCGCTCTTTTTCAGCACGGAATTAGCCCTTATCATATAAATCAACCTCTCTAAGTTGACCACTAAAGTAGCGCACCGCGAGTGGCCAACTTACACAGGTTTCACTGTATTCGTAAAAAATGCTTCGAATAACAAATTAGCTAATTTTAGGAAGGAAGGAATAAATAATTCTTAGTAAATTCCACGTTCAAATGAGCCAATTTATTAGTCTAAACCACTTTTTGAATTCTTTTTGTTCAATCCTCAAACTGTGTGTATGTGTATGTTTTTATTTATTTATTTTTTTAAAAGTAGCGAAGTAGCGACTACATTTCAAAAGTAGTTTGTAGTTGCTACATTTTGAAAAAAGTAGTTGTAGTTAACTACATTTTTCTTAAAGTAGTTGTAGTTCGCTACAAAAAAATGTAGTTTTTCCAACCACTGCACCTGATGGTTGAGATGTTTTTGGCTACGCTTTTCCGAAAAAACAAATAGCAAGTTCCATGAATTGTTGATCAGGAATTGTTGAGATGTTTGCCTCCAATGCAAATGGTGTGAGTCATAATATGACGTGTGATAGTTTAAAAATGTATAAATAGCTTTTTCAAAAATTCTTCGTAGCTTTTGCTATGTATTACTAAACTATGTACTACTTAATGTAACTGACAACCCACTGGATCCTGAGTTAAACACTAATTTAACTAAACTTTTAAAGCTAAACTTACTCAGTTACGTTAGGAAGTAGCTTATAGGGGGCCCTGACTTCAAAAGGTTATTAAAAAATAAGAGATCAAATATAATTAATTAGGTATTAAAATAATTTTTAGTATAGTAATTATAAACAGTGCTTATTTTATAATTGGGTGCTTAGTTTAGTTGATTTTTGTACTGGAATTGTAAAATAAATTTGATTTATGGGTTTGGGTAGGAAATCGTATGTAAGTCAATTATTTTTCACTTTTTAGTTTGTCTTAGTTTTTTGAAGTTGTTTGTTTTTTATTCAAAAATAATTTTTCTTAAATTTACTAATTTTGAAATATATTAATATTATACCATTTTTAACACCCATTTGAACTGAAAGGATAATTAAAAATCAAGCCATGGTTTAATTAAGAGAGCTTAATATTCAATTCACACTAATCATTAAAATAGCTCATTGTCTGCACAATTAACAAAATTACTACTTTGATATTAAGTTGGCCTCAATTTCCAAACACTAAAAGTTTTTCTTTCTTTTTTTTTTTTAATTTCCGTGAACAAGGCATTTTTTAATTTTTTTTTATTTTTTAGTAAAATAATTGGAAGTTAGCTGGGCCATTAGTTATGGTTACTTCTAGTAAGTAACACTTTTGTGTAAGAATTAAAAGAAAAGAAAAAGTATACAAAGTTTCGAAATTGAAAAAGATTTTTGTTCAAAAGTTACATTCTGGAGAATGACCCATATGGGTGTTTATGTGTGAGATATATTGTTGCTCCAACTTGATACAAAAATTGAGATCTTTAGTGCTGTAATCTGCTGTATTTTCACAATTCTACTTCTCCAATCTGCTCCAAACTCATCATTTTGCTGCTCCAAATTCACCATTTTCCTGCTTGAAAGATTGCTCTGAAAGTGAGTTTCAGTTAACACATCCCTGAAAGTGTTGAATTCATGTTTCTCTTTGCAATATAACTTGTGTTTAATTCGGTTTTATGTATTTTATTCTTTTCACTTCCTTGACTGTGAAAACCCTGCAAAAAGCTTGGAAAGTGATTTTTATTTTAAAGATAGTTATATCATAAAATATTTTATTTTTTGTTTTTCTCTTTCATTGCAGGAATTTCCAATGAAGATGCATTTCAGGATAACTGTGAACCACAAACTGCTCCAAATTCTGATCAAAATGAAAGTTTTTGCAATTATCAAACTGTTGGTAATTCATGGTCATCTTACCCTTGGCATATTGTGTCTAATTCCATATCATATAGTCCTTGGGTGTCTCTTCATCGTCTTGATGATTCCGTAACATTGCAATATCAGCAGAAAATGAATTATCAAGCCAATCCATCGATAAAATTTTCAACTTCTCAGCCAGTCATTGCTAATTTGCAGTCTTGCAGTGGAGCAAGAGGCAATGTTCGCAAGTCAGTGGGTACGCTAGAACAATCCCATGAGGAACTAAGTGATCAACCAGCATGTAGTTCAGGACTACAGAGCAATGTGCAAAGTCATCCAGAATCATTTACACTGCCAACTTCATGTGGAAGAAGGCAAACACTCACTAATTCTGAGCGCATCAATGACATTTCAGGATTTTCATCCAATGTGAATGAAAATTCTGCTGACGAACCATTTAGTGCGAGGAGTGCCAATGACTTCTTCGGAAATGAGGTGGAAAGTATAAAAGAATTATGTAAGTGTGTTTTATGTTGTGATTTTAGAATGTAATTTTATGTTTTAATGGAATTAGTTTATTTCCTGAAGTACATTAGTATTGCCTATAAATGTTAAAATAATTTGTTTTTGAAATTTGAATGGATATTTTTAAAAAATGCTAATTGAATTTAGTTCAAATAATAAATAAATAAATAAGTCTTCATTGCAAATAGGGTATTTATTTGTTTATTTATTTATTTATTTATTTATTTTTTTAAATCAGTATTCACATTCAATAACTAATAGCTTAGAAGGAAAGGAATATGAATAAGCGATAACTGCCAATATAATAGCTCTCTCCTGCTTTCTGGCATCAAAATGACTTCATTAAGTCGGCTGAGGATGTCTCCTTGATTCCTTTTTTTTTTTTAATCTTTTACATTTTTTTTAATGAAAAAAGAAATACCAATGGTTTAACCCAGCCTAGTAGCAGTAAAAATGAACTTTTTATATGGCTTTTAACTATGTTCTTCTATTATTTAGGAATAACAGGTAATTTATCTTTCCCCTCCCTCCTTTTTTAGCCTACTTTCCCAGTAATAGTCAGAAAAAGAAGAAAAAAGCATGAAAGAAGGCTTAATGCATCTTAAAAATTTCATGAAAAACAAAAAAAAGTCAAAAATAAGTAAAATAATTAAATAATATTGAAAAATTAAAAATTGGGAAGTAGGGTATTGAGATGGGAAAAAATGTCTGTCGGTCTGTCTGTCTGTCCCCCCCCCCCTCCCCCCAATAACTTTTGAATAAATAGTCCGATTTGGAGAAACTTATTTTTGTTCGAAAGATCTCGGCGAGGACACCTCATTCCCATATTTCACTTTTTCAGTTCCGAAAAACTTAACATTAGCGCCTACGGGGAAATTCAAGGCAATTCCGAACTGTGAGGCGAATTTGCTTCAAACAAACTTTGTAGGAAAAAGCTTTTGATAAAAAAAGTGTATATAAAAGATCTTTTTGATTTGAACAATTTTCCATTCAATTTTGAACAGTTCAAATCCCTTAACATTAGTGCCTACAGGGAAACTGAAGTCAATGTAGATTCTGTACTTGAAGGCAGATTTTTTCCAAACAAATTTTGTTGGAAATAGCTCTTGACGCCAAACTCCAGACTCCATCTCCGAGAATTTAGGGGCGCCTGACTCCGAATCCGACTCCTATGCCCGACAATTAATCGGACTCCGACTCCCCGACTTCTACTCTGATTTCTTAGCTTTGGCAAAAATTTATACAGGGAGGACAAATGACTGACTCCGATTCTTGGATATTCGTCTCCGACTCCTTTATCTCAAAATGAGATTGACTCCGACTCCAACTCCGTAGCTATGGTTTTAACTGTGGAATACTTATTATTAATATGACTTGTTTTTATTTTCACGCTAAAGTTTTAATTTAGGTATTCAGTTTTTGGCGAATAAACTCGAAGTCATTTATGTTTCTACATAAAGATATGCGCAGACGATTTTTTTTACAATGAAAAGTATTTCTTAAAGTTAACATTTTATTGTTTTTATTGATTTTGGTAAGTGCATTAATTAATTCATTTAAAAATTTATTTTTGTCAACAAGGGAAAAATAGTTTTTTTTTTTGATATGATGTATTTATTTTAATGAGCTTATTAATTTTAATTCTTATTCTTCCGTTTTGAAAGCTGTTAAAAAAAATTTTGATGGGAAAAAAGTGTATTAGCTGATTTGTTTAAAAGGTGCTGCTACTTTATTCGTTCCTTTTTTTTACGCAACTAATATTTTAGATGAGTGAGGAATATTTTATTCCTAGAAATTAGCTTAAAATATTTAAAAAATATGTTTGAAACAATTTGCGATTTTAGCTATTTTTGAGAATACTGATCAGGTACTAGAAAGTAGTATGGGTATACAGGAAAGTAGGCTCGTTTAGTTCTAGACAGAACTTCTTGTTTCATAATGAATCTGAAATTCAAAATCAATAAAATACATTCATTGTTTCTGTCAGAGGAACATGTATCTGAAACTCTCAATGTTTATTACTTCCCACCAGGGAACCACAAAAAAATTAAACAATAGCACCAGAAGAACATTGTAAAACATGTTTCTGCCACTCATAAATTATTTGCTCGCGTCCCCTGTTATCGAAATATGAGATATTCGAGTCTGCCGAAATTTTAAGAATTGTCACCAAGTTAAGCCAGTTTCACTAAGTAATGAAAGACATGTTTTCTCGCAATTTATCGATGGATGCCGACTGTGAAATTGCTTGATAAGTTTTCACCAAGTCTTTGAATTTGGCTCTTTTCTTAAAATTTCGGCAGACTTTAAGGTCCATAACGTATTTGATAACTTGCGGACAAGGTCAAATAATTGTGTCTTAATATGCTCTTTTGATTACTACATGTTTCAATTTTTTTCATTATTCCTGTTATTCTCTAATTAGAGGAAATAAAATAACTTTAAATTTTGAACCAAATCACAAATATTTGATAAATTTCTAGCATTTTTTGAATTATGGCTCTAAAAACATGTATAACTAATTTTTGATTTATTCCCTTCTGCATCAGCTTATTTATTGTTCTAAACTTTTTTTTTTTTTTGATTCTGTCAAATTTATGCCCAAAAAGTAATTTTTTACACTATTTGCGCCTGGGGAATCATAGAAAGTTATGAATTTTGACCCTCATCAAAATGGGTCATCGAAAGTTAGATTTTCAGCAAACAATGCTCAAAAAACATGGAAACTCGGAATTAATGATGAAATTTAAGTGCTAAATCATACATAAGTATCAAATTTTACCCAACAAATGTAAAATATGAGCATTTTAGCTGCTTTTTTTAATGTCCATTATGTGATTCTAACTCATGGACATTAATGAATTTGGGTTTACCATTATTTTTAGCTTTTCTCGTTTGTTTATTTTGTTATTAAAGACTTACGCACTTGTCTTTTTGCCACGTTCACCTCAAAATTTTAATGCATTTGCAAGTATCAATTTAAGCTTATATCCCTCTTAAAAATCCTCATTTATGTGCAGGAGTGAATTTATATAATGCTAAAAAAAAGGTTAAGACATTTAAGATGACAATAGAATATGCCAGTTATATGGTGCATATTATTTTATACCATTCTTTTGAAAAATATCTTTCCTAAAAATACTGCATCCCCTAAGTCATGGAAATTAATAGCAGAAGTCATGGAAAGTCATGGATTTAAAAACTTGAAATGTAGCAAATACTCTCTAAATAGCTGCCACATTTCAAAAGCAAAAAAAATGGAAACAGCAGTTTTATTTTACATCATTCCCCACTCTGATTCTTTTCTTTTACTATCTGTCAAAAATTAAGATAGGTTTCTTATAATTTTGTCCACCACTGTAAAGCAGATGTGTATGTATGTGTATAAAACCAGAGCTGCCAACTTTTGAAAATCCAAAATGGTAGCAGCATTCTGCAGGGGGGGGGGGGGGTTGCTTCAGTATCAAACAATGATGAATTGTCAACAGTATAAAGAACAAAATAATGATACTTAATAAATTTCAAATGTAGTATAATAAATATTAATATGGAATAAAAGATTTTATACAGTATATTTTAAGATGATAAATTCTTGATTATAATTAGCTGTACCTTTCACCCACTCGGCATGTCTTTTTGAAGTAACACGCTTACGGCAATCATCTCGACCACCGTGTTCAACTGAAAAATCGATATTGCAAATAGCACATCTTGCATAACCTGTCTTTAAAGATGAAATAAGAAATGGCCAAGTGCTTTTATGTTCATCATAATGCTTTTGGTAGTTTTCCCGCTTTTTTGCTGAAGAACCCATAAACTGCATAAAAACTAAACCGGCAGCACAAGTATAGAAATTTGATTTTCATGCAGTTTATGACTTTTAAATTTTCTTTTTGCGTTCTTTGGATTATAAATTAAAAAAACAGAAAATCGTATTTTCTGGACCCACTTTCATAGCTTTGTAGTTTAAAGCTGTAATTCGTAGAAACTACAATTTTTTCGTAGCAGTTGGCAGCTTTGTATATGATATTTAAGAGAAGACAAAGTTGAATAATTCACAGCTGACTAGTTATCTTAACTGTCAGTAAGGATGGAAGCCATTTTTTTTGGTTTTTATGTGACTTTATGTTATAATAACAATAACACATTATGTAATAGATTTTTTATAGCTTATATGTTTGTTGTGTTCTAAATCTTGAATTTATATTGTAAAATATTTTTTAGTGGGCTTAAAAGGAAATATTGAGACGACGGATCCAGAAATATGTAAAATGCTTTTAGAAGTAAGTAAAATTGTATGAAAGTTTTCATTTTATGATATTTTATAAACATTGTTCTTAAAAAACATAACTGTCTAGGATAATTTTAAGTTCTTTTTGTGTAAGATTCATGGATGCTCTTTTTGTGTAGATATTATTCATACTGATTTTCAAAAAGCTTTCAATGAGGTACTGCATGTTGCTCTAGTCACCCAACCAACTAGCCCATATAGGAGTAAGATGTAAAGTTTTAAATTAGGTTAGAAATTCATAAAATGCACCACCAGCTCAATCATTCCATCCAAGGACTGCAGTTTCATGCTTTTTAGCAGTCATCAGACCGGAATAGGAAGTAACTCAGCTGGAGGCGAAAAACCTCTTAAGGGAGCCAAGAGAGCCAAACAAACTGGTGGGTAATGTAGAATTAGCACACCAGATGAGTGACCACATTAGTAGAACGGTTCAACTCAAAGATTGGTGGCAAAGCATGGTATTTTGCAGTAAGTTACCCCGCCCTAGGATGTTTTATCCCCCTATTAACATTTGTTTTTCATTTGAAAGTTTTAAGTTACGCACATAATCTAGGATTTTTTTCCTCTAAATAATGAAAATATTTGAAATTGAGTTACTTTGTGTACATAAGTATTTTTTTTAATTACTTTTAATAGTTAAAATGCTGCATTCATTCATTAAAACATGAATTCTTTATAAGAGAATAGCTCTATATGAATGGATGGGAAAAGGTTTCAATTTGTCTTATGTAAATATGTCTTAATATTTATGATTACTTGCTATTCTTGTAGCAATTATCCTACCGCTTAGTTTTTTAGCGGTTTAGTCTTAGTTTAAATTTAGTCCAAAATTATTTCAAAACTAGATTTTACCTGCGGCTTCGCTGAGGTTGATGTAGTTTTATTCAATCGATATATATATATATATATATATATATATATATATATATATATATATATATATATATATATATATATATGTATATATATATATATATATGTATACAGTAAAACCTGTAAAGTTGACTACCTGTCTAAGTTGACCACTTTTGTCAGGAACGGAATTAGTCCTATCTTATATAAATGAAGGAAAATCTCTGTAACTTGACCACCTGTCTATTTTGACCACTAATATACACCAGCTTTGGTTTGGAGTATTGTAAAAAACCGCTTTGTAAGTTGACTTTTTGGCAAAAGCATTAGATGGTACTAAAAGTTAAATCAGTTATGCATCAAATGAACATCCAAGATAAAAAACCAATGAATATTTATCGGCAATGTATGGGCCACGTGCACTGTCACGTCCAGCCATTGTGAAGTGGTGCCCACAGTTTGAAGATGGTCACACAGACGTAACCAATGCAGAAAGGCAAGGAAGGCCAACAGCGGTGAGCACGTCTGACTTGGTGCAGTGGGTGGAAGACATAATTCTCAGCAATTGCAGAGTGAGCATAGCACACATTGCACAGGAGTTGGGAATATCTGTTGACAGTGCTCATTGCATTGCCGTCCCCAACTGAATTATCGCAAATTGTGTTCACGATGGGTTCCTTACTCTGGTCCCGATCTGGCGCCCTGCGACTTTTATGTGTTCGGCAAACTCAAAGAACATTTGGGTGGAAGAGAATTTACCAGCAGTCACCAGGTTAAGACAGCTGTTCTAAGCTGACTCAAGAACCAGGGAGCGGATTTCTGTCGTCAGGGCATTGAACGATTAGTGCTACGGTTCGATGAATGTCTGCAACGACTTCCCAGTCGTTTTGATTTTGTAGTAAAATAGAGTGATGTGTCTGTATCATATTGTATTGCAGCATACTTCTCAATAAAGTGTTTTTTGACCTAATGTTTTGTGACATGTAACTTACTTTTTGAACGTCCCTTATATGTTGGATGGATAACTATTTTTAATGACCTTGGTTATATTGCGCTTTTTCTTTGTCCCCAAAAAAGTGAAATATAATGAAGGGTTACTATATTCGGAACTTATACATTCCTCTCTCAGTTTATTTTAAAATATTTTTGGTTTTTCAACCATAAATGGAATTTCCACTTCTGATGAGTACTATTATTTATTAATTAATTTCCTGTTCTCCCTGTAATTCTTAGTGATCAGATATTTTATTTCAATCTTCAAATCTTTTATAAGCTATATATATATATATATATATGTATATATATATATATATATATATATATATATATATATATATATATATATATATATATATATATATGCATATAATTTTTTTTTCAACAAAATTTACTTTAAGCAGAATGAGTCACTATTATAAGCTATTCCAATCTCAGGATAATCTGGAAAGTAGGAAAAATTGCTACTTCCGGGTTGTGGAGACTTGGAACAGCTCATCAGACGAGGCTGTAATGAGCAAAGGAGTATAACGCTTTAAGAGGGCAATTGATCTTCATTGCGGACTAAGAAATGGATTAGGATATGCCCAGAACCTGTGGCTGGTCATCGCACTTGTATTAAGTGTTTTTGTTTTCTCTTCTGTGAATAAGCAAGCATTGTTTTTTGTCTCGTAAATATGTAGCATTCAATTTTTTAAAGAAAACTTTAAAAAAAGGCCTTTTAAAACTTTCAAAAGCATTGACATTAGTATTCTTTAATAATTTTTATTTTTACTAGGTAATTATTGTCTCTGCATTAATAATGAAATATGTTTCAGTGCCTAAATTTGCATAGTGTCTCAAGTTTTATTTACTGTAGTTTCACTTATTTCTCCAAGGGTGGACGTTACATTAAACAGTCAAGCGATCAAATTCTACAGTATTTTACAAGCTATGCTAATGGCCATAAAATTATTTGTTCATTCTTGAAGAAGATAAAAAGCATTGATTCTGACATAAGGGATTTAGAAAGGGAAAAAGAAGAACTAAGGGAAAAAGCAAGTGAATGGTTTAATCCTACATATGGTATGTATTGATCTTGTTAACGCTCCTGACTGAGGAGTTTTGTAGGTTACTGTTTTTTGTACATTTTGTTTTATCTTGTAATTTCAGCACAAATCATTAGAGGAACAAGGAAGATGGCAGAAGACAAAACAGCAGAAAAATTTAACAGAGAGAAAAAACGTTTGGATACAGAAATAAAAAATTTGCAAAATGTGCTACTGTTTCACAATAAAGAGCATTCAAATTATATTAGAACTTTAAATAAAAATCTCAGAAGCACGAAGACTAACACTGATGGGCTTACGAAAGAAAATTGTAAAAAATATGAAGAAAAAGCAATCTTAGAACGAATAAAACTAGAACAAGAATATAATGATAAAATTTTAGAAATTAAATCTCAAGTGTGGGTAAGTGTATACATTTTTTGAACATCAATTTCATGCCAATTTATGAAATGTTTTTTTCTCTTCTCTTTTTAATAGGGCTGCCTTAGGTGCCTTAGTGTTTATTACAAATATTTATTATTGAAATTTTTATTCCTTTAAATATTAGTAGTATTTTAAATGTATTTTATTTTCAGTGATTATTTTGTTAATCTTTTGGGAAAAACCACAAAAGTGCACTACAAAATATTGACAAGTCAATGAAATGAATTACTTAACAGTTGGTTATTTCATCATGTAAACTCATTATCCCCCCCCCCTCCCTCTATCTAAACACTCTAATGTGAGTGCCCCGATATTCTGAACACATTTTGATGGTCCTGGCGAAACTAAATAGACTTAACATAGGTTGACCTCTCTGTCTACACCCTATAGCACACCAGTATTATGAACACTATTCTTAACCCCATTAAGTTACTACCTCTCCATATAATGAACATGTTAACAATCGGTATTCTAAGAATTCCTATGAATCAAATTGGAAAGTCTGAAATATATTCACGATTCTATCAATATGATTGAATGGCATTAAAAATTGGAGAGAGGAAGAAGAAAAAGTATTTTCCCAGGTATTACTGCATCACATGCAGAACCTGAAAATTCTGCCACTGAACTATATTTCTAGAATCCAACCATAATATCAAGTTGTATTCAAGACCTTTAAAGTCTATTACCTTCAAGCAAAATGCGGCTGAAAATCACAAGGAAACATTTTCACATGAATGACAACACGTACCTTGCCTGAGAACACACAATACAAAAATAGATTAAAAACACTTTTTTTTTTAAGTATTGTACAGAAAGCTGTGTTATAATATTTCATTATTGAATGTTACGTTACACATTTTAAATTAAAAAGGAAATGAATAAATTCAAGAGTTTAGGTCCTACCAGGGGTGTTTGTGACCCGAACATTTTCGGTTGCCGTTTCCGAAATTTTGGGCTGACAACACATTATAAAACTGAAAAATTAGTTTGAAAAAAACATTTAAGAGGTTTTTTTTTTAAATACTTTAATGAAATGGGAGAGGGGGGCGGTCAAGCTTTGTCAGAGTTTCAAAAAATTTCAGTCCTTAGAAAATTTTACCCGATTCTACTGTCGCCCCTGGGTTCTAGAGTTGAATTAGACATTACACTAGCCACCAATCCAAAATTCAGCATCTCTGTCTCAGTGACTTGTATAGCTCACACGAGCAAAGTACTGAACTGAACATAGTCTACTAACACAATAGAATACATATACAGTCAGATCCCCACTTACGAGAGCGATGCGTTCCAAGACTCCTCGCGTAAGTCAAAATTTCGCTTTGTGGAAAAGTGTTGTGTATATGATTTTTGTATTAACATACCCAGTCATTTTAGACATTTAAAAACCTTTTAAACTGTTTTTGACCATATTTTAACTATGTATTACCGTTTCTTACATAAAGAGCTGAATTTTTACAGTATTTTTTAAAAAGTTGCATTATTCAGCATAAAATACTGTTAAGATGCACAAAATCAATGAACATTGGGAGAGAGAGACATAAAAATAAAACAGTACTGTGCATACAGTATGTAGTAATTATAAAGCACTGCACTGTAAGAGTACTCTACAGTAGATACAATAAGTTACATTTATAGCTTAAAAATTGAAGATGACAATTTATCCTGCGAAATCTGATCATCACTCTAATATATGTTTTAATACAGTAGCTTTGCATTTACTTTTCTAACATATACAGCTATGGTATCATCCCTCTGGGACCCCCCTGGACTTATACGGATTGCCTTCTCTTGACTTTTGATTATACGTATGAAAGATTCACTCATATTTAATTGTCCTGCTACCTTCCACCTACTTTCTAGTTGTTCAAGCTTATCAAGAATCTTTACCTTTTCTTAAAATATCACAAAATTTTGCTTCTTGCTTCCGTCTTAAAACTTTAGATCAAACAGCGTGCCTAGGTGCCACAATATTTCATCACCTTTCATAATTAGAACAAATAAATGAAAAATAAGGAGTGGTGATACATATGCACTAACAATGCTATGTTTATAGTGTGGTGTGTGGGAACTTGCGCAGTCAGTGATACTGAAAGGATGAAAGTACATTCACAAATTAATGTTTAGTAGTCAATAACAATGCCGAAACTTAGCATCACGATTCCTTTCCAAATATTTTCGTGTTGAGAGCGAAAAATTCACTTTAGCTCTAAAATTCGTTGATCCTGAAAAACTCGGGTCATAGCTATTTCACGTAAGTCGGATCGCTTTCTAGCAGGAGTCGACTGTATATGCATTCTTCAGTCTTCCTCTATAATGAACACTCCCATAATCTGGACACTTTTGTTCGGTCCCATGAGTGTTCAGAATAGAGAAAGTTCACTGTATACAATTTTAAAGTTTCACGAATGAACTTACTGTAAGAATTAGGGGTGTATGATTTTTGCTATTTTTCAATGCAATTTGAAAGTTTAAATCGCGAGTGTCTCAAAGTGGAGTTTTAGACTTAACGATGTTTATTAACAATGTCCTGTTATATATTCATATATGGCAGGATACATGTTAAATATTACACTGATATTTCAATGTAATATTTAACACTAGTTTATTACAAAACAGAGTAGTGGTGATTGTTAGGGTTTAAATAAATAAATCTATAAATAAGTAATAGAGTAAACATTTTATGTGACTATAGACAAAATGTTTATTTTAAACTTCTAAAATGTAAATTTTAGAAAGGCACCTAATGTTAAAAAAAAAATCATCTTTGTCATTAACTATAAACATCTCCCCAAACCCAATTAAGAAACCTTATTACTCTATTGAATATCCATAACTATCATTTCCTTTGATTGACAGTTTTACCTTTTTCCAGGTCATCAGTAAACTTCTAGAAAACATGCAAATAAATCCTATCTCAATTTTAAATTAGTTTATTAGTCTCTTTTTTTGGAGGGAGGGGGGGGAGGTCATGATGTCAGAAAAATTTTCCTAGTAACAAAAAAAAAAAGTTCAACCAATAGCATTTGGATAAAAAATGTTACAAATACAGCAGTTTATTTTGTTAAACAGTGAATTTGAAAAATGTTACTCAAAACAACTTTTGATTTCGTTTTTATTTATCTTGATGATTTATTTTTAGAGAGGAAGTTGAACACCACAATTGTACTCCTCTTTCTCAGCCACAAACCCAAGTTTTTGGTTGAGCTGGTTGTCACAGCTGTCCTGAGAGGCAATTCGCTTAAATAAAACATGCAAATCACTAGTGCATGCTGTTTAAAAGCATTTTCAAACAATACAATTGATCCATTAGAGACTCTAGTATTTGTTTTTGAACCCTGTATCATCATATCCAACAGCTTTATTAATTGTCATATCAATCAATCTAATAATATTATTTCTGTAATGTATTTTCGGTTACCCCCACACAATTACTTCCTTATTTCTTTATCAAATTCCATGGTTTACCCATCATTTTAAAGCTTATCGTGTCGGCTATTGACGAAAAGTGGAACCATGGTAATTTAGTATGAATAATATTTCTCAATGGAGCTTGCTCGTTGTGTTTTTCATACTTCATAAAACTATGAAAGTAAGGCAGTTCATTTTCTTTTAAACCGGCGAAAAATAACATTTCGCTTTGTGCCTGTTTTTCGAAAAATTACCATTAAGAAATCGAATTATATTTCAATAAGGCCCCTATAGTGGAGGAGCCAATACATCCACCATTTTGGAGCAAACTTGATCCAATGCTTCGCAGCAATAGCATTGCTGCTGATGTTTACATTTCTTTAGCATGTGTTAAGGCTGTTCCAGTAGAAAACCATGCTAAACTTGACTCTTTGGAAACAGCGACAAAAAAAATCTAATCTCCGGATTGCAATGAAACTGTTTACTACATCAGATGAATGTGTAGAGAAATACGTGCATGAAGTAAATTGGTGCTGAGTTACCTACATTTATCACAAAATGATATTAAAAAGTACTTTTTGTCAAATATGAAATATTTCTCTTACACTCCATTCATGAGAAATCAGCTAAACACAGAGATTTGAGATTTTTTTTCCTGAACCATGGAAACAGTGTAGACGCATTGCATTGAAATATTTTGTAAATATCATTAAAAAAATTTTTAATGCTCACCTGTTCTGAAACTTACTTGATTTCTGTCAACTAATCTTATAGTTGCTTAAAGTGCTAATAGATGGCGTCAAAAACTCGAATAAGTTAGGATACGTGAAATTAATGTCTATTTTATTAATCGCTCGGCTTTTTTCTCACTTTTATGCTAATAAATGATTCTATATGGACTATAAACTTTCTGTAACAAGTTTCATTCCTTCGTATTCATCATATAGCAGTCTAGAATTTTTTTTTCTCTGAAACCAATTGTTTGTGATCACGTGGGGATCCCTCTGGACAGATATCGCTATCAGTTTTGTAGGAGGAACTAGATTTTTGCGAAAAATTGGGGCTTTCCGTGTGTGTGCCTGAAGTGATGGCCAGTGCTTGTACTCGAGATGGCAGTGAGTGTTGTCAAGGAAAGAGAAAGGGGGGGGGGAGAGATCAGAGGGCGTCCCTGTGTGTATTATTCGTATTGTTAGAAATGAGCGGGTGAACAAAGAGTGGAGAGTTGGCCAACAAGTGCTCGCCAAGGAGAGAATCTTTCTTAATCCAGAATGAATATCTTTCTAAATTGATGCAACAAAGATCATTAAAATTTCGTGATATTTTATTTCAACAACGATTTTAACTATTTTTCATGAAGTAATTAATATTTCCTAATGTTAACGAAGGACAAAGATCATCTGAAAATAGTTCTTATTTAATAAAAAACCTTGCTCAATCCATTTGCACAGGTGTGACATTTTTGTGCATATATTTGCCCTTGATAACAAAGAGCAAATGTATTGTGTATGATAATATGATATGAACTTTCTAAAAAAAAAAAAATTTGAACTTGAAAAATAAAGATTTTTACATATTGTTTGTGTACGTCTAATATGCTCAAATCATTACCTTTTAAACACAAAAACTTTTTTTAGAAAGTAAGTACTTTGTATATTATATACGTTTAATGGTTTTTTTATTTGAATGTATCGAAATTTTAAGACAAAGCTTTAAATTCTGGGTATGAATTACAAATACAAACATAAAAATGTCAAATTTGTGAAAAATGGATTAGGTAAATCTGCATCTCAATTTTATACTTTAAAGTTTTAGACTTGGAAAAGTAACAGATTAAGTAAACAGATTCATAAGTGTTTATTTAAATTGCACAATAATATACACATGTTGATTGTCATTTAGTGACAACTTATTCTGTGCTCTTTCAAAAAGTGTGCAATTAAATTCAAAGTTTTATTTTCAATTTCTTTTTTTAATTTCAGAAATGTTTACTGTATGAAATAAAACAATATGGAATTTTCAGATGTGAAAAATATTATATTTAATTGAATGCAGAAAATCTTTACCTTTTGTCTCCAAATATATTAGGAAGAAATAAAAGTAAGATAAACCATGTGATTTGGCAGCTGTGTTTTGAAGTGAAAGGGTTTGGTAATTAAAAATCTATGCTGATGTAGAAGTTAAAAAATTGGAATTGCATACAATTTTAAATTGTCAAAAAAAAAAAAATGTTGTTCTCTTATTAGTAAATACATGTTAAGTGCTTCAAAGTGAAAAAATTTTACAATCAGGTTGATGTACAGAACTTTTTTTTTTATTTTCTAATTTTGGACAACATTTCTCTGTTAAGTGCTACAAGCTTGTCTAGGCATCATAAAATAACAATCGGGCAACTTGTCACTCTGTGCTGTTGTGTATGTAAAAAGATATGTGTAATGTGTATAAATATGCAAAACATGAAATCATGCATAAAAGCACTACAGGTTTAAAAAACCTGGAGTTTTTTAAAAATGCCCAGCCCACCTGGACTTTTTTAATTTTTGATGTTAAAACCTGGGATTATTCAAGTGTAATTTTAATCTCAATCTCTATTTAATCATTGTGTCAGACTGCTGCTCTTATAATTTTACTTTTGATTGAGCAAAATATAATTTTAAATCATGCAAGTATTTTTATTTACATATACTGTAACAATGTCAAAATTAAAGTAAAAAAATATATGAATTTGAAAACCGTTTAATTATTATATGAAATGTTATCAAAAATTTTTTTCTTAAACAGGACCAAATAGGAAAGAAATATTTATCTCTCCTCAGACACAAGTTGTGTGAGTAGCATTGTGAAAAAAAGGCTATTTATGATCCTAAAATACAATATGTAGTACAGTAGAACCTCTCTTATCCGAACCTCTATTAACCGAAACTCTCCGTTAACCGAAGTCGGTTTCAATTCTCTTTTTTTTTCCCTATTATGATCTAAAATTTTCTCTAAACGAACATCCATTTTTAAATTTTTCTCCCCACATTTCTTTTGCATGTCAGCCGTTTTTTCCAAACTACGAGTGCAGATAAATAGTTTGGAATTCCTTCTCACTAGCTCAATTCTTGGTATGAGTATACTCTCCCCTACTTTCAAGCGTTCCTGTTCTAAACAAAAACACATGTCATTTCGAAATTTGGAAGGTCATACTGCCGAGGCCCAGAACAATCAAATGTTTTTGCACCGTCTGATTGTAAGCAAGTGCAAAGAATCACCTCTTTTGTAATCTCAAGAGCAGAGAAGTTTTCTTCGCAGCAGAATTTGAAAAGGAGGAGGTCACTCTGTGTCACTTATCCTTTGTGAACCTATTCCAGGAAAAGGGAAAAGAAGGAAAACCCGTTTGCTGTTCTCTGTCGCGTTGGGCTGGGCAGCTGGCCAGAATTCGAAATTTCCCGGAAATTTCGTGCTAATCTGTGGGTTATCTTTTTCTGCTCCTACATTTTCGATCAGAATTTTCTTGAGTGCTATCAGTGAAGTTGGTAGTTTTGACCTGCCGGGGGATCTGATAGAACTAACGCATTGTTTTTCTTATTTTTGAAACTCATGTTTTCTTCTTTATGATGGCTTCCATTAAGAGAAAAAGAATCGTATTAACCATACAGGAAAAATATGATATTGTAACGAGACTAGAATTTGGTGAAGCTGTTACAAAACTTGCGAAAGAGTTTCACGTTGGTGTGTCAACCGTGAGCGAAATGAAAAGAAACTCGGAAAAAATTAAAAAGTGTTTTGCTGAGTTTGATATCACGAAAGGTGCCAAATTCCGAAAAACGATGAAATTAGCCGATCATACAGATTTAGATGCGACTTTGTACAAATGGTTTGTGCAGAAAAGATGTGAAGGAATACCCCTATCTGGACCAATGATTCAAGAAAAAGCTTTGATTCTCAACTGGAAGCTTGGTGGTTCTGATGACTTCAAAGCCAGTAGTGGCTGGTTAGAGAAATTCAAAATTCGCCATGGTATAAGGCAACTCAATATCGAGGGGGAAAAATTGTCTGGAAATGTCGCAGCAGTTGATTCATTTGTTGCAAAGATTGAAGATTTGATAAGAGATGAGAATTTATCCCCAGATCAAATTTACAACTGCGATGAAACCGGACTGTATTGGAAGGCCCTTCCTGAAAAAACTTTAGCTGCGATAAATGAAACTTCTGCTCCCGGAAGGAAACGAATTAAAGATAGGGTCACTGTTTTAGCCTGCTCCAACGCATTGGGTTCCCACAAGCTTGAACTAGCTGTTGTTGGGAAAAGTAAGAATCCGAGATGTTTTAAGAATGTAAACAGATCTGCTCTTCCTGTACACTATTTAAATCAAAAAAATGCTTGGATGGATTCCAATTTGTTTTCCAAGTGGTTTTTTGATATTTTCGTGCCTGCAGTGAAATCTTGGCAAGAAAAAAAACATTTGAATGGAGCGCTTCTGTTATTCGACAACTGTCCAGCTCATCCGGAACATAACTCTTTAAAATCTGGTAACATCCGGTGTTTATTTTTGCCCCCCAATACAACATCTCTGCTGCAGCCTATGGATCAGGGAGTCTTAGAATCTTTAAAACGACGTTACCGAAAGCAGTTTATCAGAAAATTACTTTTTGAAGGAGATTCTGAATCTGGTGCAGTTTCAATAGTTGAGTTTTGGAAAACTATTAACATCAAAGACTGCATTTATATGATTAGTGACGCGTGGGAATCTTTGCCGCAATCGACACTAAGACGAAGTTGGAGAAAACTTTTGCCGAATTTTTCAAGTGGCACAGATGAAAATGCTACTGACATTGCGAAAGATATTGTTACTGAGTTTTCAAGCGTTTTCAGCACAATGAAAGGCTTTGAAAATTGTGGTGATAGAGAAATTACAGATTGGTTGAATTGTGACATGGAAGATACAGGCTTCCAGTTGCTCAATGATGAGGACTTAATAGCAGAAGTCCGGAATTCTCCAAAAGAAGATGATGATGATGAAGATGAGAATGATTCTGGAACAAATAAGATAAGTAACAATGATGCATTTGAGAGTTTTGCAAAAGGTCTTGCTTGGTTGGAACAACAGGAACAATGATTCCTCTGAACTCATGATTTTAAGAAAACTTCGGGATAGAGCTGCACGGCAAAGGACGGCGAAATTGCACCAGATGAAACTTCCATTTAAACCATTGTAAATTTTGTTCCAGAAATAAATTAATTTTCATTTATAATTTTAATTTCTTTAACAGTAAAAATATAGCCATAACAGTTGAACGACGACTCTACATATTAAACTAGATGATTATAGATGAATTCTCGAATATCTGAAGTTTTCGATTATCCGAAGTAGGTTCGGTCCCAATTACTTCAGATAATCGAGGTTCTACTGTAATGTATTTTTTGCAGTTTGTTCTCACAACCTATGACTAAGTTATAAAGAGGCAGCATAAGCAGTAAACATGAAGAAGTTATTTTTTAATTCATTGACTCGAGAAGTTAAAAATAATAATTAAAACAGCATCAAAATTAACAATTATTATTAATAATATTGTGAGATTCCGCGCTGTTGTGCCGTGTTCTGAGTGTTGTTTCCCCAAAGGTTTCGACGCCATCTGCGGCGATCATCTTCAGTGTTTACGTGGTCAAAGCTTCCAGGGAAGCAACTTCCTAGCTACTGATGCAGATTTCGAAGTGTCATCACTATTTATGTGGGACAAGCTAGCTCTCCCTTCGTTTTGGGCTAGGATTGACTGAAACAGTTTGTCAGCCAATCCTGGCCCAAAAAAAAAGAAGAGCTAGCTCTTCCCACATAAATAGTGACAGTTCGTCAGCCAATCCTGGCCCAAAACGAAGGGAGAATGGCCGTGGCCCGGTTTGGCGAACCCTGCAAGTAAATAAAAAGGAAGACATGTTTAACAGGCAATAAAGATTGAAATGCTTTATTCTTAAGCTAGGAGTTTTTGTTGTGCTTTTCCATAGTTTGGTTGAACATTCAAAAGTCACAAAAGTTTTTTTGAATAATAAAATCCAAATTTAGCACATTCAAAATTAACGATTAGTTGTCCTCACTTTTAAATATTTTAGCCAAAATTTAGAAATATAGTAAATAGTATATAATTTTATTCTGTGTACAGGTTGGGTTTTAAAAGGATTTTTTTATTTGTTTCCAGTGTAAAAGATGCCTAGAGGTTGGAAAAATCTATTGCTGCTGGAATACATACTATTGTACTGAAGACTGTAGGATTAAACATCGTGCAGTTCACCAGCCTTTATGCCGTGATAAAAAGAAATTACTTTCGGGGCATTCTGTAACGGTAATAGTTATTCTTTTTATAAGTTTGACTTTTGATAATAAAATGCTTTAGATTGTTGATCAAGGAGGGTGGCGAGCTCCCCTCCTTTGAGGGACCCTGCACAGGTAATTTTTCTGAATTAAAATCATGCCATCTTGATGACATTCTGGAATGGAATGGGGCTTGACCCTCCTTCCTGAAACTTTTTGGGGATTAAAGATCCAAAAAAGGAATTTCAAATGATCTTTATTGATGTTAGAAGGTCTTCCCCCAGGATGTTTTGAAAAACAACTCAGGTAGTGTTAGGGGAAGAAAGGGAATTTTAAAAGATTCCCCTGAAATTATTTCAAAATTGAAGTTCCAGAGAGCAATTTTAGAATGCCTCCTTCAATGGAAAAAGAAAGAAAGAGGTTCAAGGAAATCCTTGGATAAATCTCTAAAGTTTAAATTGTTTTGATGAAAAAGATGTGGTGGCCCCCACCCCTCCGCCCCAAATGTTATTTTATTCTTTTTAGTGTAAATGTATTTCATAAATAGAATAATGTTATCATCACAAAATTTCTCCTCTTTTTTTCATATAAATGCTTCATACTAAAAAGAAAAAAACTATATACATTTCTAAAATTTTAAGCATTTGGCATTAAAAATTGATCCCCTCTAGGATTTGCTTGTGTGCTAATTGAATTAGAACCATTTAAATACAAAAGGTTTGCAAAACTAATTCATATTTCATAACATACATATTACTTGTGATAAAGATCCTAATATATGTCTTTACTTAGCCCAGTTTTTGATTATTGGCATAGATGAGGATAAAAATCCTGATAAAGTAATGATAGTGGATAAATTTCATGCTTGCTCCAGCGAACCCTTGATTCAAAAATTTATTATGATTACTATTGATATTGCTTTTGTAAGGCAACAAAATTTGTAACATTGGTTTTGTATTTAAACATTTAATGGGTTAATTGCATAAAATTTGCTGTTTTCCATCTTAACCGAAGTAATAATTTTATTTTAGAATCAAATTTTTTTTAGCTTTAAGTCATACCTTAAGATTAAGCAAATCATTTAATGTAGTCCTGAAGTCTCTAAATGGTCTAGTTGCTGATACATAAGCAACAGCAGGCCTCAGATTATTCCATGACAATCAGGCCATGTATAAAAATGCTTGAAAAATCGCTTTTCTTTTTAAATTTAATTTTCAAAAAATTCAGATGGGTGGTGTTCTTCTATTTGCTCAAGAAGCTAATGATATTAGTTTACAACCTGCTTTGGTGGAAAATTTGCACCAGATTGCACCATTTTTATTTTTTAAAACAAATTGCCTCCTTTTGTGAAGCTTAATAAGCAAAATAAGTAAATACAATTTATAGAGGAAATGCAGAGCTTCTTCATAGTTTCTGAAAAATGTTACTTGAATCTACTATCACCCCTGAGTAACCCATAAAATTAGAAGATTTAACTGAACTTCCTGATTTCTGTTCTCCATCTTTCTGCCTCCTGTTTGTCTAATTTGTTTCTATGTAAAGCTCCCCCTAATTAGGAGAGAAGGAAACAAAAGCAGTGCATGAGGAAGAAAATTTATTAATTTTAGAAATGGAAAATCAATGTATAGTTGGAATTTGCTAAAAATCATCGTGAATCTGAGTCAATCCGTAAATTTTATGGAGTATTTTAAGAATAATGCTGTTCAACTATTTTAATTTCTTTTGATGCTCATAAACCTTAAAGCCACACCTAAATGATGTTCAAAGCCATTTTTTTCCTCTACTGTATACCTTTGATTTTAATAGAGATCATCAACAGTCCTTTTTGTAGTCAAAGGTGGGATTTTTAGATCTTTACATTTTGGTTTTGGAAGTTCACAAGATAATAGCATCACATTCTAAGTTATATAGCTGTAACTTAATAATAAAAATACTCACAACTGACCAAAATTCTAGGTCAAATGCTAAATTGTTATTAATTTCAATGGTTGCTAACTCTTTAGGGGACAAATGCACAAAATGAACTTCTGCAAAAACTAATCCCTGAGAATCACAATTGAGAAAAAGTGACTTATTTCATTTTTCTAACCTGTATAGTTTACAGCCTCTTACAAAGTGAAAAAATGACAATTTTAGACCTCTGTAAAGCAAAATCATTCAAGTATTACGCATGTTCTGTGTATTGTTTTGTGTGTCACATTTGTTTTAAAAAAATGTTTGCTAGAAATTGTATAATTCAATTAGTTAATACATATGCGAAAACAGAAATTAAAAGCATGAAAACATCATATCACATTCTTATGTTTTGTATAATATACACTTTACACTGTGTTCCTGTTTAAACTGCAAAACCTCTTATTTTCACAACCGTTAATCCAAGAAGCATACTTCCAATCCAAAAATGTTCAAAATCAAATGCAGAGTTCAGATATCAAAGTCTGAAGCAAAAAAAAAAAAACAAGAGTCAAAAAATACGAAATTTAACTTTTTAATTCGTGCTCTTAGTCCCTAACTTATGCATGGCTGCCAACTTGTACAATTTAGCTGTACATTGTAAAATTTTCGGACGTTTTGTATGATTACACGATTTTATGGCAGATTTGTACGAGAACTGCGCATTTCTGTATCGGATACCAGCATAGAGAGCATTTTAAACTAAAACTTACAGAAAAACTATTATTTTGAACAAGTATTTGATGGGCAATTTTTGAAAGCTGCGAAGTCGGCAACTTTTTACATTTTTAAGTTCAAAGAAATAAAAGTTTATTTATTTACTTATTTTTTAATTTATTTTTTTCTTCTTACAAAAGCACAAATCAAGTAAAGGTAAGGATTTGAAAATATTATAATACTTTAAATTTTAATACTACTCAAAAAGCATAGAAATATAGCCACCATGTACATTGTAAGATTTTTTTAAAGTTGAAATGTTGGCAGCTATGCTTATGTTTAGGGAAAAGATCTCGATTGAAAAATATTACTAATGCAAAAAACTTGACTTTAGTGCTTTCAAAACTCAAAAAGACATTCAAAATCAAAGTTTTAAGAGACCATGCACAAGATGAGATTGGAACATGCCCTTTGAGAAAAATGACAGGTTGTCAAAGAAAAAATATATTTTTTTCAATTGCTATTCAGAAATAATGCAAATGTTATGCCATGACACCAGAAAGCACCCTACTAATGCTTGTAATGTTTGAAAAAGCATGCACTGTGCACATGTATAACTTTAAGCCCTTGTTAGTTGCTTACTGCCCCTCCCCCTCCCCCCCCTCCTCCCAAAGATGCTATTGACAGTCAGTGTAAACTGGTGTAAGTCGCAAAACACAGTGTTTCATATCTGTGAATAGTTTAATACTAAAGTCAAGCTTTTTGTGTTGGAATTATTTTTCAATGGAGATAATTTCCTCAAATACATTAAGGGATTTAGGACCCATATAAAAACTTTGAAACAGAAATAAAATGTCAAAAAATACAAACTTTAAATATCTTAACTTTGCATCTGAATTTGCAATTGGAAGTATACATCTAGGACTAACGGTTGCAAAAATAGAGGTCTTGCAAGTTAAATAGGAACACACAATATTACAGTATAACTTTGATTTAACGATACCCAATTTAAGGATTTCCTCAATTTTATAATACAGTTCACTAGTCTGAATTTGTCTGTATTAAGTGTCTATGCTCCTCAATATAACGATATCCTTGGTTTTGGATAACTTTTTCCAGTCCCTTGACAATTGTTAAATCAAGGTTATACTCTATACATACTGAAAAAAACAAAACATCATGTGAATGTAGAAATTTTAATTTCAATTTGGTAACATAAAAAAATAATTGTGTAACTTATGAAGACTGGTTTTTATTTTCAGTACTACATTTGGAGAAAAACCCTACTGTATTGTATGCAGCATGTTTAGCTGTCACAAATCTAATCTGAAATTCCTTTGGCATAAAGGACTTTCCTGGAAATGACTTGGAATCTGGAGGGTTTTTTACTGATGTTTTGCTTTCAGACAAATTATTAGAATTTAAAAGTGATAAATGAAACTTTTTGCAATTGAAATTTTGTGAGAGGTTTAATTTTGAAATATGAAATGTTGTGAAATGGTCACTCTAATGGCACAGAATTTGTGATGGGGGCCTCAATGCGAACCCAAATTACGCCTGAATCAACCCTGTAAACAGGCATTCAGCTTTTTATCTGGTCTTTTTTACTTACCTAAAATAATTTTTTACTCATAATATTTGAATAGTATTATTTTCATTCATTTTATTATTCTTTTTCTTTTCAGATTGAAGAAATAACAGATTCAGAGGCTTGTGAAGCTAGCACATCAACCTTTCCGGTGCCCGTGATTGAAGAAGATTAGTGTTTTGTTTCTAAGCTGTTTATTTGTTAAAAACTTTTTGCTTACAAATCCTTTATTTTTGTAATCAATTATTTCCAAATCTTACATTTGTTTTTGTTTTTTCATCTGTGTGTTATAAAGTTTTCTCTTCATGCATATTTGTATTGGGAACTGTGCAAGTTTTGTTATGTTCTCTTCATAGTGGGGAAATTTGAAGTCTCATTTTTGATTTAAAAAAAAAAACTAGATCAATCATGTGCAGACATATTTTTAAATAAAACAAGTTTTTCCAAATGTATGCTTGCATTTCATATGTTTTATAACGGTACAATAATTTATATTAATGGACTGTCAATGTGTAAACAGAAAAAACTGAAATGACTACAAATGCATGGAATAGTAGAGTTTTGGACTATGGGTCAATGGCGCCCATATGCAAATTTTTAGTGAGGTGACTCAGATATTTCCCTCATTTCTTTAGCAGGATATTTTCCTCCATAGAAACCGATTTCAATACAGATTAGAGTTATTAAAATTTGACATTTTTAATAACTTATTCATTAATTGCTGGAGAAATGTTTCTACATTTTTGCAAAGAAAAAAGTACTAAAAGCAAGGGAGTTCTAATTTCAAAGGGTCAAGGGGAGGCTTGAGACCCCTTGTCCCCCCCCCCCCCCCATATGGGCGCCCGTGCTGTGGGTGAACCGATTACGGACAGTAATCGTAATTTTTTAAAATTTATATTGATCACTTTTAATTTGAATTATTTTTGACCAATAACATTTTTTTAACTAAAATTAAATAGAATATGCCCAGAGCTAGAAACTGCTAAATGAGTTCATAAACAATAAATAAAATAAATGTAATTTTCTGCAATAAAAGGTAACATGTAAAAAACAGTATCCCCTAAGACATCTTCCCCATGTATATTCAGAAACCACTAAGTGCCTAAATTGACTCGAGAAAAAACGAGAAGCACTTTTGAGCAGGGTTGACGAGATTTGACCTTATGGTTTTTTTTAACCCATAATTCAGCCCACTTTTGGGTTCCTTTTAAAATTTTGAATAGTTTTAAGTAAAATGATCAATTTAATACATTCGCAATATTAGACATTATTTATTTTGTTCTTCACAACAGACAACATTCAAAAAAACATTTAAATGAATTTTGAACTTTAAAAGCCTTTATAAATGCACTAGCAAAAATACTCGGCATTGCCTGGGTCAGTAATTAATTAAGCAGAAACTTTATTCGTTTTCTGTTTTAACTGAAAGAACTCAAAACACATCGCTTTGACCTTAATAAAAATAGAGCTTCTTCCTTACACATAAAAGTAAAAGGGCAATAAGTATGAAGAACAAAATAATATTCTTTTAGAAACGAAAAAAGACATTAAATCATACACAAATTTGAGGAATTTTGAAAATATGAAATAAAACTTCACTTGTTTAAAAATATATCTTCTCTGTATGGCTATTGAAGTACAAAGAAAAGCCTTGAACAATTGGATGAAAAGCCAGAATATGCAACACTACAACAATTGTAGCTATCGTCATGGAGTTCAGGTGATGCACTAAATACTGAATTGGGTTGAGGTAGGCCTTGGAACATGAAGTTAAAAGCTTATAACTCGTTTTTTATTCTACTTGGAAATTTGAAACAGATGCTATCCTCAGCAGAAAAACCGGAGCTGTCTATGGGCCTATAATATTAATACATGCAAGAAATTTTTCACCCCCATATTAAAGAAATTGTATGAAAATTGTGTTTTATTGCCCCCCCCCCCCCCGGGTTTTCCCCCATAGTGGGATGAAAAGTATGCTATGTGGTATTCTGATGCGTAAGCTATCTTAATATATAAAAATCTTCTGTGCGGACGTTTGTCACCATAAGGCTTTTAAACGGCTGGACCAATTTTGATCAAATTTTTTGTGTGTAATCAAGTTGTGGCAAGCATGGTTTCGAAGCGCGATGGATCGAATCGGAAACGTTTTTGTTAATTAATTAATCAATTTAAACATTGGATGGTTATATCGCCCAAATGATTAATATTTATTTTAACCTATTGTTGAGCGAGAACTTAAATATTTAACCCGTTGCCAAAGGACAATAAGAAAGCCAGCTCTGCTTTTTGTAATGAAATTTCCTACTGTGATACATCAATTGAGAATAGATAAAACGTAGAGAAAGAGCGAAGCCTTAATTTCTTGAAAGCAACGATTTTAGATCCAGTGATATATTTTAAAGTAAAGTAGTACTGGAAGAAATCGGGTTTCTTTCACTAGGTTCACGAAAAACGCATATTTTTCGTAGTAGTTAAACCATGTAATCGGATCGGTGCCTCAGGTTTTCCAAACCAAATGGTCAGAAAGTACTGTACTTAGCAACATTGTACAACAACTTGCCAAGAAAACTTTAAAGATTTTCAAACTAAGTAGTACATTATTAAAGTAAAAGATGGTGGAATTTAAAGACGAAACATTTTTTTTTCCGTCCAGATGTACACAAAAGATCAGTGCATTGGAAGATTTTTATCTTTGGTGGAAAGAACAAACTAGGCAGTATATGTGAAGATCATTTAAGTATGCAAGGAAAGATAGTGAGACAAATGCTCAGCGAGTGAGCGGGATTTAAAAGTTTTCGTTCAAAAGATCGGACCGCTAATCGGTCGGAGTTCGCTTCGCTCACTGATCGGCTGGATTACAGTAACGTAGTGGCTTGGCGACTTGTGTCATAAACAACAGAGTTGAGGGATTATTCATTTACATTTTAAAGCTACTGTTAGTGTAATTTATTGTATTTTTTTGTTTACTTGGCAAAATATTTTAAACTGCAAGGAATTGTTTTTGGTTTTTAAAGAGTGTTTAGTCATTTTAGTTGAAGAATGTTTTTTTTACATCGGGAGGGGGAATGAGTGATTTTCGCTTATTCAGGGAACTCCTTTATCATTTCTTTAAATAATAGCTTTTCGATTGTTTTATTCTTTTTCATATAGGGGACGTTGCAGCGGGATTTCCCATTTGTTCTTTTATGGTAGTTTTGCACTTAATATCTGAGGACGATTTTCATCCTTTGAATATCGCTGAAGGAACAAACCATGCAATCTATGACGGTCTTTCAAGTATGCAAGAAAAAATAGTTTATAAAATGACTGCTCAGAGAGCATTAGATAAATCAAGTTGTAATAAATATACACATTCTGACACCAAGCAGCTTAAAACATTTTCTTTTCACTTTTTTTTTTCAACAAAAAGGTTCAAAGACTTGATAGTTTATTGAAATTTTTTAACTTTTCAATTTACAAAAATTGAACAGAACAACGTCTGTCAGGTCCTCTAGTATTATTGTAAAGTTTCGTTGAACTCAATCCGGTAGTTTTTGTGTGGTAAAGTAACATTTGCATATATAATAGCAGTAAGATTGTACTACTTTAATATAAATGCAGTGTACTTTACTTTTAGTGGAATTTAAATGCACCAATGTACTTACTTTCCTTAGTCTTTCAACTGAATAGAAAAAAAAAAATTCGAAGATTTTAAACAAACACAACTTGCTTTTTGCTATAACTGATCAAGAAATAATTCAGTCCTGTCATGTCTGGTTTTCTCCAGGTTTGTACATTGTATAGTGAAAACTATGCAATCCAAAAATCTTCCATGATTATTATTCTCTTCTAACCAATTCATGTCACAAATGTCATGTAAACAAGAGATATTTTTTTAGAAAGTAACAGTGGGACAGAAAACAGAATAGAAGGAACTTCATTTTTTATTATCTTAAAGAAATGTTTTTAATGTTTCTTACTCTATACAAATAAATCGAAAAACTAGTAACATTTTATTCAAAAAAGTATCATGATTCTAATGGAATTTGGGATAAAAAGATTTAGACTATGTAGGTTCTACTGTAGTTTTGCTTAGCAAAATGAAATATACTAAAATAAATTGCGAAAAAAATGTGATTAAAAAATAGTAATAGATTTTATTGCTTGAGAAGTAACTTGGCCTAAACTGTTGGTAATTGTAGAAACTACACAATGTGAGACATCACTATTCTTGAGTTACACCATCTTTCATACTTTTCTTCAGAAAATGCTAAAATTTAACTGTTGTTGGGGCAAAACTAACGTGGCAGCATTTAGATCCTAATCGCAGCATTATGATGCCATCAGGTCAGGTTTGTCCCAACTATAGTTTTCCTGATTTTTTTAAACACATCTTAATTTTTTTAGATGAGTAAGGAATCTTTTATTCCTAGAAATCAGCTTAAAATATTAAAAAAATATGTTTGAAACAATTTGTGATTTTAGCTATTTTTGAGAATATTGATCAGGTACTAGAAAGTAGTATGGGTATACGGGAAAGTAGGCTCGTTTAGTTCTAGACGGAACTTCTTGTTACTTCTTCATTTTGATTATTTTTTATAGAATCCACGTGTGAATATTCCATTTTTGTATGCAAAAAGCATATAGAAATGATAAAATACAATTGTGAGAGTTGCAATAATTGTGCAACCAATACCAACGAATTGTCTCAATGACTAAAATATCGTTTATATGTATACTTTTTTTTTTTTTTTCGATTTTATAATCATGAAATTAGAAAATTAAACATTATCATCATTTTTTACAGCATTGTGATCCTAATTATTTAAATTGTGTTTGTCTGTTCATTCAATTAGATCTTTGCTACTTTGGGGGTAGAAGTAGTCCTATATATCCTATATTTTCAAAAAAAACATCAAAAGTGTCCTGTATTTCCTATATTTTTGCCAATTGTCCTATATGTCCTATATTCCCATAGTTTGTTACAATGATTTATAGAAAATGACTATTGAAAAGCCTTTAGGTTACTTGATTTGCACTTTTTCTCACAAGTTGACAAAAGATAATTCAAGACTGTTTAAAAACGAGATACATAAGTATATATATATATATATATATATATATTTTTTTTTTTGAAATATCTGCCGGCACCCGCCTGTTTAAATTTTGTTGTAAGTGTCGAGTATTTTTGAAAAAATTTAAGAATTGTTTTAAGAGAAAGCTTCAGTTATCCATATTTGATGACAAGCTCTCCAAAGTTTTGATAAAGCACTTTGTTAATGAATCTTCACTAACAACAAAATGTGGTGAAGATTCAGCCATTATTGATTTAAAAAAAGAGAGAGATTAATATAAAAATGTTTGAGGAATGGGGATTTGATGTACTTGGCAAAAAATGACATGCAGAAAAATGTTAGGCAAAAGCTTTTCAAAAGTATAAATAATCGACGATTGTAAATACTTGTATTAAATGTAAATAGATTTCAGATTGTTTAAATTTGTTTTCAAATATTTTCGTATAAGTAAACTTATTTTCTTATTACATTATTCTTTCAGGAACAGGAAACTCATTCCAAGTATCATTTTTATTTGAGTTTTTTAAATTATATGCAGTATGATTCATTGAAATCATTGATAATAATTGATGCAAAAATAATTAGAGAAAATAAACTATGTATCGTTTATTTTTTCGCATCAAAATCATTCATAAAACATGTCCAATATTTTTCGTGGAAAATGTCCTATATATTACAAGTCGACCACTTCTACCCCTGCTACTTCTATAACATTACTAGACATAGTATTAAATAAGAAAATCTTTAAAATTGATAGTCACGCTTTAAGAAATGGGTGGTGTAAGGAGTACCCCACTCTGTTTTTATGTTCAGGGTTGGCCGAATTGGACCCAATTGGGTTGGACCCAATGGTTTTTTTTTGAAAAAACCCATTATTTAGCCCACTTTTGGGTTTTTTAAAATTTTCTGAGATGTTTTTAAAAAAATTAATTCATTTAAATACTTTTACAATTTAAACTTCTTTTTTATTTGTTCTTCACCACAGGCAATGAACATAAAAAATGAATTTTGAACTTTAATAGTATTTCTTAACTCTTAACGTCATTAAAAAAATACTTCAAAGATTTTAAATAAATATATTTAACTTTTTTCTTTAACTGGTCAATAAATAACTCGAATTGTCTTGACCAAGTCCTGTCACGTCTGATTTTCTCAATATTTGTCGACTGTACAGAGAAAACTAATCTAGTTAAAATGCTCTCATGTGAATTATTTTCTGCTAACCAACACATTACAAATCTCGAATAAAGACAAGGTACATGTTTTAGAAATGAACAGATTTTTCAAACGGTCGACAGGTACAGTATTTTCATTATCTTACGAAAAAGTTTAATATTTCTTACTCTGTACACAGAAATAGAAAAACAGGCAACATAAAATTCAAAGAAATGTCTTGATTAAGCTGGAATTCAGTAAAAAGGGATTTTTAAACCACTTGAGGTTCTACAGTAGTTTTGCATAACAAAATGAAATACAATAAAGTAAAATGCAAAAAAAAAAAAAAAATGGAGTAATTAAAAACGAACAATAGATTTTATCACTCAAGAAGTAACTTTGCCTTAACTGTTGGTAATAATGAAAATTAAAAAATCTAAAACTTCACCATTCTTGGGTTTTTTTGTCTTTTATACTTTTCTTCAGAAATCGCTGAATTTTTACTAGTTTTCTAGCTTTTTTTACCCCAAGACAATTTTTGCACTTTGTCTATATACTTATGCTACAAGTACCCCACATTTTCCCTAAAAAAAGACAAAAAAACGTAACTTTAGTTGGGTTTTATTAAAAAAACATTGGGTCCATGGGCTTTTTTTAAAAAACCCGGGTTTTTGCCAACCCTGCTTATGTTACTTCAAGCCGTCGTGTTCTTAATGGTTAAAATCCACCTCTTTGAAGGCATTTCTTTATAAGATCAATTACAACCAAACAATCAGAAAATTGCTGGCTGTCTTTTATGTTGAAATCAAAAATAAATAAATAAATAAAATAAAATGCTGGTACATACTGTGGCTTCACAGCTTGTGATTTCTTTCGGTTTTGCTTCGATTTTATCTGCAATATATTGGAAAGAAAAACACTTAAAATAACTTGCTTTTAAGGAGAATGTTAGTTTACTCCATTTTATTGACAGCAGCTCTCTGAAACGTCATTACTTTATGCCCTGTAAATACACACTTGAAACACTATTTTAGAAAAGTGATCCCAATGTGTGAATAGTGCATTGTTCTGAATGTGCTCCGTCAAAGTATTTCAAAAGTGTACCGAATGTGTTCTGGATGCTGGATCTGATAAGTCAACGCATGGGTGCACAATATAGATGAGACGGGCCCAGCCCGGGCTCGGAACTTTCGGCTCTAGAACCGAAAATAGGTTCGAGCTGGCTCGGACTCAAGCAAAGATATTCAATCGTCAATCTCCAAACAAATTCAAAGCAAATAAACATTTTCCTACTATGAGAAAATGAAAGGGAACATTTAAATCAATTCAATCAATATGAAAATTATACCCCAAAAAAAAAAACGCTTATTTATAGTGTTTTTTGCGATTATTATTGCAATTTGTCATACAGTAACGCATTTGAAGTAAAGCATTTAGGGGAAATTTAGAAACTTCTGTTAATGAAGAACATTTGACATAACATTTTTCATTAACAGAGAGATCATGTCAGATTGTAGAAGGTTCGGTTTTTGATACCTTCGGGCTCGAATTTTGGTCCGAGACAAGATCACCTGGGCTCGGTTACAAATTACAGCCCGAACTCGATCTCTAGTCCACACTAGGGATGCACCGATTAATAGCCACTTTGCCGATTAATCGGCGGAAAAAATATTTTTCAAAATGCTTTTTTTAAAGCATACCTTCCTCAAGGAAAACTATGATGAATGCATTTATGAACAATAAATAAACATAATTTGTTGGAAACATTATTTTAGAAATGCAGTATGAAAGTGTATAGAATAGAAACAAATAGTTTAGAATAGGGCTCTCCAAACTTTTCAACCTGCGGACGCCTTTTATGATCCAGTGGTCAGTGCGGATCCCTGTTTTAAGAGATTACAGATACTTGTAGATAGTTGAAATTGAATTTAATTAGATTAACCATTCATAATGAAAGGGAAATATCACTATTTTTAAAAAGGTAGATTGTTTACAATGCTTAACTTTATTCACAAATTCTGAAGTACAAAAATCAAGCTGAACAGACAGAAATCAATAGGTAACAAAAGGATTAAAATTCAAAAGTGATCGTCGAATTAAGTGGAAAAGTGAGGTTGTTATGGCAAAATTTATATATAATAAATTGGATTTAATTGTTGATAGTTGGCTTCGAATATTAGGATCAGCATCTAGACAGTTTCAGTTTTGGTGACTGCATGGATTCAAAATCCGGATTACCACAGGTAATATGTGGCAATTGAAAGAAACGGCTTTGCTTTTTGAACGATTGGTTTGTTTTGTTTTCCAGTCTAAGTCAAAAATGGGGTTAAGTACACACTACCTGATTAAGTCGCGGTCCCGTGCGTCAGAGTACCTGAGCATCATAGCTTTAGAGGCTCAAAATAAGGTAAATTTCTTTCTTTCTTCCCTTTTCTGAAACAACTAATTTGAAAATACATGCATTTTCTTCTGAAAGAGGTTCCAAATTTCACCCGTACCTGGACATCGGTTTGGCTTGATCAGGCCCTGAGTACAGACTGACTGCATATATATTTAATTTATATTCTTAAAATTTTTCTTTTGCTTAATGGCGCTGATGGCAACAATATTTGAGCTAAATATCAATATGTAATCAACTCAAAGAGAAAATACCATTTTATGGAAGGGATGGCAGTATCAGTGACGCACATTTCTTTTTTTACCAGTACAAAAGAGTAATACAACACCTCCAAAACAACTATCAAAAGATAGCGCTTTCCCCTCCCCTTGTAAAGCATCAGAACCGACGAAACAATTGACGAGAAGAGAGCGGTATGGCTGTAAAGCACATTCACCTTGGACCCAGAACCAGGCGGAGGATTCTAATCGTAATCGGACCCCACCCCACCAGTGGCGTAGCAAGGGTGGGGCGGTTCAACCCGGGCGGCATATTTTTAGGGGTGGCGATTCAGCACCTTCGATGTGGTAGAAAAAAATAATAAGGAATCATACTCTTCAAATCTATTACTGGAGGCAAAGATCCCCCCCCCCCTCGAAATGTAAGGTTTTGTAGTGACTACAACTGCGCTTCTAAGTGTTCAAAGTTATTTCCTTAGTGAGCCGCTGAACTTTCCTCATTCCCTTAACGTCCACTAAAACAGACTTAAATTGAATATTAAAAACGTAAATTTCGGAAAATATTCGAGAAAAGACCCTGACTTCCTAACGTCACCATCAAAAGCTAAAACTGACTTCAGTTTTGATGAAGATTCGGGAGAGAACTCCGTCCCCCTAAACTTTAATCTTAACTGCGATTTTTGATTAGAATATTTCACCGAGATAGGCGTCTAACATCCCCATCCACCCTCCCCCCTCTCTCTTTTATTTTTGTAGAAAGCATCCAGATTAAATTAGTTTCCCTTTTTTTTTCCTTAAATTAAGTTTTCAATTTGTTTAATAATTTTCGACGGTTTAATGTATTAGATATGTCTTAATGAAAGAACGACATAAACTAGCTACGCCACTGCACCCCAACCATTCTGTCTCGTGTCGGAACTAGACGCATAAACCATCTGACGTTGGCGACAACAGCAATTGCAGTACAACAAACGTAGGTGAGGCAAAATGGCCTACAACCTTCACGTACTTTTTTCAGATTCCCAAGCAACAAAAAAGGGAGTATATTTGCAAAATACTTTTGCACAAGTTTGTCCCCAATGAAAAATGTGTTTCAGACATTCGAACCTAAATGCCGCCCCGGGACAGTGGTCCGGTGCTAGAGCCGCCCCTGGTTTGATGTCATTGTAAGGGAAATGGAATGAAAGAAATCGATTTTGCACTTCTTTAGTTAAAATGTGTGCATTTATTTGCATTCAGTTAATCATCACAGTTTTTTTGAGCTTGTGAAAGGCTGCGGATGATCGGGAGGTACTGTACTTTGAAAATGGTGAGCTTTATTTATCATTCCGTGCTTCCCCTTTTACAAAAGTGAGCGAAGCCCTTTTACAATTGCTGGATTTACGTTCTGCTGAAGTCTGCTGGTAGAACACAATGCCATACTAGCCAACATTTTCAGTGATGAAGATTGGCAACGTATACTTTCAAGGAAATTATTCTTCAAAATGATCAAAAATTCTTTCAAGCACCTATATTTACTAATATACAAATTAGTAGTAAAATGTTTCTTTTTTTTTAACCAAGGTAATACTTAAAAAAATTTTATGTACTTTTTTTTTTCGTCAGTTTATTTAAGTTGCGATTTAAATTGTGTTAACATTCATCAATAAAAAGACTTTTTAAGAAACTCAGCATTTCTCTATTGTCGAGTTAGGGAAAAAGTAGCCGCGGACAGTTGAGCGTCTAGCAACTTCAGCTTGGTCATACACGGCTTCAGCGGCTACTGCCGTGTTAAGAAATAAAATTATTGCATTCGTTTTTATATTTGAGGCCTTGTAAATAACCACGGGCATTTAAAATATTTCCCTTCTGATTTTTTAGGGGGGGGGGGAGACTTTTAGTTTTGATTCGAATCAAAAATCAAGACACCTTTCTAAGAGCACAGTTCCGAAAAATGCCTGCAATTGCTATTTCCATAAACATTTCTTAGATCAAATTTTAATAAAATTGGCGAATCAGTGTTACGTTCTGTGTTTTCACATGCAGAATTTTTTTTTCCCCATTTTTCAAAAATATTTTTTTAGAAAAGAGCATGGTTGAAAAATGGGGTGAGTCATTTTTTTTTCTTAATTTGACTTATTTTTCTTCTGAAAAAATTATTTAAAAAGATATTTAGTAAATTTTTTTTCATTACTGACTTCACATGTGTAGAAGTATCAGCTCCTACAAGAAAACTTCTTACATTACCTTCTAAGGTCTACCAGTCGATCAATTTTTGTTTGATTCCGTTCATTACTTCTTGAGATATTAACACTCACAAGTAACGACAAAAAACATTCAATTGTTTAACTCCCTTTTGAGCTATGGGCACAAAAATTGAATCAGCACCTTCACTTTCTAGGGTCAACCTAAGGACCAAATTTTGTTTGATTCCGCGCAGTACTTCCTGAGATATAACGGAGAAAATCCTCAATTGATCCCCCCTTCGAGGAACTGGCACCAAAAACTAATAGGGAATTCAATACTTTCTTCTCTTTGTTAGATGTAGAAGAAAGTAAAAACAAATTGAAACGAACTGCGAGCCTCTAATTTTGGTGTACAAATTTTACGAAAATATTTTCTTTTCCACTAGATTTATTAGGATGATTTTGTAAGTTATTTCCATCATTATTCGTTTTTCAATAACATTATGAGCCACACGTACAATATTTTTTTTCTTTTTTTTTAAAAAAATCAAAAATACTGTCACTTTTATTGGAATTTATTGCTACATTTTTGCCTGTTTATAGCGATCTGCTTGTTTGTAACGCTTTAACATCAGTTAGGCTTTCTCATGAAGATGAAATCACGTTCTGATAATGTTTTGCTATCCTACATACAAAAATAGGGGGTTGGCCTTATTCATATGCATTGCGTTATTTGGTGCGTTCATCTAAAAGAAAGTTAGAAACGCATATAGAGATTTTATAAGTATCTAATCTTACCAGCCAAAATCTGAGAAATTTTCAAAAATATTTTAATCAAGGTGCCCAATAGTGCGTTAGACCTCGAGGATAGCGCACTTTCAAAAGAAATCTCACTCGAAAAATATTTCGATGCGGGGTTTTCTCGCGGTTTTGTCATGTCTGTTAAATTAAAAAATTAGATTAAAAAAATATATACATCTCGCGATTAAAAAAAATCTCTCTCTAACTTCAACACGGAGGGTATTTTCTCACCCACATTTCTTCCTTTAATGGGAACGCTGATTTTAACTATTAGTCTCGTTTAACTAAGCATTTTCTATAAACATTTCTAAGTTGTTTTCAGTAAGATGTTTTCAGAGTGAGACCTTTAAGTTGTTTTCAGTAAGATGGTTTCAGTAAGACCTTGCCTTGCCTTCAATCTTCGAGTTGAACCGAACCATTGTTTCGGTCACTCGTCAGGTCAGTGCTAATTTTATATTAGCTACCTATTTGTTTGGCTATCTTGGCTCCCTAAAGAGTTTTTCCACCTATAGCTCAGTCACTTCCTATTCCGGGCTGACGAGTGCTAATAAGCACGAAACTGCAGTCCTCGGATGGAATGACTGAGCTGGCGGTGTATTTCATGTACTTCTAAGTTGCATAAAGTAATTTAATTTTCTTATCGATTACACAATTTGTGACACATCACAAACCTATTAATGTCATATAAGAGAAAAGATGAACCTTCTTTTTGACACTTCAAATTTTATTTTGAATATCTTTTTAGAAAAATGATCGTGGTCAACAAAATTATCAATTTTATATCAGTATTTTTATTCATTTAAATTTATTTTAACTACTTACTTCGCTATAAATTTCATAAGAATCATTTATTACCATATTTTTCATTTATCTCCAAAGTACTTGCTTGGGGCGATGTGTATATACCATGAGGTGAAAGTAAATATCTTCTGAAAAAGCTTCTGCTGCTTTATTTTATTCAGATGTTATCATTTTAAAGACGTTATTATTTCGAGAATGCAGAATATTTTTTTGCAGAAAAGATGAACGTTTCAAATAGAATAAAGAAATAACTTCAGAAAAGAATTAAAACTATTTTCAGACTACCCACAGGCAGGGAATAAAAAACTGCGTCTTCCACCACTTTCAAAGAAAACGTAAAAGGTTTAATTCCATGCCAGTTTCTTTTCTTGTGAAATTTATAAATATTTGGAGAAAGAAATTTTATTTCTCCTTTAGGCTTACTTCTGTTTTGAGAATTTTTATTTTCCATTCTTTTTGAATCTGCTAGATCTTTTTCCTTGCTTAAAATGTAATAACAGTTTATTTGAATTTTAACCTTCGTTTTTCGCAAGAAGTTGATAAGAAGCTTCAAAGATTTAATAATAATAATAAAAAAAGGGGGTAAAAAGTTTTTAATTGAAAAAAGCTTCTGGTATAAACAGCCCAGAAGTTTTATTTGTGATTTCGTGGGACAGTAAAAAAAGCGTTTTAGATTGCTATTGTTTAGAAAAATGAGAGAGAAAGGAATTTTTCAGAAGCTCGGTAAATATTTGTGTCTTTTCGAATTATATGAACTTATCTCATATTTTTACTGATGATATTACATTCTTATACTTTCTTCAAATAAAAATTTTGAAACGATTTGAAGAAACTTTTGACTCGTAAATTTGTTTATACTAATTCGGACTTAAAAGATTTAGAGTTTAAGTAAAGTTTATTAAGTATTGTGAAAAATTAAAAATTCGTTATGAATTGATTTAGAATTCGCGTTGGAGATCGTTTTGTTATCATTAATCATAAGAATAGTTTTCAAAATTTAAAAATAATATTGATGTATGATTATTGATATTGTTAAAAAATAGTAACAGCAAGTGTAAAAGTTACGAAACAGTTTCGAATCTGTGTTTAAGCGCAGCTCACGGGAACTAAATAGGTCAACCAATTTAAAGATTTGAAAAAAAAAAAAAGAACAATTTACTCTTTTCCTGGCATTTGTGCTGAAATATTACTGAAAAAACGACGTCTTTGGTACAGCAAATACGTTGCCATCATGTTCTTTTTGACCATATCATTTTTCATGCCAATCACCTTTTTGCGGAAAAAATGCCACCCGGAGGTGGTATATTTATTTCTAGCTTGGAACTTAACTATTAGGAAAAATATCATTATTACAGACTCCTATTTACTGTCCAACCAGGGATTGTATGGAATTGGCAAACGTCCAAATAAGACGAGTCTATCAGAATGAGGGGGGAAAGTAAAAATTTGATGAGCGTGTTCCGTTCATTTGAATGAGACCCTACTTAATTTAGAGGCTAACATACATCTGCAAATTCTGACATCCCTACGAACTAATAGATACGTCCATTTCCGCCTGGAAACCGGATGTTTGTCTTTCCATTCAATCCGTGGTCGGACAGTAATTTGCAGCTCTCATAATTGGAAAGTAAAACTGCGTTTCGCCACTTTCAACAATTTACTAACGAATAACACAGCAATTAGTTTTGAGTCTGTTGTGTCAAAAGTGCCAAAAATGATATGAAACTTGGTTACTAATTTACTTTAGCGAAAACCGGGCGTCGAAGTGCCCAACGTACTCAAAACCTACGCCTGCATTCCAAATTTCATGTTTCTATGCCTTACCGGTCTACCGTAACGCTTCTTAGAAACACACAAACATCTTAATTTATTATATGTTAATCAAAATATATGTTTAATATATAATGTAAAATATATGAATTTTACTTTGTTCACTCTTTTTGCTATGCCAGTTAGATGCTTGAAATCACTCCATACATAAGAATTGCACATGAAAAATAAAAGAGTAATAAACAACATATTAATCCAAAAATTAGGAGGAATGTTGTATACACGTGTTTCGGACCTAAAGAACCTCTTTTTCAATGCAGAAAAACTAAGAGCGTCATTTGCCTTTTTATCCATATGCTCACATCTTTTGCATTGAAAAGCGATTCCTTGTAATTGCGAAACGTGTGTATGCAGTATTTCTTGTGTTCATTAAAACGTTGTTGCTATTCTTTCATTCCCCATGCATATTTCTCATTAGGGCACTGGTACCCAACCTTTTTTGTGCCCAATTGCCGCCTCTCATATTAAAATCGTTCTGGCGTACTCGAAAACACATAATATTTCAAAATATTTCATTCTTTTCTAAATAACATGGGAAAAGGAAAGAAAACTAAAAATTAAATGCGCGTCTTTCAAAAAACTATTTCTGAATATTTGGCACCAAATTTGTGACATTGTCACTAATCGTGCTTTTCGATTTGCAACATTGAACGAAACAACGGGCCACGCGGATATGCTTCGCTGGCCAGATATGACCCACGGACCATAGGTTCGGTACCACCGCTCTTCGGAAACAACTGCCATAATTCTTTTCATTTTGGTGAGTTATACATATTTTGACGTATTCATATATTCTGCTTTTGTGCGCTTTTTGCATAAATTTCGAGTATAATTCGTTATTTTATCTTGAACGGGTTAACGCATTAAATGCTTAGAGATAATTTTCGGAGGTCGCACATAACACAAGGGCCACAAGGTGACCATCGTTGCTCCAGAACTCCTTAAACCTTTGAGCTGAGTGTGTTTTGGGCTTTAGAGTGTGCATATCACTACTTTCTCCTTACCTATGAAACTTATGGTAAAGAAAATAACTATTTCTACTAACCCCATTGTTTCGTGGGTAAATGAAAACTTACTTAGGCATTTGGAAGCAGAGGATTTCATTCGCTAACAAACAGCCATAATGTCAAACGGGACCGTGGTGGCTTGATCGGTAAGACATTGGACTTGGGGCCGGAGGGTCTCGGATACTCGTGGTCACAATGTCCTCCAAGTGAAACGATACCTCTGGGGGTGCCAGACTAGAAAGTTATTCGGCTCCTGGTATTGTTCTAAGTTCTCAAAATATCCATAGATGGCACCACCATCTATTGTGTTGTCTTCTGAAGGCAACGTGCCTGGCACGCAGCCCTTCATAGGTTGAGGGCCATAGGCATGGGCGGATCCAGGGAGGGGGCCATGGCCCCTCCGAGAAAATTTCAAGAATAGTTAAAATCCCATTTTTTTTGAACAAAAATGCAAAATATTTCCCTCATAATGCATACCAAGTATAACAATAAGGGAAACAATGAGAGGGGGCCATGGTCACACTGAGAAAGTGTCAAAAATAGTTTAAAACCTTTTTAGAGCTAAATATTAAAAAAATCCTTGTTATTCCTCGAAGTCTAACATGAATATCAAAACAATGCTGAGGAGTCATAAACCCACACTGAGGAAGTTTCAAGTAGTTTTTTTAAACCTTCTTTCCTAGCTTAAATTAAAAAAAATCGAATCAATTTTTTTTCGTTCTAAGTTGACCACTGAAACTCTTCAAACCCTAACCTCACCAAAGATAGTCTTAGTCTAAAATGTGATTTAAAGTCTATAAATTATAAAAATTTTCTGGGAATGGCCTTTTAATCTCTTCTCCCCTTAACATCACCAAAACCCGTCTAAAACAGCCTTTTTAAAGCTACAATTTCCGGGGGCGTGCTCCAATCCTCTTATCCCCTACCATTACCAAAGATAATTAAAATGCATCTTTAAGACTAATTGTAAATTAGAAAATTTTTTTGGTGTGGGCTCTCGAATCTCTCCTCCACGTATCATCACGAAAAGATCGAATTAAACTGCGTTTTTAGCTCCAATTGCAAATAAAAAACTGCCGGAGAACCCCCCAACCTCCCTCATCTTAACAATATTGGAGATAATGTTTGAGTTTTTAAAGTTTCAATTTCGAAAAATGGCCGGGGGATGGTCGCCCCTGAGTCCTTAATATTACGAAAGACAGTTAAAATGAATTTCTAAGATAACAAATCAGAAAAGTTTCCTTAGATGTGTCCTCAAATCTCTCCTCCCTCTAACATCATCAAAGATATTCTAAATCTGTACTAGAGCTACAATTTCGAAAAAAAGACAGGGGAGCGCCACCAAATCTCTTCTCCCCTAACATTTCCAGAGATCGTCTAAAATGCGTTTTTAAGACTGCAAATTCCAAAATTTCATGGAGGAGTAACCCCCGGACATCCCCTTTGGTTTATACCTGCTTCCTCTTAAATCAGAAGTCCTATATAGTCGCATCAGAATCAGAACAAACAGTACTGATTTACGGGAATACCACTTTGAGGCGACGATATATGCACACGTTTGTTAAGAAAAGAGGAAAATTATTGGGACGGTTACAACCTTTATGTTAAACTTGTGTCGCGTAGTGAAAATTCCTTAAAAAATGCTCTGGTTAAAGGTGGACTATATTGATATTTGTAATATTCAAAAATTTCCAAAGCATCATATTTTTCCAAATGGCCCCCTCCGAGAATTCTGTCTGGATCCGCCCCTGGCCATAGGTCCCTTTGATAGTTGATAATGTCAAACCTTCCATGCACAATAGGTTATGTCTCAATCCCTCCAGCACGTATTGGGGAAGTATTCAAAGTTAAAATATTGAAATTTTGTTTCCAACCAACCCCAGCTAACTCTATTTAGTTTATTATTTTCATTTTTGAATTTTAGGGAGTTAAGTAACAGTAACCGCTTTCAGTAATTAATTTTGTAGATTCTTAAATAATCGACATTTAAAATAATGTCTGAAAACGTTTTTAAAAAACTGTCAACAGTTTATGGTATCTGGCCAAATATTTTCAATATTTTTCAAATAATAATTCTTTTTTTAGCTTGCTGCGTTTTCAGTCGAGCAATTGTAGTGTTCAGGAGAAATATTATGTTTGGAAAACTACTGCAACCAGTTTCACGGTTAGATGAAGGAGCTTGAGTTAAGTGAAAACACTATGATTAAAAATTAACATAAATTAATAAAACATAATATTTTAAACCTTTTCGGTTGCAGATTTGAGTTTATACAATTGATTTGAACACAAAATTATCAATCAAAAATATGCTTATATTAGGACACAGTATTCATATAGAAATGACTACTATACTGCAACGCAAAGTTAATGCGCAGTATATGCAGAAATGAGTTTTTGAGATATTTGAAGAAATGCGTTTTGGATTCTCATACTAACAATAGGGAGATGCAGGATTTTTTTTTTTTTTTTGAGCAATCACGATTGCTTATTGCTTTCATTTGACTGTTTTTGGCGTCCTATCATTTTATTTTCCCACCTCCACCCTGCGCACCATCACCGTCGACCGGCTCCTCACGATGCTGCTCCTCTAGCGAAAGCCGTCTCCAGGTTGCGCGCATGTCCTACACACACGCGCATACATACGCAACTACACACACACACGCACACATACATACACATACACATACACTCACGCATACATACAGACACCTACACATACACACACGCATACATACAGACACCTACACATACACACACATAAAAACATACACACATACATACACACAACTACCCACACATACACACACATAAAAACATACACGCATACATACACACAACTGCCCACACATTTTTGCCTGCACACAGACACAAACACTCATGCCTATACAACCATACACATAACCCCTACACACAAACACACATACCCCCCACACACAAAAACACACGCCTACATACACACACTCGTGGTTGCGAAAAACATAACTTGAATTCAAGTTGTCAAAATTCAAATTATTTTTTTTTTTCAGTGGAAACCAAATGAGCAAGCGCCTACAATAAAGTTAAAGTAAAGTACAGTAAACTCCCGATTAATCCGCGAAACAGGGGGGGGAGGGGGTCACGGAAGCCGCGGATAAGCGAAAACTGCAGATAATCCGAATAATAGGTAAAAAACGATACTACTATAGGGTCGACCGGGGCACGTTTACGCAGTGGACTTTTTTTTCAAAACGAATTATAACTGGAGAGCCAACAATCATAACAGATTGATGCTACTCCCTATCAAATAATCTCACAAGTTTTTGAGCATTAGTCGAGCTTCGGTCCAGCATGCAGAAAGAATAATCTGTTTTCTACCAAGTTGAGTAAATTTTGTGTTAACGTTTTGAAGCTTATTGTGAATAAATAATACTTAGTTAAGAAAAAACAAATATATAAAAACTAGCAAATTTTATCCTTTTTTGAGAATTGTATTTGTATGAACTGAAGTGTTATTTATTTATTTATTTTTTTTTATTTATTTATTTATTTTTTTTTTTTTTTTTTTGCACGTTAAAAATAAATCCAAACTTGGCAACGGGGCAAGTTTACGCATTCAACGTCGGAGCACCTTTACGATCGTTCTTACAGTGTCTTACTTAAATGTGTCCCTGACACTTTTTACGCTCCAAACTGTCTCAAACATTTTTAGTATTTTCCAGCTATTTAGTTTTGAAAATTACCGTTTAATTTTTAATTAAGTTAGACATTCGTATCTTATAGCTTACAATCATATAGTGCTGTGCTCATGCCCCTTCAGCTTCAACTTTATACACTATTCAGTCTGCAATAAATTTGCTTTATTTTAGCAATGGTAAGACATTATGTTCAAAACACTAACAGAATCACGTTAGGTGTCAAAATAAATATACGTAGACGTGTCCCTTATTCAGGGCAAGTTCATGCAACCGACTTGGAATCAAAAATATTTTTTTAACGGATAAAAACACAAACTGAGCAACCACTGAATATACCAATTTTGACTCCAGTAACAGCTTTATAAAACCGCAATGTCTAAAATTTCCTAAGTTAAAACACAAAAATTAGAAAATTCATTGAAAAAAATCCTCGTAAACGTGCCCCGGTCTACCCTATACAAAGGCTAAACGATATGAATAACATTCACACATACAATGCACAGGAATAATAGCTAAAAAAAATTGCTACGTTGCATCTACTAACATTGAATGTAAATAATATATCTCAAAAGCTAAAAACGAACAATAACGCAATTAGAAGATAAACCCATTTAATGGCGGTCAAGAAAAAAAAAAAAATCCGCGGGAATAATTTACTTTAGTTGACAAAAAAAAAAAAAAAAAAAGACAAATTAAAAAATAGATACAGTGCTTGACCTTCTCACGGCAGCTACACAATATTTTCCCAAAAAATGAAATAAAATGTTAGTGAAACGTGTGTAAAGATGTCTATAGGAGTTAACAACTGCTCTTGAAAGCTCATCTTTTCAGTTCCTCCTTCCAAATTTTCAGCTATTCTAAATTTCTCACCAATTTCGGAACCAGTGAAATGATCATTGTTGACTATTAATTCTATTCAAATAATCCTATCAGACAACAATTTATAGCGATTTCCAAGAACATATGCAGGGAGCAAGCCGTAATCGGATTGATTCCTGCCAGGATGCACTTATGCATAATTTATAGAATTCATATTTCAGTGTACATTACATAATTCTCTTTACATAAACTTTTGAATTTTCGCAAAAAGTTTTGCAACTAATATACTAAACTTAATCTTATGATAACATTACCTAAAAGGTGTCTAAATTTGTTTTAAAAGAAATTTACTAGTTGACGTTGCGTTTTTAAATTGTTACTAGTGAATCTTCAATAAATAAAAATCGTCATTTTACATAATTTTATAGTAAATGTTTGAAGTAATTCCAACGGTACATTATTTTGCATCGTTGTTAGCAAAAAAAAAAAAAAGCTTAAAAACGGCGGGGGGAGGAGAGGAGGAGCACATAAAATTGCATAAATATAATCAACAGCGGATATTTAAATGGAGAATGATTATTACACTAAAGAAAAAAAGAAAGAAAAAAATAATTGAATTATCAAAAAAATCAGTCTTTCTAAGAATCTAATAATAGCTTCGTAGCAGCCAATGAAATCGCTGAAATTTAATGACGTAGAAAAGTTAGGCTGAATTTCCTTATCGAAATTTAAAATTAGATCAAATGCTGTAGTTTGCAATAGATTAAAACAATACTGGAGTAACACTTGCAGTCTGACCACCGTTGATATGAAAGGCAAACATCCGGTTTAAAGGCGGAACTGCACGCATCTATTAGTTTTCAGGGATGGTAGTTAGTTGGTTATGGATGTGTGCTTTTGCCGCTTAATTACAGTGCTGGCCAAATTATTAGACTTAAGAGTTTTTTTTTTTACACTATTTGTACTAAAATGCTATTTATTTTACTGTTAAAGTACAGTACATACTGTACACTAATCATTACGTTATTTTAGCATAATTTAATGTCTGCAGGTGGCAGCACTGTCTGCTTTGTTTATGTTCTTTGTTTGTCTACCTACCAGGGACATAACCTCAATCAGCTTAAACAGTTCACTAGTTCTTTTTATTAGTGTGTTTTGTTATATTTAAAGTTAGTTTTAGGTAATTAGTGAGTATGTGTCATTGAGTATATGTAATAGTAAGTATAAACAATTTTTTACCTCCTTTTTTAAAAAGTGTTAAGAAATGGTGTAAACCTTGTGAAATGTATGCCAAAAGACTTAAAATGCTAATCAGGAACAAGGGAATGCATACTAAATATTAGATGATTATTCCACTGTTCGTTAATGTGTCTATAGTTATATAATCAATAAAGAAACCCCCATCCTTTCTACTTTTAATTTTCACTTGAATTTGCTAGGTCATAAGTTAAAATTTTTTTAAAAAATTAAATACTTCATTTAAAAAAAGTAATTAACTATATTGGTTTGAATTACATCAAGTGGACCTTGAAAATCTTAATTCCTGAAGCGTGTGCAAAAGTTAATTGAAAAATTCCCAAGCCCTTCAACAGTTTTTTGCTATTTTTTTTGTCCCCATAAAAAGCTTCCTCTTTGCTCACACGAATGTGACAAAACCTCTCTGGAAGAAGAAGCTAACTCAGTCAAGCTTCAATGAAGCCTAACATCATCCAGAACTTCTTGAGAATGAAAAGCAGGATGACCGCAATTGAGGGGAGCTTTAACTTTTAGTGAGTGTTTAATTCACGGCAGAAGGATTTCGCAAAACGTGTCAATCGTTTTTTTATTGATTGGGGTGTTATACTGACTCACAATTCATTCATTTCTTTTATATCGATTTTTTGTATCGTTTTTATATCGATTGGTGGTAGATTCACTCACAACTGATTCATTCCCATAGATGTGAATCTACATAATTTCTGAAATTCTTTCTGACAGATTTTGAACTATTCCTCAAGCATTACGATTAGAATGGTTTTACTTAAATGAAGAAGCTTGCGTAAAAGGGGGGGGGGGAGCTTATAGATATTAGCATAAAAGATTGAAATCAAAAAGTGTAGGGGGGGGAGCCGGTTTTGAAATTGTAAAATGTGGAGAGATACTAGAACAAATAAAATAAAAAAAAACTAGTTTCTTGTTTCTACTAATGACTGTTATGGCAACCATAATTTAAATTCAAGACGTTAAAATTCAAATGAATGCCAGGGCTGCATGTTATATGCTGGAAACTGTTTTAGCGTAAAAGGGATTGCGTAAAGTAGTTTGAAATACGCGCAATATAATGTATCACATCACACTCCAGGGTCCCCTGGATCTACCACTGTTTGTGGTTGAACCGGTTGGATCTGCCTGAAGACTGCTCTGATTTTTTGATCCAGACCAGATACCGAGATAGTGCAGAACCCTCAGAGATAAGCTAATCACGCATAGCTTGGGTTTGAAAATACAAAGCCTTGTTCTCTATACGTACATTTTGATAGGTAAAAGAAAGTATTACTGCTTTGCTCATCCAATAAAACCAATTCAGACCCCTAGTCTTGTCTTTAAACTTCTTAAGTATAGCTCTCTTTATGGTACCCCACTTCGTTGTCCCAAGTTTGACTCGGCAGGGATCGAACCTGGGACCCTTCGAGTACAAGTTCGACGCTATACCGATCAGGCTAGCAGGGCCTTTATCTGGTCAAACTGCCCGAACTTGATATAGCCCAATGGATTGCTTGGGGGGGGGGGGGGGGCTATAGCTTTAAGTGGGATCCAGACCACTAGGTAGTAACTCGAACATGCTACATCGATCAGTAATAGTGATGCATTTACCGGAATTCGATCCCGTGTGTTGAGTTTGAATGCCTGTTAGAAAACTAATATTTGAAAGTTATGCATTCACACATTTTAATTGCAGTGCAGGGAAATCCCGTGGCAAAGAACTTCAAGGGACCCCAAATGTTGTTCGCTGTAATGATTCCCGTTGTAAAAAAGGCAATTTCGTGGTACAGTGGACACCGCTCTATGAATCAAACTGTCAAAAACAGAATAAAATCCAGCTTTATTGATTTAGCCGCTTTATTGAAGCAGCCTCTTTATGGAATCAAAACTGTTTAGAACGAACGTAATTCATATAAGTGGCAGTCACTGTAATGGAATTCCAGCGATGTATTGGAAATTAAATTGGGACTGAAAACTTATTCCGTTGGAACGGAAATTTCGTTGTATTGGTATTCTTTGTGACGGAATTTCACTGTATTAAGAACGGTAAGAATTCTTTTTTTATAACGTCGTACTGCATTCGAATTCGCTTATTTTCAACTGCATTTCATCAATAAATGTTAGAAAATTTACATTGAATTGTGAGTTTCACTGACAAGTTAAAATAAGTTACCTTTGATTTTCAAAAATTTTGTCTCCTGCTGTAATTAAACAATAGATCAACTATACATCATGAAAATTATGATGAATTTAAAGTACAACTAAAATTTATTTTACTAATAAATGTTGAAAATTTTACACGAAATTGTATGTCTCACGGTAAAATTAAGGTAAATTAAACCTTTCACTATCGAAAATCTTGCCCCGAGTGGAAATCTTTTCTCAATTTCCAAACCACTAAAATATATCTTGAAGGCACAAATTGTAAATAAAAATGCGATCAACCATACATCACGAAAACTTTTTCTTCGCTGTTTGAGACAGTTTTACATACTCTGATTTGCTCATATTTACGCTTGATAGTGCATACAACTTAGAATGTTTAAAGTAAATATTCGTTTCGTGAATCGAGAAAAAAAAAAAAAAGCGATGCTTGGAAGTAAAATTTGTATGCAACGCGAACTCATGGGTGGATCAGACAAACGAAGCAAAAGGGAAACTCCATTATCCTTACGAACCAAAAACGAAGAAAACTTAAGATAAATTGGTTTGTAGCATTACGCTTTTAAGCTTTCTTTTGAGACTTAAACTGATGTCCATCGGAATGGTATTACTTCCTTTTTTTTTTACTTTGTTTGTACTTTTCTTTTCTGATTATTTTATCATAGCTTCTTGGCTGTTCAGCCCTTGTAAGAAGTACGTATTGTAGTTCATTTGCTCTATTTTGAATTTTTGATTTATTTATTTTATGTAACAACACCTTCTATTACACACTGTCCATTGCACCTTATATTTAGTGATTTAATATCGATTGCATATGAAAGTACTGAAATAAGGTGTTCTAAATGGAAAACTTTAGTATTAAAATACATTTAAGATAAAAAGTATGTCTTGAAAGTGATATCAAAGCGTATCAAAGTGATCATTTACAGAAATGAAAACTGGTATTCCATGTTTCTCTCGTCTCTCTCTCTCTCTCTCTCTCTCTCTATATATATATATATATATATATATATATATATATATGTGTGTGTGTGTGTGTGTGTGTGTGTCATTCTCCCGAAAACGTAACTTTTGAGCTCAAATATTTTTCAATTTCGAAACCTTTTGTTTTCTTTTTTTTCCCATTCTTACATGAAAGTGTAACCTACTAGAAATAACCATAAACAATGGCCCAGCTAACTTCCAATTATTTTATTCATAAATAAAACAAATAAATAAAACAATGCCTTGTCCACTGAAATTAAAAAAAAAAAACCTTAATGTTAAAAAATCGAGGCCAATTTAATGTCAAAGTAGTAATTTTGTTTATTGTGCAAACAATAAGCTATTTTAATGATTAGTGGGAATATAATGCTACTTTCTCTTAATTAAAGTACGGCTTAATTAGTAGTTTTCAATGTGTGTAAAAAAAATTTATTTAGTAAATTTGAGGATATACTGTCAATTTATAATTTTGGTAGAATGCCTATTACTGATGAGAATTTCCCTCCATCATTTATCTTCACCTCAGAAATAATGACATTGATAAGGTCTGTCACGGAGGTGAAACTCACGGAGGTGAGGAATTTTCCATTAATATAGGCCTAAGATATATTTTTCAGAGAAAATTTTTGTTTCTTCGTTGCAACAATCTGCACATGTTAAGCATATGAAAACATGTTCACTTCTTTTTTTACATTAATTTACACCCAAGAAATTCAAAATCACGAAAGTGAGAAGTCAGAATAACTATACTAAGTTTTTAAAGTAAAATCTATCTTTTTTTGGTTTTCGACAAAAATCTCACAACTTCAACTATGGCTGAAAATCAACAAGGGGCTTCCCTTGTATCATGGAAAATAAAATTTGATGTCATTACTGCCATGTGTTAGTGAGGAATGGCATTTTGTGTTTAGGTAATGGAGGTGAGAATTTATTGTGTGACATGACTTCTTGTCCTTGAAAAACGAACTAAAACACAATATTAAAAATTTAAATATACATAAACAATTAATATTTGAGACACTTGTGAAAGGCTTAATCAATAAAGAAGTATGCACTTTTAATTAAACAAGTAATTAAGCAACATAAACAGTCACACGTATGACATGCCACGGAGGTGAGAATTCACATGTTGTGAACCAAAAATATACTAAAATAAAAATTATTATTAAAAAATTGTTGGCAGGTTCAAATAGATGTATCTTTGATGAAATGAAAAATCATTGTTAAATGAAATGTTCCTTAAAGTTTTTACTGTAAAAGGCGTGTGACAGAAAAGTTACACTTTTTAAAGAATGACCCTTAAACAAAACTAAGTATCGTAACTAAGGTAAGCCCAATCAGAGAAAATTCAGGAAACAGGAAATTAAAAAAATATATACAATGTAGGAAGGCACAGGTACATATTACTTCTCTACATAGTCACCAGGCATATCGAAGCATTTGTTCCATCGGTACTCCAAACCATCGAAACCTGCACGGAAGAAATCAGTGTGAAGGTTGTGCAATCATATTAAGACGGCTTGCTGGCCCTCAGCATCTGTTCTGAAATGCAGACCTCCCAAGTGTTTCTTTAACGGTCCGAAGAGATGGAAATCACTTGGTTCGAGGTCGGGACTGTAAGGAGGGTGGTCTAAGATCTGCCACTGAAAATGCTGTAACAAACCGTGCGCAGTTGTGGCGGTATGCGGTCGGGTATTGCGGACATAACAATGGTACCGTACACTTCCACTAATTGGCGATGAATTTCAGCTGGAGAATTTTTCTTTAAACGCAAAAACCGTATCACAGTTCTTATTTCAATTGCGGACCATGCTTCCGACAAGGCGGCCATCTTCTAACTCAAATTTCGTCATGTTAAAGGCCTTACCAGCTCCATCTACCGACATCTTTAGAATGCTGTGATTGTTTCCGTTACCTTCAGAGGGATTTTTATTCATTTTTTATTCATACGGATAATTTGTACACCCGCCAGAGCCCTTTTTACCTTACTATATATATATATATATATATATATATCTATGTATGTATATATATATATATATATATATATATATATATATATATATATATATATATATATATATATATATATATATATATATATATATATATATATATATTATCAGTAAAACTTTCGCCAAAATGCATAAAATTATTGTACATGGTGAATACCAGGAAGAAGGGGACATGACACTTGAATTTTAAAAATTAATATTCTGTCACTTGCCATATACTATTTGCTTCAGAAACAAATGAATTTCTTCAATATTAACCTGTTTTTCCTACATAGTTTGCTGACTTTCAGAAAATCAAGGGCGAAATCAAAGTTTTCTCTTTGTGTTTTTAAAATATCATTTTTGTTACGTACTGTAATTTCAGTGCAGTTATTATCAGAATATAATATTTAGGTAAACTTATATCTTTAGAATGTCTGGTTAAACTTTTTGTTACGTAATTTGAAAATTCTTTTTTTTTAAACCATGAAATAGGTCCATTACTAAGGTGACAATTTGATGTCCTTCCGTTGCCAAAGTACTACATCTCAGATAATTCTCCAAGAACCTGTTGGGTATAGAAACTAATTATTTTTTACGCAAAGCAGAATTATGTCGCTTGTCAATGAGGCATAGTTATAATTTAAAAAGATATTTAATTTGTATGGTTTTTAATGGTAACGGAAGGACACAAAATACGATCACGGAAGAACATGTATCTATAAGCTGATAGAGGGTAAAAGTTTAGAATGCTAGTAGAAAACAAACTATTGTTTTAAGTTAGTAGTCACATTTAAAACATATATAAGTAATATTTGTACAAAAACTATGTGGGTTTTCATTAAAAAAAACTTTTATTTATTTATTTTTAAAAATTGTTTTGTGATTTTATTTTTTCTATTGCATGTGATAAAAATGACTACATGAAAACCGTATTTAAAAGTTCCTAAGAACATGAAAATAATTTTGGTATGGCATGAGGAACAATAGAATATTGAAACTGCTTTCAGATTTGTTGCCACAAGTCACAGGAAAGGACTGTTGAGTGCATTTGTTCAACCATAACACTTACTGCGAAGAAATCAGTGAATTCAAATATCAATTTTCAAATATATGCTGTAGTATCCATTCTCATCCTGAAACACAAAATATTTACTATTTAAACCCTATAATAAGTTATGTTATTGAATAAAGTGAGTATTTTTTTCAACAAATCGAAAGAGATTTCACTTCAAAGTCAACAGACTAAAAAGTTATCTTTACTAATAATAAAGCTGAAAGTTTGTGTCTCTGAATGCCTGGATGTCGGGATGTCTGGATGTATGTTACGCGCATGGCGCCTAGACCGTTCGACCGATTTTCGTGAAATTTGGAACATAATTAATTCATAGTATAGGGGTGATCACCTCAAAGCGATTTTTCGAAAATTCGATTTTTTTTCTATTTCAATTTTAAGAATATTTTACCGAGGAAATTATCATAACGTGGACGAGTAAATTACCAAATTATCATTACGTGGAATCGTAACATGGGCGAGCAAATTAACATAGCAAATTGGGGAGAAATTCACCATCAATTATTTGTAAATATACAGGCGAACCAAATGACTATTTAATTGTCTACTACGGGCAAAGCCGTGAGGGTACTGCTAGTAAATAACATTAAAAAGAAGATAAAGCTAAAAGAAAAACACCAAATCATGAGATTATGCAAAAGGGATTCATAACATTTGGACACGTTTTGTTAGTTGAATGAAAGGGAAAGAAATTAACAAAGGGCAATGTTGGACAGGTACTTCATATAGAAGATGAAGGAGTAGAAATATCTTGTTTGAGAATGCATAATAATATGGGAATGATCTTTGTATTCCCTGACAAAGAAGATCTATGGATTCTGGTAAAATTGCTGAGTATTTCAAGCATTCGGAATTGTAACAGATCGCTCAGGTATTAGACGACATTGTTTCAGCCAGCTGTATTAACTGAATAAATGTTTGAAAATTGAAATTTACAAAGTTAATTCGTTTTCGATTTCTTTTCCCTCCGTTACCCTTAACAAGCACATAATTTATATGCTTAAAATAATTATTTTTTAAAACCAGTGGTAAAATTATAATGATTGAACACTCATGTATGTGCTCTCATTTTATAGAATTTTCCCTTTTATAGTTTGGCTAAACTTTTGGGAGAACATGGTTGCGTGAAAATCATGTCGCAAAAATGTCCTTCAGTTACCGCTTTTTAAATTTCATTTTGAAAAAGCGTTACTGGCGAAAAATTCCTTGCTTTGGCTTTTTTTTTTATAGCAAATTACTGTGATGTGTATCAGATTTACTGTACCATAATCAGACTGTGCATCAGATTTACTGTGATGTATCAGATTTATTGTGATATAATTACTGTAATGTGTATCAGTCATCAGTATGCATCAGATTTTGAAAAAGTATACATTTTTATATACTCACAGGCAGAAATACATTGTTTTTTTTTGTTGTTCAAACTGTCCTTACGTTACCGTTGGAAGTCATCACGTAGTAAGTGAACTAATTGCTAAAATTTACCACTTATTCCTGATGAAGAATGGTCAAAAACATTTCTGGTTTCATCCATTTGTTGATGGTTCCTTAAATGCATGAAAAATTCAGTTGTTAATGAAGAATGTCAGCTGAAATATACTTTTTATTTGTCAAAAGTTATAGAAAAATTGTTCTCTTATTTCTCGAGAAATTCTTTAAAGTGTGAATATTTGTGGCGCAGTTTTTTTTTTTTTTTTTTTGGCATTTTATAAATATATATTTATTTATCTAATTTTGAACATGACGTTACAAATTTCTCTGGAATTTAAGTCTATCTCTTACATTTTTCGCAGAATTTGCATAACTTTCATATTTAAGTAACAAACACGTTTTGAATTACATTCAAACAGTTTGAATTTGTCATTTCTAACCCTATACTTTCGTTTGTGAATGCAAAGAGCACATTATCATTTTGAAAATTTAAACACTCCGCCTGTTAAGTAGTCACACAAACTACGTGCTAGAATAAGCTATATATTCTTTTTAATGTTAAGAAGTGTACGTGATATCCATTTCTAGTTATCTAACTATTTATGGTTGAAGAACAGAGTTTCGGCTTTATAAAAATGCAATGGACATTGTTTTGTCTTAAAATTGATAAAAATAGTTAGTTTTTTTTTTTTTTAACTCTTAGTTTTCGCGCAGTCAAACGCAGGCACGACCAATAACGTTAAAACGTACAAAAACGTCTATTTCTGCTACTTTCTTGTAAATGAGCATTAAGTTTTCCTTTTTTATTTGTGTTCAACATTGGCGATGTAGTTTTATAAAATAAATGCTGATATTTCCTCGTTTTTACCAAACTTTCCCGTAAAAGTAACAAAAAGAAGGGGGGGGGGCATGAGTGAAGGTTTAGTGCATCCTATAAGTATCCCTTAAAATGAAAAAAAAGGTAAAAAATAAACAAAATAATAAATTAAAAATTGAAAAGCAGAGTTTTGAGACGAGAAAAATGTGCATCTGTTTGTCTGTCTGTTCCCCCTCTCCCGATTGGAACAAACATTTTTTTCGCTCGAAAGATCCCGGGTAGAGTAGAACATCAGATTCCTATGTTTTACTTATTCGTTTGAATATTTTTTAAATAAGTTTTGAACAGTTCAAGAAAAAAATAGTGAACATTAATGGCTACCGGAAAATTTATGGCGAATATAGACCCCAAACTTAACGGCGGATTTATTTCAAACAAATTTTGCGAGCTCTTGATGAAGAACGAGTATAGAAAAAAATATATATATACATATATTAGCTATTCTAAGGTTATTGAAACAATTCAAAAATTTTTGACGTTAACGACAACACGAACAATTATTTTTTGTTACCAAAAAACTTTGCAGATTCTGAATCTACTCTCCATTTTTGGTTTCAAGCAATAGAAAAAAGGTTATTAGTAAAAATCGAAATACCATATCTCGTAGACTTAACATTGACACAAGACAGAGATAAATATGACTGAATAAAAATGAAATGAATTCAAGGCGCAAAAGAATTACCAGGGCTGTGGAGTTGGTAATAAGATGACCAATTCGCGACTCCGACTCCTAGATTATATGTCCTCCGACTTCGACTCGAAACAGCAGAACGTTGGTATTAACCTCATATATATAAAATAGCCTATTCACTGATCTAAAGCCGCTATAAAAAGGGGCCTTACCCTGATCGAGTAATGGACGTCACTAACAATGAAACTGACGCCATGGCAGGATAATTTGGTAATATTTTTTGGTAATGTTTGACATGCAGGGAAATGCTTTATTTTTACAAGACGGGACTGTATCCGTTAACTTAACTGTTTTGATGGTAAGACTGTCATTTTAGGAGAATAAAGAAAAGAAAAAGTGGTCGGCAATTAATGATATCTATTGGAGTTTAGAGTTAATCCACTGAAGTTAGAGTTAAAATTTCAACTATCAAAATATCTCCAAACAGTTAATTGCTTCGTTCAAATATAGAAGCACTTTTCACCCGTCCTACCTTGACGGTTGATTTTCTAGTATTTTTTATAAAGTAAAATATTATTTGAAAAATTCTGAATTACATAGAAAGCATTTCAGCGTCATCTGCTTGTGTAAGATTTTATAAGAGTATGTTTATGAATTTCAGTAACGCTAACCATATAAAGGCATTGTAGAGAAAACAGTTTTATCGAGAAACAAACTCTGCTAAGAGATTTTGACAATGTCTGCTTCTTGTTTCAGAAGGAAACCTTCTATTCTTTGACGCGAAATATTGCGGGGAGCATAATTGACTTTCTTTGAGCCGCTTTGAGCGCTAAACCTACTTCAACAAGTCGGAAGGTTTCTGAGTTATTAAAAATAAGCAAGAGCTTTTTTATCCCTGGAAGTTGAGAGTTGAATTGGAAATAAGCAATAAAAAAACAAGTCTTATGAAAAGTAACAAGAATGTTCTAAAATGTGTTTCAGAGCCAATGTACGTCAGAACTACGTTGATTATACACATGCTTAATTAGACATTAATAAAAATAAAATGTTCTAGATAAATTCAAGTGTCCATTAATAGATGGAGGAGACAAATAATTGAAGCATTATTTAAAAAGTAAAATAACTATTTTTTTTTTTTTAAACCGAAAAGCATTCACTATTTTTAGTAGGTAAAATTACATAAATAGAATAAAGCAGTGTAGCGTCGCTATGGGGGCGAGGAGGGAGGGGCGCCCCGGATGACACCCATCTGGGGTATTGTTTGACAGCCAAAGTGGATTAAGCAGTTTAAAACACTTTAATTCTCTGAAATTTTCCCACAAATGAATTGCATTTAATCTCTCAGATTTCAACGAAAACTGGAAACAAGATAACGGGGAATGGACGGCTACATATGCGTCTGAAGCAGTGTTTTCATAACATGTTTTCGCAATTCGCACTTGTCTTTTAATTTAAATTTTAGTACACTAAAAAAAAAAGCAAACAATTTAGTTGCTTCTGAAATGGAGTCGTTTCCAAAATTTTAAAAGTATTTTTTTTCTGAAAGAGCATGCTTAAAAACATAGGATCTGACCATTTTTCAAATGATTTGTTTAAGTTAAATATTTTAAAAAAATTACTTAAATCGGTGCGCTTTCATCTTTTACGCTTCTGCCGATGACATCATAAATGAGGAAATGCCATTCAGTGTTGCTATTCACAGAGCAAAATATTTAATTCGCATCTTTACTCACGTGTATTGGCAACGATATGGTTGATAGCAAGCATAGCGCGCAATTTTAATTCGCTTCTTGATTATCATAACGTGGAAACGCGGAAGAAAGATGCACCAAAGAGCATCATTTGTGACGTCACGTCTTGTGACCACGTCTTGTTTGAAAAATCGGAAATTTGAAAAAATTAATTTAAAAATAACTGTTGGGAAAATGAAAGTATTTTCTGGGTCCATGTTCTTTTTTTTTTTTGCTTATTCTATCAATTACAGTGACTAAAAGTACTACTTTTGACTGAAAGAAACAACCCTATTTTGTACAAACTTCGTGTTTGCATTAAACAATTAAATTGTGTTCTTTTTGGTTGTTCTCTACAAATTACCACCCGAGTGACACTTGTGGAAGGTACAGAACTTGTGCTAGGGCCGCCAGCGAATGAAGTACATAAATGGGGGGAGGGCGAATTTTGGGAGTTGGGCGAATGTAAAAACGTAACTAAAAGAAACATCATAAGAACGTCCGTCGCACACTATCCGAAATGCATCGCTCACTTTCGAGGAATCTTCACCCATTAGACAAATTTCGCCGTTTACTACGACTCTTTCCTCACCTAGTCAGAAAATCCTGTTCAACTCTCAGAAAGTTCAGTCATTGCGACGAAATATTTAATCAGAGCATTTTTCAGGAAGCCTTTTGTCAAATACGACGAAAAATACATATCTGAATGTATAATATATCTGAGTTACTTCAGAAACAAGACTGGCTTTGATTAGGAAAGTTTCTGAATTTTTCTGAAAGATTCCAGGTTAATTTCAGGAAGGTGACTAACTTTTTAGCTGGAAACTTTCCTGGTGTTTGCCAGATATGTTACTGGCAGAAATTAGGCATATTAGCTGCCCATTGTTTTCCAGGAATGTTTCAAATTTTTTAAAAACAGTTTATAGAGGGTGGAGACTGAGTGTTTGTCTCCAAAAGATATAATTAAGAGGCATTTGATTATTGTAGAAAATACTTACGACCAAATGGCACGACCTTGACGGTCACGGATTTGAACAAAATTCTAGCTATAGGTTCATTCCCACTAGATATAAGCTCAGGTAAAACGGTTTGACTGCATAGGCCCTAGTATCTGTGCAACGAGGGTCTAAATTTGCTAGTTTGGCCCCAGATTTGCAATGGCGTTTCCAATGGAATTTGAGATTTCGACACTATATTCGATCTCCCAACACCTTTTTCATCTTTTGTAAGTAAATGTAGCATGAGAGAGAACTATTAAAGGAGACACTTAAAAAAGACACTTAATAAGAGATGTATTTGTTTATGTATCTAAGTTATTTGAAAAGTCGAAACGATCTCGTATTTTTGTTCTTTAGTGTGCCATGTGCAATAAATCAGAGTTTTTTTTCCTCTTCTCCTATTTTTTTCTTATCAATGTGGGATATCTTTGATAGCATACAATAAATATACAGTTAAAGTTATTGTGTTTATTAGCAAACGATAAATATTTGTTGCCAGCAGATGATTAATATTTAACGAAAGTAATTATTTTCATTTGCAAACGATAAACATCCTGTTGCCATGTTATTTTCGCATTCAAGTTATTGAAATTAAAAGTAGTTGCCAATCTGAATTTGAGAACCGTTTATTAAAAATGAGTATTCAACATAATTAATAGCGGAAAAAACTTTTAAAATGGTAATATTAAAGGAAACTCCATTGCATATCTGAGTCCAAATTATCAACTTTAGACCCCCGTTGCCGCCGAACTAGGGCCTATGCAGTCAAACCGCTATACCTCGGCTCATATCTAGTTGAAATTGACTTAATCTAGAATTTTGTCCAAATCCATGACCCTCAAGATCGTGCCGTTTGGTAGTTAGTTAAAACATTAACTCAACACAAAATAGCATAATGGCACTTATTTTGCCTTGAACTGCAAAATAGTAGGGGAATGTGGGGGAAAATGAAATGGTAAAATATTTTACGCATTGCTGTTCACTGTAAAAACGATTCAGAAACGTTCCTGGAAAATAATAGGCAGCAGATGTGCCCAATTTCTTCCAGTAACATATCTTGGAAAAACCAGGAACGTTTTCCGTTAAAAGTCAGTAACCTTTCTGAAATTAACCTTAAAACTTTCTGAAGAAGTGTGAAATCTCCCCTGTTATAGCCAGTCATGTCTCTAACCAGTGGCGTAGCCATGGGGGGAGGGAGAGGGGGGTTAGAAACCCCCATGAGCCCCAAAAAATTATATATATATATATATATATATATATATATACATACATACACACACACACACACACACACATATATATATATATATATATATATATATATATATATATATATATATATATATATATATATATACAGTGAAGCACCGTTTATACGTTTCTCTTTTGTACGTTTTTTCATACAGTCCCTTCAAAAACGTATAAACGGTGCTTCACTGTACATACATACATACATACATACATATATATTTGTATGTATGTATGTATGTATGTGTGTGTGTGTGTGTGTATAAACTTGAGGGCATAGATTTACTTTAAACTTCAGAAAAAATTAACCCCCCCCCCTCCAAGGATTTTTTCTCGCTACGCCACTGTCTCTAACACCTCCAAGAAAAATTAAGTAGGTTTAGCGTTATTGATTAGAACCTTCCTGATTTACCAAGGAGTCTCCATAAAAATCTGAGCGACCACGGACAAAGCTATGCAAGAAGGAACCAAGCATGCCGCTTGCCTACAATTCCTGCGTTGCAAAGCTGTAGCTATCCACTGACTTTCTCGCTCTCATTGGGAGCTTAGTCAATCAGGACTGGCCGTAAGCAACCTTAGGCCAATACACTTAATAAACACGTTGATTCAATCTTTAAACTGGTCGCTAAAAATATTTTCCACAATAGTGAAAGGTCTAGCACGCGTGCAACTTGAAACGATTCAGGAAACTTTTTTGTGAAGATACTTGTTTTTACGGGGAAATAGGTGAAAACGTGTGAAATCCCGAGACGTTCCACGGAAATAACCAGTAACGCTTCGGAATTTTTTTACAGTGTTTAACTGGAAGGTGTATGATACTGCAAGTCATTTTTAAAATTTGATACTCATTCTGTAATATTTTGTAGTATACAAAAATAATTTTCGTCATCATAAAAGGAGAAAGTTCTTGTTATCGTTTGAAAGATTAATTGAAATCGACTAATGCTCTGAGCAGTAACTACTTAATTAAGTCAGTCATATTTTCTGGTTTAAAATGTTTAATGCAAATTTTGTCAAGTGCATGTGGGGTAATGTGAATGAGTTTATTTTTCTTAATTCATTTATTGAACCAGTTACGCATTCATTCATTAATTAATTTGTTTACGCTCCTCCATTTACTCATTCATTTATTCATTCATTTATTCACTTATTTTCTTGGTCACTCATTTTCATTTATTAATGGAAATGTAATCACTCATTTTCATTTACTCATGGATAAATGACTAAATAACTATTTTATTCGCTTATTTTTTTTCTTGAAATTAAAAAAAAAAAGCTGATTTAGTTAGTAATGGTTTCAACTACAACGAGAAATTTATTGCTTCTCGCATTTTTTGAGAAATATTTCGCTTAACAGTTTTTTTTGACGAGAATGGGGTCGTTTCCGAAGTTTTAAAAACATTGTTTTCTGAAAGAGGATGCTTAAAAACATGGGATATGACCATTTTTTAAATAATTTATTTAAGTTTAATATTAAAAAAAATACTTAAATCGGTGCGCTTTCATTGTTTATGTTTCTGCCCGATGACATCACAAATGATGAAATGTCATTCAGTGTTGCCATTCACAGACCGAAATTTCTCATCTTTTCGCCCTTTAATTCGCATCTTTACTCACGTGTATTGGCAACAGTATGGTTGATAGCAAGCGTAGAGCGCAATTTTAATTCGCTTGTTGGTTATCATAACGTGGAACTGTGGTAGAAAGATGCGCCAAAATGTATCATTTGTGACGTCATCAAGATAACGCCTTGTTTGAAAAATCGAACATTAAAAAAAATTAATTAAAAAACAACTGTTGGGAAAATAAAAATATTTTCTGGGTCTATGTTATTTTTTTGCTTATTCCATCAATTTCAGTGACTAAAAGTAGTAGTTTTGACTGAAGGAACCAACCCCGTTCTGTTATTAGTTTCGGCTTTATTTTCAATTTTTCTTGTTTATATTTTCACTATTTAAACTGTCACATACTCCATCTCGTTGCTTTTCTTTTTGGAGGAATTTACATCTTAAAGTTCACACTTCGTTTTACATTGAAAAACGAGTTCTTTGAAACTCCGAAACACGTTTCTGCAATCAATTGCTAATTTGTGTTTCATGAACGTTGTGTTTCCTGCTGTAATGTATTTTGTGGCTTTTCAATTAACGGATGCATATGTAAGATATTAAGATAAATGATGCAGTATGAATTTCCCTTAAATTTGAATAACTCCGGACGAATGATTTGTGTACAAGATATAAATCATTAGCAATTTATTTCGTATCTAGTAGAGTTAATAAAGTGTTAATACGACAATTTCTCAGGGGCAAAGATTACAAACCGAAATTTGAATTATAGGGCTTATTATCTTAGGTGGAAAGATAAATCTTAAATGTTTATGACTGAAGCTGTTGTTTGTAAAATTGACAGAGAGTTTTAGATTTAATTTCTAAATGAGTGCTATGGGATAGTGACAAGTTTTGTCACAATAAGGATTAAAACAGGAATCGTTTTGCGTAGTGACACTAGAAGCATAAGAATGAAAAATATAGACTTAAATAAATATTGTAGCATTTATTGGAATCATTTATTTACTTCTTTTCTTCTAAAAAACGCTGAAATAGTTTAGAAGAAACTAACTACTACAGTGCTGGTCAAATTATTAGACTAATACTGTTGTAAAAGCAAATTCTTTATTGATTACATAATTATAGACACATTAACGAACAGTGAAATAATTATCTAATATTTAGTTTGCATTCCCTTGTTCTTGATGAGCATTTTAAGTTTTTGGCATACTTTTCACAATGTTTACACCATTTCTTAACATTTTTTAAAAAAGAAGGTTAAAAAAAAATTATACTCACTATTATATATACTCACATACACATACTCATTAATTACCTAAAACTAACTTTAAATATAACAGAACACGCTAATAAAAGAACTAGTGAACTGTTTAAGCTGATTGAGGTTCTGTTCCTGGTAGGTAAATAAACAAAGAACATAAACAAAGCAGACATTGCTGCCACCTGCAAACATTAAATTATGCTAAAATAACGTAATAATCAGTGTACAGTATGTACTGTACTTTAACAGTAAAGTAAATAGTATTTTAGTACAAATAGTGTACAAAAAAAACTCTTTAGTCTAATAATTTGGTCAGCACTGTAGTAGCACTTATAGTGCCTGGACAAAACAGAACAATAAAATCATAATGATCTGCATGAAATTATGCATTAATAACTACAAAAATATGCACTACATTTTTTTTTATTTACCCGAACATAAGTTTTTACATTTGAATGATGACTTGAATGGTCATTATATTCGTGCATTTTTTAAATATTGGATTTTTTTTTTGGAGAAAATTTAAACTTTGGGTGATAATGTGCACAAAAAATGGTATGCATTGAAAACCGGTTGATTCGCTATCACTCCAACCTATTCTCAAATGTATTTCCAAGTTTAAATTTAACAAATATTCTGAGCGGTTCACATTTGGTGCACATTCGGAAAATTTCGATACACATATCAATCCACTTTCGTTTGGACGAAGCACAATCGAAATACATCTTGGAACACATTCAGGAACAATTTTTTTATTTAATTTTAAGTGTTCCAAACGTGTTATCAATCATAATGGAATTTTCAATGTAATATTGTAGTTTATATTCATTGTATTGGATATTTGCGAAGTTTCGCTAGCTTTAGGAAATACTTTTTTGCTGTTTTTTTGTCTGAATAATTCAAAAACGAAAAATCAATAGGAAAATTAAAAAAAAAGAAAGTTAAAATGAAATTTATTTTTTACATACTGATGCACGTTACTCTCTTTACATAACTCATATTCGTTTGAACGAAATGTTTTACCGAAGACGTTTTTCCACCATGATCGATAAAATACGTGATTTCCTCTAAGACAAACATTTCCGCTGAAATCTGCGCACTTAAAACACTTCTTTTTAAACACCAGTGACTCTAGTTCGACAACCGGATTCGAAAAAAAAAAAAAAAAACCTTTCCCGAAACAGTTCTTTATTTGCTTGTTTATTCCGGACCGAAAAAGATTCCATTAACATTTTGGATCAGGAAACGAAAGAAAATTTCCGATTTGCTGCTTTGTCGCTATTTACGATTAACACAGTAGAAGCAAGTAGATTGTTTTTCAAATGTTTTAAATCCTCTCTCTCTTAGCTTATAAATATTTTATCTTCATTTCTTTGGTTTTAAAATCATAAGCTTTAACTGTTAAGTTAATTTCAACTTCTAATGCTTTAGAACCGTGGTTTTCATCGCGTGGTGCGCGAGCAATTTTCATGTGGTCTTCAAACAGCTAGTGAAAATTAATCTGTATTATTTTAATAGTTGTAATCAAATTTATCACATCATTTCATATGATATAACGAGGGTGTTTCCTTTGATCAAAAGCACTACTTTTTGTCACTGAAATTGACAGAATAAGCAAAAAAAAAAAAAAAAAAAAAAAACCCAGAGCCAGAAAAAATACTTTTATTTTCCCAATGGTTATTTTTTAACCGTCCGATTTTGGAATTAAGGCGTGGTCTTTATGGGGTCACAAGTGATGTACTTTGGCACTCTACTCTATTGGCGCTCTGAATGTTTAAACTTACACTATATGACCAAAAGTATCGGAACACTTTCAAAAATTCACATTTTAAAAGATTTCTTGAGGAATAAAAGACCAATTACTTTATAACTTTTGTCGCATTAAAAGTATGTTTTAGCTATTATTTTCCATTAAAAGTTACATCACCCATGCATTAGGGGACCAGCAACAATTGAGGAAAACAAAAATGTTTTTTGATCATCGTTAATCGTAAATAGCTGAGAATAAGCAGTGCATTCCAGAAATTAGTTACCTTACTATGTACAGTTTGTTTTACGTACTTTGGAGAAAATATCACTGATATTCATGAAGATATAAGCATTTCTCTCAGAACTACGAATTTTATTTGAAGGTTTTTGGCTCATAACACGCAAAGTTTTCCATCTAAGCTTACCAAGCTTTCAGAAAACTTGACAGCATACAAGAGAAGTAAAATATTAAAATTAGAATGTAAAATGTTGAAAATTTGATAAAATATGGACATTTAAAGCAATTAATTTTTCTTTGCGCATGCGCGAAAGATAGCAATTTATAACTTTCATAATTCGAACTCCAACTAAATTCTCCAACTCATAATAAAATTCTATTTCAATATCTTAAAACTTTAAAAAGTATCAGCGATACAATGAGCCGACTTTGAATAGTTCTTGAATAGGCGACGACTCGTTAGGGGCCGTTTGCAAGTTTGCAACATTTGCTTGCAATTGCTCAGTGTAATTCATGATAAAAACAGATTATTTGCGAACGATACCTCACGATTCGTAGCTCGCCCTAGAGCTATTCAAATTCAAATTATTAGAACGCTGATAAATTTTTGAATTTTTAAGATATTGAATTGAATTTTATTATCAGTTGGAAAATATGGTTGGGGTTTAGGTTATGAAAGTTATAAATTGCTATCTTTCGCGCATGCACAGAGAAAAATAATTGCTTTAAACGTTCATATTTCATCAAATTTTCAACATTTTAATTTCAAACTTTACTGTTATACTTCTCTTGTGTGCTGTCAAGTTTTCTAAAGTTTGGTAAGCTTTGATGGAAAACTTTACGCTTATGAGTCAAAAAACTTCAAATAAAATTCGTAGTTCTGAAAGAAATGCTTATATCTTCATGAATATCAGTGATATTTTCTCGAAAGTACGTAAAATAATTGTACATAGTAAGGTTCCTAATTTCTAAAATTTGCAGCTATTTACGATGAACGATGATTAAAAGTTTGTTGCTGGTCCTTTAAATGCATGGGTGATATATAATTTTCAATAGAAAATGACAATTAAAAGACACCTTATGTAATAAGAGTTGCAAAGCAATTAATAATTTATTTCTTGAGAAATCCTTTAAAATGTGAATTTTTGAAAGTGTCGCAATACTTTTGGTCATATAGTGTAGCTGTCTACTGCGTTGCCAGTACATGAGAATAAAAAGGCAAATTAAATATTTCGCTCTACGCTTGCTATCATCTGCGTTGCCAGTACATGAGAATAAAGATGCGAATTAAATATTGCGCTCCGCGCTAATGGCTTCAGTGAATGGCATTTCATCACTTGTGATGTCATGTGCAAAAGCGTAAGAAGTGAAATTGAATATTCTCACGGATTAAAATAATTGTTTAAAAATGCTAAACTTTGTCAAATTATTTAAAAAATGGTTGAACCCAATGGTTTTAAGCATGTTCTTTCAGAAAAAAAAAGAAAAACTTTTAAAATTTTGGAATCAACCCTAATGTTTTGGAAATATTATTTCCACCTATGTGGTCTGGATAGGGTTCGGAAGGGTACCAAGTGTCCTCAGTAGTGAAAAGGTTGAAAACCACTGCTTTAGACATATTCTCAACAGTGATGTTATTTTCTGACACATAATTATTGACTTTAAATGCCTGGGTTACGCTAAATCTTTTTTTTTAGATTTAAAAACAAGCATCATGTAAGTGTACAAGTTACTATTTGCAAGGTTCAGTCATTAGTCAGGCAGACAAAGTTACTGATCTGGGGGTTTTAATAAGTCAGGATTTAAAGTTCAGCCAACAGTGCAGCATTGCTAGTAACAAGGCCAATAAGATGCTTGGGTTTATCAATAGATCTATTTCAAACAAATCTAAAGAAGTTCTTCTGCCCTTGTATAGAAGTTTGGTAAGACCTCATTTGGAGTATGCTGTTCAGTTTTGGTCTCCTTATCTTAAGAAAGACATTAATGTATTGGAAAGGGTTCAAAGGCGAGCTACAAGGCTAATAAGTAGACTTTCTCACTTAGACTATGATTCCAGGCTTAGAAGGCTAAAAATGTACAGTCTTGAGCAAAGAAGAGACCTAAGGGGACATGATTCAGTTGTTTAAATTTATTAAAATGAAAGATATTACGGGGCTGAAGTTTAGCACTGAAAACAGGACAAGGGGTCATTGTTTTAAGCTATTTAAATCTCAGGATAACATGGATATTAGGAAAAATTATTATTATAGCAGGGTAGTGGAACCTTGGAACAGTTTACCGGAAGAGGTGGTAATGAGCAATTGAGTAGATAGTTTTAAGAGGGCCATTGATCTTCACTGAGGATTGTAAATTGACTAGGACCAGTCTAGCTGCACTGCAAAAAAAAAGCTGTTGTTTTTACAGTAAAATACTGGCAGCTCGCATTCCAAGGAAAAACTGCAAAAATTACAATTTTAAACTGTAAAATTTGCAGTAATATACTGTTTTATAACAGACTTTTACTGTGAAATTTACAGCGATAAACTGTAAAATTAGCAGTAATATACTGCTTTTTAATAGAACTGCCCTGTAAAACTTACAGAATCAAACTGTAAAATTAGCAGTAATATACTGCTTTTTAATAGAACTGCCCTGTAAAACTTACAGTATCAAACTGTTAAATTAGCAGTAATATACTGCTTTTTAATAAAACTGCCCTGTAAAACTTACAGTATCAAACTGTAAAATCAGCAGTAATATACTGTTTTAGGAATGACTTGACCTGTAAATTTAACAGAGATAATATGTAAAATTAACAGTTATATACTCTTTTGTAACGGAATTGCCCTGCAAAATTAGCAGTATCAAACTGTAAAGTTCGCAGTATTATGCTGCAGAATCAACTGAATTGTGCCATAAAAGCAGCAGTAGTATACGGTTTTATAAATGATTTGTACAGTAAAATTAACAGCATAAACCATAAAATGAAGTTATCAATTTTTATGCAAAAGGGTTTCTTCACCCTATCGTTTCTTTTCATAGCCGAAATCACTGCTTTTACAGCTGAAGAACGATATCGAAAAGTAAAGCAATTGAGTCAGTATGTACGTTATAAAAATCAGCCTACATACGAAATCTGTTCCTTTTCTTAAGTTTTTCAACAACAAAAATAATGTTTTAGGATATGAAAAGCGACAAATAAAGAAATATAAAACACTTTTACATAAAAATAGTAAACTGCTGCTAAATATATGTTTTATTGATATTAATTTCCTTGTACACAAAATAAATCAATGCCCCATCTCAATATTTTATAAACACCTGTTAAAGAAGAAAAAGTGGTGCATTTTCATTTCTACAAAAAACTTTTAGCTCTATTGCAGACTTAAAAATTTACAAATTGAAGGAAATTGCAAAATATGGTCTGAAGCTTTATTTTAAGAACAGTTATAGCTTTTTCATAATACAAAACTTTTTGATCCATGGAGGTAGTAAAAATGAGAAAGGTTTTTTATATATAACTGAAAATACTACATCGTATTTTCACTAAAAGTACTTTTTTCACTTCCAGCATTATTGTAATGCTAAAATGTGCAGCATAACGTGAGAAATGTTTTGCAATATGCAATCCATTAAACCTTTAAGTTTATTTTAACTTGATGCATGCAATTATATGCATTTATTTTTCTTTTATGGTAAAACAGAATATTTTCATGGTTTTCTTCTTTTTTTAATGTTATAAGTTGCATTTGGATCTACTTTATTTGAGAAATACTAGTAACAAACTAATTTTATTTCACACCATATGTGCAGTATACAGCATTTAGACTGCACAGAATTGTTTTTATTCTAAACTGATTATTATAGATTAGATAATACTTTATCCTATTAACCTTTTAAAATTTACATAGATGAAAACTATGAATATGTGACGGTTTAAAATTCCAGAGCTACTAAACAGAAACAATTTTTCACTCGGTATAATAAAATCTGCAGGTTTATGAGTACTAGTATTAAAGTTAAAAATTGGTTTTACTACTCCAAAAATTATATAACTTTATATTATGTTATACTGTTTTCATGAGAAAAAATGAAACATTCACACCATTAAAAATTGACAAATTATTTTATTTCGTATACATCACCTATAAATATCGATTAGTAGTTTTTACAGTGAAATTGCAGAAATTCATTTAAAACCGAATGCTAATTTTTTCAAGGCCAATATTTTTACATTACAAACTTGATTCTTCTTTGTGACATCTTTGCCGACTTAGGTGTCATCATTAGGCCTTATATCATGAAAGCATCTGTCAAAATAAAAATTGTTAGAATCTCATAAAACTTGTGGACACCAAAAAACATTCATGGAAAAATCAAATTACGTAGGTATAAAAATACGCCCTAAAATAATTAAAATTATGACTCTGAATGATCTGAAATTAAGATTGCCTTGGGAGTTGCTTTTATTTTGAAACCGCTTAACATATACCTAAATTGTAATTGAATCGTTTATTTCAGGAACCAGTTAAGCGCTAAATATGTTGTTTTAAGGAGAAAAAAAACTGTTTGGCAGCAATTTACAAACTACGTATTTGTAACGGTGGTTATTAATGTCTAATTAAAAGAGACCTAATCTGGATACTTTACATAAGAACTCAAAAAAGAAAAAAGAAAAGAAAATAATGTCTTACATTTTATCTTCCATGTAAAGAAATGCACTTATACTGGTTTCTGAAGTACAATTAAAAAAAAAATCCTTCTAACTTTCGGTAGTTTTGAAGGATTTTGTAATACATAGGAGACCGTTGATTAAGAGTAATATTTATTTTTTTCGATCGCATAACTGAAGTGATTGGTGATCGGGAGAATATATATCTTAAGGATAATGAAACTTGAAACTAGTTTCTTCTTATAATAGGCTCCAGATTATTGGATTGCAATATGTTTACTTCAAAGCAATAATTAGGATGCGGTAGAGAATTATTTTTTTAGAAAATGGAGCAAGGTCGACGTTTAGGACAACCAATTGGGAAATACTGAGGTATTCATTTAAAATAATGAATACTGCATCTAGCCCCTTTAGTCCCCCCCCCCCTCCCCGAGTTGCTATAGTAGCACTGAAAACCGTAGATGTTTTTTCTTTCTTTTTCTTTTAAACTCATATTCCATTCCAACACGTGTTAACAGCTCGAGCTATGTTCAACTGATACCAGCTTCATATTCTTTTTCTTTGACAGCTGCCCATTATTAGAAATCTGAATATGAAACAATGTGTGATGTAAAATAATTTAGATTTCTGTACTTAATATGAAATATTTTACTTGTAATTTTTTAAAATATTTTTTTTCATATATTTTATTCCACAATTGTGTTATTATATTGTTTAAATTTAATTTTTTGGAGCTTTTTTTTCTAAGTACTAAGGAACTGCATAAAAAAATCATTTGAGTTGAAATAAAATAATACCGTAAGAGCATTCTATCTTATATCTGTCTTAATATTTAAGCATAATTTAAGATGTTTCATTTATATTTTATGCCTTTTAAAATGTGGACCCCCCCCCCCCCGTTTTGAACAGCTATCGATATCCCCATTTAATCCGCCAGCGACTTTTTTTTAAGTGCTACTTCTTTTGATAGGCTTTAGACAATTTATCTTTAAGTTTTTCAGAATTTACCTGAAACTCGGAAGAAACAATTCTATATTCCCAAAATCAAGACGACTTAGTTAAAGTCAATTCAGTAAAAAGTGAAAATTGATCAGAAAAGTTGAAAGTTTTTAACAAAAGAATAAATCGACAAACATGTCAAGAAAAAGATTAAATCTGATACTGCCAGTTCTAATCATTAAGAAATTGTAAGTCCACATTTGGCCCGCCGTCCTTGCCAGAAGACCGCACCTCTTTTAACTGTAAATTTAAATATGCTCACATTTGCAAAATAACTGCTTTTTATTTACATTACAATAAAAATAATCTCTAATTTTGTTTGATAAGTGTCACAAGTCTGAATATACGAAGAAAGTTTCATACGTTGTAATACATCGTACTTTAAACTCTAATCTTTATTGTTGCTCTCATTATAAAGTTGACTTTAAATTTTGTTCCTTTAAATTTTTACAAACATACGTACAATAAATAATAAAGTACTTAACATTCTGATTTGGTTCCTTCAATTTTACTAACATGTAAAAACAAAGAATCAGTGCTCCAAAATTTACTGGAAAAAAATAAATAAATAATGAAATAAATTACGTTTAATTTAGCACTAACAGAAATTTCTATATTCCGGTGATTCTTGAAATGATATTATTCAACTACCCATAAAAACCAATATTGAATTACAAGTTTAAAAAACCCAGACGTAAATGAATTGTATGATCCATCACATTTAAATCAAAACAAAATTTAGTTTATCTTGTTCCAATACATAGTTCTTGATTGTAACATAAAACCTGACAACGGGCACACAAAAATCAGCTTCAGGGACCCAATATGGCACACAGACCGTAGGATAGGCTTTAGTGGCTAAGAACGCTCTAAAGCTCAAAAGCATTTGTGATTACAAATTACATCCTAAAACATAAAAATATAAATGAAAAAGGTACTTATAAACTTCCATTACCGGCATTCATGTCACTACGTGAATCATCGCAACATCGTTCAGACCAGAGGCTTCTTTGAAATTCCAAGCGGAACACAACCACGAATTACCATCTTGATAAAATGAGACCACCCATTCAATTCTGGTCACAAGTTACGTAGTTCTTTACATTTGCATACCACTAAACTCATAGAAATAATATTGCATTAGTGAATAAATTTAGATGAAGGAAATTCAGGCGGCTGGAATGAAATACTTTAAGACATGAATAAAAAAAAATAGAAATATATTACAGGTCATCCGTTTGTGTGCACAAATTATAACTTAAACATAATGGAATAATTGAAACATTTCAAAAAAAGAAAAAAAAAAACCCCTAGAAAAATATGTCATTGCAATTCAAGCTTTATGTAAATTTTCCCTAGAGAAAGGTTTTGTAAAACAATCAGCTACATTATTTTTAGTTTCATCAAATTGTATTCCAAATTCATTTTTATCAATCAAATTCCTTAGAAAATAGTACCCCACATCAATCTGCTTAGTTCTGCAATTTTCTATTGCAGAACTAGAAAAATCGATTGCAACTAGATTGATTAATAGTACTCTGTACTGTGACAATCTAAAATTCTGAACTCTTTTCGTAGCCAATTGATTTAAAATTCCTTTAACCCACATCCTTAGATTATTCACTAATTGAAATATACTCCGCTTCCATCCCCCCCCATTGAAATCCGGTCGTCGTGATTCGAGGCGCAATCTGTATCAGAATGACAATGATTTATTCAATTTACAGACAAAATTTAGATTTCAGGGATGGACAAACCTTTCAGGTTGTCTCACAAATCTCCTCTTTTACATCCGCATATAGATACGCATTGCAAACATCTACATGGAAATGGACTCAATGTAGCTTATACACAAAAATTCAAAAGAAAGCTTCAATCAAAGGAAAGGAAATTACTAGAGAGAACACTTGCGAAAAGTACCCCCCCCCCCACCTGGTGTGTATTTAAAATTACCAGTCTGGTCTTGAAGCGCATTATTTCATTCTGATCATTTGTTTTTAAATAAAAAAAAGCATCTGTACCCTTTTTTCTTTCTAAAACTTTCATTCAGTGAAACCAATACGTAAACTTTTTTTCTCATATCACCTGAATTTCTTGAGCCATTCCGTTTTGTCAATTTTAAATCTCGGAAATGTTAGCTTCTAGCATACTTGAATTATCCCCCCTATCTTCATAAAAATCCTATACTTTTCTTGAATTATCATCACAAGTGAAATTAAAATATTTTGTGTCATATTCAATGTTATTTTTAGAACAATAAACCTCGGCTTCACGATTCGGACTTTAGAACCGTCGTGTCAATAGAATAATACTTATCCCTGTATTCTTTATTTTGCCTTGGACTTGCTTTAACCCATTTAATTCTCAACATGCTATTTTATGATTTTCAGGATATTCTTCTTCTACTTCAGATTTACTCAGTAGTGAAATAAAACTGTGTCCCTCTGTTTCTCGTTCCTGGGGGGGGGGGGGGGGGTTCGTCCAGAATTTATTTTCATCGAATTTAACATACAGCGTTTCTGTCACTTCGCGATTTTTGAGATCCCAAATTCTGTAACCTTTCGTATGAAACGCATATCCTACAATGAGTCCTTGTTGAGTTCTCATATCCAATTTGTTTATTTTCTGTTTTGGAAGTCCAATATACGAAATGCATCCAAAAAAAAAAAAAACCCCGGGAGTGTTTAATAGATGGCTTTCTTACCCCAAATAGCTCAAAATAGGTTTTGTTTAATAGATGGCTTTCTTCCCCCGAAAAGCTTAAAAAAGGGTTTGGTTTTTCCTTTTAAAGCCGCTCTAGTCCGTAAGCAGTGGAAGTACATAGCTGCTTCGGCTCAAAACTGCTGAGGCAAACCCGATTCATTTCAAAGTTTCCATTCAATTAATGTTGACTTATAGTGTTCTATGACGCTACTTTGTTAACTAGAGGATTTGTTGGTTTGTTCGATTCTTATGCTTTGGTCGCTAAGGTAAATTTCAATCCGGGAGTTCAGAAATTCCTTTCCGTTATCGGAGCTTTGCCACAAATCTCTCTTATCTTTTGAAACCTGACAAAATGTTCTTAAACCTCACTTTTCTTCTTAAAGAAATAAACTGGAGAGTTTCTTAAAAAATCGTCTACTATTGTGAAAATAATCGCCCCCCCCCCCCCCGCTTTAAAGAACTCAACTGCTAAGGAACCCATCGTATTCAAATGCAAAAGATCTTACCGGGTGTTGGCTTGAATCTCCGTTACAGGTTTAAACGAAATTCTCCGATTTTTTCATTTTACACGGATAACAATATGACTTATTTTTACTTTTGATAAGCAGTGAAAGACAGTGCAGTACAGAATCACACTTTTCATTATTTATAATATACTTTTTGTCTTCATCCTGAACTTAAATATGTTGGGAAGGCGTATAATCTCAATTTGCCAAATGGAACTTAAATATTTGCCGATTAATAAAATACTGGTAAACGCACACATTAAGTACGCACAATTAAGTACAATATCTAATGAAATTCGCACATTCGAGAATTTAAAAATTGCAACATTACAATTATGTCCCCAAATTTGCCGAATAGCCAGACAAAATTTTCCCAGTATGGCATTTTTGGAGAGGTCATAGAGACTTCCCGTGACCTCTAATCGAGTGCCTTTGAATATAGTTTCTAAAATTATTTTTACGTTCCCAAGTTTCAATGGTACTAGTGCAATTTTCCTGAAGTAAAACTTTAATTTCCTGCTGACGCAAATATAAAACTTTTAAAACACAAGGGTTTCGTGTTTGTATTTTAAGATGCTTATTTTTTGAGTTTTTTTTTTTTTTTGAGTTCTTTATTGATGATTTTTTCAATTATTATTATTTTACTTTCGACCGTTAAGTATGAAAGCTGGCTCCAGATTTCAGAGAATTTTGAGTCGTTCAGACATCAGAGTATTGTATTTCCACAGTGTCAAATTCTTCAGCAAAAAATGTCACTAAATTGTATACTGTTTGCATGTCTCTCTGTCACGTTGTTATTTTATTTATTTTCATTTTATTCATCAAATTATGTATAAAAGCTACTGATGCTATAACGTAAAGTTTTTCAATAAAATGGTTAAATGCAAAATGTTAAAGAATTTAAAACTGAACATAAGAAAAAAAAAACAGAAGAAAGAAGTCAATCGCGATATGTTAAAAATTCACTAGAGAAAATAAAAATTTAAATTTTAAGTACTGACATAGTATACAGTGGTGGACAAAATTATAGACTCAAATTTTTTTTTCTTTTGTTTCAATTATAACATGACTCTGTTTAAATTATTTTCATTGAAGTTAAGATGAATAGTTGAAGAAGTAGTTCTAAAATTAGTATATCTTATCAATTAAATTTAAAAAAAATCATGAAATTAGAAAATTTGCAAATTTAATATTTTATCATTACGTGAAACCTGGACAAAAGTATAAACTCAAAGGTAAAAAATCCAGGATTTCGAGAAAGTTTCGTTCGAAAATGTTAATTTAACGCCATAGAATAAATAAATGTTGCCATCAATGATTGCTAAAAGTTCTGTTTTTGGAAATTACTGAGAAACATGTAAATGCACTGCTAGACAAAATTATAAACTCATTTTTTTTTTCATTTTTTCAATCATAATTTAACTCAGTTAAAAAAATTTTTGTTCCAGTAAAGATAACTGACTAAATAGTCCTAAATTCAGTATAACTCATAAACTTTATAAAATAAATAATTTAATTAAAAAAATTCTCAACTTTAATATCTTAACGCATGAAACTTGGACAAAAGTATCAACTCAAAAGTAAGAAACTCTGAAATTTGGTAGAATTTTATTCAAATACTTCATTTAATATCCAAAAATGAACCAATGCTGAATTACAAAATTACAAACTTACGATACTGCATAAACACAATTATAAGCTGACAACATTAAAAATTTTTTTGGAGTTCATTAAGTTACATTTGCAATCACTTTAGTAAAACAAAATCATAGATTTAAGAAAATGTAATTTTGCTACTAACATGGATAAATTGGAAAAAAAAAAAAAAAAAAAAAAAAAAACATTTGAAATGTTTTAAAAAATATCACTGCAAAAAAATCTAGCCATCAGTGTAAATTACTAACTTTTAAAAACGAGTTGGGCCACCATTTTTCTGAATAACCTCGAATATGCGGCTGGGCATAGATTTCACAAGAGTTTCCAACATTTGCAGTGGCATATGGTTCCATGCTGAAAGTATTGCCCTTTTTAAGTCCTCTGTGGTTTGGTACTGGTGCCCATCATGATAAACATTGCGAACCATGGTCCCCCAAAGATTTTCAATCGGATTAAGATCCGGACTGCGAGCTGGCCATTTGATAACTCTGATACCCCAGCGTTTGAACCATTCTTTTGTACTTTTCGCTCTGTGTACACTTGCGTTATCCTGCTGAAATAACCAGTTACCTCTAGGAATCAGATGAGCAAAAGATAAGAGATGATCTTCCAGTATTAATTGGTAATCTTCAGCGTTCTGTCTTCCATTAAGAAACGCCAATCCTGCTTTACCATGCTGAGAGAAACTAGTCCAAACCATTACACAACTTCCACCAAAGTTTCGGCTAAATATGTGTTGTTCCTTTTTGCTAATGTCATGCCAATAGTATCTTAAGCCATCTGGACCATCCAAGTTGATTTTTTTTTCATCGGACCAAACAATTGAATTCCATATTTTTTTCCAAGAAACATGTCTCTGTGCAAACTGAAGTCTTTCAGTAATAATTCCGAACCTCCAGTTTTGGCTGTGTTTTCATTTTTCTCCACTTCATATTCTGAGCTTGTTGTAGAACTCTTCTAACTATCCAAGAGCTCACCTTGAGTTTTAAAGTCTTTAGAATTTTGCTGGAAGAAGCTCCAGTGTTTGATGCTGTGCGTAAAATATATCTTCGATCTCTCTCAGTTAGTTTCGAATGCCTCCCCGTCCTTTTTCTTTTTCCATAACTTGGGGGATCCTTCAGTACATTTTTTACTGCCCATTGGGAGCATTTAACTAAATAGGCAATTTGGCGCTGGGTTTTACCAGCATCTCTGTAGGCCACAATTTTTCCTACTTGTTGCTCTGTAAGTTTTAACTTTGAGGCATATCAAAACTCAATGAATACCAAAGCACGAAGAACTAAACGACTCGACAGAATAAAATTAAAACTTGCAGTAAAAAAAGCTCAAATCATCTGAACATGAAAATAGATAAAAGTTTTACTTGAAAAATAAAGAAAAATTAAACTGAGTAGAAAATATCTTTTGAAATGAAAATAACTGTTTATTATTATTTTTTTTATTCAGTGGCAATTTTTAGTTTGACATAATTATATAGAAAATAAGCAGTAGCTAATGACAAGAATTTTTTTATTTTATTCTTCAGAAAAGAAGTTAATGATGAGAAAATCCAAAACTTAGAATATAATACACAAGAGCCCTTAAAGTTTATTTAGATATTAAAGTTGAGCATTTAAATTGCATTATTTGATCTATTAAATAAAAAATAAAATTAAACTGGGTTAAATTATGATTGAAAAAATGAAAAAGGACTTGAGTTTATAATTTTGTCCAGCAGTGCATTTAAATGTTTCTCATTAATTTTCAAAAACAAAATATTTAACAATCACTGATGGCAACATTTATACATTCTATGGCTTAAAATCAACGTTTTCAAAGAAAATTTTATTATAATCCTGGATTTTTTACTTTTGAGTTTTTACTTTTGTCCAGGTTTCACGTAATGCTAAAATTACGTAATGATATTAATTTTTCAAATTCTCTAATTTCATTAACTTTTCAATTTAACTGATGAGTTGCACTACTTTTAGAACTATTCTTTTAACCATTCATCTTTACTTTAGTGAAAAAAAGGTAAATTGAGTTAAGCTATAATTAAACCAAAATAAAAAAAATTTGAGTTTATAATTATGTCCACCACTGTATAACACAAAATATAATCGTACACAAAGTTTAATGTTCTAATAACTTTAAATACGATCAAGAAAGGAATTGATTTATTTTTAAATAAAATTTGAGTTTCAGAAAATGTTTAAAAACTATCACACGTGCAATAAAATATTCAGAATCACAACAACTACTCGAATTTTTGCTAGAAAGCAATCGCTACAACTTAGCAACTATAAGAAATTCCAAAGTCAGCATCAACGAATATTAGGATACGAATTGCGATTTCAAAATAAACTGTTATTTTACATACATTCTCGATGTTAAAGAAAACTATATTTTGAGGAAAAAGGAATGAATATAATATAACCAGCACTTACCTTTAATTTGGATTACAGTTGAACAGTCCTGCCTCAGCACACCCGAATCATCAAAAAACATGGCTGCCAATATCTTGAATTCATTAGTTTCTGTTCCCGTATGAAAGAAACACCTTTTGCGCATCGTTTTGCGCAATCTAAAATATTTTTACAGTTTTTCTCTGTTATTTAGTGGAGCAGTATTAAACTGTAGGAAAAAGTAGTATATTACTGTAAAACCAACAATTATTTTTTGCAGTGTGGGCCCAGAGCCTGTTGCTGGTCGTCCCTTTTGTATTTGTATTTGTAATATATTGCAGCTTTTCTACAAGCTATGCCTACTTCAAAATTATGATTTCGAAGTTAAATTTCGTAAAAAGGAATAAAGCAAGCATTGTGGGATTACTATTTAGGGGAACTAGGGTGGAATGAAGTTCGATGTTTTTCGAGAATAAAGATCTACTAAAGATTAGAGGGAATAAGTTGAACTGTGCTGTGTTCACGGAAAAGATAAAGCAAATTCAGTTATCTTTTCTGTGCCAAACAAACATATTCCCAGAAGGTTTACCACTATGCCATTTTTAGGGCTTTTCTTTGGAATAAACAACAAAGTTAACTAAACAAGCTTTGCCTTTAATTTTCGAGTCGAACCGCACCATGCTGTGGATACTCGCTTGTGAGATAAATTTATATTTTATATACCAATTTGTTTGTGCTCTCAATATCAATAAGGTCATACTTGTCTCCAGCTCGTTTAATCACTATTCCAGGCAGATGAGTTCTTACAAGAACTTCAACACAAACTGCAGTCTCTGGATGTGAAAACTGGGCTGTCTGGTATATTGCAAGCAACCAACGGTATTCGTATTCTCCGCCTGATTGGCATGCTTCAGTAATGGTCACTTCAAGGTTTAGATTTGCAAAAATAGGATTCCAGGTTCCCCGATGGATTCAAACGTGCAAGAGGTAATACCTCACGTACATTTGATGCACTTTTTAATCCATTGATGAGACCTAGAATCCTATTTTTTTTTCAAAAATAAGCCTTGAAGGGGCCACTACTGACGCACTACTAAGAACTGACCACTACTGGTGTGTTTACATTACTGAACTAATCCTACGAAATTACAACTGTCATATTTGCCTGTCTTTCTTAAACGTTAGTGTAAAAGGTTTAGGCTGTGTGGTTTATTCCTTCTGTATTATAATCTTTTGATGATATTTTAACTAAGAGAAGGTATTGCTTAAATTATAACTATAGCTAGCACATAATTAAAGCACGTTTCATCCTCTTGAGTTTTGTGCAGTTATACGTTTGTTTATCAACTTTCTCGAGGGATTGTATCTCTCTAAACTGGATCATGCCCCTGGGGACGAAATAGGGTACTTCCTCTTTCTGATACACTGGCTAGGAAGAACTTTCTTGGGGGCTCTTGGATGGCAACTGACAAGAGATCCTCTTCATTTAATATTTCTTCTAAAATTCCAATGCCAACTCCAAAAGTAAGATAAAACATAACAACTTTTTAGTCTTAATAAGTATAACATCGTTTAATATAAAAACTGTTCTAAACATTAAATTCATGGATTCGATTCGAATGAATAAATAAATAAACATTTTCACAAATTGAACGTTTTTTAACTGTTAGTTTATTACATAATTTCCACGTGAAAAAATTTATTTCCTTCACACTGACACGAAAAAAAAAAAATTTGTTTTAATTAAAAACTTGAGAGTACCTTTTGGCACTTCTTTGGTTTCAAACTCGAGGAAATCCTTGCCTAGAGTTGCCTATGCTCCGAACAAAGTTAAGTCCTCTTCTTGCTTTGTTAAAACTGCTGAAAAACGGAACTGAAACTTTAATTTTCGCATAATACTTTTTTCTTATTTTTTATTAAGTAAGCTGATAGAAGTGCAAAAGTTATATATTACTCCGGAGTGATATATTAGTACATGAACCTTAGGTTGGCTTTATTTGGCGCACTTACTTTATTTATTTTTGTTTTTGGCAACAATTAAAAACCTTGTCTCACCCACCCAAACTGACAAGACGAAGCCGATGCAATAAAACTTCGTATTAATATATTCAATTTTTGTGTTCTTGAAGTATAATTGTAAAACTTTTTCGCACGAACATCCTGAAAAATTTTGTGTGTAGTAATAACAAGTCTACTTTATGCTTAGAGGAGGTTTATGTGCTTGTAAAATATTAATATAAACAATAAATAAACAGGCTGAGTATAAAAGAAGTCATAAAATGATTGAAAGAAGTATAGTTAAAGCTATGAACGTTTTGAATGTTTAACGTATAACTTAATGTTATTTGCGTTCAGCTGCACAAATTTGAGGTAAAACTTGTACATGGAAACAAATCTTTGATTTTTATTTTCACCTCATTTGTACGTACTAAGATACCTTCGAATTATTTTTGATGGAAATAAAACTTCTTGTGTAGCTTCACAAGTCGGGATATTGCAAGAATCTTTTTCTGAACTAACGCAACTTTCAAAGCAAAGCATGCGCTTACTTAAGTTATTTCATAAATCCTACTTTAAACTTAGATTTCTCATAGTTTAAAAAGCACTTGGTACATGATTAAATAAAAATGCGCAGCTGAAAACCCTTTTAACATCATTATATTTTCATAGCTTAATTAGTTTTTGTTGAAAATAATGCATTACGGAATTCTCGGTCATAGTTTTCGTTGGAGCATTAAAAGTAGAAACCTTTTACGAAAAAATCTTTAACGCAAGACGACGAAAAATTAAGCGAAATTCACCAAGGAAATTATTCTTTATAAAAGAACATCTTCCTTTGATCTTCCAAAAAAGTTATATAGTAATCCAAAAACACCTCTTCTGTAAAATATTAATTGACTTAAACTATTTAATTAGGAACCTGAGAAACCGCCGTTGAGCCCTTTTGGAAAAAGTTAAAAGCATTGCCATTTATCCTGTGCAAAACTACGTAAAATATATTTACTGGAAATACTTTTTTAATCCGTTATCTGTTTTAAAAATTCTGGAAATTATGAGTCGTAAGATAAAAGTAATTGCCTGTTGTTTATTATGGGAGCGAGTTTCATATTATGTGGTATAATAGTACCTTGATGAAAATACAATTTCAATAACTGGATTATAAAATGTTGGAAATGAGTATGGAAAAAAAGGCTTTTTGAGGACAAATTAAGTTAAAATGATATAAATATTTTTTTCTCGATATTAAATTTTCATGCTCGTTACACAATACTTTTGATCTTATATAAAACCTCTTGATAATATAAATTAAAGAACTTATTGCATCGAAAAGGGAATGGTTGATTCCAAAAACTTGCTAGTTCTTCCGTCAAGTTTTTATTTAGACTAGCTGACCCGTGCGAAGCATTCGCGCTCGACGGAGGGAAATCAAAAGCCAAATTTTCAAAGTAACTTTTTGAATGGCGAACATATGTTTTGTTTGCTCAATTTTTTCTGGTAGCTGTGAAAAAAACAGTTTGGTGATGTCTCACTTTTGAAGTTTGAAAAAGAACTAAGCAAATTCATTCTGCCAAAAAAGAAAATAAAAAACTAAAATAAAAAAATAATTAAATAAAAAAATAAACAAATAAAAAAAAAATAAAAAATAAAAAAAAAATAAAATAAAAACACGTATGAGGAACACACAATGTGACGGGACTGCGATTTACCATGTTAAGAAAAGGGTTCCTTTTTTGAGGTTTCAATGGAACAACACAATACAATTGTAATCACGCAATTGTGGAATATTTTCCCCATTGAGTTAGGATTAAATATTCTAGGAAAATTCGAAAAGAACTCTGCTGAAAAAGTAAGTCTTTAAAATAACATTTTTCGGCCCATGAATATTTGAATTATCGACTTCAGCCTTATTGTTTCCAACCATTTTCAATGAAAGTTGCAGGACTCCGTAGAAGCCCCTGTTCCGTCGATAGTTTGAATGTAGCGGTCTACTGCCTATGGAATCTCTGAAACAGTTCTGAAGCTAATTTCATGAAGTGAGCTTGTCAAAACCACGAAGACATATGCCCTAGTGAGTAGTGATTTCGACTGCAATCCTAAAACGAAGAAACAACTTCGTGGAATTCGCTTCAGCACCCGAGGTTCTTGCGGCAGTAGACCGATCTTTTCTAACTGTCGGCAGAGCAGACGCTGCTAGAGGTAGCCTACGACTACCACATTGTTAGAAATGGGTTGCACCCAATGCTGGTGACTAAATTGAAGGACAGTAAACCTTGCTGGAATGTATCACTATATGTGAATAAATTGTTGCCACTATATATATATATATATATATATATATATATATATATATATATATATATATATATATATATATATATGTATGTATGTATGTATGTATGTATGTATGTATGTATGTATATATATATATATATATATATATATATATATATATATATATATATATATATATATATATATATATATATATAGTCCCACTAGTGAATATAGTCCGACCGCGATCAAATGACTCTTGTCAAACACCTTTGAAATCGAGTCCATTTTTAAAAATAGGTAGAGAAGGAGAAAGAAATGCGTGCCATATTTCGGAAAAATGAAAAAAAAAAGTACTCCTGGTATTGTTTTGTTATGTGATTTTTTTTAGATCTGAAAATTTTTAAGTTGCAGCGGTAACTGAATTGAGTTGGCGAAAAAGTAGAAATGACGAGCTTTGATTTCTTTATTGCAACCCAACTCTCGCTAATTTTTAAATGAAATTAATTGTAGGAGGCGTTGTTATCTCTGACTAATGACTGCTGAAAAAAGTGAAATAAAGACCTACCCACTAACGTAGGACGTGACCTGTCCAATGAGACATCTGCCTTGCTCGCACAAAATCAAAATGTTTTACCTCTTTGGCTAATTTCTTAAATTCCAAGGTGACGTATTCAAACTCTAAAACCAATGACGCACTTGCAAATTCCGTTTCAACTATCCTTTCCACATCGCCCCTTCTCGAAAATGGACAATCCTGAAAAAAGGCGGAGCCGAGTCTCAGCTTTTCGCTGTCACACTTTACGAACAGATGGAGTGTACAACGAAATTAAAAGGACTTTGTTATTTTTCATGAAATTGTCTTCCTGTAATTTGCAGTTCTAGAGCATGATGACACCACCTGGTGGTGATTTAAGAAATTAGCCGAAGAGGTAAAACATTTTAATTTTGTGCCTCACTTTACAGGTCGGGTCCTACATAAGCGAGTCTGTTTTGTGTTTACCTCTTTCTATCGCCATAATCTGTCTCTGCCATGTCCTCTTTCTATAATTCATTTGAACTGAGAATAGTTCATAAACAATTTCCTTTGCAAGTTTTCCTCAAAGTACACAAATAGTAAATTATAAATGGGAGAAAAAAGTGCATAATTCAAATAAAATTATGTATAAAACAATAAGTGGACTATACCTGGATTCTATGTTGCTGTTGGAAAAGAAATTATAATTTCTTGAAAGAAATACGATACTTCACTTTCTTAGAGAGAAGAAAATTATTCTCCTATCTCATGTACTGAAATCTAATCTAGTTTCTGAAGCAAAATAAAACAAAAACCTGGAATTGAGCTGAAGTCTAGTCTAAAGTTAAAAAAAGGAATAAGGGTTGGTAAGAGCAACAAAGAAATTGAATTAAATTTAAATTCCATTATTTAAAGAACACAATTTTTGAAGGTCTATTTTTTACGCGTTCGAGGAAAGTGAGTTTTATGTTTCAAAAATAATTTATTTTGAGGTATTTGTCTTAGCAATGTTGAGCAACGCTCTTGGGCATGTTAGCAATTTTGAAATTCCTTCCTCTTTTTCAAAGTATTGAAAATAGCGTTAAAGAGATACTGAAGCTACGCACAAACGAAACTGATTTCCAAGCTTTTACTGTTCTGACTTCTATTGTATTAAAATGGTTGTTCTATCTTCACGAAAAATTCACCATTGATTGATTAAATTTCGCCAATCATCTATAAAAATTAAGACTATGTAGGGGAATGTGGGGCAAAGTGTGTCATTAAGGTCACTTATTCTTTTCAAAATGAACAAATCGGAAATTTATTCTGAAAATTACGGCATAGAAAGAAAGAGCAATATATATATATATATATATATATATATATATATATATATATATATATATATATATATATATATATATATATATATATATATAATATATTGTATAAAACTTGCATTGAAACATTATTTTTTATTTTTGGCAATAAATTTGTACAGCCAAAAAAAGGGTAGAAAATGTCACGCCATTTTTTTCATAGGGCAAAGTGAAAAATAAGATATTTTTCTTATGAAATATTTTTTATACGATTATTAAACATATTTTTAATCAAATAAATGAGTACCTAAATAATTAAATGAATGAGTAAATGAAGAGGAAATAAAACAATAAACGAACAATTAAAAGAAAAAAATAACGAAGTGAATATATGAGAAAAAACAGATGAGTGAATAAAATAGTGAATGAATGAGAAAATAAGAGAATGAATGAACAAATAAGAGAATTATTAAATGAAGAAATGTAAATGAAATACTAGTTAATAAACGAATATGTAAATTTTTTGAAAAAATAAATAAATTGAATAAGTAAATGAAATTAACTATTTCACATTTGCCTCACATGCGCTTGACTAACTGTAAAGATAATTTAAAATACAAATAAGTTTAAAATTAAACAAATAAATACTGCGCTCTATATAAGTAGGTTTCATCTAATGCTTAAAATGTTAATAACAACAAGTTTAGCATTTAATAATAACAAAAATAATTATTGACTTACATCAAAATATTACAATATGAGTATCAATTATTATTATCATATTCTTTGATTTTCAGAGTTACTTTTTTCTTGACTGAAATATACTACATATGTTATTACATAGTTAGAACATTACTAGATAGGTGGCGCTAAAATCAGAGTGAATTAGAGATCCTAAATACGGAGAGATTGGACAGCTTCAGAACAACGCCGTCTTACTTCCAAAGATCTCACTACCCGTAGACCGTAATGCATCTTGTGCCCCAAATATCACTGTACATTGTATCGAAAAAAATTAGAAGATAGTTATGATATTATGAAATGCAACGAGCAGATCCCAAATATCTGTTTGTTTTCTTTCTTCGTGAACAAATTTTAGAGAAAAAAAAATTCTTTGTAAGCGCTGTGACGATACGAAACGATTGGCTCCGGATTGCCAGACTTAGCGCTCATTTCGCTTAGAGAAAACCTACCCTTCCCCTACTTAATTTTGTTGCTTGATCTAGCTAAATTACCCTTTCACGCTAAAATGAACTTTGATATGTAAGCAAAATAAGTTAAATAGCTAAGGAAAATAGACAGTAATTGCATTATGTTATCAAGAGAATGTACCCTTATACATTTTCTTTTACTATCTGAATAATATAAGTGCCAAAACACTGCATTAATCAAAGTAGTGATAATAATAAATTAAATGAAATAGATAAATATCATTCAAATGACACATAAAATTAACAATCTAACTTATAAGACATATTTAAATAAAATATGATGGTATCTAAATACTTATATACCGTTAATAATATTTTTATATTAATGATAATAATGTATGCAATTATTAATAATATGCCATTGAAAATTTTGCTCAAGTAATACATTACTGAAACAAATATAAGATTATTTACTCAATATAATCGCTAACTGTAAATTGAATTTATTGTTAAATTCAAAAATTAATTAAAAATAAATTCACTAAAAACATCACCTGCTTTTCCTTTTTTGATTACAATTTCTCTATTTCTTTACTTTTAAAATCATTTTTAAAAACTTACGCATCGAATGCTGGTCATTAATTTAGCTATAACTTTGACCTTTTTATTAGACTATTTAAAGTATTTATTTTTAAAAATACTTTTCAAAAAATAAAAAAAAGACTGAATTTCTTCATTTTTTAAAAAAGTTTCATAATGTTTCATGTTCTGAAGGTATAAAAATCCTATAATTGAGGCAATCGTAACCTGGCAGCATTGTGAAGGCTACGCTGATTCTTATCACAATATTATAACGCTACCAGGATAAACATCCCCAGCTATAGTATAAGCTATTCAGTTCCAAGTTACTAAGTCCAAGTGTCAGTACTAAGTTATTGCATTAATAAATTGTGCAATTCAAAGGCTAAAGTTTCTAATTTTTTTGAAGAACTGTTGACTTCGGTAGAGCGGATTGAGCATTATACCATCAACAGTCACTGTAAATAACAATTAACAGTTAGTTGCATGTATCATTACCATAAATATTAAAATTGTTGTTTCGATATTTTTCCGTATTCAAGTTTTGGATATTTAAGCATTTTTCTCATTACATCTTAGTGTTAACCGTGCGACAATATTGGACCAACACTATAAAAGAAAAAAAAATTCCTAAAAAATGTCTTGTTTGTTTATTAAAATAAACAAATATTGTATGTTAAAATAATTGATGTATATTAGTTGTTCAAATCATGCACTTGATAAATCTTTCAAGAAAGTCAGATGGAAGCTTAATTTTTGGTAATGAGTAACCTTTCAAGCAATTTCTCTGTAAGCATACAGAAAATTCTGGTGTAACCTTGCGCAGAAAAGAGTGAGAATATTGTTTTAATACAGTGAAAGGATTAAAATAGCATTGATCAATTGACGTAATGAGCAGTAGAAATTCATTTAGAAACTTTTAGAGTTAGCAAATCTTTTCAGTTTGAAACACTTGTATAAAAAAGCTGACGGAAATGTGGAAGAAACAAAAGAATGTCCATGGAATTCAAAACGAAAAGAGTTGTCTTCATTGATCCTAAGCACGGAATTTTCATTGTTTTTTTTTTTTTTTCATGCAAGGAATTAAAACAATTATGTTCTATGTACCACTGGAAGATGCACGAAAAGGAATGTGTTCTTGTTTTAAAATGGACAGAAATTCTGTAAAAATAACTAAATATATCATACAAGTTATTTAATACATGCAATAAAATTTAGATCTGAAAAAAAATCGTGTTGTATACTTTCAAAAATAAAGTGGTTTAACTTATTTGAATTTTCCACCAGTAATAAAATTTTGATCTGAAAAAAAATCGTGTTGTATACTTTCAAAAATAAAGTGATTTAACTTATTTGAATTTTCCACCAGCTTTTATGTCTGTTGCTTGTATGAAACTCTCTTCACAAAAATTAGAAGCAAGCTAGAACAAAAGAATGCATCATTACTTCAACTTGTTTCATGTTTGAGCTATTTAAAAAAATAATAAATAAACTTTTTAACTTAAGCGTTTTCATGAGATTCAGGGTTACATTATTGTACGGGCACAGGAAGCACTACACCATGGCCTCCGAATTTCGGGGGCATCCAAGGGCACCAAAAGTAATAGTACAGAGTGTCGGATAAGTCCTCGACCCATTTCAAGAAATTGTCGTATAAATTTGCGGTTTGCGCTATAATACTGCAAAGGCTCAAGAAATTTTTATGACACCGGAAAAAAAAGAAAAAAGAAAAGAAATAAATAAATAAAAACACGTAATCGCAGTATCGTCATAGTAAGAAAAATAATCCTCATGTGAGTCGCTTGATTATTATATTTAACAGAAAGCAATGCACTTTTTATTACCAGAGTTCAATGGGTGGACCAAATTTTGTTCGAACCACACCTAAACGGCACTCAAGTTCATCCCATGTCCACAAACTTTACATTCATTGAACTCTGGTCATGAAAGGCTCATTATCAGATTCATATTCCTGTTTAATAAAATACTTGAATATGACGTTTGCTTTTCTAACTGTGACGATACAGCTATTACTTATAATTACTCCTTTCTTTTTTTTCCTTTTTTTTTTCATTTTTTTTACGATGTCATAAAAAATTTTTGAACCTGTGAAGTGTTATGGCTAAACCGCACATTCACATGACAATTTTGCTTTGCTATGAAATTTTAAAATACGTCTAGGACTTTTCAGACACCCTGTATTTCTGATGTAATAAGTTGTTCGGTATGTGGGTCACAAAACTTAACCTGTAAAGTAATTTTTAGCACTTATTCTGAAACACCGTCAGAGTGCAAAGAGCTTATTCAAAACGATTTCACCTTATTTCAAGAATTTAAAATTTGATAACGACACCAAGTGAATTTTTTAGGAAGTGAAACTTTTTATGCGAGGGCTTTGAAATTCTGATCCGTTACCTTTTTGTGTGATGAAAAGTCGCACATACTCTCTTCCCCCTTTCTTTCTTCTTCGTTGTCCGTGGTTACGTGTGCTGCGTTGAGGAGGCGCGGTGATCACTGAGTACAGTCATTGGTTATCAACAACAGAGCATTCGTAGACTAGAAACACGTGTGTATAATGAACTTATTTCAAGTGTTATTTAGGACTCTCCTTGTTCATTATCTACCGGGTGACCAGAAAATAGGTATACATTTGAAAAATTAATAATACACGGAATAATGTATGTATATAGGTAAATATTGATACACATACTTGGAGTAATATGGGGTTTTATTGTAACCACAAAAAAATCAAGAAAATATCTAACTGAGTTAGTAAGGGAAACAAGGCTAATTTATCGAAATAAATCGAAAACGGCTTCAGATGGATCCACTTCCCATTAAGAAGTTTGTGGGCAAATGATTTTCAACAAAGTATGAATATAATACATCATCCACAATTAATATTTCACTCTAATAACGACTTACTGCGTAAGTAACAATTTAAAGCCAAGTTCTCAAAATAATTATGTGGTTTCAGCAATGATATCTCGAACATATTTACATTGTTCCAACTTTATTATCTAAACTGCTAATTAAATTTTGTGCAGATTATGTCTCAGACGTAACAAAATGTTGGCGATAATGATTGTTTGAAATAATTATACCTTGGGTTTCTCCGGGCTGATGGGATTGGATTACGTCGCACTGACTTCTAGCTGTCATTTAGTTCATATTTTCCCTCATACAGTTCAGCTGATCTGTTTTTGATATTTGTTCAGATTACTCCTTTTTTTACCGAATGCTTTTTTACTTTTATGCATTTATAAATAACATCTTTTTAAAACAATTTAACGGGTAATTTAAATAATACGATAATAAAAGAATAACAGGTAATTCTTTTTTACCTTGGTTGAATGTTTTTTCTTATTCTACAAACTCGAAACTTCAACCTTCTGAATATCGAATTTATTGGAAGAATGTACTGCTAACTCCAATATATTCTATTAATACCAGCGCTGCTCAATCAGCGATCGTTTTTTTTATTTATTGCAGGAGTATGTTGCTAACTCTACATATACGATATTCATATCAGGGCTGCTTATTTAGCGACCGTTTCTCAATACAGTTCTTTACTGCAGGAATATGTTTTTAACTTTAATATAGTCTATTCATACCAGCGCTTTGTAATATTTATTTTTTTTTTACGTTTGAAGACAATCTCCATAAAAATATTTATATTACTAGGGGACTCTGCCCCCTGCTCGTTGATGCTCATCAACCCCCGAAGTTTGCTTCGCAATCTTATTTTATTCACAAAGATTTAAATCGTTAATTAGAAAGAAACAGATTAAAAACGAACTATGAGCTCCCTTTGGATCAAAAAGCACCCCTTCCCCGTTTTAAAATAACTCGTACCAACTTGCAGAGCCGTAAGGGCTAAGGGACTCCTGAGCATTGCAAAACTGCAGTTTTGTACGTTTGAAAAGTCTCTTTCATATTCGTGGTCTCTAGTAAGATATTTTGCTCTTTAGCTCGGGGCTTGAATTGAGTTGAGCCTAAGATTTTCTGTTAAAATCGAAATTCTTAAAGTTTTTGAATAAGAAGGAAGAAACATGCGAATCGAAAAGACATAACTATGGTAACGCCAAATAAAACATCAATAATTTTAATGGAGATGAGATTATTCTAACTTGATTTTTAACGGCTTGTAACTTTTTTTTGCTTTGGAGATAGAAGCTTAATTTTTCGATAATAGGTCGAGTTAGATCTGGAGTAAAAAATGTCACTTTGTCCAATGGTGTCAAAAAGAAAACTGTTACAATTCCTTCGCTTTTTACGAATAGATTTAATGAAGAAAGTAGTGCCTAAATTTTAGCTAAGCCTAAAAAAGTTCGAGCTAAAAACGCAAATAACTTGCGCCGTATTTAAGTTAGAGCATTGAAACACATTGCGTAGAAAGCGGAAAATTCTACCCTTTCCAACGCTATGTTATATTAATATGTTCACGTAATTTTTCACCCCTTTAATAGGCAATAATAGGCAATTTCCGTGAAAGTTAAGCTTACAAAATTAATTAAAAAAATTAATTTGAATTTTAGATAACAAAACCCCAGGTGCACACCCCCGGAGCTAGAAGTAATTTTGTACAAAAGTTCAAGACTGTAGGTGCTATGGGGTCTCCTGTACGCAGGCCCGCCACAGACTTTCTTCCAGAATTTCTTTGAAACTTTACTTTTTAACCCCCGACACACAAAGGAAGGGGGTTATAAGTTTGACGTGTCTGTGTATATGTGTGTCTGTGTATCTGTGCATCTGAGTGTCTGACCGTGGCACTCTAGCGCCTAAACAGATGGAACAATTTCGGAGAAAAAAAAAGATTTATTCGAAAGGAGAATTGATCGAAAGGGTTCTTAGCTAGGTTGCATCTTTGGATGACTTTAATTAACGAAGATATTAATTAAAAACTTCTAAAAGGTTTTTCACGATTTTTAAAGTGAAAATACAGTTAAAATTTTTTAAATTTAATACCAAAATAAAGAGATTTTCCCCCCTCGTCTGATGGGTTTGGAACTTCCATGTTTCATAGAATTCGAATCATAACGTTTTTTTAAAGCAGATTTTAATAACGGCTAAGCCTTTATTTACGCGATTGATAACATTGATTGAATTCATTGTTGGCCGAAATTAATAGCAATGATTTTAAATTTTTATCTGTTGCCCGTTTCTATTTAAGAGCAAATAAAATACTTGACATTGATTTTTAATAACATAAGGTTTTTAAAAGGATTTTCAAGTTTCCCTCTTGATTCTACAGTTGCGACTCAGTCGGTTTTTTTTAAAAAAAATTTTAATTTTATCGTTGCTTGTATTTACTACAAAGAGATAAGAGATGTGCAATGTTTTTGTCATGTCCATAATAAACTACTACGGAAAGATTGATGCCATTCCCCCAAGAGTTTGGACTTCTTTATTAGCAGATAAGACAACTAAAGAGATAGAGTTGCAAAACATAGAGAGGAAATATCATTCAGGTCACTGGTGGAAATGGAGCCCGCAACCTTCGTCATATGAAGCAAAGCTTCTACTAGGGTGAGAGATGCCCATGAAAAGTGATAAATTGTAATTGATAAAAAAACTTTGCAGACTTAAGACTTTGATTTTGCAGTTGGTTAATCAATGCTAACTTTATAAACTTAGATTGTTTGAATACAGAAGCACACTTTTGAGTTAGTTAAAACTTTTAGACAATAATCCAAATCAATCGTTTCCTTAGGTTAATGAATTTACCTTAAGAGATTTGTTAAAAGGTCAATGTATTATGGTAAAAAATCTGTTTAAGTTTTGAACATATGCAGCGCTAATTATTAAGAATATTTAATTTGTCTTAGCTAATGATACAAGTGACAGTTCATCTGAATTCGGAAAGTTAAACATTTTTACATGCTTAAGAAATGTGAATAAAAAATCATAAAATAGGAATTTCTCCTCTAAAAATACTGACACTGGTGTGTTACATTCGAGGTCAATGTTTGTAGTCGAACAAACTTTATTACTACACTCAAGCCTGCTTTTGTGCGGTGGGTACGAACCGCATTAAAAAAATCGCTCAAAACTGTACGAGTGGGTTAGGAAAAAGAAAAAATCGCAACACAGTTAAAACTTTTTTTTTATGCGGTGGATAAGGACCTCATAAAAAAGTTTAAAATGTAAAAAAATACTGAATACCTCACGAAATAACAAGGAATTGCTTTCTTAAAAGAAATCTATACGCGGCAGTTACTTGGAATTTTCCGAAACCTTTTATAATCTGATTTAGAATATATAAATGTTTAAAAATACACACCCGTTTTATAGATAACTTCATCAAATATATTTCAATTTGATTGAAATTTTTATATGACGCATAGAAATAAATCGCACAAGGAAAAACCACACAAATAAAAATCCCACAAAATAAAAAAATACCGCACAAAAAGTTTTTATTGTATGCACTGGTTTTACATGCTAATAAATCAAAAGTACAATTAGAAATACAGAGATAGAAACAATAATTAAAATAATAAAAAGGAAATTTAAGTGCTGTGATCATATGCCTATTTTTAATGTTTCATTCCAAGAAAAAACAACGTATTATCAAAAAAATCAAAATAAATTTCTGTGCAAACTTAACATTGACAAAGTTTAATGCATTAATTGCGTGGGCCGATTGATTTGGTAAATTTGCATATAATACAAAACATGTTAAGGCCAACATACTCTATTCATACCAACGCTGCCATTAGCAACTAAACGAGCGTAGTTTCACCGATTTCCGATTGATTACCCCCTATCAGCTGTTGTCAAACGGTAGTTCATTTACGGTCGAGTTCTTGCATTAATTTAGCACTGGCCAAATTAGGTAGTGTGGAAACAAATACTGCTGCACTGAATCAAAATGATTGTTCTTTGTGACAAAGATCCTTAAACTGACATCTGACGCTATTTTTCTTCTACCCTTTCGTGAAAACAAAACTAAATAAATAAGTTTGGAAAGGGAGTTCAAATGTTTAGGGAATTATGTTAGAAAAAGTTATAGTTTAGTTTTCGCTGCTAGAAGAAAACTTTCAAACATTCAAAAACTCCGATATTATTTATTTATGTACATATTTACAATTAAAAATTAACTGTTAGAGAGTTCTAATGTAATTTTTATCAAATTTACTCTAATCTAACGCGCTTTTTATAATCTATTTTCTCACTGTTCTCACCAGGGCCTGATTAAGATATCGAGGGGCCATAGGCCAAATACTTTTTTGTGGACCCTCTGAACTCAAACGGTTTAATTTTAGCCATTAGTCTAAACAACCTTAGCCAATGAATAAACACTGAAGTAATTTCAGCCATTCGGGGCTAGGGGTCACGAAATATCGGGGACCCAAGGTCACGGTCTAGTTCGCCTATTCAGTAATCAGGCCCTGGTTCTCACCTTAAGCTGTTGCCATTCCAGGTGTTACACTGACGCTCCAAGCACGACATTTTTTTTAGGTTACTATAATTTATTGTAAGTCCTATGCAAGAGTTGTACATTTAATCTTCTTTATCTTTATCTTTATCTTCTTTATCTTTACTAATAATAAAGCTGGAAGTCTCTCTGTCCGGAGGATGTCTGTAGGATGTTTGGATGTCTGGATCTCTGTGACGCGCATAGCGCATTGACCGTTCGCAATTTGGCAAAAAGTTAGTTTGTAGCATGGGGGTGTGCACCTCGAAGCGAATTTTCGAAAATTCGATGTGGTTCTTTTTTTATTCCAATTTTAAGAACAAAAATGTCATAAGATAGACGAGTAAATTACGAAATTATCATAACGTGGAACCGTAACATGGGCAAAAGCCAATTGGCGAGATACGAAATTATCATAGCATGACGAGAAAATTCACCATACATCTTCATCTTCTTTATCTTTATCTTCCTTACTAACAATAAAGCTGAAAATCTCTCTGTCCGGAGGATGTCTGGATGTCTGTAGGATGTTTGGATGTCTGGATCTCTGTGACGCGCATAGCGTCTAAACCGTTCGGCCGATTTTCATGAAATTTGGCACAAAGTTAGTTTGTAGCATGGGGGTGTGCACCTCGAAGCGATTTTTCAAAATTCGATTTTGTTCTTTTTCTATTCCAATTTTAAGCCCATTTTTCACAGAAATTCAATAAAATGGGAATGAGTTTGTTCTGAAAATTGTCTTTCTTTATCTTTCTTTTCTTTACTTTATCTTTCTTCATTTCTTTTCTTTTTAAATAACAAACTCTAAAGTCTCTGTATGGATGTTTGGATCTCTGTGACGCGAATAGCGCCTAGACCGTTCTGCCGATTTTCATGAAATTTGCCACAAAGTTAGTTCGTAGCATGGGGGGGGGGGGGAGCACCTCGAAGCGATTTTTCGAAAATTCGATGTGGTTCTTTTTCTATTCCAATTTTAAGCCCATTTTTCACAGAAATTTAATAAAATGGGAAAGAATTTGTTCTGAAAATTGTCTTTCTTTATCTTTCTTTCCTTTACTTCTTTATCTTTCTTCTTTTCTTTCCTTTTTAAATAACAAACCTGAAAGTCTCTCTGTATGGATGTTTGGATCTATGTGACTCGAATAGCGCCTAGACCGTTCGGCAGATTTTCATGAAACTTGGCAGAAAGTTAGTTTGTAGTATGGGGGCGTGCACTAAAAGCGATTTTTCGAGAAATTTCGTACTTTCTCTTTTAAGCACGGGTTTTAAATAAATGTATTAAAAACGGTAACCATAATACTGGGAAAAAAACACCAGAAGGAAATCAACAACTTAGGTGTTGAATATTATTCCAATCTTATCAATAAGAGAGTAATCTTTTATAATTTACGTCTTCTACCAGTTTTAGATAGTAATATTATAATTTAATTTACCATTCTTGTAATAAAACTGAGATACGTGCTTGATAAGTCTGTTAGTGCTCAAGCTATTGTATTACTCGTTTTTTTTTTGAGCAATCACGATTGCTAATTGTTTTTACTTAACCGTCCTTGATGTCCGGTTCCCCCCGGTAGCCGCTGCTCCTGATCGGTGGCGTCCATATCCTACACACACGCACGCTCATACACACACACGCGCCTTTACACACATACACACACGCCTTTACACACATACACACACGCCAGCGTGCATACACACAGGTGTACGCACACACAGAAACCTACACATACACAAGTATACACACGTAACCGCCCAAGAGCAGGAACAGGAACCATTTCTAGAAACAAGTGAATGGGGTAGTAACCAATGAGGAGGGTCCTGTCGCAACTCGTGATTGCGAAAAACATAACTTGAATTCAAAATTTCAGAATTCAAATTAATTTTGAAAATTCGAAAGTTTTTTTTTTTCTTGATGCGTCACAAGTTGAAACGGGAAATATTTGTATTGAGAACTCAATCCACCGACACTATTTTAGGCCGTAATGTAGAGGATTTTTGGTGGTGAATTGAGTTTCAATTCAAAGGAAGTCCGCATGCTCACATGCTGATCTGGTGTAATGATGAGCCGGATTTGAATTCACGCACATGAATTGATAGACAGCGTGGTTACTTGCCAGATTCCGACAGATGACGTATTACGTCAATTAGTCTGTCGATTACAAACCCATCACCACACCGCTACAGGCTACAACAAAGCGATTCCAGCATGTGTAAATTTGTATTTGCAATGACCTGTGTCAGATGCTACAAAAGTACTTGATGACCTGCAAACCAGAAGGAACGGCGGTAGGCTTTACGAATTGAAGCGAGATGAAGCTGAAATAATGACTAATAATCATAACATGAGACCACTGCTTTGGTGGCTTGCGAATATTGATATACAACCCATTGTATCAGTATACATTCAGTAGTCGGTACATTGCTAAGTACATAGTAAAATCTCAACCAACGCAAATTCAAAGAGCAATAACAGAAACCCTCAAATGAATTTCGTGAACGAGGAGGAAACTTACAGCAACGTCAAGTCTTAGTGTCGGAATGTTCGTACAGGTTATGTCATTTAAGGTTGAGTGACAGCTCAAGAAAATGTGCCTTCGTTAATACTTGCAAACCACAAGAAACGCACAGGATGCTGCGGTTTGACAGTCCTGAACTTTTAAAAACAGCTTTAGACGATAGGAAAATCGCCCACAAGACTTCGATATCTACACTGTAAAAAAAAAGTCCGAACGTTACTGTTTTCTTCCCGTGGAACGTTTCGGGATTTCGCAAGTTTTCATCCACTTCCTGAAAAAATCAAGTATATTTGTCAAAAAGTTTCCTAAATTTCCAAAATCTGCACAAATGCAGACTTTTCACTGTTGTGAAAGGTATTTTTTTTGCTATCAGTTTAAAGAGTGACTGAGCTTGTTTATTAAATGTATCGGCTTTACCTCGATTGTGGCACGTCCAGACTGACTAATGTCTCAGTAAGAGCAAATTAGTCAAGGATAGTTGCAGCTTTCCAATGCAAGGGATATGCTTAGTTCCTACTTGCAATTCTGTCGTGGCTGCGTTAATGCTTCTGGAGCTCTGTTGGTGGAGCAGGGAGGTTCTAATTAATTAAATACAACCCACTTACCGCATTCTTCTTGGAGGTTCCCGAGACATATCTGGCTTTAACAGAGGAGATTTCTCAATTCTTTAGAAAGCTTCAAGGATAGTTTCAGAAAGGTTACTGACTTTTAGCGGAAAACGTTCCTATTTTCTACCCGACTACGGCGAAGCAAAAAAGGAGGGTTATGATTTAATCAGTCTATGTATGGTTTTATATTTACGTATTATCGACCGTAACACCTAAACTATTCATCCGATTTTAATAAATAAGGTCTCAATCGATTCGCTATTATTAGTCCTGGCCCCACAATGTAGTCCCGTAAAAATTTTTAGGTCCAGAGATTTTCTCTTTAGAATCTTGATCTGTAGGTATTCTAATGTGAGAATATCTTGGGTAGACATGTTGAATCCTGCGCGAAATAATTTTACAGGCCATCAAAGATAGCGGCCATTTTGGTTCACTTGCTCAATACGTTTTTCGCAACGGGCGTACCTACAAATTTATTTTTAGTTTTGAACTGCAGCTTTTGGAGTTAAGGAAGTCAATTAATGTATTAATTATGTCATAAAAGCTGCTCTAGCTGTTTCCACAATTTTACGTGGAGATATTTCCGACATAGTTACTAAAAAGGGTACAAAAATTAATAAATAATCCAAAATGCTCATTTTAAACTCCTGTTTATCACATACATGTTTCTTCAACAACACAATAAACGAAAAATACAAGATTAATTACTTTTAAAAAAGGTTACGATCTGTTTTTGCATTGCATGTTATTGCACTACGACGGACGTCTGTATCATTTGATGCCGCAGTCACTCTTTTTGAGCAATTTTTATCAGCCCAGTCTATGTGTGGAAAAATTCGTAGATCTGCATCTTCTCTTGAGTTATTCTAATTAAGCTCTTCAATGATGTGTCTCAAATCTTCTATGAAAAGTATTGCAGATTGCTTCTTCATTAACTGTTAAACCACTAGCAATAGCTGAAAGTGTAGCATTTTTTGGACATTTCTTCTATTTCCTTGCGTGCTAGTTACTGTAAATTTTCCTTATTTGATACCGAAGACCAGAATTTTTCTACCTGCATAGGTACTAGTGTTTTTCTGTCAATTACAGCAATGTTTGTTCTGCCCTTAGTTGATTCCCTTCTCATCTTTTCGGATTATTTCACAACATGCTGCAAATAACTATCGAACACAAGATGAAGTTCATGAAAAGAGCATACAGGAATGAATCCGTGCAGAACATTGCTGATAACTTTGCCAAAAGTTTTCTTTATTTAGCGGACTTGTGCCATGAAATATATAACGAAGGCAGTTTTTATTGGGGATACTTTGCTAAATAAAAAATGTTCTGGGAACGGATATTTCTGCAATCTAGCTTGGTAGGTGAATCACCACCACCAGGGACGTGCACAAGGGGGGGGGGGGAGAGAAGAGAAACCGGTTGGCCCGGGCCTGAGCCTGAAGGGGGCCTATTATTTTTAAAACTAGGGATAAAATATGTGCTTAAACAATATGGAAGGGCGGCCGAAACATTTGTGGGCATTTGTGACGGGCCCCAAATTTTCTGTGAACCCCCCTGACCATCACGTAATGTGTTCGTTGGAAACAAGTCATGAGTTAAAATATTTTTAATGCATTCTCCCCTTTCTTTCGCTATTTCCATGTCTTTGTACCCTTGTTAAAGTTTATTCTTTCCCATTAGCTTAGAAGTGATATTTTATGAAGAACTGTGTGCCTCAAAGCATGGTAGGTTGACTTTGGAAAGTAAATCAGACAATTTTTGAAACAAAATGTATCCAGTCTAAACTGGCGGTACTGTTCTGATCAATGATTCATGATGCTGAGAAGGCGAATCTTGACACTACCATTCACAAGTTGTTTAGTGAGAAAGCTGTAAAGTTGCTCTGTTTCAGAAATATCATAGGGATTTACATGTTGATAGATAAAATCAACAATTCTTTTGACATTTTCATTAAAATACTGGCTACGATTGCCTATAAAAATAAGGATGCGGGACACTCTCACAGTGATCCATTAAATGAGAACTAGTAAGACCACGAAACACATTGCATATCATTAAAATTTCATGATACTCTAAATGCCACTCGGCAACATACTTTTTCTCGTCTGCCCTGCAATTTCTCCGGCACTTTTCTGTGACCGTTGAATCGTTTGTTCCAATTTCATCTCTGGCTTCACAGCATTGAATTTTAACAACAAATTTACCTTGAATGAATTTTTCTTACAGGTAGGGACACTCATTTTCTAGCGCCCTTATCCTCTCTACGTATCATTTTTCATATATTACATAAATGATGCAATCAAATACACAAAAGACTGGAAACAGTAATTCAACAGTTTGAACGTATAATTTGTGATTTTCTTCGCGATCAGCAATAATCAAGTGTTTTACAAGTGATACCAGTGAACGAAACACTTCCCAACACTTGCACAGTTCTGATTTGTCACTACATCCTTTAACAAAAACTCAATCTCTGTTTTCAAGCTTTCAATATTGGTGCGTAGCGATTTAATCATTATTAGACTTTTTTCCTCATCCTTTGAGCCAAGAGCATCCCGAACCGTCTTTACTCGCTTAGCAGAACTTCTCTTGTAGTTTAAAATCAACATCTTATAATGATTTTCTCAAGATTCTCAATGATTTTCTGCAGTCTTCACAGCTTCTTGTGAGCTAAAAGCAGCAGCAAGTACTTTTGGAGATAAATGACTAAAAAAACCCAACAAAGGTTCATTCTTTCTTTTGGAAGCACAGAAAAGAATCCTTTCATTATACGTTGTTACGAGAAATAGTTTTGTTTCATTAATAAAAACCAATCCATTTTGATCTACATTGAGCATCAACTCTTTTATTTCTGAAAGAATAAATCCACGCCAAGCATTTAACAGAGGCTTTAATATTTCATTTGCCTTTTTAAACAGTTCAAATTTTGAGGATAGATGTTGCGCAGACTGTGTATTGGTTTCTCGCTCATATTTCGAATATAAGAACTTATACAGTTTGGATGTGCATATGAATTCGCAGCAGAAACATTCATATCGCTGTTAAGATCTGCTACTCTGTCAAAAACTTCGTCTTGATTTCGACCTCCTTCAGTACTTTCTGATTCTTCTAAAACATTGTTTTCACTTTCAAAATAACTTGTCTGTGCATTTTTTTCTACCATTTTTTTTAGCGTTTTTCCTCTCGTGTATTTCTTATAGCACTAGCTGCTGCAATGACACACTATATTTTCTCGCCGCGTTTTTCAATATTGCGTCTTTGCGTATTTCAGCAGCTTCCCGAACTCGTTTTTGTCGAAGAACATAATTATTCTCTTGATTCCTTTTGACAAACTACATATTCGTTTGATAAAACTGTCTTCAAGATGTCTTCAATTGCCTACCAAAACTTTCTGAACTCAGTTTAGAAATATCAGCCATAGCTAAAATAGTTATTGTCACAGAAAAACATGAAACAAAAAGTTTTTGGAACTGTGGAATATTTTTACTCGAAAACAATTACTTTGATAGCAGACGATAAATAACCTTGAACAGCGTGGAGCGAGGGGGGGGTGAAAAAATCCCTATAGCCACTGGTTTTAACATGAATGCAAATTTTAATACAGTAGCTTATGCATATGAAAGGGCTGTTTTGATCAAAAACTCCCCTTCATAAGGCATTTTTGATCAAAAAATCCCCTTCAGAAGGTATTTTTGATCAAAAAATCTCCTTCAGAAGGTATTTGCAATCAAAGAATCCCCTTCAGAAGGTATTTTTGATCAAAAAGACCCATTCAGAAGGTTTTTTTCATCAAAAAACCCCCTTCAGAAGATATTTTTGACCAAAAAACCCCCTACAGAAGATATTGCTGGCTGCGCTGGTGACCTTGAAAAATATTGATTTACACAAAAGGTTTTAACTTTAAAATCGTTTGGTTTCATTAAGAGTTATTAATTTTTGTACACTTTTAAGTAACTAAAATTTTTTAAACAAAAAACGTCAGAGATACCTCACGTAAAAATTGTGGAAAAAGCCAGAGCGATTTTTATGACATAACTATTACATTAACTGACTTTCTAAAGCCTAAAAATTTCAGTTCAAAACTAAAAATAAATTTATAGGTACGCCCGTTGCGAAAAACGTAATGAGCAAGTGAACCAAAATGGCCGCTATCTTTGATGGCCTGTAAAATTATTTCGCGCAGGATTCAACATGTCTACCCAAGATATTCTCACATTAGAACACCCACAGATCAAGATTCTAAAGAGAAAATCTCTGGACCTAAAAATTTTTACGGACATACATTGTGGGGCCTGGAATATATAGCCCGGGTAACATAGGCTACATTTTAACCACCTTCAAATGTAGTATGAGACGATTTTTTTGCTTTTTAAAAAATGTTAGCGGTCTTTGTATTTACGTATGTTCCACTGTAGTGCATAAAATATTTATCCGACTTTTATGAGTAAGGTGTCAATTGATTTGTTATTATGTCCCGAGTAACGTAAGCTACATTTCAATCGACTTCAACAATTCGAGGAGCTGGTTTTATCTTGTAAAGACGATTTTAGTCGATTTTTTAGCGTAAGTTTTAAATAAATTTATTAATAAACCGACTAAGGGAACAAAGGGTAAGAAGCAAGTTTGGTGTTGATTACTATTATAGTCTTATTAAGCAAAACCAATCTTTTATAGTTAAAATTTTCTATTAGCTTCATGTAATATTGATAAATTAAATTTACCATTCTTGTATGTCAAACTAAAATGCTTGCCGTAAAATTACTCACACTATTATTTTTGTTGTCCGTCACAGATTAAAACGGAAAATATTAAAATAGGAACATCTAGCCTGTCAAATTACTGGCTTTACTCAATGGGACGATGATTTGAAACAGCACCTACCTTAACGAACCTTTTAGTGTTTTTTGCCGTAGTCGGGATTCAGTTTTTTAACCTTTAATTTTTTAATGAAAGTGCTTAATTAAATGCAGAAACGTAACTTGCATTTATTGGGAAGATTTCTGAAATCTTCAAAAAGATTCAACGCTAACTTCAGGTAAGTTGCTGATTTTTAGCGGGTGCCTTTCCGTTTTTTTTTTGCCAGATATGTTACGGGCAGAAATTAGACATATTAGTTGGACAGTATTTTCTTGAAACGTTTTTTTTTTTTTTTTGGTAGTAGTTTTAAAAACATGCTGCTCACTCATTTTTGCCCATCCTGTTAATCGTCTTATTTTTTGGAGAACATGCAGAAAGAATGGCTTAATTAGACACTTTTTACAGATCCAAATTCGAATTATAATTGCACAGTGACACAGCATTTAATTGTGGATAATTATTAACGCTACTATTGAATTCTGCGCATTCATAGCATTATAACGAAATAAAACTCTTTCAAAAGCCCGTATTGACTGCTGTTATTATCATAGCATCTTTAATACTTATTTTTTCCAAATAAAAATCTTTTACACATCTTTTGAGGAACAGATCTTCCTTAATTAATAAGGAAAGGAATTATTCACACACATATACACAACCTCCAATTAAGAAGCACTAGAGTAAACGTGACGATTCAAAACGGAATAATGACTCTTTAAAATATTTTTTTCAAGATTCTTTTTTTAAATACATCCCCGTTTGAAGGTTAATTAGCCATTGGGAACTCGAGTGTCTGATAAATCGATATTTGTCGATTTTTATAAGGAGAATACCTAATTCTAATGAACTGCTCTTAAAAAAAACTTCATAAGATACTGGAGAATATTAATTTTATCACGCATCTAAAAAGTCAATCGCGGTAATTAAGTTCGCGAGACTTAATGTTCTTGAGGAAGATTTCATTCTTCTGGAACAATGACACGTGACGTAATGATTCTCTTTTGGAATGTTGAGTCTATATGTGGAGTTTTATGCACATTTATTTTCTAATAAATTTAAAAATGCCAATATTACATTAAAAATCTAAATAAAAAAAGTAGTAAGAGTAGGGTAGACCGGGGCACGTTTACGAGAATTTTTTTAATAAATTGTCTCATTTTTACTTTCTTCTATATCTAATATATAGAAGAAAGTATTGAATTCGTGCAAATTTTCGAATTTCGAATTTTGACGGATTCGAACGTTTTGAGGTGTGCTGAGTCCATTTCGACTATTTTTGGAAAATGTCTGTGTGTGTGTGTGTGTGTGTGTGTGTGTATGTGTGTGTGTGTTTTACGTCTGTGTGTGACCAGTTTTTTGTGGCCGCTCTACAGCAAAAACTTTCGCATGAAATCGAACGAAATTTGGTACACATATGTGCCCCTATGTGAACTTGTGCCCATTGGTTTTTGGCGGGAATTCCTTCAAGGGGGTGGAGCAATGGGACGTTTTTTGAGTTACGCGTGCTTGCTATTCCTCAGGAAGTAACTGGCGGAATCAAATAAAATTTGGTCCATAAGTTGCTATTAACAGGAACAGGTGCTGATTCAATTTTGGTGTCAATAACTCAAACGGGGGTTGAGCTATAGAACGTTTTTTGTCGTCAATTGTGACTGCTGTATCTCAAGAAATAATGAACGGAATGAAAGAAAAATTTATCGGCAAGTAGCCCTTAGTGGGTATAAGAGCTGATTTTATTTTGGTGTCAAAAGCTGCAAAAGGGGTGGCGCAATCGAATGTTCTTTTTTTTTTCATTGTGAGTGCCATATCTCAAGAAGTAATGCTACGTTCTGGATGAAATTTGGAATAAATGTGAATCTATTTGTAAATAGGCGTTGTTTCAATTTTGCGCCAATCGCTCCATGGGGGGCTGATTTTTTTTTGTGTAAATAAAAATGGCTTTATAAATGCAACAATAAGAAAGATAAATTGTAATACTGTCGTCTGCTTATTTCACGTTATTTTAATTTTTGGAAAATAAACGGAAATGTTATCGCAATGATTTAAAATTAATAACTGTTGCCATTTTATGTTTGTTAACAAATAAAACATCTAATTAATTCAAGCAAGGCTTTTAAAATAACTTTCAAGTCGTTCTTTGCTTTGCTTTTGCGGGAATTCAGGAATTCGGACGGTCGTCAAGTTTTTTTTTTTGTTGCTGGGAATATTGCATTCCCTTCAAGCATAGGGATTGATCAGAATTCACAAGAAAGATATAAAAGAAAGTTTCGTGATGGCTACTACAAGTTATGTTTGAACAGGAAATTTTAGACATTACGGTTATATGAAGCAGTTAATGGAGTCAAAATTGGTCTATTCAGTTTTTGCTCAGTTTGTATATTTATCCGTTAAAAAAATATTTTTGAGTCCAAGTCGGTTGCGTAAACGTGCGACACGGGACTCGTTTACGCATATTTATTTTGTCACCTAACGTGGTTCTGTTAGTATCTTGAACATAATTTTTTACCATCGTTAAAATAAAGCAAATTTATTACAGGCTAAAAAGTGTATACAGTTAAAGTTGAACAGGCATGAAGACAGCACTACATGATTGTAAGCTATAAGATATGAATTTTTAACTTAATTGAAAAATTAAATGGTGATTTTCAAGACTAAATAGCATGAAAATACTAAAAAAGTGTGAGACAGTGTCAGGGGGATAAAAGTATCAGGTGCAAGCTTAAGTAAGATACAGTAAGAATGTTCATATAAAGGTGCTCCGTCGTCAAACGCGTAAACTTGTCCCGTCGCCAATTTTGGATTTATTTTTAACGTGCGAAAAAAAAAAAAAAACATTTCAGTTCATACAAATACAACTCTCAAAAAATTATAAAATTCTGCTATTTTTTATATATTTGTCCTTTTTTAACTAAGTACTGGAAGGTTACCGTCGATGAGCCACATAACACTTTTCACCTTTTTTAGGAAGTAGTTCAGACTCAAACTTTATATTGACGATAGGAATAATTGCTCAGTATATTTCTCCTTTAATAATAATATTCACTTTTATGCTAACTTTTTTTACTAATAATAAAGCTGAAAGTCTCTCTGTGTGGATGTCTGGATCTCTGTCTGTCAGGATCTCTGTGACGTGCATAGCGCCTAGACCGTTCGACCGATTTTCATGAAGTTTGGCGCAAAAGTAGCGAGTGCACCTCGAAACGATTTTTCGAAAATTCGATTTTGATCTTTTTTTTATTCCAATTTTAAGAACATTTTACCAAACAAATTATCTTAACGTGGACGAGTAAATTACCAAATTATCATAATGTGGAACCGTATCATGGGCGAGCAAATTGGCGAGAAATTCAGCATCCATTATTTGTATATAGACAGGCGAACTAAATGACCTTTTATTTTTTCTGCTACGGGCAAAGCCGTGCGGGTACCACTAGTATTCAATAGAGAATAAAAATTAAAAAGAAATATTTTAGCACGTGATCCGTTCATAGGAACCAGTTGCCATGGATGAACCAATGAGTTTCCATCGATGGACCACAATCCCAAATAAGAAAATTAAACAGTAAAATATATATAGTTATTACAGGAGATAAAAAAACACTACAAATAATAGTAAGTTGTTCAAAAAGAGAATTTTTTGTTTGTTTGTTTTTTGAAGCAATCACGATTGCTTATTGCTTTCATTTCACCGTCCTTGACGTTGTGGTTCTTTTCTCAGCTTGGACCAGGGCTGCAGCACCACCTTCTACCGGCGCGGCTGGTACTGAGCGCTGTCCCACGGAATCCACTTTTGCTGGGCGGTGGCGTCCATGTCCTACACACTCATGCTCATACACACTCGCCTACGCGCGCACGCCTTTACACACATACACACGCCTACGTGCACACACATAAGCCTACACACACACACACACACACACACACACACAACTATACACACGTAACCACTCAGGAGGAGGGACATGCTTGGGGGGGGGGAGCCATTTCTAGAAACAATAACTCTAATCAGTAGGGTCTTGTCGCAACTTGTGATTGCGAAAAATATAATTTGAATTCAAAGTTTCGGAATTCGAAGTAGAGTTTATTGGGGGAAGTGGGTCACAGGTCTTTTTAAAATTGTTTTTTTATCACAGGAGAAACATAAAAACCCTTCAAGACTCACACAACGCATTTTTTTTCACCACACCTCGTTTACCACTTGATATTTTCTAACATGTGACTTACTCTTCTTAGCAAAAATTTCATGGGGTTTTTTTTTGAACAAATGGGAGTCTTGTTTCATCCAAGTTCAAAAAATTTGGTCGACAAAGATTTTACTAGACAACAAGCATTTTGCTATAGCACGTTGCATGCCCTCAGTTATCCACTGACTTTATTTCATTTATTTTGGTATTTGTTTGAACAAAAAACGTACTTGAAACGGTATTAAAATGTACTTTAACAAATGCTGAATCGACTACACAAGTTTATAAGTTGAAAATATGATAACCGAGGGGAGTTTCCAAAACTTATTTTAAAAAATATTTTCTCATCATTAATACATTTATTTCAAAAGATTGATAAGTTTTAAAGATAATTGAGGTGAAGATTCCAAGAATGAACCACTTCTTTAGCTGGTTCATTCATAGAAATACCTAGTGGTTCAATGCTAGCAACTGCGTGATTTTGAATGTTCTCATAGTTGTCACTGCTGTGACGATTCGTGATGAAACTTTAAATATTGGGAATTGTACTTGAAAACGTAATCTTTCAAGTCAATGTTCCCATTTAGTTGTTCAGTAATATTCAAAACATGTAAAAGTAAAATCTAAATGTCAATAATTACTAAGTGAACAGTATAAATCCTATATAACGAATAAATACCTTTGTGCTGAAAATTCAAAAAATCAGTATTCCAACGTTATAAAGCACAAAAATTGCAAAATATTGCAGACACGTGTTTCGGTGTTACAAGGAACACCTTTTTCAATGCAAAGAAGTGTGAGCTTCTGGATGAAAAGTCATCCGAGAAAAGACTCGGATGACTTGTAATAATTAGTTAAAATACAAATATGTTTTAATTAAGCCTATTTTAATATTGTTAAATTTCTTTTATGTAAACTAAAACACAAGAAGTAGATAAGTATTCTACATTTGTTTACTGCTGCTTGGGTCGCAATGAGACGTGTCTCATTGTGGCCCAAACAGCAAAATAAAGATTTTTGCTTCATATCATTAAAACAAACCATAAACTACAACACTTACGTTAATTGTTGAAGTTTTCAAGAATATAATAGATGCAAGAAATATCTAAATAACTTTCAGTGTGTCCTAACAGTAACTAATTTTTTTCTACAAAGCAAATGCATAGAACAGCATGGAACTAGGAATTCTGGGAAGCATTTTGGTTATGTTTACTCCTCCTAGGTGGTGGTAGCTGTCAGAATTGTATTTGTTTTTGAATTTACAATGTTTCACTGTGGCCCAGTCTCATCGTGGCCCACCCTCCCCTATTTTAAAAAAGTCAAAGCATATCAAAAGGATTAGTGAAAAAAAAGAGCACATTTTAATTTCTTTCACAGTCAAAACGAAAGGGTCTAGACGTTCTGGTGTGTAGTTTTCCAAAACTAAGGAATGACAATGATATTCAAGCCATTTTAAATTAATTATTAGCTTGGTTTGAAGTTAGCCATGCCATTCAGGGTAATCACGTCAGAAATTAAATGCGAAATATTTTGTTTCAGTAAAAGTAGTACACTTAAAAATTTTCCGGAAAATTTACGGTAATTGTTACTGGCATCCATGTTGCCAGTAACTATTACCGTAAAAATCAAATGTTACAGTACAATTTTACGGTTTCCTCGGTAGGCCACAGCAATCAATTGGAGCTGGGATCGCTTATTTCTCCGGTATAAATTACCGTAAAAATCAGCGATGCTGTAAGTCCACCATTTTACGGTAACAATTACCAGAAAATCTTCCTGAATTTTTAACAGTGAACAACTTTAATGCAGTGAAATAAAATGTATAAATGTCTAAAAACTGCCCCTGTGTATTTTACAACATCACAAGATATCTAATTTTTATTATACATCATAAAATATTACAGTGCACTTTCAACAGCTTCAAAAATAGCTTAGTCACTTCAGAATCATTGAATGAATTAATAAGCTGTGTACAATTTTACCAACTTTCTTGTGCGAAATAAAAAGTAGAAAACTTATTTTGTTACCTTATGAAGAGATTGTAGCGCTAGGCTTTCTACTTTTTTAAGAGTCAACTATACGTAAAATATAAAATAGGGCAAAGTAAACCGACACGATAAGCTAAATATTAAAGTACAAGTTCGAAAACGCCCATTGAATTCTTTTTTTAAAGAATATTTGAAGAAGATTGCCGTCAATGAACCACATAACAATTTTCGATTTTTTTAGAAAGGAAATTCAACTCAAATTTCACGTTAATTTATAGAAACAATTTTTCAGTGTATTTCTCTTTTAAAAATAATGTTCACTTTCATGATAAATATACACAGTAAAGAATGAAAATTAAAAATAAATATTTTATCATGTGGTCCATTCATGGCTACCGGTTGCTATGGATGGATCATCGAGTTTCCATCGATAGACCACATTCTCAAATTAAAAAATTAAGGCGTAACTTACAAATATTTATAACAGATAATCAGTAAACACTACAAATAATAATAAGTTATAGAAAAAGAGCTTTATTTTCTAAAATGTTTTATTTTCAGAATAGAGGAACATAAAAAAAAAAACTTAGCACTCACACAACACACAGCTGTTGTTATCACACCTCGTTCACCATTTGATATTTTCCCAACCTGTGCAACACTGTTCTTAGCTAATATCTTTTCAACCTCTTTTGAACAGTTGGGAATTCTTTTTTTAAGTCGATTTTGAAAATTTTCGTTCGACGCAAGATCTCTGAACTGTCAGAGAACTTATTGACCATTTTATTACTGAAAAAAGAAGCTTGCGCCTCAAACTACCAGAGAATACAGTACGAAGACTTTTTGTCTTAATTAAATCTGTGGGACAGGTTATTTTTCTCAGCCTCCTGAAAGGCCAATTCCCTCAATTTTTCGGAAATAAGTCCGAAACGTCTTCTCTAGTTCCAAATTATGATTCACTTATCATATTCCTATTTTGGAGGGCTTACCTCCTAAATTTCTAATAAGTGACTTAAGGTAACAACAAGCTTGTTTTTATCTTCCGTGCTACTGTTTAAAGTTGCTTTCAGGACTCTATACTGTAGACAGACTTCGTTAAGGTTCATACCACCATTTCTGTAAGCTACTGTAGCACATTACATGCTCTCACTTTTCCACTAGCCATATTTTACTAGTTTTTGCATTTTTCAGGAGCAGCAAAAGTATTTGAAACTGCAATATTATGTTTTAATTTTTTAATCAATTTTATAAAAAAATTGGGTTTGAAAGTATAGTAAAGTATAAGAGTTTTCATGAAATACTAAGATTTTTTTTCATTATCATAATTATTTTAAAACAGTTGAGCAATTTTCAAAGGTAGGGTAACATCCCCAGTAATTGGCAGGTCGCCAGTGATTGGCACTTCCAACAAAAATGGCGAAAAATAAGATTCGTATCCAATCTTTTTAAAGTAGAAAGCTATATACCAACTGAATGTACATTTACTTTGAAGATTATAACTTTAATTCACGTTACGAAATGGTAGCAGTGCATAAAAAAATAAATAATTGTGGCTTGTGTCAAATCAGCCATTTTTGTTGCAAAAGTTTCTTCTCTGGCTTGGATGAGCATCAATCCATTAAAATCTGACTTGAATCATATTTAAAATTTTCGTTGTAAAAAGTTTTGTTTCGTTGAAAGGTGTTACTTTGAGTGGGTAGAAATATATTTTTTTTTCCTTTTTGGATTTTTGAAATAATGATGGATGCCATTTAGTGGTGCTTCCGTTTTGCTAGTCTCCGGTAATTGTCACATGTGCCTGTAAACATTAATGTAATGTGCAATATGTTACTAGTTTGATTTCTGATACTTTTGCAGCAACTATATTATATGGGTTCTACTATTGATTTGACTCCTACAGAATATACTGTTAAATTTTTAAGAGAAACAACAGAAAACAAGTATGTTTGGTCATCAGTCAGATACTGCGACTGTAGAGAATAGGTTCATTTTTTATGGTCCCTTAGAATCATGGGGTCAATGTTCCTTTTTCTGTGGAAGCAGCTATAATTCGTAAAATCGGAACTGCGGGGGTTTCCCCCGTAAGGGCAAGGGCGCACCCCCCTCAATATCGCGGAGCCCCAAAAAGCAAGAGACTCCCCAAATGAAAAAAATACCCCTAAAAACAACCCCCTAAAAATTTTAATGGCGCAGTCTGTGCCAAGACCCCCCCCCCCGCAGGTGGGTATCCCTAGAAACTCGACTAATGAAACAAAAAGACCCGACTAATGAAACAGCAATAATCTCGATATTTTTTTTCCATGCAACACTCCAATTTTATTTTATTTTTCTAAAATACTTTTTCAACACCAAGATGTGTAATTTAATATTAATTTATGTAAAATTAAATACTTTAAATTAACATGAATTATTTTTCGTATGATAATAAAATTTGTATGTAACCTAAAAGTGAAAAATGAGGTGATTTACCAGTTCTATTAACATGTGCCAATCACTGGATCACAAAGTGTCATACACTGGGGTATCAGGTGCCAATTACTGGTGATTTTGTTAACTTTTTATGCAAATATTTTTATAAAAATATCAATTCAAATATTTTTGATTTTAGTGAACTAAATGGATGCACAGATGTGCATTCCTTAATACAAAAATATTTGCAAGTGGATATTTTTTTCAAAGTATTGAAAACAGAAATAAGTTTAAGGACAAACTCATAAAGTGCCAATTACTACCCTAATTAGCTGAAGTTACAAAAATATTTGTAATTTTCCATGAATGAACCCCTTTGTCAGGTGGTCCATTCGTGAAAACACCTAGCAGTCCAATGATAGCAACTGCGTCATTTTGAATATTCTTACAGTTGTTACTGCTATGACGAATCATGATGAGACATGAAGTATGGGAAATTGTACTTGTAAAGGCACTTTTTTAAGTCAATGTTCACGTTTAATTGATTAGTGATATTCAAAGCATGTCACAACTAAATGAAAATATCAGTAATTCGTAAGATAATGGTAGAAATCTTTTCTGACCGATTCACAATATGATAAAGTGATTTTAGCAAATTGACGACTCTGCAGTAGACTGTTTTCAGACAAAGGAAGGTACTAAACTGATAACGCGTCTGCACAAACTCTGGTACGGGAAATATCTTCGCGGTCTAGTCATTGAACCGGTTCATTGACAGCAACCTTCCCCTTTGCATATGAATTTAGAGTAAACAGAAAGCTTTGTAAAAAATGAAGAAACAAATACCTTGGGGCAGAAAAGTAAAAGAAAATATCGCAGCGTTAAATCGCACAAATGTGCAGAGAAATGCAGACACGTGTTTCGGGGTTACAAGAAATCTCCTTTTGATGCAAAATAGAGGGGTTTATCTTTTTAAATTAGTAAATCTATCCACGTGCGGTCACAATTAATAATCGGTCGACACTAGTTCTAGTTCGAGTTTCGATCCAGGAAAGCAGAAAACTTCTGTAGATTATTGAATGTGTTCTAATTTACATCTTTCTACTTCAATTTTTTTTAAAACTTTGATTTTATTGATCTAGAACCCTTTTTTCCTCAGATAATCACCAAACGGATTTGATAAAAAGATTTGCAAAACTGTCTAAAAACTCGGTTGTTATTTTTAATAATTTACCCGCAGGGATCGTTGGAAATCTTTTTAACAACATGTTCTCCTCTTTTTCATTGAAGAGGAGATTTCTTGTAACCCCGAAACACTTCGGCAAATTTGTGCGAATTAAAGTTGTAACACTTTATCGTTCAAAAATTTGTGTCTTACTTTACGGCTCACTTTTTGTACTATTACGCTTGGTAATAAAATGCATGTAAAGCATATCGTTTTCAATTGCTACAGACATCCCTCAGTTTTGCCAGCCTACTGAGGAAAAAGAAAACAACAAATAGAAATAATTAACTAAAACTCCCAATAAACATTTTCATCAAAACAAATACGCTTTTGGAAAAGAAAGATATTTTTTCAGTAACACTGATCGTATAAATAGCCCAAAATAGCAAAATTTCTTCTTCTGCATGAATAACGTTCATTATTTAAAACAGATAAGAGTAACTCTAATGTCCATGAGAAATTTCCTTTCTTTTATGTTTCATAGAGCAATAAATGTCACTTTTAAAGGAATGACTGTTATTAAAACAATAATTGAATCTGAATAATGATCGCGATTTTGCTTAAAGACATGTCTTTAAATATCTGACCCAAGGAAACATTCAAAGATTCAGTGACATTAATTTGAACGTCGTCATGAATTTTGTATGCTCTTGCCTTTTGCTTTATTGAGTGAGTCCGTAATTTCTTTTACGTTACAAAAACAGTTTAAAATGCTTCGATTGTCGAAAAAAAGTATAATGTGTCCGACACAAAAAGTTGGTAGAAAAATAGGCAATAATTCTCCACTGGCGAGGTGACTTTAAAAAAAAGTTAAGAGGTGAGGTAAGATGTATCTAAATCCAAAGTTATCTTTCTTTCGCCCTTCACAATGTTTGGCAGATTAAAATAGGAAAATTTCCATTGAGTTTCGTATCATTTATTTATATAAATACAACTGAAATAGTACCGTAAGTGTACATACATATACATATGAAGCAATGTATACAAATACGAGAGAGGGTCAAAAATTAATGTATTCTGCATCATAAAAACTTTATTAATGAACTTATAGCAGCAGAAGTTATTACGGTTCACTGCCTGAACTTTCTTCTGAACAAAACTATCTTTCGACATAGTCACATGATTTTGAACACATTTGTTTAATCGATGAAGACATTTATTAAAACCATTTTTGAAAACACATGCTTTTGCTTTTTGAGCCATGATTTTAAAGCTCATTTACCATCATTCGACTCATTGAATCTGTGGAAACGTAATGTTGGTTTTCATAGGTCCAAACAGGTAAAAATTAGAAGAGGCCTAGTCTCTACTGACCACACTTTTAACAAAGTCCCGTTTCTCTGCTTGAAAGGCGAGTTGGAGCTCTTGGGAAAATTTCCCTCGCCTTTTCGATGTACAATCAATTGCAGGGGAACAACACGAACTTTGTGATACAGTAAAAACCTGTATACAACGATACTGTTGGGACCTAAAAAAATATCGTAATAGACAGGTTATCGTTATAGACAGTTTAATTATTCATGCTGATATTTTGCTGTGGCCAAAAAAAATATTGCTATAGACAGGTTATCGTTATAGACAGTATCGTTATGCATAGGTTTCACCTCTAGTCATCAATTATTCTTTGTGCCATAAGAAACTTTCAATGCATTAGCAACAACCTGAAGTGTAACGCATGTGTATCCTTAAGTCAGTTCCTCAGCACGTTCTAGATTTGCATCTGTAACTTATGTTGTTGGCCTGACCCTTTTCACTTTACCTGAAATTTCAGTCTTTTTGTTTCCAAACTTCTTCACCCAACGCCACTCATTTCTTATGTCTTTAAAAACCCATAAACATTCTTCTAGAGATTATGAATTACTTTTAAGTGCACTAACCTGCTAAACTTCCTTCGCAAGAAATTCAAGGACAACTCTTTCTTTTAGCGTCAGATCCATGGTTGTAATCAATTAATTTGAGAAATGTTGTGCATACAAGTATAGTAAGGTTGCCTCTATAACACCATGCATTGATAGTCTAGTATAAGTACAGTCTAACCACCGATAATATGGAAAGGCAAACATCTGGTTTATAGGCGGAAATGGATGCACCTATTAATTTACAGGGGTGGTAGTTGTTCGTTACAGATGTGCACTTTTGCCTCTAAACAATTTCGACGCAGTTTTGTAAAAATAGCAATTTGTTCATGTCAAATTTGTTTCTAATCTAAACTATATTCGTTCTATATTCTCATTATACAAATTAATTGATTTACTTCTTACAACATAATTTTGATCTTATCGTTTTGCTTTTACATTTCCGTACGTAATGAAAACATTTTATTTTCTTTTTGTTGTTTCCACAGAAACCTTTTGTTTTCTTATATTTTATTTTAGAAAATGCATCAAATGAATAAGGCCCTAGTGACATTATAAAACGCGAGCATAAAAATCTCAACATTGTTTTAATCCCCCCCCTTTGAGGTTCATTCAGATGAAATGGTCTCAACTTGGCCGATTGCCAACTTCCATGTTTTTCGTGGTCAGACTGTAATGTTTCATGATTTGAAGATGATATTTAATGATCTGTAGTTAATGATCACGTAGATATCTCATTCCTGAATGGATTACATATTCCATTTTTCCATTCACTAATTCACGTATTTTCTTACTCATTCACTCTTTTATTCACTCATTTATTTTTTTCTCAAATATTAATCAATTTGTTTTTTTCATTTATTGCTTTATTATTCATTCATTCATTCGTTAATTTACTCATTCATTTGATGAAAAGTATTTTTAACAATCAACGCGCTTCATTATAAAAAACATTTTAGTGGAATTTTCATGAGACAAAGCGAAGATTTTCCAGTTCTTTGAAGGTTCAAATTTAGTGCCAAAAATGAAAAATAATATTTCAATGCAAGATCTATTACAAAATAAATTACCCTTTCTTTGTGTACTATAACTTCAAAAGCAATTTACAGTTTGTTTATTTTCAAATATTTTAGTTGTCTTAACTATTTTACTTTGCTACACATTCCCATGCAGTTTATTCCCATACAGTTCTAAGGAGAGTGGGGGAGATTCATAATGTATTAAGAAAAAATAATTATTCGTTTCCACAAATTAGTTATCAAAATTATTTTTTTTGGAGAAAATATAGAAATTTTATATAACTTTTTTATAAAAAAGGTTTGAAAGTTTTAACTTTGTCTTTTACGAAAAAACATAGAGATACATACACAGTGTAGTCATTGAAGATTCATAGTGCTATCGACAAAAGACTTTCTTTGATGTTTTCGTTATCTATGAATATTCCTTTGAAGTTTTGATCGAGTATGGAAAGAGGATATTTCCTTGATATCCTAGTTTGTCTTTCTTTCTTATCATATTTCGTTAAGAAGAATCACTTAGTATATTTTGAAATTTATTTTATGACAGCAAAATTTGTACTTCCATTGTATGCAACGTGAGGTTTTGCCTATTTATTCACTTACTTATTTCTATTTATTAATCAAGTTTTTAAAATGCATTGCTTTCTCTTATTTACCTTAAATAGTAAAGAAATATTCAAGTTGTTCACCGACTAATAATTTTAGTTTACCTGATATGCACGCATCAGTGCATTACCTTTTAGTAAAGGGGGATCTGGTGCATAGTAATTCGCTGGGTACATTGGGACAAAGCGATTTTTTCTATTTTTAAATTATAATAGGTAAATGGTGGTGGGTATCCATGAATCTGAAAAAAATAACCGGATTGATTCTGAGATACTCATTTGGGTAAAACATGACAACGAACTGTCAAATAAATGTGTTATGTTGCATCTTGAAATTCTTTTTCTATTTCGGGTCATTTTCTCACATCATAGTGTAAGAAATCACGGGAAAAACACGTTTTGGCGTTCTATTCTTTGCACTGAGGTGTACAAAGTGTCTTTTCGTACTAAACCGATGATTTTCGATAACTTTGTACATCACTTTTTTACTCTATCTCAATCTCAATCGGTAATCGAAATAGAAATTCTATTTCACACACAGGAGCTTTCCACCAGGTGGCAATGTGAGCGACTCATTTGGTAATGCGTATCCGATTTACTATACCTAGACACCACGTTTATAAAGATAGAGGCAGCCGTTCCAAAATTAAGGGGGTGACAAAAGACTTTGGTGGGCACATTGTTCATGCAGTACAATGCATACACTGTATATGTTGCTTGCTTTTTGCAATCGATCGTTATTATTCTAATTTCATGCAAGCAATGTTTTTTTTTTTTTTTTTTTTTTTTTTTTTCAGGCAAGCAATGTTTTTTTTTTCACTCTCGCATGCATCGGTTTATAACATTTTCTTTTCTCTTTACCTTTACTAATAATAAAGCTGGAATTCTCTCTGTCTGGATGTCCGGAGGATGTCTGTATGATGTCTGGATGTCTGGATCTCTGTGACGCGCATAGCGCCTAGACTGTTCGGCCGATTTTCATGAAATTTGGCAAAAAGTTAGTTTGTAACATGGCAGTTTGCACTTTGAAGCGATTTTTCAAAAATTCGATGTGGTTCTTTTTTTATTCCAATTTTAAGAACAAAACTATCATAAGATGGACGAGTAAATTACGAAATTATCATAACGTGGAACCGTAACATGGGCACAAGCCAATTGGCGAGATACGAAATTATCATAACGTGGAACCGTAACATGGGTACAAGCCGATTGGCGAGAAAATTCACCATACATTGTTTATAAATATACAGGCGAACCAAAAGACCATTTAGTTTTTCTATTACGGGCAAAGCCGTGCGGGTACCACTAGTAGTAAATAAAAGTAAGGTTTCAAAGAAATTGTGGAAGGAAGTCTGTGGCGGACGTGCTTCCAGGGGACCCCATAGCACCTACAGCATTGAAATTTTGTACAAAATTACTTCGAGGCCCGGGAATGTGCCTGCGGTTTAATTTTTTTAAAATTCGAATTAGTTTTTTTGTAATCAATTTTTAAACTCAAATTTCGCGTAAATTGCCTATTATTGCCTATTAAAGGGGTGAAAAATTACTTGCACATATTAATATGCAAGTAATTTTTCACCACCTAATATGCACATATCGTTGGAAAGGGTAGAATCTTCCGCGTTCCACGCAATTTGTTTCAATGCTCTAACTTCAATACGGCAGGTGTTACTTGCGTTTTTAGCTCATCCTTTTTTAGGCTTAACTAAAAATTAGGCACTACTTTCTTCATTAAATCTATCAGTAAAAAGCGAAGGAATTGTCCAACAGTTTTCTTTCTGATACCACTGAAAAGAGCTGCTTTTTTTACTCCAGATCTAAATCGACCTGTGGTCGTAAAGCTAAACTTCTATCTCCAAAGTAAAAAAGAAATTACCAGCCGTTAAAAATCAATTTAGAATAATCTCATCTCCATTAAAATTATTGATGTTTTATTTGGCGTTGCCATTGTTAAGTCTTTGCGATTCGCATATTTCTTCTTCTTATTCACGAAATTTAAGGGTTTCGATTTTAAAGGAAAATCTTAGGCTCAACTCAATTCAAGCCCCGAGCTAAAGAGCAAAATATATTACTAGAGACCAAGAATATGAAAGCGACTTTTCAAACGTACAAAACTGCAGTTTTTCAATGTTCATGAGCCCCTTAGCCCTTACGGCTCTGTAAGTTGGTACAAGTTATTTTGAAACCCGGGAAAGGGGTGCTTTTGGATCCAAAAGGAGCTCATAATGCGTTTTCAATCTGTTTCTTTGTAATTTACGATTTAAATCTTTGCGAATCAAATAAGATTGCGAAGCAATCTTCGGGGGTTGGTGAGCGTTAACGAGCAGGGGGCAGAGCCCCCTGCTCGTTGAATAAAAATTAGCTATTGAATGAAATGAATAAAAATTAGCTATTTGAATACTTTCATTGTTCTACCTATGCAGCCAATTACCATTCAAAACATTTGGAATATGCTTTAAACAAACTCCTTGAACGTTTAAATCAGAAGAAAAAGACGCTGTGGGACACAGTGAGAAAGTCGTAGTTGTGGCAAGCTGAGGCAGTCCCACTGAGCCTCAATTTGAATTTTGACTTAAAGGCGATATATTTAAAATTTATTTTATGATCTACTAGCTGCGTTTCCCGGCTTTGCCCGATCTACCTTGAAAATAACCATTGTGTCAAGTGATGTATATTCAACAATCAGGCTTTAATCTATACATATAATAAAAAAAGATGTTTGTGTGTGTGTGTGGTGCGAATCCCGGGAAAGCGGTAAAGCCTAGAAAGATTAAATTTGATACATAAGTGTAGTTTTTACCAACGGTGTGCACCTGGGGCTTCGATTTTTGGTATTTTAATTAGAAAAAATTTTATCTAATGTTTCATGTGATTTTTAGCACAATTTAGCATTTTTTACCTCACATACCCCGGAACAATCGCGACACAAAAATATTTTTTGTACTATAGTGTAGGAAATTTAATTTTCAATATGACAACCGAAAACATTTTGAAGATAGATCATTTTTTGCATTTTGTATGAATTTTCGAAAAAACCCTTCATTTTGCCTTTTTTTTCCTGGGTTTATTTATTTATTTATTTATTTATTTGTAAACTTATCCTGCAAAAAGTATTAAAGATTCCTTTCTAAAAATTAAGTATGTTATAGTGAAAACATTTCACCCTATTCAGAAAAAAATAGTTTTCAAAAATACGTAATAGTTTTTTTTACAATTTTTTAAGTGCAGAACATCATCATATTTTCACGCATCGGTCGAATCGGACGAAAAAAAAAAAAAAAAAAAAAACCTTCTTCTCTTATCTGCTGACGTCAAACCCTGGATTTCGATTCGATATTGAGGGATCGAATCTTAATCGCTACAATGTTATCCTTTCTTTTACTATATTGCTTAGTTATACATTTTATTACGTCATGAGCACGTGTTTTTCCGGCAGCGCTTGCTTTTTTTTTCTTTCCTTTTTTCGTTTTATTTAGGGATTGCATTTAAAAAAAATTTTCTGACCTCCCCCACTGGACATTTTGCTGTATCTATATTACGTTACGTTTCTTAGTTGTGCGCATTTAATTTAATAAAAACAGAGAGATTTTTTTTTTCTTTTGCAAAGCCTACTTTTTACACACTAGGTGGAATTTTGGTGATAACTTTTTTTTTGCTCTAAGTGGTTTTTTGAGTGATCTTTGTTTTTATTAGGGAAGAGGTGGGGAGGTTAAAATAAATAAAGATGGATAAGAAAATTTAGAGATCAATCGTAAATGCAGATATCCCCCGAAGACGTCAACCATGGCGTAAAAAGGTGAATGGTACAAAAAAAAAAAAAAAAAAAAAAAAAAAGATACAGATGTATTGAATAATACCGCTGCCAAATTTGTTCAAACAACCGTCAAAGGCGAATAACTTGACGTAAAAAGGTGAATGACAAGTTAGCCAAACAGTCGTCGTAGGTGGCTGCTTGCATAGAAAGGCGAATGGCGTAAAAAGGCGAACCAATGGTCACCGCAAACGGATAGTAAATAAATTTAAAAAAAAATCACCATGCAAAATTTTCTTCCCAAATAATGACGACAGATATTAAAATACTTTTAAGAAATTAAATCGAGAACGATGGATTTAAAAAGCGTAATCATGGAAACACAAAATAAAATAAATTTAAGGAATTAAAATGCAAAAGAAAACGGTTAACAATTTGAATTTAAACAAGAGTTTTTGAACTTGATTTAAAAAGGCTTGTAATTTTTTTTCCTTTTGAGATAGAAGCTTATTTTTTCGACCATACATCGAGAAGTAAAAAATATCGCTTTTTCTAATTGTGTCAAAAAGAAAACCGTGGGAAAATTCCTTCCATTTTTACTGATAGATGATTTTTAATGAAGAAAATAATGCCTCAATCTTAGCTAAGCTTAAAAAAAATCGAGGTAAAAAGGAAATAATTCTGCCGTAACTAAGTTAGAGCTTCGAAACAAATTGCGTAGAAAGCGGAAAATTCTAATCTTTCTAACGATATGTAATATTAATATGTTCCAGTAACTTTTCACCCCCATATTTGGGAATTTATGTGAAAATTGGAGCTAAATTGGAATAAAAAAAGAACTACTCATCAAATTTTTTTCGAACGGGTCTGCAAACCCTTCCGGTGCTGAAAGAAAGATACTGTGAAAATTTCAGCAAAATCGACCGGGTAGTTCTCGAGTTTTGCGCAGTTTATATTTTAATCTTTTTTCCAACACGATTTCAAAATTTTGATTCTTCACTTAACTTTTTTCCAAAAAATATTGCCAAATTGATTGTTTATTCGCTACTCTTCACTGACCATTTTTTATTAGTTCGCAACGTAACTGATTAATTTCAATGTTTCATACTTTAACGAACACTACTAATCTTTAATTAAATATTTAAGTTTTTTTGTTTATTTAGCATTCTTTAATAATAGTAGACTGAGAAAAGTCACATCATTCATAATACTTATCACATCAGAAAGGTTTGCTAACGTAGGCATTTTTAGATATCAACCGACAATTTGAATTTCTTTCAAAAAAAAAGAAAAAAAAACTTGTTCAACAAGGTTATTTTTAGTTTATAATTACTGTCATTTTTCATTGGTTTTGGCAACAATTAAAATACGTCACTTCCGTCACACAAAGAGGTTGTGGATCAGAATTTCAAAGCCTTTGCATGAAAAGTTTTACTTCAAAAATTATCTTTAAATACAAACTAAACCTATTCTTGAAGTTAAAATGAGGTTGTTTCCTTCAGTCAAAAGTCACTTTTTGTCACTGAAATTGATAGAATAAGCAAAAAAAAAAAAAAAAAAAAAGACCCAGAAAATACTTTCATTTTCCCAACAGATATTTTTAAATCAATTTTTTTCAAATGTCCGATTTTTCAAACAAGGCGTGGTCTTGATGACGTCACAAATGATGCTCTTTGGCGCATTTTTCTTCCACGTTTTCACATGATAATAAAGAAGCGAATTAAAATTGCGCGCTATGCTTGCTATCAACCATACCGTTGCCAATACATGTGAGTAAAGATGTGAATTAAATATTTTGTTCTTTGAACGGCAACACAGAATGACATTTCATCATTTGTGATGTCATAGGACAGAAGCATAAACAATGAAAGCTCGCCGATTTAAGTAGTTTTTTAAAAATATTAAACTTAAACAAATTATTTAAAAAATGGTCAGATCCTATGTTTTTAGCATGCTCTTTCAGAAAAAAATACTTTTAAAACTTTGGAAACGACCCCATTTAGGCAGCCTTAACTTTTTTGAAGATGTTTTTAGAAAGCAGTAATTCCCTCGAAACTATGCTGGAATGACTTACGCTACTCTCATTCTATCCACGACAGTTAAGGATAACAGTTAAATTTCTTCTTATAAGCATTTAATTTTATTCAAGAAATAAATGGACACGTTTTGGAGAAAAAACTGTCAACAAGCACCAGATAAAATGTCAGGATAAAGTGAGAAAAATGTCAAAACAAGTGCTTGAAATATTTGTTGGGGAGATATTTTTTGGATTTAGTGCAGGCTTATGAACTGTAACATACATCAGAAAACGAAAGTAATGTTGGTAGAAGCGAAATCGTTAAGAACTTCCGGTTTCTTTGATCCAAGTCGAAAAATGATTTTGACTTATTTCCGCTGCATTTTAGGATCTAAATAGGTGAAAGATTTTTCTTTTTTTCGTGGACGTAATATTTTGCTTCATTAAATGGAGAAACTAAGAAACAGTTTCCCAGAGTAAAAGAAATGTCTATGAAATGCTGGAAATGTACCTTTTTAGACAAAGACTTATACGTTATTAATAATTTCCACTCACTTTTTATGAGCTCCTGAAGTGCAGTAGAACTCCAGTTATCTGAACCCATTGGGACTGGTCTACATCCGAATAACCAAAAATTTGGATGATTGTTTTTTGAGCAATTACAATTGCTTATTGTTCTCATTTGACTGTTTTGATGTCCTATGATTTTATTTCCCCCCCGCCACCCTCTGCAGCACCACCGTCTGCCGGCGGCTCACGATGCTGCTCCTATAGCGAAAACCGTCTCCAGGTTGCATCCATATGCTACACACACGCGCATGCATACACACATACATACACATATACACACACACACACCTACACACACGCACACACACACTCATGCCTGCACACAGACACAAGCACACGCCTACACACACATACACACACACTCATGCCTGCACACAGACACAAACACACACTCCTACACACACACACACACTCGTGATTGCGAAAAACGTAATTTGAATTCAAGATTTGAAAATTCAAATTATTATTTTTCCCCCCGGAAAAAGTGTCTATTTGAATTAATCATTGTATGTATGTTGAAAATGGGAGGAAATTTTTTTTTAAAGAGCTTTTAATTAATCCATTCAAAAGGCAAAACTTTTATTTGTTAAGGATACTTGCACGTTTTGTGCGTTTATACAGTATGAAATTGTCATTGCTAGTTGAATAGCTCGGGCAAGGAGTATACAGTTTGACTAGCTTCGTGGATGGAATAGCGGGCCGACACAATCATTATTTTATGAATCGCAGTACGTTTCCATTCTTTTTTTTTTTTTTTTTTTTTTTTGCGATTCGGATAGTATGAGTTCGGAAAAATGGAGCTATACTGCACTTCATCTCTGGGCATATAGAATGTTTACAAACACGTTGTTATTTTTGACGGATTTGCATTTATAAGAGTGACGGAATAGCATCATACAAAAAACTTTTAGTTTTAATTATTTGTAAACTGGACATTTTTTAAACCTAATACTGCAGGATTTTTATTTTCGAACTTATTAAAAAGTTCTAGTTCGCTACACCTGCATTCATTGTAATAAGTTTTCTCTGCATTTTGTATTTTTTTCTTTAGTAACAAAAGTCATGACATGCAAAATTATAATTTAAGAAAACCATGAACCTTTTACAATTTGTCTTCCACTGATGCCTAACTAGAAATACTGAACAATTATTTTGAAACTATGAGAAGCAAGTCTATTCGATGATAAATTTTTTACTGTATGTAATTTTAGAAACTATAGTAACATGAATAATAATTATTTAATACTGAAACACTCCGATTCTAAGTTGTCAGAGTCATCAACTAATTCATTCCAACTATAAAGTTAACCCAAATATTATAAATAAGCTTATGCTCATAGTTTTGCATTTGAAAAAAAAAGACGAAAACAATAATTGTCATTTCTTATAATTAATAACTTGAACATATCTAAATTGATTTAACTTTCATTAAACTTCACGTTTAATTAAAGTTCATGACAAAAGTACTGTGTTATTGTTGATCTGGAATCCATTTTGAATAACCCATACCCATAAAGATGCAATGCTGTTTATTAGAAAATTAAAATTTTCATTCTTTGACTTATACGTAATACATCTTAAATACTTCGAGCTCAAAACTTTGCATCACTACTATATTTTGCCATAATTTCTTCTCTAAAAGAGTCATTACACTTTCCACATCCGTGATAAAAAAAAATATATTTCTTCTGTATTTCTGAAAAGTTTCTCTGCAAAGTTTGTAACATGCTTGCGAACAAAGTCTAAAAGAACAAAAGCGTTTCTTTTGTTTAATGGGTCTACGTTTTGACATATTTCTTCTCAAATTCCATTTCATATTTTTACAACCCACGGCGCACGTTCCCCACACCTATCTTGCAATAGAAATTTCACTTCTGTTTAAAAATAAACAAAACGCGGTATTTTCCAAAGAGCGTTAGAGAAGCACAAGGCAACTTTTACTCCGTTCTTCTTGGAAAAAATGAGGAATAAAGAAACTACTCTACAATCACGAAAAGAACGATACAAAAATATTTCCACGATTACTTCTCTGAATTCGAGCAGATTCTTCATCATTCTGTAAAAAAAAGAAGACATCGCGAAAAGAATTATTTCGGAAATATATTTTGTTTTCTGTAAAAAAATGGAGTATAAATTCCACTTTTATAAGAGAAAACTCTGGGTTGGAATTAGACTAGAATGTGGTCATGTGGGCTTGTTGTGACACAACTGAGCGAAATAAAAATATATGATTTCAGTTAGCAGTGAAAAGAGGCAGAATAACTTTTAATTTTAACGTAGCTAATGTAAGCGGTATCTATCTTTTTTGAAGGATCAAACAAAGGTATGCCCATAAGTAATGTGATATACCGGGTAATTCTCTGCCCTATTCATGGTTTGTCAAAAATACAGTGATAATTTTTTGAGAGGATAGATCACGTCATCAGTTATTGTCTTTAGTATTAGTTATTTTTTAAACATTCTTGTGCGATCTAGGTTTTTAGTGCGTTCAACTAAACTATGCTTGTATATGGCACTGGGTATATTTAATACTGCTTCTAAATTATTTAAACTACGTTATGTCTTTGAAGACATTGTTGGGAAAGTCACTCAGTATGCGGACGAGCCTTGTCTTGCTCATAAATGAAGACTAGACAACATTATATCATAGGTAGTTCAACCGGCGTAAAAATATCGTGCACATAACTACGAGAAGTCAAATCCAATCTTGAAATACGTCTAGAGGGAATCGTGTGTCCCAACAGATCGCTCCCCACACTACCGTTCCTTGTGTAATCACAGGTATGCCGGTCGACAACGATTGTCGGATTGGACAGTTTGTATTTTCAATGGTATTTTGTTTTGGCAAAGAAGTTTGATTTCCTTTGTAAGCGCTAGTTACAAAATTGCTTCGCTGTTAAAAAGCAGCAGTAAAGTGGTTAAGGGGAGTCGGTTCCCTATGTACGCGTAATGTTAAATTGCTAAACTTCATGTACCCTTTTCTCAAAAAGATTTAATGATAGAAACTTACAATTTTCACAGTGTTTTCACGACATATCAAGATTGTATTAAACTTAAGTTTTAAGGCAGTTCTGTTTATTTCATAATTTATTAAATTTAAACCAATAGTCACTTTTGAAAAGAAAAAGGTCGTTTTTGACCATAAAAACAACTAAATACGAAAACAGTGTGAGTCCTGTTTTCGTATTTAGTTGTTTTACTAAATCAAAAATTTCACTTCAGTATAATTATAAGCATATAAATAGAATGTAAAAACTTGAAATTATGAAAGTAATGTGTAAAGTGGTCTTCTAGAAAAAGGAATGTGAGTTTTAAAATTGACGTTTTGAGAAAATTGCGTTTGAAAGTAAAATTGCAAGTATATTCCTGCCCCATTAATACTTAAATTAAATGATTTTAGTTTGCATCGAAACATGAAATCGTTGTCACTTTAAAGCTCTTGATTTGAATATTTTGACTTTGTAAAAACTGAAAAAATACTTTAAAATAGTATTTGGGTACCAACTCTCCTTAAATAATAATAATTATTTAAAAAATAGCAAATTGAACAGTTCAATAATGAATGAAAAGTTGCTAAAAAAAAGAAGCATAATCGAGCGAAGCTAAAAAAAGCAAAAGAAGCGCAAGCGTTGTCGCTTGAAAGCTCTTGATTTAAATATTTTAACTATGTAGAAACGGCAAAATTACTTTTAAACGGTATTAGGGTACCAAATCCCCTTAAATAATGATAGTTATTTAAAAAATAGCAAATTGAACTGTTCAATAATGAATGAAAAGTTGCTAAAAAAAGCATAATCGAGCAATGCTAAAAAAAAAGCAAAAGAAGCGTAATCGTTGTCGTTTGAAAGCTCTTGATTTGAATATTTTGACAATGTAAATGCTGAAAAATTACTTTAAAAAGGTATTAGGGTACCGATTCAATTTAAATAATAATAGTTATTTTAAAAATAGCAAATTGAACTGTTAAAAATTTAATGAATAGTTGCTAAAAAAAGAAGTATAGGAATGATACGTTGGCACGATGCTAAACTAACGAATGTAACAAAATACCGAATCACGTTTTTCAAATTCGATGGTTTGTCTTAGTACTCCAAAAGGGGTACCTATTGATTATAACTACTTAAAACGATAGTTGTACACTTAAAGTTATCTATAAAAATTAAAACACTGAAAATAACTACATGCGTCAGATGACAAAAAATTATTGTTTTGGCCCTTATGGAAGGTTACAATTTCCACATTCGTTAGTTTAGCATGGAGCCGACGATGTAACTAATTCAAGTTCTTAAATTAATATAAGTTAAAAAAAAAAATGAATTACCAACATTTTGATGCACAAAAATTGCAAACTAGTGCAGACACTGTGTTTTGAATGAAAAGTCATCGGAGGAAAGCTTACACTTCTTTGCATTGAAAAAGATGTTCCTTGTAACACCGAAGCACGTGTCTGCAGTAATTTACAATTTTTGTGCATAAAAACGTTGGTAATTAATTCATTAAATTTTCAAGCACAAACGTATTTATTCGTTATTTAATAGAAGTATTGTTGAATTTTAACTGATTCTCCAAGAGTTGTTGAAAGGGAGATGAGGGGACAGATCGGCAAGTGCAATTATATTTCCGCCTCAACTCTACCAAAAAAAAAATAAAAAAAAAAAAAAAATAAAAAAAAAAAAAATAAAAAAAAAAAAATAAAAAAAAAATAAAAAAAAAATAATAATAATAAAAAAATAAATAAATAAAAAAATAAAAATAAAAATAAATATATAAAAATAAATAAATAAAAATAATTAATATAAATACATAAATAAATAAATAAATAAAATAAATAAATACATTAATAAAAATAATAAATAAATAATAAATAAATAAAAATAAATAAATAAATAAATAACCCAATATGTCTTGAAATTATTATTTTTTTATTTTCATTTCTTTATTGTAACGATATTTTTCCAAACAAATTTGCTTATTTTCATCTTGCTTCCACTGGGCGTAAAAGTAAAAGTAGCAACAGGATGTCTAATGGACTTGATTACGAAAGTTTCACATGACATTTCGAAAAATGTTTCCTTTTAGAATCTAACATGATAAAATACTAATCATTTCTCTTTTCTGAAATAGGGAACAGCATTTTTTTAACTAAATATGTGATATCACATCCTTTTGAGTCTAAACAAAAAATATATTTTATTACAAATTATTACAGAAAGTGCCGATTACACGTTTTTTTGATGTAAACGCTGTGTTTTATCATGAATACAAATCCAGTACCTTTCAGTAACTTGTCAGCAATCTCCTCAACTCAATATTGCAATCCTTAGCTCAAGGAAATGCAAACACTCGCTATAGAAACCGTATCTTTGACTAATATTGATTTAAAGGAGTTCTTTGTCCATGCAGTGCGTAGATGTGTAGAAACTTTTCGGAAAAAAGAAGCGAAATCAATGTTTCAATTCCTAAATTTTTATTCTTGTTTATTGTAACAAACACCCTCCAGGAAATACTTTAAATGTCTAAAGATCAAACAAATCTGTTTTATTTGTTGTTTTGAAGGAACGGTTGTTAAACTTTGAGCTATTAAGTATATTTTAAAGAACAGTGTAAGTGAAACATAAGTCAAATTGTTTGCAAATAAGATAGTTTATTGTTGACTGAAACCACGTAATAGTTTATAAGTAGAATATAATTTATTTAATTTATTTTGACTGTTTGGTAAACATGAAAAAAGGAGTAGCAAAATAATCAGAAATATGTTAGAACAACGTTTTAGAGTTTAGTTTAGAAAAATTATATCTTTTATGCTTTTACAGTGGTGACTTAAGTCATTCTCGAATTATAAAGCCATAATATGCTTTTTACTTCTGCTTTACATTGGTTTAAATCTCGCATATAAATTATAAAAAAGACACTTTATTTTGCTTTAAGGTGTATCAAATATGGTAAATTAAATTAAATTAAAGAAAAAATTCAAGTCTAAGAAATTTAAGAAAAATGTGAAGTTGCCATGTACGAATTAAGAGCAATTAACATTTTCAATAATAATTGTAGAGTCATAAAACTTGGGAAAAATCCAAATCCTTAGCTCATGTCTAGCAGTTCAAAATGCTATGTTACAAAAATACACTCTTCAAGCTTAATTTTAAAAATAAATTAATTTTTGAGCAACTCAAACTCACTCTGATAGTCCAAATAGTTACGGAAAAAATACAGTGACATCCCTGAGAGATACAATGGTAACATTCACAAAAACGGAAGAAATGTATTATCTCACATGAGACAAGCTGTGGCACATTTGTGACATGTTTCCTGCGACTTCAGAGACAATCAGTGGTCGCTAAAGATGTCTAACATTGGTAGGTAACTAATTAGGAACTAAAACCTGACTAAAATGTTGAATAAGTGCTTCCATAGATAAATAACCGATTCTTTTACATGAGGCTGATGTTTAAGTAAAACTGAAATTTGAACAGAGATGAATCATAATTTTCAAATCGAAAGGAAAATAATTTCTAAAAGTTGATTTTAATATAATGTGGCATTGCGCCAAAACAGTTACAAAATTCTTTGGGTGAAGTGAATTTTCATAAGAGTACATAAGGAATACGGGTTGTCGTTTTCTAAGTCTCTGGATACGTTATGCGGAGAATCAGTGACGACAAGTAAATATGCTGCATGACAAAAGGCACCTTCTAAAAAAAGTAATGCAGTTCATAATCAGATTTACTTTGAAACATTTTCACATGCTTTCAGATTTTAATTTCATTATGAAATAAAGGGATTAATTATAGTTTATTCTGGAAAAAGAAAAACGAAGAAGTCATTCAGGAAATAAAATTCATTTAAGTACTGAGAAATTACTGAAGTAGAAAATTTTCTGTTGGAGTTTGTACGAGAAATAATTTTATATTTGATGAACTTTTTTGTTTGATGGTATGTAGCATTCGTTGTAAAAAAATATATTTTTCTGTTTTTGATTTTTATGAAACATAAATAATTTTTATATTACTGCCGCCTAGGATGTTCATGAAATAAGCGTGTTGGGATATTGCTTCATATTATTATGTATCCCTCTAAGTCTTATTACTTAACTACGCATGTATATAAGAAATAAATAAGAAAAGAAAAACGTGTTAATAATCCTAGTTCCAGCATTAAATTCGTAGTATTTGCTTATATATTTAATTGCCATAAAGCGTTTTTTCTATTATCTTAGCATAAAAAGATTACTGTTAACCTTTATTTGAAAATAATTCTGAAGTTGGCAAGTGGCCAAAATAAAACAAACCTTCGTACCTGTTATATACATTTTGCATAAAGCAAATTAAGATTAGTCAAATAATAGACATTAATACGAAGAGAAGTAAAAACCTTTTTAAAAGTAAAATGCCTGCGAAGTTCAAACTTTTTTCGCATACTTTCATTAAAAAGTTTTTCTAAATCATACGCTTTATATGTGTATTTAGGAAGGTTTTTAGTGTCATCTCTCGTTACAAAGCAGATGAGACTTTCTTCTACTATTTGTACCAGTTATCTCCACTTTTAAAAAAAATAGCACTTACAATCTTTTGCTTGTAGGGGCTTCAGATATAACAGGGTGATCAAAAAGAAGTAGACGTTTTAAAACTTAAAATTATTAAACTATTTACAATAAAACGAAGCGGTTTGCACAGGAGTGCTCCGGAATGCGATGGATTTTTTTATTGTTGTAAAAAAAAAACCTATCTGATGTGTGCATCACATGACTTCCTTTTTTCCAGTTTAATGTCATTTCCCCATTATTGGCATTTTTAATGTGATTCAATAGTTTACTGTCAAATTTCACCAACTCTCGCCGAATTGAAACCAGATTAAAAAAAAAAAAAGCCAAATTTTTTGTCAAGTTAGTGGCAAAACTTGGCGATCAAAATACTGGCCATATATCGCCAAGTGTCCGCCAAATTATAACACCACTTGAGCTTACATCGAAATTAACAATGATTTCCCCCCAAAAGGTGCAAAAGGCTTCTTTAAAAAACACCCAAATGCAACCAAAAGGGAAGCTGCACAACTAGAACCTACTAGGAGGCTACGTAACAAATTTCAACTTTCTAGGACATACCGTTCTTGAACTATGCGACATACATACGCACATCCGCATATCCGAATATACATACATACTTACATACAGACGTCACGAGAAAACGCATTGTAATTAACTCGGGAATCGTCAAAATGGATATTTCGCGTGTCTATACGTTCTTAGGCATTTATCCACATGTGGTCGAGTCGAAAAAAAGAAAAAAACTCAACATTCATTCGAGGGTGAGTAAAATGTAAATTAAGGTCGACTTTTGAGTGAAAATTATTTCCCAAATACAATACTTCCTTTTTTGTAAAAGGAAGTAAAAAAGAATAGAAAAAGTGTTTTATGTTAGTTATTCATGACTAAAAGGTGGCATTGGAGTGGAATTAATGGAACAATACTATAATGTTGCTCATTTTGATCAATAAAAATGCTTCAATATTACAGCTGTTGAATCGAGTTTTCCATCATTGAGAACTATAGTCATCAGACGATGGAAAACACGCTGCAAAGAGCTGAAAAACATTTCAGAGGGTATAACTGATATTTAAGTGGCTTAAACCTTCTTATAACTGGATCGATCTCTTAATACACGAGTCTTTAAATAAGTGTACGTTTAAGATACTGGGAGGTTCTAGGTCAAACTGTTTTTGGGGTCCCTCTGCAGTCAAACCTTACAGTTTTAACCTTTTAACCTTCGATTTAACCAATTTTAGTGATTTGAGAAATAGTTGGCCTATTTTCGTAGTAATCAGGCTTTGCTTTAAATAGCCCCACAACCCGAAGTCATAAGATGTAAGATCTGGAGACCCCTTGGACTAATAAATATTTATCAAGCAAATGTAGCATGCCTAAACACATAATTTAATGATAAACATCTAAAGAAATTCATTTTAAGCTCAGTTTCTTGAGTCTTCAGAAATTGCTTGTAAAAAAAGTTTCTAAAAGCAACATCCCGAGAGTCTGGATGAAGTACAATCAGTTCGTTTGCACCTTTCACGCATGAAACGGTTGTATTTTACATAAAACGCTGGCACTACTTTTAATGAAAACTGTAACTAAGAGATGGGGCACGTTGGTACGCTTTATTTATTTATTTATTTTTTATCTCATCACAAAATGTAATCACAGTTCGATTTTCTACAATAAGTTTCACAAATCATTTTTCATTATCTCAGATTTTTTTGAAAATATTGAATAGATTAACGTTTTTTTACATTAACTTTTTCACGTATATTTGTAAAGTGGATCAACGATCCTCATAAGGGGAGTATGTAGGTCCGCTTCGCGGGGCACATTGGACCCTATTACGCAAACAACGTATGTTATAATTGTAGTGATAAATATTATCCAATACGGTAAGTAACTTATTTCCTTTTGTGTGTAGAATGAAACACGTAAAGTTTGAAGATTAGTGTAACATATTAAATTGTTTTCAATTGATAAACTATTCTTAATTAAAAACAACAATAAGCATCCACCATTTGTCTGCACTTATTTTTTTAAAGGTCAAAGAAAAAATATTTTTTATATTCATGAGAAAGTTAATGCAAGATGCGTTAACAAAAGATGCGTTAAATGATATCTGGAAATATAAAAGTGCTACTTCCTGAGCAGACGCCAGGTTCTGAAAAAATAAGTCATATTTCACTTTTATGCACAGTTGCATCAATATCTGCTAGGCAAAAAAAAGCTATTTTTTCTTCATTGCATTGCATGAAACAATTCCAAAAAAGAAACGAATCCTATTAAACTATCTACCATACATTTCAAAGAAAAAGTACAAGAAAAAAAAACACCTTTAGGTTAGTATAACTTTGTACTCTAAAAATAAATATAGGAAAAGAAATTAGATAATCTTAAGGGAAAGCTTTTCTTTTTCTTCTTTCAATCAATTTATTATTGTTTCCAAACATGGAGGTGTAACATAATAGATGTAAATGAACTTAAAATTTACGACCACTTAGAATATTGTTATAGTTATTGAGATTTAAGAAGGAAAAAATAGATTTTAAATTACTAGGGGTAAGTTGGTCCGGTTCGACCGATTGCCCCGCAAAAATGTGGACCAACGTACTCCACGATCTTGATCTGGAAAAATTGTGTCATCATTATCATTATTGTTATTTTTTTGGGACCAAAAAAAAAAAAAAAAAAAAACTGTAATTAATTCTGCACTAAATAAACTTATTTTAAGAACGTTAAATCTTATTTTCTGCAGTCTTGATAAAACTCATTAGAAAAAAAGTTGCAGTTTTCTGAAAGTTACTCAGCATCACTGAAATAACTTTCTGGAATAAAATCTGTTCAATATAACTGTACCATGTGATTTTATTATAGGATTTGTAAGACCATAGGTGCTATTTGTTTAGACGATTTTTTAAATTGATATTTAGGAAAAATATAGAGACAATAATCAAGTCATATGTCGGACACCATGAAGGACAGGCCACACAGTATAAACTTTTTTACCTCGTAATGTTTTACGACTAAATTTGGTAATTTTTCTTTGTCAAAGATATTATTCGATTAATGTTATTCTTAGATACAAGGAAGCAACCAGAATAGAAAAGTAATCGTTTATCGATAAGTACAGATATTTCTTTTTCACTCTTGGAATATTTTTTCCCCCTTGAACATCTAAGTTTTGACAACTCTTATTTCGTTTTACTTATTTCATTTTCAAACTTTTGATTTTTGTCTCGAAAAGTTAAAAAAAAAGAAAAAAAAGGGCGAAGTTGCAAAAAACGTATTTTTGCAACGTCGCCTTTTGTTTTAGATTTAAAAAAAAGTAAAAACGTGCAATAATTTTATTGATTTCTGATTTGCGAAGAAATGCTAATAGTTGTGATTCATATGTTATCCGGTTTGATTCAATCAATAAAGTTTTTGTCCGAACTTTCGCAATATTTTATTCAAAGTAGTAGTCCTTTTTGCATCCAAGATTATTAGCTTACAAATCTTGTAAAAGCTTTGGACTAATTTGATTTATTTGCGTTCCTCATCCACCACTAAAAAAGTATCTGACATCAGGATATCATCAAAAGTTCCGAATTTTAATCAACACCCAGATCCAAGGTAAAATGCTACTTTTATAATCTTCGGGCATAATTAAAAAAAATTGATTATTTGAACTTTTCATTTTAGTATCACGTCTTGCAGACTTTTTTAATGATTTAACTCAAATATGCGTTTAAAAAGAGCAGTAAAAATTTTTTTTTGTACAGAGTTAGCAGAAGTACTAGGCGCTACCCAGGATAGAATTTCTGAAAAAAAAAAAAATATACGTTGTGGCAAATCAATTTTTTGAAGCTTTCCTCATTTTGGATAATGTGCTGAACTTTGATTTTGGTCTACTCTCTTAATTTCGGATTCGGGCTTTGCGGTTTATGATTTTTCAAAAGAATATGGAGATCGTAAGCATTTCTGAGAGTTTATTCTAAAAAAGTTTTCTTTCATTTTAGAGATGAATATTTTTTGGAATAATAGTTTTGTTACATTTGTCACATTGATTCAGTTTTTTGTAGAGATACCCAATAGTTCTTTGTAGCTCTTTAGCAGTTCTACCATCATTTTCGTATAGGTGTATCGAAAGTATTTATGTATCCTTCTTTTTCATAAAGTTTTACAGATAAATATGTTTGTCAGCAATGCTATACTTCTTGCCTAGATTCATATTCTTGCAAAGAATAAAACCATTTCGCTGCTAATACACTTGAGTTTAATTAACTTTTTCATAGAAAGTTTTTATCCTGCTGCTTTTTCTGTCATGTTTTACTGATTAATATGATTTTGAGCAATGGATTTGCTGTGTTACTGGACTTAATTTATTTTCCTTCACTGAAGCAAAATATTTTTTGTAATTTTGAAAAACCTTAAATAACGATTTGATGAGGATTGTCAATGTTTTATCTGCTAGATTTTTTTAATCACATTTCACTAAATATGTTTCTGAGTAGTAGTTTTGCTATTTTCTATAGATCATCACTTCAGAGCAATAGTAAGGCATTTAATCCTGAGAATAATTGTAAGATATCCTGACGTTGTTTTGATGTAACGATGTATCGATTTATTTTCTCAATCTGAAAACGAAGTCCTTCGTAGCTCCTCAACACATAAGTGCAATTTTTAGTAACATTATATTTATTTTGAAGAACATCAGACACAACTGCTGTTCTTCACTGCTATTCACAGTCATTGACATCATAATTATTGTTTGAAATCATACTTTGATTATTTTTTTTATTTAATAAAAGTTTTAATGACGCTTAAGCAGTAATTTCCCATTTTCTTAGATTTTTGTAATTATAAGTGTGGGCTTACAGACAGCCAGATGAATGACTAAAGCAGAAATCGTATTAATTTGCTCTCTCTCTATATTGATTAGCAGTGACTCTTGCAAGTCAATGTATGCGAACAATCATCAATCAGCCAGTGTAATATGTAAACATTAAGCTCAGTTATTCTCAACACAACTCTCAAATGAATTAAATAACCATACTGCTGTGCACGGATGAGGTTGCGTTTTTTAAGAGCAATAATACCTTGTTTATTAATAACAACAATCAAAATTACAATTAATATGTACAAAAAAAATTATGTCAATTCCTACTTAGGTCAACAGATAAAAATTATGTTTTAATTACTTTTATTTAAATAAAATCAGTAACTTTTTTTTCACTATAGGACTGTGACTCATCCTAATATTTATATTGCTTTAAAAGTTTGAGAGACATTTTAATAAACGCCTTTTTCGACAGCGACAGTGTTCCACAATGAATCGTAAAACCACAATGAAATCAATTGAAAGCTCATGCATATTTTAGTATGAAATTTGTTAAAACAAACCAAATTCACACGTTCTGGTTACCTTGGAACATTTGAAAAAATTTTGTCTGATGCAAAAGTTAAAATGAATACTTAATTTTAATTTTTGCGAGCATTTTTCCGTCCTAATGTTAGTTTGATTTTTTGCAAAAATGTTGGTTAAAATTATTATCAAATTAGTTTGCAAAACGAAGAGTTCACATACTCTTAAGTCCCACACCATTTCTAAAGGACTCTTTCACCAGTATACCAGAAAGATGTTTGTGAAAGCGGCAAAAATCTTAGAACGAAATTGCGACAAAATGTAGCTGGGCAACAGCAACATTTTCTCCGATATACGAGTAAATTTTATCTGAGCACATAAAAAATAAATAAATGAAAAGACATATAAAGTTTAAAAAATCGTATAATGCTCTACAAAAGCAGCCAATTTAGAGTTTTGCTGAAAGATGTCTTTAAATATTTTCTAATCGTAACCAAATAAAAGAAAAAATAAAAGAAATAAATACGAAATCATCATGAAAACTATAGAATTAAAACTAAAAAGGGGAGGGGAGGGGTAGCATACTGCTTATTAATTCATGTCAAAATTTAAATCATTTTCTGTTTTTTCTATGGGGTCAGAAACAAGAGTTCAAACACACTGAACAAATCATTCCCTTACCTTGGTCAATATTGAGTCAGTTCAAAAATATATTTCAGTTTGAAAAAATAATGTTGTTTTCTATTTCTCGAAATACCGGTCAGTATTTTGATTGTTTGCTGTTAAAATAGCTGGTGTTAGTGATTTTTAAATAAAAATTTCAACTTCTCTCTTAAAAGCTAATATAATATGTTAGCTAAAATTTTGTTTTACAAAAAGACATATTTTTCTAAGTGTTACGACATTAAATGTTAAAACGAATTAACAAAATTTTAAAGCAGAACGATGCACTATTGAAACAAATAAATACATTTTTAAATGAATTTCAAACAAGTATTATTAACTCTTTCTCTCCCTATATTGAGTATAACTGGACGTTAATATTTTTACCTGGAAATTTTGAGAAAATAGTTTTTGCCTAAAGTGTCGAATCTATCGTTTATGACGATATATACTTTTATAAGGCTCTCTTAAATTTCGACTCTTCATAAAATTTGTACCTCGTAAATAATTTTATGGGAAACAAACTTTGTAAGAACACAATAAAGATGAGAGAGCATGACATTAAAATGTCATAAAGATCTTTCTCTATTACTGCAGTTTTCAGCCAAAACATAAAATAAAACTTTAGAACGCATGCATGCTGTTATTACTGAAAAAAGAAGTTGTGTAGTCGGGAGTATTTCATCTATCTTCTTATTGTGTGTTTTCTAAAACAAAAAAAAGTTAAAGGAAAATATTAAAATCAAAAGGAAAAATAAAGTAACAATGTGTAACAATTATCGGGAATGTGAAAGTAACGAAAAAATTTTGTCTGAGACATCGAAATGGACGTTTAAACTGCGGATAATGAAAAGAACCTGTTAGTGTAATTTATGGTATTAAATTTTTGTTTTGTATCGGCAAAGACATTGCTCGAGTTAAAACATTTAACCATATTATATGGTCCTATGTACAAGTATGATATGGGTCATAAACAGGAAATTATGATGGAATGAATAGGAATTAGATTTCCACTATCGAGAGTCATTTAATGAAATACAGGAAATCCAATTCCTATTGATTGAATCATTTTTTATTGTTTTCGACCCATACGATATGTACAGAAAGCAACAATTTAGCAGTTTTTAGTAGTTAAAAAAACGCAAAAGCTTATTTTTTATATGGTCCCCAGGTCCCCTACTTTGCATTTAGGGAAATTACAGGCATGAAAAACTGATCACAAAATGTCTTGCATTAATACCACCAATATTCTCCAAGATTTGAAACGCAGCGTTTCTTGACTTATACCACTTCACACTCGTGCTCAATTATGTGTTTTGTAGCGAAATATCGCAGCTAGCAAGAGTATAGAATTATGTGCGTGCAAATTTTTTTTTTGTTTTTCAATTTTCAAAACATTTTCAATTTTTTTTTTGTACTGTGACCTTATGAATAATCACTTTAAACTTCCTTTTATTTTTCAGTACCAATTAAAAAGGATTAACACTCGTATATAATATTTTTTTGCTTTAAGAATGACCTTTATCGGTGTTTTTCTGCGAAAAAGACATGTTCCGTTCTCATTTTCAGTGCAGTCCCTTGAAACATTGAACTCGAATATCTCCTTGAATTTTGGTCTCAAATAGTTTAGTTTTTTTTTTGTATGTTATTATTATTTTTCAATGGAGATTATTTCTCTAAATATAACTGTAAGGATTTTGGGGCCGGATAAAAAGTTAGATAGCGTATTTTTTCGCTTAATATTTCGTTTGAAATTTTTAATGTACCCTCTATCTTAACCCCGTGTTTTATTTTAACCAGTTTTTGCAATTGAAACTAAGCTTCTAGGACTAACGGTTGTGAAAATACAGGTCTTTCTGGTCAAGCGGGGATACGCTGTAATCGCATAGGAGCATATGATATGATACATAACGAAGCGAAAATACAAAAGGCAATGTACCATAAATGGACACAAAAACTTCGGATAACCAATATTCCCTATTTTGGGCCAGAAGAGCAAAGCGATTAATACCACTTTCCACTACAACTCCTTCATTTGGCTAGTGGCACCACAATTTTGAGTCAAATGGTCCGAAAACAATATGACTGAAATTATAATGAAAATATAAAAATTTCTGTTATTTTCTTTTTACTTTTTTGTAGAGCTGCTGTATTATACGTCAATCTTGTAAAAACTTTTGTATATATTTTTATACGAGGATATATACATGTATGACGAGTTCCGCTATTTTTTTTCTTTTTCAAATTTTGTAGTATGTCTATGGGTGCATGAGTGTATTAGTTTTAACGCGACCCGTCTCTTCAAGGATTACCAGGGAGGGTGGGGAGGGATATATATTTAACTCATATTATACGAAAAAAAAGGGAAAATAAAATTCATAAGTATATTTTCGTTATGTTTCAAAATCCAGGGGGCGGGCAATTGACCTCCCTTATACTCCATAAGACGGACTTGGTTTTAATTCAGAATCGACTTCACTAAAGTCCCTTTTGCATAGTTAAAACTTTCCATGCTTTACTGCCACAAACCGTGAACTCGCATGCGTGTCTTGATTCGCAAGTCATTTTTAAAAATACGAAGCGTGATGTTATGCAAGAGATACGTGATACTAAAGCCTATGTAAGTATAAACGATAAAAGTGTAGTTTATGAGTTCGTTTTCCTTTCTTTCTTTCTGCATTTTGTTTTTCAGAAACGTTTTAGTGAGCTTTTCTTTTCAAGTTTTTGTTTTATATTTTGCAAAAAGAAGTTACACAAGGTTTTGCTTGTCGAGATAGTAAGATAATTTTTTTAAAAAGTTTTATAAGCGAATCCGATTTCTTTGTCTATAAAACACGTACTTTTGGAAATTTGACAGTAGTTTGTTATGATACTAATGTGTTCTTTTATTTTTAGAAACGAATCACTGCCTTTTGCGGGCTATAACTGTGTTTGTAACACATTTTCTGGAGGTAACAGTTGTTTTTAGAGAACAAAGTGCATGTTTATAAGAAATTTACCCAAATATATTTTTTGGATGTCTAATTTTAACTAATTGATACCTGTATTTGATCTCTGTTTAAACATTCATCACGAAGCGATACTGTTTAGTTATCAAAACTAATACAATTTTGTTGAGAGCATAAGTGAACGCAAGACTATCAAAAAAAAAAAAAAAAAACTTTTAACTTTATCGTACGCAGCGTTATATTCTCAAAAGGTAATTTCATTATTTTTCGGGTAATAAAAGACAGATAGTTTTTCTCTTTCCACTAGTAGAGGAGAAAACTGATAATTTCACTCAAGAGAAGATATGAATCATAGCCTGTATTAAAAAAATAAAAATAAATATCTTAGTCAAAAATATTGAGTTTTGACGTTGTTGTTGGCTTGTCCATGTAAGCTCTAGATTGGATCGAAGGTGGTCCAGAAAGGCTCAGCAATTTCAGTGCAGTTATTTTCATGGAGGCCTGCTTGTGCATTTTCGGTAATTTGCTGTAGTTTTCTCTGAATGGAAGGGCAGGAGAAGATGTGAGCCGGGTTTAATGCTTGATCGAGGCAGTTCCTACAGTTTTGGTATGCTCTTGTGCCTTTTGATGCTGTTTTCTGTGAAATACTTGCAAGGAGGTTTAAGGTACTCTTTGCATGACAAATAAAGAAACTTATTATAAGCAGTAAGTTACCGTCCTTAAGCCAGGACTAAAGCAGAACTACAATCGGGCTGTATCAACAGCCCGGCTATGATATCCAAAAACCAGTTTTGTCCTTATTATAGACCCATTAGTCTGGAATGAGACTATCAATGGCGTGCTAAATTTATTTTAGCTACCAGTTTGTTGCCAATGTCAGCTTCAACGAGAGTGCCGGCAAAGAGGTAGCTGAAGTAAATTTAGCTCACCAACAAGAGTTCGATTCAACTCGCAAATAGAAGGCAAAGCTTGTTGATAGTTTCAGCTTCAGTGAGATGATTTCTGCCTCTAGCTGGGCCATTCACGATTCCAGACCATTGAATCCATAACAAGGACGAAACATCATCCTCTGGGTGTGATGACTGGACTATCGGTATATTTGCATGTGAAGGAACTGTTGTTAATGACTATGATATCTACTGTTGTACTGTCAAATGTAAAATTTAATTTTAACCATTTTTAACAACGTTTTATTGTTTCACATGTAGCTAGTGATTGCAATACCGGTATACCGAATGTTGGTATTTTCTGGGGTAGAAGACCGGTATTTTCGGTATTAGCAAAAAATAATATATAATTTTTAGTTAAAGAATTGTCAATTTAACTAATTGGATATGTAGTGTTATTTTAAATAAAAATTTCTTTTTCGATGAGATAGTAGCAAAATCATTCTATTGAAATAAAGATTTGTCTTCAAAAGCCTGAATTTAAAAAATGTTATTGAATAAAATTAACGGAAATACTACAAAATATATTTTCATCACCAGATGGTGCGATGAGTCGCACTTTCGTGAGTTTATGAGAACCACGTTTCTATTTTCTCCATTTCTTTGACTTGCGCTCTTGTGAAAATTAATTTTAAGTGTAATTAACCCGGTGGGACTCGCGCCTCCCGAACAGACGTTACGACTCGCGGGGGTGAGAAATTATCATAACGAAATTACGAAATTATCATAACGTGGAACCGTAACATGGGCACAAGCCAATTGGCGAGGTACGAAATTATCATAACGTGGAACCGTAACATGGGTACAAGCCGATTGGCGAGAAAATTCACCATACATTATTTGTAAATATACAGGCGAACCAAAAGACCTTTTAATTGTTCTATTACGGGCAAAGCCGTGCGGGGTACCACTAGTAGTAAATAAAAGTAAGGTTTCAAAGAAATTCTGGAAGGAAGTCTGTGGCGGACGTGCTTCCAGGAGACCCCATAGCACCTACAGCATTAAAATTTTGTACAAAATTACTTCGAGGGCCCCGGGAATGTGCCTGGGGTTTAATTTTTTTAAAATTCGAATTAGTTTTTTTGTAATCAATTTTTAAACTCAAATTTTCGCGTAAATTGGTTATTATTGCCTATTAAAGGGGTGAAAAATTACTTGCACATATTAATATGCAAGTAATTTTTCACCACCTAATATGCACATATCGTTGGAAAGGGTAGAATCTTCCGCGTTCCACGCAATTTGTTTCAATGCTCTAACTTCAATACGGCAGGTGTTACTTGCGTTTTTAGCTCATCCTTTTTTAGGCTTAACTAAAAATTAGGCACTACTTTCTTCATTAAATCTATCAGTAAAAAGCGAAGGAATTGTCCAACAGTTTTCTTTTTGATACCACTGAAAAGAGCTGCTTTTTTTTACTCCAGATCTAACTCGACCTGTGGTCGTAAAGCTAAACTTCTATCTCCAAAGTAAAAAAGAAATTAGCAGCCGTTAAAAATCAATTTAGAATAATCGCATCTCCATTAAAATTATTGATGTTTTATTTTGGCGTTGCCATTGTTAAGTCTTTTCGATTCGCATATTTCTTCTTCTTATTCACGAAATTTAAGGGTTTCGATTTTAAAAGGAAAATCTTAGGCTCAACTCAATTCAAGCCCCGAGCTAAAGAGCAAAATTTATTACTAGAGACCAAGAATATGAAAGCGACTTTTCAAACGTACAAAACTGCAGTTTTTTCAATGCTCATGAGCCCCTTAGCCCTTACGGCTCTGTAAGTTGGTACAAGTTATTTTGAAACCCGGGGAAAGGGGTGCTTTTGGATCCAAAAGGAGCTCATAATTGCGTTTTTAATCTGTTTCTTTGTAATTGACGATTTAAATCTTTGCGAATCAAATAAGACTGCGAAGCAATCTTCGGGGGTTGGTGAGCGTTAACGAGCAGGGGGCAGAACCCCCTAGCATGAATAAAAATTAGCTATTTGAATACTTTCATTGTTCTACCTATGCAGCCAATTACCATTCAAAACATTTGGAATATGCTTTAAACATACTCCTTGAACGTTTAAATCAGAAGAAAAAGACGCTGTGGGGACACAGTGAGAAAGTCGTAGTTGTTGCAAGCTGAGGCAGTCCCCACTGAGCCTCATTTTGAATTTTGACTTAAAGGCGATATATTTAAAATTTATTTTATGATCTACTAGCTGCGTTTCCCGGCTTTGCCCGATCTACCTTGAAAATAACCATTGTGTCAAGTGATGTATATTCAACAATCAGGCTTTAATCTATACATATAATAAAAAAAGATGTCTGCGTGTGTGTGTGTGGCGCGAATCCCGGGAAAGCGGTAAAGCCTAGAAAGATTAAATTTGATACATAAGTACAGTTTTTTACCAACGGTGTGCACCTGGGGCTTCGATTTTTGATATTTAAATTATTTTTTGTACTATAGTGTAGGAAATTTAATTTTCAATATGACAACCGAAAACATTTTGAAGATAGATCATTTTTTGCATTTTGTATGAATTTTCGAAAAAACCCTTCATTTTGCCTTTTTTTTTTTCCTGGGTTTATTTATTTATTTATTTGTAAGCTTATCCTGCAAAAAGTATTAAAGATTCCTTTCTAAAAATTAAGTATGTTATAGTGAAAACATTTCACCCTATTCAGAAAAAAATAGTTTTCAAAAATACGTAATAGTTTTTTTTTACAATTTTTTAAGTGCAGAACATCATCATATTTTCACGCATCCGTCGAATCGGACGAGGAAAAAAAAAAAAAAAAAAAACCTTCTTCTCTTATCTGCTGACGTCAAACCCTGGATTTCGATTCGATATTGAGGGATCGAATCTTAATCGCTACAATGTTATCCTTTTTTTTACTATATTGCTTAGTTCTACATTTTATTACGTCATGAGCACGTGTTTTTCCGGCAGTGCTTGATTTTTTTTCTTTCCTTTTTTCGTTTTATTTAGGGATTGCATTTAAAATTTTTTTTTTCTAACCTCCCCCACTGGACATTTTGCTGTATCTATATTACGTTACGTTTCTTAGTTGTGCGCATTTAATTTAATAAAAACAGAGAGATTTTTTTTTTCTTTTGCAAAGCCTACTTTTTACACACTAGGTGGAATTTTGGTGATAACTTTTTTTGCTCTACTTAAATAAAAAAGTGGTTTTTTGAGTGATCTTTGTTTTTATTAGGAAAGGGGCGGGGAGGTTAAAATAAATAAAGATGGATAAGAAAATTTAGAGATCAATCGTAAATGCAGATATCCCCCGACGACGTCAACCATGGCGTAAAAAGGTGAATGGTACAAAAAAAAAAAAAAAAAAAAAAAAAAAAAAAGATACAGATGTATTGAATAATACCGCTGCCAAATTTGTTCAAACAACCGTCAAAGGCGAATAACTTGACGTAAAAAGGTGAATGACAAGTTAGCCAAACAGTCGTCGTAGGTGGCTGCTTGCATAGAAAGGCAATGGCGTAAAAAGGCGAACCAACTGGTCGCCGCAAACGGATAGTAAATAAATTAAAAAAAAATCACCATGCAAAATTTTCTTCCCAAATAATGACGACAGATATTAAAATACTTTTAAGAAATTAAATCGAGAACGATGGATTTAAAAAGCGTAATCATGGAAACACAAAATAAAATAAATTTAAGGAATTAAAATGCAAAAGAAAACGCTTAACAATTTGAGTTTAAACGAGATTTTTTTGAACTTGATTTAAAAAGGCTTGTAATTTTTTTTTCCTTTTGAGATAGAAGCTTATTTTTTCGACCATACATCGAGAAGTAAAAAAAATCGCTTTTTCCAATTGTGTCAAAAAGAAAACCTTGGGAAAATTCCTTCCATTTTTACTGATAGATGATTTTTAATGAAGAAAATAATGCCTAAATCTCAGCTAAGCCTAAAAAAAATCGAGGTAAAAACGGAAATAACTCCGCCGTAACTAAGTTAGAGCTTCGAAACAAATTGCGTAGAACGCGGAAAATTCTAATCTTTCTAACGATATGTAATATTAATATGTTCCAGTAACTTTTCACCCCCATATTTGGGAATTTATGTGAAAATTGGAGCTAAATTGGAATAAAAAAAGAACTACTCATCGAATTTTTTTTCGAACCGGTCTACAAACCCTTCCGGTGTTGAAAGAAAGATACTGTGAAAATTTCAGCAAAATCGACCGGGTAGTTCTCGAGTTTTGCGCAGTTTATATTTTAATCTTTTTTCCAACACGATTTCAAAATTTTGATTCTTCACTTAACTTTTTTCCAAAAAATATTGCCAAATTGACTGTTTATTCGCTACTCTTCACTGACCATTTTTTATTAGTTCGCAACGTAACTGATTAATTTCAATGTTTCATATTTTAACGAACACTACTAATCTTTAATTAAATATTTAAGTTTTTTTTGTTTATTTAGCATTCTTTAATAATAGTAGACTGAGAAAAGTCACATCATTCATAATACTTATCACATCAGAAAGGTTTGCTAACGTAGGCATTTTTCGATATCAACCGACAATTTGAATTTCTTTCTTTCAAAAAAAAAAAAAAAAAACTTGTTCAACAAGCTTATTTTTAATTTTATAATTACTGTCATTTTTCATTGGTTTTGGCAACAATTAAAATACGTCACTTCCGTCACACAAAGAGGTTGTGGATCAGAATTTCAAAGCCTTTGCATGAAAAGTTTTACTTCAAAAATTATCTTTAAATACAAGCTAAACCTATTCTTGAAGTTAAAATGGGGTTGTTTCCTTCAGTCAAAAGTCACTTTTTGTCACTGAAATTGATAGAATAAGCAAAAAGGAAAAAAAAAAAAAAAAACGGACCCAGAAAATACTTTTATTTTCCCAACAGATATTTTTAAATCAATTTTTTCAAATGTCCGATTTTTTAAACAAGGCGTGGTCTTGATGACGTCACAAATGATGCTCTTTGGCGCATCTTTCTTCCACGTTTTCACATGATAATAAAGAAGCGAATTAAAATTGCGCGCTATGCTTGCTATCAACCATACCGTTGCCAATACATGTGAGTAAAGATGTGAATTAAATATTTTGTTCTTTGAACGGCAACACAGAATGACATTTCATCATTTGTGATGTCATAGGACAGAAGCATAAACAATGAAAGCTCGCCGATTTAAGTAGTTTTTTAAAAATGTTAAACTTAAACAAATTATTTAAAAAATGGTCAGATCCTATGTTTTTAAGCATGCTCTTTCAGAAAAAAATACTTTTAAAACTTTGGAAATGACTCCATTTAGGCAGCCTTAACTTTTTTGAAGATGTTTTTAGAAAGCAGTAATTCACTCGAAACTATGCTGGAATGACTTACGCTACTCTCATTCTATCCACGACAGTTAAGGATAACAGTTAAATTTCTTCTTATAAGCATTTAATTTTATTCAAGAAATAAATGGACACGTTTTGGAGAAAAAACTGTCAACAAGCTCCAGATAAAATGTCAGGATAAAGTGAGAAAAATGTCAAAACAAGTGCTTGAAATATTTGTTGGGGAGATATTTTTTGGATTTAGTGCAGGCTTATGAACTGTAACATACATCAGAAAACGAGTAATGTTGGTAGAAGCGAAATCGTTAAGAACTTCCGGTTTCTTTGATCCAAGTCGAAAAATGATTTTGACTTATTTCCGCTGCATTTTAGGATCTAAATAGGTGAAAGATTTTTCTTTTTTTTTCGTGGACGTAATATTTTGCTTCATTAAATGGAGAAACTAAGAAACTGTTTCCCAGAGTAAAAGAAGTGTCTATGAAATGCTGGAAATAAACCTTTTTAGACAAAGACTTACACGTTATTAATAATTTCCACTCACTTTTTATGAGCTCCTGAAGTACAGTAGAACTCCAGTTATCTGAACCCATTGGGACTGGTCTACATCCGAATAACCAAAAATTTGGATAATTGTTTTTTGAGCAATTACAATTGCTTATTGTTCTCATTTGACTGTTTTGATGTCCTATGATTTTATTTTCCCCCCCGCCACCCTCTGCAGCACCACCGTCTGCCGGCGGCTCACGATGCTGCTCCTATAGCGAAAACCGTCTCCAGGTTGCATCCATATGCTACACACACGCGCATGCATACACACATACATACACATATACACACACACACACCTACACACAAGCACACACACACTCATGCCTGCACACAGACACAAACACACGCCTACACACACATACACACACACACTCATGCCTGCACACAGACACAAACACACACTCCTACACACACTCCTACACACACACACACACACTCGTGATTGCGAAAAACATAATTTGAATTCAAGATGTCAAAATTCAAATTATTATTTTTTCCCCCGGAAAAAGTGTCTATTTGAATTAATCATTGTATGTATGTTGAAAATGGGAGGAAAAGATTTTTTTAAAGAGCTTTTAATTAATCCATTCAAAAGGCAAAACTTTTATTTGTTAAGTATACTTGCATGTTTTGTGCGTTAATATAGTATGAAATTGTCATTGCTAGTTGAATAGCTCGGGCAAGGAGTATACAGTTTGACTAGCTTCGGGGATGGAATTGCGGGCCGACACAATCATTATTTTATGAATCGCAGTACGTTTCCATTCTATTTTTTTTTTTTTTTTTTTTTTTTTTTTTTTTTTTTTTTTTGCGATTCTGAAAGCGATTCGGATAGTATGAGTTCGGAAAAATGGAGCTATACTGCACTTCATCTCTGGGCATATAGAATGTTTACAAACACGTTGTTATTTTTGACGGATTTGCATTTATAAGAGTGACGGAATAGCATCATACAAAAAACTTTTAGTTTTAATTACTTGTAAACTGGACATTTTTTAAACCTAATACTGCAGGATTTTTATTTTCAAATTTATTAAAAAGTTCTAGTTCGCTACACCTGCATTCATTGTAATAAGTTTTCTCTGCATATTGTATTTTTTTCTTTAGTAACAAAAGTCATGACATGCAAAATTATAATTTAAGAAAACCATGAACCTTTTACAATTTGTCTTCCACTGATGCCTAACTAGAAATACTGAACAATTATTTTGAAACTATAAGAAGCAAGTCTATTCGATGATAAATTTTTTACTGTATGTAATTTTAGAAACTATAGTAACATGAATAATAATTATTTAATACTGAAACACTCCGATTCTAAGTTGTCAGAGTCATCAACTAATTCATTCCAACTATAAAGTTAACCCAAATATTATAAATAAGCTTATGCTCATAGTTTTGCATTTGAAAAAAAAAGACGAAAACAATAATTGTCATTTCTTATAATTAATAACTTGAACATATCTAAATTGATTTAACTTTCATTAAACTTCACGTTTAATTAAAGTTCATGACAAAAGTACTGTGTTATTGTTGATCTGGAATCCATTTTGAATAACCCATACCCATAAAGATGCAATGCTGTTTATTAGAAAATTAAAATTTTCATTCTTTGACTTATACGTAATACATCTTAAATACTTCGAGCTCAAAACTTTGCATCACTACTATATTTTGCCATAATTTCTTCTCTAAAAGAGTCATTACACTTTCCACATCCGTGATAAAAAAAATATATATTTCTTCTGTATTTCTGAAAAGTTTCTCTGCAAAGTTTGTAACATGCTTGCGAACAAAGTCTAAAAGAACAAAAGCGTTTCTTTTGTTTAATGGGTCTACGTTTTGACATATTTCTTCTCAAATTCCATTTCATATTTTTACAACCCACGGCGCACGTTCCCCACACCTATCTTGCAATAGAAATTTCACTTCTGTTTAAAAATAAACAAAACGCGGTATTTTCCAAAGAGCGTTAGAGAAGCACAAGGCAACTTTTACTCCGTTCTTCTTGGAAAAAATGAGGAATAAAGAAACTACTCTACAATCACGAAAAGAACGATACAAAAATATTTCCACGATTACTTCTCTGAATTCGAGCAGATTCTTCATCATTCTGTAAAAAAAAAGAAGACATCGCGAAAAGAATTATTTCGGAAATATATTTTGTTTTCTGTAAAAAAATGGAGTATAAATTCCACTTTTATAAGAGAAAACTCTGGGTTGGAATTAGACTAGAATGTGGTCATGTGGGCTTGTTGTGACACAACTGAGCGAAATAAAAATATATGATTTCAGTTAGCAGTGAAAAGAGGCAGAATAACTTTTAATTTTAACGTAGCTAATGTAAGCGGTATCTATCTTTTTTGAAGGATCAAACAAAGGTATGCCCATAAGTAATGTGATATACCGGGTAATTCTCTGCCCTATTCATGGTTTGTCAAAAATACAGTGATAATTTTTTGAGAGGATAGATCACGTCATCAGTTATTGTCTTTAGTATTAGTTATTTTTTAAACATTCTTGTGCGATCTAGGTTTTTAGTGCGTTCAACTAAACTATGCTTGTATATGGCACTGGGTATATTTAATACTGCTTCTAAATTATTTAAACTACGTTATGTCTTTGAAGACATTGTTGGGAAAGTCACTCAGTATGCGGACGAGCCTTGTCTTGCTCATAAATGAAGACTAGACAACATTATATCATAGGTAGTTCAACCGGCGTAAAAATATCGTGCACGTAACTACGAGAAGTCAAATCCAATCTTAAAATACGTCTAGAGGGGATCGTGTGTCCCAACAGGTCGCTCCCCACACTACCGTTCCTTGTGTAATCACAGGCATGCCGGTCGACAACGATTGTCGGATTGGACAGGTTTGTATTTTCAATGGTATTTTGTTTTGGCAAAGAAAATTGATTTCCTTTGTAAGCGCTAGTTACAAAAGTGCCTCGCTGTTAAAAAACCGCAGTAAAGTGACTAAGGGGAGTCGGTTCCCTATGTACGCGTAATGTTAAATTGCTAAACTTCATGTACCTTTTTCTCAAAAAGATTTAATGATAGAAACTTACAATTTTCAGTGTTTTCACGACATATCAAGATTGTATTAAACTTAAGTTTTAAGGCTGTTCTGTTTATTTCATAACTTATTAAATTTACACCAATAGTCACTTTTGAAAAGAAAAAGGCCGTTTTTGACCATAAAAACAACTAAATAGGAAAACAGTGTGAGTCCTAAATCAAAAATTTCACTTCAGTATAATTATAAGCATATAAATCGAATGTAAAAAGTTGAAATTATGAAAGTAATGTGTAAAGTGGTCTTCTAGAAAAAGGAACGTGTGTTTTAAAATTGACGTTTTGAGAAAATTGCGTTTGAAAGTAAAATTGCAAGTATATTCCTGCCCCATTAATACTTAAATGATTTTAGTTTGCATCGAAACATGAAATCGTTGTCACTTTAAAGCTCTTGATTTGAATATTTTGACTTTGTAAAAACTGAAAAAATACTTTAAAAAAGTATTTGGGCAACAACTCTCCTTAAATAATAATAATTATTTAAAAAATAGCAAATTGAACAGTTCAATAATGAATGAAAAGTTGCTAAAAAAAAGAAGCATAATCGAGCGAAGCTAAAAGAAGCAAAAGAAGCGCAAGCGTTGTCGCTTGAAAGCTCTTGATTTAAATATTTTAACTATGTAGAAACGGCAAAATTACTTTTAAACGGTATTAGGGTACCAAATCCCCTTAAATAATGATAGTTATTTAAAAAATAGCAAATTGAACTGTTCAATAATGAATGAAAAGTTGCTAAAAAAAGCATAATCGAGCAATGCTAAAAAAAAAAAAAGCAAAAGAAGCGTAATCGTTGTCGTTTGAAAGCTCTTGATTTGAATATTTTGACAATGTAAATGCTGAAAAATTACTTTAAAAAGGTATTAGGGTACCGATTCAATTTAAATAATAATAGTTGTTTCAAAAATAGCAAATTGAACTGTTAAAAATTTAGTGAATAGTTGCTAAAAAAAGAAGCATAGGAATGATACGTTGGCACGATGCTAAACTAACGAATGTAACAAAATACCGAATCACGTCTTTCAAATTCGATGGTTTGTCTTAGTACTCGAAAAGGGGTACCTATTGATTATAACTACTTAAAACGATAGTTGTACACTTAAAGTTATCTATAAAAATTAAAACACTGAAAATAACTACATGCGTCAGATGACAAAAAATTATTGTTTTGGCCCCTATGGAAGGTTACAATTTTCACATTCGTTAGTTTAGCATGGAGCCGACGATGTAACTAATTCAAGTTCTTAAATTAATAGAAGTTAAAAAAAAATGAATTACCAACATTTTGATGCACAAAAATTGCAAACTAGTGCAGACACTGTGTTTTGAATGAAAAGTCATCGGAGGAAAGCTTACACTTCTTTGCATTGAAAAAGATGTTCCTTGTAACACCGAAGCACGTGTCTGCAGTAATTTACAATTTTTGTGCATAAAAACGTTGGTAATTAATTCATTAAATTTTCAAGCACAAACGTATTTATTCGTTATTTAATAGAAGTATTGTTGAATTTTAACTGATTCTCCAAGAGTTGTTGAAAGGGAGATGAGGGGACAGATCGACACCGACGGGCAAGTGCAATTATATTTCCGCCTCAACTCTACCAAAAAAAAAATAAAAAAAAAAAAAAAATAAAAAAAAAAAAAATAAAAAAAAAAAAATAAAAAAAAAATAAAAAAAAAATAATAATAATAAAAAAATAAATAAATAAAAAAATAAAAATAAAAATAAATATATAAAAATAAATAAATAAAAATAATTAATATAAATACATAAATAAATAAATAAATAAAATAAATAAATACATTAATAAAAATAATAAATAAATAATAAATAAATAAAAATAAATAAATAAATAAATAACCCAATATGTCTTGAAATTATTATTTTTTTATTTTCATTTCTTTATTGTAACGATATTTTTCCAAACAAATTTGCTTATTTTCATCTTGCTTCCACTGGGCGTAAAAGTAAAAGTAGCAACAGGATGTCTAATGGACTTGATTACGAAAGTTTCACATGACATTTCGAAAAATGTTTCCTTTTAGAATCTAACATGATAAAATACTAATCATTTCTCTTTTCTGAAATAGGGAACAGCATTTTTTTAACTAAATATGTGATATCACATCCTTTTGAGTCTAAACAAAAAATATATTTTATTACAAATTATTACAGAAAGTGCCGATTACACGTTTTTTTGATGTAAACGCTGTGTTTTATCATGAATACAAATCCAGTACCTTTCAGTAACTTGTCAGCAATCTCCTCAACTCAATATTGCAATCCTTAGCTCAAGGAAATGCAAACACTCGCTATAGAAACCGTATCTTTGACTAATATTGATTTAAAGGAGTTCTTTGTCCATGCAGTGCGTAGATGTGTAGAAACTTTTCGGAAAAAAGAAGCGAAATCAATGTTTCAATTCCTAAATTTTTATTCTTGTTTATTGTAACAAACACCCTCCAGGAAATACTTTAAATGTCTAAAGATCAAACAAATCTGTTTTATTTGTTGTTTTGAAGGAACGGTTGTTAAACTTTGAGCTATTAAGTATATTTTAAAGAACAGTGTAAGTGAAACATAAGTCAAATTGTTTGCAAATAAGATAGTTTATTGTTGACTGAAACCACGTAATAGTTTATAAGTAGAATATAATTTATTTAATTTATTTTGACTGTTTGGTAAACATGAAAAAAGGAGTAGCAAAATAATCAGAAATATGTTAGAACAACGTTTTAGAGTTTAGTTTAGAAAAATTATATCTTTTATGCTTTTACAGTGGTGACTTAAGTCATTCTCGAATTATAAAGCCATAATATGCTTTTTACTTCTGCTTTACATTGGTTTAAATCTCGCATATAAATTATAAAAAAGACACTTTATTTTGCTTTAAGGTGTATCAAATATGGTAAATTAAATTAAATTAAAGAAAAAATTCAAGTCTAAGAAATTTAAGAAAAATGTGAAGTTGCCATGTACGAATTAAGAGCAATTAACATTTTCAATAATAATTGTAGAGTCATAAAACTTGGGAAAAATCCAAATCCTTAGCTCATGTCTAGCAGTTCAAAATGCTATGTTACAAAAATACACTCTTCAAGCTTAATTTTAAAAATAAATTAATTTTTGAGCAACTCAAACTCACTCTGATAGTCCAAATAGTTACGGAAAAAATACAGTGACATCCCTGAGAGATACAATGGTAACATTCACAAAAACGGAAGAAATGTATTATCTCACATGAGACAAGCTGTGGCACATTTGTGACATGTTTCCTGCGACTTCAGAGACAATCAGTGGTCGCTAAAGATGTCTAACATTGGTAGGTAACTAATTAGGAACTAAAACCTGACTAAAATGTTGAATAAGTGCTTCCATAGATAAATAACCGATTCTTTTACATGAGGCTGATGTTTAAGTAAAACTGAAATTTGAACAGAGATGAATCATAATTTTCAAATCGAAAGGAAAATAATTTCTAAAAGTTGATTTTAATATAATGTGGCATTGCGCCAAAACAGTTACAAAATTCTTTGGGTGAAGTGAATTTTCATAAGAGTACATAAGGAATACGGGTTGTCGTTTTCTAAGTCTCTGGATACGTTATGCGGAGAATCAGTGACGACAAGTAAATATGCTGCATGACAAAAGGCACCTTCTAAAAAAAGTAATGCAGTTCATAATCAGATTTACTTTGAAACATTTTCACATGCTTTCAGATTTTAATTTCATTATGAAATAAAGGGATTAATTATAGTTTATTCTGGAAAAAGAAAAACGAAGAAGTCATTCAGGAAATAAAATTCATTTAAGTACTGAGAAATTACTGAAGTAGAAAATTTTCTGTTGGAGTTTGTACGAGAAATAATTTTATATTTGATGAACTTTTTTGTTTGATGGTATGTAGCATTCGTTGTAAAAAATATATTTTTCTGTTTTTGATTTTTATGAAACATAAATAATTTTTATATTACTGCCGCCTAGGATGTTCATGAAATAAGCGTGTTGGGATATTGCTTCATATTATTATGTATCCCTCTAAGTCTTATTACTTAACTACGCATGTATATAAGAAATAAATAAGAAAAGAAAAACGTGTTAATAATCCTAGTTCCAGCATTAAATTCGTAGTATTTGCTTATATATTTAATTGCCATAAAGCGTTTTTTCTATTATCTTAGCATAAAAAGATTACTGTTAACCTTTATTTGAAAATAATTCTGAAGTTGGCAAGTGGCCAAAATAAAACAAACCTTCGTACCTGTTATATACATTTTGCATAAAGCAAATTAAGATTAGTCAAATAATAGACATTAATACGAAGAGAAGTAAAAACCTTTTTAAAAGTAAAATGCCTGCGAAGTTCAAACTTTTTTCGCATACTTTCATTAAAAAGTTTTTCTAAATCATACGCTTTATATGTGTATTTAGGAAGGTTTTTAGTGTCATCTCTCGTTACAAAGCAGATGAGACTTTCTTCTACTATTTGTACCAGTTATCTCCACTTTTAAAAAAAAATAGCACTTACAATCTTTTGCTTGTAGGGGCTTCAGATATAACAGGGTGATCAAAAAGAAGTAGACGTTTTAAAACTTAAAATTATTAAACTATTTACAATAAAACGAAGCGGTTTGCACAGGAGTGCTCCGGAATGCGATGGATTTTTTTATTGTTGTAAAAAAAAAACCTATCTGATGTGTGCATCACATGACTTCCTTTTTTCCAGTTTAATGTCATTTCCCCATTATTGGCATTTTTAATGTGATTCAATAGTTTACTGTCAAATTTCACCAACTCTCGCCGAATTGAAACCAGATTAAAAAAAAAAAAAGCCAAATTTTTTGTCAAGTTAGTGGCAAAACTTGGCGATCAAAATACTGGCCATATATCGCCAAGTGTCCGCCAAATTATAACACCACTTGAGCTTACATCGAAATTAACAATGATTTCCCCCCAAAAGGTGCAAAAGGCTTCTTTAAAAAACACCCAAATGCAACCAAAAGGGAAGCTGCACAACTAGAACCTACTAGGAGGCTACGTAACAAATTTCAACTTTCTAGGACATACCGTTCTTGAACTATGCGACATACATACGCACATCCGCATATCCGAATATACATACATACTTACATACAGACGTCACGAGAAAACGCATTGTAATTAACTCGGGAATCGTCAAAATGGATATTTCGCGTGTCTATACGTTCTTAGGCATTTATCCACATGTGGTCGAGTCGAAAAAAAGAAAAAAACTCAACATTCATTCGAGGGTGAGTAAAATGTAAATTAAGGTCGACTTTTGAGTGAAAATTATTTCCCAAATACAATACTTCCTTTTTTGTAAAAGGAAGTAAAAAAGAATAGAAAAAGTGTTTTATGTTAGTTATTCATGACTAAAAGGTGGCATTGGAGTGGAATTAATGGAACAATACTATAATGTTGCTCATTTTGATCAATAAAAATGCTTCAATATTACAGCTGTTGAATCGAGTTTTCCATCATTGAGAACTATAGTCATCAGACGATGGAAAACACGCTGCAAAGAGCTGAAAAACATTTCAGAGGGTATAACTGATATTTAAGTGGCTTAAACCTTCTTATAACTGGATCGATCTCTTAATACACGAGTCTTTAAATAAGTGTACGTTTAAGATACTGGGAGGTTCTAGGTCAAACTGTTTTTGGGGTCCCTCTGCAGTCAAACCTTACAGTTTTAACCTTTTAACCTTCGATTTAACCAATTTTAGTGATTTGAGAAATAGTTGGCCTATTTTCGTAGTAATCAGGCTTTGCTTTAAATAGCCCCACAACCCGAAGTCATAAGATGTAAGATCTGGAGACCCCTTGGACTAATAAATATTTATCAAGCAAATGTAGCATGCCTAAACACATAATTTAATGATAAACATCTAAAGAAATTCATTTTAAGCTCAGTTTCTTGAGTCTTCAGAAATTGCTTGTAAAAAAAGTTTCTAAAAGCAACATCCCGAGAGTCTGGATGAAGTACAATCAGTTCGTTTGCACCTTTCACGCATGAAACGGTTGTATTTTACATAAAACGCTGGCACTACTTTTAATGAAAACTGTAACTAAGAGATGGGGCACGTTGGTACGCTTTATTTATTTATTTATTTTTTATCTCATCACAAAATGTAATCACAGTTCGATTTTCTACAATAAGTTTCACAAATCATTTTTCATTATCTCAGATTTTTTTGAAAATATTGAATAGATTAACGTTTTTTTACATTAACTTTTTCACGTATATTTGTAAAGTGGATCAACGATCCTCATAAGGGGAGTATGTAGGTCCGCTTCGCGGGGCACATTGGACCCTATTACGCAAACAACGTATGTTATAATTGTAGTGATAAATATTATCCAATACGGTAAGTAACTTATTTCCTTTTGTGTGTAGAATGAAACACGTAAAGTTTGAAGATTAGTGTAACATATTAAATTGTTTTCAATTGATAAACTATTCTTAATTAAAAACAACAATAAGCATCCACCATTTGTCTGCACTTATTTTTTTAAAGGTCAAAGAAAAAATATTTTTTATATTCATGAGAAAGTTAATGCAAGATGCGTTAACAAAAGATGCGTTAAATGATATCTGGAAATATAAAAGTGCTACTTCCTGAGCAGACGCCAGGTTCTGAAAAAATAAGTCATATTTCACTTTTATGCACAGTTGCATCAATATCTGCTAGGCAAAAAAAAGCTATTTTTTCTTCATTGCATTGCATGAAACAATTCCAAAAAAGAAACGAATCCTATTAAACTATCTACCATACATTTCAAAGAAAAAGTACAAGAAAAAAAAACACCTTTAGGTTAGTATAACTTTGTACTCTAAAAATAAATATAGGAAAAGAAATTAGATAATCTTAAGGGAAAGCTTTTCTTTTTCTTCTTTCAATCAATTTATTATTGTTTCCAAACATGGAGGTGTAACATAATAGATGTAAATGAACTTAAAATTTACGACCACTTAGAATATTGTTATAGTTATTGAGATTTAAGAAGGAAAAAATAGATTTTAAATTACTAGGGGTAAGTTGGTCCGGTTCGACCGATTGCCCCGCAAAAATGTGGACCAACGTACTCCACGATCTTGATCTGGAAAAATTGTGTCATCATTATCATTATTGTTATTTTTTTGGGACCAAAAAAAAAAAAAAAAAAACTGTAATTAATTCTGCACTAAATAAACTTATTTTAAGAACGTTAAATCTTATTTTCTGCAGTCTTGATAAAACTCATTAGAAAAAAAGTTGCAGTTTTCTGAAAGTTACTCAGCATCACTGAAATAACTTTCTGGAATAAAATCTGTTCAATATAACTGTACCATGTGATTTTATTATAGGATTTGTAAGACCATAGGTGCTATTTGTTTAGACGATTTTTTAAATTGATATTTAGGAAAAATATAGAGACAATAATCAAGTCATATGTCGGACACCATGAAGGACAGGCCACACAGTATAAACTTTTTTACCTCGTAATGTTTTACGACTAAATTTGGTAATTTTTCTTTGTCAAAGATATTATTCGATTAATGTTATTCTTAGATACAAGGAAGCAACCAGAATAGAAAAGTAATCGTTTATCGATAAGTACAGATATTTCTTTTTCACTCTTGGAATATTTTTTCCCCCTTGAACATCTAAGTTTTGACAACTCTTATTTCGTTTTACTTATTTCATTTTCAAACTTTTGATTTTTGTCTCGAAAAGTTAAAAAAAAAGAAAAAAAAGGGCGAAGTTGCAAAAAACGTATTTTTGCAACGTCGCCTTTTGTTTTAGATTTAAAAAAAAGTAAAAACGTGCAATAATTTTATTGATTTCTGATTTGCGAAGAAATGCTAATAGTTGTGATTCATATGTTATCCGGTTTGATTCAATCAATAAAGTTTTTGTCCGAACTTTCGCAATATTTTATTCAAAGTAGTAGTCCTTTTTGCATCCAAGATTATTAGCTTACAAATCTTGTAAAAGCTTTGGACTAATTTGATTTATTTGCGTTCCTCATCCACCACTAAAAAAGTATCTGACATCAGGATATCATCAAAAGTTCCGAATTTTAATCAACACCCAGATCCAAGGTAAAATGCTACTTTTATAATCTTCGGGCATAATTAAAAAAAATTGATTATTTGAACTTTTCATTTTAGTATCACGTCTTGCAGACTTTTTTAATGATTTAACTCAAATATGCGTTTAAAAAGAGCAGTAAAAATTTTTTTTTGTACAGAGTTAGCAGAAGTACTAGGCGCTACCCAGGATAGAATTTCTGAAAAAAAAAAAAATATACGTTGTGGCAAATCAATTTTTTGAAGCTTTCCTCATTTTGGATAATGTGCTGAACTTTGATTTTGGTCTACTCTCTTAATTTCGGATTCGGGCTTTGCGGTTTATGATTTTTCAAAAGAATATGGAGATCGTAAGCATTTCTGAGAGTTTATTCTAAAAAAGTTTTCTTTCATTTTAGAGATGAATATTTTTTGGAATAATAGTTTTGTTACATTTGTCACATTGATTCAGTTTTTTGTAGAGATACCCAATAGTTCTTTGTAGCTCTTTAGCAGTTCTACCATCATTTTCGTATAGGTGTATCGAAAGTATTTATGTATCCTTCTTTTTCATAAAGTTTTACAGATAAATATGTTTGTCAGCAATGCTATACTTCTTGCCTAGATTCATATTCTTGCAAAGAATAAAACCATTTCGCTGCTAATACACTTGAGTTTAATTAACTTTTTCATAGAAAGTTTTTATCCTGCTGCTTTTTCTGTCATGTTTTACTGATTAATATGATTTTGAGCAATGGATTTGCTGTGTTACTGGACTTAATTTATTTTCCTTCACTGAAGCAAAATATTTTTTGTAATTTTGAAAAACCTTAAATAACGATTTGATGAGGATTGTCAATGTTTTATCTGCTAGATTTTTTTAATCACATTTCACTAAATATGTTTCTGAGTAGTAGTTTTGCTATTTTCTATAGATCATCACTTCAGAGCAATAGTAAGGCATTTAATCCTGAGAATAATTGTAAGATATCCTGACGTTGTTTTGATGTAACGATGTATCGATTTATTTTCTCAATCTGAAAACGAAGTCCTTCGTAGCTCCTCAACACATAAGTGCAATTTTTAGTAACATTATATTTATTTTGAAGAACATCAGACACAACTGCTGTTCTTCACTGCTATTCACAGTCATTGACATCATAATTATTGTTTGAAATCATACTTTGATTATTTTTTTTATTTAATAAAAGTTTTAATGACGCTTAAGCAGTAATTTCCCATTTTCTTAGATTTTTGTAATTATAAGTGTGGGCTTACAGACAGCCAGATGAATGACTAAAGCAGAAATCGTATTAATTTGCTCTCTCTCTATATTGATTAGCAGTGACTCTTGCAAGTCAATGTATGCGAACAATCATCAATCAGCCAGTGTAATATGTAAACATTAAGCTCAGTTATTCTCAACACAACTCTCAAATGAATTAAATAACCATACTGCTGTGCACGGATGAGGTTGCGTTTTTTAAGAGCAATAATACCTTGTTTATTAATAACAACAATCAAAATTACAATTAATATGTACAAAAAAAATTATGTCAATTCCTACTTAGGTCAACAGATAAAAATTATGTTTTAATTACTTTTATTTAAATAAAATCAGTAACTTTTTTTTCACTATAGGACTGTGACTCATCCTAATATTTATATTGCTTTAAAAGTTTGAGAGACATTTTAATAAACGCCTTTTTCGACAGCGACAGTGTTCCACAATGAATCGTAAAACCACAATGAAATCAATTGAAAGCTCATGCATATTTTAGTATGAAATTTGTTAAAACAAACCAAATTCACACGTTCTGGTTACCTTGGAACATTTGAAAAAATTTTGTCTGATGCAAAAGTTAAAATGAATACTTAATTTTAATTTTTGCGAGCATTTTTCCGTCCTAATGTTAGTTTGATTTTTTGCAAAAATGTTGGTTAAAATTATTATCAAATTAGTTTGCAAAACGAAGAGTTCACATACTCTTAAGTCCCACACCATTTCTAAAGGACTCTTTCACCAGTATACCAGAAAGATGTTTGTGAAAGCGGCAAAAATCTTAGAACGAAATTGCGACAAAATGTAGCTGGGCAACAGCAACATTTTCTCCGATATACGAGTAAATTTTATCTGAGCACATAAAAAATAAATAAATGAAAAGACATATAAAGTTTAAAAAATCGTATAATGCTCTACAAAAGCAGCCAATTTAGAGTTTTGCTGAAAGATGTCTTTAAATATTTTCTAATCGTAACCAAATAAAAGAAAAAATAAAAGAAATAAATACGAAATCATCATGAAAACTATAGAATTAAAACTAAAAAGGGGAGGGGAGGGGTAGCATACTGCTTATTAATTCATGTCAAAATTTAAATCATTTTCTGTTTTTTCTATGGGGTCAGAAACAAGAGTTCAAACACACTGAACAAATCATTCCCTTACCTTGGTCAATATTGAGTCAGTTCAAAAATATATTTCAGTTTGAAAAAATAATGTTGTTTTCTATTTCTCGAAATACCGGTCAGTATTTTGATTGTTTGCTGTTAAAATAGCTGGTGTTAGTGATTTTTAAATAAAAATTTCAACTTCTCTCTTAAAAGCTAATATAATATGTTAGCTAAAATTTTGTTTTACAAAAAGACATATTTTTCTAAGTGTTACGACATTAAATGTTAAAACGAATTAACAAAATTTTAAAGCAGAACGATGCACTATTGAAACAAATAAATACATTTTTAAATGAATTTCAAACAAGTATTATTAACTCTTTCTCTCCCTATATTGAGTATAACTGGACGTTAATATTTTTACCTGGAAATTTTGAGAAAATAGTTTTTGCCTAAAGTGTCGAATCTATCGTTTATGACGATATATACTTTTATAAGGCTCTCTTAAATTTCGACTCTTCATAAAATTTGTACCTCGTAAATAATTTTATGGGAAACAAACTTTGTAAGAACACAATAAAGATGAGAGAGCATGACATTAAAATGTCATAAAGATCTTTCTCTATTACTGCAGTTTTCAGCCAAAACATAAAATAAAACTTTAGAACGCATGCATGCTGTTATTACTGAAAAAAGAAGTTGTGTAGTCGGGAGTATTTCATCAATCTTCTTATTGTGTGTTTTCTAAAACAAAAAAAAGTTAAAGGAAAATATTAAAATCAAAAGGAAAAATAAAGTAACAATATGTAACAATTATCGGGAATGTGAAAGTAACGAAAAAATTTTGTCTGAGACATCGAAATGGACGTTTAAACTGCGGATAATGAAAAGAACCTGTTAGTGTAATTTATGGTATTAAATTTTTGCTTTGTATCGGCAAAGACATTGCTCGAGTTAAAACATTTAACCATATTATATGGTCCTATGTACAAGTATGATATGGGTCATAAACAGGAAATTATGATGGAGTGAATAGGAATAAGATTTCCATTATCGAGAGTCATTTAATGAAATACAGGAAATCCAATTCCTATTGATTGAATCATTTTTTATTGCTTTCGACCCATACGATATGTACAGAAAGCAACAATTTAGCAGTTTTTAGTAGTTAAAAAAACGCAAAAGCTAATTTTTTATATGGTCCCTAGGTCCCCTACTTTGCATTTAGGGAAATTACAGGCATGAAAAACTGATCACAAAATGTCTTGCATTAATACCATCAATATTCTCCAAGATTTGAATCGCAGCGTTTCTTGACTTATACCACTTCACACTCGTCCTCAATTATGTGTTTTGTAGCGAAATGTCGCAGCTAGCAAGAGTATGGAATTATGTGCGTGCAAAAAGTTTTTTTTTTTTTTTTCAATTTTCAAAACATTTTCAATTTTTTTTTTGTACTGTGACCTTATGAATAATCACTTTAAACTTCCTTTTATTTTTCAGTACCAATTAAAAAGGATTAACACTCGTATATAATATTTTTTTGCTTTAAGAATGACCTTTATCGGTGTTTTTCTGCGAAAAAGACATGTTCCGTTCTCATTTTCAGTGCAGTCCCTTGAAACATTGAACTCGAATATCTCCTTGAATTTTGGTCTCAAATAGTTTAGTTTTTTTTTTTTGTATGTTATTATTATTTTTCAATGGAGATTATTTCTCTAAATATAACTGTAAGATTCTTGGGGCCGGATAAAAAGTTAGATAGCGTATTTTTTCGCTTAATATTTCGTTTGAAATTTTTAATGTACCCTCTATCTTAACCCCGTGTTTTATTTTAACCAGTTTTTGCAATTGAAACTAAGCTTCTAGGACTAACGGTTGTGAAAATACAGGTCTTTCTGGTCAAGCGGGGATACGCTGTAATCGCATAGGAGCATATGATATGATACATAACGAAGCGAAAATACAAAAGGCAATGTACCATAAATGGACACAAAAACTTCGGATAACCAATATTCCCTATTTTGGGCCAGAAGAGCAAAGCGATTAATACCACTTTCCACTACAACTCCTTCATTTGGCTAGTGGCACCACAATTTTGAGTCAAATGGTCCGAAAACAATATGACTGAAATTATAATGAAAATATAAAAATTTCTGTTATTTTCTTTTTACTTTTTTGTAGAGCTGCTGTATTATACGTCAATCTTGTAAAAACTTTTGTATATATTTTTATACGAGGATATATACATGTATGACGAGTTCCGCTATTTTTTTTCTTTTTCAAATTTTGTAGTATGTCTATGGGTGCATGAGTGTATTAGTTTTAACGCGACCCGTCTCTTCAAGGATTACCAGGGAGGGTGGGGAGGGATATATATTTAACTCATATTATACGAAAAAAAAGGGAAAATAAAATTCATAAGTATATTTTCGTTATGTTTCAAAATCCAGGGGGCGGGCAATTGACCTCCCTTATACTCCATAAGACGGACTTGGTTTTAATTCAGAATCGACTTCACTAAAGTCCCTTTTGCATAGTTAAAACTTTCCATGCTTTACTGCCACAAACCGTGAACTCGCATGCGTGTCTTGATTCGCAAGTCATTTTTAAAAATACGAAGCGTGATGTTATGCAAGAGATACGTGATACTAAAGCCTATGTAAGTATAAACGATAAAAGTGTAGTTTATGAGTTCGTTTTCCTTTCTTTCTTTCTGCATTTTGTTTTTCAGAAACGTTTTAGTGAGCTTTTCTTTTCAAGTTTTTGTTTTATATTTTGCAAAAAGAAGTTACACAAGGTTTTGCTTGTCGAGATAGTAAGATAATTTTTTTAAAAAGTTTTATAAGCGAATCCGATTTCTTTGTCTATAAAACACGTACTTTTGGAAATTTGACAGTAGTTTGTTATGATACTAATGTGTTCTTTTATTTTTAGAAACGAATCACTGCCTTTTGCGGGCTATAACTGTGTTTGTAACACATTTTCTGGAGGTAACAGTTGTTTTTAGAGAACAAAGTGCATGTTTATAAGAAATTTACCCAAATATATTTTTTGGATGTCTAATTTTAACTAATTGATACCTGTATTTGATCTCTGTTTAAACATTCATCACGAAGCGATACTGTTTAGTTATCAAAACTAATACAATTTTGTTGAGAGCATAAGTGAACGCAAGACTATCAAAAAAAAAAAAAAAAAAAAACTTTTAACTTTATCGTACGCAGCGTTATATTCTCAAAAGGTAATTTCATTATTTTTCGGGTAATAAAAGACAGATAGTTTTTCTCTTTCCACATAGTAGAGGAGAAAACTGATAATTTCACTCAAGAGAAGATATGAATCATAGCCTGTATTAAAAAAAAAAAATTAAAAAAAAAATAAATAAATATCTTAGTCAAAAATATTGAGTTTTGACGTTGTTGTTGGCTTGTCCATGTAAGCTCTAGATTGGATCGAAGGTGGTCCAGAAAGGCTCAGCAATTTCAGTGCAGTTATTTTCATGGAGGCCTGCTTGTGCATTTTCGGTAATTTGCTGTAGTTTTCTCTGAATGGAAGGGCAGGAGAAGATGTGAGCCGGGTTTAATGCTTGATCGAGGCAGTTCCTACAGTTTTGGTATGCTCTTGTGCCTTTTGATGCTGTTTTCTGTGAAATACTTGCAAGGAGGTTTAAGGTACTCTTTGCATGACAAATAAAGAAACTTATTATAAGCAGTAAGTTACCGTCCTTAAGCCAGGACTAAAGCAGAACTACAATCGGGCTGTATCAACAGCCCGGCTATGATATCCAAAAACCAGTTTTGTCCTTATTATAGACCCATTAGTCTGGAATGAGACTATCAATGGCGTGCTAAATTTATTTTAGCTACCAGTTTGTTGCCAATGTCAGCTTCAACGAGAGTGCCGGCAAAGAGGTAGCTGAAGTAAATTTAGCTCACCAACAAGAGTTCGATTCAACTCGCAAATAGAAGGCAAAGCTTGTTGATAGTTTCAGCTTCAGTGAGATGATTTCTGCCTCTAGCTGGGCCATTCACGATTCCAGACCATTGAATCCATAACAAGGACGAAACATCATCCTCTGGGTGTGATGACTGGACTATCGGTATATTTGCATGTGAAGGAACTGTTGTTAATGACTATGATATCTACTGTTGTACTGTCAAATGTAAAATTTAATTTTAACCATTTTTAACAACGTTTTATTGTTTCACATGTAGCTAGTGATTGCAATACCGGTATACCGAATGTTGGTATTTTCTGGGGTAGAAGACCGGTATTTTCGGTATTAGCAAAAAATAATATATAATTTTTAGTTAAAGAATTGTCAATTTAACTAATTGGATATGTAGTGTTATTTTAAATAAAAATTTCTTTTTCGATGAGATAGTAGCAAAATCATTCTATTGAAATAAAGATTTGTCTTCAAAAGCCTGAATTTAAAAAATGTTATTGAATAAAATTAACGGAAATACTACAAAATATATTTTCATCACCAGATGGTGCGATGAGTCGCACTTTCGTGAGTTTATGAGAACCACGTTTCTATTTTCTCCATTTCTTTGACTTGCGCTCTTGTGAAAATTAATTTTAAGTGTAATTAACCCGGTGGGACTCGCGCCTCCCGAACAGACGTTACGACTCGCGGGGGTGACGGAGTTACCCCAGCCTCTTTTATCCTTCTTCTACGCAGCAAAAAGTAGTTTTTTCATCTGAACCATATATTTTTAAGAAGAAAACTTTAACTAATTAAAAGTATATGAATTTTAAGTAACATTTTACATTTAAATAAATAATATATTGAGTTCAACACTATTTCCTCTATTTTTAACTTTTATCACACAGAAAAGAAAATAACAATAATTTATTTTCTTTTTAAATTTACATACCTATTTTCTTTACACCTCTTTTTGGATGAAACAACTATCACAAACAGAATTTAAATGATTTTTGCACACAAATTTTGAGCACAAGTTGCAGGTTCCGGATGTTTTCTTATCCCTATTCCTAGGGCATATTAAACACCTCCCACTTCTAGGCTTCTTTCTAGGGGGTTCTTCAATATCCGAGACACGATCCTTAATTTCCGCCCGAAGTTCATGATTTAAATTTAAATTATTGGACCTTTTTTTAGTGTGGTCACTAATCAGAGAAAAGGCCAAGTCCTTGATGAATCGTCTTCTATTTTTGTACTGAATCGGTGGATTTTTGTTTGAAAGCAAGACAATTCTGGCATTAATTACAGAAACGTTTAGTAAGCTGTAAAAGATGACCAGTGGCCATCTGTTTGTCTTGCGAGCAGTGGAATAATTTGCTGCCAGCTCATCAACCACATCGACAGCTCCTTTTGTACAATTATAAAATGTTATTATTTCTGGCTTTTTACATTCCACAGTTTCATCATCTATTCTATCATCATTGTGTAAAGTTGATAACAAAATTACACATTTACCTTTCTTCGGAACATATGAAACTAATGTCGCATCTTCTTGGAAACCAAACATTGAAGAATAAGTCTCTCTTCGTTTGCAACTTTTAAATTCTGGAGGAATCTGTCTCTTATTTTTTCTAAGTGTCCCAACCAAAGTGATTTTTTCGCGAAGTAGATCTTTCGCTAGATTAAACTGGTATACCAGTTATCGGTAGTGAGGTTTCGGCCAGATTTGTACCAGGGTCTCATTAATCTTTTTACAATATCCCCTGGTGAGTTAGAAACTTTATAGGGGCCATCTGGTTGGGATCCAACGTACACTTCCATATCACTGGTATAAAATGTTCGTGCATCAGCTAACGCATGTATTTTTATGCCGTATTTTGCTGCTTTTTTTGGCATATATTGGCGAAATCCACAACGACCACGAAAAGGTTCTAATTTTTCATCTATAGTGACGTATTCGCCTATAGTGTAATGCTTCTGACAGTTCGTCACAAAAAATTGAAAAATGTCCCTTATAGCAGCAAGTTTGTCGAATAACTGTCTCTGCTGTCTGGTATTTATATTGTCGAATCTCATGCAGCGAAGTAGAAATAAAAAGCGATTATAAGACATTGTTGTGCGGAAAATAGAGATTCCTGTTCCATCGGTCGCCCACAAGTCTCTAACATTCAGTCTGGAAGATTTGTGCAATCCTCACATATAAAATAGCCCAAGTAATGCACGGATTTCTAAAGGATCAGTTTTGCGTGCATCTCTTTCACGTGAAAAGTTTTTGGATCGCATTTTTCAATGTATATGTTTGTACATTCGACGATTACCTGAATCATGTTATTGTCAATAAATAACTCCCAACTATGAATAGGTGTACTAACAGTCTTTGCAGGTCCTTTTGTTCCAGGTAAGTGGGACACAATATTATGGCTTCTAACTCGAACATTCTGCCGAAATTTTGGTTTTCTTCCATTTTACGTCATCTTTTGCTAAAAACCATTCCGAATTACTCAATTCTTCATTTTCTGAATCTCCATCTTCCTCTGATTCCGTATCATGCTCACTGAAAATTTCATGGTCCGAAAAGTTTTCTTCTGAAATGTCCGGCTCGTTGTCACCATCATCATTCGACTCTTCATCTGTTTCAACTTCAGCTAGAAGTGTCCGTAAGCGTTTCCATTTCTTTTTCATATGGAGTCGCCATTTTTCAGTTTTCAAGCTTCAATGTCGACTAAGTACTTCCAAAATCAACAGAATTCCGCAGGAACAAGCACACAACTGACCAGGAACGCAAATGGAAAATCACGAATGAGAACTGAAAAGAAACAGCCCAACTCAATAACTGGTTCCCAGGACTAACGAAACAACTCGCGGGGGAGGATTCCGTTACCCCCAGTAGCAACAGAAAGCTTCTGGGGGCCAGAAAAATGAACGAAATTCCTAGAAACCACACAGGAATGTAGGCAAGGGGAATAACACTCAGCTACTGATAAGAAAGGAATGCACACGTGTTCCGTTTCCTGTAGAACCGAATGTTTGTAAAAAGCGTGGGGTAACGCAGTAACCCCGCGAGTCCCTACGGGTTAAGACTGTTTGTGCTATGAACAATTTATTCCATGCTGTTCTGTCTCGCAATTCAGCTTTATACCAAGCGAGATAATACAGTAGAACCCGCTTAATGGAATAGTCATTTTGCCACGAAAAAATATTCTAATAAGCGGGGTATTCCATTAACCGGGATAAAAAATAGCACGCTACATTGGTTTGGTACATTGAAAATGTGTTATATTAAGCGGGATAGTCTTTTAACCGACTATTCTAAAAAGCGAGCTCGACATAATACGATTGATGCGACAATTAAATTAAATGCATTATGTTTCTTGCTATTATTGATTTTGTCTCGTATATGGTATTTGTTGCTTCATTTAATATTTGTTCACAACAAGAGAATAATGCACTTTTTGCAAAAAACAATAAAATATGGCCAAAAAAAAAACCATTATGTGTTTTTGAATGTTTTTTGAGAAATTTCTAACACCGGTATTAATACCGGTTTCCGGTATCACGTTAAAAAATGCCGAATACCGTTATTGCAATCCCTAAATGTAGCGAAACTGACTGTAATTTGAACTTGTTTTCATTCGGTATCTACGTATGTTTAACTTACTTTTTAGAAAATACTTAAAAAAGAAGAAAAAAAATTAATTTGAATTTTGACCTCTTGAATTCAAATTATGTTTTTCGCAATCACGAGTGTGTGTGTGTATGTAGGCATGTGTGTGTGGCGGGGGGGGGGGGGTTGTGTGTTTGTGTGTAAGGGGTATGTGTATGCGTGTGTAGGCATATGTGTGTTTGTGTGTGGGGGGTATGTGTATGCGTGTGTAGGCATATATGTATGTGTTTGTGTCAGTGTGTAGGCATGAGTGTGTGGGTAGTTATGTGTATGTGTAGGTTTCTGTATGTGTTTGAGTGTGTGTATGTGTTTGTGTATGTGTGTAGGCCTATGTATGTGTGTATGTGTTTGTGTGTGTGTACGTGCGTGTATGTATGCGTGCAAGTGTAGGATATTGACTCAACCTGGAGACGGTTTTCGCTAGAGGAACAGCATCGTGAGGCGCCGGGCGACAGTGATGCTGCAGAGGGTGCTGGCGGGAAAATAAAATGATATGACCTCAAAAACATCAAATAAAAAGCAATAAGCAATCGTGATTGCCCCCCCCCCCCCCCCAAAAAAAAAAACACCAAGATTTAATGTATCGTATGTTTCTTGCTATTATTGATTTTGTATCATATATGATATTTGTTGCTTCATTTTATGTTATGCCTTTATTATTATGCTTGTATAAAAAATGAATAATTGAAAGTAATAATGAAAAAAAAAAAATGTTGAAAGCAAAATTTTACGGTAGGGTTCTTTGATGGGGAAATGTGTGCAACCTGCCTAATCATCATAGATTTGTCTGACTGACCCCCGTAATATCTTTTTGAAAACAAAAAGACCGACTAAAGAAATGGTACGACAAAAAATTTTCGGAAAATTGCAGCCTTTATCAACATGTTTCATTTTGGATTCGAACCGTTAAAAAAAATAATTTTCCACTAGTGGTTAATGATAGCACGAACAGAACCTGAACTAGCATATTTGTTTCGATTAAACAATATTCGGAAGAGCTTTTGATGCAACATTTGTCTATACTATGTTTCTCATTTTTATTTGGTTATGTCAAGAGCATACTTTTAGCAATTTATAAATAGTAAAAACTATTTTCCATGGGAGAAGTTTAAAACTCTGTGTCTAAAAATTTAATCAGATGAGTAAAATTTGCAACAGTGAGGAAAAAAAAATGGGGTTATTCGAAATTCATTTTTGTTTTTATTTTTGCTTTCAAAAATTGAAAAAACGTGGATAATAAAAACAGAAAGGTTATTTCTAGTTGACACAAGGTAAAAATGTACCGATAGAATCGAATTGAAATGAAATTAGTGTGAAACTTACTATTAAGGTGCATTTAAAATATTATTCAGACAAAAAGTTTTAAATTTTCCCTCCTTACGATTCTTTTATTTTTGGTTACGAAAAAAATAAGAAATTGGAAATTAATTTATTTTCAAAAACGATTACAGAAAGTGTTGCAAAGATACTGAATTGAAATCATTCAATGTAGTGCATATTACATAAAATATTATTTTTAAACTAAAATCTTTCAAAGAAAAAAACTATTTTCAGGCTTTCAGAAAAAAAAATGTGAGAGGAAATAAAGTAAATATAGAAACATTTTAAAAGTTCATTATAAAAAAAATAGTAATTAACTGATGCGATTTCAAGCTATTCATTCATGCTGTAAAAAACTTCTTAGGTCGTTTTTGTTTTTAAAATTCTCTCTTAAAATCTGAATTTATTCTTGCAATGGAATGAGATATAGTTAAATGTTAATAAAATATGCCGATTTTATTAAGGTTTCTTCCTATTGGAAAAAATACTAACCGATGAATTCCATTCAATTCAATGTATTTTCACATTTTCCAAGATATCGATGTTTTAATCACTTGTATTTTTTGTTACAATTTTCTCCTACTTCCATATTTCTCCCAAATTAAAATTTTTATAAATAATGATAATGATAATAACAAAGCCTCTTAAATATTATTTGAAGCAGAAAAAGAAAAGCTTTTTGGTCGCAAAGCATTAACGAATTACTCTTCAGGTTTTTGATCAATGCTATTTTTCCTCAATGCTCATTAATAATTCTTTTCTAAAAAAAAAGTCAGTGCTTTAATTTCTCGCATTGTTAAGAAATAATATTTAGCTTAATGTACAACACAATGATGTTTGATACTAGATGCCGAACAGGTTTACTTGTTTAAGTTGAACATGCAGCATTGATAGTAAAATCAATTTTCTGGCTCACTTTCAAATATGCCAGTTCCTCACGTATTGGAACTGTGTACTTATCATTTCTCCTGCTCATCAAAAAATTGTAAACCAACACAAGGGGCGGAGGAAAGATAATTTTACCACTGTATAAAGTAATAATAATTTTAATACTACCACTAATAATATTATTAATGATAATAATACCAAAAATGATAACAATAAATATACTAGTACTAATAGTAAAAATAACAATAATAAGAAGTTTAATAACAATTTTAATTATATTAATACTAATAAACATAATGATAACAGTAATAATCATCATATATATATATATATATATATATATATATATATATATATATATATATATATATATATATATATATTATTTATGAAAGATTTTTTTTTTGTAGAAACGCCCATAACCTTTTTTAATACATCGTCAAACTTCATAAGTACGGTATTATTTTAAATATATTTTCCCCCCACCTTCGGTGAAAAATAAACAAAAAGTTCACATTTTGTCTATTTCCCCCCCCCCCCCCCCCCGTTTTTTAAATTTTTTATTATGCATTACTTTGATGTAAGGTGAGTTGGGGGAAGTGCAGCCCTTAAATTGTACAGTTCGACTTTATTAAGGCCTAGACATTACAAGACTTAATAACAAATTTTTTAATTTTTATTTCGTATGTTACCTGTTTTAGTGTGTTTTCCAAGACATGAGCCTGTTAAAATCATTGCAGGTAAAAAAGTTGAAAAATATGTTTTTAAACTATTGTGCTCTAGGGCCGCACTTTCTCAATAAAAGTGGGGCAAGAGCATCACCTATCTGAATTTTTTTTAAACCCGTTTGAGAAAAAAGGGGACAAGTGCAATCGATAGAGTATTTTTTCCTGATTAGAAACGATTTTTTTATTTTTATTTTCACCTATTCATTGGGAAGTTATTACATTTTTCCTAACGAAACCTGTCAATGTAAAGTGAAGAACATTCAAGGAGCAATGGATTATTAAACAAAATTACGAATTGTTTATTTTAAATTAAGTAAGGAACATGAAAGATAACTTTTATTATGCTAATAAGCTAAAAAAAAACAAAAACAAAATTTGCATATCAAGGAAAAATCTTTAAAACTTGAATATCAACGAACTTATAAAATATTAACTTAATAATACATACTATACAACTGACAAAAGGTAATATGTCTTTGGCGAACTTGAACATATATTTTTGTATAAGTACACTTAGTATAGTAATTAACAATTTAATTTATATTATATTCTGAAAACGTTATTTGGAATATCAAATTTCCTTTACGATCTGAAGAGGGATTTGGAAGGATTGATACAATGTCTTCGTCTTGGATCTCGCTAACGTCGTCTCTTGAAGGATAACTAAACGCAGTGTTATGATTTCCAGCCGTTTTTAACTTTAAAAATTTAATTTCAGGGTAATTATCATCATTTATATTAGTAATTTGTCCTACAAAATGTTTAATCATCTCTTTTGTAGAAAATCTCACAAGAACCCAGTCGTCTACCTTTCTCTCCGTTGGATGCCTTCCACACTGAATGATATCTTCTTGCAGTTTTTGCTCTGTGGCAATCATTTCTTCGACTGTCATTTCGTCATGTGAATCTTCCCTTAAACTCATATTTTCATTATCGTCACTTTCTTCCTCTTTGAATAATTTCTTTCGGATGTTCGTTTTTTTTTTTCTTTGAAATGTTTTTTGCATCCTTCTTCACCTTTGGTTTTCATTCTTTCCACAATTTTATCACTAGTGATAACTTCAGCTCCTATTGCAATTTTTTTGCGCCTTTTGTTTGGGCTTGCTGATGAATGACACTTAATTGTGTCAAGAAGCAGTCCCTCAAATGACGTGATATGGCTTGATGTTGATGGAGTATTATTAGAAACACTTGGCTGAGGTTGTAGAGCTGCAGATTGCGACGATATGTTTAAATTTCTAATTTGATCATAGTTTTCATTATCTGGTGTTGGCGCTGAGTTCTTTTGTGTTCTGGCTTCTTTCCATCTTCTCAAGGTCAAAGGATCGTAGTTATCTTCAGGAATTACTGAAGAGTTGAATGGGAAAATACCAGCCTTATGGATCCCATTTCTGATTATATTACTATCAGTTTCCTCCCAAATTTTTCCAAACATTTTCGAAAATTCTTGTTTCGGTAACTTTTGGCCAATGTGATGCTTTTGCCACGATATCAGCGATGTGGCCTAGCGAGTTAAGAGCATTGCCAGATCAAATGGGAAAGTGCAGCCCCAAAAAATGCGAGGCTGCCCTTGCCCCTTTTTTTCGGGCCGCACTTTCCCAGTCGTATAATTTTCTGGGGCAAGTGCAGCCCTAAAATTAATTGATTTTAAAGTAAAAAATAATAAATCTCAGCTTTAAAAATAAGAAAAGTAGACATGGAATAGTTGTACTTACGTTTTGGAAGCACGAAAAAGTGAGAACAACAACAGAAGAAACGATGATTTCTCGAACCATAACAACATGGCACTGTAGTGGGAATGAGAAAAGTTAGGAAACGAGGGAGGGAGTCGAGTTACCATTCAAGTAGCGCGATCTAACGCACGCAGTGCAAAGTTATAACGTTTACCAAGCTAACCCAGATGGCAGCAGCCTTGCAGATATTCCCGGTTTCTGATTTTTAACCTAAGCCGCACTTGCCCCAAGACCGCATTTACCCCAACTGACCTTATGTCTTCCCGAAATGGAGGGCCATTATTTCAGTTGGTTAGAGCGTCGTGCTAGCAATGCGATGGTCTAGATTCGAATCCTTGAGGACTAAAAAACGTCGTTTTTATGACTTATTTTCCTGAGCTGGAATTTTGATCCAAATTTTCATGAATCTATCGTGGGTTGGTTCATGCTATGAGAAGGTAACTACAATTCTGTTGTTTTTCAGACTGCTTTCAGAAAAACTCAACAAAGTCATGGTTTTTTCATGTTTTCGGACAGTGTGAAGACTTGGTTTAAATGTTATTAAGCTGCTATCCATGTAAGTTAGTTAGAAGAAGAATTTTAACAAAAGTAAAATATTCTATTTTTTTCCTTATTTGAAGTCACCCATTTGCAGTACTTATCCGACGATATTATCTAAACTCATTGCAGGATTCTGAACTACAGTTCTGTGGCTGTCAAAATTAGGAAATAAAACATCTATTTTAACAAGATAAACTGCAGTCTAAAATAAGTTTGAAAATATTTTAAGAAAATAGATTGATTGATTTCAATTTTTTTTTACTTTATCAATATTTCTTTAGTGTATAACATCCGAGGAGCGAGGCCCATACTTGAGTTGGTTAAAGCGTCATGCCAATCGCTCAAGTTTTTTTTTTTATCGATGCATAAAAAATATCTTTAAGTTACTAAACAACGATAATAAATTCAATGCTCTTTCATCTTTTTTCAAAAACGTTAACTTGTGTAAGTAAACAGGAACTGAGAGTAAAATCAATTTTCTAGCTCACTTAGAATAATAGCCGAGTGCCTCTCGTCTTGAAACTAAATGCCCACCAAGAAATAGTTCTTCTGCACACGTGGCGGATGAAAGATAATTTTTCTATTTTATAAAATAATTGATAATAATAATAATAATAATTATAATAATAATAATAATAATATAATAATAATAATAGTAATAATAACATAATAATAACAATAGTAACAATAATAAAAACGACAACAACAAAAATAAAAATAATGATATATAATAATAATAATAATAATATTAACAATAATATTTAATAAATATAACAATAATAATAACAATACTAATAATATTAATAATAATTAATATAATAATAAGTATAAAAGCAACAACAAAAGTTGTAATAATAACAAAACATTACTTAACGAAAAGAACAAAGTATTTCTTTGATCTCAATGCATATGAAAATTTTCTTAACTCTACTAAATAATGCTCTCGAGTTCAATGCTCTTTTATCTTTTTCAAAAAAAAAAAAAAAAAAAAAGAAAAAAAGAAAAGAAAAACTTTACTGCTTTAATTTCTTATATCTTTAGAAATATTGATTCAGCTTAATGGACAAATCATAATGTTTGATAGCAGATGTCGAGCATCGGGTTAACTTGTTTAAGTAAACAGGAATTGATAGTAAAATCAATTTTCTGGCTCACTTTCAATAATAAGCGAGTTCCTCTCGCCTCGGAACTAAATGCCCGTCATTTCCCCTGCTCATCAAGAAATTGTAATTCCGCACACGTGGCGGGGGAGAGATTTTTACATAAACGCCATTCCGCGGGCTGCTAGTTTCCGGATCCAGCATCATTGCATTTCACTCCGTCAATTAAGTGTAATTTATCATTTTCTTTCTGCTTTAATAGTGCATTAAATGCATGTGAAAGGAAGAGTTATATCGGAAGTCGCAGGCTTCGCTGGGGAATGTTACAATGGAGATGTAAATCTTTGTAAATGTGTTATTTAGAATTTGGTTGTATGGTCATTGTGGTGCTGGCAGAAAAACATAATGTTGTGGCGGGAATGTAAACCGTGTTTTGACTGCAGTTGTGATAAGGCTGCACAGCAGGTAATGCAAATGGATTAGTTTGAGTAATTTTTCATAGGGAATTTTGCTCACGTATTATTGCAAAGAATGAGGAATTTGTTTTAGATGTAATCAGGATGGCACTAAAAACGAAACCTCAAAAGTTAAAAAATAATATCGAAAACACAAACGAAAGCTAATGCTAATACAATTTTCCCATTACTCTTATGGCTTACAAAGTATTTACCAAAACTTCTTTGAAAAAGCAAGACGTATAAATATTTGTAAAAATTGCGGATAATCATCGTAATCAAATAGTCATAAAGTAACTGGTGAGATTGATTTCTGCTGTTAAATCCGTTTGGTCACAAGCACATTACTTATAGTTGCGGCAAATCTAACCTGGCAGCATTGTAAAGGCTATGTAGATCCTAATCACAGCATTGAAACGCTGCTAGGTTAGGTTTGCCCTAACTATAGTGATTGCTTTTTCTTACATAGAGGAAGATTGCTATTGTTTGATCACTTAAGCAAAATAATCCTTCAAACTGCCAAATCTGACGATTTAACCGAAGCGACAGTGTAGAAGCCCTGATCCTGCTTTTGTTTCCAGTGGCAGACCACATCTGCAATTGGAGTGATACTATCCGGTACCACTGCATTTGCTACATGACCACCCCTAACATTGATTCACAGCACTATGACAGCCCAACGGTACATTTTTTCCATGCTTCAATTACATGTGTTGGTAAGACTTCCATGAACCATTTTTTAACAGACGAATGCTCGATCACAAAAACAAGCCTACCAGTGGAAATCCTCCTCCACATTATCACCTTCTCTGACCAGCTCGGTCCCTTGACTTGTCACAAATCGAGCATTTCTTAGATCACTTGGGACAATAAGTTGGGCAGCCTATGAGTTTGATCGAATTAGAGGCGCGTTTGCAGAAACTGTGGTACGAGATGATGGGGGACATCGTACGGGACTGTAATGCCTGAATGCTCTCCTGTATCAACTCGTACATTCACGCTAGAAAGGGTTCAACAGGGTACTAAAACTGCCGTTCATTCCCGTCATTAATGGATCATTTTGCTTCATTTTGTAATAGTTTTCTCATATCAATGCTTTCCGCACGTATGTGAAATTTTGTTTCATTTTCCCAAGTTCTTCTAGTTTTAAAATCTTCGAACTTAAATTAAGCTAGAGAAAAAATAAAGGGTGTAAAAATAAATTTATCAAGAACTTAGACAACATGCTTTCGATGAAGGAAGTCAATTTTTGATTAGAACCAAACAAGATAAAGAACTTCATAGAAGAACGATAAAAATGCAACATCAGCGAAGGAAAAAAGTGCGTGTTTATGTTGTTTAATACTTGTAGTTAGATCAGCTAAAAAACAATTGTTTTTACGTTTTATAAAATCATTAAAATGACGGACAAAAATACGATTACGGAGGTTCTTTTGTGTAGTTGTGTTGCATTACTACTGTTCTGTTTTCTGTTGGTTTCGACTATGAAATAAGTCATTCCATGAAAATGGTGCCATGTTGTAACAGTTCTTATCTTTCAATAAAAGTAATAGCTTTAAAATGTAGGGGAAGGTGGGTACCTCGAACCCATTTTCATTTTTCAATTTTTAATTTCATAATTATTTGCCAGATCTAAGAACAAATACCTTTAGTTACAATTTTATGATTTTTTTACCCAACATATAATTATCTTAAAAATTTATCTAACTTATTTCAACTACATTTAAAAAAAAACAAAAAAACGGAAGAATGCAATTAGTACCGAGGTACACCACCGGTGATGTACCTTGGGTCTTGGGATGGTGTACTTTGGACCAATGATTATCAGGTAAAGAAAACATTATTTTCAGTAAGAACATCACTATTTATCAATCAGTAAACCACACATAAGTTTAGAAATACATTTTTTATTTATTTGAAAGATAAATAAAAAAATAAATATTGTTATCTTATTACGTTTTACTTTTTTAATAAAATAACAAGATGCTCTAGCTTCTGAAAACCATGCTAAGATTATGTTTTTAAGCTGCACTTATTTCAAACCAAGATTGTAATTGGATAAGTCAATTTCAAATGTTAACTTCTCAAACTTTCTTGCAGATCTATCAGACAGTATTGGGTGTGGTAGCTTGAATATGATATACTTTCTGTCAACTTCATAAATGGTAGGATATTCTCTTGTGAACTTCTGGCAGTTTGGATTTTTTTTCAGAAATTTTACTTTATATCCCCATCATCAGCAATAGAAATAATCTCTGCAAGAAAATATTTTTTAGTTTTCTTGCCAGTGAATTTCATCAATGCAAAAACACCAATATGAATATTGACGTTATCTCTCTCTCTCTGGATCTTCTAACTCATTAAAATCTTCCTCTGAAATATCGGATTCCCCCCCCCCCTTCACATAAATCTTCAATATTCTCAATTTAAGACTCTGAGGAATAATGAAGTTTTCTCTTAGCTGGCTTGGTAGGGTGTTTTTACTGCCTTAGTTTTTTTTTACTTTTTTCATTGCCCTTTTAGCCTTTTCCATTTCAAGATGCTCTTTCTCGGGTGTATCGGTCGAAATACAAGACTTTCTTTTAGGTCTTCCCCTACGGAATTGTTTTCTCGGTAGTGCCTTTGGATATGGCCTTATTTCTTCAGGAGTGACAATGCTTGGCAAAGAAGTACCTACTAGCTTCAGATGTTGACACACCAGTAACATCATAAAGTAAAATCCCAGTTAAACCATCACCCAGTTAACCATCACCCAGTAAAATTTTAGGAGTTGTAATAGCTATGCAGAAGCGTGTATCTTGGACCAGTTCAAGGTACACCACTTGGTTATAAAAAATAAAGTAGCTGACCATTATGTTACAGTTAGGTCTAACTTTGTTTCAAGCACATGGTGTTATATCTAGAACAGGACTATTAAACGCATCGCCTTCATTTCAAAATAAACAAGATGCGTTTCATAATAAAAACACATTAAGTATCTGGAAAAACTTACTTTTGAATGGTGGATTTCTTTTTCCAATAATGCTTCAATAAAATGAGCTTTCAACAAAACAAAAAGGTATGCACTGAGACCTCTAGTAGCAAATACTTTAACTACAAATGTTGCTATTCAACTATTTTAATAAGCAGAGCTAAAATCAACCTGGGTCCAAGGTACACATATGTCCGAGGTATACTACTTACCCCTATGTGATTTCCTCAGCAACAGAATTCTGTTAATTACTTTTTGAAATTATTATTTTTAAAGAAACACATGAGCTGTCACATGCAGGACACCTTGCCCGTTTTGCTATCTTATGGTCCAAATTCATTTTCAAGAAACACAAATAATTTTTTAAAGAACACAAATAGTGCATTATACGTTTTCAGTTCCTCGTACGGTATTAGCGTTTGCAAAATATTTCGTTTAGATATCCTATCCAATGAATAAAAATTTATCTGCATGTTTAGTGACCACCCTAAAACTTATTTACACTATTGAAAGTAAATTCTAAGCGCAAATGATTAATCAAAATGGTACAGGATTACAAAAGAGATAGAAATACACAAGAGAAATTCAGAAATGCACGAATTACCTCCGACCAGAATAAAGGGACGTTGTTGCGTAGATGTTGTCCTTTTGAAGTTTTAAATGCATTATAAATCCATTTGTTTGAGTAGAAGTTTTGCCATTTGAAAGCTCGGGATTAATAATACCTAAATCCCCTGACTCACATGAAACCATCTACAGTAAGTTACATTAAGCTGTGTAAGTTAAGATAGAGCTGAAATAATGCTCTGAGTGCGCGCCGCAGAGTATTTAGGATGCTAAAATTACCCTGCAGGTATTATTGTGGTGCTGAACTCGGACATTCAAACTTTTCATCTTTCTCCTGGTATTTCCAGAAATTATAAATTTTAAACTTACTGTTTTGGCAATAACTGTTTTCGTGACTGTCATCAAAGCACAGTCATTTGCTTTGTGTGATTTAGTGTACATAAAATAGTCACTGTCACTAAGGTAGGTGCGAGTATTAAGACCTGTTGGCTAATAAGGCCTAAACAAGAAAAATACTATTTAAAATGTCCGAATCTTATCAAAGACGCACTCGTAGGTAGCCAACACTCATGAATGGCACTTCATACTGGTCATGACATGTTGCTGACTTGTTGCGACCAGTGCGACGCGATTCGTTTGCGCGGAGCAGCTGTGCAACACGAATAATAAAAAATCCGACTGAATGTTAAATTGTTTTTGTAATATTACACTTTTAGATATAGTTTTGCACTCCAGTTTTATGTTGTTAATGCTTCTATCGATCTCTGATGTCTGAATTATATATATATACCAATTGTTGTACTTTTCTGTATTTCTTTATACACGTTGTTAGCGGCTAGTAAGGCCTACCAAATTTGATCGTAGTCCTTTTTATACTCCTTCGATTTTGCAACACTTTTTGTCAGTTTTACAGCTTATTTTAAATCTTTCTCAATATATTATGGATGTTTATAAGTAGTTACGACTATTTACTAATTGTTTCAGTGTTATAGTAGCACCCCAAGGGGACCTTCTTTTAAAAAGTTTTACCACATGGTTTACGGTTCTAGTTCGCCTGATGAAAAAGACAATGTGCGGCTCGCTGCATTAAAAAGAACAGCATTTCAGGAGCTTATGCCTCCTACATCAGAGAAAATAACGAAAAAATAATAAATAAATTTAGTCGAAAAGTCATTAATTATCAGAGAACCCCAGTCATAAAATACTTTCGTTTGACAGAAACAAGAAAGAGAAGAAAATAAAAAAGACGTAAACCCTCAATGAAGGAAATTATACTGAAAAAAAACGATGCTATTTGGTACAGTCACACACAGGGGAGAGGATAAAATGAATGACACAAGACTATATCCAAAATGCGGCAAGTGGTATCATAAGGAATGCGTCGGTGTGACAGTCTATGACAAAGATAATTTTGAGTGCCCTGCCGGTTGTTAAAAAAAATATTTTTTTTTTTTGCATTTTGAAGACTTGAAGCAGGATTAATGCATATATATTGCAATTGATAACCAACTATCGATGTTAAAAGCTTATTTTGATTATTCGAGAGTGTTAAAGTTCTTAGGCCTTAGAATCCCACAAAAGTATAATGAGGCTTAGTAATAAGGTTTTAAAAAATGTTTTATATAATGCTTGTTTTCTGCAAAACTGGTAATTTTGTTAGTTTCTTATAGGGGTTATTGATCTGTATGTTTAATGAATATTACAATTTGTTGTTTCGAATACATATTTTTTATTTTATTTCAAATCTCCCTTAGGTAGGCCTTATTACCCACACCTACCTCATTCCGCGTCATTTTACGTTTTCCTACATAGTCCATGGTTTCATTTCATAAAAAAAAAAGGCGTTCATTGAAGCAATTTTTGTTGATGCAGGACTCGGTACATCACTTATTTTTAGAATTGCAGGTTATGCTAACTACAGTAACCTCCGATAATGCGTCTTATTTCCAGTACCTATTTAGCATACCGCCTATTCAACCTACTTTCTCTTAAATGTAAAGGGAAAATGAAGTAAAGAGCGTAAAAGAAAGGGTTAAGGTGTTGTAAAAAATAAAAGTAGGGTGTTTGAGGTGAAGAAATTTGTGTCTGTTGGTCTGTCTTGCTATCCCTAATATTTTTTGAGGGAATACCTTATTTGAATACGTTTTTTCTTTGCTCAAAATATCTCTGCGAGGATACATTATTCCTATGTTACATTTTTTTATTTTAACAATTTTGATTTCAGTTTGGGGTCGTTCCGTAGTGACTAACGTAACATTCGCAGCTGATTTTCAAACTCTTTTTACTTACACCGGGAGTAAAAATAAATGTGTTTTGGTTTAATATGCAGATCTAAAATTTACAAGGTAATTATTTTTTTTCTACTAAGAATTTGAAGCAAAATAAACGCTAGCAGGTGTTTTTTCACCAAAAAAGGCATCGTGACTAACGTAACATTTTTGCAACCCTGAGAAACAATGCTTATGTTACGAGTTAATTTTTTCTGAAACTTACGCAGACATTTAAAGCTGGCCGATATATTTGTAAGAGGTAAACAATCTATTTTTAAAATCGTACTACAGATTTGTTACAGACGAATCTTTTTTGGCCCTAAATGGTACTTTTCCGAAAAACTGTGTGTGACTAACGTAACGTGACTAACGTAACCATCGAATAACAAGCAATGAATGCATTTAAAAAACTTTCTATAATTAATTTCTTGCTCTTATATTACTTTTACACTTTTTAGGAAACTTCTTTGTGTTGTAGTATGGTTTTTTCTTTACTTTTTTTCTATATTAGTGTAAGAAATTGAATGGAAGGATTCAGTTCAATTAACTCAATTTAAATGTGCGAAAAAAAATAAATAAAAAAACTGCTTTTACAAACTGAATAACATTATTCTTGGTCTAACTAAATCCTAACTATCTCTTTTAAAAAATTAATTTTTTGCAAGTTGGTAGTTTCACTGAATTCTAGTATTCGGCTGATATACTAGTTATCGTTATAAGAAACTTCGTAGTACTTTTCAATGGCATATTATTTTTTAAGGTTTACTATTTCATCGAACGAATAATGTTGTGCATCCTTTTGAATTAAAATGTAATATTGAAAAAACAATATTCGAACGTTTTATCAGAATGCATTTTAATTCCAGATATAACCGAAAATGTTTGAATTTCTAAATGATCATTCTTGCTTTTTCTGAAATATATGACAGCAGCGCTTATTGTCACTGTATCATGTAACATTTTCAAATACTTCATTCATCACGTTACTTCATTTTAATAATAGGTGGAGATGTATTTTCTAAAAAATAGAGACGTTCTTCTTTGTTACGACTGTATTTCTATTATCTTAATTCTTAAGCTTGGATTCTTGTGTTGAATGCACATTCAGCAGAGTACTCATTTTGCTTTACTCACTTTTTTTCTTTTTTAATAATTCTTTAAATTGGAAGTATCTTCATAAAGACCTTTAAAAAAGTATTTTTCTAAGTAAACAGAAGGTCTACAATGAAATATTACTGGTATTTTTTCCCTATATTTTTTTAATCAATATAAAATGCCTACATATTCAAAATTGTTCATGAAAATCTACATTAAATTAAATACATTTTAAATATTAGCAGTTATTTTTAAAATGTTACGTTAGTCACATGCAAACCGTTACGTTAGTCACAGCTCAAATGTTACGTTAGTCACAGCTCAAATGTTACGTTAGTCACACTAATTATTTTACATCTACTGATACTGAAATGAATATTTTGCACTTTTTAAGTAGATATGACACAGATGTAAGAAAATAAAAAGTGCTGTTTGGTTCAATCATCTGGTTTAGTTTTTAAGCAGAAAATAGTATTTTCGTGACTAACGTAACGTAAATATTTTCAGTGAAATAACCAAACTAATTAAAAGACTTATCTTATAATGCATGCAAAAAGAACAGTCAATTTTATTGGGCCAACATCTATTCATTTAGAATAAACATAGTTCTTTTAAAAATTTGCAAAAATTTTTACATTACACAAGAAAAGGTAGACGCATGTTTTTTGTACATCCTAAGCCTTTTCTACAACCTCGCACGTTTTGAGCCAGAAGAAAAACACTGAATGAAATTTTTGCAAACTGTTATTGGATTTATGTACTAAAAAATATGCTGAATGAAATGATAGGTCACAATTAAGGCTTTGTGGAAAAAAAATTTCTGAGGTTGAGGTTGACATTTCTATGGAATGACCCTTTGCTTAAATCCTTACTTGAAAAAAAAACTTTATTATATTAGCCGGATTGAAGTTGAGAATGAAGAATATGGATTTTAAATGAAATATTTAAGGAAGAAAACCGATTAAAATTTTATTTCCCAAAATAATATTACAGTGCCATAATTTATATTTCAGAGGTATGCTTTATCTCACAGCGTACAGTTTTTGAAGGTACTACCACAGCTGCAACATATTAAATGTTTCTGTCGAGTCTCATGATTATAATGTACAAATAATTGCATTAAACATTTGCAAGTTCATTTTTGAAATGTCTTGTCTGGGGTTTACATATATTGCTGCAGTTTCCAATTAATATTCATGCATCCTCGTTTTTTTTTGTCCCAACTACAGCCAATAAAGTGCTCAATTCACTAAGTATGTTTCTTTTAAGTGCATTAAAATACTCTATTGTTGTACCAGAGGTGGACTGTGCAAAACTTTCACTTTCCAAACTGTATGTAACTGAGTTTAATGCAGAAGTTTTTAAAATATGGTTCATAACAATGCACTACTAAAAAACACTGCATGGCTTTAAAAAAAAAATAATCAAATCTGTAAAGTGTACCAATATGCCGTGATTTGTTTCATTCATAATGTGTTCTTTCCAACTTAATTTTGTAGTAAACTAAAATCCAAATGATTTATTAAGAGTGACTCTCAGCAGTATATTTTTCTGATTTTGTATCAGAAAGTGACAGTGAAAGTTTCTTGTATGATACTAGCTAGAAAGTTCATTGCCGAACATTTCTAGTGAAAATGAAACGAAAAAAGCTTTGAAAAATTCTTCCTTTTTTCCTAAACTAATCTTTCTGTAAATTGCCCTTTCCAGTCCAGTTCTCTTTTCCTGTAAAAGCCAACTTTAAGTAAAAAGGCTTATATTCGACGCATCAGCTATCATATAAAGTAACAAATACAATATTAAAAGCGGTTTTGACTATTGATTTGAACTCATTTACTCAATATAAGTATGAAATCGAGGAAAAGAGGTTTTTTATTTCTTATCATAGTTAAAAATAAAAAAGAAACTTAAATATTTCGTTGTACTTCTAGCTTTTTTTCATAAGAGGGATAATAAGAGGAAAGGATAATAGTGAGATCAGATAGATTTGTTTCTGATAAAATAATTCAAAAGAAAAAGAAAAACAAAAGATAAACGGAATTGTTAAGTTGATCATTGTCATTTTTTAGACTTGACATTGAACGGATGTTTTTTGGTCGTAATCGAGCTTTTAATGTTATGTCATTTAATTGGCGGATTGCTTTTAACATTTCGTGTCATTTAACGGCTTCATTTTAAATATGGCAGCCTATCTTATTTTTAAGGGCATATTTTGATTAATTTTGGAAGATTTTTATTTATTAAATTAAATTTTTAATCTTGTTGTATTTCTTATTAATTTAAAAGTCCATTAGAAAGACAAAATAACGTTTGGTATGCATATTTCAAACAAGTAATTTTTATGTAACTTTGACAAAACATGGCGTGGCGGTTATAAAAAATTTTAAGAATTACCGCCAGTATTTAAAATGCGCCAAATGTATAAATTATAACAGAAAAGTACTCAACTACTTTTTTTAGATTATTGTGATCCATTGCTGTTTTATTAACTGGGGTAAACTCTGTTATCTTCCATTTATTATTATTGAGCAGTGTTATGTTGTAGGTATACACTTTAATTTCTTAAACTGGGAAGTCACTGCAGTTTTGCATTAACATTAGGTTAGACGAGATTCATATTATCTTACTTTCTGTTTCAAGGTTCGTAACACCTAATTCAAACACAATAGTTTTCTCTGATCGATTTGTTGCCTACTGAAAGAACTTTAACTTCTACAGCCAAATACTTAAATGTTGTTCCGATAATATTTATTCAATCTACATAGAATCGGAAGATTAGTAATTTTGCTGTTAATGCTTTGTTCGTAATTCGGGAATATATTGTCCATTTGAAGCTCAATTTCAAGAAAACAATGATGTTTCTTCTCAAACACTCTGATTTAGCCATTGAAACAGAACTTTTGAAACAGAAAAAAGTGGACCTTTAGGTTTTTATGCGAAATGTACTATTAAATCACCCTGAAATCATCATAATTACCACCGTTTTACAATGGTAATTAATGACCTACTTTTATATCTACGAGAAAAATAACCAAAGGCAATAAAACGTCAAATCTCTCTTTGTCCCTTCTTTTAATCACTAGAGGTGGTTAGAAAGCAAACACGTAATAAGTCACGCGATTAAATTGGTGTCGTTACCTGTCCCTCTCCCCGATTCCGATATCTTCTGACTAATTGGTGGGTAATGGAAATTTCAATAAATGTGCCCGTACCGAAACCTCCCCTCATTAAACGAACACAGGTCGACTCATTACCGAATTCGTGTAAGAGTAGATTGAGTCATGAAATTTTCTGATGCATATATCTTTACGGCGTATTTTTCGTGAATTTCGTATGGAAGTTACAGTTTATGTCGCGCTTTTCAGAATAATATTTTGAAGCAATCTCTAAATTTTTATCCCGTGATTTGAAAAAAAAAAGTTCTACATTAAACCAAAAAATTCTGTCAATTTGGAAAAATAAAATTAAAATACCAGCAATGAGGGCGCAAAGAAGTACCCGTGAAATTACTTTAAATTCGTGACAAACAGCGTGTCAATACATTAAAGAAAATGATTTTCTTTTGTCGCACAGTTGCTTATGATGATCTTTACGGAGGAGTCTTTTTACTTCCTTTCACATAGTAAAGGAAAAATTGTATTCGCGAAAACTTTTTTACTCAAGTATCAGCCTTAATTTCCATTTTGCTTACCCCCGAATGAATGCTGAGTTTTTTTTTTTTTTTTGGCCCGATTGCGCATGCATATGGACGCCCCAAATGTCTATTTAGCCCAGTGGTTGGGGAGTTGAATACAGAAGTAATTGGTGGAAAGCTGGAAATTGCTTTAATCTATGCCTTATGGGTCTGGAATGGCCATACTAAGTTTTCCCCATATATTTTTGCCGTTATGGTCAAATTAGTGACAAAAAAAACCCTGTTTTTTCATTAAAGTAACAATATATCAAAAATAGCGCTTCCAATGGCCATACACATAAGTTCATTACTTATAGAAATCGAAATTCCGAACAAAATGAGTATCTACAATGTATATCTTTTAAGCGCACAACTTAATTTCAAAGTTTGGCTAATATCACTAATCAAACGCTTCAAGCCTGAACGTACCTTTCCCACTTCCATCAGCCCTTCCCGAGACCCCTGGAAAAGAACGCCGTAACATTAAAACACATGGCAGTTTTTTCCTACCTACGGAAGCAGCTCATCAAGTTGACATACTAGGTGTGGATGAAAATAGTTTATTTCATTACAATGTAACAAATAAATAAAAAAGGATTCTATCCCTTCATACAGAACTCATTTTTAATTCTTAAAAGGAAGCGCAAAAATATCGATAGGTTAATTTCAAGTAGAACTATCCAGAGAAAATGATTGATTTTGATTGACATAATTTGAATTAGAAAATCAGTATTATGTTCAAGATAAAAAACGTTTTCCAGTTCACTTTTCTTGAAGTAAATCATTTTTTTTAATTTACACAATTTGAAGAAAACTTAATTAATAGTAATAAATGTTTTGCTGTGAGAAATGGTACTAATAGCTCAATCAATGATTACGTGAGTGAACTATTTAGGAAAAACATAACTGACTTGTGTGTGATTTTGGATAAATTATATACGGAAGGTGACGTGGTTGAAGTCAAAGAACGTGGAATTGAAAAAATTTGTTGAAAGCAGCCATAAAATACTATCATGTCAAATTGAGCGAGAAAATTTGACATGATAGTATTTTATGGCTGTTGTTTTCTATCACCATCCCACACACTGTTAAACTTTCGCATGTTTTCAAATGTTTTAGCCATACTCAGCGCACTATTTTATGTGACCCACGTGTATATTATACATTGTTTGTACCTTTTTATGCCTGATGTCTTTCTCTATTATGCCCTTCATTGTACTTCATTGTACTTCAATTTATCGTAATAACATATTTTTTCTAAAATCACACTTCTACTTTTCTAATTACTCTTAACTGTATGTATTGAAGAAATTACGTATTGATGAAATGCAAAAGTTGAGCTTTCATGGAAACAGGTGTGAATTTTTATTTATCGTCTATTGTTTGTTAAATAGATGAATATTTTTTAATGAATTGCTGTTGATCTAGCAAAAAATATCTAAAATATGAATCGAATGTTATTTCATTATAGATACTTTAAGAAACGATTTTTGAATTTCTGAACTAAATATTTTTACAAAAATTCTTTAGTTTATAGTTTATGTGTCTGAATTTTTATAGCTTTTCAGCTATGTTTCGAAAACTACTTAAAGTTGCTGCGTATATTAACTTTCAGCTTTTTGTTTTAATATTTGCTATTTTACTCTGTTAATAGGAGAATAATACCTTTTTTTTAAGTCCAGATGATTGCCATTTGTACTTTAAATTCTTGTTGTAATAATATAATTTTTTTCATAATACTAATCTATTGTTTCTATCGCGCATGTCTTTAAAACTTTGAATTTGTTGTTTATGTTGATTTCCTAAACAGCATCTCATAAGTCCCTCAGCAAAACATTTATTATTATAGATGAAATATTTAAATTGTATAAAGTAAAAAATTGATTTACTTCAAGAAGCAAACTGGAAAACTTTTTACAATTTAACAAAAAAAAAAAAAAATAATTTTCTAATTCAAGTTATGTCATTTAGTTATGTCATTTTCTCTGGATAATTCTACTTGAAATCACCTATCAATATTTTTGTGCTAGCTTTTGAGAAATAAAATGAGTTCTGTATAAAAATTGAATCCTTTTTCATTTCTTTGTTGCATCATAATGAAATAAATGGTTTTCTACAACATTCAGTAAGTCAACTTGATGATTAAGTACCTGTGTAGCTCCTTTCGTAGGTAGGAAAGCACCGCCGTGTGTTTTGGTGTTACGGCGCTTTATTCCAGAGAGCCGGTGGGAGTGGGAAAGGTACGTTACGGCTTGAAGCACTTGATTAGTGATTTGAGACTAACTTTCAAATTAAGTTGTGCTCTTAGTATTCAACAAAGGTATATATTGTAGACACTCATTTTGTTCAGAATTTTAATCTCTACAAGTAATGTGCTGATATATAGGGGAAGGTTGCTGTCAATGGACCGGTTCCATGACTAGACCGCGAAGATATTTCCCCTACCAGAGTTTGTGCAGACGCGTAATCCGTTTTAGTACTTTCCTTTGTCTGAAAACAGTCTACTGCAGAGTCGTCAAGTAGCCAAAATTATTGAATCATATTGTTAATCGATTCATGTCATCGAATCATGTTGTTGCTATCATTGAACCACTAGGTCTTTCCATGAATGAACCACCTGACAAAGTCATTCATGGAAAATCTCAAATATTGCTGTAACCTCAGCTCAATTACCTTTGAAAATTGCTCAGTTGTTTTAAAATAAATATGACAATGTAGCTTACAGAAATGGTGGCTTGGACCTTTACGAAGTTTGCCGATAATATAGAGTCCTGAAAGCAACTTTAAACTGTCGCATGGAAGATAAAAACCGGTTTGTTGTTACCTTAGTCACTTATTAAAAATTTAGGAGAAAAGCTCTCCGAAATAAGAATATGATTAGTGAATCATACTTTGAAATTAGAGAAGAAGTTTTTGGAATCACTTCTGAAAAATTGGGGGAGTCGGCCTTTCAAGAGGGTGAGAAAAACTACATGTCCCACAGATTTAATTACAACAAAAAATCTGATAATACTATAGTCTCTGGTAGTTTGAGACTTAAGCTTCTGGTTTCAGAAATAAAATGGTCAAAAAGTTCTCTGACATTTTAGAGAATGTCTTGCGTCAAACCAAAATTTTCAAAGTCGATTTAACGAAATTCTGAACAGTTCAAAAGAGGTTGAAAAGATATTAGCTAAGAACAATGTTGCACAGGTTGCGAAAATATCAAGTGGTGGACGAAGTGTGATTGCAAAAGCTGTGTGTTGTGTGAGTGCTGGTTTTTTTTTTATGTTCCTCTTATCAAAAAATAAAACATTTTAGAAAATAAATCTATTTTTCTATAACCCATTGTTGTTTATAGCGTTTATTGATCACCTGTTATAAATATTTGTAAGTTACGCATTGATTTTTTAATTTGAGAATGTGGTCCATCGATGGAAGCTCGATGGTCCATCCTTAGCAACCGGTAGCCATGAATGGACCACTTGCTAAAATATTTATTTTTAATTTTCATTCTTTACTGTGTATATTTATCATGAACGTGAGTATTATTATTAAAAGAGAAATATACTGAGAAATTGTTCCTATAATTAACGTGAAATTTGAGTTGGATTTTCTTTCTTAAAAATCGAAAACTGTTAAGTGGTTCATTGACGACAATTTGGCCATAACGGCTAAAGCTCCCTTAGTAGAAGAAAGAAAACCTAATACGGTCATTCCAGACCCAAACGGCATAGATTAAAGCAACTTCCAGCTTTCCATCAATTACTTCCGTATTCGGCCTTTTTTCACTCTTTAACTACTGGCTTAATTTTGATGATCCTCTAGTCAATTACTACGAGTTTTCTCGTACCGTCTTTATGTAGGTATGTATGTGCGTATGTATGTATCTCGCATAACTCAAAAACGGTATGCCGTAGAAAGTTCAAATTGGGTCTGTAGACTCCTAGAAGGGTCTAGTTGTAAACCTCCTCTTTTTGTTCTAAAAGAGTGTCTTTTGCATCTTTTTGGGGAAAATCAGTGTTGATTTAAATGCAAACTCAAATGATATTATAATTTAGCGAACACTTAGCAATATATCGCCAAGCTTTTGGTCTCCAAATTTCCGTCACCAATTGCCGATTTCGCGGCAAATTCTGTGGAAAAAAATATTTTTCGAATTTGGTTTCATTTTAGCGCTATTGGCGATATTTATACTGCTATCCATTGAATTCGTTAAAACTGTCGATATTGGGAAACGTGATCTCTGAAAAACGTTTTTTGCATAGTTTTGCGACAAACCAGCTAATATTTGAAACATTTTCAGATTTTTCAATGTGAGTGACGCGCAAAAAGCAGGTAAGGTTATGGTGTTGGTGCTTCTCTGAAAGTGTTGATTGAAAATAATTAAATTGGAGTAAACGTATGTAATGTGGTGCTCACATCGCTCGTTTTTTAAAAGCACATTAAAGTTTCATTTACTGAGCACAGATTTTTTAAATTTCAAACATATTTAAATGTCATTGTTTTGTTGGTTTTTATTTTGAGTTTTATTGTTCTTAATTGAAATTTTTTTTAGTATTACAGTTCATTTTTGTTTTTTATATATAGTGGATGAATGCTTCACTCAGGTAACTGCAACTCAGTTTTATTTTATACTGGAAGAAATTTCTACAAATAAATGTTTTTTTTAATGAATTTGAAAGGTTTTATCTCTATGCCGTCATTTTGTACCTTCCTACGTAACAGATTTTCCAAAACTGCCAAAAATTAACATTATGCAAGTTTTCCACTGAGAAGAAACAGCAATCAGTTCTTAGTTGGCACCGGAGAAATACAGTCAGAGAAAACACTGTATTTTTAAAACGGCATAACATCACCGGTGTCAAATGTGCAACGGCATGCGTGGTCGGCGTTTGGAGAACGTTTTACTGTTTTAACTTTATTTAAGAAGTCTCTAAACTGATGTGTATTTTGAGAAACTGTGTTTTTATTCCAACGAAAATGCTTCGGGGCTATTGTCCTTATATGAAAAAGCATTTTTTTGTGCTGTTCCCATCCCCCCCCCCCTTTTCGTATTAGAACTGGGTGTGAAGTTTTCTCCAAACAATAAACCTGATTGTGCGACTTTTGGTACCTTTCTGAACACTGTTGTAGGTTCACATTTGAATTCTTTTATTTCTCCTCTCTGCCTCTGACAGTGGAATATGACATAATGTTGCTGCGTAATTATTGATCGTCTGCATATGCGCTATCACCCCCTCTTAATTACAAAAAAAAACATTTATAATAAACGTGTATTTAGGTATTTAAAGCAAATTTTTATTCGAAGTGTAATTAACAGAATAAATATTGAATAGAAAAGGTACAGAGAAAATCACTTGTTAGTTAAACCTTTCATTTCATCTGGCTTGTTAATTTCGTAAGTTATTCGAAAATACATATTAACTAACACATTCAATGGGTAATTGGAAAATGAATTGATTGCAGTGCTCAGTTAATTAGTTTTCCAATTTATTGTGCATTTTGATTTATTCTTTGAATGCTATTTATTTCATATTTTTGCAATGCTTTCAATCCAGTTCGTGACGAGTTGCAGGAACGATGTTTTGAAATTTCTGAATAGAGTTAGAGCGATGTTACATTAAATTCATGTGTTAATTGAAATAAATTTTTGGAAATTAGAGTTATAGAATTTGAGAGCCCAGCAAAGTACTCAATTGAAATATTTTAACGTATTGCTTCTATTAGCTTAAGATTGCTGATACATTCGAAATTTGTGGGTTAATTATATTTAAAAACTTTTTCCGTGAATGAATGAGGAAAAATGAAAACGCTGAGACTAAAAATTTTAAATATCTATTTTAAATTTCATTAGGAATTAGAAATATGTTTTTCAAGAAAGTATCTAGAAGAGAAAATGCTTGCTGAAATACCAATTATATATTCCATGTTTGTTCTCCTTATAAAACATAGAATTATTTCTTGTTCTTTGTTGAAGTGCAGGTTTTTTTTTTATGTTCAAGGGAGGGAAATTAAAAATTGCGGAATTCAAAGTGAAAAATTAAAGTACCTTAAGCATCTACTGTGCTAGCTATAAAATTAGCTGTAAACTTCAGTTTTTGAACATAACGTTTCTAGATTCTAACACTAGTTTTTTTCCAAGATTACCAAGATTAATAACTTTACTTTTTCATTTTGTGTATAACTGTATATATAATGTTCACAGCTAATTTGATCACTTCACCATGCACTGAAAATGTATAATACGCATGAAGTACAAAGAGAACTTGACTTATAGTAACAATATTTTAGTAAGGTAAGCGAATGGTATGAGTCGTAACTATATTTTGTCACGTGAGTCATTCTCCAGAAAACGTAACTTTTAAACGCAAATATTTTACAATTTCGAAACTTTTTTTTTCTATATTACATGAAAGTGTTACCTACTAGAAGTAACAATAAACAATGGCCCAGGTAAGTTCCAATTATTTTACACATAAGGAAAAAAAATGCCTTGTTCACGGAAATCAAAAAACAAGAAAAAAAAAAAAAACTTTTGTTTAAAAATCGAGGCTAATTTGATATCAAAGTAGTAATTTTGTTAGTTGTGCAAACAATCAGCTATTTTAATGATAAGTGGCCATATAATATTAAGCTGTCTTAACTAAAGTACGGCTTAATTAGTAGTTTCAAATACATGTTGAAAAATAGTACTTAGTAAATTTAGGATATACAGGCTATTTATCGTTTTGGTAGAATGCCTATTATTGACGTATTTCTCCTCCATCATTTATTTTCACCTCAAAAATAATGACATTGATAAGGTCTGTGATGGAGGTGAGATTCTCGGAGGTGAGGAATTTTCCATTAATATAGGTCTAATACATACATTTTTCAGAGAAAAAAATTTCTTCGTTGCATCAATCTGCACATGTTAAGCATATGAAAACATGTTCACTTCTTTTTTTACATTAATTTACATCCCTATAATTTATTCAAGTTTACAGAGGTGAGAAGTCAGAATAACCACACTAAGTTTTTAAATCAAAATCTATCTTTTTGTTTTGCGACAAAAATCTCACAATTTCAACTATGGCTAAAAATGAACAAGGGGGCTCCCTTGTATCATTAAAAATAACATTTGATTTCATTACTGAAACGTGTTGATGAAGAATGGCATTAGAGGTGAGAGTTTATTGTGTGACATGACTCCTTGTCCTACTAAAACGAACAAAAACATAATATTAAACAATTAAATATTATTAAACAATTAGTATTTGAGACGCTTGTGAAAGGAATGATAAATAAATAAGTATATACTTATAATTAAACAAGTTATTGAGCAACACCAAGTAAGCAGTCACTCCAAGTGTGTGACATGCCACGGAGGAGAGAATTCACATGTTGTGAAACAAAAATATACTAAAAATAAAAATTATTGTTAAAAAATTGTTGACAGGTTTAAATAGATATATTTTTGATGAAATTAAAAATCATTGTCAAATGAATTGTTCCTTAAAGATTTTACTGTAAAAGTCGTGTGACATAAAAGTTACACTTTTTGAACAATGACCCACGCGTGAACTTGAGCAGTTTAATTTCTTGCATTGAAGAGGGTGCTTTAGTAACCCAAAGAGACATGCATTCAATTTTCATTCAGCATTTTTGTCTTACCTAGATTTCCACAGTGGAAATGTCAAAATGTTTGGTTTTTTTGGTCGGATAATAGTACTCGTGCAATTATATTGCACAAATTTGAAAGAAGTTTTAAAAAAAAGGAATAGATAAAACATTGCATGATTGCACTCGTAGTCAAGCGTAAAAATCAATGTATTGTCAACAGAAAGAAAACATGTTGCATAAACATAAAAAAAAAATTGATCGTCCTTCCAAAACACCATTCGGAAGCATTGTCTTAATTTCGCTGTATTTCTTGTAAAAACAATAAAAATCAAAACTTTTTAATCACCTTACTAAACACGCTTTGTATAAGGTGTCAAATGAAGGTGATACAACTTTAACGATTTAAGATGAAAAAAACACCTTTTGTCTAAGATATTTAACTCCATGTAAGAAACGGCCACTCAAGACAAATTGCGACCAATGATAAATGTCATGGTCCTAATGATTTATCCTCTTTTTCGTACAATAGAAGGTAACGCTTGGCAAATAGGAATAAAACAAACTGGTATTCGAAGAAATGTCTAACTCGATCACTGAAGGTATTTTCCATAAAAGTTTGAATTCAATCCATTTTTGAACTGAACAAGATGTGGTTGTCACATATAGTAATATGCAATGATCCATTCCACATTACATAAGAAATTATCAAAATAACCACAAATTAAGTGCAGTAATCTGTTTATGGATCCTACTAATGCATTAGGAATAAAAATTGTTGCTTCTAAAAAATCCCGAGAAATCCAGAGACTGCCAGTTTCGTCCTTGTTATGGACTCATGAGTCCATACTGAATACTGCAGTCTCTGGATTTCATAACCGGGCTGTCGGTACAGTGCATGCAGTTTTGTCTCAGCCCTGGCTGAAGGATATCCCTTCACTGCTTAACATGTGAATAGTCGTTTAAAAAGCGAGATTTAGTTGCATGTGTATCTGATTCAAAATATATACCACATAAAAAGTACCTAAACGCTAAAGCTTTTTAGCCGAATCCATTCCCATGAGCTCACTGGAATTTTACTAAGCATGATATTAACCTGAATCGATGCAAGAATGTTTCGGGTTAAATAATGTTAATAAACTTAATTTTTGCTTAAAAGCGTTAACTATAATCGAATTTTCACAAAAAGGCGTTTTGGTGCGAAATTTCCTTAACGCACGTACGCACACACACACACCATATTTATGTATATAATAAATATATATATATATATATATATATATATATATATATATATATATATATATATATATATATATATATATATATATATATATATATATATATATATATATATATAGTATATATATATATATATATCTGTGTGTGTGTCTGTGTGTGTGTGTGTATATATATATACACACACACACACACTCCCGTTTAGATTCTTCTTTTTCTTTGTCATAAAACATTTTCAAACAATTCATTCAATAACTGAAAATTGCCAATAATTTAAGCAACACCATACATCATTCCAAATTATGTCCAAAAAAATCCCCCCTCTGTTTCTATCTGAATATCATTTTAGTTTGATCTACACAAATAACAGACTATGTGGATCCAAGGAGCTACTAATGTACGAAAATCACAGTTCGCCCCAGAAAAAAAAAAGACCTTTCATAAGAACGTCTTTTTGATGAATGATGCTCTCGTGTTCTCGTTTGAGCAAGATGGACGGTTGCTCTTGCCTACAGTGAGAGAGTTGAAGACTTAATGATATGCGAGGATAGTATTTAGCATGGAAATCGCACCTTCGCGTTTCCACTATCTTTCTTATTGAAGAAGAACATTCTCAAGTTTTTTTTAATCTGTGTAGGTAAATGTGGGGTAAAGTGAAATAGCGGGACAAAGTTTAAAGTATTTTGACAATTTGTAGCACTACCCACTTAACAATATTTTAACTATGTAGAGAGGAGTGTGGGGTAAATGGAAGTATCGGGGCGAAGTGAAATGGTAAATTATTTTGATAATTTACCTATCTAGCAATATTTTAACTATGTAGAGAAATATGATGTGAAATGAAACAGTGGGCCAAAGTGAAATAGTGAAACACTTTGACAAATTGCAGCAATACCTATCTAGAAATTTTTTTAACAGTGGAGAGGAATGTCGGGTAAAGTGAAATTGCAGGGCAAAGTGAAATGGTAGAAGATTTAGACAACTTGCAGCGCTACATAACTAGAAATATTTAGTCTCGAAATATTTTTGTCTTAAACATATAGTTGATAACAGTAAAAAAAAAAAAAAAAAAAAAAAAAAAAAAAAAAAAGATTATAAAATGCTAGGTATACAATTATATTGCTGTAGACAGGAAAAGATCAGTTTCTGCAGATATCTCACTTTTTTTGTTTGCATTTTTGTCACTTATTGTACGTCAGATTTATCGTACAAGCTGGCTTATTCGGTTTTCGCTGAAAAAAATGTCTTACTCATCATTTCTTTATCGATTAGTATGGAATCCACAACGAGTTTCTGCAAATATCTCGAAAACCAATTTCTGCAGATACTACTGCCGTTTACCTGCCCATGGCAGTATACAAGTCATTTTCAAAATTTGATGCACATATTGTAATATTTTAATGTTTATCAAAAATATTTTTTATGAAATTTTAATGTGATGAAGCACTTGTAATTAATATTTTAAACTATTTTACTAATTAGTTATTTTTTGGTTTAAAATAAATTTTGTTCTTTCTCTAAATTGAAGACTGAATGCTGCCAAAAAATGATTATATGCTGGATTTAATAGTTACTTGTGGAAGAAATATGATAGCGAATACTTAATAGATAAAGGTGCTAGTACACTGAAACAGTTATTTTTCTTTGTAACGTTTTTGTAATATTCCTGTTACAATAAACATAAGTTGAAATTAGAGAATGTCAATATTTACCGGTGAATCAATGGCAATTATCAGTCTGTTGCTGATTTTGCTGCCATTCTCCGGGGAATCTCGAAACTTACCAGATTCTGGACTTTTACAGTAACATATAAGTTAAAAACATTGAGGCAAGCTCTAAAACATTTTGAAATGCAGTGAAACTTTCATACAGTGACCAGCTCCAATAACGACCAATTTTTTAAGGCACTGATTTCCCCCAACGTTAAAAATTCTTAAAGAGATACCATAAGAACTTTTCTCAACAATCGGCAAATTGCTAACTTCAACACGAGCAAATGAAGGAATTTTTGGTTAAAAAGAAAATAAAAAAAAAAAAAAAAAAACAATTAACGAAATTTGATGTAGCAAAGCAAAAAAATTAAAACCTCATGTGTTCAATTTATATTCAACATGTGAGAGAGAAAAAAAATCTTTGTTTTGAATAAATCTTTCTTTGAAAGCAAAACTATTATTCTATTTAGTATGCATTCACTTCATTTTAAGAATAAAGTACCTAAGCTCACATTTTTCTCTAGACTACAATTTTACTTTTATATCCTTTACATACACTACATTTTCATCGAAAATTATTCAGGAAGTTAGGTGATTTTCGAGGAAAAAATCCCAGGTAGAATGGATAAATATGCTGCACCACAGGAAATGGACGTAGCGTCCGCAGATCGTTAGTGACATCCGGTTCTCTTCGATCATTCTGATTGACACAGAAACTGAATTTTGAGTCGTTTCCGTTTCGACGCCATGTAGCACCAATAATGGATATTTTCAAGGTTTAACGTCAATTGCACTAAGAATTTCTCGGATTGATCTACGTCGATTTTTTTTTCACAGTACTGATGCAAGTGGCAATGTTTACCAGTAAAACATGAGGAAATATTGTTAAAATACTGCATCTTTATTTTTGAGCATGAAAGTGCCATATATTGGTGTAAAAACTTTTGATTCTATAAAAACAAACACATTAGACTGGTTATAAAACTCTGAAAATAGCTTTAACTGAGCGTATTTTTACTTTCAGAACGTGTCTTTAATGGTGTAAATTCATTGCTTATTACCTATTCTTAAACTTTTATTAAATTCAAAGCAGTGAGACGATTAAGAAACGATATTTTGAAAAATGTAAACATTTTTAAATGCATTTTTAAATTTTAAACACATACTTTATATTTTAGTATCTTTGTCAATGAGCCCAATTGCGTAAGAAATATTTTACTCTGTTTATTTTATTTCTGCCACTGACAATAAAATCAAACAAATCTTTTCAACTGCAAAAAAAAAAAAATATATATATATATATATTTGCGCGCATTGTTTTTGATTATTACTTTTATTCTGCATCTTTTAGTTATGCTAAATATTCTAAGTTATAAATTGCGAAACAATTCATAAGCAAACCTTTCAATATTCTTCGGCATTTTTAAATTACAAATAAAAACTTTTGTGTTGAAATAAAAAAATGAAATCATCATTTTTTTTAGAAAGAAGTAGTTTGGCAGTTTATAAAAAAAAATATATTTTAAAATCATTTAAAGTTCTAAAAAATATATTGCACAAACATATATTTGTCATTGTAATGTTTTGAATACGTATTGCCTAAACTTAAATAATCAAAACTGTTAACTTTAAAACAGGATTTATTTGATTTTGACTGATCTCAAAGAAGGGTTCTGCAAGCAGGAAAGGCAAAAGGGCATGGACAGCTTCGAAAGAGCTTATTCTTGTGGAAAATAATCCTCGCCTTACAAAAGCAAGTCTCCTTGCATAAACATTTCTAGTCGAACGGGATACGATGAAAGGAAGCTTCATATTACTAAGCCAGTAATTTAGCAGTAGAGTTACAAAGGGGGTTAATAAATTAAGAGCGATTGTGAAGTCGTAGCAAGTGATCTCATTGTATGTTCCAGGCTTTATTCCGAAGCTATGACACAATGTAATGGTTTTGTATAAACACATTCTGAAATTGATGGTTTAGGTGCGTTTGTAAATTTTTAATGACAGCGACACTTTAATGTTATTAAATTGCTGGCGTTGAATGTGAACAGATCATATAAAACATTGTAGGACATATTTAAAATAAAGAGAATTTGTCTTTGTGCTTATAAATGGCAAAGGCAAGACCTATTAAGTTGCAGTCGTTCTGAGACATGAAAACATAATATTGATTTCTCCTTAGATCTGTTGAAACATGACTTAAAAATATGCTCTTTGATATATATCAATTTAAACTGAAGGGCCACGGGGAAGAATGATCTTAGTCCACTATGCTCAAATTTTCCTCATTAAGTTTTTGACCAGTGTTTTTTAGAAAAATGGACTTTGATCGTTCTTCCCCGTAGTCCTTCAATTACTAGTAGACCATACTTAATACCTTGTATTAGTTATCGCTCGCATAGCTAATATTTGATGGCTTCTAATTTAGAATTAATACGCAGCCGATTCCACTAGTTGGAGTTTGAAAAAAAGATATGTTGAAATAATTGAAAAGAAATAAAGTAATAAAGATTTAACAATTTTTATTACAAATACTTTAAAATGTAGCATTCACGTCATGGAGAAGTTAGAATGAAATGGGTTTTAAACTATTTTTTTGAATAACAGTACAAAAAATTGTTCAAAAATACTTCTATACTTTAAAATAGTTGAAAATATAGTTACTTTAAAAAAGCTTAGAAATATTTTCAGGATAAATCAAAAGAGACAGAGCAGAACAGTGTATATACAAAGAAGTGGGTAATAATTTCAGATTTTTTTTCTTCGTCATCTCATTTTTTATCATTCATTTATGAGACTTTAAATCCACGTTCATCAGTTTTTAAAAATCTTATTTAGAAACAAAATTTTAGAAACACTGAGATATATCACTTCGAATTTCTCAACTAACATATTGATAATTTGAACTGTAAATCAGCTAACGTCATAATAGGTATCTTTTCCGGAAGCAATAAACATATGTTGCATGCACGTTGTGTGAAATACACACAACGTGCATGCAACACTAAAATTAAATCTAAAATTAAAACACAAGTTTTAATTTTAGAGAGGCGACTTTTGGAGTTTCTCGTTTTTTCTACTAATGCAGATTGAACTAGAAACCAAAAAGAAAAAAAGACATTTTTGTCAATACGTAGTAGCGTTAGCTGGTTGACAGTCTAAGCAGAGATGCTCTACTAAAGACCCACGGGCCACACCTGGCCAATGAAGCTGATCTGTGTGGTCCGTTGTTTTGTTTAATGTTACAAAACAAAAAACAGGATTAACTACAATGTTACTAAATTGTGTCAAATATTTAGAAATTGGTTTCTGAGAAACAGATGCATTTAAAAGAGAAGCATAAAGTAATGATAACAACAATTTATAGCATTTTATATAGTAATGATTACAACAGTTTATAACATTTTATATAGTAATAATAACAACAATTTACAACATTTAATTTTCTTTCCTTCCTTTTCCATATTTTCTCATGTTTTTTATTATTATTATTATTTTGAATTTGTATACGTGATCTGGCTTGCAAGAATCATTTTAATGTGAGGAGCGGCCATCAGGTAGAAAAAGGATGAGCACCAGTCAAAATCAATATAAATCAGTTCATTTCTAAAGTAATTTTAGCATATTCTCCTAAAGTATGAATTAGTTGGTATGAACTGATTTAACTGGGATATTTCAGGAAATTTTTGCAAAAACATTTCATTGAATAACGCCATATATTTTTAAGAACCAAGAATGTCAAAAACGCTTGGTGCAAAAGGCTGAGATCCTGGAGTGGCAGCACCCAACGTTTTCTTAAGTATACCCAGCCGAATTACATTGAAAATCCCAACGCCTCTCCAACAATGCTGATTCAGGTTATTAACATAATTTACAAACTACACTAACACGTTTTGATATCTTACAATATTTAAAATCATGATTATTGAAACTAAAAATTAGATAACACGGTTAAAAAAATCACTCTGAAAATTGGTCAATTACTCATTTATGGGATGCCCCTTAATCTGTCAAAACTCACTTTGAGAGGCAACCCTAAGCTTGGAAACATTGCCTTGTAGAGCGATGTGACTTGAACGAAAATTAGAGAATAATTTCCGTAACCTAAGCGTTCAACATCCCTTCGAGCAAGCATTATATGCTTATTGTTACACTGGACATAGGTAAAACGTGTAAATGTTCGTCTAAAGAGGTAAAATTTATGACCCTTGTCAAACACATTTTTTTAAAAATTAAGTTTACCTTAGGATATTTTTGCTGTATTATTTAGCTGATTCTCGAAAAATCGCAGATTATATTTTTCACTTATATAGGGTAATAACAAAAGGATAGTAAAAATTATACTTAAATTATTTCAGAAAAAAATAATTTGAACTAAGCTGTAGTTGTTAAAAAATGCTGTGTACTTAGTCGTAGGGATGTTCCGAGAAATGAAAAATCAGATTCCCTAGCTGAATATGGCTACAGTATGGCACATTCTCGCTTTGTTCTTTCTTACAGCTTTGTTCTTTTTTACCATTATGAGACTGCCAGGCGGCCACATAGGAAATTATACGAGAAATTAGTGTCAGGTGGAGTGTTCCGCACCGTTTGGTCTCAATGAATCTTCTACAAGAAATAGCAGCACCCATCATATTGATATAATGACACTTATGGTCGTCCACTATTTTAAATCTCAGGAGAATTCATCAACTTGAACGACTTGACTGTTTGTACTGCTTTGATCAACACTAATTATAATGCTTCTTCAGCCAACTGTCTTTCAAAGGCTGATTTATCTTGAGCTGCTAGCAGGGAAATAGTCAACGCGACTTCCTCGACTCTATGAAAAAAAAATAGTTACAGTAGAATCTCGAAAACTGAGCTTAATGGGGCCGGACGGGGCCGAGTTTGTGAAAATGCCGGTTTAGCGGAAATGCACTGACAACAGGTTTTTCACGCGATATTTTTTTCCCTGCCAGAATGTGGCCGAGTTTTCCAGATTCATCCTTGATATCGAGATTCTACTACAGTAATAATTTCAAAAGTAATCAAGTATGTTAAAACAATCATTATTTGATCTAGATAAAAGGATCTAAGCTATAAGAGCTCACATTTCAGTTTGCTTTAAATATATTTAGCACCAATGTTTCAAAAATTGAAATAAATTGTTATTTAATAAACTTTTTGAAAATGACCAAAAATGTCTGTAGGGTTCATTTTTGCCTTGCATCAAAAACAACTTAAATTCAAAATGATGCTTATCACTACCAGACACATAAAAACAAAGCTTCAAATTTTGGAGTTTTGTCTCCTTGTTGTAGAAGAAGAAGTGCAAATTGTTTTATTCTTTCTCATGTAGTAACTGTGAGTCATGCCGATCACGTTCTTCAGGCAGTGCTAAAAAAAGGAAATGTTTATTCGACTCTAGAATAAAGTAGACGTCTAGAGCAGAAGGAAAAGATAAAGTGTCGAATATTTTTCTCCCACTCGCGTGAAATAAAATTCAAAAGGTATCGTTGGTTTTTTTCTATTTCATCGGAGTTAGGGTGGTTGACTTTATAAGTGTGGCAGTGTAAGAAATTTATAAAACATGAAAAGTATATAAACTAATTCAAATTTAGGGAACCGATGCAAAGTCGGAAAATGGAATCAGTGTTTTGAATTAATCCTCAACATTATTGCCCTTAGACCCATCATTATTATGCTTCACTTACTGCTCTAAATGATTTAAAGAAGAAAGACTGAAATTTTTCGTATACGTTGAAAGACTGAAGGAGTCAGTGGGGGCCCTTTCTGATTTTTGAGTATATTTTTAAGAAATATCTTCTTCAGTGATTGGAGATGTCCTCCTGAGCATCCAAGTTATTTTTGCGAGGGTCCTGGTGCTTCCCTTGGATTTGAGGGTGACAGGAGAGATCAAATTGCTTTGGCTCGCCTGAGCACAGGTCATCTAAAAACCCTCAGATTTTCCCATGGTAATAGGACTTTCCCAATTTGCACCAAATGTCATACTGAAGAAGCCACTGCACAACATCTGATTTTTTGTGTTGGTATGGTACGCGAGGATCTACTGAAGAGACCTGCTTCTGTCTTGAAGTTGATTAAGGCGAACAACCTCATGGATCTGATCTGATTCAGAACATAGATATAAGCAAGAAGAAGAAGAAGAAGAATAAATAGCACTTTTTCATGCTACAATATTTAGGAGAAAAGAAAAGTTTCTCTATTTGTGTTGTAAAATGCCTCAGAGGCCACTGGGGCCCTTCTCGTATTTCAAGGTATAAGGTTCGATATTTAGAACACTTCTATGAGGCTTACAACTAAATGATTAAATAAGCCCGCAAATAGAGTTCACACAGTATAACTTCGATTTAACGATACCGGATGTAGCGATTTCTTAAATTTAATGATACATTTCATAGGCTGAATTTGACTGTATTGAATATCGATGCTCTTCGATTTAACAAAATTTTTCCGGTCCCTTGACAATTATTAAATCGGGGTTATACTTCATTATCAACAGTTAGAAGTTTTTTAACGCTGAGATAATTATAATTCCGTTATTAAAAATAGACTAGGCGAGGGGCCACACAGGCCCCATCTGTAATTCTAGTTTTAAAGAATTGTATTTGAGGGTGCTATCGTTAATTTATTGCACTAGCAAATTTAAACATAAGCAAGCGATATTCTTTATCGCTGTTAATATGTATTGTGGGGAAATAATGCAGCTAAGTAACTATAATTTAGTTTCTTTTACATTCCTTCGAGGAAAACTCCACAAAGAAATGTTTTCCCACTAGTTTTAGCGAATGTGAGGTCTCGATTTAAACATTATTAAACCACCCTTTCAAAATTGTAAATATTTAGAAGTATTTCTGTCTTGTTTTGAAGAAAAAACCAACAAAAGTGAACCATTATTTTTCAAAATTGTAGTTACCTAGTTAACGTAACCACGATATAAGAAGGAATCTCGTATAACAATAAAAATATACAAATGGTATATTAGGAATGAAAATATAATTTTGTTTTTCTACTAATCTTCAAAATCAAACTTGTAATCATTTTAGTACATATCTGCTTTCGTTTAATAATGTGCAGAAACATATTTAAGAATGTAAATAATTTCTCGTGTTTTGCTTAAAATATATTATATATCGGCGGAAAATATTTCACAAAATTGCAGTTTGAGCGGTGTGCTTTGGAAATTGAATTAGACATCAACAAATTTGCTATTAAAACTGAATCATAATTCAATAAAACATAAATACAAAAATTATAAAAAAAAAACTTTTCATACAACACAAAAATACCCTTACCCTTTTGGCCTTAATAGGCAAACAACGTTTAGCTAATTTTTTGCATAACTAGTTAAAATTATTCATCAATTAATAATATAAAGGTTCTAGGAGAAAGATCTTCTTCCGTGGATCAATTTCAGATTATCTAAAGAGCGAAAACTAAAACAAATATATTTTAAGGAACTAACTAGAAACATCCGAGAAGCATTTAGACTTATATATGCGTTTCTGGGGCGAGTTAGTTTCGAGTAGTTTTAACCTGAAAGACGAATGAAACTGACCAGGTTAAAAGCAGATATCCTCCAAGCCTCTATTCCTTTTAAACTCTTAAGTGCAATGAAATAACCTGGCTCCCAAGAGATAGTTAATAAGTGAGCACTTGGGACTAATAATGCTTACGAAACCGTCGAAAACAAATCCTAAGATAGTTGGACAGTAAATATCTGAGCAGAAAAGAGCATTTTGTGCTTAAAAGGACACCGCCTCTTTGAGTTAGGATTAATACCGTGTTGTAAATGTTCAAATATTTTACGTCATTCGCGATAAACTTTGCAGTACTGCGCAATGTTCAAAAATATGTTTCGTTCGTGTGCATTTAAAATGAGATGCGATCGAATCTATAATGAAGAAAGCGACACTATATATTGGTCATTCTTAAGCAAATAGTACAATGATGTCCGTCGCTTTTGAATTTTGTTTATCAGTTTTAATCATTTTCAACAAGTAATTATGTTTTTATTGATTCCGCATTAATTTGTGCGCAATAAAATATGAATGGTTTGCTCGTCGGTAATTTATGAAGGATTTTAAAGTATTTTGACCAATCAGAGTGGGCAAGAAACAGACTGAACAGACGACATTTAAAAAAAAAAATCTTTTAAGACAAGTTACAGTTAAAGAAAAATCATAAATTAAAATAATGATTCTAAACTACCTATTCGGTCTGCATTTTCTATATATTTTCTTTTTTCATTTTAACAAGCAACACAAATGAAGCAGTGGACATTCAATAACTGAAATTAACTATCAGAAAAACAAACTATCCTCACTTGTGAAAAAACATTACAACGACGTAAAAATGCCCAAATTTGAAGGAAATTGCATAAACCGGTTTCCGTGTGGGGAGGAATCCTCTTTTCAATATAAAGAAGTTAGCTTATGCATGCGAAGGCATTCAACAAAAGCAACAAGATGGCACAGTAGACAATTTAAACAGTAAACGTAGCGGATTAGCTGAATAACGAATTTAAGATTATAAGAAACCTTTAAAGCACCAATAGGAATGCACCACTCAGTGTAACAGTGTGGACGAGTAAATGCCACTAGTGTGTTTATGTTAAATTTCATTACATGCAGAATTATTTGCAACATGTTCCTCCCATGCCATTCCAAATTATACTAAACTTAGCTATTTTTTAAGACAAAAAAGTAAGATCGAATTAGTGGCGCGTTTACAGCAACTGTGGTACGAGAGGACATAGGACATCGTACGAAACTGCTGTATCTCAATGCTCGACCGTATCGACTCTTACATTCCAGCTAGAGGTGGCGCAACAGGGTACTTAAACCTTCATTCATGTGAGATTTTTCCAGTAATAAATGATCATTTTGCTTTCATTTTGTAATCGTTTTCTAGTGTCAATGTTGTCATCACGTGTGCAAAATTTTGTTTCATTCTGACTACTCCTTCTTGGTGTAGCAATTTTAATGGCCAGTAGTGTACTACACTTTTATGAAGTGCAAAACTGCTAAAGTTAAAACTGAAGTATTCCTTATCAGGCATCTTTGATTTTTGTTCAAGTGAGTAAGCTAAAAAAAATATTGAAAAAATATTAAAGTATCACTAAATAATAATAATTATAATAATAAAAAAACACAGCATTTTGCAGAAATGAATACATAATTCACAAAATCTTGTACTGATACTTTTAAACAAACTGCTATCTTCGGTGAAATAAGCTAACCGTATTAATGAAATACAGCTTATCGTATATCAAGTTCTCAACTAAAATCTTTATTAATGAATAATAAAAGGAACTGTAATAAAACACTGATGATGATTTTATTTGAATTGTTTCTTAGATTTTTCTGAGAAGAGTAATAATTTTGCCCTTTTAATAATTAGTTTAACAGATTTTGCTTGATCCCTGAAATAATATCAAGTCTTTATGTAGAATAAAAATAGTAAGGATTATTTAGTAATGAATACAACTATCCTTGGATTCTCATTACGTTTGGGTTCTGATACCCTCGGGGTCTTGAATTACAAGATTTTATTATGTTAGGCTGATGAGGATTGTACTTACCGAAAGTCTCCTTCGAAAAAGGGCCTAGAAGGCATGGACGTTCAAGCAGCGGCAGCAGAAAGAAAGTTAAGGAACTCTTACTGAAGAAATATAATTGTTAATTAGGCAGAGCAAGCAGGAAGAGTGTATCCAAAATTCCTTAATATTTCCAAAAAGGTTATTTATAAATAAATAAATATTTTTTGTATTGAGATAGTTATATTACTCTATAAATCAAATATTTGCTTGTTCTGAATATATTTTTGGAAAAAAAAAATACTGATGCAACATTATTCCATATTCTAGTCTATATACATGTTGTCCAGCTAGTCCTTTTTCCTTGTTTCTGAAAATACTACGCATTTTTATATTGCAGCTTTTGTAGTAAAAAATTTGGTATAAAACGTTGACTTATTTTCTTGATATCTATTTTTTTTCCAGTGATTACTAACTTAATATTACTTATTATTTTTTCATGACTTTAAAAATAAAAAAAATTACATATTTGGTTAATAGAAAAATTTCTAATTGTTATTTCGCTTAAAGTAAAATGTATATACAAAATCACATTTTAATTCTTTGCTGTGATATTTCCTAAAAAAGCTAAGATGGATCTCAATACAAAATGTGCTAAGAAATATTAATAGAATTTCAATAAGATTTTTCTTTATTTATTAAACTTTGTGAGAAATTGAGAAAGAGTTATAGTATCGGCTGCAGGAATTAAACTATGATTGATGCTTTGCCTTCGGCACAACAAAAATTGCAGAGAAAAAGGAAGTTTCACTCATTTTAAATCTATTAAGGATTTAAGATAATACTTCGACAATAAATCAAGTCAGAAATATTTTAAAGCAAAGAATCCTTTTACAGTATTTATAGGACACATTAAAAATTTACTGGAAAATCTTGAAATTGCAATTGTTTCTAGGGTTGCTCTTTAAGGATCTTGTGAGCGAGTTTGGTGAAATAAACACATTTCTTGTCACATAGAAAACGTGTTCTCTCAACTAAATTTTACAATACGTAATTACAATAATGATATAAATTCCTTTTTTTCTTGAATCTATTCTCACGAAAACTTCTTTTTTTCCCCCTTCAGCTTGCTTGAAATGTAAGCACAAGGGCACAGCACATGACGCGACATTATTACACACAATATATTCAACTTTTTCAGTCAGTAAAATGATTTCCTGTTCAACTTAAGAGAATTAATATTATATTTAATAATATGTTAAAAGTAAATTTTATAAAAAGCAGAAATTAACTGCATTTTTTCAATGTATTTAATTACTGCATCAGGTAATATAGCTACAATTTATTCCGAAAATTACTAAATAAAACACGATTTTCAAGAACAATTATTATTTTTTAAACAGATATTCGAATGCAGTTCTGCAGGGTAACTTTGATCTTAAATTCTTCAAATTTTAGCTGCTATACATTGCTTACTAGCATTATTCTATCTATTGGCATTCAACTGAAAAATAACTCTCCTAAAGGATTTATTAATTATTCAAAGTTAAGTCGCTATGAAAAGAAAATCTTTTAAAATAATTTGTTAACTTAATAAATATTTCTTAAGTCTCTGGATAATAACTAAAGTGAAAACAAAGCAAAATAGAAATAAAAATAAATGAAAATAGAAATAATTGATAAATGAAACAGTGATAGAATTTTTAACTGTTTAAAAAAGACTCCATTTTTCATAGCATCACAAGATTTCTGTAACATATTGTATTGCATATACTATTACACAGTTAAGCAACGGATTTCTGCAACTTCAATCTTAGATTTAAGAGTTGCTAGTTCAAGAAGGAACTCTAGATATATATGATCATGTGCTGAGATGTGCAGTGCTGCCAACTTGTTTCGTAAAATAAAAAGTTAAAATCTGATATTATAAACTTCCCAACAGAATGACGAATTATGGCTAACTTCTTTTGAATGTACTAAAAAATACGAAGTAGTGTGAAAGTCACTCACATGTTGCAAATTTACCCTAAATGATTATGTTTTCCCTAATCAAGACAGGCATTTCTATTCTTCAAGGCATCATAAACAGTTTTTTAAAGTTGTCTTACATTTTTAGTTTTGAAACATAACACGAGGAATATGGTAAAATCGTTTTCCAGTGGTTATGCTAATGAATATACTTCAAACTTTTAGAAACTGTTTGAACACTAATTCTCTTTATTAGTGCACTTTTTAGAAGTTTTCAAAACATTTCTGAAACTAATTTTCAGAGTACGTATTTGGTTCTCAAAAAGGGTAACCCCCTTTTTAACACTTTTGGGAGCGCATTTGAGAATATTTTTAAACACTGACACATGAAGCAGTGAGAAGCAAAGAGATGTGTGTAAAGATTTTCAAGTTATGAGTAAAACGCGTTTAAAGAGAATATCCTTGGTAGGCTTTCATTGAAAAGTTTTCCAAATCATGCTGTATAACAGCATTTATTACAGCTGCTAGTTCTATCTCTTGCCCCAAGACAGAGGAGAAGTTCACATAATATTTGTACTGGTTATCTCCATTTTTTTAAATTTTGCCACTTACATCCCTTGCTTCTAACTGTCTCACATGTCCCTTCTTTAAGAACACTTTTCACGTTACTTAAAGGTCAATCCTTTGATTATAACTACACCCAAACGTGTTATGCGATATTTTTTTTGGTGCGAATTTTATTTGTGAGTTTTTTTAATGCATTTTTTATGCGGTCCCTATCCACCGCATAAAAACAGGTCTGAGTGTAGTTTTTGAAGTTAATTTTGCAACAAAATCGCTGGAAAGTTGTCGACAGCCACTGGGGAATAAACGGTCTTCCACCAGGAAGAAAAACCTTTTTGACAGTATTCGTCACACCAACCGATTCATTACCTATCGATATGAAGTGATTCATTGGTATAATATCGTAATAGCTTCATATTAAGAGATTATTTTGACTGCTAGGTAAAGAAAGCAGTTGGAGTTATATTTATACGAAAGAAAACGATGATGTCACAACTTTGACTTATCTGTTCTCAAATGTGTCCCCAAGTTAAAATTAATAAATATCAGGAGCAGGAAAAATTCGGAGCAGAGTCTTAGCCCATTTCAGTACACGTTCAAAAGAAAATGCACTGAAGTTAGCACATTCCAAACATTGTCACATTTCGGGAAACTGGAACACGGTTTCTGAATTGAAGTATTCCAAACGCTTTTTTCAATGTGTACTGGAAACTTGCAGTATAATTTACTTTCCTTCGACTTGAGTAGAGCAGTTTTGATTTAAATACGTAAGGTGTTCCATATAATTAGAGTATTTCAAACAATAATATTTAAAAAAAAACAACCCTGTTTTTTTCCATTGAGAAATCTGAAGCCGCAAAAGTAGTTTAATCAAATGTTAACGAAAAACAAAAAGTACATTTAAATTTAGGACAAAACTCATTCTGTACTGAATTCAATTAAGAGTTTTAAAAAGAAAAGAACTTTAGAAATTAGATCTTTTACGAAGATATATAGCGCAATTAAGGTAAGAAATGTGTCTTTGTTTTCAGAAGTGTTTTTCTTCTTTTAGCATAGTTGTAGAGTTCAATACTGTTTTTTTTTCTCAAATGTTTTTACTTTCTATTACTGAACTCTATTCATTAAAACCCGTTTTAATTCTTAAAAGTATTAAACTCGAGACCATGTGTATGTACTATGTATCTGAGAACATGTACTATATATACTCTGTAAAAATGTTCCTGCCAACCAGCCTACCGTTCTTATTCAGAAATAAGGCTTCATTTTAAAGATTTTCCCACCAGTTTTAACGATAAACAAAAAATTCACATTTTGTCTGTTACAAAAAGATTACACTTAGCAATCTAAATGGATTCGTGTTAGTCCAGGATTTGACAGCACTTCTGTAGGAAAAATTGAGAAGGAAGATTTTTTTTCCTCAAAAATTCTCAGTAAGTGTCCTAAAAAGTATTTCGGACCTGGGTGAACATCCGCTACCTGCTATTTTACATTTGTTATGTTCTGTTTAATTAGTCTCACTCGGCAAAAACCAGTTCACGACAGTTTGAATACTTTTTTTTTACGGATGATTTTTTTACGGATCACTTTGACGCATGAAAAAACACGCTTTTTCATCCGTCAGTTGTTGAATATGAACAAAGAGAAATAATTAGGAATTACAATGTCTTTTCTCCAAAAGGCAGAATGAACTCAAATCATGTACTATTACTGCTACCTAACTATAAACGAAACAAAAAGGTTTTATATACTTCAACAAATAATCTAGGTACTCAAAAAATATGTCCTTCTTTTACGCCAAATTATTTTTCCCTTTATTTAGTGATAACATCATAATTTTTAACTAAAACCATTTCATATTGTTTTATGATTAGATCAAATTATACATAACTATGAGAATATATTTTTTTTAAAACAAAATCTATAGTAGAACTATTAACAGAAAAAAAATCTTGCTTCTACTGAAGAAATGAAATCAACTTTAGTGAGACGTATTTTTTTTTTTAAATCCGGTATTTAATCAAAATTCAATAATTATTTGTGGAGTTCAATCAGGAAATAAAAATGCTTCCTAATTACTGGCATAAGACAAAAAAGTGAGACAGAAGCGTAAAAACTTTTTTTAGAAAAGTCAAATAATAAAGCAGGATCAAAGCATTTCAAATGCATGAAATGGTTCATGTGTAATATTTGTGATTAAATGATTATAAAGTAATCGCTTCTTTTTCTTCAACTGTTTTTTTTTCATATTTTTTATGCAAAAGTTAATGCTTTTCCCTTAAAACTTCGAAAAAAAAGTGATGGAAGAAGTGTTTTTTAATCAGAAAAAAAATCTTTACATACTTGAGAAAAAAAATAATTTCTCAAATTTTTTGACGGGAACAATAACGAAACTATTAGAATAAACAGGATTAAGTGATTTTAATCTTCTGATTTTAATTATAGTTTATGATATTGATGTTTTACGACCAATTAGCGAACTTTATTAAAAATAGATGAGCATTTTTTTTCTTTTCAGCTATTTTTTCTGCGTGATAAGTTTTTTTCCAACTTTGAAATTATAATTTTTTAAGTCTTTATAAAAACATTAATTTTAGTGGAACTCAATAAGTACATTGCATTCTTCTTGAAATTTGTTCTGCCGGGGGCAGGTAAAGGTCAGTAACTGTAAAATTTAAAATTTTTCATTGCATTTTTATCATCTATTCTACGTTGGTTTTATTTTACACTAGCGGTACCCGCACGGCTATGCCCGTAGTAGAAAATTAAAAGGTCATTTCTTCTTCTTCTTCTTCTTACTTATCTCTCTGTTCTGAATGAAATCAGATCCATAAGGTTGTTTGCTTTAATCAACTTCAAGACAGAAGCAGGTCTCTTCAGTAGATCCTCACGTACCAAACCAACACAAAAAATCAGATGTTGTGCAGTCTGCAGTGGCCTCTTCAGTATGACATTTGGGGCAAATTGGGAAAGTCCTATTACCATGGGAAAATCTGAGGGTTTTTTAGACGACCTGTGCTCAGGCGAGTCAACGCAGTTTGATCTCTCCTGCCCCCCTCAAATCCAAGGGAAGCACCAGGACCCTCGCAAAAATACCATGGATGCTCAGGAGGACATCTCCAAGAGCTGTTTATAGTAGCCTTACATCTGGAGTATAGTTCAAGGTACGTCAGAGGATCCCCACTATTCTGAGTTATAGTAGAGCCCTCTTTCGCCAGTCCATCCGCAATATCGTTATATCTCAAATTCACGTGAGATCGAGTCCATTGTAAATGGAGGTCACAAGAATCGGACAGACTCTTGAGTTTTTTTTAGCAATTCTTATTCCCTTTTGATCTACAATGAATCTCCAATTTTGCAAGTATTGGATTGAACTGCGGCTGTCTGTTCGGATCCATGTCTCTTTAGGGAAACGTTGTTTAGCAATATAATCCAGAACCATGTCAATGGCGATCAATTCAGAGCAGAACACGGAGCAGTAATCAGTATTTCTACGTTTAAGAGAAAAGGTCATTTGATTGCGACTCTAGCTAGTTTATTGCGGCTCTAGCTAGAGCCGCAATATAAATAGGACGACGCATCAGCTTAAGTTTAGCGATTTGTGATTGGGTTTTTCATTGTTGCGGAGCTAGGGTTACCAACGCTAAGTTTCGGGTTTTGCCAAACTGATCAAAAATAACACTTTATTTAATAAACAATCCACGTGCTGCTAATAATTGCTCGTAGTGAAAAATCACCTGAAAAGGCAACCACCTATAGGGGCCTTAGATATGGCTAAGGCCTTTATATATACGAGCCGACGCATCAGCTTAAGATTTGCCATTTTGGTTATCGCGTTTGGTGATTGTTCACTGTGAGCAATTATTAGCGGCACGTGAATTGTTTATTAAATAATATATTATTTTCCGCAAATTTGGTGAAATCCGAAACTTTGCTGTGGTAACCCTAGCTGTGCAACAATGAAAAATCGGACCCAAAATGGCTAAACTTAAGTTGATGCGTCGGCCTATCTATATAGAGGCTCTAGATATGGCTAGAGTCCCTATATAGAGAGGCCGATGCATCAGATTAATTTTAGCCATTTTGGATCGGATTTTACGTTGTTGCACTGCTAGGGTTTCCATGGGGTTTCGCCAAATTTGCCGAAAATAACCCTTTATTTAACAATCAATCAACGTGCCGCTAATAATCGCTCGCAGTGAACAATCACCAAACGCGATTACTCGCCAGAAAAGACAAACTCTCAAACATGCGCTCCGATCCAAAAATGCTAATCTTAAGCTGATGCGCCGTACAGTGGCCGATTGGCCCGATTTAGGTGGACAAAATTATTTAATGAGCCTGCCTTACAGGAAATTTTACGCTGATCACGAATATACCCTAGTTCATTGGTCTAAAATGCTTCCTTCCCTTGTTTTTCGCCAAAAAACCACTCAAAATCGTGTTTTTTTTTAGACAAAAACAGACTAATTTGGCCCCATTCAGGTTTACAAAGTTATTTAATGAGCCTGCTTTACAGGAAATTTTACGCTGATCACGAATATACCCTAGTTCATAGGTCTAAAATGTTTCCTTTCCTTGTTTTTCGCCAAAAAAACCACAAAAAATCTTGTTTACCCCCCCAAAATCACTAAAACTAGTGTTATTTTTTAGCGAATTTTCACAGAATATTCACTTATTGCGTTTGATCGAGTTTGCAAAAAGGGGTGCACCTGGTCAGCGGACCCACTCAAAATGTATTTCAGACCTCAAAGAATTGAATGGTGAATTTTGACGATTTTGTCGTATATATATATATATATATATATATATATATATATATATATATATATATACATATACACTTATATATATGTATATATGTATGACGTCACTTTGCTGAAGACGCACGGTTGAAACCGAAATATCCAATTTTTGTAAGTCGATCCATTTTGTTAATTTTCTCTGTCAAAACCTCTATGTATGTATATATGTATATATACCTACGTATGTATATATGTATGTACAGCTTTGCGCTCTACAGGTCGCAATTTTGCATTTAAAAATCTGAAAAAAAATTATACGTATCCTTTAGGTAATTGAACAGGCTAAGTTCCAAGATGGGCCCTCTAGGTCCAATAGCGGTGGAGCTAGAGCACGCGAAAAACGCTGTTTTTCGTACGTTTTTGGCTCTATCTCGGTCCAGAAGCAAGCTACGAAGACGGGGATGGTCTCAATCGATTCAGCGTAGAAAAATACTTGTAACATGATACCCCACATGATGAAGAAATTAGTCCCTACATTCACCCAGAAACGACTTACTTGATAGACAAGGAAAATGGTGAAAATTCGCATATTTAGTTATGCTGCATGACTGACTCTTTTTTTTTTATTATTGCAACATTTTCTCTGATTTATTTGATGTGGTAAAAATAAACAGTTCTCACAAATCTATTTAAAATGAGGAAAACTGAATAAAGAATAAAAAATTTAGATGAAGAAATTTCTTTTAATAACAAGTAGGAAGAATATAGAATAGTAACTATTCACAAATTTCAAAACATAATATGAATTGTCTCTCTCTCTCTCTTTCCAGAATAACTAAGGTATACCTTAGTTATTTTGTATAAATAAAAACATAATTTCTTGAATACAATTAAACATAATTTCATAAAACAATAGACACTTAATTTCGGAAATAAAATACCTAGCGCAAAAATGCGCGAAAAAAGTTTAGTATGGCCGAAAAGAGGAGGTTTCAGTGGTAATTTTGATGGTAAAATCATTCTGGTTTTTTCTGGTTTTCGTCGATTCGAGGCAATTAAAGTCACAGATGTGAAAATGTTTCGCTAAAACTTGACTGAAAAAATGCGCCGATTTCAAGTAGATGGTTAAAAAAATTAATAAAAAATTGGAATAGCTTCTTCAGAGTCTACATAACCCAAGAAAATTCACCACAAACGTACATTAAACCATGGTCTGCCTGGAGATGAGCTTTTATGAGCATAAAATTTTTGTCAAAATCGCCTTTAAAATCGTCGAAAACTCTCATTCACGCGTTCCTCCACTAGTAACGAACGAACTCCGAAACTTTTTATTGTCATTTTCGTTTCTTCCAGACATGTCAGAACAAGATTCAACACAAAAAATCTGAAATTAGAACTTCAATTTTGTCCACCTAAATCGGGCAAATCGGCCACTGTGCGCCGGCTCGTATATATAGGGGCCTTAGATATGGCTGTCTTCACCTGTGACGTCACACGATGAACCATTTTTTTTTGGAATTCTGACAATTTAAAAAAGTAACTAAAAATTAAATCTTGGGAAAATAAAAGTATTTCCTGAGTCTATGTTATTATTATTCTTATTTTTTTGCTTATTTTATCAATTTCAGTGACTAAAAGTAGTACTTTTCACTGAAGGATATATTCCCATTGAAAGTTATCTCAACGGTACTAACTAAAATACGACTTAAAATTTAATTTAAATTCACTGTTGAAAAACATACTTAATAACAAAAATATTTTTGTTAAGTTAAATTCTATACATCAAATAAAGGAAAAGACGCACGCACACATTAATATTAGATTAATATTAATCATTTGTTCTTGTATTCCATGTCTAAACGAATTAGATTTCAAGAGGATTTAATTCAGCTTTCTGAATGACTCCTAACTGAAACAATCGTTATTCATTATTTAAGTGCAATTCCTTTTAGTGCAAATGTAGCCAACACGATAATAAAATTGTTGAAGCGAACTTCAGGTCGAATTAAAAGCTTGTCATCCAGAATGCACATACTTAACCTTTATTTTATGGATTGGGACGTAGTTAAATGTCAACCGAGTTTTTTCAAATTATAAACATTGCTGAAAAATCAACTAACTGGATTAGAAAACTTGTTTCGATTATGTTAAGCAAATGACTGAAGTGAAATAAATTAATTAAAAGCGCTCAATTGGTTCATTTTACGTTTTACGTGTGAGAACGTGACACTTTGCTCGAACAAGCAACGAAATGTTTTTGATTCAATAACTGTTTGAAATTAATCTGTAAACTATACTGCGTTAAAAATTGCAAAAATAAAATATCAGACGGATACGGTATATTGATCTGACATGGTTTATTTGTAGAAACTTAATATTTATTTATTTATTTATTTATTTTTTTTGAAAACAAACACTGGCTTTATCTTTTGCTTAATACCCGAGCTTTGCTTTCATTTTACTTGAACTGCACCCATGTCTGCGAACTCTTGTTGGTGAGATAAACTTACCTTTTCTATCACTTTGTTGGCACTCTGTGCTTCAATGTGATGACATCTGCCCTCAGCTCGGTTATTCTCTATTCTAGACTGATGAGTAATTAACAAGGACGAAACTGCAGTTACTGGCTGTCATATCCGGGCTGTCGGTAAATTGCACGTGGTGGAACTGTTGTTGATGACCATGATACTGTTATACCATCAAAATGTAAAATTTAGATTTACTTTTATTAAAAACGTTTGATTGCTAAATTTACTTTAGCTACAAGTTTGTCGGAACTCTCAGCTTCAATGAGATGGCATCTCCCTCCATCACGGTTATCCCCTATTCCAGACTGATGAGTCTAGACGAACACATGGGCGAACAACAGGGACGAAACTCGTGCAGTCTCTGACGAGATAACCGGGCTGTCGACATATTGTATGTAGTTTTGTCTTGGGCATGCTTATGAGAGAAACTTATTGCGATAGACTAAATATTTATTTTAAGCTACAAATAGCGAGTTGGTAAAATGAATTAAAGAAAATGAAATAAAAACTTTTAAACATTAATTAACTTTAGTATTTTTAAATTTAAAATCTAATAAATCAAATATATTACATGTTATGTATTTTTTGAAATAAGGGCTTAAAACCCAGGGAGCCCCCGAGCCTGACCTAGCGGGACCATGCATTGTCAGTGTCGAAGGGCAGCTTTAAAGAAAAAGTCCATACTAAAGTCACGTTTATTTGTCCAACAATTCTATGAAACATCGTATTCAAATGAACCCAGGAATAAGATTCTCAGTATCAGATTTTAATATAGATTTACCAAATTACAAGATATTATCATCATGTCTGAAAATGAACTTACTGTAAGAAAGCAGCACACAAGCAAACAGAAATCTACCATCCTTAATCCAGTACTAAGGCTCTAAACTGCACTCCAGGATCCCCCGTACCTACCACTATACGTGGTTTAACCGGTTGGATGGGGCCCTGAAGATAGCTGTGTTATTTGATCAACACTAGTGGCCCAGCAACCTCTGATCTAGCACCCCCAAAGGTATTGCTTTGAAATAGGAACTTGGAGGAATTTGTGACCAACCCGGAACCCTCCAATTACGAGTCAGTCGGGCCCTCTCGGCCCAATCGAAAATTAAGGCAGAACTATACGCAATACACCGACAGTCCCATTATGCAATCCGAAAAGATACTTGTTGCGATTTGAACCTCGCCATTCCTTGCAGACTCTCACAGGTCAGCCAAAGTAGTTTTAGCTACCAGTTTGAAGGTAATTTCTGATTCAATGAGAGGGCATCTGCTTCCACATCGATTGACAATCCCAGACTGTTGACATAACAAGGATGAAACTGTAGTCACTGGATGTCACAACAGGGACGTCGACGTATTGCATTAAGTACAAATATATTTTCTACATTCATTTAATGCTTGTGGATTAAAATGTTCTCAAACGAAGGCATTTAATGAAACAACCTGTTTGACGGACGTATAATTCAGAAGACATATCGTGATGGCATGCAAAACTTTATAAAACCGACAAAAATGGCAATGAACATTTAGGGTAACGACACCAGTTACAGACATGCTTAAAACATCGCTTTCAGGTTAACTTAATTTTCTAAGCCTTTTAATGAATTCAGACTTTTTAAACTATTCTTTCCTATGCAGCAACATTTCATCTAACAATTGACTGCTTCTGGATCCTCTGAATGAGTTTATTCTATTTTTATTTGCTCAATTTCGAAAAGATCCGACCCCCCAGTAGCAGACACCGGAAAATCTGATGATACCCAGCAATAGACAGGATGAGCAATAAATAAAATTCCCTTTTTATCTTCAAAATGTGCAAAAGTTCTTCATTTTTAGAACTAAATCCTTATTAAATTGACCAGCTGACCTCATGGTGGCTGTTCATATCCTTCCTCCACTGCCTAGTATATACCAGCTGTCTCAAAATATCAGCTCTGATAACACTAGATGTCAGCACCGTATTCATGGGCCACAGCAACATCTGTTTTACTCGCCTTAAAGGCTTATGATTTAAATCCAAATTTATGACTCTCTGTTACTGAACCCGTTTCTATTAGTGGTGAACTTACTCTATAATTGTTGCAGCCTTGCGCGAAACACCAGGGAAAAAATTGTACTACAGTTAATCGTACCTTTTAAACACATACGTACATTAATGAAATGTTCTACCTTAAGTTTCAAAAATGCGCTTCTACCGTTTGGCCGCAGATTAAATGTAATTTGGCAATCTGCCAAGTAAAGACTATTCCATCTGAATGAATCTAGCAGGGCAGAAGGAAAAATAACGATGAGATTTTGATGCACGCGTTTTATAATGTCACTAGTGCTTTATTCATTTATTGTATTCTCTAAACTAAAATAAGGGAAAACAAAATTAGTTACCATGGAAACGACAAAAAGAAAAAATATTTTCATTTCGTTCAGAAACGTAAAAGCAAAATGGTAATCAAAAAACTTTGTTGTGAATAGATAAATCAATTAATTTTTGCCGTGAGAATATAGATCGAATATACTTTAGATTAAAAAGAAATGTTGCTGAGAGCAAATTTTCATTTTTGCAAAACTAAGGCTAAATAATAGAGAGGCAAAAGTGCACATCTGTAACAAATCAACTAACATCTCTATAAGTTAACAGATATGTACATTTCCGCCAATAAACCGGATATTAACCTTTCCATGTAATCGAAGGTCTGACAGTAGCTTGATTATCCTAAAATTCAACATAAGGAAAAATCAGGACATTTCAAGAATTTGGACAAGATTTAAAAACTTAAGACAATCCTTCTAAAATTCCAACATCTGAGTACTGTATTTAAAATCCATGGTTCCCAAATCACAAAGTATTTTATTCGGTGAAAAACAAATCAGGTAATTTGGTTGACGAAATATGTAAAGCACATAAACTTCCTGGAAATGTTCGCTTTAAAATTTTAAAGTCAAGAACTTCCCTGTTTAAGCATTAAGCAAAAATGTGCAGAAATTGAATAGAAAATTCTCTTTAGTGAATTTTTAATCTTTACCATCAACAAAACAATGAAATAATTAAATGCATTCGTAAAACCTTCATTACCTTCTTTCACCAAACGCTATTTCAAAAGCGTCGGAAATAGACCTATCTACATTTGAATAAAGCCAAGGTATTTAACAAAACTGAAACACAGTTATGGTTAGTGACAAACAATTGTGATAAGTTTGATGGTAACAGGTACTTTTAGCGTACAACACATAATTTAATTATTTGACACAATAATTTAATATTTCCACAGGAAGTACTAATAATATTTGTTAAAATTGTTTTAAAAGGCAAATATAAGGCGTTTTCCTGCTACGTGGCTGACATATCCTGTTCAAAGTGCTGCTAATGTTATTCTTTTGAAAAGATATGTAGGCATAATGACTTTCGTCCCATTTCCATTTGTTTAAAACAAATAAAAACAATTACAAATATTTCATTTACAAAACTTTACAACTATTTGCCGATAATTTATTTTCCGATCATTATATTGAAGTATTTATGGAAAAATAATGTTTGCAATGCTCTTTTCTTACAAATACTTTAAAAAAGTTTGCGATCTTATAACTTTATATGATTGTTTATATGGATAATGCTTAAAAATTATTTCGTTTTTTTTTTTTTTTTTTTTTTTTTTTTTTGTCATTGAGCATTTGAAAAATTTTATTTCAGTGACTATTTTTCGAAGAAATATCAAATGATTTTTAGATAGTTTCTCTGTGAGCAATACCCCAGCTCTCCTCAAAAATGCATATTTTATTATTACAATCCCATGCGTTTTTTTTTTCGATCCTCAAACTTCACGACTACATTCGAAGGTGACCAGTTCTGCGAACCAGATGGATGCCGAAGGGTACCACATGGAGGTCGCGCCAAAACAATAAATAGGGTTGCTTCCTTCAGTCATACGTACTACTTTTAGTCACTGAAGTTGATAGAATGAGTAAAAAATATACAAATAAATAAATAAATAAATAAATAATAATAGTAACATGGACTCAGAAAAAAGACTTATTTTCCAAACATAAAATTTTTAGTTCATTTTTAAAAATGTCTGATTTTTCAAACAAAGCGTTGTCTTTATGACGTCACAAGTGATGTACTTTGGCGTGCATTCCACTGGCGCGCTGAATATTTACGCTTGCTGTCCACCGCGTTTCCAGGTTATGATAATTCAGAAGCGAATTAAATATTTCGCTCTACGCTCGCTATCAACCATATCGTTGCCACTACATATGAGTAAAGCGAATTAAATATTGCGTTCTCCGCTAATGGCATCAGTGAATGGCATTTCATCAGTTGTGATGTCTTGTGCATATGCGTAAAAAAGAACTGCACCGTTTAAAATAATTAAATATATTAAACGTTGTCAAATTATTTAAAAAATTGTCAAATCTTTTGTTTATTTGGATAATCTTTCAGAAAAAAAAATAAATAAAATTTACAACTACTACAATTAAAACTACTTAATTGCGCTTTTGAAAGTGACATACAATATCCAATGAGCAATTATAAGAATACACGTAGCATAAGGTTACAACACTTTTAAAATTAAGAAATATTTAAAAAAAAATATTTTATGATGCAGCCTTTAAAAAAAAATCTCTTTTTAGCAAATGTAGCGCTTTTTTTCCTCTACTGCTTAAATTAACACTTTATTATGGTAGAATTTAAATGTAAAATTTTATAGACAGCGTTATTTTTTAAGCTCAGAGTACTTATATAAATGTGTCTCAAATAGGTTTTCAGATGAAAATTTATCTTTCCCAAAGCGTAGTGTCTCAGGTGCTAGAAAAGACAACTGATATTTTTTCACTTATAACCGTAGAAATTTTTTTGCTGAAGACTATCGAAGAATGTTAAGAATTACTCGTATATAAAGTTCATACTTATGTATTCTTACCCTCGAAATAGAAAAGTGGTGATATTTTTTGTAAATATAATTCTCTCTGTCTTTGAAAACGTTCTAAATATTATTTAGGAACCAAAGGGAGTATTAAACAAATTTTTCCCTAAATGTTTAACGCAAGCCAGTTTTATATCGGAAATAGTTTCTTAAGAATGTAAGGCAAGAAAATATTGAAGAGATCGCGACAAACAGAGATAAGGAAAGTTGAAGAAATAAAATTTTGCTTCCGAGAATTTTATGAAAAAAAAAAGTCAAAGTTTAATGTGATGGCGTGCATTTTTTATACTTTGTGGCATAAAAAAATACGAATAGACTTTTATCAATTACAGCATATATTTGTATCATTACCATTTATACATGTCTACAATTAAGAAATATCACACGATATGTTCTATCATTTCTATCATATAAAGGGTATGCTTGTAGTATATTGTACAAGGTAAATTACATCAAGTGTTTTGTAGAAAAACCAATAACAAATTACAAAAAAAGGAGTTGTAATTAATTTTCCTGCATCATTGTAAAGCTAGTAAAAAGCTGTACCTTTCAGAAAAAATGCCTCCTTATTTAGATAAATTCCTTACATTTTCGTGAAAATAATATTGGTGAGGACTTACGCTTTTCCTTAACAAATGCAAATTGTTTTAACTTGTAATACGTATCTTTCTTTTTTTTTCGTTAAATTTGAAGATACTTGCAGAAAACTTGTCAACAAGTACGAGAAACAACATGCTGAAATTTGAAATAAAGATACATATATTTATTTCTACATTAAAACACGTATAAATTTAACTTCTATTCAAATTTCACGTTTTTCTTTTTTTTTTTTTTTAATTTCACGCACAAAGAAAACAAATAAAAAATTTAAGAAAAAAAGATTTTTTTTTTTGCAAAAAAAAAAAAAAAATCAACAATGTAATGAATGATCAAATGTTGTGCAATCTCAGAAAAATGCTTAAAAACGATTAAAATACACCAAATTATTTGCAAATGAGATAGAAAAACTTAATTTTTCGACTTCAATAAATCTTTTGATGATGAACTAGTTTGAAGTTTTATCATGTAGCTCTGTAATCCTGCGGCGCGACATTTTCTTGACACCTTTCTTCTTCCCTGCAGCGAAACATAAATCAAATTACAATTTTAAATCAAGGATAGGGGGAATTTTAAATAACTCAATCTGAGGAACTGAATGGGAAGAATACATTGGAATTCATCGGCGAAAAGCTTGTAGTTGTTTAAAGTAACCTAATTAATTGAATGATTCTGTGTCTTGAAAAGTGATTTCTGAAAAGCTCTGAATTTTCTAAACCGTTTGAAGCAAGGATAACATTAGTTTCATTTCAAGGGATAGAATTATTCGTGATATTTTTTTAATAGAGTGAAAACCATTTAGAAGGATTTAACTATTAGTAAACAACCATAATAATAAACCCTAATAGGGATCAATTTGATCGAAAAGCAGCATTTTAAGGATGAAATAGAAGATCTCAGACAATGAAATGACGTGTGCCATTTTGATTTTTAACATTTAGAACGTTTTACATTTTGTACATTAACAAAACATTCAAATGTGTTATTTTTAAAACGTACCATTAGTTTTCACCATTTTGAACGATGTTTAATATTTGTTTGAAGTACAAAGTGTGTAAAAGAGCTTTATTAAATTTCTAAGTAGCGTTTCTGATTTAAAATTCGTGACATTCACTTGCAGAGTTGTTAAACATATATCAACGATTTCAAGTATAGTTACTGTTTTTATATTTATTACTTTGAAAAGCAAACGCTAATTTACATGGCAAAACGCAAACTATGAATTGCTTTGTTTTTCTCCAATATTAATGTTCTTTTCTTTTTTAATCCTATGAGTTTCACTTATCAGTTTCTCAGACTACGGCATTTACATTACTAGCATGATTATAAATGTTTTTAAAATGTTAGTACAAATACTATATTAAAAATACTAATTCAGAAAAAATAATCAGAAAAATGAAATGCGCATCATTGAATGGAAAATATATTTAAATGCTGTAAAAGAAAAATTGGAATTGAATAAACGCAATTGTATCACGTTTTCGTCATCAAATACAGTATGAATGACTGCAGATGAGCCAAAATAAATTTTCCTTCCGAGTAGTCTTCCACATTAAACTTGGCCAAACTCGAAAAAATAGCATGTCTCCAGAACGACTGAAAATAAATGATCACAAAATTGTCCTCGTTTTCTTTTCGAAAGTTTACGATCAAAATTTTCGATCGGGCTCAGCTGCTAAGCGAGAAAAAGTATGTTTCCTATATTAAACATGAACTCTTTATTTTCCGAAAAGGAAACAAAATAGTTCTTTTTCATACGCTAGACTCGAATTTATGTTTCTCCGTATGACTGTGAGAAAACTGACATCTTTAGTTAAATAAGATATTATTTCTGAATGTATTTTTTCTTTATAAAATATTATTTTTGGCTTGATAAGATAATCAATTTTCAATTTGATCATAAAAGTAGCAGTAAACTGTGTGTGAGACTTCTTGAATTTTTTTGAACAAAACAAAATTTATACATTGGTTTAAGAACTATGGTATGTTTAGTTCATTTTACTTCATTTCTACAATAATGCTTCCTGATACATTCAACTCTCGATAACTCGAAATCCCAAGGAACAGGCTAAACCGTTTGAGTTATCGGTAGTTCGTATAATGTTTCGTTACCATATTTTATTATTTCTTTTAAAAAGTGCATTATTTCCTTATTGTGAGAAAATATAAAATAAAGGAACAAATATCATAACAAAAAATCAATAATAGCAAAAAAAAAAAAAAAAACTCCATGCCAATTTTCACTAACTCTGGAACTCATTGTAATGAACAAACTTCCAGCAGTTGAATATATTCTTTCTGAATTTACACTGGCCTTCGGTACTCTTAAAAATGCGCGTCACACCTCCTGTAGTTGCCTGAAAGTCCTTCATCTTCAAATAATTCGGTCTTTAATTTATTAGTTTTCAAAAAAATCACTTTTCTGAATGTAAGTGTTTCTTTAGTATTGTTGGGTAGCTTTTTATTTATCGTTATTATTCATAGCTAATTGCAACTGTTTATCGAGCGACAGTTTTTTTTTTTTTTTTTTCAGTATTAACATCATCTTCGGCGATTTCCTCTTGGTCAGAATAGGTTCGTGTTTTATTTTTACTAACCTTTTGTGTTGAGATCAACAATGAATTTGATCTTGTTAATTTCTTTTTTTCAAAATTATTTACAATTATGTAAATATCTGAAAACATGTCTAACTGATTATGCCTTTTTTTCATCGCAAATGTTTAAGGCATTATAAATATTATCTTTCTTAGTGTAAATCTGAATAGCGAAACAGAACAGCATTCAAATACCGATGACAACAACTTACAGTTTGTTATACTAACAAGAAAAAGTTTTTCTCTAAATTCAGTACAGTCGAGACAAATACTTTTTAAAAATAAATATCATACAGAACAATTGGTTGATGGAATAAACTTCTCATAGCACAACACTTAAATTCCAATACTTTTATACATTTAAAATTAATTTGTATAAGAGGGCAAGTCTAAAAAACCGAGAATTAAAAAACGTGGTTTACATTAACTCACGTAAGTACGATTCAACACACCATTAAGTGATGGAAATATCATTATGCAATCTTTCTGCTACTTATTCATACATATTAGTAATTTTAAAAAGAAAGGTAGAAGTAACCAATTCTTTAAAATACTCTGCTTACAAAATCATTTGAAAAAAAAAAGCAATAAGCAATCTCTTGATTGCGAACAAATTTGAAAGAAATCTTTTATAGTAGCAGAAAAAACCGTAACACTTCTCCTTACTTGAATACAGTTTTACGCAACAGAAACACAAATTATAATAATATGTGCTAGATAGCGTGCAGTGTGAAATACAAAAGCTTGCAAAAGAGCTATCTTCGTGTTAAAATCAGTATTGACTTTAAAAAATTTCAAATCGAAACCTCCTTAAGCTGACTCGGAGTTGTAATAAGTCCTAAAATTTAACGTTTTACCCGATTTTAATGTAGTTTGCTCGATCCGATTTTCGTCAGAATTTCGAAATTTTGATATTAAAATGGTCATTTTCCACCGTTTAACTTTTAAGAATATGAACTTTAACGAATGCCGATTGTCACGTGACTTGCGTTCCTAGGTACACTACAGTTGAGAATTTCGGATTTTAAAAATAAACACATCGACTCAAAATTTAATATCATGTTTTGACAAAATATTTGCTGACATTACTGGTTTGCTTATAAGTATTTGGCAGAAAACAAGTAAATATGACTTTAAAAATATCTAAAGGTACAATTTATAAAATCTGTCCAATGATAAATACACTCAGTCGCAAAAAAATATATGCACCTAGAAGAATTAGAGCCACAATCATGAAACTCGGCACAAATGCAGTTTGGTAGCCGATATAAAAATGATTAAAATTTCAGCGCTAATGAAACAAGGTTAAGCGCGCTATGAGCATGTGAGTTGCACAGATGGGAGAGATTAAAAGCATGAGTACTTGTGCCGTAGGGCTATTCAATCGAATCTGTTGACTGATGTATTGTGACTTAAGATGCCTCTAAGACATAACCGGCGGCAGTGCGAACAGCTGACGGAGTTTGATAGGGGGCGTATAAAAGGCCTCAGAGAAGCAGGCTGGTCAAACAGGAGTATCGGCCGCCACCTCGGTCAGAGTGATATGGTAGTTGCTCGGTGTTGGCAACAGTGGATGACGGAATGGAGAGTCTACCGTCGCGGAGGGTCAGGGCATCCCAGGAACACAAATGAACGCGAGGATCACGCAATCAGAAACGACATCAGGCATCGACAACGTCACTAGCATCGATTCAATGCCACTTACCTCCTTCCAGGCATCCAGTGGCATCAAGGGAAACCATTAGGAGACGACTGGCCGAAGTTGGCTTTAAGAGCCGACGTCCATTAAGACGCTTGCCACTGACCCCACATCACAGGCAGTGTCGACTGAATTTTTGCCGACCTCAGGCAGCTTGGAGTGTAACAGGCTGGAGGCGTGTGATCTTCAGCGATGAATCCCGATTTAGTCTCAGTGCTGATGATCACCGTACACGTGTGTGGAGGCACACCGGCCAGGGCTCGATGCGGCATTTGTTGTCGAGCGGCATACAGCCGTTTCACAAGGTGTGACAGCGTGGGAGGCGATTTTTTGGGCCACACGATCACCTCTAGTTGTTTTCCAAGGCTCTTTGACAGCTCGCAGATACGTGGACAGCATTTTAACGCCAATTGTTCTGCCTATGCTATCAAGTCGCCCAGGTGACAATAACCAGCAGGACAATGCTCGTCCACATACTGCGCTACTCTCTCAACATTGTCTTTAGGGATATGACGTACTCCCATAGCCTGCCAATTCACCAGACCTTTCGCCAATACAGCATGCCTGGGACTTGCTGGGAAGGCAACTGCAGCCATCCCGGGATACAGAGGAATTAACGACGCAGTTGCAAAGATTATGGCATGATCTTCCGCAGAGGAATCATAAGTGACCTAATTGATTCGATGCCACGTCGTGTTTCGGCTTGTATAGCTGCCAGAGATGGCTTTACTACTTACTGATTTGTAACCTTTTGCATGCTGTAACTGCTTAATAAAAATATCTTTTATTCTGAATTTTTAATCATCTTCTTATCTCCTTATACACTACATGCCTGCCAAGTTTCGTGAGTGTAGCTCAATTTCTTCTGGGTGCATATATTTTTTTGCGACAGAGTGTATTTTCGTTAAAACTTCTCTTAAGTTTAAAACAATTTCAAAATTTGACTTTGGAATATTAGAGCAGCGGTTCCCAACCTTTTCCCCCTTGCGAACCCCTTCCAAACTCCGAAAGAAATTGGCGAACCCCTTGGGTACTAAGTAATAAGTAACAAGCAAAAAAAAAAAAAAAAACGCGCGCACACACTTAGACAATACAATTTTGACAAATAGTTTGATGCTGCTCCATAGTTTATAACAAGAACGAAAGCATAATTGCAAAATATAAAATTAGACATATTGCTACGAACTAAAATGATCGCTAAACATGAATGCAAAACTAATTCACCCAAAAATATACAGTGGTTATTTTGTGTATAACTTCAATCAACTTTGAAAAAATTTTAAAAATGGGATATTTGTGGAATAAATAGGCTCAAAAAAATTTGGCTAAAATTTTTTTGACACAAGGGTACATTTATCTCTATCACTAAATTATAAATTAATTAAAGAATGATCTTTAAAATACCTTTCAGGGAACTGTCCCAGATTAACTAGATAAACTTTTTTTTCTAGTAAACTGAGAAAGATCTCTACGTATAAGTCTTCTTGAGAAGGACATTAATCGTTTGATTGCGCAAAAATTTTCTTGTAATTACGCTATAAGTGTGGAGTGAAATGCGTATTTTGAAAAATAATAGTAGCGTCTATTTTTCAATGTGAGCATTTACGCAGGTGGCGTAGCCAGGATTTCTCTTCGGAGGGGTCCAATCAGTGGCGTAGCCAAGAAGTTATTTCGGGGGGGGGGGCAAAAAAATGACAAATTGATGTGGTGGAGATCTTCTTAAAAATAAGCAAAATAGATTTTTAGAGATGAAAATTTTATTCAACTGTTATTGATGACAAGTAATAATTTTGAGTTCATTTGAATTTAAAATAAGCAGCAAAATCTAATGCAAGCTAGATTCCCCACTTTTTCAGAAGGTCCACGCAAGGAAAAAATCCAAGAAATTTGGAGGGAACTAGACAAAGGAAAAGTGTCTTTTGTTAGATTCTAAACAGGCACATTCTCAGCATTTGCATCTACTTCAAGATACAAGGGAAACTAATGTTTGGGAGACTGCAGAGAGCAATATTTTTGCACAATAGGGAAAAGCTGAAAATCATTGCAGTAAAGCTCCACGCTTTACAGCGCCCCCTCCTTTCCCAGCCCATTTTACTTTATCATTTTTTGTATATTATACATCGTACAAGAGAAATATATTTGGATATTTTTTCTAGTTTCTTTTTTTTTTTTTTACTTGAGTAAAATGCTTGTTTTCAACACAATGCATTTTTTTCCCTTCAATCATATATTTACACTTAGTTATTTCGGAGGGGGTTAGGACCAAATGGATCACCCCTTGGCTACGCCACGGCATTTACGCTAATATTTACGCAAAAAAAGGTAGTTTTTAAGAGACCAAATATTTTTAAACTCATTTATTACAAGAGACATTTTCTACACCAATCTCATAAATTCCTTATTGACTTATAGCGCAAATTAAGTAGCATGGTTCAACTCCGTTGATTTTTTCTTTTTTTTCTGCGTAAACCTCACACTTCCAAACTTTCACCCACGAAAATTTTCTAAAGTAATCAATTTTTCATACTTCCTGTCGGGTTGCTAGCCATTCTTTCTCTTTTTCGACAACAAAATTCGAAGTAAGTTAGTCTATGTAGTGTGAAAATTATAGCAACAAACAGTGTGATCTGACTTCTATACACTGTTGACTCAACACAAGAGAAGACCAATAGCTCTTCGTTGGACTCAAGTGGTAAAGAAACTAAACATCAAAATATTTGAGATACTCGCATATGCTCCATGTAATGTTTTCATCAAGTTTAATTAATATTTCCGATCTTAAGCTTCTAAGGAAACTAACGCTTTCAAATTCTTTCATGTGAGGACGTAGTATTCATTAGTTGAGCTTTTCAGAATGGTTTCAGGGCTATCATTCTCAATGAAAGTGCTATAACCTGCGCTTGGCAATGTTGTTGTTGACGTGTTCGTAATAAACACTACGGAAAGATTGGTGCCATTTCCTCGATAAGTTGGACTTCTTTATTAACAGATAAGACAACACAAGTAAGATTTACAGCACATAGAGAGGAAATAGCACCCAGGGCACCGGCGGGAGCCGAACCCGCAACCTCCGGCATATGAGGCAAAGCTTCTACCATAGAACCACGGAGCCCCCCCCCCCCCCCCCGCGCTTGGCAATGACAGGCTCAGAGCCCGACTACCTAAAAGTGAGGTCCAAGGCCCACAATAATTTTGAGACCCACTGAAGGCTATTATTTTAAAAATGTGTGTATTTTTTGTATAGTTGTTTTGCTATACGTAAGTCTTTAAGTAATTTGGGGCCCTTTAGGAAGAGGCGGCCCAAGGTCCAGGCGTAGTAGGCCTGTGCGGTAATCAGGCCCTGGACAGGCTAAATTGTTGAAATGTAAATTAAGTCAGTAAGTATGCAAGTATTTTCATGCTGAGTTTCGAATGTGCGAGAGACAAATGAATAATAAAAAAGGAGCAAAATTTGCTTCAAACCGCTATAACATGAGACTTCATCAGAAACAGGCATGTTAAAACTCCGCCATTACAATATTTTTTTCGCAAACTCCCTGAAAATCTCTCGCGAACCCCCAGGGGTTCGCGAACCACTGGTTGGGAACCGCTGCATTAGAGCATACATTTAAATTTGCAATGAGTATAGTAGATCAGCTCAACGGAAAGATGAAAAAAAAAAAAAGAATTTAGCACCGACGAAATATTTCATTACGGAAGATTTTAGTACTTGTTTACCACTTTACAATAATACTTTATAAATACCTTTCAGTCTCGTAGCACAAAGCGAGCTATTTTGCAGTTTTGTAGCAAATACTGAGCTAGAAATGTTTTAGTAAAAACAAACTGCTGTAAAATCAAAGTGTAAAAAAAGAACTCTGTCGAAACTATTCCCATGAAATTTAGAGAAAAGTTAATCAACCATCTTACACAATGAATAGATTTAAAAAGCATGTAGGACAAAGGCAATCATTGCCTAAATTGCTCTGTTGTTCGTTAACTGAAATCTGTAAAGCACTTAATCTTTTGTGTGAGAGAGAACAATGTTAGAATTAGTAGACAATTCTTCTTTTTTCTTAACGGAAAGATTTCTAACGAGGAAGAAAGAAACGTGCACATAAAACGGAAGGTCTCTTATGAATTATGCAGCGAAGTCAGTTTTTGAGGTATTTGAAGAAACCTTCAGTCAAAAGTTGATAGAATGAAAAAAAAAAGAAGGGACCCAGAAAATACCTTTATTTCCCCACCAGTTATTTTTAAATTAATCTTTTAAAATGTTCGACTTTTTAAACAAGGGGAGGTTTTTATGAAGTTACAAATGATGTACTTTGGCGCTACTCCACTGGCCCGCTGAATTTTTACGCTTGCTGTCTACCGTGATTCCATGCTATGATCATTGGAAGTGAATTAAAATTGCGCTCTACGCTTGCTATCAACCATATCGTTGGTACTACATATGAGTAAAAAAGCAAATTAAATATTGTGCTCTGCCTTAATGGAAACAGTGAATGGCAGCTCATCATTTGTGATGTCATATACACAAGCGTAAAAAATAAAATTGAATCTGAGCATCGATTTAAGTATTTTTGAAAAAAAAAAGTAAACTTAGTCTAATTATTTAAAAAATGGTCAAATCCTATGATTTTAAGCATGCTATTTCAGAAAAAAATACTTTTAAAGTTTCGGAAACGACCCCATTGAGAAATGTTGGAATTTGACGCTGTTTTTTTTGGTTCATTTTCAGCGGAAACCAGAGAAACAAGTCTGACTGTACATTAAAGCTTAGGTACAATAGATGATAGAAATGCAAAAAATTAAAAATAGAAAAATGTACAGTTTCTGCCTTCTACTTTCTCACGTTAGCATACTAGTCTGTACCCATTCCGAAATTTCCAAGAAACATGCGAACTATGAATGTTGCCGTTTTTTGTTGATCATTGTATTATACTCTTTATTTTGTTTAGATACTTTTCAATTTCAATCATGAAATTAAAGAAAAAATGGAAATCATTAATGTGTTTTATTTAACAATTGGCAACTATTATAGATAGTAAATACGGTTTATTTCGTAAGACTGTCTGAGACCAAGAATTAAGTATCATCTGGTTTTTCACAAGTATATATTCATTTCGCGAAATGTCGTTTAAGTATCTGTAACCGCACCCTCTTAATAGCTGCGCACGAAAGGAAGAATAGAATGATAAGCACGACTACATTAGCATCTGACAATAAAAAAGAAATGGCGGATTCATGAGAATATTTTTAGTAAGTTTGGAATGCTGTGCACATAGGAAATAATTTTCACGCCTTCCTTACAAATGCTACAGAACGTGAAGTTCGCGCCAATCTTATCACGCATGCTAGTTTTATCTAATGGCCAATTATAGCCCACTTAACCATGGTTCTTACTTAGTGCAAAATAGTAGTGACAAAATAGAAAGTTTTATATTAATAACATCTACTGAAAAATTTGACGCTTTAAAAAATTATTTAAAAAAATACAAGGTTTAGCGTCGAGCTAGTTATAATGCAAATAAATTGAAGTACAGTATGCGCAAATAGTATGATGTGAATATCACGGAACTTTCTTCTGCTTGTTGCATGCTAAAGTTTTAGAGAATTTATTGGGCAAATATTACTGTTTTCTGTCAGCCAATTCTCCTGAACAGTGAAGTTTCGATTTACTCTTTCAGTTTACTTAAAAATACTCGTTTTCCTATCATATCTACTTTTCTAAGTAACAAATGTGATCTAGTGAAAGTACAAGCCCTAAGTGTAGCCAAACTCTTAAATGGAACACTGTGTAAAAACCAGTCGATAAAAAATTTCAGTCCTGTGTGCCCAACATGCCATTACTTTGCCATTAGCTGGGACCTTTCTGGAGCACACTACAAACATCTTTGGTATCATAAATCCTAAATTAATAAATATGATTCAAAGAGTAACCGTTTTTAATATGTAAATCCATGCATTTAAGGTATAATAATTGAATAATAGCAGGTGCAAAAAAATATTAAATGCGAAAAAATTGGAAAAAAAAAAAAAAAGAAACTAAAACAAGAACTAATTAGATGTAAGAATAACTATCGTCTGCACAAAGTAAATAAATGAAAAAAAATCAATTCGGAACTCCAGCGCTCGAATACGCTACCTTGCGGTGATTTACAAAACTGCAAATGAAACTAAATATTGCCACGTTGCGTTCCACGTGTGTCTGTTTATGTAAACACAGGCAGTTTGTTCTGAGTATTTATTAACGCAATCGATGTGTCTTAGTTTGCTTTCAGCTACAGAAATTAATTCGTCCCTTAGTAGTATTCTCGAGCTTCTCAAAATAATGTTAGTTTTCATTATTTCCTTAACAATTGGTGAAAGCGAAAATTCTGGATTAACAAACTTGGATAACGTTATACAAGGTAAAAAATTTTATTGTTTTGTATGACTTTGTAAGAATATGGGTTTTTTTTTTAATCTTAAATTAATTAAACTTACCATATTTTACAGCAGCATTTAGTTGGAATGGACAGTATGCAAAATATTTTCTTGAATATATTATCGTAGAACAAAATGAATAAACGAGAAAGAATTTACTTTATTCCTTTTATTCTCAGCTGAAAGGTTTCGCCAAATTTGTTTAGGGTTATAGTTTTAGTATAGTGCGAGCAAAGTAGCCTTGGCGATATTTCGCGTTTTTAGTTAAACCATTTTTAATTTTTATCATGAGTGGAATAAAATGGTAGTAAGATTACAGAATTCGATAAGTAAAAAGAAATAATGGTCAATCAACTGAAAAGAAAACTACCACCATATATCCGTGAGAATTTTGTTGATGATTTGCATAACATGACGCAATTAAATCGTAACTCAGAAATTAGAAAAATCGAAACAGAAAATTTTTAAATTAACCGATTCAGGAATTCGAGAGAAATAACTCAGCAACAAATGGAAAACAATAAGCGCTAGCCAAGCAAGGCAAAAAAGTATCATCTTCTTTCGATAACAATTTGTAGTGTCATATTGAATTTTCTAGCATTAATTGTTATTCTTGTCAGGCCACAATTATTATTTAGTTTTATCCAGAATTGATAAATATCGAATTCAACATCGTGGAAATAGCTGCTTAGAACTACGAACTACGTAGTTTGCATTAATCTTTGACGTTTAGTAATGCTTCTTGAATTCTCATTTCTTTCTACGTGGGCCAGAATGTCCACAAGACTTTGAAAATTAATTTAAAAAGAATAAAGCGAAAAAATCATACGTACGAACAAAAATCACAACACTTTTAGCATTTTCTTCATTACCATGTGCGTTTGTTTTAGTTTTTAAGTCCGCCATTATACAGTGACTTCAGTGCCCCCTATAGTTTGTTGGAGTTGCGAATAAATAAATAAAGAAAACCATACAAAAAAAAAAAAAACTGAAATTTCGAGAAGACTTATCGTCTGCAAAATAGTAATAATTACAATATGAAATCTAAACAAAATAAAACAGATATAACTATCCATCACGTGACAGATTATACACCAACCGTGGAACAGCATCACCGGAGCAAAGTGAAATTTAAAAAAATAAAAAAAACTTCACTGCTCATTACAAAAACAGTGAATTTCATTCCTTCAAATAAAAGTTTAGTTTTTGCAGTCTAGGATTGCAGTTCTAAAACTTTATTTTCTGAACATTGCTTTTTTGAAATTCTCTTTTTTCCACTTTTCATTCTCCTTTCTTTTTAGCTCGGAAACATCGGGTCAACATTCAGGAACTTAGTCATTAAATATCTCCACAACTCCAACAACTACAATAAAAGCAAAAAACCTTCTTAAAGACAATTTTATATTCTTTTATTTCTTAATACATGACTATAAGCGCAAGAAAAATGTTTTGGAAATGTGAAACGAAAATTGAAAAAAAATAAAAAAGAAAAAAAAAAGAAAAAGAAAATTAATTTGAATTCTGAAATTTTGAATTCAAATTATGTTTTTCGCAATCACGAACTGAGATAGGACCCTACTCATTGGATTTATTGTTTCTAGAAATGGCTCCTGTCAATGAAATAAACTTTGAAAATTAACGAAACATATTAAAAAATTTTTTTTTGCTAATATGCTAATTATTGTATTTATTACAAATAAAGAAATTGAACTTAAAAATAAAATAAACATTGAAAATTAAAGGAACACCTTAAAAAACATTTTAGCTGCACTACCAATAATTGCAAACAAAAAAATTAAACTAAGAAAAATCAACATTCAAAATTATTGGAGCATATTCAAAAATATATATTGAAAAAAAAACATTTTTCTGCTACATTACTAATCATTGCAGTTATCACAAACAAAATTCATAACCATTTACGAATGCTGAACACTCTTCCTGACACCACTGTGTACAAATTCGGCATTGTGTGCTGTTTTTCGTTGGCGAGTCATCTTTTTCAATGTACATTTTACCACAGAAAATGCACCTTATATCTTCAAATTTCTTTCCTTAAATCTTTATATTATTCTATTTTGCAGTTTTATGTATTGTGGCATATATATATATATATATATATATATATATATATATATATATATATATATATATATATATATATATATATATATATATGTATTTATACATATATATTAGGGTGGTCCTTATTTATATGGGAAAATATTTTTTTCGTAATTCAACAAGTGACGCCCCCCAGTTTTGTGACACTATAATAAAAAGTAATCTGTGCAAAATTTGAACTCGATCGGTCAATAATAACACGTGCCCTTGGACGTTGAACTTCAACACTTTTGATAATTTTCCCACAAATCTTCGAGTTTTAACTTCAGACCCCGTTTATCGTTTCTCTTAGGTTTGCAAAATATTTTTACAGTGAGGTAGCACTAAAATTAAAATTTTTATATATTCATATCATCTAAAGATTTTACATTGAAGCAGAATGAAATAGTGCTTTAGAAACTTTACCTTAATCGTACTCTTTTCTCAATGTATCTCAATCATGTGCATTTTTTCGCAATAGTCTTGGACAGTCTGTAAAATAAATTACTTTTGCGATTCATATTTGGTGAATTGATTGTGAAATTCTTCGAATAATTGTGCTCTTCTTTCAGTTGTATCATTCACAACTTTAAGCATCTCAACAGTATCTCTTCCCTTTAAATAGCTTCCTTCATTTTGCCATGAATCGGGATAAAATAGAAAAACATCTTTTAGTGTTTGTAACTTATAAAACAGTTTTATTCACTTGTAATTGATTCTATAAATGGGAAGATCTTTACCAAAAAGTGTTCCAAATCATCTACTGTTACCCCTGAAATTTTTTATTAAGTCATCAGACAAGTCTTCCTTATCAGTAAGCATTTTTAGAGTAGTCTTTTCCTTTCTTCAAAGATAATCCCTTCATCCAATACGAACAAAGCTAGTAGTATACATCCGCTAAACATCATAAGCGATTTATGAATTTTCCAATCACAGCCTCTGCTGCATGTTTGTCATCATTTTGTTCGCTGCTAGTTTTTTTAAACACATTGTATTATTTTAAGGAGTCTCGTTTGGGCTGCTGCGATAAACCATATCTTCATAATACAGGATTTAACTGTAAAACAACATTTACGGGCTTTCTCTTCAGGTAGTGTCAATTTAAATTGCTTCCTAAATATATACATTTTCAAACAAGAAATTCCTTTTGCCACCCATCTGGGTCAGGGATAAGCTCCAGGTTGCCGAAAACATATCCCTGCAGGAAAAATTTCACCAGGAAATATTATTACAAAGTATAAGAATTATCTGTAATCTTTCTTAGTTCCGTTTTTTACGAACAATAATATGTTGTCAACTTCGTCTTTTAGAATTTAAGTGGTATGTGTACTTGATTCAAATGTTATACGTTCTGAAGGATGGAGATTTTTCCACAATGGAATATTTGGTCTATAACTAAGAAAGGTGAGAACTTCTTTAAAGACACACTCTGCAGTGAAATATCAAGCACATGATGATGGCAATCCAAATGTAATGTATCACCGTTCAGCTTTTGCTATAAAAAATTGCATGCGCAATTTATACGGCCGGTATTGTAAGCCGTTGTATCAAACACTACAGCTTGAACAGTTAGCAATAAAGATCAATCATCTAAGATATCATATACAACTGAAGAAATATCCCAGGAATTCCGAGTAGCTGTCCAACATTGGGACTTAAAGCTATCACGGTAAGCCTATCGGCGTTTTTTTTTTTCCAGTTACATTTAGATGTAGCTTTGTTTCCCAGTAAATAACTAAAAAATCTAAAACTAAATTCATGAAATTTGATTTTACCCCTCGAAGATTTTCTCTTGCTCTCTTAAGGGATGTACGATTGACCACAAGGTCATTTGGATTAAAATTTACTGCATCTACATTGGCTGTTAATAAACGAACAGCATCTTTGTCCCTAATATGGCATTTGTCTAACAGGCGAGCAGATATCAATAGTTTTCAAGCTTTTTTGGGTTGTTCTAGACCAGATATGGAAAAAAGCTTCAACAGGTTAGGATAGATACCCATTTCGGTTTCTAAATCTTGTGAATTGCAAGAAAAGTATGATAATAATAAAGGACTTTCTACTGAAATAAAAGAAAATCAATTTAAGGTATAGATTATTACATTATTCCTATATGGAATCTTTTTAGTTTATATTTTAGATATAGAAAATCCGGTATATTTTTATATTAAAGTAATCGAGGATTTTTCAAAATTTATATTTTAAGAAATAAAAATTGCATAAACATTTAAGTATTTTTAACAAAAGAACAGCGAATTAAAATTTAATTGTCATTGTTTATATTTATTGCATTGAAACCTAGCGACCCTATTTGCCACACCTATTACACAGGAAATTTTGTAAAAGCAACACCCCCAAAGCCTGGAGGAGGCAATTTGTTGTTCTCAAAGATCATACATTAACGGCCTAGGCCATTCATTAATGACCTTTAGAATCCCTTGTGTCCATCTTGGTGGAAAGAAATGTTACCCTGCCACTAGGTTTGAAAGGAGCGCAGAATAGCGTTATGCCTGACCCAAGGCCATTGGAGTACATGTACCCTTTGTAACATGTAAAATTTTACAGAATGAAAGTGAGAGAATGGTCGGTCTGGTACGAACAACATCTTTTGAGGTTCAAAATTGCTTTGAAAATGAAACGTAAGAATATTTTTACATGAAAATGAGAGAATCAGCATTTTTTTCTTCGAAACTCAAAAAGGGGTCCCTAGGGGCACGGGTTAATATTCATTGTTTGACTTAAAATTTTGAAAGGATCATTTATTTGTAGCGTCGCATAAAATATCTACAACTTCAAAACCCTAATATATATATATATATATATATATATATATATATATATATATATATATATATATATATATATATATATATATATATATATATATATATATATATATATATATATATATATATATATATATATCTTATGTTTGTTAACAAATAAAATATTTGTAATTAACTCAAGCAAGGCTTTTAAAATAACTTTAAATTTTCGCTCTTTGCTTTGCTTTTGCAATAATTCAGACATTCGGATGGTCGTCAAGTTTTTGCATGTGTAATTTTGTTTTTGTTGGGAATATTGCTTCCTTGTCAAGCATGGGGAGGGATCAGAAAAAAAAATAATTTGAATTTTGACATCTTGAATTCAAATTGTTTTTCGCAATCACGAGTGGGTGCATGTATGCGTGTGTGTTTGTGTGTTGGAGGTATGTGTGTTTGTGTGTTGGGGGTATGTGTGTGTGTGTAGGGGGTAAGTGTATGTCTGTGCAGGCATGTGTGTTTTTGTCTGTTGTGTTTATGTGTGTGTATGTTTTTGTGTGTGTATATGTGTTTGTGTGTGTGTGTTTGTGTGTGTGTATGTGTTTGTGTGTTCGTGTGTGTGTGTAGTTGTGTATGTATGCGCGAGTGTGTAGGACATGGATGCAACCTGGAGACGGCTTTCGCTATAGGTGCAGATCGTGAGGACCCGGTCGACGGTGGTGCCGCAGAGGGTGGCGGTGGGAAAATAAAATGATAGGAACGTCAAAAACAGTCAAATGAGAACAATAAGCAATCGTGATTGCTCAATAGAAGAAAGTTTCGTAATGGCCACAACATACTAGTTTATTTTTGGCAGTTAGTTTGAGTCTCCAAAAAAAAAAGTGAAAAATCCTTTTTTTTTTCTTTTTCTCTTTTTTTTATGGGGCAAAGTGAAAAATACAATATTTTTTTAACGAAAAATTTTCTAATCAATTATAAAACATATTTTTGATAAAAAGAATCAATAAATAAAAGGTTTAATGAATAAATGAAAATATAATTAACAATAAACGAATAATTAAATGAATAAATCAGCTAATATATGAAGAAAATTAAATGAGCGCGTAAAAGAAAGTATGAAGAAGAAAGTAAGTGAACGTATGAATAAATAAGTGAATATCTAAATGAAGGAATGTAAATGAACTAATTAATAAATGAAAACGAAAGTGAGTAATTTATATTAAATGATTGAGTGAGTAAATGAAACAAATTATTTCACTTTGTCCCGTCTACTTTGCCCCGCATGTACTCTACTAATTGTACAATTGATTTAAAATACAAATAAGCTTAATATTAATTAAATTAATGCTGCATTGAATATTAGAAGACTTCAATTAATATTTAAAATGTTAACCACAAGAACTTTATAATTTTATAGTAACAAAAACAATTTTTAACTTACAACAAAGTATTTCAATATGAGTAACAATTTTTACTTTCTTCTATATCTAATATATAGAAGAAAGTATTAGATTCGTGCAAATTTACGAATTTCGAATTTTGACGGATTTTAACGTTTTGAGGTGTGCTGAGTCCATTTCGACTATTTTTGGAAAATTGTCTGTCTGTGTGTGTGTATGTGTGTGTGTGTCACGTCTGTGTGTGACCAGTTTTTTGTGGCCTCTCTACAGCAAAAACTACTGCATGAAATCGAACGAAATTTTGTGCACATATGTGCCCCTATGTGAACTTGTGCCCATTGGTTTTTGGCGCAAATTCCTCCAAGGGGGGGGTGGAGCAATGGGACGTTTTTTGAGTTACGGGTGATTGCTATTCCCCAGGAAGTAACTGGCGGAATCAAACAAAATTTGGTCCATATGTTGCCAGTAACAGGAACAGGTGCTGATTCAATTTTGGTGTCAATAACTCAAACGGGGGTTGAGTTATAGAACGTTTTTTGTCGTCAATTGTGACTGCTGTATCTCAAGAAATAATGAACGGAATGAAGGAAAAATTTATCGGCAAGTAGCCCTTAGTGGGGATAAAAGCTGATTTTATTTTGGTGTCAACAGCTAAAAAGGGGGGTAGCGCAATCGCCCGTTCTTTTTTTCCATTGTGAGTGCCTTATCTCAAGAAGTAATGCTACGTTCTGGTTGAAATTTGGAATATATGTGAATCCATATGTAAACAGGCTTTGGTTCAATTTTGACACCAATCGCGCCAAGGTGTTTTTTTTTTTGCGAATAAAAATAGCTTTATTAATGCAACAATAAGAAAGATAAATCGTAATAGATTGTCGTCTGCGTATTTCTCGTGATTTTAATTGTATGGAAATGATCGGAAATATTATCTGAATGATTTAAAATTTTTAACTGTTGCCATCTTATATTTGTTAACAAATAAAATATTTGTAATTAATTCAAGCAAGGCTTTTAAAATAACTTTCAATTTTCGCTCTTTGCTTTGCTTTTGCAATAATTCAAACATTGAGATGTTCGTCAAGTTTTTGCATGTGTAATTTTGTTTTTGTTGGGAAAATTGCTTCCTCGTCAAGCATGGGGAGGGATCAGAAAAAAAAGAAAAATATAGAAGAAAGTTTCGTGATGGCCACAACATACTAGTTTAAAATTGCCTTTATTACCAAATGCTGTAATCTTCGGCGGTATTTTCTTCCTGACTTGAATAGATTACTAATGGTAGTATATAGTTAAAAAATTACCAGATAGGTGGAGCTAAAAGCAGAGTAAATCTTTCACCATTTCATTTTGCCCCGCTAGTTTACTTTGCCCCATGTTCCCCTACTAAATGAAAATGTCGATCGAAGAAAATCAAAAATTTATGTATACCGAATTCAACATCGTGAAAATTGCTGCTTAAGTACAACTTACTATGTGCTTTGCATTAATTTATAACTTGAAAAATATTTCTAAATTTCTCATCTCTTTCTACAAATATTATTTCAAAACAATAAGAAAAAAAACTCATGCATACTCGTAAAAAGAAAAATTATTGTCATTCACCAAGCTTAGAAGCAATTGATACGTTACAGCTGACGTTTGTTTTACCCCTTTCATCCACCGTTAGACAGTGTATGCAGCGCCCCTATTCGCAACTCCAAAAAACTATAGAGTGCACTGCGGCAACAGTCTAATGGCGGATGAAAAAGGTAAAACAAACGCATGCCGTAGCGTAGAAAATGCTAATAAGCCTAGTAATTTTTGTTTGTATGCATGTTTTTTTTTTTGCATATTTTTTAAAAATTAATATTTAAAGTCTTGTGGATATTCTAGCCCACGTAGAAAGAAATGATAACTCAAGAAGCACTACTAAACGTCAGAAATTAATGCAAATTACGAAGTTCGTAGTTCTAAGCAGCCATTTCCACGATGTGTAATACAATATTTATCAATTCTTGATAAATCTAAATAATAACTGTGGCCTGACAATAATAACAATTAATGCTAGATAATTTTATATGACACTACGAATTATTTTCAAAGAAGAAGATGATCCTTTTTTGCCTTGCTTGACTAGCGCTAATTGTTTTGCATTTGTAGCTGAGTTATTTTTCTCAAATTGCCGAATCGGTTAATTTAAAATTTCTGTTTCGTATGTTTCTATTTTCAGAGTTATGATTTAATAATAATTATTTTTGTCATGCTTTGCAAATCATCAACAAAATTCTCACGGATATATGGTGGTAGTTTTCTTTTTAATTGATCTTAAACTTATCGAGTTATGTAATCTTTCTACCATTTTATTCCACTTTCGATGGTTTAACTGACTTGCAAAATCTCGTCAAGGGTTCTTTACTCACACAATACTAAAACTAAAACCCTAAACAAATTTTTGGTGAAACTCTTCAGCTGAGAATGAAAGCAATAAAGTTTTCGCACTATTTTGGCGATGAATATTCTCGGCTTTTGTTTTCGCTAGTTCAAATTTCGTTCTCGGTTATACATTTTTCATTTCGTTCTACGATAATATATTCGAGAAAATATTTTGCATACTGTCCATTCCAACTAAATGCTGCAGTAAAATAAGGTTAGTTAAATTAATTATTTTTAAACTAGGCTTAGATGAAAGCTAGAATTCTTCTGTTAATGTTTTTAAATCCTTCTTTCGAGCTTAAGGAAAAAAAAAAGTCAGATTCTTATAAATTCACACAAAACAATAAAAATGTTTACCTGGTATAGCGTTATCCTCTTTCAAAAAAAAAAAAAAAAAAGTTTGAACAGACGAGCATATTTGTTTTTAATTTCATGCAAATGTGAAGTTTGTCAATCCAGAGTTATCTTGTGTTTACGCTTTCGCATTTACGACAATTAACTCACTTTTTAGTAGAAAATAATGATAACTGCAACAATATTTTGAGAAGCTCGAGAATATCATTATGGGACGAAACAATTTCTGTTGCTTGAAAGCAATCTAAGACACATTATATGCGTTATTAAATTCGCATAACAAACTGCCTATGTTTACCAACAGACACACTTCGAACGCAATGTTTTACTTTTTTCTTTAATTTTATAAATCACCGCAAGGTAGCGTATTCGAGCGCTTGAGTTCCGAATAGTTTATAGGAGTTGCAAATCTTTCAGTAACAAATATTTAATAAATCGTTCTTATCTAATTCGGAACTCCAACAAACTATAGGGGTCGCTGCAGTCACTGTCTAATGGCGGATGAAAAAAGTAAAACAAACGCACGACGTTTTACATAGTGCACATACGTGACCATAAGTCTGTCAAGAGAAATATTTAATACTCTATGACTATATGATTGAATATCAAAATAGGAAGATGATATTTCATTGTTTTATTTAGCTGGCGCAAAAAGTTTTATTTAAGTAATTGAGTTATTTTTTCGAATCGGGTTTATTTGAATTCTCGCTTGTTCATATGTTTCTATTTCTCAACTAAATGTTAAAATTCTGTCATGCTATGCCGTGTAAATCATCTACAAATGCTCGCGGATATGTAGCGGCAGTTCTGTTTTAAATCATCATGCATTTAATTCATTCATCATGGAAATGGTTTAACTGATAAGTGAAATCTTGTCAGATACATTATTCTATCACACAATACTAAAACAATAAACCAACAAATTTTTGGCGAAACTCTTCCACCGATGATGGCATCTTTTGCATAGCAGTAAAGTAAACTTGGCGCAATATTTTAAAGATAAAAATTCCAAGTTTTTATTTTCATGGTTCAAATTCTTAACGTTCTTTCTGGATTTTTCAATCCGTTCTGTGATAAATATTTTCGAGAATATTTACTTGCATACTGTCCATTTCAGTTAGATGCTGTAGTAATAAGGTTATTTAAATCAATTATTTGGAATTAGGTCAAGGAAAAAGCAGTAATTTTTCAGCATAGTCCTAGTGCCCAGCCAATGTTATTAAGTACGCTTTTTTTCATCGAAATGAAAAACTAATATTTATTCAAATTCACTCAGAACAAGATAAATAAAATGTGTACTCACAGTTTTTTAGCAGATAGTTTTGATGTTACGCAGTTGCGAATGACGATTCCAAATGATGAATCACGCAAATAAAAACATTTCACATAACAAACTGCTTGTTTTGCCCAAAATGGTTCACGTGGAACGCAATGTTTTACCCTTTCCGGCGTATTCGAGCTGTGGAATTGCGAATTAATTATTTCTTACAAAATAATAAATAAATAAACAAACAAAATGTTTCAATAAGTTATCGTCTGCACTAAAAACATTTTTTGCTTAAAGATTTGATAAAATATTTTTGAACTGGTAACATAAACTATTTGCTGATTTTTTTTTCAGATCGTCTGCTTTTAAAAACATGAATATTCCCATTCTTTCTTTGTTTTTAAATTCATTATAATTTTTTGCTTGGAATGGAGTTACTTGTCCTTGATTTCTTGGTTTACTTTCACAGAAATATGAAAGTCAAGTCTCGTATAAGGTTTTAAGGTTTAATCGAGTGTAAAAAGTAAGACAATTTTAATAATCCTTTAAATATTATTGATAAAACTTAGGGAATTACTTGTGCTATTGGTATAACATGGCCATAGAATAATTCTACAACAATGCTCATAGGAAATGTTCTCGAAAGATCAGCTTTTGTTCAATAACTGAATAGAGCTTCGTTGCTTTAATAAGTAAAAATTTTTACTTCATTTTCAGTGTAAATGGAAATACCTTTCGCGGTTTTTACGTTTGTATTGTGTGTACAGGAAAATTTGAAAGTTTTTGTTTCCCTTTGTCTTATGACAAACTTAACGGATATTTTTAAAACCTTTGAATGCAGAAAAGCGAAATATTCAAATGAAGATTAATATTTAAATGTAATTATGTAGTGTGAAGCTCTTAAAACGATTATCATGGATTTATGTAAGTAGGGGAAGGTGGAGTACGTTGGAACGCGAAGCACGTTGGATTGGCCTCAATTATTTTAATACTATTAATATTTTTCATTTTATTTTATGATCAACAAATAGCACGTATGGTCCTACAAATCCTATAATGAAATCACATGATACAATTATATTGAACAAATTTTATTCCAGAAAGTGTTATTTCAGTAGTTATGAGTAATTTTCAAAAAACTGTAGGTAACTTTATTTATTTAATGATTTTCATCAAGATTGCGGGGATAAAATTTAACTCCTTTGTAAAATAAGTTCCTTTAGTTCGATATAATTGGCAATGTCTTCATTTTTTGTCAAAAGGAAAACAAAATATGACATCACTTTTTCAGACCAAGAAGGTGGGATAGGTTGGTCCACTCTTTGTGGGACACGTTGGACCCAACCATGATCACTGCAATGAAGTTAATATTTGCACCTCAGAGTCAGACCTAAGTCCAAAAATAGATATAATACAAAAATATTGATTAATGACCCTCAGTCAAAAAAGTAAGAAATTAATCATTTTCCCTCATAGGATAAGTTAAGTGCCCCAAATAATTCCAACCTAAAGTCCGGGGCCGGATATCTTTCGTTTATTGTTCTATTTTCTCCAATCTTTGTACAAGTACACTCATCAAATGACCCAAAAACAATAAGAAAAAAAATACCATTCCACGTGGAAAATATTTATTTTTCATCTGGCATCAGTTTGACAAAAATTGGAAATTTGTCCTTATTAAGAACAGGGGTCCCTAATAAGGTCAAATCTGGAAAAAAAGAAAAAAAAAAAGAAAAAAAAAAAACAGACTCAAAATATAGGAGAAAAGGTGGCTCATATGAACATGGTGTATTTTACAAAGATCACTTCAAGCAAAAAATCTGAAAAAATTCTCAAATAAGATCAATACCAGTTTTACCTCTTGGACAAACATTTAGAGCAATGAGCCATTTTATGTGTCTGTAGTGGGGGCATTCCACGGTATTTTGGACATTATGTAGAGTCCGTAACGTGACCTTTTTTTGCCATAACTTTTTAATTTACCGTTTGATTTGCAAATTATTTTATTTTGAGCTGGTGTGTTGGTAGGAAAATATCAAAATAAAATGATATGCTAATCAAACAGTAAATCAAAAAGTTATGGCAAAAAAGGTCACGTTACGGACTCTACATGAATGTCAAAAATACCTTGGAGTGCCCCAGTGGCAACTTCTTTGTTTTAGCAGGTGTTGAAAAATTTTTTTTACTGTTTTCTTCACGTGAAAACATTTTTAAGACTAACTGCAATGCTAAACTTAAGTATTACGAACCATTGCATAAACATTCAAGTAAACGTATGGCAATGTTTAAATTTTTTAATTAAACTAAAAAATCCTTATTTTTGTGAGTTAGCTCTGAAGTAGACGATGGGTCACTTGTGAACATAGTATCTAGGGGCAAGGGAGCCATGGCACACCAAAGAGGTACGGGGAGATATCCCGTATTTCATGGCGAGCAAGTTTCACACATTAAGGGGTAAACTCCCAGCTGGGCTGACGCCCAGCACGAAGACCTTCCCCGCCGCAATAAGCACCAAGAACGTCCGTAGCCCAGACGACTATCGACCGTCACACCCAGCCGTGCGGGGGGACCTGCTACGTGGATCCTTCGCGGTGGAACCTAAGGCTTACAGCTAAGTGGTGGGGTGCGTGCGGAGAAAAGTATCTAGCTGCACAAGTGAACAGTTCTCATAGCCTCGCTCCGTAATATTATCATTACTGTAGGATATTTTAAGCGTTAAAAAATGTGTAAATATCTATAATTATCAATTTCCTATACTTAGTTTGTAAATTTATTGTTAATTTTTATTAATATTATTAAGAATTTATTTATTTATGTTTATTATTTTAATTTTAATTTTTTTCTAAATAAATAATTTAATTTAAGTTTTATTAATTCCGTAATTTATTGTTATATAATACTTACAGGAAATAAAAAGACACAAAATATCTTCATTTAGTTAAAAACTGAAGTTCAATATTATTTAAAAATGCATTATCACACAGTTTGTGAAGCTTAAAAGCAAAATATATAAAGAATAAACCTAACATAATCAAAAGATTTTTGTACTATGTAATCATATTAGTTTTTTTTCTAATCTATTCTGTGTTCGGAACAGGCTACGAGGCTGAAAAATTGGACAGTCAACAGTTATATATCCGAAAAAAAAAATATTTTCTTAGTGGAACAATTACTGCACAACTGAAACTGACGCAGTATAGGTTACAAACCTTTCAACGTATTTGTTATTTAGGTATATGTTTCATATTGAAGAATTTTCCTTTAAATTGTTATACTTCTCTTGCATTTTTTACCTGTATTGATATGTGCCTCAAGCCTGTTCACATGTGCCCCTCTACAGGGGCACATGTGAACAACTGAAGACGTTTCTTAAAAATACCATAAAGTATACAAAATTTTCTTAAAAAATCCTCCCCAAAAATACATGACACAAAGAAAAGTTTATTAAACCGTAGGGACACTTTTGCGTTAAGAAATTGATAATATTTTTAGAAAAATAAAGAATTGAAAAAAAATATTCACATGTGCCCCCTTTTCCCCTATCCATAAAAAAGGGCGATCCCCCTCTATATATAAAAGCATTCATTATTTCTAAAAACGCATTTAAACCACATTTGATAAACTCGAAAACATTATCAAAAATTCCGTATTTACTTAAATGAAACGGAAACCATTCGTCACATTCGATCACTGATTTTTTTTTTTTTTTTTGAATTAGCGAACTTAGAAAGAACCTAAATTTACCTGGAAAAATATGATTGTTGTCGTTTAATTTTCGTTTGAGCTATTGCCCTTGGCAAGGTAAATTTTTTGCTGTCTTGACACACAGTAGTTGACGCACGTTAGTTAATTGGCTAATGTAAGATTATTTTTAGGGGAAGGTTGTCGTCAATGAACCGGTTACATGACTGCACTGTAAAAAAAACTGTAAATTTTGAAGAAGTTATCCGTATTTTTTACAGAAAAAAACTGTTCGTATTAAAATACAGGATTTCTCTGTTTTTTTGAATCTGTAACCGGTTATAAGCGTTAACTGTTACCATCGCCTCACCGCGTACTTTGTTTTTCTTCGAAATTTCGCCCGCCTGTTTGGATTTTGGTTCTCGTGCTCGAGTTTTTTGATCTTATATTTATTTAAAGCAATTAGGTCTTAAATCGTCTGCAACTTCCATTTCATTGCATCCTAATCAATATTTTATTATTAAGTTTTTTTGTCATCTGTTACAGAGGCATATTCGGAAATTTACCTTTGTATACATGTATTTCGTAGTAGTATAGTAAATATTGAAATGTATTTATAAAAGTATAGTTTCATTTTTTAATCTTCATAAAATAATAAATCAGCTTAAATAAATAATAAAAATACGGAAGATTTCTGTAAAGTAAACGGAAGAAAACTGGCGTCCTGGCTGACAGTTTTTTTCCGTAAATTTTACAGATTTTTTTTACAGTGTGGACTTTGAAGATATTTTCCCCACCAGAGTTTTTCAGGCGCGAAATCAGTTTCAGTGTCTTCTTTTGTGCCAAAACATTACAATGCAGAATCATCAAGGAGCTTGAATGAATACATCATATTGTAAAACGTCCAACTAGGATTTATACTGTTCACTTACTAATTATTGACATTTAGATTTTACTTTTACATGTTTTGAATATTACTAAACAACTAAATGGGAACATTGACTTGAAAGATTGCATTTTCAAGTACAAATCCCAATATTTAAAGTTTCTTCATGAATCGTCACAGCAGTGACAACTATGAGAACATTCAAAATCACGTAGTTGCTAGCATTGAACCTTTAGGTGTTTCTATGAATGAACCAGCTGACGAAGTGGTTCATTCTTGGAATCTTATAAATATTATTGAAGATTCAGCTCAATTATCTTTAAAAACTTATCAATCTTTTGAAATAAATGCGATAATGATGGAAAAATATTTTTTAAAATAAGTTTTGGAGACTCCCCTCAGTTAGCATATTTTCAACTTATAAACTTGTATAGTCGATTCAGCATTTGTTAAAGTAAATTTTAATACCGTTTCAAGTACGTTTGTTGTTGTGAAAAAAAAAAAACCAAAATAAGTTAAATAAAGCAAGTGGATACAAATTTTTGAACTTTAATGAAACAGGACTCCCATTTGTTCAAAAGAAGCCCCATGAAATTTTAGTTAAGATGAGTAAGTCACGTATTAGTAAATTTCAAGTGAATAGAGAGGTTTGTTGAAAACATCTGTGTTGTGTGTCTCTGTGTGTGTGTGAGTCCTGAGGTGTTTTTATGTTTCTCCTATGATAAAAAATATTTTAGAAAACCAATTTTCTCTTTTTGATTAACTTACTATTATTTTTAGTGTTTGTTTATCTCCTGTAATAACTATTTATAATATTTTACGGTTCGATTTTCTTATTTGAGAACGTATTCCATCGATGGAAACTCACTGATCCATCCATAGCAACTGGTTCCCATGAATGGATCCTTGCTAGAATATTTCTTTTGAATTTTTTATTTTTAATTGAATACATTTAACATAAATGCGAATATTTGTATTAAATTTACTTAGAAGTTATTCCTATCGTCAATATAAAGTTTGAGTCTGAATTACTTCCCTAAAGAAGGTCAAAATAGTTATGTGATTCATTGACGGACACCTTTCCCTACTAGTTTGTAATGTTTATCTAACAGTTAAGAAACATTGCAATAAGCAATGGAGATATATTACTTCGATGGTTTTTAACTATGATGACACAGTTATTTCTCATACCTGATACTTTAAAGTAACCCTGTTTCTATAATTTTACCCATAGTAGATCAACTTGACTTTTAAAAAATTTTATCAAGCTGAAAATATCTTAACAGAAAACAAATTGCTGTTCTATCACTGTTCTTCCTGCCTCACTGTACCCACTCCTTACCTGCAGTACCCAGTGCAGTTAGGTGGGCTGAAAAGACTCTTTTGAAATCCGTTTTTGGATAGTGCAGAAAAGCTGCTATATAGGTCTGCTAAAACCCTGAAAAAAAAAATCACTTTTTTTTCCCTTTAATGTTTAAGCTCGTCTCTTCGGCCTTAAAGAATAGAAAAAAAGGGGGGAAATGTTAAAAAAAAAAATCCTAGTTCGAGCATAGGGCCTAATTATGCTCGGGGCAGCCACAGGGGGTCTAGCATAGGTCCTACCTTCGTGACCTAAAGCGGGCAGATCGCCAAAAGCGGATATGCCTTCGTATGCCACCCCCCCATGGTGCGTATGCGGCAATGCACACATAAGTCATGTTTTTATGAACACCCCCCGAATTTTAATCAGTCCCATAGAAGCACACGTGAAGCAGTATGGCGCAAATCAGGCTTAAAATAAAAAAAATGATACATTTCTAAAAAAAAATGAAGTTTTTTAACTTGTGCCGAAGCCCAGCTTATTATTTTTTTTCTTTTTACTGTCAATAATGTTACGTTATTCCGACACCGTGACACCATCCACCTACAAACTACGATAGTCAATTCGTTTGTTTCTTTTTTAAACATAAGGTTGTAATTATTGAAATATAAAACGTGCCTTCGGGCAAAGCGGGTTTAATCATATATTTATTTATAATTTCTTGACTCGTGTGCTGACTTAGAGTTTTTATTTTAATAGGAGAAATATAACTTTAAAAAGTTATTTTTTAGGATGGCAATTATTAGTCTACTCAGTTTATTCAATCAGTTATTTCTTTATGTTTTATAAAACTTGAAGAAAATGTGCTGACTTTAAATTAGATAAAAACAACTGTTTTACATTTTTTTATAATGGCAGGCAAGTAGTGAACTATATTTTAATCATTTATAACTTCATATTTGGTTGGCAAATTTACCAAACTTCAATTAATTAAGCTTACCCGCTTTGGGGTCCCTGGTAGGGCAAAGCAAGTTTTTCAAATACTTGTAAAATTTGATAATAAATAAATATTGGGTTTGAAATAATACAAAAAGCACTTTTGTGTTGAAGTTTAAGAACCCTGCTCGGAAATAAAACCGAAATTGTTGCGATAAAAATTTAAAAACTACAATTTTCGACCGTTCTTCGAAAAACTACCTCCCCTACACATGTTAACCATTTAATCAGTTGTAACCCACCATTTTTTTCAAAAAAAAAAAAATTCATCCAATATTTAGTTGCGTTCCTTTATCACTAAAAGTTGAAAAAATAATAATAAAAATTAAAAAAAAAATTTGAATTCTTAAATTTTAAATTCAAATTATGTTTTTGCAATCACGAGTTGCGACAGGACCCTACTCATTGGTTACTACTCTACTCAATTGTTTCTAGACACGGCTCTTGTCCCTCCAAGTCTACCCTCCTGTTGAACGGAGACGTGTGTATTAGTTGTGTATGTGTAGGCTTTTGTGTGTGCGTAGACCTGTGTGTATGTGTGTGAGTTGGCGTGTGTGTATGTGTGTGAGTTGGCGTGTGTGTATGTGTGTGAGTGCGTATGTGTATGAGCGTGCGTGTGTCTAGGACATGGACGCCACCGACCAGGAGCGGCTACCGGAGACGGAGCCGCGCCTGCAGGTGGCGGTGGTGGTTTAAAAACGCACGGAACATCAAAGACGGTCAAGTGAGAACAATAAGCAATCGTGATTGCTCAAAAAAGAAGATTTTGTTAAATGAACAATAATTTAACGAATTTATTTTTACAAAACTCGCATAAAAAATAAACATTTATGCTTCTATTTTCTAATTAAAATATATTAAATCAGTTTTATCTGTGTGAAATCAAGAATAATGTGAACATATTATTTACTAACAGTATTGGTAGTGAAGAAGATCACCAAAAACTCGACACTCGATAACCTGACTGAATCCAGAAAACTCCGCCACCATAGGACGTAAAATTCCCCGCAAAAAAAGAAAAAAAAAAAAAAACTGTTGCATGTGCATTCTCGATAACATGGCGTTTACCTAAACTTGGTCACTTTTCAGACCATATTAGGCCGAGTTTTAGGGACTTTACTGTATTAAAATTGCATTAATAAAAATTGCAGGCATGTGTTTCGAGATTACAAGAAACCACTTCTTTTTCTTGCAAACATATTGGATTTTAATGAAAAGAGTAATTGTTACTCGCGCAATTTTAACGTTGTTATTATATGTTGCAACTTAATGGGCAAAAGTGAACATTTTACCTGTCTATTATTTTCTTATTATGCGTCTAGTTTTGGTAAAATCTGAAAACTAAAAACTATTTGACATTATCATAAACATATCTTAAACCAGACATTTTGAAAAATAAATAAATAAAATAATAAATAAATGAAATTATAAATCACACTTAATCAATATTATTAGGACCGTTGCGCACCTGTCTCTGCGTATGTCTATATCTTCTCCGGACTGTCAATGTCTACCAGGTAAATACGGGTTACATTGAGGGTAGGGAGGTTTCAGGATATCCAGAGGAAGCCATTCCGCCCTGTCTCACCCATCTAAACCTAATACGGACGGAACTATGAATTGATAAAAATTTAATTACAGCTATCCATTGTCCCCCTCCGAGGGCGATGAACAGGATTGGCGAGCGAAGCGAGCAAAGGACGATGCTTGCAAATTGAATTTAAGTTTTAAGGAACATTACAGTTTGAATTTGAAGTGCCAATACGTTTGTGAGGCTTCTGTATGTCATCATACTCATTGCTGCTTTTTTAATGCAATATGAAGTGGCGCTTCAAATGTTCTATCAGGGGTGCTTCCGCCCTGAGATTAAGGGCCCACACCGCTAAATATCGCGAAGACCCCCCAAAATAGTAAGAAACCCCCTAAAAGTGAGAAAAATATCCCTCAACCCCTCCCCCTAATAATTGCTACCCTTCCAACGAAAAGGGAAACTTCATCCAGCTCAAAAGTTTTACACGATAATTTTTATTTGAAACTACAGCGTGAAATCCTGAGTTTTGTGTGATATACTTTCTAAAATAATTTGAACCTGGGGAAGGGGGCCATGGCGCATAATGCGGAAACGAATTTTTTAGGGGGGATTGTTTCAAGGGGTATTTTTCTTTTTTTGGGAGGGACGGCAGATTTGGAAGGGGCTTCACTTTTTTTTTTTTGGAGCGGGGGGGGGGGGCGGGGGGGGGGGACGTTTGCTCTTGGAGGTATGGGCACCTCTGCTTAAATCCATTTCTATTTCAATATTTCAATTTCAAAAATTTATTTCCCACTAAAATTTGACACACCCATGCCTGAGTGGTATGTAGGTACATATGAAAGGGTAATAATTTTATTTGGGTAAAAAGTCTTACATGAAATACACCGCGAGCTCAGTCAATTCCAGCCGAGGACTGCAACTTCGTGCTTATTAGCACTCATCAGCCCGGCATAGGATTGACTGAGCTAGAAGCCCTGGCGTATAGGGCGGTAACTTACTGAATAAAAAGCTTCAGTTTTGATTTCTGCTGATATTATTTGGCAGCATCCCAAATGCAAAATAACTGAGCAGCAGACACATTGTCTACTGAGTCAGTTGAGCTTGCACACTGAAGATGAACGTATCTTTTTGTTTATTTGTTTTTGTAGAAATTCATTGCTGAAGATAGAAATAATAATAATAACAATAAAACAGTCTACCTTTAAATTTTTTTACAGAAAAATAATGGAGTATAATGTAAATATTGTTCCTAAGCGTTCAAATATTTTAAAGCTAGTAAAACGACAAACCGAATAAAAAAATGATGGCAGTTCTCTCTGTTCTTTTGATATGATTTCCGGTTTTTTTTTTGTTAACCTTTTATCAGTCAGATGGCATTTCAAAGAAAAGAAGTCAAAATGGATCGTTGTTGGAAACATTTGTCGACAGTATAAAGTTGAAAAAAAAAAAAACTTCACATCACGGAACAAAATTGAAATCTCTCTTTATCAAATCTGCAATGTTAAAAGTTGAACACTAGTGCAAGTAATAATAATACTAAATAGTGCATCTGTTATGATGAGTAAGAATTTCAAGTAACGGCTATTTTTTTCGTTCGCGTCGTTCTACACGAAATAATTTATTGACCTCCAGTTTCGTTTTCAATATTTTTCACCGTATGTTTTAACTATAAGTAAAAGTGTTGAAGTTTTCAAAAGAGCACAAAAATCAAACTATAAGTAAGAAGTTGTTTAGTAAATCAATAAGCAATACATCTTCACGACAACAAACAAATTAATATTCGCTGCATTGACAGATTTTAGGTTATATAAATATTTGTTCAAAATGCATTAAATTAAATATGTAAGTTATTTTTTTAAATTTAAGACAAACGAACGGGCTCTTTTTAATGTTAATTGGGAAAACTTGACTCGTGACTTCGTTACTTTGAATGTTGATAGTCCATGTTTAAAATGTCATGTGTCTGATTTATTTGATGCAATCGATGTTAAAAATACGCTTGAAAGTTTTGAAGAGTTTTACTTAAAGATGAAAGTTTTTTTAATTGTCTTTTACTGTGTGTGTGTGAATAAATTGTGTTTATCATTTTAAAAGAGACTTGTGTTTTGATTGAGTTGTTGAATATGGTTGATGGATTATACTTTGAAATCACTCTTACATATATTTTTTATATGCACTTTATTGTAAGTAATCTTTATACTATCGGTGTTGTCTTCATCTTATTGTATGGTTTTGTAATTAAGACTGAATGAAAATATAATTTTTGTAATATTTCTATAGTTTAATGCATGCGAAGGACTTCAAATAATGCTAAGTGGAAAGTCAAAATTAGAACCGTAAAGCTTAAACATGACAATGGTTTGAAAACAATACACAGTTATATTCACATACACAAACTCGTACGTATCAATACACTTACATTAAAGAGAAATATTAAAGACTTATAAATTCTCATATGAGATAAGAACGCTCTTTCTTAACTTAGTTGGTCACATGATCGATAAAAGATCCTCACCTATTTGTGATTTGTCATGAAATAATATACATCGATAGATATGTTACTAAGTGTGTAATAGTTTTTATTTTTCTTAAATTCAAAGTTAAAACCAATTTGTTAATTGTAGGATTATATTAAGTGGTAAAAAATGCGATATTTTCGCTTATAATTTCGGTTGATAAGTAAAGTTTTATTACAAGTTCCCTCACACGAATGAACAATAACATGCTAGATGGATATTTGAAAGCTTGAGTAAATGATTTGTAAGTATCTTAAACATTATTATTATTATTTCTAATGCGTGTGTGTTAATTAATACTTAGAGTGCAAAGAGTAAATGGTTAAGTGCTATTGGTTATTAATACTAAGAGTAAAGTGATATTGAGTTTTAAATTTAATTAAAGCATTTCGTTTGAAGATTCAGTTGAAAAAATTTTATTTTGTAAGTTTGAAAATTTTTGAAAAAAAAAAAAAGATTGAAAGGAAAAAAAACAATATGTTACAAAAATATTATTATTATTTTGATTTGAAAAAAATATTTTTGCGGAAAAATTTACTGTTGTAAGATTAAAAATTTATTTTTATATGATTGAAAAAAAAAATTGATTTTTTTTTAATTAGTGGAAAAATATTACAAGTTTGAGAAATTATTTCTTAAAAACATTTTATATGATTAAAGAAAACAAAAATTTTTGATTTCATTTTCTAAGTAGAAAAATATTACAAGTTTGAAAAAATACTGTTTTGAATCAAAAATCTGTTTTTGAAAGAAATATTCTTACAAGCTGGAAATTTTTTTTTTTATAAGTTTGAAATGAAAAAGAAATTAATTCGAAACTACGAATTAAAATCTAAAATTTTGTTTGGAAAACCTGACATCAGGCTATTGCCGATCTATATGCTTGATATTTGAGAAACGTGAACTAATTTTAATTGGTCAGAAACAGTGACATCACTTGAAAGACGTAGGCCAGGTGGTGAATAATACTAGCACGTGGGGTTTGTTATCTGTTATCGGTAAAGGGGTAGATAGCAATATTGATAAAGTCATTTTCTCAATTCGCCTCGATGTGTGTGTGTGTGTGGACGATCCGAAGTGCTGTGGGATTACGGTAGTTTCTTTCAACAGCCGAGTTGATTTGCGATATCACGGCATGCGTTCTGCAAATCGACGATGGGCAGCCAGCCGTATGCAGCGATTTCAAATAAAACATGCATGTAATTGTAATTTTGTGAGATTGAGTTATAATTAACAATCCACTTATTACAATTTCATTCACTGTTTTTAAATAACTTCGCGATAGCTGGTACTTGAGGGATTTCACCCCAAAAAGGTTAGTCTTTTGTACTTAATTTTAGTCAGTATTTAGCTATAACTTAATTTGTCAAAATTTAGATTAAGTTTCTTAATTTAACGTATAGCTGTCCATTTGAATGTATCGTTCGAAAAGGATAAAGACTAAAATAAATGATATCGATTTTGTTAAAGAAATTAGTTGTTAAAGTAAAATATTATTGGGAAAATGAAATAGCCAAAGTGATTCTAATTCATGAAGGTTGAAAATTTTGTTTTATTCTAACAAGAGTGCTTGTATGAAAAAAAAAAATAATAAAGTAAAACACTATGCGATAAAATGACTAAGTTAAATACTAATCAAAAAAAATAATTAATAGAGTTGATTAAATAAAATGTGATAAATTAAATGAAACTCTTGAAAAGCATATAAAGTGATGAAATGTAACTTGAGTGCGAAATTTGCTTACTGGAAAAAAATTAAATAAGTTGATTTTTAAAATCCTTGAAAATTTCTTAATGATAAGTGTTTATTAATGCTAAGAGTAAATTGATTCCAAGTTTTGAAATGAATTTCAGTAGAAGTTATTTTTCGGTAAGTCTATTTTTAAAATTTGCTGACATGAAGTTTTAATACTCGACTTATAATTTTAACATTTCTTGGGTACTTCATTGATGTTTAACATTTTTGTGTTATGTGTTTTATTTTACCGTAGGTAAAAATAATTAAATAAAAGTGAAATTTATAAATTGTAATGAAAATTCTGTTAATGAAATTGGTTGGTTGTAAAGTAATATTTTGGAAAAGCTGTAATGAATGATAAATAGTAAAACGCAGTAAGTAAAATAGTAAAGTATGGTAAAGTAAAATAAAATATTCAGAGGGGATTTAATTCATGAAAGTTGAAAATTTTGTTTTATTCCATCAAGAGTGTTTGCATGAAAAAAAAAAATAAAGTAAGGAAAATATGATTAACTTAAATATCTATGATAAAAAATAATTATTAGAGTTAATTAAATGAAATGCGATAAATTAAGTGAAACTCATGAAAAGCATATGTAGTGATAAAATATAACTTGAGTGGGAAATTTGGTTACAGTAAAAAATTATTTAAGAAGATAATTTTTTAAAATTCATGAAAATATTTGATAGTGATAAGTGTTAATTAATACGAAAAGTAAATTGATTGTAGATTTTCGAAAATTAAATGGATAAATGTATAAAAATAATAACGTATGTGATAATTTAAAATATTAACAATGAAAAAAGAATCAAAGACGATTAAATGAATCTAAATCGTAAATGAGTTGCTATTTTAGTAAACTCAAACTAGAGTGAAAAGCATTTTAGTAGGAACATGTTAAAATCTCTTGTGCTTAGAAAAATAAATAACTTTTAAGCATAATTTTGTAACTGGAATAAATGTATGATAAAATGATTAAGTTAAGTATTAATGAAAAAGTAATTATTAGAGTTAATTAAATGGAATGTGATAAATTCAATGAAACTCTTGAAAGATATATGCAGTGTTGGAATGTAACTTGAGTGCGCAATTTGCTTACTGGAAAAAATTAATTAAGTTGATTTTTTTAAAATCTGAGAAAATTTGTTAATGATAAGTGTTAATTACTACTACGAGTAAATTGATTGCAAGTTTGACATGATTGCAAAAATTGAAGACATGATAACGTTTTGAAAAAATTTGAAGGTTCGATTCCTGTCACTACTTGTGAAAAATTTCTAAGTTTAAAAATATCGGGAAAAAAAAACGATAAAGTAAAAACAAGCGAGAAAATGATCAAACTCTAAAATATACTAAAAAAAAAATCGAAATCACGAAAAAATAATCTATGTCTGAAATGCTTGAAATTAGTTAAAGACTAAAAAGTTAAGAAAATAGTTAAAGACTGAAAATAATTGAAAAACGCTAAAATAGTGAAAAAAAAAAATCAAAGTGCTAAATGACAGGAAAAAACGTTAAAGTTCAAAATGTGTGAAAGAATATTTAAGTTAATTATTTCTTTGAAAATTTAACAAGTAAGAAAAAATATTTTGTTGTATGAAAGTCAAAAAAAAAAATTAGTTAAGAAAATTATTTCTTCGAAATTTTTACAAGTTAGAAAAAATATTTGTAAATTTGACAAAGAAAAATGAAATTAGTTAAGAAAATTTAACAAGTTAGAAAAAATAAAAATGATAAAGTTTGAAATGCATGAAAAAGAAAATCAAAGTTTAAAATATATTTCAAGTCCACAAAGCATTGAACCAAATCTAAAATCTCGAATGGGTTGTATTTAAATAAATCTTTACTTAAGTGAAAACTTTGTTATTATGAAAAATAATAATAATGATGATAGTTTCAATTATGAGCTGAAATTCAGTTAATGATATGCCATGATTAGTACTAAAGAGTGAATTAACTGATGGTTTTAAAATTAATTTAATTGTAATATTCGTTGTCATGGTACAGATTCACATTAAGACTGAAAGAGTAATGAAAAATATAGCATAGTGGTTAGCATACGTTTTTGCTAACTTAAAGTTTGGGTGTTCGATTCCCAACTTCAACACTCTGTAAAAATAAAAATAATTAAATTCGCAGAAATATTCAAAGTCCGGAAATTAAAAATCAACCTCTCAATAGATGGCGCCACCGACGTTAAACATAGCATAAGTTAAAACATAGCAACAAGTGTTGCCCACCGAAAACTAAAAACTCTGGTTGTCATGACAACAAGTGTTGCCATTCCAAAACCGAAACTCAAACAAGTGTTGCCATCCAAAAAGTAAAAACTTTGTGGATACCATGACAACAAGTTCAAAATATTCTAAGTCCGAAAACGCGGGAAAAATATCTAAAACGCGGGAAAAACCCTCGTCACCTTCTACGGGTTCTCGCGGCGGCCCCGGTCGTGGGGAGGGTCAACCCCAAGGTCGGGAGGGGGTGGGGAGGAAGTGGAGGAGGCGGTGGGAGGAAGAGTGGGAGGGGGAGGCGGTGTTAACACCGCAACACCGCCTCCTGTTGCAGAACTCTCATTATTCCCCTACTTATAGTATCTGGATAGTCAACCGGCTTCCTAAAAATAAAACTACAAGTTAAACTAGAGTGAAAAGCATTTTTTTATGCTACAAAAATTAGGAGAAAGGGAACAATTAATCTTTTCTTTTTAATTGTAAAATAGCATAGGGGCGATTCTCGAAAAAAAGTCCCGTAGTAACACTAAGTTTTTAATTTTTTCCAGCTAATCAAAGCTTTAAAAATAACGCTATTGGGGAATAATACACGCTTTAATATACTATCAAAGCATAACAGGTAATCCCATATTTAATTATTAGTTACTTAAATAAAAGAAAAAACCACAAAAGTCCCTCCGTGCTTTTATGCAACACATAACCAGATAAGTAAAAATAAAGTACTACTGACAGTAAACAATATAAATGGAATTTTTTCATACTTCATATTTGCTTTTCAGTTCAAGAAGTTTTCCCCAATTACTCCTCTTTATTGTTCTTTGCCCTAATTTATTCAATCGAATAACACTACAGTATTTTTTTTACATTTTTCAAAATGAAATTCAAAAGAGTTTGAAGTTTAAAGTATTGCTCTTTGCTTTTTCTGCTTACATCGTGGTGCATATGAGTGCAGTGTTTGTTGCTTCATTAATTATTTATAATATACAATTAAAAACTTTATGTGAAATTTTAGGGTTTCTCTTGATCATTTTTCAAAGTAGAGTAAGCGCGTGATTAGTGGTATATACATATTTTTTGCTAATTATTTACCGTATTATTTTTATGCTAGAGTATGAGCAGCTTCATCTTGTTGAACTGAACTGTAAAACATGTTTTTTTTTTTAGAATTTTCATTTAATAGTGCATTTTTTCGGTCTCTTCATAATAATTTGAATTTATGATATATTTTTTCAAAACTTTAGTAAGGCGTTTATGATTTAGAGTGAATAATCATTTCTTTGTTAGAAGTTTAAGCAATTTGTATTTTCTTCAAGCTTTAAGTATCACTTAAAAATTGTCAATATTCGTTTGAAATCTTAGTTAAAACATTAACGGAAAATAAAATTTTTTAAGTATTTTGCAAATAAAATTCTTCTTTTTTTAAGTGTCCCAACGAATTCTTAATTATTCGATTAATATTGACAACCAACAAACATTTAATTACAATTCTAACTCCCACTTTTCCTAATTCAAATTTCTAAATTCAAACGTTGATGCTATTTATGTGTACCTTAATTTTATTAGTTTTTTCTATTACCAATTGTTCACTTACGTTTGTTAAAGACGGTCAATTGTTTACCTCTGATTCACTTTTTACCCTTTTTTAATAGAAAAGCTTCGCTCTGTTTGTATTTGTGTGCTAAAAAACTTGTATTTATACTTTAATTTAGGAATATCGTATTTATGAAAATGAATTGGGTAGGAGGAGCCAGAAATAGAATAAGAAAGACACACGAGGAGAAGAAGCAAAAAGAGTTTTTTCAGAAAAAAAGAATAGAAACTGCTAAAGCAAAAAATAGTGGGGCCACATTTCCAGCGCTTAGTCAAGATTTGCTAAGTTTTTATTTATTGCAAAGAAATAGTAAAAGAAGTAAGCAGAAGAAGGAAACAAAAGTTATTAATCACGACTTGGAACAAGTTTCCGATAAGCGTAAAAGACATGTCGATATGACTAAAATTTCTTTAGACCATCAATCAGGAAGAAGAAGCCGGACTGGATATTTTGATCCTTTAAAGCCCAAAAATGCTAGAATAAAGTATGTACAAGAAAACAGTCCAGAAGACATGGGTTTTGTATTAAATAGTTTTAATATGGGAGAAAACTCAGAAGAAAAGTTACATTTTGATGATTTTAGTTTACCTCAAAAGAACAAATCATTACAATTTTCAGAAATAAACCAATTTTATAATCCAGAAGGAGAAGAACTTTTGTCTTGTGAAAACTTTAATGAACGAACTCCTGAGAAATTGAATGTTCAGATAGAAGAAAATTCTTATCCTCATATTTTCTCTAATACAGAAGATCAAAATGTTTCAAAATTATATAATGATACACCAGATATTAATGAGGAGTTCAAAAATTTTGCTCATGAAAAAAACAAGCTAAAAAACTTTGACACAAAATTGAATAGTAGTTTAGAAAATGCTCATTTAGAAATGGAAAATCCATGTTTTCTGAAGAAAACTGTGACTGACGAAAATCAGCATGACAGAAGTTATAAATATTTTAAAAACATCGTATCTTCAACTAAGATTCGTGCAAATGATGTATGCATCAAAAAGAAGAAATCTAAGATTTCTTATTTAAACCACTTTAATAATCCGTCAAGATATGAAGAAAATTCTTTTTACAGGCACGAAAAAGGTTTCCGTAGGAACAATGGACCAAAAAAATCAATGGTATATGATGATGTGCCAAATTCTGTCATATTCGAATCGAATCAATACCCCTCCAACAGTTGCAACTCAAAAATATTTCATAGAAGCAAATATACTGGAAGTGATCCTCTGTTTCCCGCTTACGACATTCATAGTATGCAAAATTTCTCAAGGTCATCAATATTCGTCGATTCACCATTAGAATCGATTTCTTCTTCTTCTTCCTCCGATATGAATTTACCCGTAGATTTTCATCAACTTCAGTTGCTCTACGGGTTACGTAACGACGAGCAAAGAAATTTCTCCACAAACAGTCAGCAGAAGAGTACATATTTTTCTTGTAACTATCCGAATGCCCTCAACTCAAACACAAGTTCAGATTATATATTTCATCAAGAAATAAACGGAATAAAGAAAAGTAAAAAGTATGACAGCAATTTAAAAGGTAAGTCCAGACCCAAAAGCTTAAATCCAAATATTTCCCTAAGCAGATCACATGACCTCCGACATCCACCGTTCAGCGATGCAGCACCAGAACGAGACGCAAAATCAGAGAAACAATTAAAAACAAAGGACGCAAGTACTAGTCCTTTTGAACTATTTTTTCCTGAGACTGTATCAGTAAATAAGAGATTGAACAGGGGAGAGAAAATTCAGGATTGTACAACAGTTGTAGAAACTTCTATTTCAAATGATATAGAAAGTAGTGAAATTGCAACGAAACATTGTTCAGGAACAGAAACAAGCCAAACTAAACTAAAGAATCTAGACTTGGCTACATTAGACGGAGATACTTCTTCAAAAGTCACTGATCAGAGCCTTTCTGAAATTGAAAATAATGCAAACGATCTGAGTATTGACGCAACATTGGAACCTGGAAATGAAAAGCTAAATTGGAATGAAGTTTTAACCTCAAATGCAGAACTTTCTTCTACGCCAATACAAAATGATTTTCTTACTCTTCAACAGACGGAAGATGATTCTCCAACTGTGGATTGTTCAAAGTCATTTGTTTTGGAATGTCCTATGCAAAATGAATCAACATTAAAAAATCAAGCACTTAACACTTATCACGAAAGAATTAACAACGAAAGGGAAATTGGCGTTTCAGAATATTTCCAGAACTCAAATGACATGAGTATTGGAATGAAAAGTTTCATCAAAAGTGAAACTTCACCATATGGTACGTCTTGCCATTTACAAGATGAAAAATCAAAACAAAAAAGTGATAACTGTATGTCAAATAACGAAGTTATAAGTTCCAGAAATGGGGAAAAAGGTAGATGCAGCGGAAATATATCAGTCGACACTTTTATAAGTTGTAATAGTTCTACTATAAACAGAATGGAAATATTGGATAAAATTGTAGAAAGTAATTCCACTACGGAGAACAAAATATTATACGAAGAAGCTGAACTCCCTTTAAGATCAAGACTCAAGCGTACACAATCAGAGACACATTTAGAAAGAGAAGAAAGTCCTTTACCTTTAAACAACATTACATACGACAGTATATTTTTAGAAAGTATTCATTCTCATACAAATGCAAAAAATGTTGAATGCCCTTTAGTATCTGGCAACGATATTGAAGATTATGTCAAACTAAAAACTCTCCCACCTTCAGTCAAATTGGAGATTATGGATGAAATTAATTCGCCTGGATTAATAAACGAAACATGTGACTATGAAGATAGCCCCAAGTTTTTCCAAGCAAAAGTATTTATAAAAGATGAAGCAAACTCTGTTATGGATAACAATATTACTTCTTCGTCATACCTTCAGAAATGTACGCAGACTTTTATAGAAAAATGTGATGCTGAATGCCAAGTCTGCATTGTGCAATATAAAGACTTTTCAGCACAGACAGAATTGTAAGTTCTGAGTTTTTATGCAAAAACGTTTCATAAATTAAAAAAATGTCTTGACACAGGCAACAGCTTTTAAAATATGTTAAAAATTATCATTAATGATAACTATGTATCCATTAAATATCAAACAAACATGAATGTAATGATTGTATTGAAAGTTTTCTTTTTCTTATCTAAAATATACCTATTGCTTTGCAATGGTATTCCTTCTGGTGATAGATTTGACAATTTTTTGTTCATTTCCTTCATATTCATATTTTATTTCTGATTGTCTCACTGAAGTGTAAAAAACAATTGCAAACAAGAAAAAAAGTACCTTTCATGAAATTATCCGAGCCATGTAAACACCGATCGAATCTTTGTCTTTATTGGTTGCGATATTGTTTTTTTATTGCCAATGGTTTTTAATGACTTTTTGTTGTTTTCAAAATTTGCAAGCTCTGTACTTTAATATACCAGGTTTACATTCTTAGAGACTATAAAAAAAACGCAGACCAGATCCAAAACTGTACAGAAAATGTTCGGTCTAATTTTACTCTTTAAAAGGCTGTTAGACAGACTAACAACAGGACGAAAAATTCGCTTCTCACATCTCATGACGATTCCTCACATTTTTAATTAAAAAATAGCTTAGTTTTAAAATTTAAATGTACTTCTTTTGATATATAAAGCTTTACTTATTATTTTTCTCAACTCAATTAGTTTTACGGTATAGGAGAGTAAAAAATGTGCAAAAGGAAAAAAAAAAGTTCACAAACTTAAAAGACTGATAAGCAAAATGCGAGATTCATTCTAAGTATTTTGAAACTTTAAAAGGTTTTGAAGTACCCCATGATGAAAAATGTCAGAAATGATCTTTTTTTAACTTAAAAATGTTTTATAATACAAGTATTTTAATTTGATTTTGAAAACATTTTGTATTGTCCTTATTTGTAAATATTTCAAAAATAAAATTATCATAGTTTCACTTTGTAACATGACAAACTCTTTTTGTTGTTTATTATTTTTTAATTTAAACTGAAGTTATTACTTCTAGTCGTGTTAAATCCTTAACAACTAAGATTCCTCCTTAAATGCCCGATAGCAAAAACAGCGCCACTCTGTCTCAGATTTGAGAAATTCCGTAAATTAGTCCTTTGTTGGGGTAGAAATCAATCAAATTTTTTTCCGAGGGAAAAGGAAAGTAAACTTCAGCAAACGAAGATGCGTAGCACTATGTTTTCAAGGACATAAACCACATATAGCAGATACGTATTTTATATTTGAGCAATTTCTCTGTGCCAATTTAATTCACAATCAACCAAACGTCGGTTTACGTTGCAAACTATTTTTGCTTTTTTAATCTGTGTAGCAGACTGTATAAAAATATTCAGCAACTGGGCGTAGATGCGAACCTTATCGTAAAATAATATATTTTAAAAGAATGTATAGAAAGAAAGAGAGAGAGAGAGAATTATGCACTTACAATTAAGTGATTAACCGCATGAGACATTAATATATCATGCACAGTTTTTTACATATTTGTTTATATTTGTTTTTTTATTTTAGACGATTTACACATTAGAAGGAATGAATACCTTTGGGCAAAAGTAACAACATTAAACAACGTAAATTAAGCTTAAGTTAGCAAATTGACGACAGCCACGTGTTTCGGGGTTCCAAGGAACGCCTTTTTCAATACAAAGAAATATGAGCTTTTGGAGGAAAAGTCATGCGAGTAATGCAACGAGAAAGAATAGAAGACAGTTAAAAAAGTAAAGATTGGAGATTAATGAAACAAACAAAACAAAAAAAACCTAGAGTCAAAATGTATCGCATAAATTCACATAAAAATTGGTTACAATAAACTTCCAGAAACATCCGATTAGTAAAAAACTTTGTCATATGACTGAAACAAATTCTAAATAAAATATCAACTCTTTCTAATGTATCAAATATGTTCAATTAGGCTTGATTTGCGTTTTAGTATTGTTATTTACATTTTTCATCTTTACACATAAATTATTAATCGGTACATGTTGGATGATAGCTGTAGGAACCGCCAGCCAGAATTCAATTCTTCTAAATATAGGGATGTTTCAAACGCTTAATTTTTAGAGATGATTTTGACATTAACTCTAATAGGATGCCCGTGCATTCATTTTTAAAACTTCAAACTAAAAATTTCTTTTATTTTTCACTTTTCTATCTATATTAAACTTACATATTTAATATGAATTTATATATATAAAAATAAGTGTAGAAAATGTAGATGGATTTGCAGCATAAATTATGAGAGTCGAAAGAAGAGGTGTTTTAAAATTTTGCTTGGAACATTTTTCACCTGTGAGAAAAACTTCTACAAGAGATGTTTAAAAGAAAGCAGAGTAATAATCATTCATTTGAACCTTCTAAAACAGTGCTTTTAAAGTGTGAAGCAAGCACTTTGGGTAAGCAATAATTACTAGTTATGCAAAATTCCTTATATTAATGAGACCAGCACTGTCCCTGAAAAACATTTTGAAACAAAAGGCTAATGAAAAGATTTTTTCTCATGTAAGCAGATAATTCTTTGAAAACAATTCTCATAAAGCTTAGTAATTACTGTAATAATCGCAAAATAATAGTTTTGAAACTTTAGCACAGCTTACATTTTCTAAAGCGTACCTACAATCTAAATTTTATGCTATCAAGGTAGTTTTCTTTGTTTCTTTTTTTTAATACCCATAGTATTATGTTTGGGATTTTATGTAAAAATGAAATATAATGAACTAAATATATGCAAATTTTATTTGCATAAATTGAATAGCTATTTGTTAAAAAATTTTTACGTTGTTTAATTAAAAAATATTCTTCTTACAGATGTCATGAGTAGAAAGTGTACAATAGTTTATTTCTAACGCGATATTTAAGGAAAAAAGTATTGAAGAATCGAAGTTAAAATTGGTAAATAAACAGTGATACGGTTACTGTGCCGATTTATTGAAATCAAACCGCTATTTTTTGTAAAGTGTACATATTTGAACTTAAAAAATGACGATTTAACGGTGCTTTTTTTCAAGAAATTCAACGATTAGTAATGTTTAAAATGTAGCATGACAAATATTTGCTTACAGAAAGAAGATAATAAATTGTTTTGCTATTTTGTGTGAATTAGCTAATTCCTTTTATAAACAATAAATAAATTTATAAAGTAAAACAAATTGATATGTTTAGTAGAAATTGCGTGAATATCTCGGAAATTGTAATTATGGATACTATGGACACTTCAATTAAATTTATTTCGCCTAATTAACTGAGTGAGTTTATTCGCCTGAGTAAAAAAAAGTAAAAAAGAAGCTACTTTAGAGTCTTCTTGAGCTAAATAATTGTTTCTTTTTTACTGAAATATTAAAAACTCAACACGAGCTCCATGGCCTATTGTTTTCGTTTATAAGGTAGTACCAATAAATCCTGCGTTTTTTGATGATATTTACAGCAACAGTTCATTGTGGTTCCCATATCAAAATGATATCTAGCCAACCTGGTGACAAAATTTGGCTTCCGAAAGGACGCCAAATTTTGTAATAACGAAATAAACGTTTGATTGCTTCACCCTCCTTGACGGAATTGGCGCCAAAAAATAATGGGCATGAACTCCCATGGGGGTACATGTGTGTACAAATGTTTCGTTCATTTTTATGCAGGTGTCTTAGCTCTCGAGTGGCGACAAATTTTCTCATTTTTCTTGTTTAAATTGTCTGATTTTGTAAATATGAATAATTTCATAATATCAGATCTAGAGCCGCGCAGCGGTGACTTACATTGTGTAGATTTATATTTTGTTTACATTTTAAATCATCAAAAAAAAAAATCATATTGTGTGTGACGGATGTAATATGTTGTCATTAGTAATTAACAAAAATAACTGAAATAATATATTAATTTGAAATAATTTAGTTCGTCTCTTGAAATAAATAGAATTTACATTGAATAAAATAAAGTTAGACTATTATGAAAAACACTGAAATATTCTAGAATACATTATCCATGTTACAGATAGACTTTTAAAGACAGTTCTGAATATTTTAAGCGTACTTCACACAGATTCAGTGAATTTTTGAGCTACGGTTCAGAAATAAAACTGACCTGATGGGAGACATTTTCCTCAAAACTACGAAGGAAAATTTTAATAATTATTCAAAGCAATCTCTTTTCTAGTTGCAAAGCACTTTTAACAGCTTTCAGTTTTCTGAATAAGCATTTTCCAGTAAGATCAGCTGAAACTGCATCCGTTGAATCACTTTCTTCTTTGAAGCAGTTTAAATTTCTCCGTATGAATTAATGTAGCCGCGATATCATTTATACATTCAAACGGATATTCATGGCATTAATGTGCTATCTTTCCTTTGTACTTTATTTATTTGCTAAAAGAAAGAAAAAATAACATTTAAAAACACACTATTTAAAAACAAAACGAATAGTACAATTCAAGATCTAAGGTGGACACCTCACTGCTTCCTAGTACGCCCATTATATATGGGGAGAGTGTTGTAAATTGGGACACTGCTAATTTCTAAAAATCTATTTTTAGCAGCCATGTTTTGTAATCTTTAGTAGTAACATTCACCACTAATTGGTTTCCTAGTAAAAATCAGCATCAAATGAGTTAAATTGACGATTTTGTGAGAGAAAAAAAAATCATGACTTAAAAAGTAAATATTTCCTTTATTCTTATTTCATTTTCTGTCTTTGCATTTGTAAACGTAATCAACTGAATTTTATTTTTCTATGAAAGAGAAGTACTTTAAACGATTTGTTTATGAGAAAATAATGATATTTCATCTAGATTGACTATCATTTTGGTTTTTCTTAAACCACATGGTGATTGTAACTTGGAACAGCCAAACATTTTGTACCTTAGGACACGTTCCAAGGTACAATATATGCATGGTTCTTAATAATTAAGAAATGTTTAGGAACATGGAACAATGTTCTAATCTTATGTAGTCTTTTAAACACACTAAATGTTAAACGATAACTCATAATTTATTATTCATAATTCATTATTAAATATTCATGATTTATTTCACTACCATGATTTTTTTTTTTTTGTTTTCTGGTGAAAAATTGATTGAAGTATATGGTTGTTTCCTGAATCATGAAGACTTTCCCAATGTACAACAGAATGTCTCAAGGTACAATAGGATGTTGTACCATGGGACAGCTTGAAGTTCTTACTTTTCTTACTTAAAATGACTGGCATTATTTAATTTTCAAACTGTCTGAATTTAAAAAAAAATATATTGCATAGAATTATGTTGGGGTATTTTAATGTGACGTTTAGATTTTAAATTTGATTCAAATAATTGACGTTAAAAATTAAAATATGAAAAGTGTCCCAAGGTACCACACTCTCCCCTAATGAATCTCGTACACACTTTAAAAGTAATAGTTTTTAAACGCCATTTGTTCTACACTTTGCTAAACCTAAAAAGCATAGTAAATTTCGAAAATGGCACTTTCAAACGTAAAAGTATTAAATGATTTTGTCAGCGCCTGAGATTTGATGTGGCAATATATAAAACCAAAGAGATCTAAAAAATAAAGAAAACAAGTGCCAACTACAGTAACTTAGAGTGAGCAACAAAACTTTTTTTAATCGAGTTGTCCTGTAATTTAGCATTTTCATTTCAATAACAGTGAAGTTTCTCTGTAATGCCATCGAGCAATAAGTTAAAATATGGACCTGACGAGAGGTATCCCTATAGTAAGAATGACACAAGAAACAATGAAGTAAGAAAAAAAGTAATTTGGGGCAGATTGATACGGGGGGGGGAATTGATACACCAGCACTATTTCAGAAATTGTAATCGATATTCCTGCCGGTACAACGCTGAAACTTGTCAAGGCAAGTTTTAGTATAACCGCCGAGAACGTGCCATCCGCAAGTCAACACTTGACGAAAATTAAGATACTTTCGGTGGGATTGCGGAAAAATGTTATAGCAAGGTGCTCTTCAGGCTGAAATTTCACCAAGTTTTGGTATTATCAACCAATTTTCTACAATATAAAAGTCCAATTATCCGGAGTACTGGAAATAATGTATATTTGTAACATAAGACGATTTCAAGACTAAATTCAAACTTTGTTAAGAATAAAGCCTTAACAGGTAATTTTGAAACGAAATTTATTATTTTATATTAATTATATTCCATCAGTATCAAAGTGTCCATTAATGCTCCGTAGGTGGGAAAATGCTATACACATCTCCCTTTTTAATAATATTATACTTTCTTTTTAATGGTCACCATATTTTAACTTTTGCGTTTGTACTATAACATTAGTTATGTTACAGGTAAGTTAAAAATATGAAAATTAAAATAGGTTTTACCATAAAGAATAATTAAATGAACTTCCCTGTGCCAATCTGTCGCATTTCCTCCTATGCATGGATTTTTTTTTCACATAAATACCCTAAATTTGATTTTATTCCAAAGTACCACAGGACGAAATTGACCAAATACAAGCCCAGAAACTTAAAATAGAAGAAAAAACCTGACTTGGTAAGTTTGGCGCTTTTACACTGCAGTAGTAATACTGTGGCCTCCGTTTTCGCCTTGAAAAATCTATTTCCAGTATTTTATTCACGAGGTTTACATCAAACATATTATTATATAATTAAGTAAAGTTAATATCAAAAACTTTTTGTTTCCATTCATACATGTATTTTAAGCCTTAATTTGAAATCGAGCTAAAATAAAATGATTTATACTGTAACAAAAACACTTCCTATCCATAATCCTTCTTCATTCCATTTTGTTCATTTTTAGGATGTTTCACTTTCTAAATGGAAACTAATTTTCATTGTAATATCAGTAAAAATCATAGAAAAATTGTATTTTATGCTTTAGCTGATAAATTTGGTTCAAAAATAAAATGTTTTTCCAACATCTTTGAACCCAAAAACGAAGAATGGTTTGCCGTCACCACTTTGCATTTAAATGATTCAAAGTATTTACATGCACATTTATCTCATAATTATTGATTTCCCAAGTTTGTGTACGCTCTGTTGATAACTGTTAGATATGATGTGTGCATGTCTGACAGCAATCAAATTTGCGCGAAGATCACGAATTTCTAAGCAGCAGAGGCTTCGTTTGGTATTCACGATATGGTATGGACACATTCAACATTTATAGAGCTCACCAGATATTTAGATTGGAATTAATAGAAGGAGTTGAGAAAATTTGAATTATTCATTACATTTATCTGTAGGCAAACTATTATGAAGATTCTAATTTCAGAAGATTTTGCTGCGCTGTAAAGTTGATTCTGCAGCTCTTTGCAGACTTCATGACTTGGTATTCCTTGAAATGAATATAAAAGATGGCTGTTTTAGTTTTTTTCAGTTGACACCCTATTTTTCAAATTTTTAATTTACGAGTTTCAAAAAATATTATATTAAACAATGTACAATTTTCGTTTGTTTTACGAATTCCAATTAACAAGCATGTCTTTTCTACGAAATTGACAATCGGTCAAAGTAGCTTTTTTGTAAGAATTTCAAAAGTTGCAGCAAGAAAGTTTTGGGAAAAATATAATCCCTTTCTTTGATATTATATTTCCACTACCTGCCTTTGCTTTTATTTCTAGAATAGCTGCATTGCTCAGCTTTGCACGGTCTACCTCGAAAATAATGTCAGGGAACGCGTGCTCAACATTTAGGCTTAATTAATAGAAAAAAAAAATGCTGTAAAATTTCCCGTCAAAATAATGATTCTTAAATTTCGTTTAACGGCAAATCTGAAAGTTCTGAACATATTAAACGCAACCCTTCATTAATACAACTAAAATTCTTGATATCATCTGCTTGCAGTCAAAAAAAAAAGGGGGGGGGGTAAACGGCCAAAAAATAATCAAGAAGGAAAGTTTTACTTTAAAGCAAAATTAAGAATTTTATTTGTTCACAGTCGTGAAAAAAATGGCAACATATCCAAAATGATTTTATTCACGCTAATTTAAATCGAACTCGTTGGCAAAAATTTTCGATTTGATATTAGGCTTAAAAATGCTTTTAACTTTTTTCACTGTGATTTCATAGCCTTAACATAACTGTTTTTTTTTTTTTTTTTTTTTTTTTTTAAATTTGAAAGAAGTAAATCAATTTCAAAGGTCTTTCTTGCAGGCTTTCGAATGGAACCTAAATCAAGAAAATTGGCTAATTATTTAAAAAAAAACACCTCGCAGTTATTAACTAAGTTTTAAATTAATACTTCAGTGCATATGAGTCCGATTAAACAACATTATTACCAGCCTAATTAAGCTGCAAAGTTATCCACATGTGGAGAATTTCACAGTTTAATTGGGGCGATTTCAAGTAAAAAAGAAAATCAGGTGCAACAAAATTGTTTGTGGTAGTAATTTTCTTCATGGTAGTTTTAACATTTAAAAATGTAGATTACAACAAAAAATGTCCTTGTTGTGCTGTGAAATAGATAGCATATCTTAATATATATATTTCTTCTGTGCGGACGTTTATAACCATAAGGTTTTTTAAACAGCTGAACCGATTTTGATCAAATATTTTGTGTGTAATTAAGTTGTGTCAAGCATGGTTTATATAGAAGCGCGATGGATCGAATCGGAAACGTTTTCGTAAATTAATTAATTGATTTAAACATTGGATGCTTATATGTCCCAATTGATTCATATTTATTTTAACATATTGTTGATCGAGAACAGAAATAAATATTTTACCCGTTGACAAAGGACAATCAGAAAGCCAGCTCTGCTTTTCGCAATGAAATTTCCTTCTGTGACATGTCAATTCAGAATAGGTAAATTTCAGAATAAAATTCAGAATAGAATTTAGTTTTTTCATCTCTTTTTTATTTATGATAATTTGATTTTTAGAAAAACCCTCGTTGTTTCATGGATGCTTTAACATAAAATGGATGATAACTCAGTCAAGAATATAAATATAAAGATTTGGTGAAAAGCATTTTAAAGTACATTAGTTGCTGTTTCATATGATATGCAACATGAATTATTTTATAAAATAATTTTATTTAATATAATTTTGATTTTAAATTTAAATTTTTTAAAAAACGTAAAATGAATTTCGTTTAAGAAAATCACAAAAAATTGTGTGTATTTTAACCTTGTTTGTGCAAAATTTCAAGTTGGGATCTCAATGGGATCACATTTTTATGAATTTTCGAATAAAACTTGACTTAAGAAATAATGATATTTTTCAGATTCTAATTAGTTAAATTTTTGGGTTCTCTCACTGGTGTTGGTCTAACAGTAAACATGGCCATGCTTGAAATGAGCTGGCCTGAACTTGTAGATTAGTAAACCCCCTTCCCTCGCACCACTACTTTTAATCTTTTTTTTTAACTTTTCAAAATGCAAAAATAAATAAATAAATAAATAAAAAATTGAGAAACAATAGTAGTAATTAAAAAAAATAATCTTAAATTAATCGTATTAAAGTCTAGTAAATGTTCTTCTTCAAAGCAAGAAGATGTACACTCCCCGCCACTCACCCAAACATACGATTAACACCACACACCTCATCTGGGGATTGAATTGAGGACTATTTTTACCCCATGCATTTTTTTTCAGACTAAGTGTTTCTTTTTCAATCCTAACTTTACAAAGTGTACTTAATTAATTCAATATTTGAAAAGGAAAGATATGATTCATTTCATCCCCTACCTCACCAACCTTAACCAACCCAACCCTTAAGCATCAACCTTCAATTTTGGAGGGAGAAAAAAAATAGTTTGCCCCAAGATCATGGCATTCCCCCGTGTTGTTTCAGTGTTTTTTCATTCTTTTCACACAAAACGAAAAATAAATCAAAGTAAAAGATCATATGTTTGTTCACATAACTGTCTTTCTACAACATTTGGAGTGCAGCTGTATTTTTTCTTTTTTTTAATTGCTAGTTTTCTTTTGAATTTCTGATGTAAAGGAGAGTAATCCAACGAGATCGATTTATACAGATAATAAAAGCGGTTATAGATCAAACAAAATTTGTTCTTTTTTATTATAACCTTCCATGTTGTTAAGCTTCATTCTAGATTGCTCCCTCCCCCTCACACTACCGTCCCAATTTCCGACAAAAAAAGAAAAAATAAATAAATTAAATAAATAAATAAATAAAGTTGTAAACGAGTATGGTTTTCCTGACTCTTAGTTTTTATGACTTATTAATCAATACTGATGTTTGGCAGCGTCAAAAATTGGTTATGATTATTACTCTCACGTTTCAGCTTTTTTTTTTTTAAATTTTAAATACAGTTTTGAAAAAAAAAAGATAAAAAGTGGTGGCGAGGCGGAAGGAGGGGGATTACCAATCTACAAATTCATGCCAGGTCATTTCAAGTATAGTCATGATTAATTACTACGAACTAGACTACTACCAGTAAAGAACCCCATATTTAACTAAACGGAATCTGAAAAATGTCACTATATTTTAAGTCAAATTTTATTAAAAAATTCATAAAAATATAATCATCCCACTGAGAATCCATTTTTCAATTTTGCACAAACAAAGATAAAATACACACTCATTTTTGAGAATTTTAAGAAAAAAATCATTATTCGTTTTCTGAGAAATTTAAATTTTATATTTAAATTTTATTTTTTAAAAGAGAAAATGTTTAGTAAATTAGTCATGTTGCATATCATATTCAACAGCAATTAATGTACTTTAAAATGCTTTTTACCAAATCTTCCTTTCTAAATTTGGTGCTGAGTTATTATCCATTTTATGTTCACGCATCCATGAAAAAAAGACGGTTTTTCTGAAAATCAAAGTCTCATTAATAAAAAGTAAAAAAGATAAAAATCTAAAAATTTGGGCTTTTGATTACCTCAAAAGGTACAACTGATGAGCCAAATTTCAATGAAATAAAAGAAGTGAGGGAAAAAAACTTGGGATCAATCACACTTGACATGAAATGACCCATATTAGGTATTAATTAATGCTTAACAAGTTTTGACTTAATGCAATAGACTAACAATTTTTAAGCTAATGCATATATAGTTTTAAAACTCATATTATTGTTAGATTTTACCTTAAAATATGTCTATTTTTTATTTATTCATTGAAGAAAAACCAAACATCTTCAATACTAAAATTTATTTTATTCATATTTACAATATACATGCGCAAATATACATAAGCAGGTTATTTTTATGTACAAGAGTATATCCAACTGTACATTTCTAAATACAAATTCCATTTTTGCACATCTATGTCTCATAATGAATTTCATTTTACAATACAAAAGCTATGATTACATAACTTGAATCAGTAACGGCTAATACTGAAAATATTCGCTCGTGGCTATGTACATATTTTTACACACAAACTATTTCTAATAAGACTTATTTTATGTTACTAGGAGCAAAATATAAGTAAGGTTAAAAAGCAAAAATCGTTTTAAAATAAGCATGTAAAAAAATGCATGTACGTGTACAGTAACTTAGTGGAAATACCTCTTCCGTTCAGAAATTTATATTAAAAAAATTATATAAAAGTTTTTGAGCTGGCATTGAAATTATTTAGTACAAGGTGGATTTCAGGAAAAAGGGGACATGACACTTGAACTTTAAAAATTAATATTCTTTCACTTGCCATATATCATTCTCTTCAGAAATGAATGAATTCTTGAATCTTAACCTGTTTTTCCCAATAGTTTGATAACTTTCAGAAAATCAAATACAAAATCAAGTTTTCTCTTTGTGTTTTTAAAGAGCAAAAAATCTCTTTTTTGTTACGCACTGTAGTTTCAATATACTTGTTATCCCAGCATATAATATTTAGGTTAACTTTTGTCTTTTGAATGTCTAGTTAAACTTTTCGGTAAGTAATTTAAAATTTCTTTTTTTTTTCCAACCAAGAAAGAGTTTTATTACTAAGGCGACAGTTTGATGTCCTTCCGCTACCAAAATACTTTATGTTCCTTGTCAAGGAGGCTCAGTTAGAATTTTAATATAGATTTAATTTACATGATTTTTAATGGTGATTCAAAACATTTTTAAAAAAAATTAAATAAAAGTTTATTTTTTAAATTAAAGCACACATAATTTTTGTACAAATATTACTTATATATGTTTTAAATGTGACTACTAACTTTAAACAAAAGTTTGTTTTCCACTAGCATTCTAAAATTTTATCCTGTATCCGCTCATAAATAAATGTCTACCGCATTTTTTTGTCCTTCCGTTACCGCTTTTTAAATTTCGTTTTAAAAAAAAGTTACTGGCAAAAAAAAAAAAAATCCCTGACTTTGGCCTTTTTTAGCAATTCACTATGATGTGTATAAAAGTCTATGCCTCAGTTTTTGAAAAAATATATATTTTGAAATGCTCACAGACAGACATACAGCGATTTTTTTTGTTCAAACTGTCCTAACGTTACCGCTGGAATTCACCACAAAATGAATTTAAACTATCATTATTTGAAATTAAATTGGCAATAAAAAACATGAAGGTAAATTCCACTGATTATATACATTACAAAAAAATATCGAAATTATCGTTTGAACACCATTTTTCCCTATTTTGGCATTGTAACTCCTGCTTCTCTTGATTTATGCCTACACATCGTTCAAGTTTGTTTCGTCTGTATATTTACAAAAAATTAATGATGAATTTCTCGCCAATTTGCTATGTTTGCCATCTCGCCAGTTTGCTCGTGCGTGTTACGGTAATTTGCTCAGTTTTCTCGTCTGTGTTAGGATAATTTACTCGTCCATGTTATGATAACTTGCTCAGTAAAATGGATTTAAAATTGGAATAGAAAAATAACAAAATCAAATTTTCAAAAAATCGCTTCGAGGTCACACCCTCATGCTACAAAGTACTTTTGTGCCAAAGTACCTGAAAATTGGCCGAACGGTTTCGGCGCTGTGCTCGTCACAGAGATCCAGACAAATATCCCGACAGAGATCTAGATATCCAGACAAACTTTGAGCTTTATTATTGGTAAAGATTAGCAAAAAAAAAAAAAAAAAAAAAAAAAGTTCTGAGATCTTTTTAAACATGAAATTTAAGTTGGATATCGAGTATCGCTTAAGTTTATAACGAATTGTCTATGGGTCTCAAAGGGAAATCCATTAAGCATTGCAGCAGTTTTATGGCTACTGTTCCCAAAAGTTTTTTTTATATTTTTATTTACCTTTTTTAATGCATCCAATATCTGTCTGGCCCTAGATATCTGTAATTTATATTTTTGTACTCCACTCCATACTTTGAGTTTAAGGTTTCTGAGATTTTTCCACTAAGAGTTTCCAGAAGAAAAAAAACCCAACAAAATGATATTATGAAAATAAAAATAGGCGAACATGTGAAAAATCATATAATGTTTCTTTTGTTGTAAAAATTCAGGTTTTGTGCCTGTTTGTACAAAATGATGCGAATAGTTTCTGTATACATCCCAAATGAATAAGTCATATGATTGTCATTAAATAATGACCAATTAGTTATGATGTGATTTCGTGTAGAACAACGCATAGGAACAACAGCATCCATGTAAATTGGCATCCAAGATTTCCAGTAGAACCTAAAGAGAAATTATATTTATACTCTTTCTTATACTGGCAAAGATTTTTTCCTTGTTTGCAAACATGAGGTAAATACCATCAAGAATTGAATATTTTTAATGCTTCACTTGCACTTTTGTTGTACGACAGTGAGATTTGTACGTATATATTTCCGCATCAATCCAAGAAAAATTTGTCTTTGCCTCTTAGTTTTAGTACCCATTATGTATCTGAAAAGGAACTATCCCATTCTAAAAAAATTGATTTTAAAGATACAGTAGAGTCCACTCCCGAGAACTTGGTACAGTATGAACCGAAAAGTGACCCAATTTGTTAGAGGGGGAAATTGTCTAAAATGCAAGCGCAACAGGATTGAAATTGCTTTACCGACATCCTGAAGTTCTAATCGGGTTTAGTGGTGTTCATTCGTTCTGCCAGAGTGTGATCGAATTCACCCGGATTATCAAAAGTTGAGTTTTCGGGACTTTACTGCACTATTTTGAACATAGCACGGGAGTAAATTTCTGTGTCCCACACGCAATATGTACAAGTTATTATTTTTTTTAAATAAAAAGGGTTTTGTTTTTTAGAATGTTGATACTTTATATTCGATAAATAATGGATAGGGGCACACGGTACAAAATGATGGTCTTATCAGCAATCCTTTTTTGACGAGCGGGCAAAAAAAAAATAAAATCAGCTGATAAGACTTCTAAAAATTCATGAGATAAATCTTAATTTAGATGCTATGCAATTAACATATAAGTTGTTTCATGACACATCGAGTTATTTTGAAACTTACCTTGATCCCAATGCGGAGCAAGACATTGATTTCTGTTTTGTACAATATGAAGCAAATACATTTGTAATAACGGAGCATTTAGCATGTATAACTACGATTTTTGCTTTATCTTGTTGAAAATATATCCGTAATAAATGCTAAGTACTAGAGAAATATGTTTTTCCCTAATTGGTTCAGTTTGATGTGACGCAAACTAAATATCAAGAAAAAGTTTTCATGGCTCCGAAAAACACAATAACTAATGGTTGGCATAGATGATTGACATGCAGTGGAAATCCAACCATAAGTTTCTCTTTAATAGATGACGAGTTCGTCATCTTGCCTTATGTGACAAAGATTTACGAACAGTCCTTTTACTTGATTAGATTTAAATCTAGTCAGTTATACGGTATTCTGTATAATAAAGCCATGATGCAATTTATTTAAAACAATTCACGAAAATAAATGTGATTTATTGAGCTGATGAGACTTTTTTATACTTTGAAAAAAATTATCTTCAAGCAATAAACACTAAAAATTGAATTCATTACCTTTGTGCTTGATATTAAAATAAGAAATAACAACGTTTAATAGCACGAAACTACAGAATACTGCAGACATTTGTTTTGGGGTTACAAGGAAACCCGTTTTCAATGCAACATAAGTGAGCTAACGGATAAAAAGATATCCGACAAAAGCAAAAAGACATATAAGCAAGCAGCTTTACTTTTAACGCTTACTTATATTTCTTGCGTATACTCGTACCTGTGAGTCCTTTAATTTTACCTTTAGTCACTGGTAAAATTTGTAACTTATTTTACAACTTAGATTTTATTGCTGGAGTAAATTTCAGCTATATTGAATGTAAACTAACAAGTCATTTATTATTTCAATCTTAACATTCTACAATGAATTATAATAATAATTATGTTTTTATTTATTTATTTATTTTTACTAAAAACTTACCTTTTGGTCTTTCTTTTGCAAAAGGAGTAGAAAATGATTTTAACGTAGAACTCTGAAATGCATCATCAAATGTAGATCTTTTGCTGATTCTACCACACTTACTTATTTTCCAAAAATCAATAAATTTACTAAATTAACTGAATTTAGGTTTAAGGAAAAAAAATCTGGAAATACTTCTCGATTATTCAACAAACCCCTTCAGTTGAAATAGTTCGAAATTGTATTAATTTCGTAAAATTTACATGTGCATAAGCAAAAAAATATATATAACTCTACTATGCAAAATGTGTATGAAGAGAAATGGAACTGAAACAGAAAACCATAAATATTCACTTAAACAGAAAAACAATAAATTTATTTTAAAGACATGGAATATTTAAAAAATGAGCCGCTAAACACTTAAAGTTAGATAAAGTATGTTAAAACGTTACCTTCATCTATTTCATTTCGTAAATGAGATGAATCTTTTCCGAGTTTGGCTTCTTTAGAATCTTCTACTGTATTGATATGTTCTTTTGTTTTGTAAGCGCCATCTAATGAAAAACAGAAAAATGAATTGCTTAGAAAAAGCAAATACGCGGTGGTAAATGAGAGTTTGTCGACACTGAAAGCTTATTTGTTTAAGAGGGAATGAAACACTTAAGCAAATGGATGGCGTGTTTTAAAGAAGAATTAGTCATCTCGTTTGAGACGCATAAGACGCGGATTTAGGAGTACCAGCGGGTTTTCTAGTTATGTTTATTTATTTAATTTTTTTAACGAAAAAGAAGCACAAGTACTCAAGCTTTTTTTCCCTCCTTTTGATTGGAATCAAGCGCTTTATTTTAAAGCATTTTAAGAATGGAGAACTATAAGAAAAAAACATTAACGAACTGAAAGCTTAAAACATTCTTAATAATAAAGAAACATAACCTAGAATTTTACTTCAATGAAAACAGAATTTAAAAGTTTTTTTTTCAAGTCTTTCACTCATTTCGACATTGGACATTATGAACTAGTACTTTTTAAATTTTAAATATCCACGCATTTGTTATACAAGCACTTTAGCACATATGATGCATTGAGAAGCAAAGAGATGTAAGTGGAAATTTTCAAGTTTTGAGTAAGACGCGTTTTAAGTTACGGTCCTAGTTAGATTTTCATTGAAAAGTATTACTAAATCAAGCTGTATAGCAGCACTTACCAGGGTTGATAGTACTATATCTTGCCCCAAGACAGAGGAGAGGTTCTCCAACCATTTGTACTCGTTATCTCCAATGTTTTTATTTCGAACTTACATCCCTTTGCTTTTCACTGCCTTATCATGGGTTGTAATTTGCTTGCTTCTTAAAAAAAATCTTGTAAGCATAAGTGTACATTTAGTTTTGTCTCAAATGCGTTAAAGGTTCATTTAATGGATCCGTTATCTCTAGTTATTTTGCATTTTTTTCGCCACATTTCAACTGTACATATGATGTTCAGTAGTACTGGATTTGTAAAAACCAAGTTACTTTTTTTCTTGCCAAATGATTTGTTCGCAAGCTACGCAAAATTGTGTCAACTTAAAGCATTAAACTTTGAGAAAAATTTAAAAAATCAATTTGAAATCGCAAATAAAATAAATAAATAAATAAAAAATAACTAAATAAATAAATAAACAAACAAACTTTATAAATGATTAAAAAAATAAAAAAGAGATTTATGTTGGTTTGCTTTCTGTTGTGCAAAGCATTGTGCTTAGTTACTGTTTGAGAGTCTCTATTGTTGGAAATTCTACCATTTTGCGGTTAGTATTCCATCTGGCGTATGAACACAGTTCATAAGATTATGTCATAGGGAAACTTCGGAAACATTTCCCCGTCCTCTCAATCCCCTCTCCCCTCCTCAGAGAAAAAAATTGACAACGTAATGGAAAAGATGTTCATAACAAAGTTATGAACATCGTTGTCAAAGTCTAAAATTGGGAACTGAAAGATAAGCATTACGTTCTATGTGTCAGCTCCTAAATTAAACGGTAACTGTTTGTAAATGTCTATGTCTCATACGCAACACAGAGAGATCTGAACATTTTTCTGAATGTATTTTTTTTTTCTGGAAAAGGGACATTCATTTGAAATTTGCTTAGAGGATGGCACTTTGAAAAGAATATGTTTTAAAAATTGTGATGCATTAATAAGTGCATCACCATATGTTCAATGGCAATGTTCAAATCAAGTTTGCTTGGTTCGAAAATTTTGAAACTCATTAAATGGTTGCTTTCTGACGTACCCTACCCTACTAATAACCAAGTGTTAAGTTTTCAAAAATGGTAATTTAGGGGCAGTAAAAAGAAGTTTTATGTCGAGCAAACCTATTTATGATATCCGATAACTGGACAAAGAGTCGAAAACATTTTGATTAAAACTAAAAGTTAAATTTTCTCATAATCAATTCCTTACTGAACCGTAACCCCTTAAGACTTTAATTACACATTTAATTATTCTAAGGTATTTTTGAAATGACGAAGTAGAAATCTACGCCAGTTTATTTTTGAATTTCTTCTTGTTGATTGTAAATGACTAGCTTTTACCCGTGCTTAGCTCCCGTTGATGTAGTTTTTTTCAATCGATTCAATTTAATGGTCAAAACAAGCAAAGATCAAATAGTTACCAAAAATAGTTTGTCTGCAGTTTCGCCGGCATTTCAAATTGCCTGCCCCCTTAAATGTATCAAAAGGTATGACTAACACTGAAAATCAGGGGAAAGGGGGGTAAATGAAATGTCAGTGAAACTGGGAAGACACCCAAAAAATCACACAAAATAAATCACGGAAACGTTCAGGAGTTGTAATGCAGTTAGTTTGGGTAATTTTCAAAAAATCCAAATCGAGTGAGGTCAACTATTCTCAAATAAAGTGATTCATTTTCCTTATAATCCTGATCTCCGTCAAATAATATCCAGCGCTACACCGGCTATCTAAATTATTGTATCATGTATAGCTTCTTATCGGAGAAATCGTCCCAAAATAGAGTCAACAATTATTACAAATCCTGATTCTAATAATGTCCCTTTAGAGTCAGAACATCAAACCTTTAAAATCCCCATCAGAAGGAAATCAACTGTTTCTAAATAAAGTAAACGGTCCTGATTGCAATACCAAAAAGTTTAGAGTAAAAATACCATTACAAGCAGAGTAAGCACAACAGATTTTTTTTTTTAAAGTTCCCATTTAGATGAGGACAATAGTACAAAAAACTTCTCATTTCGCAAAGAGAAAAATTCACAAAAGTCTCTATTAGAATAGTGTCTATCAGCGTTTTCAAATAACATTTCCATCTGATGATCTCAGTCATGATTATTCCAAAAATCCTCATCAATAGGATTAAAAAAAAAGAAAGAATGAAGAAAGAAAGAAAGAACAATATCCCCCACTGTTGCCATTACAATAGGGACAATAATTCCACAAAATCCTAATTAGCATCATTAACCCTTAAAAATACACACAAAAAAGAAAAAAGAAAATAAAAAGCTTCAAAAATTTTTTAAATAATTCGGCAGTGCAGTAACCTAGTCGCCTAATAAGACTGGAGATAAAAAATGGATTTGGTGGATTTATTTACACTTTAATAGTAGTTTTAATGACATTTAAGAGTGTTGTTTCACTAATTTGGCGGATTAATTTTAACTTTAATACCTCATAATACTTAGTGATCTTTTTACTAAAATTAATTTTGCGGAATTTGTACATTTTAATGCATTTTTTGTAATGGCTGTGGCACCAACATTTTTGAACACTCATCCCGAACACGTTATCATAACTCTGCCTATCAAATAAGATTTTAAAATGTCATTTGTTTAGTTTCATTTTATATTTTTGCAATTAAAAGCAGCGTTAAAATGTAAAATAATAAATCGAAATCCATTATTTATCGCCAAAGGACCACAGTACCATACATTCGCCAGAGACTTGCCAAGTTTATGAAACTGCGTAAAATGTTTGGTTAATTTATATTTTTAATTCCGAACAGAAGATGCAATAAAAAAATGTTTTGCATGTATTTAGCCGTTTCCTGGCGAAAAATAAATCTTTCTTCGACGTTAACTGGGGTTGGGGGGCAGACTCTATTTCATAACTTTATTTAGTTACCAGATAATTGTATGTAGCAAAAATACCCGGCGTTGCCTAAGTCTGTAATAATTATGAGAAACAATCGCTACCTTTATTCGGTCTCTGCTGTAACTGAAATAACTCAAAACACACCGCTTTGACGTGACTAAAAATAAAGCTTCTTCCTTACCCATAAAAGTAAAATGGCAATAAGTATGAAGAAAAACATGGTACTCTTTTAAAAACGAAAAAACAATATTTAACCATATTCAAATTTAATAAATTTGCAAAATATGAAATTAAACTTCACTTGTTTAAAAAGATTTATCTGTTTTTCCCCTTTGAACATAGTCTAAAACCTTCTCTATATTGCTACTGAAGTACAAACTTTAAAAAAATGTAGCAGCCCGTTATCCCTTACTGCGATTTAAAATGTTATTAAATTCGCGTTAATCGTTTTGGGATACCTTAAATGAGGCTCCCTCTCCCTACTTTGAAAAACTGTGTGTAATTAATTTTCATCAAAGAGATAGTGTCGCCAAATACTGAGATACTTCTGGTTCTTATAAAATGATGCTACCCGAATCATTTCCAATAAATAGTAAAAATTTGGCAATTGTTTGAAATTGTGCGCAAAGACAAATTAATGGAAGTTTTTGTGCTGTTTATGGATTTGCTCAATTTTGTGAGCAAATTATTTTACGTGTTAACAAATTTAAAGGAAGAAATATTAAAGAAATGGCGATATTTGGTTACGTGGAGAAAACCGAGAAACAGTATTGCGTAGTCTTTAGCTTCAAAACCAGCGACAGTTGAAAAAATATCCAAATGCCTTAGCTATTGAAATGATTTTGCAAAAACGTTTGGCTAGATTCCTGTTGATCGATTAAATACCCAGTCAACACAAATAAATTAAAAAAAAAACATTAATTGCATCAAAGTTGCACTAAAATGGAAAATAATCAGCCAAATCTTTATTATTAGTCAATCTTGTGCAAAAATGTTACTTTAAGATTTGACTTGAAAAAAGCCTTGAACAGTAAAAGCAAAAAAAAAAAAAAAAAAAAAAAAAAAAATCAACAATACAACATTTGTAGCCGTCGCCAGGAAGTTGAGATGATACACTAAATACTGTATTGAGTTGAGAAAGCCTTCGAGCATGGAACTAAAAAGCTTATAACTCGTTTTTCATTCTACTTAGAAATTTCGAACCGGTGCTATCTTCAGTAGAAAAATTAAAGCTTTCGATGGACTTAGACATATAATGTTAATATGTGCAGGTATTTTTCACTCCCATATTAGAGAATGCGTATGAAAATTGTGTATTATTGCCCCCTAGGGGGGGAGGGGTTTCCCCCCATAATGGGACGAAAACTACCCTGTGTGTTATTTTGATGCATTAGCTATATTATTGTAAAGCTTCATCAAAATCTATTCAGTAGTCTTTGCGTGAAAGAGTAACAAACATCCACACATACATCCATATTGACAAAATTTCGCATATATAATAGTAGTAAGATTACTAAGCAATGCCTTAATCGTGCATAGAAACCTATAAAAGGCAGATTTTTTGACAACACTGAAATTCTCATACATTGAGAGAAAGTTGTTTTTGTATATTTCATGAATATGATCTCTATATTCATAATTGAGTCAGAGCTCCAGCCAAGCATTGTTAGACAATGACAAAATTAATTAAATTACGATCGTTTAACATTAATTAAAAACGAGCTGATGTGTGCATCACATGACTTCCTTTTACGCTAATTTAATGATAATAGTGCCTTTGACTTGGAGGAAACAAAAGAAACACTTCAAATATTTTCAACCCAAGTTTGTTGCGAATCGAAGTAAAAAAAAAAAAAAATGATTTATACAGATTACTTTTCAAAATGTTGGCAATTTTAATGTGATTCAATGGTTAACTCACTATATATATGGTCAAATTAAAACCAGATTAAAAAAAAAAATCCACCTCCAAATTTATCGCCAAGCAACAAAACTTACATACGATATGGCCAAGTGTTTGCCAAATTATAACATCACTTGAGTTTGCATTGAAATTAACAATGGTTTCCCCCCAAAGAGGGGCAAAGACCCCTTTTGAAACACCCGAATGCAACCAAAAAGGGAGGTGCACAACTAGACCCACTAAGAGTCTACGCACCAAATTTCAACTTTCTAGAACTTAGTGTTCTTGAGTTATGCGAGATGTATATGCACATACATACGCACATACACGCATATATACGTATATACAGACGTCACGAGGAAATGCGTTATAATTAACTCGGGTATCGTCAAAATGGATATTTCGGGTGTCTATTCATTCTTAGGCATGTATCCACATGTGGTCGGGTTGAAAAAAAAAAAAAAAAAAACTCAATATTCGTTTTGGGGCGAGCAAAATGGAAATTAAGCGCCGATTTTTGATTGAAATTTTTTTTGCGAATTCAATACTTCCTCTTTCGTAAAAGGAAGTAAAAAGAAGAAATTGTTTTCCCATTTGTACATAAGCCCAGCTCTTCGTAATAAAATTCTTGGAGTGACAGCTACAATACGAAATGGATGTTTTTCTTTTTTCTAAAACCATTCGCTTGAGTGGCATTGACCTAAATTGTGTGCAGTTATAATGTCAACATTAAAAGTAAACTTAAAATTTATATGGCAAGGAATTTTAATCTACAATGTAACTATATAGAAATCTTCTTGCTGAAAAGCAAAATTTGAGCTCACGGTGATTTCTTTCTTGTTAAGTGATTTTTTAGTGTTTTGAAACCGCAATAAGGAATTTGCAAGCATATGAAAAATCTTTTAATTTAATGTCGGTTTTCAATAATATGTTTTGAAAAAAAGAGCAAAATTGCAGTTACCTGTAAGTACTGGCCTTTTCCATTTACTTACAGAAGAGTCTTCTGTGGAATCTTTGACGGATCCTAAGCTTTGATGCTGAGGAAAAGCTTGAATGAAACAACGCAAAAATCACGACATAGAACTCAAAAACTAATCAACTTAAAATTCAAAATTCAAAAATAATACAACTGATTGCATACTATCGCAGAGCGTTCTATTTTAATTGGCATTATTATAAAACTGGCAAATCTCTGAGAAGTCATTTGCCGAACTTTTTGGGATACATTATTGTTTCTATCCTAAAAAATACACATAGTACATATTCTATCGAAACTTTTCGTTTGCTCAAATTAGAAACATGTTTATAACTTTCCATGTGCAAAATGATTTGCAGTTATATGCTGAAAAAGCAAAATAAAGACTGCTTTCTTAGGTAATTTAAAGTTTATCCATAGTTTTAAGTCATTTTTTAAAAGCATAACTAGTACAGATGCTGCAAATCAGATCGGTCGATTTTGAAGTAGGAAAATGTAGCCAAATTTTTCGAAGTTTCCGAGTCAAGGTACTTTCCAATTTACTATTTTATATTACTTTTAATGCACAAAGTTCTACTTCCTATGTGAATGCTATTCGCACAAAACGCTCAACTGCTAAGAGATTTTTTACATTAAACTGGCATGAGTATAACTAATTCAGTTGTCATGCATTAATAAAAGAAGGGTAAAAAATAAGAAAGTCAGATCGCCGCTGGCCGGTAGTATCAATTTCTTTAGTAGCCACTATTTTCTATTAGCGATTTCTTTTACTATGACGGATGTCGACGGATAAGTTTTTTTAAGTAAATCATTCTATTTGCACGATCAAAATAAAGTACATCCTAACTGCATTAAACATTTAATAAAAAACATACTTCGCTTGAAGATTTAAAAAAACGTAGTAATTGCGTAGACATTCATTCTGCTAGTGACTTTCAATGATTTTTGTTGTAAGAAGAACCTTTTCATTAGAAGGAAAAATATTTTAACTTATCAAAATTAATTTTGCTACTTCATTCTTTCGCAACTCACCTTCTGAACTTTGGCGCCTCACAGACGAGGAATCTCTTGTTGGATTAGCAGTGGGGGGCTGGATTTCTAAAAGAAAAAAACGCAAAATTTATCTTGATATTTTGCACAATATATTAAATTTTTATTCGTGGGAGTATGCTTACCATAGAGTCTAACGGATCCCTCTGTTGATCCCAAAGAATTTTTTGAAAAGCACATATAAACACCAAAATCTTGGGGCTGTAATTTCATTATGGTTAATCTCATGTGAGTTTTGTATGTCTTTTCTTTTGTTGTGATCTGAAGTCTTTCATTGGAAATAATCATTTCATTTGGCTTCCGTCCCCAGTAGTTTATAGAAGTCGGATACGCTTCCGTGTGACAATCAAGACTTACATCCCGCCCAAGAGCAGCACCAACCAGTTGGTTTGGTATCCATAGTACAGGTGGAACTGAAAAAGACAATTTATTCCATAAAATTGTGTAGGACACTTACAATAATATTTTTTAGGTGAAAAAAAATCGGAAAAAGAATTTTTTAGAGATATAAATAATACGTAGTGTTTTAATTTAGGAAGTGGGCTTGAAATTCAAAGCAAAGAAAAATGATGTAAAGAAAATTTACGCAGCTGTTACGAACAGCATTGATAAGTACACGTGTTGATAAGAATTACCGTAACAGTCCATGAAGCAAATTTTATGGTTTCGAATTTGTCAATAATTTCATTAGCAGGGAGAAAGGGCCCTAATTTTAACCTAGGAAAATATTGGTAATGTTCTTTAGGTAAAATAGAAGTGGACCGTGAATCTATATGTACACTCTAAAAATAGCAATTTCAAAAACGACGAAGAAATACTCAAATTTGAACATATCGCAGAGTCAAAATGACTCCAATTATGTTGTATTCAAATTTGAAACTCATTTCAAATACTCATCAAATACTCAAATAAACATGTGCACATTTTTGAGGCATTTGTGCTCATTTTTAAATATGTAATAATTTTAAAATTGAGTATTAACCGAGTTATGTACTTATTTTTGAGTATTAAATAATTCAGTACACTCTTTAAAAAAATGGGGTCTCATACTTGAACCGAAATATTACAAATAAAAAAAAAAGAATAAATGTACTCATTTTTGAAAACTTCATCTTTCACAGAGTATGTATAGATATATACGTAAAAAATTTTTTATAATATATTTTTATCACTTATCTAAAACTATGCTTCAAAATGAGCGTCGGTGCGACAGCACATATGCACCGGCTCTTCTCATAAAACTGCCACGCACCTCAAGATGCGCGAGCTTTTAATTAATATGAAGGCGCTACAGGAACTTGACGTTATACCTGTCACGCAACAAATAGTGCTTTTACATTTTAATTTTTACGGTAAAGTAATGGAGCTATTGCTTCGTTTGGTTGTATTTCCTGTGGTGTCTAGAAAATGGTTTTAGCTCCCAAACCTCTTCTTTTCTGCTGCGTTCAATCTATTACATTTCAATCATTAACAAGTCAGTAACCCTTGTCAGAAAATAACATACTTTTAACCCATTTTTCGTTTTAATAATTTTATAAGCATAATACTAAGTTTTGCAAGGCATTGATTTGAACTTTTTCTCGCACAACTTTTCATTTTATGTACAAAATCAAAGCAATGTTGTATGAAAGAATTGTATTTACATTATATAAAACAAAAAAATGAACATATATAAATTAGTTCAGAAGATAAAATATTTTGAATCAGAGGATAATGCAGAGCAAAAGAGACGATATGGCGAAGTAGAACAATGTAACGAGGAGAGCAAATGCTCTCGCTTACTTACAATGAACGTGGAGTATGACTCTTCTGCTAACGGAAGGTGGAACGCCATTGGCTGCAATGCACAAGTAGGCACCAGTGTGAAGACGACTTACTCTTGTAATACTCAAGACTTCTCCTTCATAAGTAACTGCATTTGGATCTGAAAAAGAGTATTACGTAGAGGAGATGAAATGCTTAATAATGACAATAATAATAATAATAATAATAATAATAATAATAATAATAATAAATAATAACAATAAAAGTATTAACAACAACAAAAAAACAGTAATATGACTAATAATAATAACAATTAGTTTTATTATATGATAATAGCAATGATTAGTATGATGATAATAATAATAATAATTTGTTTTATTATTATTATAATAATAAACATGATTAATGCATTAATAATATTAATAATAAATAAGTTTATTATGATTATATTAATAGCAATGGTTATTATGATAATAATAATGATAATAATAATAATAACAACAACAACAAAATGATAATAATAATAGTTAGTTTTGTTATGATAATAAAAAAATGTAACAACAACAAGAATGGACATTTGATCGGATTTTGACAAATCTCAGTGGTCATATTCTCCAACCAATTCCAACCTCAGTCAGTTACCGTAATTGCCGCTGGAAGTAATATTCTTAATCCAATCATAAGACTTCAATCTGCTTTTTGGGTGTGCCATTATTCCATAATCAAAAAATTGTTCAGTTAGACACTCGTCTCCGTATGCACAATTTCCAGGTGGCGTTGTTATCAATTATCTGTAGGAAACTTTTGACTATGGGAATAACGCGCCTTGCATTATCTATCTTAAGACACACATCCCTGTAAAGGGAATTTCATAAACAATAATAACAGCAAAAAATACACGTTAAGTTACTGAGATTATGTCAAAACAAAATGTTGTTCGAAAACGAAAAACAATCCATCATAATTTTATTTTCTTCTAATGTTTTCTAAAATGAAGTAAGTAACATTTTAATTTTTGAACTCGCTCCTCGTGTAAATGTAAGACTAAAAGAATTGGTAAAGGATATTTTTCTCCCTTTGTCTATAAAATTTTTTTATTGCTTTTACTCATATATATATATATATATATATATATATATATATATATATATATATATATATATATATATATAACTAACGTTCCTACTGTTGTTCTTGTTGCTGATGATTTGATGCGAAATAAATCCATTATTTGTTGCTATAATATATTGTTTTTGTAGCTGTTAAAAATTATCCTACCATTAATTACTGGTTGTTTGGTTGTTAGGTAAGTGAGCTTAAGGTGTCTTAGTGTCTCTAAGGTAGACCATCCTCAAAGAGTAGAATTAATTTAATTTTTTATCATGAAACGGCATAGCTGCACTGTTTAACATGTATCTGCATTAGAAAGGGCTGAATTTGAAGAGATCGTTTGCCATATAGTACGTAGTAGATTTACTTTCGAGGAGGAGTAGCTCTAATTTCAAGGTAAGAATATATTTAAACTTGTGTGTGTTTGGGTTAAGAAAAGTTTTCTGAAAGATTATTAATTTTACTTTATCTACACTCTCTTTAATTTACTCGCATACTAAAAAAACATCAGATTAATAATTTTAAGACGTGCAAATGGCCAAATATGCATGTTTACAATGTCACCATCTTAGGAAAACAATATGTAAACTAACGTCGTAAGGTAAATTTCGGTGCTCCACTGTGCTATGTTATTTTTTAACATTCTAACATTACTTATTGTTATGCTATCATTCAACAAAAAACATCCAGAGCAAGTGAAGCCAATTAAAGCGCTGTACTGAAAGCAGGTTTATTTCATTTTTTTCTGCATGATTTTCTTGTAATTATTTTTTTTTTCATTTTATTTATTTTTGCATTACTCTTCTACAAATAAAAATAGTTGATATATAATACCTTTCACGTTTTACAAGTGATTTCAACGCATGGATCACAAGCTACAAGTGTGAAAACGTTTTATAAAAATAGTTAAATTTTGTTAAACGGAAAAAAATTACTAAATATGTGAAATTCAACTTACAAAAACTAATGAAATGCACCTAATCAGGATATAATAAACGATCACCAAAGATAAGTATGGCGGTATTTAGCCTCACTCACATTACTTTCAATATCAGTGGTTTAAGCATTACATTTCTCCATGGTCTTACCTGTAACTTTTTTTCCTTGCCAAGCTCCTAGTGGAATGGGTTCATTGTCTTCTCTCCTCCACGTGATGTTAGGAGCAGGGTAACCAACTGCTTTGCACGTTAGAGTAACATTCGCCCCTTCTCTCACGACAACATCACTACTACTTCCATGGTCAAGTATGTCTGGAGGTACTAAAAAAATGAATACAAGCTTCAGCTCATACTTGAATACATCTTTTTAATTATTATTGGTGTTGAAAACTAAACGAAGTTGTGATACAGCAAGAAACTTTAGCAATTTTGACAAATGGTGTTCCATGCATGAAAATCTGTTGAGAGCAGTAGTTCCAGAATCATGCATCCTACTTAGTTTTACACTTGATAGGTCTTTAAGACCCTTTAGTTATAAAATAAGTTAAATATATGGAAAGGAAATCGGGTCTGCCCACGGTGACTGACGTTACAATTTGACTCTATTTTTAACTTATAAATTCAGCACTGTCTTGAAATTAATTTTTGTTTCTTCTGAAATTGATCTAAAATATCATGATATGGTACATCACTGTCCGCACACTTGTTTTCAGACTTGAGGAGAAAAAATTTGTATGAAATTAAGGGGAACAAAAAATAGTGACTGATGTTACGCAGAAGAGACAGTGAGAAAAATAATTTCCTATATAATTCGAAATTCTCTTTAAACTAATAACGTAAAATCTAAACAGAATTCTTCCCCTTAAATAGAGATTTTAGATTAGATGAAAACACTTTGATTTATTGAAATAACTTAAAACTAAAAGTATAAAAATTATTTAACACCCGTGACTGATGATACAAAGATTTAGTGACTGATGTTACATTTACAATAAATTTATGAAATTATAAATTATTTCTCCTTGAAAATAAAATTAGCATAAAAATTGTATTTAAAATGCTAGAAAAGTTCAGTTATAAAGTTTTTAAACTTATATTTTTGATGTATTTCATAAAATAAAAAGTCATCTCGCCTTTACTATATCTAGTGCGCTAAATATTTTATTCCTTTCTCATGTGAATAATAAATTTAAGCCACAATGACAGACTATTTCCAATGTTTTACTGCATGAATCTTGATAGTTACTAAATACTACTAGTTTTCAATTTCAATGCATATAACTTCTCGTGATAAAATTGTTTGTCATATTCTTCAAGAACCCGTTCTCCAGTTGCAGTCAACAATTTTGGAACATGTTCTGCTGGATGTGATTTCCCCCTTTACTGTAAAAAAAGGGTTGTTGCTTAACATTTGCCACAGCTTCTGATTTAATGAAAAATATTACTCAAATATAACTCATTATAACATGACTGTGCAAGTCGGATGATGATAACTTTGAAATTTGCATGAAGCTATGACGTTTAGAAATATTTCTGTATCGATAATGTAGCACTTTTTATTCAAATGTAATACATGAAGAACTAGAAGTATCTGATTATCAAATTTCATGCTAGAAAATTTTTTACAGCAGCAGTTTTCTTTTGTAAAGATATAACAAAGAGCGTTTTGAATGACTAACAGCTTTTACCAAGGTTTCATTATTTTAAAGAGGGGCAACGCAGCTGCTAATTTAAACCTGGGACTTCAATACCTTAAAAACTCGTTCTATACTTTTTCTACTTCTCCTAATTTCTCTTTTTAATTTTATTATAAACTAACTTTGATACTTATACTAGGCTTTTTAAAACTATTTAATTTATTTTTTATCATCCGCTTTTTATCTTCTACTTTCTTTTACTTTTCGTAATTTTCATGCTTTCCTGTATTTCTTAATTTATATCTCCTCCTTTTTTGCCTTTCTGCAGCAGTCAATGCTATTCGTGCAATTTGTTTGAGGTTTATTAACGAAAAGAGAAATGTGATTTATGTTACTGTGACTGATATCACATATTTTAAATAAGTTTTAAATGATTGAATTCAACTATTTCTAAATATTTAAGGGATTTAAATTAAAGACATCATCAGAAATGAAGAGAATATGAATTTTTATTAACTTGGGCTTGTTTTTGTTTAAGCAATGCAAACTTTTTGTGACTGATGTTACATTAGTATGAAGCCTAGTTTAAAATATTTGACACAAGACAATTATAACAGTTTAAAGTTTCCTTGTTAGTCTGATCTCTTCCTAGATAAACCATATTTCAATAAACAATAAGATTAATGCATCGCTAATGCAACGACACATGGGCAATGAGTAGTGTTGTCAAAATTTACCTGTAAAACTTACAAAAAAATGTGTTTATCACTTTTTTTTGCATAGTTTTAAAAAAATAGTCTTTTTTACCTCATATGAAAGAAAAAAAATTGCTGATACTATGAAGTTTTTTTTTTCATTGTTATGTCCCTAGTTTCATGCACATGCCCAATCGTTTTTATACGTATCGACTGGTTTGAACGTAATTATTATTCCAAGTAGAGTGATTGAAATTTACTGCTGTAAGCAAGAAAAAGTTCACTTTGTAATTTTCTTCACAAATACAGGGGCTCCCAAAAGTGTTCGTACACCTACGACTTTCAATGAAATAGGACCCTATCCATTGGTTAGAATTAATATTTCGTAATAGGTATTACAAGAACTATGATCAATTTTCAACAAAACTGCATGAATTTTTTTTTACGAATATTAAAACTTAATTTTTTCAAAATCAAAAACCAAAAAGTGCCGAAAATTTTATGTCACAAGAGTTTTTGCACACTTTAAAAAATGTCTATATATCAGTGAATAATCTAACTTTGTATTAAGTCATTATTTAGTAAAATATCATGCAGTATCAACAACACCTTTTAAACGTCTAGGAATACATTTCATTCAATTTTTTTTTGCGTAATTTCTGAGTAAGTGTTCAGCTACACTTCGAGTCTTACTGTTTCTAGCTCTATTTTCGTTTCAAAGTCGTATTTTGTAATCTAGCCTCCAGATATCACTAAATATTTTACATTAAGTTCAAATCTGGAGATTGAATTGGTATTTTCTAAACTTTAGGAAACTTTTTGAGGCACTAGACGCAAACGTTGAAAACCGTGTGCTTCTTATCGTTATCTTGATAAAAAACAAAGTTGTTTCCGATAACCAAATTTTTGGCTAAGATTTTCAAATTGGTTTTTAAAATATTTAAACTAACAGCATGATTCATTATTTCATAAATAAATTCCAAATAACCAAGTCCTGATACTGATATGCACCCTCATACAGGAACACCTTCACCGTCCTGATTAACTGGTCCAACTAAGTTCTTAAGATTAAGTTCCTAATTTTTTCTTCTATTTACAATTAAACAACAATTTAACCAAAAACTGTTGAATTCATTTTTATCTTTAAGTAAGACATAATTCCAAAACGTTTTGAGCTTAGTATATCATTGCTTTTGCGACTAAAAGCGCAAGCTTTCTGTTTTTCGCATGGCCACGAAAATTCTTGTTGGAAGAGGTCCCATTTAATCCAGCTAATCAGAGAACTTGGCGAACAATTTTAGGTGAAAATTAGGTGTTAAAAAGTTTCATTTAATTATGCGGAAACTATTACAGCACTCAAATGTGTATTTTTCATAAATTTCTTAACTGTAAATCTCCGATCACGCTTTGTCAACTTTGCCGGTTGACCTTTTCTTACCTTGTTTTCTGTCCTATTATTTTCATTAAAGCATTATATCAAGCACTTTACTATAGAATGGAATAAATTAACTAATTTAGAACCTTTTCAAACCAATTTACCACTACTGTGAGAAAAAAACACAAATTTCGAACGGTGTTTGTGATTTTTTATGAATACCAGCCATTTTAAAGTAATAAGCGCAATATTAAGGAATAAATAAACAAAACATTTCAACCAAATGACTTTTAAGGGTCAACATAATATAAAAATAGTAAGAAAACGACATATGATAATTTTAATCATGAATTTCTTCGAAAATATTTGAGTGTACAATGACTTTTCTGGCGTATTATTTATCTGTCTCTTCGTTTTTTGACCCATTTCAAAAAGCCCATTTCATTCTCAATATTTTGAAAAAACTACAGGGTTTTATTTAGAATGATATAGGAATGATGTGAAAAAATATTGGACTTCATATTCGAATTCAGTTTCGCGTTATTTTGGTTATACTAAAAAATTTAAAAGTGTATGAACACTTTTGGGAGCCACTGTAAGTATATTTAGCAGAAATTTGAATTGAAATAGTTTTTCATATCTTTGGGAAATGAGTCGATAACTTAATGTCAGTGCAACATGAAGACTATCTGTTTTCTACCAGATTTCATGTTACTTAAAGGATAATATAGGAATAAATAACAAAACTGAACTTTTTAGCGGAATTTTCAGCGGTGATTTTACAGTTACTACTAGTTTCCACACACACAATTTAAATAATACATTCTGTAACAAAAAAATCGATGCACCACGAAGCAATCAACCGATTGCTTTGAAATTTTGTATGCATGAGTGTTTTGACCAGATATGCAAATGATTAAAATTTGGTGTCCAATGAATGAATAGTTTGATATCCAGCGCATTAAAACTGCGCTTCCAGCAGATGTATATAAACAGCAGTTCTTCAACAGTTGTTAAAACTTTCGGTTTGATTGCGATTTAGATTACCTTTTAACAACTTAAAAATGTCTTGCCGCATGGCTCGTGTTGGCATTACGAGCAACTGTCAGTTTAAAAGAGGTCGTATCATTGGATTGAAAGAGGCCGGTTGGTCAAATCGGAGAATCGCTCATCATTTGAGTCGAAGCGATGAGCCGTTTCGAAGGTGCTGGCAAAGATGAGTGTCTACTGGGTGGAGTTCAGCGTCAGGATAGTAGGGGTCGACCTAGGACCACAACAGATCAAGAGGACAGAATGATTGTCCGATCAGCTGTCACAACAGCTTCTTCATCTCTATCAACCATCAGACGTTCAAACCAAACACCAGTGTCCATCATGACCATTTACAGACGGTTAAGACAGCGAAATCTACGCTCGTGCCGACCGTTATGCCTCCTGCCACTGACGCCTACAGCCTACACACTGCCGAGCCAGATTACAGAGGTGCAAGGCTCGATCAGGTTGGAATGGTTTCGACTGGGGACGTATAGTGCCGTGTGCAGGTAAAGGGCAGTAACTGCAAATTTTTCACTTTTCATTTTCTTGCTTTTTTGTCATGTATTGTATGTTATCTTTATTGTACAAGCTCGCTTTTTTGGTTTCCGCTGAAAAAAAGGCAAGAAATAGATGTCTAATTCCAACATTTCCCTACGGTTAGTATTGAATCCACCACACATTTCTTCAAATATCTCGAAATCTCATTTCTGCAGATGCTGCCGTTTACATGCACACGGCAGTATAGTCTTTAGCGACGAATCCCGCTTCCAACTGTGTCATGACGATTATCAAAGACGTGTTTGGAGACACGCAAACCATGGGGGGGGGGGGTACTGGTTTCAGTTTTGCACGCCACACTGGCCCTCAACAAGGCATTATGGTCTGGGGTGCAATTTCCTTTGATAACTGGACACTTTGATCGTAATTATAGGTACACTTACTGCAGAGTGGTACATCGACGACATCCTAAGACCTGTTTTGCTGCCGTTCCTTCTGCAGTACCCTCGGCTGGTTTTCAGCAGGACAATGCCAGATAACATACGGCACGTGTTGTTATGAACTGCCTGCATGCTTGCCAAACTCTTCCGTGGCCTGCCAGATAGCCAGATCTCTCTCCCATCGAGCATGTCTTGGATATGATGGGATGGCGTTTGCATCTGGCAAGGAATGTTGATAACCTCATACGACAGTTGGATCGAATTGGACCGGAAATACCGCAGGACACCCTCCGGGAGTTTTATCCGTGTTTGCCACGCCGTGCTTCAGCTTGTATCCCGGCTAGAGGCGGGTCACTACCTTATTGAACTTGTTACTGTAACTCTGACATAATTTATTCAATCGTTCTGGGAAATTTAATCATTTACTATTCTGTGCATTGCCTTTCTATCCACTAATTTTCGTCTAAATCGTATCACTCCTTCTTGGTGCGTCGATTTTTTTTTGTTATAGAGTGTATTATGCTTTGACACACGAGCTTAAAAAATGAAGTTCTTTCAAATTCAGTTTACTTTTTCAATCAAATTTATTATATTTTACCGTAAGTGTATTTTGTCTTATCAGAAATGCGCATGGGAGTTCTGATTTGAAAGTGCATATTAATATCAAAGAAATTCGATACGTTTTTCTCACAGAAGACTCGTCCAGAGCTGAACGAATATGCTTTTTAGTGCCAGCATCAATATTCCAATACCAGCTGTATTTCTTTCTACTGTCTTAGGTTTCATACTAACTCAAATATACATTTTTAAGACATGAATCGTTTTGAAATCGGAACATGACTGAAGTGAAAAAAAAATTAAGTTAATGCAAAAATGATAGGCAGTTATCTCAGTGTTAGTCATAAAGCTTTAGTCAATCCCAAATGCTATTAGTATTTGGTTCGAAAGTGATAACTTTAAGTGTTAGCAATTTATTTCCTTTTTTTCTTTTAGCTCTCATTTCAATGCGTGATTTAGGCAAAGAAAAAAAAAACCTCCAAGTGAAATTTTCAACTTGAACAAGTAAAAAAATTCAAACAAAGATAAAACAATTTTCGCACAAGTTTAATTGTTAACTTGTTATTTGTAAACAATTTGCTTAACAAGATAAGCAAATGTTTACAAATAAATCCAATTTCATTCAAATAATATGTAAGTTTAATATATGTAAGTGTATTTTTCGAAACAAGATTTTTTTTTTCTTTTACTCACCACTAAGAAGAAAGATAATCAATCGCAAAATTTTAAGTTTTATCGAATACAAAAAGAGCATGTATCAACAGTCATTTATATATACAAAAAAATCGATTGTAGATGTGTTGCCGTTTGAATTCACATTAATTTGATCCAATGAATCATTGCATAACTTTCGCCAGTTTTAAATTTTGTGAAGCTACTTTTATATTGTAGATGCTTCAAGCAAACGGCTCTGCAATTTTCTCAAGTTCTGGGGGCTAAAAATAGTTTCAGTGTTGTTAGTTTCGGATCAAAAGGTTCTTATTTGTCACATGGGCTTGAATTCTAAAAATTTAGATTTCTTTTTAAACAACTTTAAAATTTTCAAGTATTCTAGATAAATAACTGACGAACATGTAGATTGATGAATACAAATTAACCACACCTGAAACTCTGTTTGCAATTTTTTTTTAATTTTTAGTATTTATCTATTTACTTTATTTTTGATTTTCTTTTTGGTTTCTAGTGATATTTTTTACGACATTCTATGGTTCTTTCAAGCTTTTCGAAAAATGTTTCAGTGAAATATGAAAGAAAAAGCGTATTTGGGTGCATTTTGTGAGAAGGAAACAAGCTTTTTTTTCAGAATTCTTCAAAGAATTGTGTTTATTTCAAAACTTACGCAGCCGTTAGATTATTCAAAGTTTGAAGAGCATTTTTTAAAAAATTTTATTACTTTCGAAAATTTTGATAAAATAATAATAATATATAATGGATGAACATAAAAAAATATTTTTTTTTACAGTTAATCTCCTAAAAAACTCAAACAATAGACTTTATTATTATATAAATAACGTATTGGTAGATTGGTGAAGATTGTCTGTAAAAAATGCCCTACGAATCGATCATAAAAGTAGGATCAAAATGAAAGCACTCATAAGTTTGAATATAATGAACGTTCATGGAATATTCATTTGAGATTGGGTGGAATGAAATATAATTTCAGAGCAATTTATGAATTGTCATTGTGATCCTTCCAGCAAGTTTGCGAACGACAAGTTTAGACATACAAAGGACGTCTAAATTAGACATTTTCACGTGCAAATAAAATTTGACATCACTAAAAATAGTTATCTTTATGATGTTTCATGCTGTCTCAATTCAGCATTTTCCCTATTATTTATTTTTTTTATTTCAACGGGAAGAAACACACCACAGCTTATACTTGCGATATTATAGGACATGTGGTTAAAAATAGTGCAGAATTTACTCTGAAGATCAATATCATGTCTTTTCTACCATATGTTATCAGCATTACTTCTGAAAATAATATTAGTTGAATTCCAATAATCTGTGTTGATTCGGACCAACACCTCCTTGGATTACTGGATCAAGCGGACTACATAATACAATTGAGGAGAAAACTTTTGCTATAAGTGCCATTACGTAGAAATAGAGATAATTAAAGGAAGGTAAAATTAAGAGCAGGCATATTTGTAAATATATTGATTTGAAAGAAAATACGTTTTAATTAACATCTCTCAGAAACAAAATAGACTGGACTCAACTAGGATGGCAAGTAGAGAGGAAAAGCAAAAATTCAAGGAAAAATAGACCGTAGACCAAACAGGGAGGTGTTAAACTTTAAGCATTTGCAAAAAGGGAACGGAAGTACTTTATTTACTGTACCTCGAATTAAGTGACTATCGGATTAACAAAACTCGAATAAACAAGACTACTGTTTTTGCTTATAAAATGGTTCAGATTAATTATTAAAGAACATTTTAATTTTCATACATTTTCATTGCAAGTAAAACACCTAATGCTTACCTAAAACATCAAGGTATCCAACTTGACTCTTCATAGGTACTGTGTTTACTTGGCACATATATCCACCTTTATCTGCTGGTTGAACATTACGAATCTGAAGAATAAAATTCCTATTGTCGCTGTGACTTAAGCTGATTCGATAGTTTCGAGTGATAATGTGATGGTGAATTGTTAAAATTGCTTTAGTTTCTACTTTGATCCAGGCTGCCTGCGTAAAAAAACGAGCATTAAATACCTATCTAAGCATGTTTGTGGCAAACATAAAAAAAAATCACGAACTAAGCTGCTAGTTACAGTTTGATTGTTACCTTTAAAAATTCCTTTTTGTCCTAAAAGCGATGAGAGCAATTGAGGCAGTGATAAGCAAAGGGATATAAGTAATCATTTAATGTTTTGAAAAAAAAAAAGAAAAAAAACGTGTTTAAGTTCAGATCCTAGATAGACGTTCATTGATTTTTTACTTCTAAATCATGCTGTATGACAGCACCTACCACGGATACTAGTACATGCCCTAATGCAGAGGACAGGTTCTCCTATTATTTGGGCTGGTGAACTCATTCTTTAAATATTGTCACTTACATCTCTTTGCTTCTCACAACCGCAACTGAACCGCGTTGCAAGGGAGTAATACGTTTCTAAAGTTGAGTGGATAACATAAGGTTGCTGAGGTATATGTAAATTCATTCAAAATGTTCAAAGCAAACTAGGGTGGACCGGGGTACGTTTTACAGGATTTTTTTCAATGAATTTTCTAATTTTTATGTTTCAATTTTATGTTTCAATGTTGAAATTTTAGACATGGCGATTTTATGAAGCAGTTAATGGAGTCAAAATTGGTACATTCAGTTGTGGCTCAGTTTGTGTTTTTAACCGGTTAAAAAATATTTTTGAGTCCAAGTCGGTTGCGTAAATTTGCCCCGGACACGGAGCACGTTTACGCATATTTATTTTGACATTTAACGTAGTACTGTTGGTTTCGAACATAACGTCTTACCATCGTTAAAATAAAGCAAATTTATTACAGACTGAATAGTGTATAAGGAAAAAGTTGAATGGGCATGAAGACAGCACTACATGATTGTAATATATACGATAGGGTCATTCCGTAGTGACTAACATAACATTCGCAGCTGATTTTCAAACTCTCTTTACTTACACTGGGAGTAAAAATAAATGTGTTTTGGTTTAATATGCAGATCTAAAATTTACATGGTAACTATTTTTTTCTACTAAGAATTTGAAGCAAAATAAACGCTAGCAGGTGTTTTTTCACCAAAAAAGGCATCGTGACTAATGTAACATTTTTGCAACCCTGAGAAACAATGCTTATGTTACGAGCTAATTTTTTTCTGAAACTTACGCAGACATTTAAGGTTGGCCGATATATTTGTAAGAGGTAAACAATCTATTTTTAAAATCGTACTACAGATTTGTTACAGACGAATCTTTTTTGGCCCTAAATGGTACTTTTCCGAAAAACTGTGTGTGACTAACGTAACGTGACTAACGTAACCATCGAATAACAAGCAATGAATGCATATAAAAAACCTTTTATAATTAATTTCTTGCTCTTATATTACTTTTACACTTTTTAGGAAACTTCTTTGTGTTGTATTATGGTTTTTTCTTTACTTTTTTTTTCTATATTAGTAAACGAAATTGAATGGAAGGATTCAGTTCAATTAACTCAATTTGAATGTGCGAAAAAAAAAATAAATAAAAAAACTGCTTTTACAAACTGAATAACATCATTCTTGGTCTAATTAAATCCTAAATATCTCTTTTAAAAAATTAATTTTTTGCAAGTTGGTAGTTTCACTGAATTCTAGTATTCTGCTGATGTACTAGTTATCGTTATAAGAAACTTCGTAGTACTTTTCAATGGCATATTATTTTTTAAGGTTTACTGATTCATCGAACGAATAATGTTGTGCATCCTTTTAAATTAAAATGTAATATTGAAAAAACAATATTCGAACGTTTTATCAGAATGCATTTTAATTCCAGATATCACCGAAAATGTTTGAATTTCTAAATGATCATTCTTGCATTTTCTGAAATATATGACAGCAGCGCTTATTGTCACTGTATCATGTAACATTTTCAAATACTTCATTCATCACGTTACTTCATTTTAATAATAGGTGGAGATGTATTTTCTAAAAAATAGAGACGTTCTCCTTTGTTAAGACTGTATTTCTATTATCTTAATTCTTAAGCTTGGATTCTTGTGTTGAATGCACATTCAGCAGAGTACTCATTTTGCTTTACTCACTTTTTTTCTTTTTTAATAATTCTTTAAATTGGAAGTATCTTCATAAAGACCTTTAAAAAAGTATTTTTCTAAGTAAACAGAAGGTCTATAATGAAATATTACTGGTATTTTTCACCCTTTATTTTTTAATCAATATAAAATGCCTACATATTCAAAATTGTTCATGAAAGTTTACATTAAATTAAATAAATTTTAAATATTAGCAGTTATTTTTAAAATGTTACGTTAGTCACATGCAAACCGTTACGTTAGTCACAGCTCAAATGTTACGTTAGTCACACTAATTATTTTACATCTACTGATACTGAAATGAATATTTTGCACTTTTTAAGTAGATATGACACAGATGTAAGAAAATAAAAAGTGCTGTTTGGTTCAATCATCTGGTTTAGTTTTTAAGCAGAAAATAATACATTTTCGTGACTAACGTAACGTAAATATTTTCAGTGAAATAACCAAACTAATTAAAAGACTTATCTTATAATGCATGCAAAAAGAACAGTCAATTTTATTGGGCCAACATCTATTCATTTAGAATAAGCATAGTTCTTTTAAAAATTTGCAAAAATTTTTACATTACACAAGAAAACGTAGACGCATGTTTTTTGCACATCCTAAGCCTTTTCTACAACCTCGCACGTTTTGAGCCAGAAGAAAAACACTGAATGAAATTTTTGCAAACTGTTATTGGATTTATGTATTAAAAAATATGCTGAATGAAATGATAGGTCACAATTAAGGCTTTATGGAAAAAAAAAATTCTGAGGTTGAGGTTGACATTTCTATGAAATGACCCGATACAAATCTGTAACTCAACTAAAAAATAAATGGTGATTTTCAAAACTAAAGAGCCTGAAAATACTAAAAAGGTTTGTGACAATTCGGAGCGAAAAAAGCGTCAGGGCACGTTTGGAAGTAAGACACAGTAAGAACGTGCGTAAAGGTACTCCGACGTCAAGACGTAAACTTGCCCCGTTGCCAAGTTCGGATTTATTTTTACCATGAAAAAAAATAATAACATTTCAGTTCATACAAGTACAGTTCTCAAAAAAAAAAAAAAAAAAAAAAAAAAAAAGATAAAATTCTGCTCATTTTTATGTATTTGTTCTTTCTCAACTAAGTATTATTTATTCACAATAAACTTCAAAACGTTCAACACAAAACTTACTCAACTTGGTAAAAAACAGATTATTATTTCTGCATGCTAGACCGAAGCTCGACTGATGCTTAAAAACTTATGCTAACATGTGCTAGAGAGCAGCATCAATCTGTTATGACTGTTGGTACTCCATTTAAAAATTCGTTTTGAAAAACGGGCACTGCGTAAACGTGCCCCATGCGCAAACGTGCCCCGGTCTACCCTACTGGTGAAACGTTTCAATAAAATTTTGTTTTAAAAGAAAGGACAATATTTTTGAACTGTACAAAACAATTTACAAAACATTTTGTTTAATTTTAAAATGAATTAAAAACTACTTTGAAATGACAAAAAATCAAAAATAAATAAAAAGCTAAAAATTGGCTTCATTGTTTTCCACTCAAGAATATATAGAAAAAGATTTTAAAAATTAGTTTAACTAAGGTAGATTTTGAAGAAAAAATGTTAAGATAAAATCAAAATAATAAAAAATATTGATATTAAGAAGCACATGTACACTGCTTACCCGGTATGTTCCTAAATTCTCTACTGTACAACTAAGCTGCGTATCTCTACCAATGGCAATCGTTACATTTTGTATGGGCTCTGAAAATTCAGGCTCAGCTTCTAGGTAATCTGAAAAAAAAATAATAATAATTCAAATTTTGGTACAAAAAAAAGTTACTAAGTATATTGTTTGAAGAATTAGGTATTAAATAATATTGCTATACTATTTACAAAATACTACAGTAATAAAATGCAAGTAATGATGCCAACGTTACCAAATGAATGAAATATTAAATTTCGATTTCCTGTTTAAGGGGCTACGTGCACCCAGAACTCAAATTTTTGGGAAGCAAAAAATTCTCAATTCGCAGAATGAAACTTCAGATTTACCGAATGATAAAGTACTATCATGCACACAAGCTTACATTTTAAGAGAAAATATATTTTAAACGTTTAGAAAGCACCCAACACACAATTATCTCTAGAATTTTCCATTTTGCCGAATGGTCCTACAAAATGTGCCGAATATATTTTTTGGGAAGTCGCAATGCACTGTAAAAAAATTCCGAAACGTTACTGGTTATTTCCGTGGAACGTTTCGTGATTTCAGAGGTTTCCACCTATTTCCCCAAAAAATCAAGTATCTTCGCAAAAAAGTTTCCTGAATTCCTGAAAGATGCACGAATGCAGACCTTGCACTGGTGTGAAAAATATTTTTTGCTACCAGTTTAAATATTGACGGAGCGTGTTTATTAAGTGTATCGGATATAGATTGTACATGGCCTCTTCCGGATTGACTAAGCTTCCAATGGGAGCAAATAAGTCACTGGATAGCTACAGCTTTGCGAGGCAGGAATTGCAGGCAAGGAATATGATTGGTTCTTGCTAGCAATTTTCGCGTAGCTTGGCCGGGGTTGCTCGAATATTTCTGGAGCCCTCTTGGTAAATCAGGAAGGTTCTAATCAATTAAGTTAAACCTATTTAATTTTTCTAGAAGGTTCACGACTTGTTTTAATAGGGGCGATTTCTTAATATTTCAGAAAGGTTACTGACTTTTATCAGAAAACGTTCTTGGTTTTTGTAAGACATGTTACTGACTGAAATTGGGCACATCAGCTGCCTATTATTTTCCAGGAATGTTTATGAATCGTTTTTACAGTGTGACCTCACAAGACTCCTATTAGGGTACTCACTCTGAAACTAAACATAAAATTCATTAATTTGACATAAAGCTAGTAGAATACCAAAGAGGGACAAGGTGCAAAATAATATAGTGAAAATGAAGCAATGGGAATCCCGTTAATTTACATATAATAGTAAATATAAGCAACATAGTTTTTCTCAGTGAGATAATCCAAATAGCTTAAGACCTGATATATTTTAACGAGGATACATATTCTTATATGCATGTTTTCAGGCTAGATACAAAATGTAAGTTTAATAAATATACTGTTGTCAAGAGCATATATAGGTATTTTTATTCGGGCAGTCATATTTACGAGACATCGTTATTGAATATTTTTGTGTCAAATTATCTGTATATCTCGAATTCAACTTTAAAACAATTACGCAATTTCAGCAAAATCTCATTCAATATCATTCAAAAATAAATTATTACGCGCTAACGTAATATCAAAAACAATATTTCGACATGCTTCACCAATTCTGGTTTCCGCTTTTCTCTGAGCGTACGTATTTTCTTTATCAATCAGATTTAGATTTATTTGATGCAAGGAAAGTTCCGAAAAGCGCACAGCCTTTATTGAAATTTCCACCATGACCAAATATGCTTTCTAGATATCATAGCCGGGAGGAAGTCTAATTACACCCCTTTTAATCACCGCACATATCACACTCCTCTTTCGCTGTTCACCCCTCTTTGAAAGGTTAAAAGGAAGAATCTGGCGAAATCTTCCCGGTTATTAGTTTTCGCGATATTTCTTAAGGAATTGTGAAAGGAAGAAATCTATCATAACCTAAGAATGCTTACGCATTGCTGTATCTTACGCAACCCTCTGCTACATGTACGGAATAAGAGATTGATTGAAGTTCTGTGTTTGGCGTTATAAGGTCCAAAAATTTAATAAGAAAGATCAATAAAATCAAACAGAGCGGTTACAACAGTTGCACTAGTAGAAGTCATTCTGCTTTATTACCCAACAGTTGGGTAGAGTGTTTGTACCTTGGGACACTTTCATATTTTAATTTTTAACGTCAATATTTTAAATCAAATTTAAAATCTAAAAGTCACATTAAACTACCCCAACCTTTTTCATTGTAATATATATATAATATATATATATATATATATATATATATATATATATATATATATATATATATATATATATATATATATATATATATATATATATATATATATATATATATATATATCCATTTCAGAGAGTTTAAAAATAAAATTTTGTCATTAAAAGTAAGAGTTTGAAGCTGTTCCGAGGTACAACATCCTACTGTACCTTGTGACACATCCTGCTGTACAATGGGAAAGTAATCATGATTCAGAAAAAAGTCATATACTTCAACCAGTTTTGCACCAAAAAACAAAATATATTATATTTTTTTCCTGGTAATGAATAAAATCTTGAATAATAAATAATGAATTAATGAACTATTATCTAACATTAAATGTGTTTAAAAAACTACATCAGATTAGAACATTGTTCCACGTTCCTAAACATACCTTAATTAATAAGAACCATGCATATGTTGTACCTTGGAACATGTCCTAAGGTACGATATGCTTGGCTGTCCCGAGGTACAATAACCACGTGGTTCAAGAAAAACCAAAATAGATGTCAATCTAGATACACTATTATTATTTTCTCATTACCAAAATATTTAAAGTACTTCTCTTTTATAACAAAATAAATTTCAGTTGATTAGTTTTACAAATACAAAGACAGAAAATGAAATAAAAATAAAGAACATTTTCACTTTGGAGTCATGAAATTTTCTTTCTCTCACAAAATCGTCAGTTTTACTCATTTGATGCTGATGATGGCGCTATTTACACTGTAAAAAACGATTCAGAAACGTTCCTTGAAAATAATAGGCAGCTGATGTGCCCAATTTCATCCAGTAACATATCTTGGAAAAAACCAGGAACGTTTTTCCGCTAAAAGTCAGTAACCTTTCTGAAATTAAACTTGAAATCTTCTGAAGAAGTGCGAGATCTCAACTGTTAAAGCCAGTCATGTCTCTAGAACTTTCTAGAAAAATAAGTTTAGTGTAATTGATTAGAACCATCTTGATTTACCAAGAAGGCTCCACCAAAATCTGAGCGACCACGGCCAAAGCTATGCAAGAAGGAACCAAGCAAATCTCTTGTCTACAATTCCTGCCTTACAACGAGTTAGCTATCCATTGACTTTTTCGCTCTCATTGGGAGTTTAGTCAATCTGAACAAGCCGTAAGCAACCTGGGGCCGATATACTTAATAAACACGCCCCATTCAATCTTTAAACTGGTTGCTAAAAATATTTTCCACTACAGTGAAAAGTCTGCACGCGTGCAACTTGTAGCGATTCAGGAAACATTTTTGTGAAGATACTTGTTTTTAGGGGGAAATAGGTGAAAACGTCTGAAATCCCGAGACGTTCCACGGAAATAACCAGTAACGTTTCGGAATTTTTTTACTGTTTAGTGGTGGAGATTACTATTAGAGATTGCAAAAACATGGCTCGCTAAAAATAGATTTTTAGAAATTAAGAGTGTCCCAAGGTACAACACTTTTCCCTGTATCGTGTTGCAGTATAAAGTATACAACAATAATGTACTAATTCGAGCAAACAACAGGTAGGGTAAGAGAACTATTTCTGAATTTACTTTGGCAGCCATGTTAATTATTTAAGAGAGAAGAGACATAAGGATAGGATTACTTAGCAGTAAATACGTAGATGAAGTCTGAAGTTAGATTAAAGCATCAACATTATTAGCGTTTGTTCATCAACTATTGCCCGACATTTTGCTCAAATCCCTCGATTTTGAAATTTACACTATTAGAAACTATCATATAACAATTTGTAAGGTGTTTAATCCGGATATATTTTAAATGTCTCTTCTTAAAAAATAATTACTGAAGGTATTTTATCCATGGAAGCTGAAATGATTATATTGAAACATTCTATTCAGAGAACGACTACCGGAAAGTTTAAGTTTCAAAAGCATTGTACCGCTTACTGACGGAGAGAAGTATACACGAGCGCTATGTTACTAGTCCACTTTTAAGTCCTAACCGTGAAATTGGTTTTACGTCGAAATTTTTTCACGCAACCATTTTGTAACCAGTTTCAGTGAAGTAAACAAATTGCTGCAAACAGGCCCGTCATCTGAAATTTTTCAAGGGGATTGGGAGCAAAGGGTACCAGTGCAGATTATACCGAAAAAACACCCACGGAATCCACACTCCGAAGACTTTTCCGGAATTTTAAAAGTATTTTTCCTGAAAGAGCATGCCTAAAATTTGACCATTTTTTAAATAATTTGAAAAAGTTTTAAATTTTTTTTTACAATTAATTTAAGCGATGCGCGGATTCAACTTCATTTTTCACGTTTCTGCGCATGGCATCACAAGTTGTGAAATGCCATTCACTGATGCCATTATAGCAAGCGTAAGCATTCAGCGTGCCAGTTTAGTAGCGTGCCAAAATTAATCACTTGTGTCGTCATAAAGATGACGCCTAACTTGAAAAAATCAGACATTTCATTTAAAAGAAATAATTAAAAATTAAACGTTTTGAAAATAAAAGATTTTTTTTCGCTCAATGTTATCTTTTTTTTTTTTTTTGCTCATTATTTCAACTTCAGTGACTAAAAGTAGTAGTTTTGACTGAAGGAAACAACCCAATTTCTCAAAGTCTAGATGAAGGGCGAGGGGGAATGGCCCTTTCTAACGCAATTAATGATAATCCTGGCTGCAAACTACGAAATTTTTATTAATAAAGCATGCTTGTATGAAACGTTTATTTTTCATCAACCTCTACCGGCTGAACTTGGCCGAATGCAACATCAAACAGCAAGAATATGACGTAAGTCTTTTTTATGAATATATTTTTGAATGCTAGCTTGAAGATGCGAGGCCTGATTTCTGAAATTAACACATAAAAATATTTTGTTATTTTTTTATTTCTCATAATTATTTTTTACCTGTAAGGTCAGCAGGATTTAAAAAAATGGTTCAACTATGATCCTCTCTTGCCTTCCCCCCTCAACAAAAAAAAATCGAAATCTATTTTGAAAAAAAAAAAACCGTGCGATTCGTATATGAGATACCAAATTAACTCACACAGTTAGAAATGCAATGTATCTTTAAAAAAAAAAAAAAAAAAAAAAAAAAAAAAACTAATTAGTACCCATGCTTTTAAGTAGCCTATTACTTTTAAATTTCGACTCTTTTTTACGTTCGATTACATATTACTTTTTGATCAATTACATTTAATGCTCATGTATATAATAGGCTTAGTTTCTGTAACAGTTATTTAAATGGTAAGTGACATTTTTCCGCTTGCCGTCCAGCGGATGAGTTGCTTCAAACTAATCTTGCCATCTGATTTAGCACTTTTTAATTTTTTAACAACTGTGCTATTTTTACAGCAAAACAAGTCCATCTTTGCTCTGGGGGGAAAACAAAGCAGGCGTTTTCTGTTTAATTGTGTACTTATTGCAATAACTTTGTTCAATTTCTTGTTGGTTATATTTGTACGGTAATAATAGTTCGGTTAGGTAATGAGAAAATTAAACTACGCTTTCAATTAAGTCCCTTTAAAAACAATTCATCCAAATGTTATTAATTGCTAATGGAGCAAAATCCGAAAAATATACGAAAATTAGTTCATGAAAAAATATATTTACAGTTCCAAAGTAAAAATTCAATACGTTTGCAAATTTTCGACTTTTTGAAAACCCCTTTTTAAATTTATCTAGATGCCAAAGTACCTCACTACGATATTTGGCAAAAGCTCAAACCTAAAATGTATATTTGTGTAAAGAACACTCACACACCCGCACAAAATCTTCTTTATTTATACAGATATATTTATCTCAAGTTGTTACACGAACACACATATATATAAGAAGATTACCATTGGACATTAAGTAAAACTCCGAAATAGTACGAGAACATGCAGTATTTCACTTTACCGTTGGCATAAGGTACATTATTGTAAGAATCCTTGTTCCTAGTAACATTATGGTCATTCCAATAATCTCAAGTTAGAGGTACTTATTTCGGCTGTTGAGTAAGTGCTGCAGCGGGTTTCATTGTGGAGTCCGAATGTAGAAGGATTTAGGACGTCGGGAGCTTAAGCTTTATTAGTAACTTGTGTTCTGTCGGTGGTCTACGAACAGGAGGATTTCTAATTCAATTCTAGCTTTATGTTTTGTTGGAAAGACTTATTGGAGGTACATTTTTCGTTGGAACTGGATTTTAGTGCAAAGTTTTGAACGTTTCCTGTAAAACTTAGAAAATGTTATTTTCCAACTATTGCAATGCGAAATTGTTAGATAGTTTTGTTTCATCCCTAATGTATAGAAGTTTTAGTTGTATAATAGTTTGTTGATAGAAGGAAATGTTTGCGTATTAGCGTTATCCGAAATATAGGTGCCTAATGAAGTTATTGGAAAATATTTTCTTCATAAACTAAAGGTAACACGAGTAAAAACATACTGCAATAAATGAATTTTTTTGTTTCCAGCATTATTAGGTATTATTATGTACAGCATTATTAAGTACAGCATTGAAATCATATCCATTGAAATCATAACAGTGAACGTGAAAACAGTAAACTAACATAGCGCTATAGGTGAAGGCGCTGCTCTTTCCAATTTTCCCTTGTATAATTCTATTGCTGTCTGAGGTGTTTCTCAACGATTAAATCTTTCTCCGATTTTCGCGTTGGGGAGGCAGGTATCTAATTGGAATAGACGATGTGTGTGTTTTTCTCATACCGCGAGTTTTGTTTAAATTTTTTTCAAACTTAAGTGTTTTTCCCATCGAGCAATTGTTTGCGTAATTTGCTGAAAGCGTCTTTTTTCTTTTGTTTCATCAGTCGACAGAGTGTTGTAGTGTGTAGACGCTGGTACTTTTACGCTTAAATGCGCCAGGGTAGAACCTGAATCCAGTCACTGAATTTTCAGGATGCAGAAAATTGACAGCGTCCATGTGGTATGATTTTGCGGCGTGTAAAAGATCCTTCCAATATTCATTTGGCTTACAGTGTTCAAAGCAAAATTAAATTTCTTTGGCAGTTTTGCATCGAATAGAGCCCAGGTGCCTTCCTCCGGTGGGTCCAACTGGGCGTTCAACTGTGATCAAAATTATCATGGCAATCTCATTTATCGACTCTGGTGCTACACGAATAATGGATGCAAAATCGGGGAATCAATCGCACTTGGTCTGCAAAAGGTATTCACTCTAACGCAGCCTCATTAAGGGAAAAAAAAACTTGCTTTATCAAATACTTAACCAAATATGTACTTGAATGGACTACGAGAAATAAATAAAATGAATGCATCAATTACACATTATATATTTTGAATTGATGGAAAATAGTGTTTGTGAGAAAAATTCTCAACCGCAAGTTTTGTATTACCGTAAACTGGGGCTACTTGAGTCTCCAGGGGCTACTTGAACCCATGAGAAAAAAGTGTTTCAAATCCGTCCTGGTCCTATAAAACTCAATGACTTAAATAACCTTCTCCATGACAGGTAGCAGTACTAGGCAGAGGTTGGAGCATGAAGCAAAGTTTCTGCTTTTCCCGACTTTTTCTGATTGAGGTTATGATTGCAAGTTGTCTAAACAGTTGTTTTCAGTGTCTGCAAACTTTCACATTTAAGTTCATGGAAACATCTGATATCAACAAGGTAAAGATAGTTTTATTTTTGCATTCTATTTCTTAATGAAATAACAGTGTTTTAAGGTTATAGCTATATAATTAACACAGTAACTAATATAAGTTGGTAAAAGTGCACTGGTTGCCTTAAAACGAGGCTATTTGAACCCAGCGTTCAAACAGTTCCAGACAACATTTTATCACTAAATTATGTTATGTAAGGTTCGTAATGTTTTAAAATACAGAGGTTAGCTACTATTTATACCCGATAACTTGCAGATCTGGGAATAAAAAGGGTCCGAAAGTAAAAAAGAACCCTTTGAAGTAGGAAATATGCGGATTATTAAGAAAAAATTACAAGTGTGTCCAGATTCAATTAATTCCGGAGAAATATATTAGAGAGTGACCTCAGTTGATTTTGACTTAAGTATAGCATCTCGAAAAAGGAAATTAAAAGACCGTTCACAAAACAAGCCTGGGCATCGTGTAGTATTTGTAGCGAGGAAGAACAGGCATTAAAAACTATCAGAGAAAATAAATCCCCCCAAGCCATTAAAGAGAGGAGTTTTCACTCTTTCTAATGTTTAAATAATGAGCATTTCAATTGGTTTTAGCTGTTGTTAGATTATATTTCTATTTGAGAAATCATGTTTGCCTAAAAATATGTTTTTTTAATGAATGTACGTTGATTTTATATTAATTTATATAAATAATTTGCAGTTTATGTAAGTAGTTTGTTCACTAGAATGTATGTTTTGAGTTTTTTTCAAAATCATTGGTCCTTCTTGATATTAGCACCTGTTTTACAGCTTTTTCGCTGAGTGGGACCAAGTAGCCCCAGGGCGGGGCTACTTGAACCCAATTTTTAAAAATAGAAAAAAAATTATAAAGAGTTAATATTGTTGTTTAAAAAAGGTTTAAGGTGGTAGCAGAACGTCCGAAAAGTGGTAAAAGCAAGGTTATCAGGGCACATTTTGGGTTTAACCAAAAAATCAGTGTAAAACTCGCAAAAAATATGAAATTACGGGTCTAAGTAGCCCCAGTTTACGGTACTCATTTTGACGCAAGTTCTTAAGGGTTAAGTGATAAATATTTTTTATGTTTAAAAAAGTCATTTGAATTATCTCAATCGCTCTCCAAATAAATTAAAACATTGCCGTAAAAAATAATAGATTTTTTAACGTAATTTATTTAAATATTAGGTTGTTTTTAAAATCTACGTATGTGATTACGCTGTCACAATTTTACCATATGTGTCGAAAAAGTAAAACAGTGCACACTACCCATACACGGAGTTAGTAAAAACATATTTCTGTCTTTCTTATGGAAATCAGTCACGCACATTATTCGTTACGAACTGCTATTTTTTTCTGCGAAAGAATGATGGCATACATTTACCTTTCAATCCGTTTAAAGTTGTTTCTGTTAACGTGACGAGGTTAGAGCAAGGAAATCATTTTCTGCAGAATATTCAAAGTAAGAGGAAGTAAAATTATGCGAGGAATGTTAAGAAAAGGGGGACAAATAATTTACATAGTATTACAAATAATGATTGCTAAAAAAAGATTCAATAATTATTGGTGATAATAAATTATATTCTAAGCTAAGACGCTTCAAACATAATTTCACAGAACAAGACGTGTTCGTTCGTATTCATTTTAAGGGGGGGAAAGCAGTTTGGACTGGTCAAAAAATCTTTTTTACGTCGCAAAATGTTAGTAGAACTATTGAAAAATATGTTGACGAAATTTCAATTCAAAATTCCGTTTAGTTCCAATGCACTAAAAAACCTGAAGATCGTATAATTTTCACAGAATATTTTTTCAATCGTGTTTTTTTCGAAATTACTTTTTTTTCAACTGGTGTGCATTCCAGCGCAAAATGTTATAGGCTAATCGTTCTGAAATTGTATGTGAATATTCTTTATTTAATTATACTCTATATGAAAATAATTCTGGGATGATATTATTATTAAAAACATTTTTTAATGCGAAAATGATTAACAAAAATGGTAGAAAAACGTGAATTTTGTGATCAAACACCTCAAAAGCATGAATCGGTTTATTTTTTTAAACTTTTAATTAGGTTCATATTCTGAAGAAATATGTTGTTAACGATAGAAAAAAAAATGAAATTATTACAGAAAAAAATTGTGACTTCAGGAATGCACATCAGCAATAAACTCTGATGGCGACCATCCATGGACATCAGCTTCTAACTCTTCTGTTTATGGCAGAAATGATTTGGAAAAAATTACAAAATTTACTTCAAAATATGAGTAAAATATTCTTTAAGTTTGAACAAATTCTGATTGTTCCTTTCCTGTTGAATAAAATCACGAAAAACGCTAAAATTTCTGCCTCTTAAGCTGGTTTTTCCCTTAAGTAAAGTATTTTCATATTCTGCGAGTACATACGCAATGCTTAGAGAGTTTAAAAAAATGAATGCATACGTGAGGGCGTAAAATTTCAAAATGTTTTGTTTGACAGTTGACATCACTTTTGACGCTAAAAGGTCAAAATTATGGATTCCTTCATAGTAGTTTCACTAAAATTGAGACAACAAAAGTAAATTTTCTCAAAGAAGAAATCTTTAAAAAAAAAAAAAAAAAATCGAATAACTTTAATCGAAATTATGCTGGTGTGCGTATATATTTTTATGGACATTGATAGCGCAATATTTCTCATTTAGTCTCTATTTGTTTTCATTAATACTACGTAAATTTCTTTCATTGTAGTGAACCAAGTAGTCTTTCATCAAAGTGAACCTTACGAATTATAACTTTTTTTTTCCAAAAAGTGCTCGAGGAATCTAATTCTATTTCTATACCTCTAATAACCAGAAGTTATTTGTCCACAAGAACTTAAAAGAAAAATCATTATTTGCTTTAATTGGATTGATATTCTGAAAAAGCGGATATTCATCGGGGAAAAAAATCCAGCAAAAACAGAAGTACTACCGTAAATGTTTGCATAATAAAAATACATAATACCTTAAAATCATGACAAAAATTAAAGGTAGAGTTTTGAATTAAATTGATTTCGTTAAGGTCTCAATTTAAAAAGTGTAAGAAGAAAATGTTTGCATAAAAGAGTGCGAAAAAGTTTTAGAATTGAAAGGAAATCGAAAGAGCAGAATAGTTTTTGAAAAACTAAAAAGAAAAAAAAAGAGAGAAAGAGAAGGAAGAAGTGAGTTCTTTCAGAATTAAATTTGCGTATATTGTGCACCAGCCGATGCGCAAATCATTCCGTCTTTTTTACGTTATCGAAGCTATGATAAAAAAAGAAAAGTTTGAAAAATTGTTACTTTGATGCGGTTAAAATTAGTCCTGTGAACAGTTGGAAAAACTAAAGAGAAAAATGTATAAGTACACTGGATATGTATTAGATAGCAGCCATAGAAAAGTAAAATTTAGAAGAAAGGTGTGGCATCACGTCTATCGGGAAACGATTACTCGCATCGCATTTCTTTCTTGGTATGTTTTGACGCGAAAAGAGAAAATGATTAAGCTCAGATGTTTTGTAAGTGTAGGATCTTCAACCGTCTTGTGAAGCTAGCGTCATGAGGTGCAGATTCCGCTTTTTAAATCAAAATACATACATTTTGTACCATGCGTGTGAAGGCTCATAGTTTTATACTATACCTTCATACTTTTATTCTTTAGTTTTCTTACTATAAGGTAAATACATCTATAGTGAACCATTGGCATTGTTTTGTAAAACTGATTTAGCTCAGATGTTTTGTAAATGTACAATTTTTAACCATTTATTTTGTGAAGCTAGCGTCATGAGGTGCAGATCTTGTTTTTTAAATCAAAATACATACATTTTGTGCCATGCGTGTGAACGCTCATAGTTTTATACTATACCTTCATACTTTTATTCTTTCAATTTTTTTACTATAAGGTAAATACATCTATAGTGAACCATTGGCATTGTTTTGTAAAAATGACATGTAAAGAGAAAATGATTTAGCTCAGATGTTTTGTAAGTGTACGATCTTCAACCATTCGTCTTGTGAAATTAGCGCCTTTAGGTGCAGATTCTGTTTTATTAATCAAAATACATACATTTTGTACCATGCGTGTGAACGCTCATAGTTTTATACCATACCTTCATACTTTTATTCTTTTTAATGTTTTTACTATAAAGTAAATACATCTATTGTGAACCACTTGGTTGAAGCCCTTTCCTTCAAATACACAAATGAAAGACATTTGTTTTTCCGTAGTTAGTTACCCGTTTAGTTACTTTTAGCAATTATTTTAATTGAGTAGAGTTTGCAGTTATTTCTTCGAGAGTCTAACGGATTTTTAAATCGTTTGCTTGATGTTATTTTATTAAAAATATGTGTGTCATTGGAATGCAGCTTTATATTTCATAAATCATATAATATTGTGTAAGATGTATTTCAAACATAAAATAATCTTCTACCAGTATTTAAATGGTGGCCCATTACATGGTCATGTATTGTTCACTTGTTTCATAAATTTTTAGTTTGTCTGATAATGAAATCCGTAATATGCCGTGATTCATTATTGATACACTTGTGGTCCATTCTTGGTACGCATCCGTCATGCTACTAATAATATCAAGTGGTTTATCTAAATAATGCAGGAAGGTTTGAACAATAATGATAAATGCTATTATGAAATAATTCGGGGAAACTTGTATTAGAACTTATTTAATGTATTTAAGATCACTTTATCAGGGGTCATTCCATATTAAATAAATAAAAGGGCCGTGCCGCACCATTTTTCATTTTGATCAAATTTTGCTGGCAATCTTACTAATATACGGTACTCCAAAAATCTTTTATTTATTTCTTTTAAAAAAATGTGAAAATATTATAGCTATTTTTTTCTACGCAGATGAGTAACATTTGAAAATTTTCATACTTTTCTAAGATCTCTAGTAAAATAATTTAAATTTGTAGGAAGATCAAACATAGCTTATTGTAAAGTTAAAAAAATGAACGGGTATTTGTGCATAAAATAAAAGATTTGAGCTCACAACTAGAAAATTCCTGGGGTCAAATCGTGGTTTTCAAAAGTGCCGTTTTATCGATCTTTAATTTTCAGCAATTAAAGATCAATGATGGACTAACGGTAAGTGGCTTAGTTCTTTTCTTGTTGCAATTAGTTATGCATGCTACAAGCACGGAAAAAATGAGCTGAAACTTGTAGTCCTTCATTACAAATGCATACCAATGATAAATGCATAGAAATCATGCTAGAATACAAAATAGTTTTTTTTTTTAATTTTGGGAAAAAAGGGAACAAATAAAAGTTGGCCATTTTTTTTTTTTTTGCTTAAATATATCGATCAGAAATTGCAAAGAGAGCAAGAATCGCAAAAACCTTAATTTGGAAAAGATTATAACTTTTCTTCGAAAAAGTGTAAGTTTTCGGAGTTTCCAAAAAAAAAAAAAAAAACTTACATTACATTTATTAAACTAACTTTTTTTGCTAATAAGGTTTTAATGGCTGAAGTCTATGAAAACAAATCTACTAATTATTTCTATTTGAAACTTTATAAAGAAAATTTTGAACTTATTAATCACATGATGACCCATACTAATCTTTAAAGGGTTAAAGTCAATTAGTTCCTAAAAACTAGTTAACTCACTTGAAAATGTTTTTCGATCAACTATTCGAAGGGGAAATTGACGTGGTTCTAAAATCAAAATCTTAAGATAGGAAGAAGCTTTAGCAAAACTCTAGTCAATTTATTAATTTTGCTATGCAAAATAAGTTTATTTATCAGACATCTACATTTCTGATGAACATCTAAAGGTATATCTTTTTAATTCATAATTTAGCGACAGAAATGTTTCTCATAAGTTTTCTATCAATCACTAAGAGTTGCGAAAGAGATATTTCCGAATATAATGTCCGCATTTGGCAAAGTACGACTGCGACAGGAGATTTAATGTTCCTTACGACAATCAGTCACGGAATTCATTCGTTATGACCCATCCTTTCCTTTCTGGAGAATTTCTATCTATCAGCAATAGTCCTGCTTTAATGTCTTCTTAAAAAAGACACGAGCTAAACATATTTGTAATGATCCAAGATATGAACTTGAAATTTATTTTAACATATTTCTCTACTTAGGAAATTATAAGATTTTTTATCTTACTTTACTTTCTCAATTAACCTGTAAAATTGAAAAGACATACCAGCAAGTTTTATAATGTACACAAGTATTTACCCTCGTAATAAAAATATAAATAATGAAATTTACTATTAACTCAGAATGCAATCTACTGTTCAGTTCATGAGCATAACATTCAAACTTCATCTTTTAGGAAATTGTTCAGACAATCTTTAGCGGTATTTAATAATATATTTCCAAAAATAATTACGACATCCAGTAACATTTTAAAAAGTTCTGAGCAATATAATTTCGGCAAAATTATTTAGGAAAACATGAAATACCAAAAAGTACCCCCTCCCTCCCTTCGATTCTTATACATTTTACTTTTACATTAGAAATAATATTCAGTTCAAAAACAATTTTCTTTCAAAATCTTTTTGTCATACTTGCGAACCAAATTATTAGTCTCACAAAATAGTTTCTTGAAATGTCCAGTTTTCCAGGGTTTGTGCACTGCTTCATTAAATAGAAAATTTAGTATGTCTTTAAAAGCATGCAGGATCATTTACTAAATGTCCACTTTGGTTAACTGCAACTGCGACTGTTGCTTTCGCACATTATGCTAGCAAGATAGAGTGAAAGCGATAAATACAACTTCATTAACAAACTGTTACAGAATAAACTTGCGGCAACATCGGGCTGGAGAACTGCTGGAACGCCAAGGGCATAAATATCTCGTGCCATGTTACAAAGTCGGAGGTGCAGTTTGTCTTTAAACAAGAGGTGTGCATTATTGTATTGTGACATAAAGTCTCAGATGCTTGTCATATCTGATTTTGTAATCTTTTTAAAGTCTTCAGTCAAGTAAAAGTAGCAATTTCGATGCAATAACATTTTTTTTAGTTTTAAATTTGTTTTAAAACTATTGTAGTTATTGTTTAATTATCAATTTATGTATGGGTCATTTATGCGTAATATGTTTTTCAAACAAACTTGCTACAAGATGACTTAATGATATCATAAACTGTAATATTTTATAAAGAAAGTTAAGCTGTAATTTTGAGAATATAAATGTTCAGAATTTGACTGTCCATCAGATTTTAATTAAGAAAAAGCATAATTAATATTAATAAATTATTTTTAAGTGGGCTTGTCCTTAGTTAAATAAGTATTTATAATCGCTTCAGCGTGTACGTCTTAAATTGGTTGTTTGTAAGACTTGGTTTCGAGCAAACGTTTTGAGAAGGAGAGTCAACCTGATTAATTAATGTCTATAATTCATGAGAAAGGAACATAAGTATCTTGATGATTCCCTCCATGGGTGGTTCATTTTCTTTTTGTATTTTCTTAATATTCAGGAAAACAATCCAGTAGATAATTCTAAGCACTTGAAAATAACGATCAGTTACATTTTAAAAAGTGTGAACACATTTTAAATGTAAACCATGTGTGTGTGGTAGCTTGGACAAAAATTGGAATAGAAAGTAAGCTCTTTAGTCAATGCACCATAGGTAACGTAATTCTGTTACAAAAGGAGTTTGAATTAAGAAAAATCACTCTTAAGCATGTTTCGAGCATTTGTAATGACCCGTCGTAGATTATCTCACTGTTTTTTTTTTTTTACTTATTATGCATATTTCTATATTAACATAAAAATAAATGCAGCATTGTTATGGGAAAGACGTTCCCTGAAAAAAAAAAGCATTTTTGGAGAAAAATATTACATAATACTCAGTCTTAGTTTTGGGTAAACACGACTGTATATTTTACATTCGAAATAAAACAGTTGCTCTTGCTTTTAAGATCATAAGTATGTTTTTTTTTCTTTTATGTGGAAACTATCAAGTTTAACGATTCTATTTTAATTTTATTTTGGAAGACACTTTATACTGATCGTGATCCATAACTGAGTAAACAAAAAAATTAATTTATAAAAAAAAAACCTTTGTGCATGAAAAAAATATTTCCTCACTTCTAAGGAAAGGGAGCGTGATAATGTTATATGTACGTAAACACAAAATCATAGTAGGAAGTATAAGTTGTGGAAATTCATTTATTACCTAAAAGTAAACGAAAACATTTTTGCACTAAAAGCACTAATGTATCACTCCATAGTAAATAAAATATTATTATTCAAATTTCCTCGTTTTAGCTATGAATGAATAAAAATAAGATTTCATTCTTAACATGTCAAATTTTTCTGTTCAAAGAAATGCTGAACGTTCTTTTCATTGTATGTTCATTTTGACAATTTGAATTTAAGAACAGTTAGTTCACCGTTAATGACAATGTTTTTAAAACTATTGTATAGTTAGATAACAAATATTAACATCGGTTCAAGGTCTAATAAAGCAAACATGTTTTAAAGCAGTTTTCAATACAGTAGAAGCCCGTTTATACGAATCAAATTTGTAGCCGTTTAAAAATATATGTTCGGATAGATGACTTCAAATTATATTGGAAAGAACTTAATTATAACCGAACATTTGCTTTTGATTAAATGTGCATAGATTGTACAATTAACTATGGTATTATTCAAACACCACTCTTGCTGAAATCAAGTGATAAAGGTTTGGATGATCCTGTTTATTCCAACGGCATACGTTTTTGAACCATAAGACAAACTAGCATGTTGTAGCCATCACGAAACTTTCTTCTATATTTTTCTAATGAATTCTGACCCCTCCCCATACTTGAGAAAAAAAGCAATATACCCAGAAAAAATTAAATTACGCACACAAAAAACTGCTCCCAATTTCCGAATTATCGCAAAAGCAAAGCAAAGAGCGAAAATTGAAAGTTATTTTAAAAGTCTTAATTACAAATATTTTATTTGTTAACAAACATAAGTTGGCAACAGTTAAAAATTTTAAATCATTGAGATAATATTTCCGATACAATTAAAATCACGAGAAATGACATCTTGAATTCAAATTATGCTTTTCGCAATCACGAGTGTGTGTATGTAGGCGTGTGTGCTTGTGTGTGGGGGTATGTGTGTGTGTGTAAGCATGTGTGTTTGTGTCTGTGTGCAGGCATGAGTGTGTGGGTAGTTGTGTGTATGTGTGTGTATATGTTTTTGTGTGTTTGTATGTGTATGTGTAGGTGTATGTATGTATGCGTGTGTGTATGTGTTTGTGTGTGTGTGTGTAAGTGTATGTGCGTGTGTGTATGTGCGTGTGTGTATGTGCGTGTGTGTATGCGCGTGTGTGTAGGACATGGCTGCCTTCTGGAAACGGCTTTCGCTAGAGGAGCAGCATCGTGAGGAGCCCGTCGATGGTGATGGCGCGGAGGGTGGCGGTGGGAAAAATCAAAGGAACGTCAAAAACAGTCAAGTGAGAACAATAAGCAATCGTGATTGCTCAAAAAAAAAAAAAAAAAATATCAGCACTTCTTGGTGCGATTGGCGCTTGATTTCATATAGGTTCACTTGTGTTCCAAATTTCACCCAGAACGTAGGATTACTTTTTGAGATATAGCACTCGAAATGAAAAAGAAAGAACATTCGATTGCACCACCTCCTTTTCAGCTCTTGACGCCAAAATAAAATCAGTTCTTGTACCCTCTAAGGGCTACTTGTCGATAAATTTTTGTTCGATTCAGTTCGTTATTTCTTGAGATATAGCAGTCACAAGTGACGAAAAAAAACGTTCTGTAGCTCAACCCCCGCTTGAGCTTTTGACACCAAAATTAAATCAGCACCTGTACCTGTTAGGGGAAATATATGGACTTAATTTTGTTTGATACCGCTGGTTACTTTCTGGGGAATAGCAGGCACGCATAACTCAAAAAACGTCTCATTGCTCCACCCCCCATTGGAGGAATTAACGCCAAAAAATAATGGGCACAAGTTCACATAGGGGCACATATGTGTACCAAGTTTCGTTCGATTTCATGCGGTAATTTTTGCTGTAGAGCGGTCACAAAAAACAGGTCACACACATACATGACACACACACGGACGCACACACAAATACAGACAGACAGACTTTTTCCAAAAAAGGTCGAAATGGACTCAGCACACCTCAAAACGTTCAAATCCGTCAAAATTTGAAATTCGAAAATTTTCACGAATCCAATACTTTCTTCTATATTAGATATAGAAGAAAGCAAAAATGTGTAAAAAAACAGTTTTGATATTTCATTATGTCTTGTAAACAATTCTGGGTAATTTTGTCACAAAATATGTCGTTTTGTCGTAATAAAAGCTAAGTCTGCATATTTTAGGATTTGCTCTGCTTAGCCCTATACTACCTGATTATCCGGTTTTTAGATCATCCGGAATGATTTTGGTTCTAAAAAGTTCGGATAAATAAGGTTATACCGCATGTACCTTTTGTTGAAAATAGAGCAGTGTATCAGATGTATATGTACAATGAAGGTTTTTACAAAGTATTACACTGCTAAAAAAAATTCATGGGGCGAAAAAAACGTGCTTCAGATTAAACATAAATCTTTTTTATTTCGATCCCTTTCTCAAAAAGTTTTTTCACAATGTTAATACACTGCTACGTCTGCTACTTTCTTAGATCTGATAAAATTTAGACGAATTGCAACTTTGTCCCCGAATTTACCTTCTTGGGCTTGAGGGTTTGGCCTTAATCATCCTGATATAGAAAGAAACTGTCTTATTAGAATTGCTGATATATGTGGTAAACTCAAAATTTCTGGGGCGTTGACCCTTAATGCTACCCTCATGACGCTCCTTTGGAGTTTTTTCTTTCCAAAATGCCATTCACATATTTTTATGTAAAAGGCATCCACATGCATTTAGCTAATATTGTACTAATATAGGAAACGAATTGATGTAAGGATAAATTACAGTAAAAAATATATTAAGTCACTAAATTAAACAGCTGTTATTAAAGGATTTTTTTAATCAGTACAAGACATTTTTAAAACTCTGTAAAACATAATTATATTTCCAGAACCTTTATAAAATGTAATACATATACTTTATAAATGACGTAAAAGAGCCAGAAAACAATTATATCACTACTTATAAAACAGTATAAATGTAGTAACTTGTCGAACAAATTGATTGAAAAAAAATTCTTAAAATGGGATTTTAACGCTTGCTACTGCAGTTCAATCGAAATTTTACCAAATAATACCCGACACGTATTTCAGTCTTAACAACTTCATATAACTGCATACCATTCAAATTCACATATGCGGAACAACGATTTTAATTCCTGAGCAATGTTTAACAAAGGAACAACAATTCATTGATTGACTCAATTGGTATACATCGCTAGACAGCTCCTAATTTATTTATTATTCGACTCTCTAATTCTCTGCTGCTAAATAACTCACTTAATTAACTGAATTCATCCTGCATACTAATCCTTCCATTGATGTCTATCTACTGTGTTCTCGCTTAGCAGAGCGCAGATCGTTTCCAATGCTGTTGTCTACAGCTCTGTCCATTCATTCCTTTGTGACATTTCACGTAGAGCCTGGCTGTTGAAATTCAGATAAAGCCTACTTGTCAAATTTAATAACGTCTTCGAAGAGTTCAAAACTTTGCTGAAAGACTGGCTTCACTTGATGTCTTCACAAATGATTTTCACTTTGAAATGCATTCGCTTTGTCTGGATGGAATTATAACAGTCTGCCTATATGCCTGCTACCGAAGTTTGCTGAGATTGCACGCGTTGCCGGTAAGGTAGTTTTATAAGTCAATAAAACAATATCTTAAAGCATCTTAAATCCAAACCCTTCTAATTCGAACGTCAACTAATCCGAACGTATCCAATATAAAATCCATGCACTGTAAATAAAATAAATTATGCATATTGCTTACCAGGAAAACATACAATAGTGCAATTATGAAAAACAATTGCATAAATAACATCTGAAAGCAAAACATGTTCCTGGATACATAAATTATTTACCCTCGTGTCTCCATTATCGAAGCATGAAGTCTTAAAAGCTGCCAAAATTTTAAGAAAAGTCCCAAACTTAGCGAGTTTTGGTGAGTAATGGGAAACATTTATCATACTCTTAGCTGACGGATGTTCTAATTAGTACAGTAAAATTAGGCCAAAAAATGGCCAAAGACAAACATCCAAAAAAAAATTTGAAACCTGTTGCAAATTACTTCTTACCCTTCCAGCAAGAAGGCTTAAAAGTCCTAGCACTTTGCGCGTCGAATTTTGGGGGAGAGAGGGGGGGGGCGAAATAACCTTTTTAAATAAAAATAATTTCTGTTACTTAAAAAAAATACTCAAAAGTCGTAGAAATCACACTCTAAAATAGTAAAATAACAAACTCTCATAGAAAAAAATGCTAATTAACCGTGGTGCACAGGCGGGGGGGGGGGGATCCATGGTGCAGATTGCGTCATTGCAATTTTTAAACCAGTTTTTTTCATTTTTTCAAGGGGTATTTCTTTCTTTTTTGAGTGCTTTTATTCTAGATGGGTACTCCGTCACACTTCAGGGGTGCGCCATCGCATTTGGGGGGGGGGGGGGGGGGGAAACCATGAATGTGCATTCTAAAATCAACGATTGCTGTGAAGTTCATAAAAAAATTTCACTGATTTTAATCTTTTCCGAAGTACAAAATGCCACACAATGATATAGTAATGTCAGAAGGATAATTCTAAAAGAACTAAGCGAGCTTTAGTTGTGACTGGAGTTATTAAACTCTTTAGAGCGTTCGGGTGATATCTAAAACAAAATCCCTGTGCAGCATAAAAAAGTCCCTATTGGCTGAAGTTTACCTCCTTCTTCTTAACCAATTTACTTTAACTTTTCTATAATCCTTTGCCATTACCTTAAGGGGAGATAAACCGAAATCGCCAACAGTGAGACGGGCAATGCTGTAATTCTGCACCCTCCAAGTCGGTGGGGATTCTTGTATGCAAACACCTAGCCGCCTCTTTTTTACGCAGCCGGTTATGTGAACTATGCTAAATATACGAACATATACTTGCAACACTATTTGAAACTTTCGAGTACAAAATGCAATAAAAAAATTTGATAAATTGTCCCATCAGTTACCCACGATCCAAAACAGACACAAATTTAGGTGGTCCAGAACCTGTAGTGATTCAACGATAGAAGTAGTCTTGATGAGAGCAATGAGCAATACTACAGTAGAATGCAGAATGCTGCTCTTTCCTCTCCACGGGTATTGACTCAAGTTGGTAGTGGTGTTGCTCGCCGATACTGGTCGGTCGCTGATAATAAGGTGAAATGTGATGAAGCCGTTAACGTTGGGGTAGTTGGCATTTCTTTGAAAAGGAGGCATGCAATTATGTCTCTAGCTTCTGTTACGAAAGTAGTTACCATCTGCAGAGATGTGTAAGCCCAAACCATCTTTAACACCGAATGGTATGAATAGTAAAAAAGATGGAACAGCAAATTGCTAAAAAACTTCTAGCACGAGTTGTGCGCTGATCCTCCATCAGTATTCGATGAATCTGGTTTCAGAAGGCCACCATCACAAAACAAACTGCTGGTGTCATATATGTTATAGATGGAAGATACCTTCTCGATCATGTTTTTTTTTTTTTGGTAATGATCAACAAGCTTCAAGGAAATATGCCAGCAATGCAGTGTATATGTCACTTGTAAGTATGGGAGAGCTAGTGTCATTTTTGATGGATACAAAGAAGGAGAAAGCACCACAGAAATATCGCGTCCTATTACAACAGTCAAGCCTTCCGCTCTAGGAGACTTTCTTCGCCTAATATCTTGTGCTTGCCCTGAGGGGTTCATTGGAAAAAATGAATGTTTGATAAGAGTCTGAAAGTGGACTGAAGTGTTCAACTATATGCGCAAACTGTGTTATACATAACTGCAACAATAACGATTTTGCTGAGGATCTCGATTCCAAAAAAGATCTTGATAACGAAGAGTTTTTGTTACAAGCTTAGGAGAAATCATTTGCAAACTCCAGTTCTGATGGAGATTTTACCTCAATCTGATGACGTATTTGAGGTATGCATGTTATAACGCAAACTAAAAATTTTGCTTTTAAGTATTGTAAAAAAGCAATATAGTAAAAGGGGAAAAAAACCGTGAAGCATAATTTTTCTGACCATTTAATCAAATGTGCCATCAAAGGAGGGGGGGGGGAGGTAATCTTTAAGTATATTATTTTGTTTTGGGAGGTGAGCTACTGCTCTTGTGGGGTGGACAGTCCTGATTTAATGCATTTTAAATTTACATGAAATAATACTTCTACTTGAAATGGAAAGGATGGGGGATGGCGTATTATTTTGTTTCGAGGGGGGGGGGGGGGGTTGCTGTAGCTTTGGGAGGAGGGGCACCATCGGACTTGGAGAATGGACACACTTGATTACAAACTTTAGCTTTGCATAAAATAATATTTCCACTTGAAATGTATGGAGGGGGGGGGGGAACGAAGGTACTGCTTCGTTTTACGTGGATAGGATGGCTCTGTAGCATTGGTGGGTTGTGTCATCCCTCTTGGGAGGTAAACACCTTTATTTTCAAACTTTTAAGCTTAGTATGACATAATACTTCCTCTTGAAATTTACTCCAAAAATTCCGAAAAAAAATACTCAAAACAGCAATTTTTAGATGCCCTCCATTCCGATACCTGACGCACAATGGGGCGGGACTTTTTACCTGTTCTTATTGGGAGGGTAATAAACAATTTGCAAGAGGTTTAAAATTTTTTTTTTGGAAGTTTGGGTCCGACCCCTATTTTTACTGTACTAAATACATGCAAACGGTAAAATCGTCGTTAAAAAATTAGTATCTTTGAATTCTCGCCAAGTGACTAAATTTGGCGCTTTTTCAAAAATTTTAACAGTCATATCTCTCGATGTATCTTGTATCTTGTTAACGGGGGCATAAGGGCAAATACTTTTTGTATTAAAAATTAAATAAATAAAAATGTCTGAGTATGCTCTTTCGATTGTTACCTATTTCAACTTTTTTCAATAATGTTTGATCGCCACTTTAGTTACCACTTAGATGGTAGCGTAAGTACACCACTTTTGTGCCGGAGAGCACTTCTTAAAAGGCGACGAAACATTCTTGATGTAAAACGCTAAAAAAAACATTTTATTTAGTAAGAACAGGTAAATGCTAAACACATTGAGAACACTTCAGTTGTAGCCGCGAACATCACGAATCGACACGTCGCGTCGCTCTGCACGAGCGCGCGGAGATACAACCAACAAGAAAAACATGCGAAAAGAAACTCTGACTGACAATTCAATGGCGGCTGTTAATGTGCCGCATTGCTGAGTGGCAGTGAAAGTTTAAAGATCGTGTTTTCGGTAGAAGTTAAAGTTCATATTTCGGCAGAAAGTTAAAGTTTATAATTTTGAGTCCACCACAAATGCCCTATTCGTAAGGTTAACAGGTCAGAAGAGCGTTTGAAGTAAACGTGTTCTTTTCCTTCATGCTAAATAATCGACTAATAAGCCTATTATACACAGTAGTACAGTATTGTACTGTATTACATGTTTATTGATAAAGGTTTTTAAAGCTGTTCTTCTAATCGCACCTGACGTCTGAAGTGAACAGACAAAAAACGTTCTACCAGGGACCTTCAAAAGGAACTCGTTTAACAATTCCTCTAAAGCGAAGCTTCCGTCATGCAATTGGCTTGCATGTTCGGCTGTTAACTAAAAGATTGGTAGTTCGAATTCACTCGAAAGAGTAATATGTTTTTTAATTTAAGAAAATGACAGTCACTGGACATGGTTGACAAAAGTAATGCTTTTAGTGAGAGCTTTAAAAGGTAACCCCTTAGCAAGAGCAGATTTACTAAAGATACAAGGTCCGGCTATTAATTTTCAGGACGGACATAACTGGAGGAGAATGAAAAGCCGGAAGATGGCGGTAATAATTGCATATTGAAGAGCATTTTCTTGCGCATGTGCACTGCAATCGGCGTCTTTCTAAAGTTGGGGAGACCAGGGATAGTTGACGAACTTTTTAAACTTTATTTTTTTAAAAGTTGTAAATAAAGTAGAAAGTTTTTCTGTTATTGTTTGGATAATCTGTATGGTATCAGCAATAAAGTCGTATTTTTGTTTTGACAGTACTATGCTTCGTCTATTTTTTGCAAATTTGTTTTGTGAACCTTCGCAGAGTTCGCACACTTGCCCCGTCGCGGGGTAAGTTGGCGAGCCGTGTGGGATAAGTTAGCGAACTGAGAAAAACTCATAATAGATAGAGAAAATTTCACATAAAGCCTTAATGATGCTTTAAATAAGAGAGTAAAACTTACCAATGAATGGAAAAAACAGCAGTGAATGAAAAAATTAGTACATTGTAATTGCTTTGAAATTACGTATGTTATACCATATAATAAAAGATTTAACTTGGATTTTAGAAGTAAATGCTGAAAAATGCGAACATTGTCTGAAATGAATTATTTTATTTGCTTTCGTTCTTCTTTTTTATGCTTCTTTAGGATTTACATTCCTTTTATCCTGGATTCAGAGATTTCTTGTATGTTTTGGGGATTTTTTGTGATGATTCGCGTTTTTCTGCTGCGATTCTCTTTTCCCGAAGAGCTTTTTTTTGACTGGAGTATTAAAGAGTTTTGTTGCGTATATGTCCTTCGTTTCCATTCTTTTTTGATTTAACCCTCACCAGCTTTAGGATAAGGTCGTATATGACCTGGAGTAATGCTCAGAGACGTATGTGAGTTTAGCTGAGACACAGTGCTATCTTCAATAAGAAACTCTAAACCTGAATTATTGAACGAAGTAGTTACTGAATCTGCTCTAGGACAGGTACATCCAGTTTTTCTACTTTCTTCCAACATGGTTTTTGCTGGGACAAACAGATTCACTCATAGATCCAGGAGATTGGGAGTCTGACCGATCAGTGGCATGAAGTCAACTTGGCATGAAGTCACAGTCCTGAAAAATGTTTGAATTGCAGAGAAACACACCAGTTCTCTTGGAACCATTCATAATATTTATGGAGCTTGCTTCTTGTGGAAAAGCAACTGTTACCACCGTTGGTACGTCATAAATCGTCATTGGCTTTCCTGGATTATTCAATATTCAAGATTTACAGGCGGAATTAACATACTTTTTCAATGGGCCATGTAGACTCTTATCAAGAGGCAGCAACTTATGGCTACAATGTGGTAAGAAACAGAGTAATGTTATTAATAGTTTTAGTAGTGTAGTAGTATTCTTACAAAAATTCAAGCCCTTCTATTGACGTGGGAGTCGTAAATGTCTAGTAAGAGAGTTAGAGGTTTTTCTTTGAACATCAATTGTTTTTAGCAAAATCCTTTAAGAAATCTGGAAACGTTTCAGCTGCCATCTACCCACTAGGAGATGTACGATACATGCAGCATTACATCTGGTGGGGTTTTCCCGTTGTTGGTTTTTGTCTCTGGTACTTTCTCATTTCCGGGAAGACAAGCACGTATGTTGGCAATTGTGTAAGCCATATTAATTGCTGTCCATAAGTAATTATAATCTCAAGAAAACTTAACTTGGGGCAGTGTTAGCGTAGTTGTCCTCAGGGGTTCATCAATCTAGTAGACCACAAAGGAGTACGTAACGGGCACTTTAGGGTAACATTATAATACTGGGAACTAATGCAATTTCTACGGAAGTGATAGGTGCTGAATTATTTAGTTACAATTACATATCTCTGAATTGTAGGCACATTTTGCCGTTTTTTTACTAAGTTTCAATTCATATTAGATTACTTTATCTACATATTTTAAGCATATATATATATATATATATATATATATATATATATATATATGAAAACATCTTTCTTTTTTTTTTTTTTCAACTTTCTTCATTGGTTCAACTAAAATTTTTTACTGTGTTAATATCAAATTGCAAAACATCTATAATATGATATTTTATACTTTCATTTCTACCTTTAAAAATATAAACTGTGTGGGTAAAAAATAATACGTAAGAACTAGTGATACATATATTTCTTTCATATTTACATACTTTACCTTGCACAATATTTTCATTTTTACTACTTCACGACAACTGATAGGAAACAGAATGATTTTTATCATTTCTTTATATCGTTATTCCTCAAAGAACACACCCTTCTTTGACCATTTTTTTTTCTTCCAGAAAAAAATCTTCCATTTTTCAAAAATATAGCTGAATACACAATTCTTATCTAACAGTCTGAAGACGTGATCCACATCTACGGAGAGCTATCCTTTCGTAATTTAAGACGCATCGTACATTTCCCTCCACCTATGTATATAATGGAAAGAAAATGTTCAAGAGGATACTTTTCGGCTTTTGTGCGTGCGCCAAGGGAATATCGGTTGACCATGGTTTTGCTGCCAGTTTTAACCTTTCTTACCACGTAATTTGAGATATTGTTATGGTAGGGGAGATTTCTTTGCAGTATCACTCACTCAATTCGGTTTCGTTTATACTCGATGCCGAATAAAGCGTCGTGTGGAATTTTTTAAGGTGAAAAATCTTTCTCGTCTCCTTGTTACAATTTGCAACTTGATTTCGTGCTTGATGTATTCACGTATCAGTTTATGTGAAAATATTCAAAAGAGTTTTTCGAGTTTTATTTAACTTTTTGCAGATATATTTCACGACATTGCAGAACGAGAAGCGATTCTCGATTTAGCATGAAAAATCTCTTATTTTCCAGTGGACTGATTTTTTTTTTTAACAAAAGATAGTATAGCTCTTAAAAAGAAAGATTTAAATATTAAAATACGGAATGAAACACATTTCAAGTAATTTGACAAGCTTACTTTAATATTCTTTTATAAGCGATAAATACTGAGTACAGTCGAGTCCCGACTTACGCGAGGGATGCGTTCCAAGACCCCTCGCGTAAGTCGAAATTTCGTGTTGTGGAAAAGGGTATGCATTCCATTTTTTAATTAACATACCCAATTATTTTGGACATTTTTAAACACACCTCAAATTGACCTTTTTTTAGCTGTATATTACCGTTTCTTACATAAAGAGCAGATTGTTTACCGTATTTTTAAAAAAGCTGCTACATTCAACATGAAATACTATTACGATGCACAAAATCAATGATCAATGAGAGAGAGGGACAAAATAAAACAGTACAGTATATAGTAGTAAGAAAGCGTTGCACTAAAATAGTAGTGTACAGTAGACACAATTATAGTTACAGTTATAACCTAAAAATTGAAGATGATTTATGCTGCGCAATCTGATCGTTATCCTAATATATTTTTAAATACAGTTGCTTCGAATTAACTTTTATAACGTTTCTACTTATGATAACACTCCTTTTTCAGGGTCTCTGTAACCCACAGTTGAAGAGCCAGCTTCCAATTTTATACTGTTTGCATTTTGCTTAGACACTACTCTGAAAGTTTAAATAAAAACTAAGCTCTGAACTTATACGGACTGCTTTTACTTGACATTTAATTGTACGCGTGGAAGATTCATTCACACCTAAGTATCGTGCTACCGTCGATCCACTTTTTCTCCGCATCAAAAATCTTTACCTTTTCACACATTGTTACGAACTTTCTTTTTCGTCTCACCTTGGCAATCTTTAGATGAAACAACGTGCCCAGGTGCCATAATATTTCATCACCTTTCGTATTTAGAATTAAAAAATGGAGTAATTATTTATACACACTAACAAAGCAATGTTTATACAAGTGTGGCGTGGGAGCTTGCGCATTCGGTGATGCTAAAAGAATGAAAGTACATTCACGAAGCCAATACTTAGTAGTCAATAACGAAGCCTAGCTTAGCAATACGATTCCTTCCGAACATTTTCGTGTTTTTCAGCGAGAAATTCGCGTTAACTCAAAAATTTGTTACTCCTGAAAAGCTCGCGTTATAGCCATTTCGCGTAAGTCGAATTGCGTTGTAGTGGGAGTCGGTTGTAGTTGGTTTAACTGTTACCGAGACCAGATGTTATTTGTTTAGAACAAACTCTGTCAATACAATAAACAATTAATAAACTTATGTATGCTTAATTCAGCCTTAAGGCAGTTTAAAAATATTGCTTACATAATAAAAAGAATTAAATATTTTCTCGCAAAAGAACGTTTATAATAAAAAAAATTGTGTTCTAATATACTTTTGTCACACAATTTATGTTTGCTGTTTCAAAAAAAAAAAAAACCGTGCATATACTTCCTCGCATTCCCCGCAAAAAAAACTGGAAAAAGAGCAAACTATTATTTTTAAAAATTGTTTCCATGCAATGGCAATTAATATGACTCGCTAGTAAGCTAAAAAAGACCAATAAGGAAACGTTGTAAACAGAACGAACATCAGCTAAATTATAGTAAAAGACGCTGGAGATGTAATTAAATAGTAATCAACAAAGTTATAACGCAAAAAATTAGCAGATTACTGCATACCCGTGTTTCGGAGTAATAGGGAATTCCTTTTTCAATGCAAAGTAGTGAGCTTTTAATTTTTAGAATTGTTTTCCTGAGATGGCAATTTATCCAATGACAAGATACCTGCCAATCATTAAGCCAATAAAAGATCAATCCCAAAGCGTAAAAAGAACGAACGACAGCTAAATCATAGTGAAAGACGCATTCGTGATTGCTCAAAAAAGTGAAAAATTTAATATCTAATGGATTTTTTGTTTCCAATGGGGCTGTATAAGAGACCCACATGAAGAGGTGTCTGGGCCATAACGCGATCCTCTACAATGCATCAATCTTTCATGTGTCACCTTTAAGGCGCTGATGCATGACACAGTAATTTTTTGATGCCCAGGTGCCAGATGGAGGCACCTGGGCTCTCTTTTGATGCAAAATTTCACTAAGACTTTAATTTAGCCGAGGGGATATTCTACCCAAACGAATACCCAAGGGATCTTTTACATGCCGCATAATCATGCGACATAGGTGCTGATGATTTTCTGCATCTCGAAAATCCACTGACTGCCCAATCCAAGTCAGAACCTGGGTCTACGAGTAATGGATTTATATGTAGAATTTTTAAATGGTTGTATATCATACAGATATCAATCTCCGAAGTGAAGCCCAACGGATCAACCCTACGGATTTCAAATAGGTATTAGACTGACGAAATGAGTTCGATCGTTGTCCTAGAGAAAAATTGCAATCTGCACTCGTTGAATTTGATGTAGCAAGGCTGGATGCACCCCATTTACGTGTCAGCTCATCGTCAATGTTCTTATGTGTACAAGGAATGACATTGATACCGGGTTTAATGTCACTCCAAAAAATTAAGCAAGGAGAGATACATCCTGACATTCTCTGCTCTGTTTTCTTCTTCTTTTTTTTATAAGTTATTTCTTGGTTCCTTGACCATTTGTTTCGGATTGCTCCGAGAAACAGTACACTGTAAAAAATTTTAGTGTATGTCAACACCACAGATAATTCTTGGTGTTAGCAAGCACCAAGAATTATCTGTGGTGTTTCACTACACGACACTTGGTGTAAAGTAGTTGCCACCATTTTTGGTGTTGAGATACACTAATTTTTTTTTTACGGTGAACATATTATACAAGTTTTAATTTCCCAATTGATTATTAACAACACAAATACATATAACTATTTTGTATATGAAGATTCTCAAGTTTTTATTTTTAATACGAGGAATGAACATTTATGCCTATAAGTTGTTCAAAAAAGTATCTTTCAAAAACACTTAAGGAAACTAAAATTATCTGTATATTAGAACAATGAAATTAACATTGTTTAAAAAACAATATAAAAATAGAACAGTTTAAGATTTCAATCAAATTTATTCAAGAAGATTTCTTAATCAGTCTTAAAAGTCTGGTATAAATAAAAACGAATTACAAAAACAAGCAGAATATAAAAATTTCAAAAATCACGATACAATAACGATAAAGTTTCTCGCTCCTCAGAAAAAGTTATATTACAAAAAAAAAAGTGTTTACTACGCCTTACCGTTTTCCAGGAAAGCGCGCAACACACATACACACACAAACATGTTATTTTATTATGAATTGATATACAGCAAAACCCAGCCGTAAAGCAGCCATGTTGAAAATGGCTGCTAAAGTTGTAACGATCATTCATAAAATAATATATTCTTAGTTTATCTTTCGGATGGACTAAAGACTTTTCTAACAATGGTGCAAAATAGCTTTGGTTTACGGTAATTGACATTTCATTACAAATAAAATTTAACATACCTTTTGAAAACTTATATCCTGTGCACACGACGATTGTGTGTTGGCGACGTTGCAACGTGCTTGAGACTGATTAATGTTTGGTTGCCACCGGCTGTTTTCCAAACTTACACCAAAGTTGCTGTCAACGGATCCTCAAATGGTGTTTGCGCATGTGACGTAAGTGTAAGAATTCACCAATATCGGTGTTTGGTTTCAGTTACACCACTTTTGGTGAATGGGAAAGCTAGATATGGCGTTGACTTGAATAAAGCGTTGATTTGCACAATTTTTGGAGTTGCTTAACACCATATTCGGAGTATTATTACACCTCAGTTTTTAGAGTGCAGTGGTACTAATGATGATACCCGAGTGAGTACTTAACATTATGGATATTTTTTAGACTAGGCCATGCTATAGTGGTAAGAAATGTATCTAGTGGACTTTTAGAAGGGTATTTTAATCAACAAAATATTTCTTAATGAAAATATCAATGGCTAATTAAGAAGATCAAGACTTAAAAAGTAGTTTTTAAAAATATTAATGCGTCTGAGAATTTAAGCATACACCCAGAAAGTAATTTAGAAGGGTTACAAGTTTGTGTATTGACTTAATCATATGTTAGTGTCGACATACCATCGTCACTGTTATGATAATATTGATAATATAATTTATTATTAAAAACATAAAATGGTTAAATCAATATTAAGCGTCAAAAGTTTGGAAATTCCAAAATGGATCACCTTGTAGTTTCTTACTCTAATTATCAGTGTAGTTTTCGTAAAAACGGTGACAGCAATGAAACAAAAAAGGTTTTGGTATAACTAATGTATTTTCACTAATTAGAAATTAGTATAATTTTTATCATGTTTAGAAAAGATTATGTTCTAACCTTTAACCTATAATTATTTAAATGTAATTCATAAAAAAACCTATATTTTCATTATACGTAACTATTTCTACTACTTTTTATTTGTTCATAAATTTTCAAAACGGATAAATTAATGTCACTTTCTAGTCATGCACGTCACGGTTTCGATCAGACCGCGTTCATTTTAGACAATGACGTTTCGAAGCTCAAAGATTAGAGAGTTTCTTTTTCTGCAGTCTTTTTATCACACGTTTTTTCATAGAAGGATTGACGCTAAAGCGACAAAAGCGAAAATGATGCCTCATGCAAGACAGTATAGATTGTAAAAGCTGATACGGTACGCACAAATCTGAAGATAAGTCACGATGTTGCAGAAAGTAAAAAGCTGTAATTGTTAATGGACAGATCATTGTGCTTTATCGCACTTAAAGCGTGAACAGTTAATTATATGTTACTTCGCTTTCTTGCAAAAGACAATTTTATATGAATGCATGAAATGGGTTTGAAAAAAATATGTTTTTTTCATTGAAATAGCAAGTTTCTTGCTTCATAAGAAAAAGAGCAAGCCTATGTAAAAAAATGAACTGACTATGGAAATTTAAAGTCCTAGCGTGTTTTTGTTTACATTTTTGCAACTACTAGTCATGTTTTTCGTGTTATAAATTTAGTTTAAGGGGGTCCGGGACACAAAAATCCTCAAATTTTGCAATTTTTTTTTTATAATTTGAAAAATTGCTCCGTTTTGTTCTGCTTAAGAGGACGTTTGAATCTTGTTTCTACCTTAAATAGAACGAAAGTTATAGTTATTTTTGTTGCATGCATCTAACGAATGTGTACATAACTTTAAAACTTTAAACGCGTTTTTCTCCATGATGCAATTTTTCCCGATTTCTTGCATTCAAACTCTTATAAGTCAGGAACCGATAGAGATAAAGCAATGAAACTTGGAGCATATCTTTTTCAAGCAATTTACTTTAATTTTTATTCGGCGAATTTAAAAAAAAAACGTTTACTGCAAAAATTCGAATTTTTCGAAATTTTTCTTCAAATGTTTTTTTATTTTTTATTGAATCAATATTTTTAAAGTCGCCGAATAAAAATTAAAGCTTAGATATTTGTGCATCTTTTTTGAAAAAAAATTGAAAATTGACCAACAATATTTCTAGTTATAGCAATTTAAAGCAACCCCATTTTTTTGAAAAAAACTAATTAAATTTAAATAAAAAAATAATTTTTTTTTCATATTTATGTTATGATTTTGCTTATTAAATAAATGATGAATCAGTTCAAAAAATTTCAAAATTCTAAAGTACATAATAAAAATTTTTTCAAAATGTGTCCCGGACCCCCTTAAGTTCATAGTTTTCTAAAATTACGTTAAGTGTATATTTGAATATTAGAGAACAATGTATTCTTCTTCTATTTTTTCCTTTGATGGATTTTTCTTGTAAGATTTGTAAAAAGTTGTGAGCAAGTAAAGGTCCCGCAAACAAAAGTAATTTTTCGCTAGTTAAAAACATATGACACTAACAAATGCCAATAACCATGTCTATTTCTTAACAACGTTTTTGCTTTTTTCTTTTTTTCCTTTTTTTTTACTGAAGAATTCAAACCAGTCTTTAAACAGCAATTAGCAACTTTTTCTACACATTGTGCCTTATTTACCTTTTTTTTCTTTTTTTGTTTTATTTAGGGTAGACCGGGGTACGTTTACACATGGGGTTCGTTTACGAAGTGCCCTTTTCCCAAAACGAGTTATGACTGGAGAACAAACAATCATACCAGATTGATGCTGCTCTCTAGCAAATATTCTCACAAGTTTTTCAGCATTAGTCGAGCTTCGGTTTAACATGCGGATAGGAAAATCTGTTCTACTCAAGTCGAGTAAATTTTGTATTGAACGTTTTGAAACTCATTGTGAATAAATAATTCTTAGTTAAGAATAAACAAATATATAAAAATTAAGAGATTTTTTTTCTCTTTTCAGAATTGTATTTGTATGGAGAGAATTTTTTTTTAATTTCGTTGCACGTTAAAAATAAATCCAAACTTGCCGACGGGGCAGGTTTACGCATTTTCATCGGGGCACATTCACGCACCTTTTTACTGTGTCTTACTACTCTGTCTTACTTCCAAATGGGCCCGGGACGCTTTTTTCGCTCTGTACTTTTAAAAAAATTTAGTATTTTCAAGTTATTTAGTTTTGAAAATTACCATTCAATTTTAATTAAGTAACGGTTTCGTATCTTATAGCGTACAATCATATAGTGTTGTCTTCATGCCATTTCAGCTTTAATTTTCCTACTATTCAGCCTGTAATACGTTTTCTTTATTTTAAGGATGGTAAGACATTACGTTCAAAACACTTTTTATGAAAAGGCGTGTCAATAATCCAAGTATTTCTCTCAGTAGGCCTTCCACATCGTTACGTATGGACTACTCCAACTGAAACCATTTAGGAAAGTAGGACCAAAGCTTTTTAAACAGGAAAGGAAAGAAAAACAGATGCTCACAATCTTAACTGATACTCCGATTGAAGCCCGATTAAACCTCCGGTTAAACCCTCATACAAGATCAGTTAGAAGCTACAAAGAAAAAAAAATGGGCAGAACAAAACAAAAGGAGAAATTACTTATAATTGACAAGTTTCTATTGAAACAGAAATGGAAGACATCGAGGAAAAAGTATGAAACCAAAACCTGCTACAGGGAAAAAGTTAGTAAACTTTGTAAAAAGGAAATTAGAGAACGATTCTGCTTACGAAGTAAAAAATTGTGCTAGCATCTATTGTTTGAAAGACACAGCCAATCGAAAAAAGGACAGAACATGGTTCAATGTCTTAGATGTCAAAACGCAGTCCCATGACAAGTATGCGAAAAGAAATTCGTTGTTTTTGTTAGTAAAACCTCTTAAGGAAAACAAGAGTGCCTAATAGTAGCTAATAGATAACTAGCACTTCAGCTTAGTCACTTCCTATGCCGGGCTGATGAGCGCTAATAAGCTTAAAACTGCAGTCCTCGGCTGGAATGATTGAGCTGGTGGTGTATTTTATGTAAGTACAGTTTACACGACAGAACAAGTTGGGGTTTTCTGGGATTTCACCCATCTCTTTCGCAGCCCATGAAACCTTTGGAGTTGATTTTTGGTATACTCAATCTCTAGTGGCCCCTGACGAAGTAAACCAAAATACGATCCCCTGGACCATCAGGGGAAAAGAAATTTAAGTTAGGAAATCGCTGTTCAAAAATGTTTTCGCTTTCTTTGACAGGGCTACAGCCTAGACGAAAAAAGGAATCAAGCTGAAATTTCGCACACACATTCCTTGTGCCCTACTGATGTGTCTTTTGTGCCATTCGAGCATTCTTCCCCTCCCCCCTCGTTTTTACCCCCAAATTGTACCTTGTCGGGGTTCTGTCACAGCCCCCCGAGGGACTATGGTAATGATTTTTTGTACACATATTCCTGGGGGCCATTGAGTACATATACAAAAATTAAACCCCCACGACATAACGGGCAGGAGTAATGAAAGTTTGAAAATCACTAATTTCCCCAAAATTTTTATGTACTTACTTTCAGCTCATAGGGTGTTTAAATCTCTGACTGCAATTGCAAGGTTAGAACAGATCTAACAGTTATTCAAAAGTTGTCTTAGGAAATGAAATTCAATCAAGACTAAAACAGATCCATCAGCTGCAACTAGACGTTAAATCGCCGATATCTTAAATTTGCCACAGCGTCTGCACATGCGCGCGGACTTGGCTCATTAGGCTTTCTGTTTTAAGATTTCATGTCGAAACTGGGGTTAAACCATTAGAATATTTTGCGTGACATATTATATGAAACTATACGCATATGAATATGATACATCTAACTTTATACTTAAAAGCGAAAAATATCCATTTTTTATTGGTTTGCTTATTTTCTAAATTATTGCATTTTTCACAAATATAACACATTATGAAATGAAAATATATGAAATACGTGTGTGGATATCCGGGTTTTCCAGTAATTTGTTAAGAGAAAAATTTTTTGCAATTAATTTAAGTAAGACTTTTAATGAGCTAACTCCGCGCGCATTATGCGCAGTTGCTATGGCAAATTTGGGATGTCCTCCATTTAACGTCAAGTACAGTTGTATAGATCTTCTGACATATTTAAATTTAAAATATTTAATGGCTTAGTTTTTTCATTAGTAATAACACTCGTTATTTCTCTTTTTGATGAACTTTTAAACAAAGCTAGGTATTAAGCAAGACAAAGACTTCCATCAAAAGAAAGATAAACTTCCAAACAATTAAAATTATCCCATAAAACGTAAAATAATCCATGATTTAAGAACAAAATCATTAAATAAAAAGTGAAAAGCTAGATTAAAATAGCCCGCAAGCTGTAAAATACTTAAAAAAGCCTTCATGAAAATGTTGAATAATCCGTCAAATCAAGAAACTAGTATAATTTATTGAGAAGTTGTAAAATACTCGAAAACAATATAATTTAAAATATAGTATTTTATTATCCAAAAAGTTTTCTTTGAAACAGAGAGGATACAAGAATTGCAATAAAATTTAAACGACCCAATTCTCGCAAAACGAACATCGAATCTTAATGGTCAAAAAATAACTTGACGCAAAATTAGGCTTGCCATTATTGTTCCTTAAAAACACAAAACAGCTTCGTTTTAATTGAATATTTATGACTCGAAATTCTCAATTCTAAAAATACAGACAAAGTTATAATATCAGTGCAAATAGATGTGATATCTCAGCAAAAACAACCCTGTTGTAAAAATTTCCCCGCCAAGAATACATTTAACTCTTCCCCACAAAAAAAAGCCTTCATCCTAAACCCCAAAACCTTCAGCCTTAAAAAGTTATGATATCTAGTTTGCCCGCCAAGTATCTGCCAAACTATCATCCTCCCTGTTCTGCTCTTTCATCACACCTACTTCCGTTAGAACCTCCTTCCACCTTCAATTCCTCAGAAATATGGATAGATCCTTTAAATTGTTTATCCCGTTTGGCGGGAACCTTTTTGCTCACCAAGCAACCACTTCACTTTGGAAAGCTTCCCGCCAAACAGGATAAACAATTAGAGGGACCTATCCATATTTCTAACGGAAGTAAGTGTGATAAAAGAAGAGAACAGGGAGGATGATAGTTTGGCAGATACTCGGCGGGCAAACTAGATGTTATAAAATTTTAAAGCTGAAGGATTTTAGGTTTAGGATGAAGTTTTTCTTTTTTGTGCGGAAAATTTAAAGGTTTTCTTGGCGGGGAAAGTTTTACAACAGGGTTGTTTTTGATGAGACTACTTTTACGGAATAGAAAAGATTCTATGGAGTAACATACATCATTAAAAAAAAAATTGTAGGGGAAAAAAGGGTAACGAGAAAAGAAAACAGAATACCATGTGCCCAAAAAATCGAGAATTCTTTTCATTACGAAATGGGGGAAATATTATTTTAGGGAAGCCCAACTGTTAAAATTAAGCATATCATTTTAAAAAGTTCAGTAAGTTACCAGTTCAGTTACCGCCTTGTAAGGAAGCGCGAAACTGTACCCTCGGCTGGCGTATTTCATGTATTTCTGCCTTAGCCCTGGCTATAGGGCGGTAACTTACTGAATATACCTGCCTTGTCTTCAATCTTCGAGTTAACCGAAATAATAATTCGGTTACTCGTCTGGTCAGTGGTAATTCCATATTTGCTACCAGTTTGTTTGGCACTCTTCGCTTCCTTAAGCGGTTTATCCACCTCCAGCTCAGGCACTTCCTAAGCCGGGCTGATGAGTGCTGATAAGCACAAAACTGCAGTCCTTGACTGGAATGATTGAGCTGGCGGTGTATTTCATGTATATTATTTTACTTTATTCAACAACATCTAATTAAAATTCTTTCTTATTTATGTCAATGTACTAAACATTGAAGTATGTTTTCTTAAGATCTATGTATCACGCAGCGGTCAAAAAATGTTTCCAACGGCCATAGTTGTTATATTTTTCTTCTTCTTCTATTAAAAGGAAAAGAGAAAAAAAAAGAAAGTTTTGTCAATGAAGTAAGCTAATGATATTTTTTATTGAATATTTTTTCGATATTTTATGTTATTGAAAATAACTTTGCACGACAAACGTATTCTATTATCCGCAAATCCTAAATGATTGTGGTTCCTGCAACAAAATTCGGCATTTGATGTAGAAAATAACATAATAAAAAACCTGGAACAAAATGGGGAATCTAGGAATCTACAAAAAAATATTCTGTGCTAAAATAATCGAATCTCTGCATCTCATACCTTGGTATTCATGGTAGTTTCGCTACTGAATGCACAAATCACGATCTTTTCATTCCGAACCGATTTTTCTCTTTTATCTTTTATTGACGGAACGTCGTCTTGTAAATCAAATGTTTGATTCTCTCCCCATTGAAAGCTTTACACGTGACTTTCATGCGTCTTTATGTCGGTCCAAGTACAGTATTTCGCTGTCATGGAAACGAGGAAGCTCTCTATTTAAAAAAGGTTTAACGTGTGTTGTGATCTGGTAAATGTTCGAAACAGAACCTGAACTAATCAAAATAGATGAAAATTTCGAATGTTTAATGCGCACCAGAAAACTATGTTCGCAAGCATGTCGGTATAACTGATATAAAGATGTGTAGAAGATTTTGTTTTCGTTCAATCATTTTTTACATTTGTAGTTATTAATTGGGAGGTTGGTATCGCATAGAATATTTAAGTATAATTTAACAATATATTTCATTTTAGTATTAGAGAAAAATTGTTCGTATTTCGCTCATCTACTGAACCGCAAGTTTTTACACAACGTATCGGAAAACTAAATTAAATGCGTTTAAGACAGAGTAAATCTTTTATTTTTAAATACTACGCGATTCGAACCATTTTTTTTTTAAAATAAAGGGTGAAAATGCTCTCTTGAACTGTTAAACCTTGCTGCTTGATCAATTTTTAAAATCAACGGTTCATATAGGAATATGCTGTTTCTAAGTTAACATTTCTTTTAACTATGAAATGCATTGTAAGATTTCTTCACGCTTCTCAAAGTATGAAACTGATGCTAAAATATACTAAATAAATCAAAAAACATCTAATAAAGCATAATCGAGCTTTCTGACTTCATCATATGACACTATTTTGATGCTTATTTAATCATGAAACCATTTGCCTCATAGCACTCCAAGTCCAAGGAATAAAAATCCTTTTTTAGGAATCTTCAAAAATACATATGTTCACACCTTTTCAACCGTTTTTCAGGTAATATTTCTAATGTACGTAATGTTCCAAACAATGAATAATGTAAATAATACCACAAAACATTGTTTGTAAACAAATAAATTTATACATCACAAACGAAACTAATGCCTATTGCATATCTACTTGACACAAAATAAGGTTGTCCTTTTCCACTGTTGACAGATCAAATCTTCGGTTTTAACCCCCCAATGATGCTTAAAAGGCAGTTTTCCTGTAGGATAAACTCGTTTAATGAAGAGAACATCGATTTTCTAATAATTACCAGTGCGACTTAACGGCTCAATTACGTAAAGCAGGATACGGGGAGTAATGGGTGACGAAAATGAGCGTTATCTTTTGACGTAGTCAGTGGAAAATTGCTTTGCGCTCAAATGGTGTAGCTGCATCGCTTACTGATTAAAAAGAAAGTCAAAAAGAACTTATTCTTAATATTTATATTCAATATTATTATTATTTGCAATAATTTACTTTGTCTACTCAACGCGTGATGTTTTAATAAAAACTGATGTCTCAATATATGTAAGCGTTTATTCACCAGTCACAATAAGTAAATAAATAAATAAAACGGCCTATGTACTTATGTTCCCCCAATGGTTTAGAGCTTGAAGTAAAATTTCCTTTATTCGTAACTTATCATCATTATTTATCCGTTTATTATTCATTCATTTATTTATTTACAAATTTTCAGTTTTTTATGATTTTTAGTTACTACGAGAATGTAGTCAAAACCCGCACCAGTAACTAATAATGGTATTGATCTAAAATCTTGCAAATAGCCAAGATAATAAACGTTTTTATTCATATTTAGAAATGAATTGGTTTTTTAAATACATTTTAGTTGATCTTACTTTACACTGAATATAAAGTAAAAACGTTAAGATTTTAAGAAATTTAAGGAAAACTTAACCAATAAAAAATTTTAAAATTATATTGTGTCTGTTTTTTGTCGAAGAAAAATAGGGAAAATTCTCTGTTTTTAGCTCCGTACAAGAGTTGCTTCAACGCTCTGCAACATTTTCGCACACTAACCTATAAATATCTTACTACGCCGATCTTCACAATTGTTTCGTGAACCACTTTCTTAGTAACTCTTTAATTTCTGATTTTTTCAGATGTTCTTTAGATGTAAAAATAATTGTTGGTTTTACAAAACCTTGAGCTAGATTACCAGAGCTGAAAATCTGAAAATTTTATTCGAATGTGGAAAATTTTCAAATTAATCCCAAAAGATAATTCGAAATTTTTAAAGATGAATACTGTTGCACGAAAAAGTTTATGTTTTTCAGATTTCATAAGGTGTCTCCATAACTTGGGATTGAAGAAATAAAATCAGAATTTAATCAAAAAGGCTGTATCAAAGTAACGATCTTGAAAGTTAAGAACTTTTAACACCACAGTTTTTCTTTTCAAAACACAAATGCATTCTTTAACCGGATGGGTGGCGTAGTGGTTAGACTCTGGCCTCGCACTACTTTTGTAGCGAGTTCTCGCACCGTGATCCAGTTGCTGGGTCGTTAAATTTTCAAGATGCAGAAAATAGTAAGCAGTCGGGTTACATATTTTAGTTACAAAAATAAATAACCCTTGAAATTCAATCTAACTGAAACACTTGCGGCCCAAATAAATCCTATCGCAATTTAGCATCATGAGAACCTAACTTCCTTCCGCTGGTGAGAAAATGGGTCTTAAACTCTTTGAATGATGACGTGCGCCATGGACATCCACGCCTTAATACTAGAAAGATTGAATACCGTAGACCTAGCATGACCGTATACCTAGAAGGTCAGTATACCTAGAAGTACCTTATGCCTAGAAAAATTGACGTGGTCAACGTCTTCCTTGCTCATTTTTTTTGAGGAGGGGGGGGGGGGGGGGTGATTCTTTTAAAAATTCTCCATCCCCCATGTGAGTCCACATGCCCGATTCATCTTTTTTATGACTAAACCAAAACATAAGTGCTTAGTAATTTTCAGTTCTGCTATTTTTACACTCCAAAATGTAAAGTCATTTTTTATTCGGAAGGCAATGGCTACCGTTTGGCAGGTGAAAGGTCGGTATTAATAGATTTTTGGTATTCAACTGGCTGAAAAAAAGGGAAGAGAAAAGAGAAAATTGCATTTTTTTAAAGCTACAACAATGAGTAGAAATAAGAAACATGTCTGTTTTTTTATTTTTTATTTTTTAAATACCTTATAGGCCACTGACTCCTCTCGTCTGGGCATTAGATTCAATATTTACAGTGCTATGAGGCAAATGGCTTGATGATTAAATAAGCATTCAAATACTGCCATATAATGAAGTCAAAAAGTTCCATTATGCTCTGTTAGATATTTTTTGATTTGTTAGACAACCACACAAGTTGTTAATGATTTCATATGGATGACTGAAAGAAGAAGGATTGCACCTTATCGGAGGATTGCAATGGATTTGCCAAACATTATGCTCCTCACGCAAGCAGTTTGAAAAGATAAAAACTTACTCTCTAAAATTGCTAATATGTGCTGAAATATTCCATAAATTTACACAGTACATAACGGGAAAATAAACAATTGAGGATACGACAAAAAGCAATTATTTTTATAACACTAATTATTTTATTCAACTATTATTATTATTATTATTATTATTATTATTATTTTTGCTTTTATCACAGTATATCATTTTTTTTTCTTTTTATACACTTAGGAAATCTTAAGAACTGTTAAATGTAAGATGATCTATCTTTCAAAATGGCTGAACAAAGCATTCTTCAAACAATTGACTGATCGATCCAAACTGCGAGTTGGACCTGTTGAATGGACAAAACGCTTTAATAACTGTGGGAATGATTTTCTAAGAGGAAAAAAAGTATTCTTCGGTGCCTTTTGATACATTGTGACCCTTCAAAACGACCTATACGCACAGAGACTGGTCGGTTCTTTTATCCTAATTCCGATGACTTTTAAATCCCTTCTGAGTGTCCAGATATCAGTTGCTCAAGCGTGGGAAGTATTTTAAAGATAAATGCTTACAAAAGATCAAAACTTGCAGCTAATCCCCTATTTCCCTAAAGGATACATTTGTGCATGCAACTAAAAGCCCCCAGCTGAGAGAGGAATCGGCCTGGGCGGATTCCCTAAGGAGGTGCCACCCTTGGTGTCTTGTGGTCAACCCTTCCGTATTATTTTCGTACAACAAAACAGTTTGAATCAGAAAGGAATTTCAAAGCAAACTTTACTGCTTGTACTTGGGAACATGTCTTCAGAAGAAAAAAAAAAAAGAAAATTTTGCTTGAAATCGAGTCGGATTGTTTTTCTTTTTTTTAAACATACTTGGATAAATTTTAGTTAGTTTCAGAGGATTATTTTCTAATTAAGGCAATTTGATTATTGAAAAGAAACCAAATATTTTGTTTCTATTCTTAAAATCTCATAAAAAAGGTTCAATTAAAACATTGGAGCTATTTTAAAACAATAAATAAAATCTGAAAAAGGTAGGGAGTTCGTATGAGTAGAGCGAAAATAACGCAAGATATTATCATTTCATTTGTACTGAAGTATATATTTTATGTTTTGCATCTATTACGTATAGTCAATGCGGTCGTCATAATTTTTGTTTGTGAAATTAAAAATATTAAAAACTGTATCACTAAAAATCCATCAAACGACGCCGCGAATATAAAACGTTATAATTTAAGTTTGAAAATATCATGATTTAAAAATGAATAAATATTAAAAAATAATAATAGTATACAAATAACTAAAAAGCGTAGTAAACACATTATAATAATAAAAAAAAAACATACTCGTACAAAATTAAGATGTGTAAGATAATTAAAAAAATAATAGTGTGTAAAATAAATTATAAAATTTGAGGATTATGAACAATTTAATGAAGGTTGCTTGGGTAAGAAGGTGGATTTTTGATAACAAGAAAAAAATATTTCTCTTTCTTTGCTTTATCCAGGCATAGAAATATTGGTAAATGTGTAAGGAAATATTTTCGCACTTGTTCATCAGGAGTTCGAATGCCAGAATGCTAAGAAACAAAGCTTCCACGAAAAGATAAAAATATAATGCCTGATTATTTGAAGCATTATACGTGTCCCATCTAAGAGTAATTGAAAGGTTAATATCTTAGTAAAATAAAATAATTTACAACAAATTTCGTGAAATATTGTAAGTTACATCCCTTTTGTCTAAGGAAAGGAGCTTGATTACCGCTCCCCTAAAAGCACCAGAACCCAACAGAGAAGCGCAATAACAGGGTTCTGCCCCTGGAAGGATCGCCGACACATATTCGGCCGAAGCAAAAACTGCTAGAAACGCCGTGACGACACAGGATCGTCGAAGGCAGTTAGGAACCATTTTCTTGCGACGAGCCTGAATCGGCCGGGGCAGTTTTAACACAAACTGCGCGGCCGATCCTGTATCGGCCGGGGCAAAGAATGGGTTAAGAGAATGAAGTGATTGAAAGCATTGAAAACACATCTCTCTTCTGCCTAGAAAACCATTTTTAAGCAGTAGAAAAATAATTCTTCGTTAGAAATATCATTGATGCTCTTTTCATTAATTGTTTTTGTTACGATCATAGTAAGAAGCCTTTTGTGGTACCAAAGGTATTATGATCCTTTTTTTTTTTCTGTAAATAAAATACCAATTACCGTAATCTTATTATTTTTTTTTTCAAATTTTGAAGTCTCAAAGAGCGGTTTTTGTTTTTTTATAACTTGGTTTGTAACATATAATATAATATAGAGTGAAACGTTTACATGTGACTATTTCGACAGCGAACAAAAATTATTTATCATATTATTGACAAAAGGATTTTCAATTATTTGTGACAGTACTAAAGGAACAATGATGTTCCAAAGTACCATAAACAATACAGAGAAGAAGTTACAACTACTAAGTTATCGTAAAACCTGCTGTTGTAAACCATTACTGAGTTTCAACTAAAACGTTTCCCTTTGATCGATAAGTTCCAAAAAGACCCCCCCCCCCTTCAAAAACCCACACACACACACACACATTTTTCTCTGTATCAGCTATTTCTCGAATTCAGATCAACATGGAAAAAAATAATGTAGACGTAGTTGAAGTATTTAGCTGTAATTTACTGTTTGTAGTAATTTAACCCTATGCCAATCACAACATATCATAAAATATTTTAAGTTTTTAGAATAAATTTCTGAAAGGAAAAAACATCTCAAAATAAACAACATTTAGGGCATATCATATTTCTCCATTACTTCATCCGCGAATATGTCATAGATTTTAAAAGTTGAAAAGTGTTGATCAACCATTACATCCAAATTTGAAGAAAATGTCTTTATTTGTTTTTGAAAAGTTGCAATTTTTTGGAATACGCCATTTTTTCCCTCACCATTGATAAGAGTACTGTATTTTTTCACTCTGGCTGGATGTAAAACTAATAAGTGATGATTTATACTTCCCGCGTATTTTTTCCACAATGCCAAATTCAAAGTGTAGAATAAGTTTAAAGAAAATATCTTCATTAGTTTTGGACTTATGTATCTTACCCGGAAAGCGACGTAAAAATGGGAAAAGGTGAAGGTGTCTAAACGCGTGATTGTGCATAGAAATAGACTCCGAATGCGAATTAAACCAAACATTTTCTAAGATATAATAAACCATGATGGATTATCTTCACAGAACTGTCTGTTGCCGTCAGCACTGAATACATTAAATAACTGATAAAAAACGATGGTGTACTTTTATTGCATTAGATTTTCGTCGATATAGAGCAAAGCGTAGCTCACCTTTTGCGGAAAATAGCAACTTTGGAAAGGAAAAATGATATGCATTTCACTTTTAATGTTTTCAACTTAGTGAAGAAAAAAAATAAAAATAGGTTATTTTCAGGCTGATTATCTAATTTTTACTCATATAGTTCATTTTTTTTCTATGTACATCTGTTGTCAGGCGTACAGGACGTACATGAGACGTATGGAGAAAAAAGTCCAGGGAAAGTTTGTCGATTTGGAACATTAAATATTTTACGAAAATACGGCCAAAAGTTTCAGTCCTGGATACGAAGACCTTATTGATGAATAATGCAAAGTTGTAGTTAGAACTTTTTTCCTTTAACTTATTTTAACGAGCAAAGACAGAAATTGTTGAAATCTGCTAATCAGTACGGAAAAAATGGGAATAGGGTTCGTCACCACATGCAATTATTATAATTTTACTTGTAAAAAATTGGGTCCACATGTAGATAAGCTTGCTTTATGATCAAATTGTTTCGTTTAAATATGAAATTGGTTTGAGAATAGGACCTTATGGCATCATTTGAGCCAAATTCTTAATTTCTCAAATATTTCCCAGCGTGTTTTTGCCAATGTATCTGCTACTTTGATTTTAACCGCACATAAAATATGATGCCTTGAACTGTTCAAAAACTGATCATCTCTTACTTTAAGAGAAGATCACCCAGAAACTAAGACAACCAACTTACTTGCCTAACGAAAAAGCGACCTGCCAAATATTTATTTGCCTAACCATTCTCTGATATTCTATATAAGAAACTTAACCAATTTCCTGATTTTATTCGTGCAATCTAATGTTAAATAAGTGATTTTACATAATAACAGTTTTTTTTACATTATCCGAATTCGCGTAATTTAAACGATATATAAGAAAAAAAGGTCACACCTTGGCATCATAAAAAAAACCAACAGATGAATGAATTATCGCTTTTCTGGTAAACACTTTCCATTAACTTTCCCCTTTCTTTTACTTTTCGCCATCTCCAACCGTACCAAAAAATGCTTCGTGAATTTCCCCAAATCCTTCATTTACCTCGACGGAAAGCACAAAGGAAACAAATCAGCATCCATTTATCGTCCTGTTGGTGATGATCGAAGGAAGCCGGATGTCGTTAATGGAATATCGGCTCTAAATCCAATGCGAAGGAATCATTTTCTCTACTTTTTTCCCCTTTGCCTAAACCCTTCCTGCAGCAGTCCGTAAAAACTGTTTCTTTAACTAACGGCTTCGTAAAGACGTGTGGATGATGTTAATTCATTTTCTGACACGCATTTAGGAAAAATGGGAATTTGATAAACATTAGACGAACATGTTTTATGAATTTCATGCCATCCATTTGGGAAACAGTTGCTAATTAATATTGCATTGAGTTGTAATGTTGTGCTTTTTGAGGAATACGAATGCAATTTTTTTTTAAACTTCCTTCTTCTACTACTTCCCCTTCTTGTTATTATTACTATTACGATTACAGTATGAGAGCCCAATTTCAGAATTCAGATATCCGGAAAATCCAAAATCTGAAGCTTTTTCCCTTAAATATTAAATAATATTTTTTTTTTCAAAATTAAGAATAAAAATTCAAAAAAAAAAAAAAAAACATAAGCACAGAAGGAATGTATATACAAAGGTATAAATCAGGGAGGGTGGCCCAAAGCAGGCAGGTCGCCCAAAGCGGGTAGGCATTCGTATGTCGCCGCATGGTGTGCAAGCGGCGATGCATACGTTTGTCGTATTTTCCCAGAATAACTCCGAATTTCAATCTGTCCCAGCGAAGCAGTGGTGAAGCGGCATGATATCTTAAAAAAAAAAAAAAAAAAAAAAAAAAAACACACACACTGAAGGTTGGTAGCTTGTGATTAGTAGAAGAAATGCTTATTTTTTTTAATTGTCAAAAATATTCATTCCTTCTGACACCATCCACCTACAAACTACGATGGTCATTCTGTTTTTTTTTTAAATTTAAGATTACAGTTATTAAAATTAAAAAAAAACATGATTTCGGGCAAAGCGGGTACACCCGCTTTTTTTTATTTTTTTTTTCTCAAATGTACTTACGTAAATTTTCTTTTTAAATAAGATAAGTATAACTAAAAAAAAATATTTCTATGATATCGCTTAACTAGTCTATTGATTCAATCAATTATTTCTTTATGTTTTATAAACAAATGTGCTGAATTATACTTATCCAATTTATCCCAAGGCCCCTGGTAGGGCAAAGCAGGTTTTTCAAGTAATTGTATTATTTGATAATAAATAAATATTGTGTTTGAAATAATACAAGAATCACTTTTTATTTTGAAGTTAACGATCCTTGCCAGGAAGTAAAACAATTTTTTTTTTCAATAAAAAGCCAAAAACTACAATTTTTGATCGTTCTTTTTTAACCTACACGCTTTGGGCCATCCTCCCCTTTACAATATACCACCAAAAATGTTGGGACCCTTTCAAAAAATCACATTTTTACCGATTTCTCTTGAAATATGAGACTAATTTTTCTGTAACATTTGTCACGAAATAGGTATGCTCCAGCTGTCATTAAAAAAAAAAGTATACCCTCTCCGAATTTAGAAGACCAGCAGCAAATTGAGGAAACGACAAGCAGTTTTAGATCATCTTCATCGTAAATAGCAGGGAATAAGCTATAAATTTCGGAAATGAGTTTCAGAACAATGTACATACTTTTTTATGTATATATTTTCATTAAAATATCACTTATATTCATGAAGAGAAAAGCTTTTCTTTCAAAAATTCATTCAAGTTCATAATACGCAAAATATTTTATATAACTTTAGTAAACTTTTAGAAAATTTGACAGCATGCAAGATAATTATAGTACTAAAAAATTTGGAATTAAAATATTCAGAATTTGATGAAATACGAACATTAAAAACAATTAATTTTTTACTGAACATGCGCAAAATATAGCACTATATGTTGTTGTTTGTGCCAGCTAGGCAGGCAATCTTGGGATGCGATGTTTCACTTCTCCAACTGTATCGTAAGTTGGTGTGTAGTACGACTTCCACAGTCCGTCCATGCCAAAAGGACCCATTTACAGGATAGACAAGAATTGAAAGCATAACAACACATTCACGCAAAGAAAGGACAAAGACAGGAGAGAGAAAGTGCATCCATGCACGAGCCATGGTTCAAACTCAGGACCTTCCCACTCGCAGTCTGACTTATCTGATCACTAGACAAGTAGGTAGGCATAGTAATTTTTAACCTTCTTTACTTACTAGTGGTACCCGCACGGCTTTGCCCGTAATAGAAATATTAAAAGGTCTTTTGGTTCGCCTGTATATTTACAAAAAATGTATGGTGAACTTTCTCGCCAATTGGCTTGTACCCATGTTACGGTTCCACCTTATGATAATTTCGTATCTTGCCAATTGACTTGTGCCCATGTTTAGTTCCACGTTATGATAAATTCGTAATTTGATCATCCATCTTATGATAATTTTGCTCTTAAAATTGGAATAGAAAAATAACCACATCGAATTTTCGAAAAATCGCTTCGAGGTGCACACCCCCATGCTACAAACTAACTTTGTGCCAAATTTCATGAAAATCGGCCGAACGGTCTAGGCGCTATGCGAATCACAGATATCCAGACATCTAGACATCCTACAGACATCCAGATATCCTCCGGACATCCAGACAGATAGACTTTTAGCTTTATTATTAGTGAAGAAAACCTTAGCAGATCCACCAACTCATAATCAGACTTCAATTCAATATCTCAAACATTTAGAAAGATAACAGCAATCTAATGAGCTGAATTTCAATAACTCTTGGATAGGCGATGAATCGTGAGGGATTGTTCGCAAATAATCTGTTTTATCTTGAATCATACTGAACGATTGCAGACAAGTATTGCTAATTTGCGAACGATCCCATATGATTCGTCGCCTTTTCAAGAACTACTGAAATTCGGCTCATTAGAGCGCTGATATCTGTCCTAATTTTTAAGATATTGGGCGGGAACTTGATTATAAGTTGGGGAATCTACTAGAGTTTGAAATTATAAAAGCTATAAATTGCTACCTTTCGCGCATGCTCAGTGAAAGATTAATGGATTTAATTATTCATATTTCATCACATTTTCAATGTTTAAGTTTCAAATTTTAGTAATATGTTTCTTTTAGTATGCTGAGAAGTATTCTTAAAATTTGATAAGAAGTGACGGAAAATTTTGGATGTTATGAGCGAAAAATCTTAAAATAAAATTTGTACTTTTGAAAGAAGTGCCTGTATGTTCGCAAATATAAGTGATATTTTCACGAAATTTAAATTTAATTCCACTTTGCTCTTAAACTTATTTCTGAAATTTATAGTTTATTCCCAACTTCTTTCGATGAAGGATGATCAAAAACTTTTTTTCCTCAATTTATTACTGTGTCTTAAATGCATATAAATTATAACTGGAAAAAGACAGCTTGATCATACCTTTTGTGTGAAGAAAGTTTTAGAACAATTTGTTTATTATTTCTTGAGACGCATGTAAAATGTGAGTTTTTGAAAGTGTCTCAATGCTTACATAGACTTGATACTCGGGAGTAGAGTTTAAATGAAGTTCGGCACATTCTTTTTGTTCTTTCTTATTTCCTATATTTAACGTGTTTCATTAAGTTTTTTTTGCATTGGATTAATTTCGCAAAAATATAGTAAGTGAACTAAAGCGAAAAGAATTTCTCAGCTTTGAAGATTTTTTTTTTTTTAAGTCTTGAGATAAAACGCTACTTCGCGTCTCCGGAGACGTAAACAGAGTGAAAGATACGATGCAAATTCGAAAACTCTCTTTTTAGGAATTTTAAATGCTTTTGATCTTTTTACGTTCTACAGAGTTTTAATAGTGTTTGATGTACAAAGACGATACTTAAAGGGTATTTAAAAAACAAAATACTATAGAAATACATAGAAAGAAAAACTCCATGTGCTGTTTTAACTAACTGTATACGTTACTTTGAAATTGTTTCTAAGGCTTTTCCATGCTGATTTAGAATTAGGTTTTAACCCTCACCCCTCACTCTCTCCACGTACAATAACGTTTTTTTTTTTTTTTTAAATTTAATAACATATAGCGTAAACATAAAAAAAACTGAATAACTCATGGTTTTATTATGCGAAGTACAACATTAAAAAACTATTTTCATTTAAGAGCTATGACTGAGGATTAATACCATTTATTTTTGGAACACTACTTAAACGTTGTTTTGTTAAAAAAATGACGATGCTTTCTTCTAGAACTCACCCACCCATTTTTGGACAGTGCAACAGCTTGATTCAACAGCTTGATAACAGGCTGTTGAAGGGTCTGTAGAATTGGTAAGTGAATTTGCAGAAGAGGTTTTTGGGAAGGTGTAAAAATAATAGATTTAGAGAAACACATTTACACTAGATATCATCAATACTAACACTGAGCTTAAAATCATCCGGGAAAAGTAGATATGAGTTTATTGCAAATACGTTAATCCTGTAAATAATTATTTTTCGACTGGATAAATGGGCTAGTCAGGGTGAAAAACGAAGTGTAGGCACCTATTAATGGGGCTGTTAATGTAACAAAATATAATTTCGCTATCCCCGAAGAGTTGCAGTTTATATTTTTGCGAAAAAACAATAACTGAATTATCGAAAAATAAATACCGCAATGTGCGAAAAAAAAAAAAAGTGAATTTTGTCATCTAGAATTCAAATTATGTTTTTCGCAATCACGAGTGCGTGTGTATGTAGGCGTGTGTGTTTGTGTGTGTGGGGGGGTATATGTGTTTGTGTGTAGGGGGTATGTGTGTGTGTATGCATGTGTGTTTGTGTCTGTGTACATGCATGAATTTTGGTAGTTGTGTGTACGAGTGTGCGTGGGGGCGGGGTACGTATGTGTGTGTAGGCATGTGTGTTTGTGTCTGTGTGCAGGTATGAATTTTGGTAGTTGTGTGTACGAGTGTGCGTGGGGGTGGGGTACGTGTATGTGTTTGTGTGTGTGTATGTGTAGGTGACTATATGTATGCGTGTGTGTATGTTAAGTGACTGTATGTATGCGTGTGTATGTGTTTGTGTGTGTATGTGTTTGTAGGTGTATGTGTTTGTAGGTGTATGTGTTTATAGGTGTATGAGTGTGTATGTGTTTGTATGTGTGTGTATGTATGTGTATGTGTTTGTGTGCGTATGTGTAGGTGTCTGTATGTGTGCGTGTGTGCATGTGTTTGTGTGTGTGTGTGTATGTGCTTGTGTGTGTGTGCATGTGTATGTGGTTGTGTGTATGTGTGTGTGTGCATGTGTATGTGTGTGTGTTCGTGTGTGTAGTTGTGTATGTATGCGCGTGTGTGTAGCATATGGATGCAACTTGGAGGCGGCTTTCGCTATAGGAGCAGCGTCGTGAGGAGCCGGTCGACGGTGATGCTGCAGAGGGTGCTGGTAGGAAAAATAAAATCATAGGAACGCCAAAAACAGTCAATAAGCAATCGTGATTGCTCGAAAAAATTCTATTTTGTTTAATTTCTGAAAATTTAACGGTTTATGTTGTCCAAAAAATTAATAAATAAGGTTATGTAAATATTTTGAAACTTATATGAAAAAAATGTTAAAAAAGAATATTTTAATGGAATTGTAACAAAAGTAACTAAATAAATAAATAATTTGTTATTTAATGAAGAAAATTCATTTCCACCTTTTCCACTGCCCCTTTTTTCCAACTTTGAAGCTTTTGCGCGATCAGACGTAGATATTTAGTTATTTTTATTTATTTTTTATCAAATTTAGGATGTCAAAACTTTGTTTTCGCTATTAGAAATTACTAAATGAAAACATCAATTTTTTCGATCCATTCTAATGTTCAGGCTTCGAAATTTTAGAAGGTGTAATGCCTGTAAGCTGCATAAATAATAAGTAAAAATTAGTTGATAATTTTAGAATTGAACTCAAAAAGGTAAGCGAACATTAATATGAATTATGTTTTCAAACTATGCTCGTTTTATGTGAAATATCTTTTATGATTCTTATAAATCTGAAATATATAGTACTATTTGAGAGGAATAAACTGTTTATTGGACATCATTGCGCATAAAACAAAAAATATTTTAAAGTAAAATAACATTATTTCGAAAAAACAGTAAAGTATAACGCTATTCTGCATTTAATAGTTGCTATAAACACTTAATTTTCACTTAAAATATGTCACTCGATCAGAATTTCAAAGGTATTTTAAATGAAATCGTATTTCTCCTGAATCTTTTCTTTCACTCCTTCGTACGTCAAAGAAGAGACACATTTTTTAGAAATCTAAATGAAATCTCAGAGAAATGTGATATTTTCATTTCAGCGTCCAATATCATTTTTGAAAAATAGTACATACGATGATTTCTTTGATATCCCCCGTGTATTGACACTGAATCGCAGGCTTACGCTTCAAATGATTCAGTTTTCAATTCTTTATTATTTTCTATCTATCAGCTCATATTTTACTTTTCAGAAGAATTTTGATTTATTTAAACTGATGTGCATAAATAGCTTTCACTTCAGGATTTTATATTTAAACGCAGGAAAATACTTTCTTTTCTCTCCTTACGTCTGATGGTATGAAATAGCAATGTTTAAGTTATGAAACTGTGTTACACGAGACGTATGTGATGGAAAACACAATTATGTATAGTTGCATTTAGAAATTGAATCTCGCAAACGGTGATACATATTTTTCTTGGATATTTAAACTTAATTCACGCTTACATGTACTCCATTATGTTTCCTTACGCAATAATTAAATTTTGTTTTAACACTATCGACAGATATAATATTAATATATAAATATTATATCTGTCGATAGTGTTATTATACATTAGAAATATATAAGCATACGTAAATATAGTGCGTATAAAAACACAACACAGTTAAGAACTGCCCCACATTAAAAAACCAAACCGATTTCGAAAGTGCTTAAAAGCATGTAAAGTGATGTGTGATGGTAATTGTAATTGACTTTTTTGGAAATCATGTGATTGCATTTGCCCACATGCCATAGTATTAACAACACCAAACCTCAAAACTTGGCATTACCAGAATGATAAAATCACAGAAAACTACAGTATTTCGCATACATTGAATAATTAGATAGAGCTTAACCAACCCCCCATTTTTTTAACATTGTAACTTTTCTTCAAAACTCTATTTGGGTGCAGTCTAATAAAAGTAGGGAAATGTGGGGCAAAGTGAAATGGGGAAATATTTACTCTGCTTTTATCGCCACCTATCTAGTAATATTTTAACTATTTAATAACCCATGTAGTCTATTCCAGTCAAGAAAAAATCACCTCAAAAATCAAAGAATATTATAATAGAAGCAATTTTCATGTATCGATACTGGTATTGTAATACTAAGTTGGAAAATAAAAAGTATTTATTGTGATTATTAAATGATAAAGTTCTCGTTATTAACATGTTAAATATTAATTCAGACCTACTAATATGCAATGCAGTATTTCTTTGTTTAACATTTTGCTTATTTGTATTTTGAATGTTTTGTAGAGTTAGTCAAAAGCATGCGGGGGCAAAGTGGATGGGACAAAGTGAAATATATTTTTTTTTACATGGCCCCAATTGCCCCATTGCCATAAATTTAAGATTAGGCTTTTACAGGATACAAACTCCCTTTAAATAATGATTTGTTTTTAAAATTATAGTGGTAACAATTTCAATTAATGCTTTTCTTTACGTACTCTTAGTTTAAATTATTTTAATCATCATACCACCCATCCATTCGCCGTTTTTATGCATGCTTGCTGTTGACACGTTGATTGCTTTCCGATCATTCCTTAGACACGTGATGCTAAAGAACATTTCGCCATTTACCTCATGCGTCCAAACAAATTTAAGTCACATCAAATGGTGCTCTCAGAAGCTCTATACCCTAGGCAGTCGTAAATACAGGTAGCTTTTGACTCAGTAAATTATAGTTATTTTTGCATTCGCGCCATACTTCCCAAAAATTTCTCTCAGCGAAAAACTTTAATGTACTTGAGGTTAACAGTTTTTGGAAAATAATTGTATATTTGTAGAACCAAATCTGAAGTAAGGGTCATTTGCCAGTGATTGACCACCTGCCAGTAGTTGACCATTCGAGCACTAATATGTACAAAAGAAGAATAAATAAATAGATATTTTTAATATGATTGCTGGAACTAGTGAGAATTGCCATGAGGTAAAATGTTTAATCGTATTCCTCGACGTTAAATTTTATTCTTCAGGTTCATTTACTGATATAAGTTCATCATCCATGTTTATGCTAAGTAAATAAAAAAAAATGCATCATTTTACTAAACATTTATGCTTGTATTGAGGGGTGGTCAATAGGGTGGGTCGAAAAACAATTTTTTTCCCTAATCAATCTCTAATAGCGTGGAAAACTTGCGCATTGGCATCCTAATAACGGGAAAAATAATTTAAAAAAATTATTTAAGAAAATTGAAATCGCACAAGAGAGCTCTCAAGTTGAGAAAAAATAGGAAAAATCGGCAGTTTTTAAAAATGTGCATTTTTTTCAAAAAATAATTTACTTCATTTCTAATATAATAGAAAATACACTTTGTAGTTACCGAAAGGTATAGAAAAAACTTGGGGACACTTTGTCGATCATTTGAACTCGCGCAGAAAGCCTTGAAACACCATTTTTAAAGTAAAAGTCATATTATTTCAAAAATTCTTAAGCTGACATAAAGCTATAAAAATACACTATTAAACATCCGTTTTAATGTTTTTAATACATTTCTCTTATGCTGAAATGACTCAGGACATTTTACGGTGCAGACCCGCTATTTCAGAGGGGGTGGAGTCAAAGGGTACAAACTCAATGGAAGTTTCAACGGAAAACAGCTAAACTCTCGCCCACCCGAATTTATTTTTCAAAGCCTTGGGGGGGGGGGGGTAACGAACCACCCTCTGAACCCCTAAATTACGGGCCAAATCAGGTACCGGTGGCAGCAAGTCGAGTCCAGCTCACCACCCTACCCAATTAACCAATTTGGGTGGGATTCATTATGCTGAAGTTCTTTAAATTCTGACTTCGTATCAAATGTTCTTGATCTAATTGCTATTTACTATGAACACCGTCTGGTTTTTCATGCTTGCAACAGTTTCTTGCAGTCTCTGTCACAAGTTCTGCACATCTCTCTACCATTTGAGGGTGGTATCAAATATTCAAACAATGGCAAGGCTTTGACTTTCAATGAAATTCAAAGTCTTCTGTTGCCATATTTGACGACAATGGTAGTGGAACAAGCCGATCAATAAGTTCAGGATAATCTGCGGCTTGAAAATTAATTAATGAAAGCTTGAAGATTCCTGAAGGCTCATTTCAGGCTTCCAGTATTCTCCTGTAGCCTAATTTTTGAATGTGATGTGTGTAGTCCAATATCATCGCCACATCATATTTTCTGTATGACAAAAGAATGAGTTTCTATGAATGTCGGGATCAAGGATTTCTTTTAATGTTATTCGGTAAATGTTTTGTTGTTTGAATGACCTTTAGTATATGTTTCGGACCTTCTTTCACGGTGTGATGCATCTTAAAATCAAAACAAACAGGAGCGTAGACCTTTACTATAAATTTTCCAGTATCTGCATTACACTTGTTGGACTAATTTGAAAAACATTAAAGTCCTAACACCCAGTTAGCACAATTAATCGTTGGGAATAACTGAAGGGTCTGGAGTTCATCTAATTCTGGATCACTTGTTAAGATTTCTGTGCCGGGGTATCGAAATTTCAAAGAAAATGAAATTTCTGTGCCATATTCAATCAGTAGAGAGAGGTATAAAACTTCTAACAGAGACTGGTGTAAAAGTTTGCGGGCATGAAAACTCAGATGTTTTTATTAAGTAGGGTCTGGTGGGGGAAAGTGGTCAATGGGGTAAAGTGATCATACGTCAAATAAATGGCTATAGCTTGGAAATGAATGTTTGAATGAATGTGAAAATTTTATTTTAGAGTAAGTTAGAAACTACATTTTGAATACAATGTTTTACAACTGGCAAAATTTTATTCGGTAAAAAAAAATATTTTGCGTGAAAATGAAAAATTTTAAAATAAACACCTATTTTAACATCGTTGGGAAATTTTGTTTGTTAGAATTAGGAACAGATTGACTGTACAGGAAGCTTCCTGCATGTCTCAAGAATTCTTACTCATTAGCAGTTAGCTGAATCTATTTTAGATAATTTTTTAGAACAATTTAAGTAAGATGGGGTAAAGTGGTCATAATATTAGGCTTAACGAATTTGTTCTTCTAATGTCACTTAATCTTTAGGTATGAGGCAGATACAAATTAAATATTAATTTTACTTAATATGTATTGTTTTTACAGTAAACGGGGTTAAATATACGAGTATATGCGTATATATACGCATATATACTCGTGTAGACATGTACATAGACATATTCACATAAATGCGCAAATAAATACGTATATAGGTATCTACAAGTATTTTTTTATCCATACAGCAATACATTATACTATACACGTATATGCTCGCTTACACTCGTAAACACGTATATATAAGAACACTTATGTACTCAGGTAGACACGTCTATACGCGTACATACTCGAGTAGACACTTACATACAAGCATATGATATAAAAGTATGTAGGGGGATTTTGTAGTAAGTTACCGCCCTAAGCCAGGGCTAAGACAGAAATACTTGAAATACACCACCAGCTCTTCGCCACGAGCTCATGTGATTCCTATTCCGGGCTGATGAGTGCTAAAAAGCACGAAACTGATGGAATAACTGAGCTGGTGGTGTATTTTAAGTATATAGGGTGAGTTTACATTCTTGAGCAAATTATTAAAAGGTGTTAGAGGAGAGGATAAGAAGGAAGAATCAATAAGGAACATTTGGTCACAAACACAATGCTGACGCGCTACATGCACGCAAAGTGAGAAATTGATGGATGCAAAAGAAGTCACAAATATATATATATATATATATATATATATATATATATATATATATATATATATATATATATATATATATATATATATATGTTACACTATACACTAATACAATTTTACACAACATTTTAGGACTTTAGAAAGTTTTAAAGCGATTGATGAAATTTGCAGCCTTCAGGTGTAATACATGCGTCGCATTCACAGATCCCTCTCTGTTGCAATGACGAGACTTTTAAAAAACTTTCATCAGCCGCTGCGCCTTCGTTGCGTAGCGTGTATTAGAGCTACTACAGACCGAAACTTTCAACAACTGCTCAAAATATTTCTTAAAAACTAAAATGTTACGTAAATCACCTTTAAGCAACAAATTTGTGCCCTGCTTTGCATCCATCAGTTTCTGGCTTTGTGTGCATGTAGCGCGTCAGTGATTATAACTTCCTTATGATTCTTTGCTTCTTATCCTCCCCTCTCACACCCCTTTGATTTTTGCCCAAGAGCTTAGATTCACTCTGTAAGCCGACATGTACATAAGCGTATATTCTCGTGTAAACATACATATACTGTTGTATACACGTAAATGTACGTATATACGTCTATACAGCTATATAATCGTGTTTACACGTATACATGCGTATATAATCGTGCTTCCATATTATATATACGTGAGTAGACACGTACCAAAGACGCACTGGATGTATCCACGAATTAACTCGTGTATACCCGTATATGTATGTATGTACACTTACATATGCGTATATACGTCTACTATACACATATATGCTCAAGTATGCACGTATTTTCTCGAGATACAAGTGCATACGCGCATATGATGTTCGTTTATACGCGTATATACTCGTATATACACGTGACACGTACATATATGTCGCACGTATATACATGTGACACCTACGTACTCATGTAGACACGTATACACTCCTGTAGGTAATCACGTATACATGCTTATATACTCGTATATACACGTATATACTTGAGTAGGCATGTGTATGAATGTATCTGATTTATACATGTATCTACTCATATAGGAACGTGTTTACTCGTGTATAACACGACATGTATATATTCTTGTATACGCGCATGTACTCGTGAATATACTTATAACTATAAAAACAACTGAAATATACAAGTATTAGGGTTCTTTATAATGGTTTTGCATCTATTTTTAACTATGACCACTTTACCCCATGCTATGACCACTTTCCCCCACCCCATGGGGTAAAGTGGTCATAAAAACATAGGGAAAAGAAAGTTCTATAAAACTAATAAAATCAATATTTTTCTTCCTAAAATTTAATGTACCGTGTTCTTTAATAATGCAATGTAAAGTAACAACAAAAAAAGTTGAAGTTTTTAAAGAATTCGTTGCATTTATTTTCCACCTAAGTTGAAAAATTAGGATTTTATGACCACTTTACCCCACCAGACCCTAGACAGCATTTAGATGAAGATTTTTGATGAAAAATTTGATATTAAGTCAAATTTTTCTTAAACGAAAAAATCACACAAAAATTGGTTGGTTGATTGAGTAGGATGTTAGTGTGTGTATGTGTGGGGGGGGGGGAGGGGGGAGAACTTGACTTGCTGCTAAATCTACGTGGTGATTCCTGAGTCATTTCAGGGATGAAGAAAAATGTCGCGAGCGCGAAAACCGAGAAGGTTTTCATAGTAAATAACAAAAAGAGATCATGAACATTTGATACGAATTCAGAATTTAAAGAACTTCAGCGTAATGAATGACATCCAAATTGATTGAAAGATTCGGTAGGGTGGTGAGGGGGACTCGACTTGCTGCCACCGCCACGTGCTTGGGACCGTCATTACGAGGGTCAGGGAGTGGTTCATTACCCCCTCCCCCCGCACACCACGGCTTTGAGAAATAATAACATTTACGTTTGGGTGGGCGTGAGTTTTGCCGTTTTTCGCTGAAACTTGCATTGAATTTGCACACTTTGACTCCCAATTCCCCCGGGAAAATCTAAAATGACGGGCCTGCACTTGGTGAGTCCTCAGTCATTTCTTCATGAGATAAATGTATTAAAAAGATTCAAACGGATGTTTAATAGTATATTTTTATAGCTTTATGTCAGATTAAGAATTTTTGAAATAATGTGACTTTTACTTTAAAAATGGTATTTTACGGCTTTCTGCGCGAATTCAAATAATCGACAAAGTGCCCCCAAGTTTTTCTATACATTTCTATAACTACAAAGTGTATTTTCTATACTATTAGAAATGAAGAAAATATTTTTTTTGAAAAAAATACACGTCTTCAAAAATTGCCAATTTTTTCTATTTTTTCTCAACTTGAGGGCTCTTGCGCGATTTCAAATTTTTCTAATAATTTTTTATTATTTTACCCGTTATTAGGATGCCAATGCACAAGTATTCCGCTCTATTAGAAATTGATCAGGAAAAAGAAAAGTTTTTCGACCCGCCCTAGTGATCAACTACTGGTTGTCTAAAATGCAATTAATTCCAGTAGTTGACCAGAACGGTCAAGTAATTAACTTATGTTGGTTTTAAAGCCTTTTTCTCGAAACCAAAATGATTACAATCATTTTTTAGCTTAAGATAAATTATGATGCTACTTTTGTTAAAAAAAAAAAAAAAAAAAAGATTTCTGCAAGTAATTAACTAGCCGCCTGTTCGCTGAACCAATAGAACCAAAATTTGCGTTACGGTTATTCGAACAGATGCTCTACTAATTGCGAAAATTTTAAACGTAGTACTAACACAGATTTTTTTATAGTATGTTGGGGATATATATAGGACTAGTGGTATCCTCACGGCTTTGCCCGTAATAGAAAAAATAAAAGGTCTTTTGGTTCGCCTGTATATTTACAAATAATGTATGGCGAATTTTCTCGCCAATTGGCTTGTACCAATGTTACGGTTCCACGTTATGATAATTTCGTATCTCGCCAATTGGCTTGTGCCCTTGTTACGGTTCCGCGTTATGATAATTTCGTAATTTACTCGTCCATTTTATGATAATTTTGTTCTTAAAATTGGAACAGAAAAAGAACCACATCGAATTTTAGAAAAATCGCTTCGAGATGCACACTCCCATGCTACAAACTAATTTTGTGCCAAATGTCATGAAAATTGGCAGAACGCTCTAGACGCTATGCTCGTCAGAGATCCGGACAGAGGGACTTTCAACTTTATAGTTAGTAAAGATGTTGCAATTCGAAATTAGGTGCGGATATTTCGTATTGCAACATTCACATTTTTCTTGCGGAAATTGATTCGCGTATTGAAAAACCACAAATTGCGTTGTAACGAGTGGCGTGCGACAAAAACTGCAAAGATAAAAATTGTTTATCCTAGTGACAGTATAAGAGACAAGCATTTTGCATAACTCACAGGGTAAGACAGTAGTAGAAGCACCAACCACTAAACACAATGTGCAATGCTTACGGAAAAAATCTGTAAAATGCAGAGTGGAAAGCGTGTTTCTTCAGTCTCTGTGCTTAAATTTTCAAACAAACCCTTTTCGTCACACGTCGATCGATCGAACGCAATTTCTGGCTCATCAATACACTGATCAATTTGCGCAAGGAAAATGTGGGATTTTCATTTGAAAATTTTGAGATTCTATCACTGTAACCGCGGCCATGAGAACACTGCTTTGTTTAAAATCATCAATCTCAAACGCATAAAATTTTGGATCGATAGGTTCAACGAATAGGCCGTTAGGACTCCGTATATAAGGAAATTTACTTTTCGACACCCCTATAAACTATTAAACATTTTTCCTTTATGTGTTACTTAACAGTAACGTTATAATATTTAGGTATTATTCTGGTAGATATGCCAGAATAACGTTGACACGTTCTGCATGAAACTGGCGAAAGAATCCTGTTTTTTTTCCAACGCTTCGCTTTAAAATCTATCACTTGACTTGGTATCTTTGCTTTACAATTGAAAGTGTTCACACCGTCCATTTTCTCCATTCTTGATGGTCACGATGATAGGTATGTAAACAAAGTGAAAAAACCCCCTCAAATCATTGAGTTTGCTAGTTTTGCATTATAAATATTGTTTGGTAAAATGCATGATACTTATTGAGAAAAAGCATTTCTTGCTACTTTCCACCGCAAAACTCCGGATTCGCTTACGGGAGACTAAATTTTTATCAAAAAAGAAAACATGGTTTTGTTTTCAATGCTAAAATTTCTTTAAGGTTATCTACACAGACTCGAAACAAGTATCACAGATCATTTTCAACCAAAATGAACACAATAATGGTAAAATTCTTGTCAACACACTAAAAAAAATTGTTTTTGCCTGATTCAAAATGAGAAAAATCATTAAGGCATTCTTGAATATGAATGCTTTACTTATTATTGGTTCGTTAAAGCATTTTTAAAATCTTTCTACTACACATTCCATCTTTGGCATCATGACAGTGCAGAAAGTTTTTCTTTTCCCTTTATTTAATAGCAACTCAAATAATGATCCATGACATTAAATTTCAGCTGTCAATTGGAGATAAAATAAATCAAAGTGTCTTCATTAAAACACTCAAAGAAAGTTGTCTTCTTCAAAATGAAGACGTTTCTAAAGATCTTACCCTATAATCTTCAATGAATCACTTTTCAACCTTTCAAGTATAGACTCTCAAATCTTCCATCAAAGCGAGAATGTAATGTGTCTGTAGGCGGGAAAGCCAGTTCCTCCTAGAAGCACTGATTGTTTCCTGACACGTCAAAGTATTGATTTGGGATGCTAGTTTAATAAGAGACGACATTTTCTTCAACTAATTTCTTATTTCAGTAAAAATAAATGAAATATCACATCGCTAAAATGGCTTTTTTAAACTCTTTTTCTAGAAAATGAGCTTTGTTGCAAAAGTTTAATGAATAGAAAGGGAACTCAAATGCATGCTTCATTAAGCTAAGTCATTTATGATTTGATTAGCTTTTGTATAGGATTTTCATAAAATTGCACATCCTTAGCTGTCATTCTAAGACAACATCATTATAATTAATCTTTTACGTGTGATAAAAAGCGTGTACATGAGATGACTACTGCAGCACGTTTCAAAAAGGAGCTGATGTGTGCATCACATGACTTCCTTTTACTCCAATTTTAATGTCATTTTCCCATTATTGGCAATTTTAATGTGATTCAATAGTTTACTCTCTAAATATCACCACCAGTGGCAAATTGAAACCAGATTTAAAAAAAAAAAAAAAACGCCAAATTTGTCGCCAATTTGACGACAAAACTTGTCGACCAAAAGACTGGCGATATATCGCCAAGTGTTCGCCAAATTATAACACCACTTGAGTATACATCGAAATTAGCAATGATTTCCCCCAAAAAATGGCAAAAGACCCCTTTAGAAACACTCAAATGCAACCAATAGGGGAGGTGCACAACTAGACCCCACTAGGAGTCTACGTACCAAATTTCAACTTTCTAGGACATATCGTTCTTGAGTTATGCGACATACATCCGCACATACGCACATACATGCGTACATACAGACGTCACGAGAAAATTCGTAGTAATTAACTCGGGAATCGTCATCTTGGATATTTCCGTGTGTCTATACGTTCTTAGTCGCTTAGTGTGGTCGAGTCGAAAAGAAAAAAATACATTCAATCAGGGGTGAGGAAAATGGAAATTAAGGTCGATTTTTGAGTGAAAATTTTTTCGCGAATACAATACTTCTTTTTTTTGTAAAAGGAAGTATAAATATTTTAAGAATCAACATTATTAATGGAAATATTCTTATGAATTAGACTTGGTTTTTATTCAAGTATTACTTCTTATAGAAATTTAAGAAATCTTTTCTTTCGCAATGTACGGAGGGTGGCCAAATTATTATACTTAAACAAACTTTTTTGTATTTTAGCTTTATTTCATTGTTGTTACCTAGTTTTATCATTTGAACACATTTTAAAGTTTATTTAAAATGTGAATTAAACCTATTAAACGTACAGTTCCTTCTGATCGATACTTTAAACAGATAAAAAAATAGTTATTTAATGTCTAGTAACTCCGCCTTTTGTGGCTATCACGGCTTGAATGCAGCGTGGCATACTTTTTGCGTGCAGTGCAATTTTGGCATACTTATAGTTTAAAGTATTGAATAAAACAGCGGTAATATTAAAGACTTAAATCAGAATAACTTTCAGAATTCATAGCGGGGTGGGGGCGGGAGACGAATAGGTTTTGACATTCGATGCTACTTGTTTTTCAATGAATCTATTTCATTCTATTTACCCGTAAGGAGAAAAAGAAAAATATTTTTTTTTTTTCAAATAAAAAGTAAAAAAAAAAAAAAAGGACAAATAAAAATATCGCCAAAAATAAAGGAAAAGCAAAAATTTTATCTAAGTACATGGCATTAAAAAAATAACTTTGCAAAGTAAGGAAAAACAAACTTGTTGCTCTGTCTGTTCCAGTGACATATTTTTGCGTAAGAAAGTTTAAATACGAATTTAAAGTATATTTTAAAAAGATCAATACTGTATTTCATTTGAATCTGTTTCTGGTGAATTTCGAACAGTTCATAAAATATTTTAACTTAAACTCATCGGAAAGAATTCAACTGTTAGTACTTCGGGCTTGACTTGGTAAATTTCGTTTAAACAATTATTAATAAGAACCTTTGGGGTAAACGCCTGTGAAAGAAGATTATTTTATTTGATCATTTTTATCTTTTTATTAATTGAAAAATATTACTTCAAATTTGCGTTATTTTCAAACTTTTTTTTCAAAAAAAAAAAAAAAAAAACTCTTACACTTATTAATTACTTCTCATACACGTTATATTTGAGATGCAAATATTTTAATACATTTTTAATGTTTGAAAGGATTTAGTAATCGATGATATCTTCAGTGCCATTCTCATTAGAAAGAAAAATTAGTTTATTAGGGAAGCAAATGCAATTGCCCTTAAATTAATATATCCCCTATTGACGTAAATGCTAAAAAATGTTTTTAATTTATTTATAACGTGTCGTTTTTTATGTGAAAAAATCTAAATATTTTACTAGCAGAAGAAAAAAAAAATACGTAAGCACTACTATTTTGTAAAGATGAAAGATAAACGTTTCGATTGGTTGATATTTTACGAATTATCTGACGTTGAAAGTTCCAAAACAATTGTAATTGTTGGTTGTTAAAAATGTAAACAAAAATCCAGGCACACTCCCTTACTTATTAGTATACGATCATCAAAAACCAAGTTTAACTTTTGAAATTAATTATTTTTAAGCACAATTTTGAGCAGTCTCAAACGCTTGAACAAAACCAAACTCTGCTGAAGTTGAACTGATGAGATTTCTTTTTCTTCCTGAAATTAAGATACTAAGCTTTATCAAAAGCGACTAGCAAGTTTGATAGCATTTAGATTTGTAAGTTTTCTGTTTACCGCTATTTCACGGAAACCCTTATTAAAAAGTGTAACATAATCTATTGTGGCATTTAGAAGTAAAGGTATGTAAGTGTCAAAATTATAGTATAATATAAACAAAGATCCAGACGCACTTTCTTACCTATATACGGACATTATAAACAAGTTTTTACGTTCGAAATTTGAGCAATTATTTTTAAGCACAACTTTTAGAACGCTTGAACAAAACCAAACCCTGCTGAAGATGAGCAATTCAGATTTTTTTTCTTCCTGATATTGAGATACTATGCTTTATCAGAAACGACTAGCAGTTTGATATCAATTAGATGTGTAAGTTTTCTCTTTACCACTATTTCACAGAAACTTTTATTAAAAAAATTAACATAATTAAAACATTTAGAAGCAAAGGTATGTAAGTGCCAAATCTAACGTATAATATGAACAAAGATTCAGACACACTGCCCTACTTGTTAGTATACGAACATTAAAAACAAAGTTTTACGTTTGAAATTTGATCAGTTATTTTTAAGCACAATTTTAAGCAGTCTCGAACGCTTGAAGAACAAAACCAAACCGCGCTGAAGATGAGCTATTGGGATTTTTTTTCTTTCTGAGATTAAAACAGTATGCTTATTCAAAAACGTCTGGCAAGTTCGATAACATTTTGATAAGTAAGTTTTCCTTTTACCGCTATTTCACGAAAACGTTCATTTAAATGTTTAATATAACCAATTGAGGCATTCAAAAGCAAAGTAATGTAAGTGCCAGAATTAAAAGTGTCGATATAACCAGTGCAAATGGTACGAGAGCCACTCCTGTGTTTCATGAAAAGAGATAGACAGTCGACTCCCGCTACACGATTCGACTTACGCGAAATGGCTATAACGCGAGTTTTTCCCGAGTATCAAATTTTAGACCTAATGCGAATTCCTAGTCCGGAATACGATTTTTTTTGGAAGGAAGTATCGGTTTCGTTACTGGGTTCTAAATATTGATTTCGTGGATATATTTTATCCCTATAGCGTCACTGATTGCGGAAGTTCCCTTCACCATACTAGTCCACGCATCGCTTTGTTAGTGCAACAAGTAACCACTCGGCATCTTTCTTTTTTTGGAAATAATAAATTTGATGAAATAAAATGGCACCTTAGTGAACTGTTTCATCTAAAGTTTGTAAAGATGGGAAGTAAAAGAAAGTTTCTGGCCAAAAAAAAAAAAAAAAGTTTAAGATTTTCGATATGTTTGAAAAACTAAAAAGTGGGTCGACAGTAGCACGACAATAAGTATAAGTGATGTACGTACCATGTAGTTTTATTTTATGACTTTCCCTGCCATTGATCATTTATTTTGTGCATCTGAACAGTTTTTAAGTTGAATGAAGAAGCTTTTTTATCTTTTAAGTAGATTAATAGTACAGTTTTCTTAATTATAAGAAACTTTAATGTATAGTTGAGGAATGCTTTAAAGCATTTTGAGAGATGTTTATAAGTGTCTAAAAGAATTTGGTATGCTTTAAAAAAGTGTATAAATACCCTTTTCTACAACGCGAAATTTTGACTTACGCGAGGAGTCTTTTAACGCATCCCTCGCGTAAGTCGGGACTCGACAGTAACTGATATCCCTGGTAGGGGCTGCTATACAGTGAATTTAGAAAAACAGTTCAGTAAAAGTTTACGCAATGATCTGAATTTCAAATGCGTTTTTCTCAAAGCTTTTAATAGTCCACTTACATCCATTTGCTTCTCACTGCTACAATTTATGCTTTAAAAAGTTACAAAGTACATTCGAAACGCATTGATTGTAACATTAAATAAATGAATGGTGATTTCCATCTATAAAATTTGCAATTAATCAAAGACAACATCACTTTCATTAGTCGAGCGACATTGTCTCTGGAAGGACATTTAAGTCAATCTTTCACTGAAGCGGGTATTGTCGAGCAGTTTCCCTTTTTAATGAACATCGTCACGCTCGTCATAAGAGCGGAAGTCTTGGAAATAGTTTTTAATGAAAAAGCAGTTTGATAATTAAAATCGATCATGTCACTTTGTGCGAGGAGAGAAATGGTTTCCCTTTTCGTGCCCTAAAGGAGAGCTTTCGTTTTCTAATATGTAAAAGTTCACTTGAAAGACAGCGTCGTTTGTTAATTGAACTTTCAAGTTTGACTTATAAGGCCACAATTCCTAAGAGAAAGATGTATTTCTTTATTCATTGTAAATTTCAAAAGAAATAAAAAGGACAACAATATTGAGCACAGAGTGTCCCTAAGTTTTCACCGGCATAAAATCCCCCCTCCCTATTTATAACTTTTAACCTTAACTTTTAATATATTTAAGGGGGGGGGGGGTTGAATGTCAGTGAAAAGTATGTAAACCGAGCTGAGAACTTTTATCTCCCTAGAAGCGATTTCAAGCTGTAAGATATGCCTCAGAAGTTTAGACAAGCGTATTTATAAACTATATATCTCAAATAAAAATTTAGCATCATGGAAATATCGGGAAAAGGAGTTTGTGTTTTAAAAATATGACAGATAAATCCTTTTTAATTAAAAAAATATTACGTTTTGAAAATCAAAATAAAACTCATGCTCTCCTCCCCCGCCCTTTCCACCTACCCTTTCATTCTGAGAAAGTTTTTTTACAGAATTCTATGATGGTTTGATACTGTTTTAGTATATATTTCACACCTGCAAAATGGAAATTTTTCTTTTTAAAAATGTCAAGGAGTATTTTGAAGCAATGAAAAAAATCTAGTAATCTCTCTGAGATTGATCACGTGTGAGGAAATAAAATATTTCTTGAAGATGTGGTAAAATTGCTCCAGAGAAATCGGAAAAGAGCTTATGAATTTATGTGCACTAACTTTGAGGGCGTCTTAAGTGATGCGGGTCATCTAGGTGTCTTACGTATTTAAACAGCACTCTTTAAGTCAGTATTACATATTTGAGGTCTACATTTTCTGAATAAAACATTTCCGGATAAATAAACTCAATGAACTATTTGGATTAAATTTTATGAAAAGACAGTTTTGTTTTACATGCCAGATTCTACCAAGCTATGTGCATTCTGCCTCTGTATATAAATGAATAAATCATCTTTAGATAAATAAATTAATAATTTTACTTGGTTTGGATTTGTGAAAAGTTTTGAACTTAAGGGCAAATTTTGTATGGTTAGATCAGTCAAGCATTTTTTATTTCTACTAACAAATCCGGCACTTTATGCCGAATAAAGTATTGAAACAGAATAAAATGTGTTCATATTATAAATCGGTATAACAGTAAGTGCATTAAGAGCAAATAATGTACCTATATGTACTTTAAAGAAACTTTTTGAAAAGTTCATAAGAGAAGTAACTGAGTTCAGAACTCACTTGCTGTGAAACGCATTGGTAAAGTATGACATTTAATAGATAAAGCTTGTAATAATGAATTTGATTTTTCTCAAGTGCTGCAATACAAGTTCTTACTACCTCGGACATCGTACAAAAGCAAGATTATTTCAAATTTAAAAGGATATTAAACTAAAGTGGTACATTAACGGTATATTTTTTAATGAACTGATACTTTTTTCAGGATTGGTTTTTTCATATTCAAGAAAAGGAGTCCAATTTCTCTTAGATTTGATTATGTGCCTAAAATGTGATTGAATGTGATAAGAATGTTAATAAATGAAACAATTGCACGATCCACACATCAACAGTAGTTGTGAATTGCGCTTTTCAATATATATAACAAAATTAGCTAGTAAGTAAATGAATGCCTAAAAGATAATGATAATGAAGCGTTCTCATTAGTAGTGACAAATTGTATTGCGCATAAAATAATCAAGATCTAACTGTTTGAAGGTAATGCCTTTTAATTGTTTAAATAAATGTAAAAGCATTGTTTTCAAAACTAGCATAAAGTAAAATTAGATAAGACGCGTACTAAATCTTACTTTTTTTAAAGAAAATTAAAAAAGACACGTTTATCAAGAATGGAACTATGTTATTAATTTATCGGTTCTGAATAATTTAGTAATTATACAAGAAATAATTTAACATGCAATAAAATAGCCTGGATTTTGCTATGGGAAGTTAAATGGCAGTATCTGAAAAATTTGCCTTTTCATTTTTTTGCATTATTTTTATCTGTTGTACTTTAGCTTTATTGTACAAGCGTAATTGTTTGGTGCACAAGCTAATATACCTTTAAAATTTCAAACAGAGTTAAAAAAATAGTTTTAATGACAAAAGTACTAAACTTATTTTTTACAAATTGTTCATTTAGCTACAATTTCGCAAAAGAGGTTTAGTACAGGTAAGAATTTGTATTATATAAAAGCACGGTGTTTGTCACAGATGAAAACCGGTAAACAAATTTCATTTACCCGTCAAAAACTCTGCATTTCATTTTTTTATTTTTCTGCTCTATAACTTGTTCTTTTATTTGGCTTATCCAATTTTATTTTAGTTTTCCTGTCTTAATTTTCATTTTTGTTTCTTTTTCCTTTTTCATATTTGTACATTTTTGTTTTGATTACTTCTAAACTCTTTAAAAGAATTCACTCATGTACCATAGAAATGAATTTTCCTGTTAAGTATTTTAACACACTGATAATGGTGTTAAATTTTGTAAATGGTTTATAAAGAGTTTATTTGCTTAACAAAAATACATTTCAGTGCGAACAAAGCAAGATTAATTGGAATATAGATAGTTTCTTATTTTTGAAATTATTTTGCGTAAAGTTCATCGATCACGATATTTCTTAATATCATCCTTCATTTGTAAATAAATTGAAATGCAGAGTTTTTTTTGTTCAAAAAAAAAAAGGAATTAGCAAATTAATTTGTATTTTTTATTTTTCTGTAGTCTAATTACAACCTTTCTGAAGAATTCTATCACATTTAATGACTCCCTTTAAAATCTAAAATAATCATTATTGGCTATTAAGCAGTAAGTTACCACCCATAAGCCAGAGCTAAGCCCAGGACTACATTCAATATACCCGGTCATCACAACCAGAGACTGCCCAGTTTTGTTCTTGTTACAGTCCTTGTTGCAGTCCATAACAAGGGCAAAACTGCAATCTCTGGATGTGGTGACTGGGCAGTCGTTATGTTGCATGCACCCTTATTATAATTAAAAAATCCTAAAATGTTGGATTCTTCATTTTTTTAATATTAAAATTTGTATTATCGATATTAAAAATGTATTATCATCTTATTAATCGAATGAAATATTAAAAAAGATTTTTTTAAAATACTAACTTTTTTAAAATCAGATCGTAACAAAAATTCATGCGTTACTAGACTTTTGTTTCCTTTTGATTCCAGGCCCAAAATTAAAGCAACCAATAAACCGTGCGTTAAAATATTCATGCTTCTTTTATCATTCATAACACCATATTTCATCTGTTTATAAAAAAAAGAAATTGTTTAAAGCAAAGAAAATTATTTCCGCAAGGAAGAAAATCCTTTAATATCTTCACATTTTACGTAATTTTCAAAATAGTTCCAGTTTATTTTCCAACTCAAAAAGCAGCTGAAAACCGATTTAGAATCAATCTCCTACCTTTCTTCATTTCAACCTTTTTTTTCTCTTTCTATCATTTTTTCTCATTTCAAATTTTTTCGGCTCGTCACCGGCAAAGTTTTTTGAGAAAGTTTCTTTCATAAGCGAATTTCGAAGCTCAGGTGGGCATTCTATTTTTAAAATATAGTGGCATATTCAAAAATTTCATCCGATGGAGGTCTTTTTGATGTCCTTGGGGATTGAACTTAGATGAGAGATTTGTTGCGCCACAGCTGAAGAATTCTGTTTGAAATACGTTTGAAAGCTTTGAAAATCTTGCGTAGTAAAACAGTTTTTTTTATCCACTTTCAAAGGTGTGTTTTATTGCCCAGTGCCATTCTTCCGCTCGTGTAAGTCTGCTTTCAACGAAATTTAAAGAAAAGCTCTAACTAAATGCCTCAGAAAAGTGTTTTCTGAGTCCGACAATGAATTCTAAAATTGATTAAACTTTACGTCTGCGCTTAAAAATTGAATATTTAACAATAAAATAGTTTATTTTCGTGTGAAAAGCCTTAAATACACAACTAATATTTTACAAAGTAATAAAATAGGTTATGACGAAAATGACTAGTTACGGTATATTCATGAATATGACTAGTATGTCAAAATGACTAGCATATCAAAATGACTAGCGTATCAAAATGACTAGTATATCAAAATGACTAGCATATCAAAATGACTAGCGTATCAAAATGACTAGTATATCAAAACGACTAGTATATCAAAATGACTAGTAAATCCATCACATTTTTTTTTTACAAACATAAGTTTTTATCTGCAATGTAATTTATTTTTTCATAGATTCTCAGACATCAATAGGGAATTTTCTTTGTATTAAAGTTTTTGAAGAGTTCCTTTCCTAAGCAAGCTAATTTTCGAAAAAAAATCGATTTTGAGAAATTTAGAGAGCCCCAATGTGTTCTTCGTCCTAAATCCGCAATTGTTTTTTTTTATTTTTTAAATCTTTGGATTATTGAGAAAACTAGAAAAAAAAATGCTAAACTCAAACGCACTGCTTATGAATAAAATTTACTTTTTCTTTCTTGATTTTTTCATAAGCACGTTTTAAAGTTTTTATTTACGCCAACAGTTCTATCAAAAATGTATTAACTCTAAGGATTTGAAACTTTGCAAAAACAGTGATTGAATCATTTACTGTGATATAAACCTTGAAAAGTTAATGTACATGCTATTAAACTCAGGGGGGAAGCACGCTTTTCGGAGAATTTTTTTAAACATTTACCCATAAAAACTGTTTTTTGTTAATTACTTTAAAGTTGGAAGGTCATATCACTCTCTGGTATGTCTTCTTTACTAATAATAAAGCAGAAAGTCTCTCTGTCCGGAGGATGTCTGTAGGATGTCTGTAGGATGTCTGTAGGATATCTGTAGGATGTCTGTGACGCGCATAGCGCTAAACCGTTCGGCCGATTTTCATGAAATTTGGCACAAAGTTAGTATGTAGCATGGGGGTGTGCACCCCGAAGCGATTTTTCGAAAATTCGATGTGGTTCTTTTTTTATTCCAATTTTAAGAAAAAAACTATCATAAATTACGAAATCATCATAACGTGGAACCGTAACATGGGCACAAGCCAATTGGCGAGATACGAAATTATCATAGCGTGGAACCGTAACGTCGGTACAAGCCAATTGGCGAGAAAATTCACCATACATTTGTAAATATACAAGCGAACCAAAAGACCTTTAATTTTTCTATTACGGGCGAAGCCGTGCGGGTGCCACTAGTTACTAATAATAAAGCAGAAAGTCCCTCTGTCCGGAGGATGTCTGGATGTCTGTAGGATGTCTGTGACGCGCATAGCGCCTAAACCGTTCGGCCGATTTTCATGAAATTTGGCACAAAGTTAGTATGTAGCATGGGGGTGTGCACCTCGAAGCGATTTTTCGAAAATTCGATGTGGTTCTTTTTTTATTCCAATTTTAAGAAAAAAACACTATCATAAATTACGAAATTATCATAACGTGGAACCGTAACATGGGCACAAGCCAATTGGCGAGATACGAAATTATCATAACGTGGAACTGTAACGTCGGAACAAGCCAATTGGCGAGAAAATTCACCATTGTATTTGTAAATATACAAGCGAACCAAAAGACCTTTAATTTTTCTATTACGGGCGAAGCCGTGCGGGTGCCACTAGTAACGAATAAAAGAGCACAAAATGTTTGAAAAAAAAAATGAAAAAGTGAATGGAAGTGTTAAGGCAATGGTAGTTTTTTACCAAATATACTTTTTTATTAAATAAAAAAACCTATAGAATTTATTTTAACAAATAAGTAGTCAAAATGTGTTATTTATGCCATATTTAATAATCGTATTTAGAACGGTACCATGAATATCGAAGAAAACATATTTAGGGTGTTCGCCTACCTTAAAGACCTGGCATTGCTGTTTGTGGTCAGGATCAAACACAGTTGTGAAGCACAAACATTTATTGGTAGCTACACATCACAATTGCACATAGTTGAATACTACAGACTCTACTGTTTTCTGCAGACTACATCCATTGCTACACATACATGAAGGGACAGCTCCGCGCTTGATGAAACATAAAAGTTTCTAGGAGGAGAGATGACGTAATTGACATGTGCATTAATGATAGAAATAACTATTGAATTCTAACACTATTTTTTTTCCTTTTTTTTATCAAATTACAGTAATATTGGTACGTACTTATTTCTTAGCTTTCTGTTTCAGTTGTTTTTGTGCAGATGAATCTTTAGAGATTTGTCAGTTTTCTATGTTCAAAATTTATTTCTCACTTCTCGAATTGGTAATGAAAATTTGATTATATATTAAGTGTTTCAATGTTTTTTAATATATTTCCTGAAAATAATTGGATTCAGCTAGCATGACTATTACTAGTTTTTAGTATTTTCGTAACTTAAGCGAGTGTGACCATAACTTGACAAACCAGTGTACTCCAATTTATTTCAAAAAATGATACCTGGTTTTCCCATCACATCGTGATTACACTTATGTCGATGAGTGATAATTGATACCTTAATTATTACCTTTAGTCGATGAGTGGTAAATTTGATACCTTAATTATTGCCATACGCAAAAATCTTTTCAAGTTATTGTAAAAATGCGTAAAAATACCCATAGAGATGTATTTTAACAGCAGCTGTTTAACCATCTTTTTCTGGGGTGCCGGCCATGCCGGTTTCTCGTTTTGCGTGCATGATGTTTCAGAAAGTTTTTTATATATTTCCGTAAAACATTTTATGCATGTTTGTCTGGTTTATTTTTATGGTATGAACCTAAATTTATTATTTAAAAAAAAGTATTTGTTTATTTTTTTTTTTTTTTTTTTGAAATTTTATAAGTTAATAACAAAATTTCCAAAATTTTGGGCGAAAATACTTTTTAAAAAAATATTAACGTTTATATTTAGTTAAAATTTAGGTTCATATCATAAAAATAAACCAATCAAACATGCATGAAACGTTTTACGGAAATATATATGAAACATTGTAAAATATCATGCACGCAAAACGAGAAATCGGCACCTGAGGAAAAGAGACTTAAACAGCTGCTGTTAACATGAATTTCTATAGGGGAATTTTGACGATAACTTGAAAAGTTTTTCGCGTATGGTAATAAATAAGGTATCAAATTGTTTAGAATTAAATTATGCATAGCATATCTTTTTTTTTTCTTTCAGAAAATGGAAAGTTGCCTTGTGCAAAGACAATGGTAACCAATCAATTAATTGACAGGCAACTTTTTCGAAAAGTTGATCCTACTAAACATCTCCGTGTCAAAGGCGTTAGTATCCAACTCACGCCAATAAAATCCAAACTCACGTCGACTTGGTGAGCATGGATGCCAAGTCACAAGTAGTGATTATCTATATTGTAAGATATTTTTTCACATTTTTGAGCGTCATACGGCGTTTAAGAAGTAGGTTGTGTTTTCATCATTCATTTATCACATATTTTTTTGTTTGAAGATCAAAACATCTTTCCTTAAAATTTGATTCAGAAAAGCATACGATGATGAAAAGAAATTCTGGAAAATTCTAAAGTAAGAACTGCAAACAATGTACAAAATGAAATGCTTCTAATATTGTTAAAAAATCATCTTTGTTCTTGTTTTTGTGGGGTAGTAAACAAAAATTTAATTTTAAATATTTCTCACGATTTGAACTCGGTTTGAGAAGAAAAATACTCCATATCCTAAACTCTTAAGATTTTATTTTGCGCTTTTTGTTTTCAATCGTCGATTACAGGATTGTTTATGCTTCGGATTGTTTGATTTTGTATTTTTTTCCAACCTTCAATTAGACAATGCAGATATTGATAAAATGTGTTTTAATGTAGCTTAAAATCCTTATATATTATTTCTGTATCCAGTTTTTTTATCCTATGCCAGAACTTCATAAATTCTTATCGATTTCTTTGATTTACACCTCATTTTAAAGCTTATCGTGCAGTTTAGTGACGAAAAATAGACCCACGGTCTAAAAATAGTTTTTTTTTCTTTAAAAAAAACTGTCTGGTTTTCGGTTAAATTTAAAAGTTTAACTTGCGCTGTGACCGACAGAGCTGATTAGCTCGATCGACAGAGCGTTCGAATGGAAACCAGAGGAACGAGTGTTCGGGCTGGCCCGGACGATCTGCATCATACAAATATTGCGCAATACATGAAACTTGAAAATAATAAATAAAACAAGTGAGGTAACAAAAGAAATGTGATGGAAACGCTCCTTACGGGAACGAAAACTTGATGCAACCAGTAGCTTAATCAATTCTTAATTGCTTTTTTTTTTTTTTTGAGGTTTGGCCCGGTCAGAAAACTTAAGTATAATGTAAGGGAAAATATAAGTATCAGGTTTAAGATTTCAGACTACAATGAAATAGTTTTTTGTTCAGAAAAAATAAAATAAATCGTATACTGAAATGTAGATTCTTCTAATGACACTCTGTACAAATAAAAAAAATTCTAACACAAATTGAAATTACGCTTTTCATTTAGTTATACTATGAATATTTATTAGAATACGAAGTAAAACATGAAAATTACTAACAACTTGATGGGTAAAATATCATTTTTTTTCCTTCTTTCGGCAAAAAAATAAATAGCCAGTCACATTTTTACTACATTCGAAAAGCTTAAAAAACGAATTTAGTTCAAAAGATGCCTGCGATAACAAATTGTATACATTTTCAAAAATAAAAACACCTCTCTTCAATATCTTATCTTATATAATATTTCTTTGGATTATTTTTCTGTCGGTGTGAGAGATCTTTCTTATTTCTGGAAGAAATTCCCCCTTCATTTTAAAATTTATTGGGCCGGCTAATGACGAAAAATAGACTTACGGTGCAAAAATCAATTTTTTGGAAACGACCCTTGCTGTTGCAATACTTTGATGCAACCTGTAGTTCTTATGCATATTTTTTAAAGAAAAATTCAAATACAATTTTCCAATTTTTTGCGTCGATTTCCGCGAAAAAAAAACCCATTAACTTGTTTTTTTTTTTTTTTTTTAAATAAAGCTTAAAAGCACTGGACTTAGTTGTTCGGTTTTATTGATAAGTTTTTTCGGTAGAGCGTTCGGCTATAAATTACCTTAACTTTGCCTCCCCCCCCCCACGAGGTGTCCGACGTTATAGCTAATTTAGATTAATATTGCGCATTATATGTACTCATAACATACAACAGATAACACACGTAAGGCAATAAATTAAATGCGACGGGAATGCAACTTGGCGTTTTGACTCCTTTATGCAGGCTACAGTTATTATTCAGATAAGTTGACTATTAACCGAAGGGTGTTCTTTCTTTTCTTTTTTTTAAAGCTTTGACTTCGTTCAGACCAATAAGCATAGTATAAACATTAAAAAGTATTAGATTTAAAAATTCAGTTCTCAAGTGAATACTTTTTCTGCAGAAAAACTTTTTCATTGTATTCTGAAATGTATACTTTTCTCATAGCAGTGTTCGACCTTTTGTATAAATGAAAAAATACTACTCCAAATTGAAATTTCGGGTTTCACCCAGTAAACCTGTAACTGTTTATTCGAATACTGATGCAAAACATTAAAATTACTATCATGTTTATTAGTAAGAAATCATTTTCTACCTCTTCTTCTTTCGGGGGGGGGGGGGGGGGAATGCGTATGTCTACATTCGAAAAATTACACTTAAAAAATGGACTCAGTTCAACTGGTTTTAATTTTGAATTTTAAGTGTTCGATTAAAAGAAAAACATGTGCTGGCATTCAAGCCGTAACGGTTAAAGCAGTCTGCTATGCGAAATTGTATCATTTTTCAAAAAATAAAAGACTTATTTTCAATCTAATTTATTGTTTCTTCAAAATGTTTGTTTCAATCGCTACGCGAGATCTTCCTCATTCCTTAATCAAATTCCATGTTTTACGTTATATCATGCTGGCTAATGACAAAACATAGAGGCATGTTTTTTTTTGGCAAAAAACTCGTTGTTATTACACACTGCTTCAATGAATAGCATTCGAAAACGAAGGCGCAACTGCTCGGTTGGTTGGAGTGTCATTCTGCTAATCAGAATGGCGCCAATTCAAATCCGTGCCAATAAATATTTCTTTTTTTCCGTCAGATGCTCACATAGACAGGCATGTATTTGCCACAACCGGTTTTATCACATGCACAATTACTGCTTTTTCTCAAGTCGCTCAGTCACACTTTTAATGATATTTATGTTTGCATTGAAATTACGTACAGCCAAAATGTAAGCGATGATCACATTATTACAACGTTGTAACTAACGAGATTTTGTTGTTGATGTCTTCAAATTACATGCCTTCTTTTGTGCGTTTACTTTTTTCCGTTTACTTTAATCCGTTAACTTTTTTCGATTCTTCTTCGTAATGTTCTTTTTCTGAAATTTTTAAAAAGCGAAATGCCACATGAAACGATTCGAAGCACAGTGCGGAGTTCCGCTCGGGTCGACTAGTATTGCTCATAAAGGAAGTTCGCAAACTATTTAGAAATATTGCAAAAAACTTTTTTAATCGCCCAGGAACCTTTAAATACTTTGCAATAAATATTTCTTTTTTTTTTAATTTTAATTTTGAAGTTATGTAAACGTAAATAGTCTGCAATATTGTTTGATATTTATAGTTCTGGAATAATTTTCCTTTGAAACAATTGTGTCTCAACTGATTTAATTTATCTTTCTGCTGCGCTTATTTTGCATCAACAATTCTGGAAGTCAGTGCATTTTTACGAACTTGGGTAATCGATTTTTTTTTGACGAAGTTTTACTACTTATAGTACATAAAAATGACACACTGTTATGCTCAATATGTTTAGAAATGAAGCTCTCACATTCTACATTTTAATTGATTAGTTTCTGTTTCGCACACCATTGATACATATTTTAATATGTTAATAGTGCAGAAAGTTTTGTTTTGCTAAAAGAAAAAAAAATGAAAATGTAAAAGAAATAATCTCAAAATGTTAAAAGTATGTTTTAAAGAAATAGAGTGAAAATATATTTATGTAAATAAATTAGTTAAATAATTTGTTTACTAGATTAAAAGAAAATTTTATCAATAAAACGTTAATGGCAGGAGGGTGAAAAAATTGAACATAGAAAAAAAAATACAAATCTTCACTTCTTGCAATTATATGCAGCAAAAAAAGGAAGCAATTATTTGCAAAGTAATTATAGTAAAAGAAAACAAATCTTACCTCGTTTGGAAAAGAGTCCTCTTTCAATAAAAAATAAAATAAGTAACTCTTTTAAAAAGAGAAAATAACATTTTAAGAACATTAATATTTAAGGAATGAAGTAAACGCTAATTGACGGAGTTATTTTGGGAATTTAAAAAGAAAAAGTGAGAAATGTTAATTAGCAGTTTTATCAATTATGTTCTAAAATTTCACTTAAGTAGCGCATTTTCGCAATTATTACTTTATAAATTTTCTCTCAATTAGAAAAAAATATTTTTAATCAAACATGAAATGGGTGTGAAAGCCGATTTTCACTCGCTTTTTAGGTATTTTTTATAATCCCCATTGTATTGAAGAATATTTTTCCTCATAGATGTTTGTATATTTACTGATTTATTTTTATTTTAATCTTAAAGAATTTTATTTATTTTTTTTCCACACTAACTGCTGATTTTTATTCGGTGTTATTAGTGTATTTTTGAACTTGAAGAATAATAAAATTGAATTGTGCTTCCAGCGCACATTTTTCATGTTTTATTCCTGCTGTTCAATTATTTGTGATGAGATAAATTACAGTATAATAATAATAAAAAAAGAATGATATTTTCCATGTCAACATGACTAAGCTGTGAAAATTCAACAAAGGCTTTCCAAAAACCAGTAAGGAAATATACTTCAAAACAAAATAAAAATGCAGAAAAGTTTCTCAATACCGACGGTACTTGTTGAACAATTGAAGTTTAAATGTGTAGCAATGTTGAAGGAAATTAACTTAGTGATTGCTATAAAGAAAAGTTCGTTCACAGCTTAAAAATCTACTTTCCCGTCTTTTAACACTGCTTTTCCAAAATCAGCTCAATTTCTCTCTTAATGTGCTAAACATTTTCAACAGATTTTTATAAATAATGCGCGTTATTTTTATTTTAAACTAGCTGTACCCGACGCGCGTTGCTACGCCAACAAAAAAATACATCATTATACTGATTTTCATGACAATCGGTTGAACGGGGCAGAAGTTGCTACTCTGCAGTGCCACCTGGTGGCGTGTGGCTTCAATGAGCATATTATGCACCTTCTCCGTGGAAAAATACATATATATAGCAATTTTCATAATAATCGGTCCAGGTATCAAGTGAAGCCGTGACTATACTCAAATTTTGTACTCACGCAGTTTGCAAGATCAAACAATCGCTAAAAATATCAAATAGAAAAAGTTTTAAATCACCCCGTTGCATGAAAAGCCGTAAAACAATAAAGAAAGAATTTATTTGTTCAAACTCAAGAAAAATGGCAACAGCTAACTTCTTATCAATGAGATCTTTCACGCGAATTAATTTCTGCAGCCGATAATTTTATTCGTATTTATCCAATGGATTGTGACTTAAATTGGAATAAAAAAGGAACTATCGATCGGATTTTTTTCGAACTGGTCTATAAACATTCCCAGTACCAAAAATAACAAACGGTGAAAGTTTCAGCCAAATCTACCGGGTAGTTTTTGAGTGCGCATGCGCAGGTATCAACGAAGGTCCACCTGTTCTATTGTGTACTAATTACCTTGACGGCGACAGCATGAAATCAATATCATCTTGACGGCGTCAACATGTATTCAATGTTGTTATTGTAAGGTAATATCATCCATACAGACAAATATTCATATATATATATAAATGAATATTTGTCTGTATGGATAACATACAGACAAATATTCATTTATATATATATAGATGAAAACTGTTTGTTAATATTTAAATTATTTCAAATGTGCTCCGGGAAACTAAAATCAAGCATTTTGTTTCAGTAAGTTGAAACGGTTTATGTTTTTTTAGGTACATTTTTAATATTTCACCGGTATTTAAGAGTACAAACGTTGTTGAAACATGTGTAAATAAAGCAAATGTTTCTTTTAACATAGTTCAGCGAATGTCACCTTGAAGTAGATAGACATAATGCAGAAGACATTAGGTCTTCTACATTACGTCTACATCACATTGTGCAAGTAATACTCTACAAAGGGACATAGAATGGACTGTGAGATTCCTAAGGATATAGTTATTTTGCAAATAATAAACAAAAACAAAACAAATAAAATAGTAATTAAGTTACAAAGGGCTAACCAAAAGTTTTTTTTTTCTTTTTTCTTTTTTGCAAATGTGTGGCTTGAACACATAATGTTTTGTTCAAAACAATTTCACCTGTTGAATTGGGGTAGTAATAGCTTTTTTCATTCATTTTAATTGCATTTAAAAGCAAAACTAAATGTCTTTTTATTATTACTATGTTTTTATTCACTTGGTTTGGTTCTTCTCTGTTCGGTAGGAATCTTGAAACTCAATTTTCAAACATTTCCTCTAATCGGATTCTCTTGAAATTTTGTATGTGAACTCAGACCAGATGAGAATGCAATATTCTATGTTCAAATTAATTAATTAACCACTAACTGTAAATTTATTCCAAATTTAATCGACATTTTTGCATAAATCTTTAATTTACACGTTAAATTAAATTATTATTTAGAAATAAATGAATCATTTAGTACCGATTCTTTTCATGTTTCTTCAATTTCTTATTACAACAGGCTAATTGGCAACAACTTATCGAGAAATATTCAATAATTTTTGAGAAGAATAAAAATTTGACGACTCGTCACGAGCTTTATACCTCGGAATCGAAGATTGCAAATACCTCATAAATTTTTTTTCTACCATTCCAATCGCAAGGACGAAAAAAATGTTCCCACAAATTAAAAGTAAATATCCATAGAAACCCCTGATTTTTCTGCATCAGATAGTTTTTTCTAACATTTCGAAGTAAGTAGAATGTGCGTTTTATTTGTTTTTTTAACAATTTCATGCTGAAATGTAAGTAAGCGTTCAATTGAAAATTACTGTTAACGGTTACTGTTTAACTGTAACTTTTATTCAAATGTGCCTAAAAAATAGCAATACATTATTATAGAAATTTGTAAAAGCAAGGGATATTAAAAATTGGCAAACTTTCAATGCAAATGCAGGAAAAAAATCCAGTTCATTCGCAGAGAAAAAAATGTATGATTTATTTGTATATCATTACATTACAAATATTCACTTACACACACATTGAGAACTTACGTTATGTATAAAACTTTAAATAAAGCTAAATTTTTTTTTTAGTGGTACACTGTTCTTTATGGTGCAGTTTATTGTTTAAGCTTATTTAATCGACTGAATCAATTTACTTAACTCTGTCATCGTCAGTTTAACCGTGTGATCGATGCATTTAAAATCGAATAGAACATTTTGGACACATAATTCTAAAAAGCAGAAAAGCATGAATGAAATGAAAAACCTTTTATGTACCATGTTTTAAAAATGAATTTCTTTAAGCTTTACGTAGATTTAAAGCGCCATACAGTTTCAGAATTTTTTACAGATTGTCTGAAAAAATTGTGATTGTGAGTTTTTAACAGCTATCAAAATACTTGTGAACTTTAAAAGGAAAAACATGGGGCCCATGTACTACATGACCATCCGTGTAAAGAAAGGATATGAATGAAAAAAACTTACACCTCAGTTTATACCAACTACGGAGCAATAAACTTGTTAATCAAATTATAAATGCATGAATTCTTGCCCTGCACCCCATATATTTCTTTTAAAGCTCACAAGTATTTTTGTAACTGTGTAAAACTCACAATCTGTAAGAAATCAAGACAATCTGTAAGAAGTTGTGAAATTATGCGGGGCTTTAAATCTGATGAAACTTTTCAGAAATAATTTTATTCTTTTTAGTTCATTTTAAAAACATGGTTCATCAAAACTTTTACACCCCTTCACTAATTAGTCTTTCCCTTTTTTCACTGTTCAAAACTGGAAAAAAAAATAAAAATAAAAATAAAAATTGCTTGTTTCGAACCATTTCATTAAAGTAATAGAAAGGACTCCTCGTGTTTCTTTTATATGAATGAAAGACCTGCTTTCATCAAATAATAAATTAAAAGGTACACGAAATATGCTTCCCTAACAGGTTTAACCACTAATTTAACCAAGCACTGATGAACGACCGTTCTACTGTGACGAATGAGAGGGATATAGCGGGGATGGCACTCAAAGACGACAAACTTCAAAAAGGCATACATACAGTGCTGGCAAAATTATTAGACTAAAGAGTTTTTCTTTTTGTTTTTGTACACTATTTGTACTAAAATACTATTTATTTTACTGTTAAAGTACAGTAAATACTGTACACTGATTATTACGTGATTTTAGCATAGTTTAATGTTTGCAGGTGGCAGCACTCTCTGCTTTGTTTATGCTCTTTGTTTATCTACCTACCAGGAACATAACCTCAATCAGCTTAAACAGTTCACTAGTTCTCTTTATTAGTGTGTTCTGTTATATTTAAAGTTAGTTTTAGGTTATTAGTGAGTATGTGTATGTGAGTATATATAATAGTAAGTATAAACAATTTTTTATCTCCTTTTTTTAAAAAGTTAAGAAATGGTGTAAACCTTGTGAAAAGTATGCCAAAAAGATCTACAATGCACATCAAGAACAAGGGAATGCGTACTAAATATTAGATAATTATTTTACTGTTCGTTAATGTGTCTATAGCTATGGAATCAATAAAGAATTTTTTTTTTAAGTCTTGGTCTAATAATTCGGCCAGCACTGTATTTTAAGGTACTAGGGCGGGAATTCGTGGATTATGTACTTTTTATTGTTCTGAATCTAGGAACTGATTGGAAATTTTTCTTAGGAACGAAGGTGTCAGCAGATGACGTAATAGTGTCGTACATTGCAAGAGAAAAGTCATTTCTGTACACGAAAGTATTTTCGTATAAGGGTTGTTTGCAACCCCCCATAACCTTTGGTTTCAACGGACATTGCAAGTTCTAACATAACAGTTCATATCTTTGCAAAAACTGTAATGAACAAACCCTCTCCTCGCAGATGGTACATTCTGGATGCGCTAACTGTAGCGCAAAGTTGAAAATAGTCTAAATCATTTTAGAACTACGAAAGCACACATTTAGAAGTGTACTAAAGTTAAAACATTTTTTTTAATGCAAGCATCACAATAAGATTTTAAAAAAAAGATTAATTTTCAATATCGTCGCTTCAGAGCAACAGTAACATATCCAATTTTAGAAATAACACTAAGATATCTTATTGTTTCTTTGAGACGACGATATATATATCAATTTTTTTCTGATGAATTTTCTTTATCAATTAAACTCTTTGTAACACCCTGCAGACATTTTAAAGAAAATATAAATACATTTTCCAAAATAAATTTGCATTGCGTTAAGTACATTATCACTTCAAAAAGTCTTAAAAATTTGTTTAAAATAGCTTTCAAAACTCATCTTAGAACATTGTCAAAATCTACGCAACTGAGATATTGCAATTATAGGAGGAAGACAAATGGAAAAGTTTGTCACTGTGTAAATCGTTAAGCGAATATTCATGTATCTTCTACACTAACTGCGAAAAGCTTACTAATAATAATCGCTAATTATGCAGTGCAAAGCGGGAACATCATTAATAATCTTTAAAATGTCATTTCAACACAGCGAAATTTCCATGCCTCCGGAAACGCCGCAGTTGTAGTCAATGCTAGCGTGAATGTGTTGTACTCAGAAGTCGTTAAAACTATCCAATAACTTAAATAAGTTGATTCTTAAGCGAAACGATCGATTTCATCAGCCATGAATGTAATCTGTGATTTTAACTATGTTACGAAAATCATAGTTTTGAAATTTGTTGTCTTGAGGAAGTTTGTATACATTCCTCATATAATTTTATTTTGCCGTGGGGAGCAACATCTTTTTATTCGAGGATCATATGTCATATTGAAATGATATTCTCCGGTCTGAAAACATGTGAAATTTCAAAATATTTTTAAAAAAATCCTTAATCACATGAGAAAATATGGAAAAGTAAAGGAAATTAAAATCTAATTTTTGTTGTTATCAATTACTATATATGCTTCTTTTTCTAAATGCATCTGCTTTTCATCAACCAATTTCTGTACAATGGGCTCCAAATTTGTGTCATTCATTAATCGTGCTTCTCTATTGGTAACATTAAACAAAACTACGGGCCACGCGGATAAGATTCGTGGGCCGGATGTGGCCCTCGTGTAGTAGGTTGAGCATCACTGGCATATTGCATAAAGTTTTTTTTTTTTAATATATAAAAAAAAACAAGTAACGCGTTAACGTGTGAGTATTTATCATATTAACCATAAACTGGTGAAATGATTTTTTTTTCGTAACGTCAGTGTTGATGTGGGGTGTACGTAAATTCAACATTACTGGGTGTTTGTAAAGTCTGCCACTGATGGAGAAAATTCATTAAAAAAAATATATGAACTGTCGTATTTTCTTTTAATTTTGATCTTTATTTTATCAAGTTTTTCTGGCCCATTGGTAGCATATTAGCCAAAATCATGTAGATGGCACTAACAACAAAAATGAAAATGGCGTCTTGAAAGAAAGAATTCCAACGTCGCTGCGTTAGTTATCCCCTCAGAACCTTTTGTTTTAACACACATAATAAATTGTAATTTCTGTACCTCAGAGCCAGAGCAAAATTTGCGATTTTCGTTTTTAATGCCGTGTACGTGTAAGCTTATTCCGCATCGAGCCATGTAAACGTAATTCTTTAAAAAAAATCCTTTTTATTCTTTTACCAGTGTTAAAAGAACGCGCGTCCTCATTCTTTACTATTTTTTACATTGTTCAGATTTTTTTCCTCTTTCCTGTAAAATTACCATAATTTAGCTAATGCCCTCTGGCTCTGAGGTACAGATTTTACAGTTTACATCCATGAAGGATTTCTATAACCAAACCTTCACCCACAAGAAGAAAAATTCTTTCTGCTCTAGAAATTGGTGCAATGCTAAAGGTTGTTTAAACCTTTAGAACTGAAATTTGCATACGTAGTGGATGAACATAGTGAAACAAATTTTGAGATAGAGATAAAAAAAAATGTATAATTTGAATTTTGTCATATTTAATTCAAATTATGTTTTTCGCAATCACGAGTGTGTGTGTGTGTGTGTGTATGTAGGCGTGTGTGTTTGTGTGTGGGGGTATGTGTGTTTGTGTGTAGGGGTATGTGTATGTGTGTAGACATGTGTGTTTGTGTCTGTGTGCAGGCATGAGTGTGTGGGTAGTTGTGTGTATGTGAGTGTATAGGTGTGTGTGTTTGTGTATGTGTGTAGGTGTAAGTATGTGTGCAGGTGTATGTATGTGTGTAGGTGTATGTGTGCGTGCAGGTGTATGTATGTGTGTAGGTGTATGTATGCGTGTAGGTGTAGGATATTGACGCAACCTGGAGACGGTTTTCGATAGAGGTGCAGCATCGTGAGGAGCCGGTCGACGGTGATGCTGCGGAGGGTGCTGGTGGGAAAATAAAATCATAGGAAAGCCAAAAAACAGTCAAGTGAGAACAATAAGCAATCGTGATTGCTCAAAAAGAAGAAAATCCTGAAATTGTTCATTTTTAATGCCTTTGTCACCGTTAGACTAAAAACACCTTGAATATGCAAATGGCAATTAACAAGGTTTTTACGCCCAAAATTAGCGGACACATGTTTCGGGAATGCATGGAACCTATTTTTCAATGCAAAACAATGAGCTGTTGGGAGCAAAAACATCCGGTTTGTTGATTGCCCTTTACTTTTCCGCACAAAGGTATTTTTTTATTCATTTCTTACCTTATATATCTTTCGTACACTTCACAAAATTTAACATCTTGAAGTGGGAAAAAGTCAAATGATCTTTTCATTATTTATTTTCTTAACTAATAATAAAGCTGAAAGTCACTCTGTCTGGATGTCTGGATCTCTCTCTGTCTGGATCCCTGTGACACGCATCGCGCCTAGACCGTTCGGCTGATTTATATGAAATTTTGCACAAATTTAGTTTGTAGCATAGGGGTGTGCACCTCGAAGCGATTTTCGAAAATTCGATTTTTTTCTTTTTCTATTCTAATTTTAAGAAAATTTTCCACAGCAAAATTATCATAAGATGGACAAGTAAATTACCAAGTTATCATAACGTGGAACCGTAACATGGGCAAGCCAATTGGCGAGAAATTCATCATACATTATTTGTAATTATACAGGCGAACTAAAAGGCCTTTTCGTTTTTCTTCTACGAGCAAAGCCGTGCGGGTGCCACTAGTTACAAATAAAACTGAAACAGTACTTTTTTGTACCGCAAGTGTCATGCATAAACGTGCAAAGCTACACATATACATATTACAAAGCATTTTAATGCAGAGGTCCAATTTTTCTAGGGTGTAGCGGTTGAGGGTTAAAAATTACTTAGCTTAATTACTGATAAATTCTAAGCAATGCAGCTAAAAGCGATTCGCCTTTTTTGCTGGTTTATTCGTTTTATCATGATGTGTTACAGGTAAAAACTAGTTTAATACATGAGGACATTTTTTTTATTCATTTAAAAACTGAACTTTGATTCTCTCCCATCACATAAAGGTGAAGACGTAAAATTGGTCACTGCATGAAAATCCAGTAGTAGTGGCAAAATGTAATGCCTACTTATACAACGAATGAAAAATCTAGATTTCCAAATTGATTTAGTATACTAAACCAATAACTTACACTCATGTTCGTGAAAATTGCAACACCAAGAAGGAATTATGCAAATGAACTGAAATTTACAGGAAATGTATAGCAGGATAAGATATGCAAATAATTAGAATTACAGAGACATCGCGCATGCGTGGACCGAGCTACGCCCTATGAACTGCAAGTAGACGCTGTATATAAATGGCTGTAAAGGGTTTTTGGAATTATCTGCCGATGGTAGATGTTTCTCTCGTACTCACTATTCCTCGTCCAAAACGTAGAGCGTCATCCGAACGAGTAACGTAATTCGAATGGGGCCGCATGATCTGCATGCGTAAGGGTGAATTTACGTGTAAGGAAATCAGTGCCCGTACGTGGTGTAATGCCTCAAGTGTGATGCACATTTGTAAAAGAATGGACATAAGACGATGAAATTAGCCAAAGGAATCGCGCCAGCCCATGCAACTGAACGACGCCACGGGATTATTGACACCTCAACTGCTTAGCTGTGATAGATCGTACATGGTCCTCTAGTACGCTAGCACAACGTTGGAGTATGGCTACAGGTGTCACATTTGCTGCGTCCACAGTTCGTGGACGTCTGTTGTGCCAGGTCCTGCATGCAAGGACTCTCCCAATAGAGGATTCCTTCACCCCTCACCCATCTTTTTTTCCGGCTTCAATTAGCCCACCCGCAAGTCCATTGGCAAGCGGAATAGCAACAAATTAAAAATAAACAAACCAGTTACTTGCTTTAAAAAATTCCAATTAAAAGAAACCGGATGGATACGTTTGATTAAAATGCAATTTTTTGTCGTTAAATTGAAGCACCGGATAGCTTTCTACCGCCGTAGTTTCATCATGTTACAGTGTAATAGAAAATCACGAAACAATAAAAACGCGTTTCAGCCGTTCTGTTCTTGCATTAATGTTCACAAGGTGTCTTTAGCTACAATGTTGATGATTTTTTAACGACTTTGCAAATCATTTTTCTCCCATGTCTTGCTTTGTTTTTGAGCTAGGGAGGTCTAAGTTTCCACTAGGTGGCTTGGTAGGTGGTTTTTCAATGTCGTACTATTACCTTACCTAGATACCGCTTTTATGAATATAGCAAGAACCGTTCTAATGTTTTTGTGGTAAATATTACTGTAAAATGGAGTGTTTACAGTACAGAAAAAAACACAGTACCTTGTACCTTAAAAATAAACGATTGCAACGCCAATTAACACACGACATGACTTACAGTGCGAAGCAGATAACAACTTATTTCCCCTTACTTCATGTGTCTCAACTCGTATGGGGGGCAGCAAAACCGATTAACAATCTGAATGTCCCGAAACCAAACCTCTGCTGCTTGCATTTTGCATTTCTTAATTTTCATTTATTCTACCGTAAAAGTTTAAAGTAAACTAGAATTTTACAGTAAACGTTACTGGTAACATGGATGCAAGTAACTTTGACCATAAAATTTCAGGATCTTTTTTTACCAGTGTGGCAATGGACTTTTCTGGGTATACATTGTAATATTTAACACGTGCTTCGTCTTGAGTAATTTTTACATACAGAACATTTCATCGAAAATCGAAATCCTGAACATTGTTTTACAGCTTGTCAACAGATGAATCTTTAGTGGATATAAATTAAATATTTTTTCAAGACATTAAATGGTGCATTCAATGCTACTAAACACTAAATAATTTATCACCTGAAATTCATCGAAAAATGTTATTTAGATTTAACAAATCTACTGTTATTTAATGAGGTTATTTTTCAATATTTCCCCTTAATTTGTTCCTACACTACTTTTTTGGCACCACTTTAATTCAATCTGTTATATAACTGCAGGACCATAATTTTATTACTGTACAACAATCTCTGCTGTTTTATGCAACACAGATTGTTATCGCTTTTACAAATACCAAATTGGATACCTTAGACATAAATTTAAACTTCACTTGGTGTTGTTCTCTTCGTACTATCGTATCTTGTAACATTGTTCCTTACTTCCCTTTTTGTGCGGAGGAGGTCATTGATGCTCTTTCGCTTAAATTGAACATCTTATTTTATAAGGAGTTTTACACAAAGTTAATTAGCATCACTTAAACAAATTACTGTTATTTTTATAATAGTTACAATTATCCAAGTAGCGTTTTGGTAAAGAATCAATATGATAGTTTCTTTCGTGAAGTTCGCTTCTTCCGTTTTTCCAAATAGATTCACAATAAACTGGCTCGAAGGAAGTGATTTAAATATAGCATGAGTGCTACTGATTTAAACTCCTCTAACTGATACAGTATTTATTCGACACGTAATTTTCAAAACTACCCATAACGACAAACATTATTTGTTTCTTTAAATCAATATCCATGACGTTTTATTATTACTTTTCTTTCACTCATGCTAAGTCTGTTGCATCAAAACTGAAAGGCAGACTAAAATGTAATTGAATCAGGAAGTTAAATCAAGGAAATATTGCATCAATTTTCATTTTAATTTTAATATTAAGCATTTATTTTGTTTGAATATTTAAATTTTCAAACAAAATTACCTGTGTTTTCCTTTTTTTAATTTCTTTTTTTCTTTCTTTTGGAGCTAATTTTTATTTTGAAACTCTACCTCTATATCTGATATACATTAAATTATGCAGATACATTTTCAAAAGATTCGAAGTTATTTGAATTCATTTTTAAAAGCAAAATATTTTTTCCTCATCGGATTCATTGTTGAAAATGCAATCTCAGTGATTTAGTGTAATATGAAACTGTGCACTTATGAAATTGTTACTAAATTGTACTTAAAAAATGCTAGTAGTTTAAAATGATTTATTCCCCCCACTCCCCAGCACCCCCAAAAAACATTTTAAAAAATGACACACATGCGAACGAATTAAATATGAAAGTCAAGTGAAAATACTTTGTCCTTTGGACTTTTCCGAAAAAAAGGGGGTTGTTTTAATTAAATAACATTCACATAAGCAAAGTTAAAATACTACTCCTGATTACACTAGTCAACATCAAAAATGCATCCGGCTCAAAAATAGAAATTTCCGAAGCATTTGCCTCGCTAAACACAAAAATCACAATAAAAAGTTAAGATTATCTCTAGTTTTCATGATACAGGCCAACTAGGATAGTGAATTCTCAGTAATGCTCTTTTTACCTGGAAGATAGAAACAACCCCCATGGGACTTGACCCCCTGTCCTCTGAACTTTGACTCTAGGTTGGGAGAGAAAATATCACTGCACAAAAACCGAAATGGATTACAAGAAATTTAATTTCTAGGAAGAAAAATGCTCAAAATCCGTCAAAATTTGGAGTTTTAGGTAAAACCAGCCGTTTCTGCTTCCACCCATGCTCATTCTGCGGGGAATAATGAAGAACTTCGTGAAACTGAACAAACACAATTTTGCAATACGTTAGAGGGGAAAGTTTCACGTTATATTGAAGCTAAGGGTAAGGATTGAAATTTTAATGGCCATTCAAATACGTGCAATTATGAAAATTCGTGTTTTTGAGAAAAAAATTGCAAACGGAGAAAAAAAACACCTAGGAAGCCTTTAAGGGTATATTACAAGTATTTCTAATCAGTAGAGAAGACTAGAATTAAAAAACATTTGGTTAAACAACCCTGCAAAAGTTATGTGACCATTAATGAGTGATGTGTCTCTGAAACTCTATTTTGTTCAATTCTTCCTGGATATTTTGTTAACAAACTAAAACTATGAACAGTGAGCATGAGGAAAAGTTTCACCAAGATATCTTTACAATGGATGGCACACATCAGGTTCATTGGGCTGAGTTATTTCTCACCAAATACTGCTGAACTATTACAAGAGATGGTCCTTCTTTGACGCGCAAAAAGCAATCGAAAATGAAACGTTTGCCGCAATAAGCCGTTTAAATAAAGCAGGACCTATTTTATAACATAAAAGATCCCCCCCCCCCCCCGCTTTATAACATTAACTTCAAATCAATGTGTGGTTGCTGTTTATCTTTCTGCAACTTCTGCAACGGGCTTTCATTTATCTTGAAAACAACAGCTAATAAAAAAAAATGCCACTACCAATTTTTTTGACCCAAAATTAGTAGGAATTGAGTATTTAAAACCTGGATGCCGACAAAAAATTCTTTTTTGTCGACTAGTGTAATCATAAATTTTTTTTCAGAATATTTTTTTTTTAAATGTGAAAAAAAGTTTAATTAAAAATTATCCAAGTGTATTCAGTTATTTTTAAACAAATATTTATCGGAATTCGCAGTTAAATGTGAACAAAATAAAAAAAATACATTATTTGAAGTAGGAGGCTTTTAAAAAATCGTTTCAAAAATTTGTTTTATTAACAACAGAATGTGGTTGTTATAGTCTTGCGAAATCATTGATATTTTTACGAGTGTTTTTTTTTTTTTTTACTAAGTTTAATATAGTTCTGACGCTGAAAGTGGAAATTTATCATAATTTATGTTTGCAATTGAATTACAGTTCTAAACGAAGGTTTGACGAAGGAAATGTAAATTGAAACGATAAAAAATTGGTTTGAATGAAAAAAAAAACGTGACAGTATTTGGCCGGGTTCATGTCTTGAAAATATTTGCTAACTACAAAATTACTATGCCGTCATTGATAAACAAGTATGTTTTGTCACCTCAAATGGTAATCAACTAAAAGTTCACAAGTTCTTGTTCAATTAGTCTCTTTCTATGGATGATAAATATGGGCAATTCCATGAAACTAGGGACATCACAGTAAACAAAAAACTTCCTTGTATCAGTAATTTTTTTCTTTCATATGAGGTAAAAAAGACTGTATTTTCATAAAACTATGCGAAAAAAGTTATCAGCACATTTTTTATAAGTTTTATAGGCAAATTTCGACAACACTTCTCAGTGCCCATGTGTCGTTGCATTAACGATTCTAAAAGTTACTTTTTTTTTTCACTCAGGAAATTAATTGCTATGTCTACAATCTTATTTTTTTCTTGAAATGTGGTTTACCTAGGAATAGATTAGACCAACAAAAAAGCTTTAGACTGTTATAATTGTCTTGTAGCAAATGTTTTTAAACTAGGGCTCATACTCTAATGTAACATCAGTCACAAAATTGTACAAAAGTTTGCATGGCTTAAACAAAAATAAACCCAAGTTTATAAAATGTCATATTCTCTTTATTTATGATGATATCTTTAGTATTAATCCCTTAAATATTTAGAAATAGTTGAATTTAATTATTTAAAACTCATTTAAAGTATGTAACATCAGTCACATTTCTTCGTAAACCACAAACAAATTGCACAAATAGCATTGACTGCTGCAGAAAGGCAAAAAAAAAAAGAGGCGATATAAATTAAGAAATAAAGGAAAACATGAAACTCACAAAAAGTAAAACAAAGTAGAAACTGAAAAGAGTGGATAATAAAAAATAAATAAAATAATTTTTAAAAATCAAGCATGATTACTAAAGTTGGTTTAGAATAAAATTAAAAAGAGAAATTAGGTTAAGAAATAGAACAAGTATAGAACAAATTTAAAGTATTGAAGTCCCAGGTTTAAATTAGCAGCTGCATTGCCTCAATTTAAAAATAATGAAACCTTAGTAAAATATGTTAGTTATGAAAAGCACTCTTTGTTATATCTTCACAAAAGAAAACCGCAGCCGGAAAAAATTTTCCAACATGAAATTTGACAAACATATACAACTAATTCTGAATGTAATACATTTGAAAAAAAGTGCTATATCATAGATACATAAATATTTCTAAATGTCACAGCTTCATTAAAATTTCAGAGCTATCACCATCCGACATGCAGACATGTTATAAAAAGTTATATTTGAGTAATGTTTTTTTTTTAGTTTATAAGCTGCAGCAGGTGCTTAGCAACAACACTTTCTTTGCAGTAAATAAAGAAATCACTTCCAGCAGAACATGTTCCAAAATTGTTGACTGCTACTGGAGAACGGGTTCTTGGAGAATATCACTAACAATTGTATCACGAGAAGTTAGATACATTGGTATTAAAAACTAAGAGCATTTAGTGACTGTCAAGATTCAAGTAGAAAGACATTATAAATAGCTTGTCAATATGAATGAAATCTATTATTCACATGCGAAAGGAATAAAATATTTAGCACACTAAATGTAATAAATTCAAGAGGAATTTTGTATTTTATGAAATACATCAAAAATATATGTTTTAAAACTTTATAAATGCATTTTTCTTGTAATTTAAATACAGTTTGAAACAAAACATGTGCTAATTTCATTTTTAAGGAGAAATAATTTATAATTGCAGCAATTTATTTTAAATGTAACATCAGTCACAAAATCTTTGTATCATCAGTCACGGGTGTTAAATAATTTTTATACTCTCCGTTTTTAAGTTTTTGCAATAAAACAAAGTGTTTTCATCAAGTCTAAAATCTGTACTTTAAGGGGGGAAAATCTGTTTAGATTTTATGTTATTAGTTTGAAGAGAATTTCAAATTGTATATAAATCAATTTTCTGAATGCCTCTCCTGCGTAACATCAGTCACGTTTTTTTATTCCCTACAATTTCACACAAAAAAATTTCCTCAAGTCTGAAGACACGTGTGGGGGCAGTGATGTACCATATCATGATATTTTCGATCAATTTCAGAAGAAACAAAATTTAATTTCAAGACAGCGCTGAATTTGTAAGTTAAAAATAGTGTCAAATTGTAACGTCAGTCACCGTGGACAGACCCATATACTAAAAATTATAAAAACGAGATTTATCTCTTTGCTGTCGAAAAATTATTAAACAAAAGTGGTATGAAATAAACAACAAACTCTTGGACGCAACTATGGACTTATAAATATCTCACAGTTTTAGAACGTTCTACGTTTTTTTCTCTTGTATGGCTATTCAAAAAGAAAAAAAAAGAAAAAAGAAAAAAAAATTAAACAGAAAAATTAATTATACAGGGTTAGCGTAAAAGAATATCCTGGTTTCAAAAATTTATATTTCATTAATAATTATACTTAGCACTATAAATGATACATAAGAATAATTTTTCGCAATATATGCGATCTTTCTGTTTTTGCATTGTTATAGGCAATGGTATTGTATAAACTGTCTTTGACGAAAAATTATAAAAAAAAATCACATGGGGTTTGATTTTGGGGATCTGGCTGGCCAACGCATAAAGGGTAAATCATCATCACCTACACAGACAATTCAACGTTGCGGAAAATCAAAGGCGCAGCGAAGTGGTTTAGTTCACCTCTGGGGGGTGTTTTTAACCTCCAATGAGGAGTTTACGGGTATCCCCCCCTCCGAGGTCTTGGTTTTAACATTGTTGCCAATCTTAAAACAGTAGTTAATACACGTGTAAGGACTGTTGTGACCAAAAAAGCCCTTCCGAAAGGAATTTCTGTCTGCGCAAGTGCGGAACATGCACATTTAAGTAGTTACTTCCGTTCAAAAAAACGTTCACAGTTTATCTTCATTTCTATGTATCATTTATATGATACATATTATGAAAGTGTAATAGTTTATGAAACATAAATTTTTAAAACCGGAATATTCTTTTATGCTAACTCTGTAAAAACGGAATTTAACTTTATCAAAATGATCACGTCTGATGATTACGTCTTTTTAATTTTTGCATAAACTTTTCTATCAATTATTTTTTACACATTGAATAAATGGTATTCCCGACATAGTAAAAAAGAGATTTTTTAATACGTGCATCATAAATATACAAATAAATAATTACTCTTGACATGACTTTGGAAAACAATTGCTAATTTATGAAACAATTGATGCTTCCCACTTAACATTACCTTTAATTAGAGTCCTTTTCCCGCACTGTAATTCAATTATCGATGTAGAAAAGATAAATTTACTGAATTTTGCACGTTCTTGCTCTTTGAAAAGCATATCATCACGCTTGGTAAGAGAGAAAAAAGCTAGTCAAGCGAGTCATTTTTCGCGTGAGTAAGTACTTTAGGTTTAAGATGTATAGAAATGCGCTATGATATTTACAGTATATGCGTAGACAATTTGTGAATTAAATTCTGTATAAAACATAATTTAATATCGTTAAACAAAGTAGAACTTATCTTTATTAATACTAAAGCTAAAAGTCTGCATGTCTTTCTCTCTGGATGTGCGGATGTCTGTTATGCGCATAGCACCGAGACCATTCGGCCGATTTTCAGGAAATTTGGCACACATCTTTGCTAAAAAATAAGCAGAAAAGTCTGTATGTGTAGACCTCTGGATCTCTGGATGTCTGTTACGCGCATAGCGTCTAGACCGTTCGTCCGATTTTCATGAAATTTGGCATAAAGCTTTACTAATGAATAAAGCTGAAAGTCTGTAAGTCTAGATCTCTGGATATCTGGATCTCTGGATTTCTGTTACTCGCATAGTGCCTAGACATTTGGCGATTTTCATGAAACTTGGCCCAAAGTTAGTTCGTAGCATAGGGGTAAGTACTTCGAAGCGATTTTTTGAAAATTTGATTTTGTTCTTTTTCTATTCCAATTTGTAACCCATTTTAACGAGAAAATTATCCTAACATGGACTAGTAAATTATCATAACATGTACTAGTAAATTATCATAGCATGGACTAGTAAATTATCATAACATGGACTAGTAAATTATCATAACGTTTACGAGCAAATTAAAATAGCCATATTGGCGAGAAAATCACCACCCATTATCTGTAAAATATATAGGCGAACCAAATAACCTTCCAGTTTTCCACTACAGGCAAAGCCGTGCGGTTACCGCAAGTCTTACATTAAAAATAGAAAGAAAAAAAATAAAGAAACGGAAAGTAAAAGTGTAAGAACAAAAAACTGTAATATATATATATATATATATATATATTAGGAATGGATACACAAGCAGATATTTAAAATACAGCGTTGCTCTTGCTTATGTTAAGATTAATTTGCGTGCTATAAGTGATTTAGTTAAAAACCTAAACCGACTGTAGATTTTTTTAATGCACTTCTTAATGTATGTGCAAGTGTATTTTGTTTTTTCTGTTAAGACTATTGTGTTGAATTCGTAGACTTGTTTTTTTTAAACAAAGAATGGATCCTTTATGTATAATTTGTTTTCTAACTGTTTCTGCGCAATTTAGTTAGGGCGTTTATTTGTAATTTCTACCCATTTTACTCTACACAGATTATCTATGATAAAAATAAGCAATGTGTTTAATACAAATTTGGCTAAAATGACTTTTTCACTTTTCTGAAACTTTTTGTTCGAAAGAAGGCCTTAAAACCTTAGTAAATTAATATTAATATGCTTATACCATTCTGATAAAATTAGAAATATTAGAAAAATGACTTTAATTAAACGTTTAATCAAAGCTTCAAATTCGCAAAAAAATGGTGGAAAAACACCTATTTGTTAGGTGCTCAAAAAAAAAAAAAAACAGTTTTAGTATTTATTCCAGGAGGTTCTCTTAGAACTTAAATCATTAATCACATGTTTTGAGAGAAACTGCAAAACAGACCGCACAAGAAAACTTACATATACAAAAATTTAATTCCGTTTGTGGTTATGTTTGAAAATTCATCAAAGGAGTCGACTTTCGCTAACTCGAAGCATTACCACTGGAACATTTCTTTACCTCGAAGTTTTTTTTCGGTCCTGAAATAATTTCGTGTTTTCAATATAAAGTTGTCCCTACATCTCGATTGTACTCCTCTAAGTCGAAGTTTTTACGTGGGTTTCGTTTCCCTTCAGTACACAAAAAGAACAAAATATTTTTTTTCTCTCTCTCTTACACTGTTATGTTCATCAGCTGGTGTGACGGGGATAATTTATCTGCAATAGTTCTCCTTAACGCCCACAGTATTTAAAAATTACGTGAGAAGTAGCCGATTGGGCTAGTTTTTGCCATGGCTGACTACTTAAAATTCAAATGGTGACTAATATTTGAGAGACATAAAATTTTGCCGAAAATTGAAAAAAGAAGCTTTAATTTTATAGATGACTCGAATAATCTGCTTTGAAGACAAAAAGACGTTTAGAAGTAATTCTAACTGAAATCAGGAGAAAAGAAATTGGATCTACGACATACAAACTTAATGACGTTTTAAAATGCGATAAAAAATGTAAGCAAAAATAACCTTCCTTTTCGAATTATCCTAAAAAGATTACTCTATGTAACAATATTTTTACACAGCACTAATTATTAATTTTAACCAACTTAAAAGTGTAATAATCTGTCCGTAATGCACTATTACTGAAAAAGAATATTAAAGATTTTCTTCAGAAGGCTGGGAAAGTAACTTCCGATAACTTGAACTACAGAACAATCGAGCGTTTAGCCGGCCCCTTGGGAACTTGAGTTTTCGAGAGTTGACTGTATATAAGTTATCGTGTAACCCCAAAACTGGGAAATTGGTCTTTCTCCGGTGATTCACAGGAAATATACGGTTTTTCACGATTTTTTTTACTGTGTGTGGTGTGGAAATAAAACGGCATTTACCGCATTTAAAAACTGACATTTACCACTTACTGAAACAGAACTATATGATCATTTTACTGTGAATGACCGAAACTGGGAATGCCAATCTTCTCCGGTGATACACCATAAATATTCGGTCTTTAGCCAATGTCTTTGCTGTAGGAATGTTGATATTCAAAGGCTAATGTCGGCATTTATCAAATTTCAGATTTTAATAGTAACATATATACTACATATTACTGTAAAAGTCCGAAATTGGAGAAAGTCAATATTCACCGTTGATTCAGCGGAAACTTCAGTTTTTCGCCGATGTCTTTGCTGAGGAAATGTCGGTATTCAACGGCTAATACGGTTGACAATTACCAGATTTTGTACTTTAACAGTAACATATAATATGTCATTCACTGTAAAAGTGGTCTAACTCCAGATTTTTCAAATTGCGTACTTTTTTGCTAAATAGTATCACATTCAATTACATCTCTTGGTATTAAAGCGAAGCAAAGCTATTTTCGAAATATAAATATCCAATGACTAGTAGTAGAACACTTGTGTTTTTTTTTTCTTTTTCTGAACCTCGTCTCCAACTCTGACTCTGCAAGAAGGGGCAGAGTTGCGGGCTTTGAGGGAAAATGACCGACTCGCACTTCGAAATTTTAAACCTCCGATTCCCGACTCCGTAATTAGTGCACGAAATTACTCTTCAACACCGCAGCAACGACATAAACTCAACTAGTAGTTATCGAAGAGAGAATAAATGCGTATTGTAATTAAATGATAGTGTTCTCAGGAAGAGGGGGATATTGTTTCACTATAATTTAAACAAAATATGAGGTACAGAAAATCAACCGAAACATTTTATAAAACTGATTTTGTGTATAATTTTCAGTAAACCTGTTCCTAAAAGGTGCCTCAGCTAAAAGGCAAACACTCTTAAAACTTCACAAATCAATCCACATTGTAATTAATTGATAGTATTCTGAGGTTGGGGCGGGGAGTTGGGGGTCACGATAGTTTTAACAAAATATAAAGCACAGAAAATCCATCGCAACATTTTATGAAGCTGGTTTTGTGTATTTTATTGAATAAATTTCAGTTAACATGTTTCCTCGGCTAAAAGGGCTAGCACACTAAAACCCCTTACGCGGACACTTTCCCGATAATTTTAAGAAAATAATAAACGTAGTGTAATTAATTAACGGTATTCTCGGGGGGGAGGGGGTCACGATAGTTTCAACTAACATAAATACAGAAAATCAACCGAAAAATCTAACGAAGCTGATTTTGTGTGATTAATTGAATAACTTTCAATAAACCCGTTCAAAGCAGATAGCTCAGCTGAAATGAAAACACACTTAAACAACTAGTGGGATAATTTCGACTCACTTTGCGACTGTCCGGATGCCAAAGCCGTTGTCGCGACAGCGGTTTGACAAGAGAGAATTCCGGCCGTCAAAGCCACCACGACAGCCAAGCGACGACGCATCACTCGTGAACTGAGCACTGACCCGTAGGCGAGCGCTTCGTCCATTGCCTGGCATTCATTCACAACTCCGTCGCCCGAGTCCTCGGAGTTTTCCGCCCTCCAAGTCGTGAGGCTCTCCTCCTCCTCCCGCGCCTCGCCCCCTGTTTACGAACTCCCGCGCATGTGCTGCAGGCCTCGCAGGGAAAAGATTCATCCGTAAGTTTGGGCGAAAAGTTTTCCGCCCTCTCGTTTGAAAAGATTGAGCTGTGTCTGTTTTCTGTTGTGAAAGATTTGGGGAGGATGAGTGGTAGGGATCATTTAAGGATTAAAGAAAAGTTAACAAAACGGAGTTGTAGGTAGCACTTTTAATTCTGTGCGATTCGGTTAAAATTGGATTTAAAATATTTGTGGAAGAGAGGAGTTTAACCATTAACTAGTGAGGAGGAGTGTCTTACATCCCAAAAGAATTTGAGTTTTGTGGATGCAAATGATTTTTAATGTTTATATATATGCAGTGTTGCAGTTGGATTTTTTTTTTCTGGGAGCTTACGGTGGGGTTTGGAGGGACTAACTAAAATAAAATATGATTTGAAACCAATTTAAATTGCAGTTGCACTACTCAATATTTATAAAACTAAATATTTTGTAGGACAATGTTCCCCCTCGCCCGTGTCCTTCCCTTCGCACCAGTTGCAGCACTGCTTTGTGACTATCTATGTATCTATGTCACTCACGGTAGTTTCAGTTTTATATAAACATTTAAATGAAAAAAAAGAAAAACTCTGTAAAGTTTTATCTGAATTATTAAATAATGCAAAAACAACTGGATGTTCTTAATTGAATTTGGTTAATTTTTTAGAACACTATATATATATATATATATATATATATATATATATATATATATATATATATATATATATATATATATATATATATATATATATATATATATATATATACAGGGGCGGACTGGCCAGGTCGGCTAGTCGGGGATACCCGACTGGGCCAACTGCAGGGTGGGCCACTTCAAGCAATTTTTTATATTGAAATTAATACATTTAAATTCACCTCTAACATTTTTTAAAGTGTCATTAAAAAATTAATAGATTAAACGAATTACATGTTTTTATTTATGTAAAAAACAGCGTTTGGAAACAGGTTTTTTTTCCCATCCTAAGCAGGGACCAAAGTAAATAGCCGAAGTTCACCACGTACGAATGCTTTCCTCTCTTTTATCAACTTTCTCTCTAATTTTTTGAGCTCTGGGGGCCATGACTCCCACATCTAGGAAACGGGAAAGGGGCCAGAGAAATTGGGGTCCGACGCGGCTTGGAAAAGCGCCCGGGACGAAAAAAGCGGGTTAAAAACTCGTATTTGTACGTCTTTTAACAAAAATTGAAGGGACCTGCACCATTAGACAAAGCAGCCCCGGCACTGCTATAAATGTATGGATCATGCTTTGGGGTGTTGATACATGAGCACGAGCAGGGACAAACACAGGGGGGGGGGGAGAAGGGACAGCTGTTGGCCCCGTTCCGGTCCTGAAGAAGGCCCGATATTTTTAATAAGGGGTGAAAAATATGTAGGGACGTAGGGGATGAACTAGAGGGGGGGGGGGCCATCAAAGTCATTTGTGACGTGTCCCAAAATTTCTGTGCACGCCCCTGGTATTCACTGGTTGTGACAGATTCAACTAAATGCAGTCAGTTAAAGAATGTGTAGAAAGAGTCTTTCACAAGAATTCAAAACATCCTTCAAAGTTCTAAAGGATTTGGTAACATTTTTGCAAGATAAAGCTGCACTTATAAAAAGGGAAAGAAATCTGAACTAGATAAACTGAACTGCTTTAACAACATACGGTTACAGATTCGGAAATATTGTATCTCTCTCTGGTGGATCTCTAACGAAAGAGAGAGTTTCAATTGACTACCGCTAGAAGTCTCTTCGTGTAAACGTATGTTTCCCACTAGTTATTCATTGTTCACTCATTAAAATAGGCCATTAACGGAAAGGAGAGTTAGCACTTTACGTAGTCAGTCCAATAAATACGCGAACTCATGTAAGCTAGCGGTCATTACGTGGACTATAGTCCCGCTAACTGTCGGCGATAGTTGCCTGACATCCAATGAGCTGTCAGTGCTTGGTAAATCGCCAAACTGAGCGTATGGTGCAAATTATGATAGTTTCTGTTGTCCTTGTTTTTCTGTTCATTGAAATTGGAAATTGATGAGATCACAGTGCAACAGTTCTCAAGCGTTTATCGCGTTATCAAGCGAGATCGTGTGTGACCAAATTTGATGCAAGTCGGTTGATGGATCGTTCACCATGACAATGCACAAGCACATTCAGCATTGATTGTTCGCCAATTTCTGGAAAAAAACTCAAACACCATCCGTGATCATACTCTTGATTCCCCAGACCCGCACCCTTGGACTTTTTCCCAATCCCAAAGTACAAAAATGTGATGAGGGGACATCATTGAGAAGATTTGATCTCAATAAAGTGAGAAACGACGATGCAACTAAAAACCTTAACTGCTGAGGACTTCCAAAGGTGCTTTAAAGAGTGAAAAAGAAGATGTGATAAGTACATAGCAACGAATGGAGAGTACTTTAAAGGGAACAAAATCGATGTTGACTAAAGTTTGAAAAATAAATTTCGTAAGGCCTCAGTTCGTGGGAATCGTAAACGATATTGTGTTCGCCCCCCCCCCTTCCTAAAACTGCTAATCTTGATGAAATAAAAAATTGGTTTACTGTGCAGTTATTGCTTCTTTGACTGTGGACATACTACAACGTATATGACAAAAACTGTTACAAAAACTATGTGTGGTGAGTCACAGGGGTGCAAATGAGCAAACTGGAGTAAAATGAAGTGGTGGAGTTTTCTGAAGGTTAAGCGGAAATATAAGACTGAAAGTAGGAGAAAACAAGAACAGTATAAACATTAAGTCGGTTTGAAAATTTTGGAAACCAGTTTTACCTGTTTTGCTCGAGTTTTTACCTTTTAATGTTTTATTGGAGTTTTAATTTTTTAGTGCTCTTTTAAATAAATGTGTGAAGTGCTGAGCTAAGGAACTTACATTAATACCTTAACTGTTGCACTGCAATGAAATATATTTGGGAAAATGTGCTTGCAGGTGGTCTGTCCTTTTTTAAAATAGTTTTGATGAATTTTGAAAGAATACTCCGATTTTCATTCAAGCATTTAGCCTACGACACATGATTACCACTTATTTATTTTCTTTGACTAAGCTTTATAAGAAATTTTTGACGTAGAGACGACATATTAAATCACAAAACTAAGAATGAGAGGCCGAATGATACCTCATAATCGTCCACTAATTTGTAAGGTCTTGAACTGCGAGTCTGAACGCAAACGCCTTACTTTAGAACTAATTGAGGCCTAGTTCAGAATATCTCTTCTAGGCATATCGCCTTGAATTGGCAGTCACGATATTTTTTAGATTTTGTTTGTATCACGGGTGCACAGTCATAAAAAAAACTACTCTTTCATAGATATTTTAACAGTGGGGAAAAAAAGCGCATAGAGCTCATGACAATCATTTGCATTTTAACGTCTTCAGTTCAAATAAGGTTTATTGTTTTTCACAATTACGAACTGCGATGGGACCCTACTTGCTGGGTTTCTGGTTTCTACATTTGTAATAGAATGGAAATGGAGAAAAAAATCGCCTTCGTCTTATTATGATTGGTGATTTTCTAGATTAGATAATACGAAGCATATCCATAACAAAGAAATGATAATTAGGTTGCGGTAAAAAATCTGGGGCTATTATGGTCGGTTTTGCACCGGTACACTTATCGTAAAGATTTCATTTTTTTTTCAGTGTATACTGTCGGGCCTTTTTCACACGAGGCAATTTAGGTGAATCAACTTTTGAAAAGGAAATTATTATGAAGTGTAAACATCTGGTAGAAAAGTGAAGGAATAGCCTGTTGTTCTTCACACGGCCGTCAAATGTGCCTGGTGTGGCCGGCATACCAGGCAAATTAAAAGTTAAATAGTTTATTTTGATGATAAAAGTTACGAACTAATTTCAAGGCTGAACTTAAACAACCATAGTTTAAATCATATTGACTAGACACAACAGGAAACCTGTTTCATGGGCAACCGAGACTAAGCAAAAAAAAATAAATAAATAAATAAATAAATAAATAAATAAATAAAAAAATGGCGACAGCCTGAAAAGAGCAAGGACCGTCTACAACACCGCAAGTAAGCGACTTTGCGCTTGCGTAAAAACAACTTTTGCCGTCGCCTACAAGGATGCAAATAGCGTTATGTAAATTGGCGATTGTTATTTACACCCTCCTAGGGTACGATTTGCCCCGTTTACTTCAAGATTGGATTGTTCAATGGAGACCAGTGGTAACCTGATCGGTAAGGCAGGAGGGTACCGGGTTGGATGCTAACCGGTCGAAAATCCACCGTTTTCATTAATGGTGACTGGGGTACGTGAAATATGCTTGTGGTCACTAAGTCCGCCAAGTGAAACGATACCTCTTGGGTGCTGGACAAGGGATTGCTTGGTTTCTGGTCTTGATCAAAAGTTCAGTGCTGTTTTTAGGGTCCCATCCAAATGGTTAAACCACAAATAGTGGTAGGTACGGGAAACCTTGGAGTAAAAAGTGAAAAGTGGTCGCCGCTACGGGAGTTGTGTATCTAGTCACAGTAGAGCCCGCTTATTAGAATACAGAGAAACCTTTGTAAGTTGACCACTCGCGGTGCAGTACTTTGGCGGTCAACTTAGACTGGTGGTCAACTTATAAAGGGCGGTAATATTTTCTTTTTTACATTTTTTGTCATTTCTTGCACCATGTATTCCTTTTTTGAGGAATTCACCCTTACTCTTTCTGTTCAACTCACTTTCATTGTTTAACATTATTGAAAGTAAAACAATAATTAAAAATACTATTCAAATATTTTTTTAACTATATTAGACACTTTAGTTTTAGAAATTCCATATATGCCAGCTAATATTCTCTAGCTTTTTCCCATTTTCAGTTAATTTTAATATTTTATACTTTTTATTAATCTCAAATTCAGCTAACTTTCTTTTTGAAGCCTTTTTATGTAAAACTTATAGCACAAAGAGCAACAAGCTCGACTCTCCTAGTTTATAAAAGCAAAATCAAAATGTCCTATCTCTTAATCCCTTGCACCAGAAACATGTAACTTTACTCATTAGCAAGCCCAGATCTGCGTACCCGCAGTGCGAGAGGCCCGCGTCCTTAAAGGGGCTAACGGCCCTAGAAATTGAAGGAAAAAAAAACTAGCACTAAGACTTATTCACTTTACTAATAGACACTGCTGGCCACTAGGGAGGGGCCCTACATATTTTGTTGCAGGGGAATCAAAATGTATAGATCCGGGCCTGCTCTTTTTAGCACAATTCCTGTGTTGTCACAACATATTGCAACTGAAAGGAAAGACTTTGAACTTTTTTACTGACACCTATTTTTATTGAACAGAGTACAAAAAGCTATCTCAAATAGAACAACAAATGAAAAACAAGTTTGGAGTATAAAGAGCAGCATTAAGTTTTATGCTGCTGTTTAGTTCGTAAAATGCTGTTCTGTCATCAAAGCATTAAAAACATTCTTGGAAAGCTATGAAAATAATAATAATAATTAATAAACAAATAATAAAATAAAATAATTTGCTGAAGAAAGTTTTAAAAAAACAACCAAGTGGTCAACTTACAAAGGGTTTTTTACAATACTCCGAACCAAATTTGGCGAACATTAGTGGTCAAGATAGACAGGTGGTCAAGATAGAGAGGTGGTCAAGTTACAGAGGTTTTCCTTCATTATATGAAATAGGAATAATTCCGTTCCTGACAAAAGCGGTCAACATAGACAGGTGGTCAACTTACAAGGGTGGTCAACTTTACAGGTTTTACTGTATCGTTTAAACGAATATCCCGCTTAATATAATACATTTTCAATGTACCAAACCAATGTAATGAGTTACAGTCGAACCCGCTTAATGGAATAGCCATTTTGTCATGAAAAAATATTCTAAAAAACGGGTTATTCCATTAACCGGGATCAATATGACTCATTACATTGGTTTGGTACATTGAAAATGTATTATGTTAACCGGGATATTCGTTTAACCGATATTCTAATAAGCGGGCTCTACTGTATATTGATCCCGGTTAATGGAATAACCCGCTTTTTAGAATATTTTTTCATGACAAAATGGGTATTCCATTAAGCGGTTTCGACTGTATATCTATGTTTTAAACTTACCAATAACACGTATTGTTGCTATTTACGGCAAATCGTAATGTGAAGTTTTTAAATTGGGTATAACGTGAAGTCGGGTAAGTGCGTACCCTAATTTTCAAAGATCAGTTTCTGAAGGATGGTGCTCTGTCAAAAAATCTTGTACGTTTACCAAATTTTTAAGGTTCACTTTCAGGTCCTTTCTTAAGATTTCCAAGCATACGATGTATATAATGGTTAGTATATTATGGCAATCAAGCAGAAGCTTTAAGATATCTTTTAAGGCACTTCTTCTAAGGGTCACACTTTCGCCACGTGGCGGGGTAAGTGCAACCCTTGCTCATTTTCATCACGCGTTTATATTTGCATTAAATTGAGCATGAATGTTGCACTGTGTTACTGAATTTTAAAGTATAGTTTCCGTTAAAAACCTATACGTATTGTTTTTGCATATAATTATGATTTTTAGCTATTTTAAACGAGAAAAACTAATGAAATAAGGAGCTGAACTGAAACAATAATAAAATTAGGAGATTTAAAAAAACCAAAGGAAGTTGCCCCGCCAAGGAAACCAAACGTCAGCAGTCAACAGAAGCAAATCCACCGCCAAAGTCGAAAGAAAGTAAAAGCGACCGAGAACAAGATTACACGACAGAACAAGTTGGGGTTTTTCGGGTTTTTCACCCCTCTGTATCTCAGTCCCATGAAGATCTCCGGAGTTGATTTTTGGTACACTTAATCTCTAGTGGCCCCTGACGCTAAACCAAAATACAATCTCTTGGACCATCAGGGGGAGGAGGTATTAAAGTTATAAAATCGCTGTTTGAAAAAGTTTTCGCTTTCTTTGACATTGCTACAGCCCAGACGAAGAAAGGAATCAAGCTCAAATTTCGCACACACATTCTTTGTGCTCTACTGATGTGCCTTTTGTGTCATTTGACCCCCCTCCCCTTCCCTCTCGTTTTTATCTCCCAAATTGTACCTTCCCGCTGCTATGGCAAATTTGGGATATCCGCGATTTGAAATCGAGTTAAGTTGTATAGATCTTCTGACACATTCAAATTTAAAATATTTAATGGCTAAGTTTTTTTTATTGCTTGGTGATAACATGCGTTATTTCGTTTTTTAAATGAACTTTTAAACAAAACTAGGTATTAAACAAGACAAAGACTTCTATCAAGAAAAAGATAAATCACCAAACAATTTAAATTATCCTATAAAACGTAAAATAATCCACGATTTAAGAAAAAATGTAATCAAAAAAAGTGAAAAGCTAGATTAAAATAGCTCTCAAGCTGTAAAAGATTTAAAGAAACCTTCATGAAAATGTTGAACAATCTGTCAAATAAAGAAATTGTAATAAAATTTATCGCGAAGTTGTAAAATACTCGAAAAAAAAAACAATACAATTTAAAATATAGTATTTTATTATCCAAGAAGTTTTTTTTTTGCAACAGAGAGGATACAAGGATTGCAATAGAATTTAAACCGCCCAATTCTCGCAAAATGAACATAGAATCCTAATAGTCAGAAAATAACTTGACGTAAAATTAGGCTAGCCATTATTGTTACTTAAAAACACAAAACAGCGTTGTTTCAATTGAAAATTTTCTGACTTGAAGTTTTCAATTCTAAAAATACAGACAAAGTAATAATATCAATGCAAAAAGATGTGATATCTTATCAAAAACAACACTGTTGTAAAAATTTCCCCGCCAAGAAAACCTTTAACTTTTCCGCACAAAAAAAAAAAAAAACCTACATCCTAAACCCAAAAACGCTCAGCCATAAAAAGTTATGATATCTAGTTTGCCCGCCAAGTATCTGCCAAACTATCATCCTCCCTCTTCTCCTTTTTCATTATAGCTACTTCCATTAGAAAATCCTCCCACCTTCAACTCCCCAGAAATATGGATAGATCTTTTAAATTGTTTTATCTTGTTTGGCGGGAAGTTTTTCAAAGTGAAGTGGTTGCTTGGTGAGCAAAAAGCTTCCCGCCAAACAAGATAAATAATTTAAAAGATCTAACCATATTTCTGAGGAGTTGAAGGTGGGAGGAGGTTCTAATGGAAGTAGCTGTGATGAAAAAGGAGAAGAGGGAGGATGATAGTTTGGCAGATATTTGGCGGGCAAACTAGATATCATAACTTTTTATGGCTGAGGGTTTTTGGGTTTAGGATGTAGGTTTTCTTTTTTGTGCGGGAAAGTTAAAGGTTTTCTTGGCGGGGAAATTTTTACAACAGGGTTGTTTTTGATGAGATACAACTTACACTTGCTGTTTCAGTTGTTTAATATGACAAAAACATAAACGAAACTTTAACCTTCTCAATCTTCCCTTTAGAGTTCCGTTCAAAACTTATAAGTTATCACTCATTGCTGTTTATCTATGCAAACCAGTGACAATCTCTACTTATAGGAATTTTCACTAGAAGTCTCTTCAGGTAACATTCCCGAAATTCTCAGTTGACGTACTTACCCGAACTCACCGTTCATAGTTTTACAAAGAGATAAATTTCATTTTTATTTTATTTGGCAATTGAAAAACTCCACACTGTGGATGTGAATGTCTTTATAGTATAATTTTCAGGGCTGTAGAGTAGCAGGCATCCACGTGATGCACCCTGGGTTACACAAAATCTGCTAAAGCCTTCGTTAGTGCCTGGTCAGATAATTTTGACGGTGAAGTTTTTGTAATTTATATGTCCCTTAGGGCTTTCACTGAGATCTCCTGCCAAAAAATTCTTATTTTTGTTGACTCTCAGACTGCAATACAGTCAATCACAGACTATAACCTTTACCCAACAGAGACTGAGTTTGAATGTAAACTCATTATTAGTTCACTTCTTGAGACCGGTAAAGACGTTGTGCTCCAATAGATACCAAGCCACTGCGGCATCCATGGCAACGAGCAACGAACAAGTTGACTTGTTGGCTAAAGAGGCTTCAACATTCCTATTCCTATTCAGAGTCACAACTGACTACAACTGTATTTATGTCGAGGACTGCATACTAAGTGCCTTGCCTCCATTATTTTATATACCGATAGATGGCAGCACCATCACCGGATCGAACAGTTAATGGGAATTTAGAACTAGTCCAGGAGCTAATAGCTACCTGGTGCCAGCACCCCAAGAGGTATCGTTTCACTTGGAGGACATTGAGACCACGAGCATATTTAACGTCACCCAGTCCCCTTTAATGACGACGATGGTTCTTCGACCATCGAGGTTCAAACCCAGGACCCTCCGGCCCCGAATCCGACACTCTACCGATCGGGCTACCACGGCCCCGGCTTCAACATTAAATCCACCATGCCTCCCGATCCCTCTTCGAAACGCCTAGCGACATCTTGGGAGCAATATCAGGCTCAAAAGAATTTCATCTCTTCGTGGCATTGCCAGCGGAAAATCTTGGGCGTGTCTTCTTGAAGACCAAACTGTTAGAAACTGTGTATGTTGCCCACTTCCTCCACTAGACGGCGCTGTCGCCAAATAGCAAACCAGGAACTTTAATTCCTTGTTAGAACTCAATTCACTTCTCTCTTACAGCTTATACTGTAAACATGTAGTGCAGTAATATATATATATATATTAAATTTATATTTCTTAGTTTAGAAGGAGTTATGTTTTAATGTGTTCGTGAATATTCATCTATGAATATCAGTCTCATTTAGCGGAAGATTCCTCCAACATATCAATTTGGATTATAGATATACAAAAACAGATGAACATATATGATAAGGTAAGCTGCATGCTTTTTTAACTGCATTGATTTAGATGGCTCTCTAAGAACGAGTTGATAGACATTTTATGTTTATTTAATTCTAAAAGATTATGAGACTGAAGGGTCTATAAATAAATGCAGCGTTAACTATTTAGATAAAAATAAGTTACTATATTCATATATTCTTTAGCATCTAGTTAAGTTATGTATAAAATGTCTCTGCTAAAAGATAACAACCCTCAAATCACTAAGCTAAATAATTCCAATTACTCCATATGGAAGTTCAGAATGGAAATGATATTGATTAAAGAAGATTTGAGTGATTTCGTAGAAGATGAACCACCCGAATCACCAGATAACAAGTACTTAAAAAGAGACCGCCATGCGCGAGCACTAATAAATCTTTTTATTGAAGATTCTCAAGTAATTCACATTAAATATGAAACCACCGCAAGAAATACTTGGCGAAAATTAAAATCTATTCATGAAAGAGTCAATTTATCAAATAAGCTATTCTTGTTGCGAAAGTTATATGCGACAAAGATGTGCGAGGGAGGAGACATGAATAAATATGTTGCCGAAATTCTCGAATTAATTGATAAACTTAAAGCAGTAGGAAAAGACATAAAAGATGATGAAATAGCCGCTTTACTATTGGTATCTGTCCCAAAATCGTACGATAATTTAATAACCGCTTTAGAAGCAAGACCGGAAACAGAGCTAAATTACGAGTTGATAAAAAACAAATTAATCGATGAATATAGTAGAAGAAAGGAACAAGATGTGTCAGAAAACAGTTTTACGCAAGCATTCAAATCCAACATGTCATTGATGAACAAGAAGCCGAATAATGTCGGAAAATTCTGCACTTATTGCAAGAAAAATAATCATACAAGAGATACATGTTATCATCTTAAAAATAAAAATAATCTCAATCGCAAAAATAAATTTTCACAAGAAGAATCGAAAGTAAAACGCAATAACGAAAGAACTTCAGTTTGCATGAAAGTAAAAAATAAAGATCAATTGCGTTCAACTGAGATGAGTATCCGCAAAATCCCGTCTCAACGCCCACGCGTTATGAAAAAGAAACCAATAAATTAGACGGACAAGGAACTAGTAGCTACATCGCACGCTCGGAAAAAATCCCAGCAATTAATACCGAGATTTGTCTATCTTCAATGCTGAACACTGCTAAATACCTATTTTACATTGATTCGGGATGCACGTCGCATCTAATTAAAGAAAAGGAACTGTTTTCATCATTTGTGATTAATGATGATCCTGTTAAAGTTATAATCGCTGATGGGAGAATCCTGTACTCGCAAGGAATAGGCGAAGTTAAAATTACAACGAAAACAGAAAGCGGAGTATTTGACATAACCTTGAAAAATGTATATTTTATCCCTGAACTTGAAAGTAAATTATTATCAGTTAAATGTATGACTGATAAAGGTTTTCTAGTGCATTTCGAAAGAAAAAAATGTTATGTTAGAAAAAATGGCATTATTTACTTAGAAGCAATTTCTTTAAATAACAGTCTGTACGGAGTGATTTTTAACGAAGATATTAAAGTAAACTACGTGTCAAACTGTCAGAATAAAAATTGCATAACTCTATGGCATAAAAGGTTAGGACATAGAAACACCCAAGCAATAAAACAGTTGGTGAATGAAAATATGGCCGATGGAATTCAAACTGATCGTTGTGAACAGATCAAGGACTGCCGTACTTGCATAGAAAATAAACTTAGTGAGTTCCCATATCCTAAAGAATCTAAACACAGAGAAAAAAAGATAATGACCCTCGTCCACTCTGATTTATGCGGACCACTTCAAGATGCAAGCGTTGGTGAAAAACTTTATTTCCTCACTTTTATTGACGAGTTCTCCCGCTTTACAATGATTTACCTTCTTACAAGAAAGAGTGAAGTCTTATCTAAACTGAAGGAATACATTGCAGTAACAAAGAATAAATTTGGAAAAACAAAGAAGATTTTAAGAACTGACAACGGCGGTGAGTACACAGGAAAAGAATGTGAAGAATTTCTTAAAGAACAGGGAATAGAACACCAAGTAACGATACCGTACTGTCATCAGTCAAATGGGGTCAGTGAAAGAAAGAACAGATCTTTGACAGAAATAACAAGATGTCTTCTTTCAGAAGCCAAATTACCAAATCGTTTTTTAGGGTGAAGCAGTCTTAACAGCCAACTACCTACAAAACAAGTTGCCAACCAAAGCTAACAAAAAGACACCGTACGAGCTATGAACCGGAAGAAAACTCGATCTATCAAACATAAGAACATTTGGATCAAAAGTCTATGCTTATGTGAACAAATCTAAACGAAGAAAATTAGATAAAACATCTGTAGAAGGAATTTTCATTGGATATGATAATTGAAGCAAAGGATACAGAATATTAACTTCTGACCAGAAGGTAATAATATCAAGAACTGTCAGATTTGTTGAAGATAATCGAGATGAGGTAGAAACACCAGTTGTTTCTGCAAGGAAAGAAGAAGAGAGTACAGAAAATGATCTGGAAGAGGAAAATACAGAAACTGATGTGGAAGATGAAACTATTGAAGAAGACTCTTCATTGACACCTCTACGAAGATTCGAAAGAAGCACAAAAGGCATACCACCAGAAAGATTATGCTATTACTCTAATACTGATATCAATTATACACCAAAGAGTTGGAAAGGAGTTCAAGACTTGCCAGAAAAGCAAAGAGAAAAATGGATCCAAGCCACAAAAGAAGAAATGAAATCTTTGCATGAAAACAACACATGGGAGTTAGTCGATTTGCCAGTTGGGAAGAGAGCAATTGGATGTAAATGGACTTTCAAAACAAAATTAAACTCCAAGGGCGAAATAGAACGATGGAAATCTAGGTTAGTTGCATTAGGATATAGCCAAAAATTTGGTGAAGATTTTAAACTGACATTCGCGCCAGTTGTAAAATATACAACAATTATAGCATTTTTCTCATTAGCAGTATACAAAGATCTGAAGATAAAGCATATTGATATCAAAACAGCATTTCTATATGGAGATTTAAAAGAAGATTTCTATATGAAACAACCAGAAGGATATGTAGATCCGAAACAAAAGGATAAAGCGTGTAAATTAAAGAAAGCCATATATGGATTAAAGCAAGCAGCAAAAGCATGGAAGGAAAAGATTGGAGAAGTATTACTGAAATACTCTTTTGAACAAAGTAAATGCGATCCCTGCTTATTTATTCACAAAAACAAACAGTTGTACATAATACTTTATGTAGATGATATCCTAATTGCCGGAAAGAAAGAAAAAGAAGAAAACATGAATTGGATAATTAACATGCTGAGAAAACATTTCGAAGTAAAAGACCTAGGAGAAGCAAATTACTATCTAGGAATAAATGTTGAGAAGAAAGAAGATGGAGGCTATTGTCTAAGCCAAATGAACAAAATAGAAGAAATAATTGAGAAATTTAACTTAAGTGATTCAAAACCAACTTATACACCAATGGAAACTGGATACTTAAAGTTAGAAGGAGAAGATGACTTACTACCAGATATTAAAGAATATAGACAAGCAATCGAAGCCCTACTATACATATCATGTGTAAAAAGACCCGATATATCACTAGCAGTGAACTTGCTAAGTAGAAGAAACGAAAAACCAAGACAACGAGATTGGAATGCAGTACAACGAGTCATCCGATACCTGAAAACAACAAAATATATAAAGCTGACAATTAGCAAAGATGAACCAATTCTGACCTCATATGCAGATGCAGATTGGGGAAATGATTTAACAACAAGAAAGTCGACAGGAGGAAATGTATTCAAAATCGGAAAAAATTGCATCGCATGGAATTCCAAAAGGCAAAATTAAGTTGCTATGTCATCAAAAGAAGCAGAATATATATCAGCAGCAAACGCACCTCAAGAGTTACAATGGCTGATCAAACTCACTGATGATCTGGGACTTTCTCAGAAACTGCCCATCACATTATTTGAAGACAACAATTCCTGTATAAAATTATCACAGACAGATAGAAACAACTGTAGGACAAAAGCAATAGACGTGAAATATCATCTGTTGAGAGACCTTCAAAAAAAAAGGAGTGTTAAAGGTCATATATCTACCAAGCCAAGAAATGATTGCAGATGCCTTTACAAAGCCTCTAGCAAAACCTCTATTTGAGAAATTTCGCTCAGAACTTGGACTAATGTAGTGTTCAACACACAAGGGGGAATGTTAGAAACTGTGTATGTTGCCCATTTCCACCACTAGACGGTGCTGTCGCCAAATAGCAAACCAGGAACTTTAATTCCTTGTTAGAACTCAATCCACTTCTCTCTTACTGCTTATACTATAAACATGTAGTGCTGTAATATATATATATTAAATTTATGTTTCTTAGTTTAGAAGGAGTTATGTTTTAATGTGTTCGTGAATATTCATCTATGGGTATCAGTCTCATTTAGAGGAAGATTCCTCCAACATATCAATTTGGATTATAGATATACAAAAACAGATGAAGAACATATATGATAAGGTAAGCTGTATGCATCCTTAACTGCATTGATTTAGATGGCTCTCTAAGAACGAGTTGATAGACATTTTATGTTTATTTAATTCTAATACAAACAAGACTGCAACTTCTCCCTAGAGTTGAAGGGGTTACATCTTTTCGTCTCATTACTGGTCACGACTACTTACAAGCTCATCTTTTTAAAATCGGACTGGTCAGTTCCCCGCTGTGCCCACTATGTGAAGGGACTAAGCAATTGTCAGGGGATCATCTTTTTAACCGACTTCAAAAAGGAGGCGGTTATCAGTTCATACCGTATGTATGTTTTTTTTTTGTTTGTCCACTCACAGCGTCTCACCTAGTGAACCGATTTTGATGATTCTTTCTTTAATGGATAGGGGATGGCTCAACTTAGGTCCCATTACTTTGTTTGACCATATTTGTCCTTTATAAAAAAAGTTATGGGCAAAAAACCATAAATTTCATGCAATTTCCCTATTAAATGATTAAATACTGTAACGAAGTTCGCGCTTACCTTCCGTGGATAACGGTGGCTCAGTGGTAGAATTCTCGCCTTCCACGCGAGCAATCCGGGTTCAAATCCCGACTAGGACAAAGTGAATGTTACTAAGATTTCCTTTCTACTGTTTCTCGTATTTTCTCGAATGTTCTATTGATTTCTGTATCTTTCCGATTCTGGAAAATTCCAGCATTTTCTCAAGTGGTTAAGATACATTTTTAGTGTCAATCGCTTAAAGTTTAAGATGTGCTTATAGTTTTTTTTTTTTTAGTATGTAGCATTTTTAGGAAAAAAAAAGGGGTAAAGTTTCATGATGGTAACTTCTTACTTTTACAGAAATATATACATTTACACTAAAAAGGATGAAAAAAAAATTTTTGGAAAAAAATAGAACCGACTTCAAAATTGCTCTAAAAAGGGAAAAATAATTTTATTCTTTAAACACCATCGATAATACTTTTAAACATAATTTTTGAAGTTGGCGCAAAAACGATAGAGCAGATCATTCACCGCCATAATTCAACTACAACTATAAATTTTACCAGGCCTAGTTCCTTTACTACCACATACATTATGCATTGATAACAGCATCTTTGAGCAACGATATAAATGATTCGTTTCTAACTTTCGATGATTTTCTGAAAAAAATATGAACGAAGCATGGTTACACTGGATTTTACTTTTTGTTTTTGCGCCAACTTCAAAAATTATGTTTAAAAGTATTATCGATGGTGTTTAAAGAATAAAATTATTTTTCCCTTTTTAGAGCAATTTTGAAGTCGGTTCTATTTTTTTCCAAAAATTTTTTTGATTGCCCCGTTCTTCTCGACGTGCTGAAGGATGTCGACTTCAGGGACCTTCTCTACTCTGCTACTGCATCCTTGTTGTATTGGACTGCAAGGCGCCTTATGTCCGAGAGGACGTTGGTGGGCGTAATTTAAAAAAAAATAAATAAATAATTTTCAGACAAAAAGGAAAAAACCTCGCAATTTTATGAAAATTGTATAATTTAAGGGAGGGCAACACGTTCTTAATGATTTTGAAACGTAAAAAATAAGTATATCGTTTACTATAAAATAAATAAGTATTTTCGTTATAAGTTAATTTTTTACTGGAAGTTACGCTGAACTACGAAATTTTTAATTTTATTGGCATTTACTGTTAATTTTTATCGCAAGTTGAAAAAAAAATATTTCTCTTGGAACATCTAAATCCAAATCTGGTGCTTAAAATTTGTTGTACACATAGGTAACACAAGAAAAAAAATGACCATTCCCGTTTTAATAGATTATAGCTTGATTTGTAAATAAATTAACGTTTTAAGATAATCAGGCAAAACACTGGTAAGCGCAAATTAAATTTATAATAAGCAGAAGTACTTGATTAATCAACTTGCAGTAAGAACTGACACAAAAACGTAGAAACTTTTTTTCGAAGCAAATTTTCTTTAAGCTATAAAGGAAACTTTAAGAGTTTGACGGCAAAAGTATTACAGCATTAGTGTATTCATGTAACTCGGCAAAAAATTAATTACTGCATTGAATAAAAAATTAATTAAAAGACAAAAAACTCTCATACTGAAGTTGAGTCTTTCAAGTTGTGCAGTAAAAATATCTCTTTTTTTGTATCCGCATCATATTAAATTGAAGGATTATTTTCATAGAATTATAATTAGTTTTTGTGCCTCAGGGGTTTAACTGAAAATTAACCTCGTAATCTTTCATTTTTGCAATGGTCGAGTAGCTTTCATTCGTTCTTTTCCCTTCACTTTAATATTCTAGATGAAAAAGAAAACTAATTCAATAGACAGGAAAAAAGAATGCGAATGGTGGTAAATAAAATGCATTTTTGAACTCATAAAACGTTTTAAACGAAGTAGGTGATTTGAGTTCTTTATATCTATTAATAAAATTGAAATATTTTTTTTACTATTTGATTAGGTTATATTATAGCTTATCTCTCGAGGAAAAGAAGATTTTTTAATTTTTTTTTAAAATTTTTTTATCAATTGTTTTTTTACTTTATTATACGTGTTTGTTTTTCGGGTTTCCCCTGAAAATGAAACACGAAAACAAACCATCAAATTTCAAAATTCAACTGCTTTTTACCGTTTTACGGCAGCACAGTCGATTATATCCATAGATGTGTAACCGTGTATGTTAGACTTTGGCCTGGTACGTATTGGATTGCAGGTTCTGAACTTGCGGCTTAAGTAATCAGTCGGTGTATTTTCGAGACAACTGAAGACAACTCCTCCACTTCTCCCCCGAATGGTAACAATACCTTCTCGGTTTTGGTGGGAGATGTGGAGTGACTTTCTAACGCCATACAACTAAGAAACCCAGAACTACAGCTGACTTGATTAAAATTTTGACAAAATATGTATTTTCGCGATGCGAGAAATCGTCAGCGCCCATGCCGCACTATTATGTAGCAGGTTAATAATGTAAATGGTCACTTGGGTGCCTATGTGGCACAGGCTTTCTCGCCTAAATTTCGCATCGTGAGAGTGCAGTTTCACATCAGGAGAGTCCAGTCGCCTCAATCTGAGGGCATTGTGAGCGTCTAAATTATCCAGTCCCATTGACATCTGAGTTTCAATCGTTGCACATGAATGATTTATATCAGGGACTGGGAAGAAACACACCAGTTCTGCAAAAGACACATACCCTCACCCATCCACACGCACGTGCACACGCTATAATACGAAAAACCCACCATACGACTTCTAATAAATATTTTAATCACGTTACTTTCTTATCGCTTTACAGATATAAACAACGAAGAACATACCATTTCAATTTGAGGAATGATCTGATGTTGTCGTTGAGGTGAAAAAAATTCGAAATATTGTAGAGTTTTAGGCATGTATGAACTTTTATTATGTGTTAGTCGCATTAAAGAATTTTTTTAGTGAAATTATCAATTTTAGTTTACTTTTCAGGGCATAAATTAACAAGTTTCAAATTTTACGTAGTAGTAATAAAAAGTTGAAACCATCTCCTATAAGACTTAACATTCTTCGAAATTTAAATATTTTAAATATTTTGTACATATTCCCTTTTTTTCTAAAAGTCTCTAAAATTCAAGTATCTTGCCTGAGCGGAAGACATTAAATCAGAGTTCTAAAATTGCTCTGACATTAATGATAGGAAGTCACAAATTATCCGCCCCAAGACTAATTTTTCTGTGTATTTAAAAATATTTTGGAAATTTTCTCTCTTTTTTGTTTTTTTTTTTTTCTAAAAATCTCTAAATTTAAGCCTCTTGCCGGAGCGAAACACATTCACACAGAGTATTAAAATTTATTCTCTCTCCTTCTCTCTAGTCTTCTTTCTAAACATTTATAATGTTATTGACTTATAAACAACCATTTTTTGATGTTCATGAAACGTTTAACGTTTCATGTGTCATCTGGGATGCTAATATTTTCTTTAACTCCTTGTTTTTTTGAAAAAAAATACGCTCTTAATTGGAATCTATGTTTCTTTCCATTTGCTACCCTTTTCCAACCAAGTTGAGTCCTTCAGTCCCTTCGTCTAAACTCCCAACTGTCATTTTAACTTCTTATTGAACTGCATTTAACGACTCAAATTCTTCAATGTTTAGCTCATTATCAGGCGTTTCCATGACCTCATCAGTTATTGTTGGTTCTTAACTGAAAATCCAACGAATCTTGAACGTCATCACTATCCAACTCTAAATTTATTTTACTTGCCTAATTCGACGAATTCTGCCATAACATTACCAATTTTACCAGGTTTTACTACTAAAACAAATGACGAAACGATGAACTTTGAAAAACGGAAAACTCTGGGTCTCCTAAATCGGGTTTTGCTTAAGTAAAACTCTTACAAAAAGGAAAAAGACTTAAACTAGCAGTGTTAACTAAATTGAATGAGCAATCTGCAATACTCTGGGTTAAGATTAACCTTCCTTATGATAAATAAAGTGACTCCAATTTTTTGAGCATTTTATGATTCAGCATATTTGTGTTGAATGTATCAGCAATAAATAATGAATCATTTGAAAATATCTAACCAATCCAATCTCTTGTTACTTTAATGCATTGATAGTTTATGTAGACTAGGGGAAGTTTTTAATCCGTTAAAATAAGCCCAAAGTATCCCAAGTGAATGGAGCTACATCCGGTTACCTCTACAAAAAGGATCTTTACTGTCACACCACTATCTTAATGGGTAATGGGTATCGTTTTATGTTGCTGTGGGGGTCTAAGGACATTTAATGACCTTCGTTTTAATAGGCAATAAATGTCCCACCTTGGCTCGGCCTATTAGTAATTTGCAAGTTTACTCGAGTTTCTGAAATTTATTGCATTTGCTTCGTCATTTTTGAAAAAAAGTAAGAAAGAAAGAAAAAAAACGTAGGATGTTATAATTTTATTTTTAGAATACAGTTTTTTACGGCTTGATATGTACAAATATTATGGGTTAAAGATTATTTAAATAGCGGAAAAATTACAATTAAAATAATATGTATTTTGACAAACCAAGTATGTTTTGATAGAAAATAATTGTTAATAATATTTGAAACCCCATAGCCAATTATTTAAAAAATAATTGTTTGCTGTCTGAAAAATGATAACGTAATTATTAGACATATTATTTTATTTAAGAGCATTCATTTCTTTTTGGTACGAACATCATGATAAAATAACATGCATACTTTACTATAAAGAAAAATATATCGCAAGTGTATAATATCTTTGGTTTAAAAAAGTGAAAATTGCTTATGACTGTTTTTGACCCAAATTGTTCAAAAAGGCAGAGAGAAGCAAAATGATGGAAGTGCCAAAATTAAAAAAATATATATTAAGTAACCAATGCAAGTAATAGGAGAACCTATCTTCTACTTTGGAGCTTTAGATGGTACTAGAAGTCCTGGTAGGTGTTTGCATAGCATGATTTCCAAAAAGAAAAAAACAAATCAATGAAAACCTACTTAGACTATGATCCTTTAATGCATTTTCCTCAAAACTTTATTAAGTCCACTTACATCCCTTTAACCATTTATGGGACCCGAGCCTGTCCTCTGCCTGCTCTACAATGCAGTAAGGACTACTGCAAAGAACCTTCTTATGGATGAATCATATGGCCTGTGGCTTCAGTCCGACTCTCAAAGACAGGCCAAGACTCTGAACCAGCAGCCTCCCTGGCTTAGATCCAAGGAACTGCTTAACTTGAGTAGGAATGAGATCAAGAAGTCTGTTTTGTTACTAACCGGACACTGCTCTCTTAATAGGCATCTTAATCGGATGGGTGTTACCGACAATCCTTCGTGTAGAGGATGTCATATGGCTGATGAAAGTTCAATTCATGTGCTATGTGAATGTAACTTCTGCTCTGCGCAAAGATTTCAGCACTTGGGATACCACTATGTAGATCCCTGGGAATTGCCTAGAATTTCGGTTAGGCAAATTCTAAAAATGTATTTCTGTTACTTGGCTCATTTAGCAGTCCAAGCGGGGATAGTACAATAGACCTGAGGTCTCAGTGCTCGTGCTAGTTTCAAGCGCCCCCCTTTTCACTTCATACTTCATTCATACATCCCTTTGCTTCTCATTGCCTCAACTGTTCTCTATGTATTTATTTAAAAAAAAAATTGATTTTCTAAGAGCAGTAGTAAGTTATATATAATAACACGACCACGTGATATTTTGAAATTAGGGTATTTTAAATTTGCATTTTTGAAACTAGAGAGAAATTTATGCAAATATATACTGCAATGTATTCGAAAAATGATTAAACTAATGTAGAAGTTTTCTTTTCTGTAACCTAATATACTCCCGTCACTACTTTGAAAAAATAGTTTTTCAGTAAAAACAGTTTATATATGAAATCTCACTTGGTTTTCTGTTACATGGAATCGATGTAACCTAGAAACCAAGATTACACACCTGCTTAAAGGTTTCTGGCTTAAGGTATTGACGTAATATTTCAATTAAGGGTCAGAAAAATTGATCACCATGCTTAGCTTTCTAATGGTAGTTACTTTTCACATTTATATTGCTCCTTCTTGTTTGCCATTTACACATTTCTTTTTGTATCACTTCATTGAAAATTAATACTTATGCTTTTCAGTAAAATCACCCAGATTTACACTGCCTGCATTGAAAATTATTTCATGTATTAGTGTTTTCATTCACTTATACTTACAAAATATATATACGTACATAAACTTACGTATATACCATTAAATTATTTGCATTTAAATAGTTTTAGGTTTTCACAGCTGTAACAAAGCATGAATAATTCTTGTATTGATATTTTAAAAGCCTTTAAATCCTAAAATAGAAGGTAGAGGAAAGGTGGACTTCCCGTCTGAGAAGAAGAAAAAGAAAATCTGCGAGAAAGAGATTGAAAAGACTGTAGTCAAAATTTTGTACTTTATGAATGCAAAGGGGATCAGAAAGCCATTTGAAATTTTGTCATATTTCAGAAAGGATTTTTATTCGGGAATCTTCTCTTGCGGCAAATGGTGAGTGAAAAGTTCTCAGATTTGAAATTCTTACAGAAAATGCCTCATTTCTTGTCGCTTTGGATTTATAGATGTTTGCGATTTGAAATGGTTTTTTTTGTTTTATTTATGAATTATAAGAATATGTGAATTGATTACGGAGTATATTGAAATAAGCGACAGTAGTTTGGTTAAGTTTTGATTTGTAGTTGTTTAAAATTTCAATTCCTGATCTTCACTTTTGGGATTAACATTTCAGTGCTGTTGAAAGTGCAGGAAGTAAACGAACTAAAAGCATGTTTTAAACAATATAATAATGGTTTTAAATGTCATTTTCTTTACTTATTTTTATGATATTCTTACTCTGAAATGTGACGCTTCTCGCCGCTATAAAACATTTACGTATCATTAGCATTTTTTAAAAATCTTTGATTAAATATAAAGCTCTTTCATTTAAATGAATAAATCAATCAATAAGTCATTTGCCTTTGTTCAAAGTAGCCAGAGAAATGTGCTTCTTATTTATTGCAAAGAAGTTTTCCTTTTATTCGAATTGAGAGTCACACAAATTACAATAATATAACTAAATTGTACAAAACTAAACTTAAAGAGAGAGAGAGAGAGATAAATTTACATTCTACTTTTTGTTGCTGAAAAATAAATTTTATGTTTATTGAGTATAAAAGTAAAAGGTATAATATTATGTGAATTTTCTAATACATAACAAATTTACCTAAAACTAATTACCGTGATTATGCTATGTTCAATCTTAAGTATCGAAAACTGTTTTTCTGGAATCTTCATAAAGAACCGAGCAGTTTTCAAATTTAGAGTCAAATTGTCAAAAAGAGGTTACTGATGGAAACTTTGTACCAGCAAAAATGTCATAAGCAACTTATAAATGTAGCTCTTTGCTTGTAATTTTTTTTCTGTGTTTTTTCACGTTACCTATAAGACTATTTAAATATTTTGAAATTCCGTATATTCATCTTAATATAAGGTGTGGCCCTCGAGAAAAAGTGCAGGGAGTCGCGAAATTAGGGTGAGATAAATCTTGCAGAAGAACTGATTCACAAGGGAGCAATCGTTACACTTTTGTTTACAGCACGAAATTTCAATTTAATAATAATAAGATTATGGATCATAAGAAAATTCGTGACTATCTCAACAAAGACTTAAAAAATGAGTAAAATTGTAGCAAAATGCTTCCGGTATCTCATGCATCTCTAATCATAATGGTTTGTTGTTCTTTCTTTTCATTCTTAAAACTGTGCATTAATTGTGAAAAAACTGTTTAAATTTAAAAAGAGAAAATAAAATTTAATGTCTAAAGTACGTGCTTTCACGGGGCAAAAAGAAAAAAAAAAGGTGATTGAGTTAGAAAACATATACTAAACTCAAAATAAATATTGAAGGCGGTTTTTTTTTTTTTTTGAATATTTTACTAAAATTTTTATCATTTTCCATGCTTTGTAAAATCCGGAGTATTCAAGTTAACAAAGTATGAAAGGACATAGGTTATTGTGTAATATGAAATCATGTATTTGAAATTATAATTAAACACACAATTCTTTGAAAACTTCGAGTATTTTTTTTGCATTCTGAAAAAGTACTTGACTTCAATTTAGAGTAATTAGGACTTATTTAATAGTTTCATTTACTTTGATAACACAAAAGACGAAAATCAAACGCAAGATCACATGAAAAATTAACAATGAAATGGAATTCAATCAGTGTGCAGAAAATATGCAAAGCTATAATGTTGGCAAAGTGATGTAGTGGTGCGGAATCGGTCTATTATGATTAATATTTTCAAAAAACTAAAAAAAAAAAAAACTATCAGTTCCTGTTCTCAGTTTGGCCCACATATATACATTTTTTAACAAAATTTTCTGCATCATTTTTTAAAGATATTACAGCTATTCTAAACGAGAAAAATATTTGCTTACATGGAATACACTAATTGCACTGTATGACATGATTTTTCTAACATGAATACTATTACGTGTATTGGGTTATTTAATTGTAACCAAAATTGCCAAATGATATGGGTGTTTAACACGTCATGTTTTTTAGCTTCTATAACATTTTCATGCACCCTCGATTATAATATGATAAAAATAATTTAGTCCCAAATATGTTTCAAAAAGTAGAAGTATAAAACAGCCTATTGGTATATACTGGGAAAATTATCATCTGTAACAGTTATTGTTTAGTAGAATATTTTACTTGAATTATAATTTCTGTAAGTTTTTGAAGTGGCAACACTTAATATTTAATTTGCCACTGATTCCGCAAGAAAAATATTTTCACACTGGACTTCAAATAAAGTTTTTTTTTATCAAGCCAATGGATAAAAATGGCGCAGGAGTTTTGCGTTTTAAAAGTATTTTTCCCAAGTTGAGTGATGCTAGATTAAAAGCAAACATTTTTGTCGGCCCTCACATAAGAACGCTTATGGAAGAACAATGAACTTGATGAAAATCTCACCCAAAAAGAACAAGTGGCTTGTTTTTCTCTAAAGGAGGTAACTCGAGGATTTTTAGTCAGTCATGAAACTAAAAATGCCAAATTTTAAGCGAAAAACTTGTTGCAAAAATATAAAACGATAGAATACCGAATGTCATTTACATTTCTTGCTTTCTCACTTCGATTATTTCCCTTCTAATCTTGAAATCTTGAGGGATGAGCAAGGTGAACACTTTCATCAAGATATTAAACGTAAAGAATAACGTTTCTAAGGAAAATGGAATGCAAAAATGTTGAGAGATTACTGTTGTTGTCTAATTGGAGAGGCTTTCATTATTTACAAGACGAAAAGTTAAATTTTCATCAATTTCTTTTATAGCATGTGGCTTATTTTTCTACTCAGTGATGAAACCTGTGCTATTTCTCGTCACAATGCATGTGTAAGTGTACATTATTATTATACTTGCAATAAGATTCGCAATTCAAGTGGATAAACATATTGAGATTAGATTTAAACGAGCTGATGTGTGCCTCACATGACTTCCTTTTACGCCAATTTAATGTCATTTTTCCATTATTGGTAATTTTAATGTGATGCAATAGTTCACTCTCTAAATATCACCAAAATGGAAACCAGATTTTTAAAAAAAATCGCCAAATTTGTCACCAAGTCGGCGACAAAATTTGGCGATCAAAAGACTGGCGATATGTCGCCAAGTGTCCGCCAAATTGTAACACCACTTGAGTTTACATGGAAATTAACAATGATTTCTCCCCAAAAAGGGGCAAAAGAACCCCTTAAAAACACTCGAATGCAACTAAAAGGGGAGGTGCGCAACTAGGCCCCACTAGGAGTCTAAGTACCAAATTTCAACTTTATAGGACATACCGTTCTTGAATTATGCGACATAAATAGGCACATGCGCACATACATACGTACATACAGACGTCACGAGAAAACTCGTTGTAACTAACTCGGGAATCGTCAAAATGGATATTTCGCGAGTCTATACGTTCGTTAGGCACTTACCCACGTGTGGTCGAGTCGAAAGAAAAACTCAACATTCATTCGGGGGTGAGCAAAATGGAAATTACGATCGATTTTTGAGTGAAAATTTTTTCGCGAAAACAATACTTCCTTTTTTGTAAAAAGGAAGTAAAAATTCAGTTTTTAAGCATTGATGAAAATTAAATTTGTCGTAACTTTGAAATGGTACGTGTTACAAGAATTTAGTTTGCATATTCATGTTTAGCAAGCCCAACTTGACCTAAATCAGGTGTTTATCTTATTGTTATAGAAAAAAAAATTAAAATTTTGTCACACATTAATAGGTAATAAATTGATTTTTTTAATTGAATATTGCATTCTCATCTTTTCGTATACATTCAAAAGAATCCTATCACAGAATGGAGTAAAAATTGACTTGCAAGATTCTGGTAAACATATGTGGCAGTAAAAAGCAGAGGGAGGTAAATAGCAAAATTAAAAACTTGAAGATAATCAATACAAATGGTAGGTGAACCTCCCCTCTGTCTTTGGGCAAGATATTTTACTGGTAGCCCTGTAGGTATTGCTATACAGCATGATTTAGAAACAAAATTTAGTAAAAGCCAACCTAGGACCTTATCTTGAAACGCGTTTTACTCAAAACTTTAAAATATCCACTTATATCCCTTTGCTTCTCACTGCCTCAAATGTAGACACATTCTGGTAAAAGTAATGAGAGAATGCTGAAAATCAACAAAAATGCGTATTCTTTCACATTGTTAAGCCTATATTTGTCTACAAATATAAAAAGTAGCTTTCGAAAATCAATTTGCAAACCAAAATACTGTTCAACCACGGATTGTATGGAATTGGAAAACGTCCAATTAAGACGAGTCTATCTGAATGAGTGAGGAAACTAAAAAGTTTGATGCGCTTGTTCCGCTCATTTGAATAAGACTCTATTTCATTTAGAGGCTAACATACATGTGCAAACGCTGGCATCCCTAAAAAATAATAGATACGTCCATTTCCGCCTGTAAACCGGATGTTCGCCTTTCCATACAATCTGTGGTCGGACAGTAACGTAATTTGGCAAGGTTTCATCAGACCTCGTCTAACTAAAACATTTAGTTTTGTTTAAAACTAAGACGAAGGCAAACAAATGGTTTCTGAAAGAAAACATAAATAAATAAATGAATAAACAAGACTTTTAATTGAACTTCATTTAATAGGTTTCTAAAATTACTCCTGGCATGTTTTCTTCTTTATATTTATACATTTAAAAGAACAAAACAATTTGTCATAAATAATAGCAATAGTTTCGCAAGACATGTACAACTAGGGCCAGTTGAGGTTTTAACGATCGATCATCTTAAATGTATTAAACCCGAAGAAGAATTATTAGAACAAGCCTCAGATTTCTCCGTTTCTGAACCCTCTTAATGCATTCTGTTCTATTTTTAGAAAGAATAAATTTGAGCGATAATGCTCCCGAAACAACAGGTTATTCATTCAAGTGGCGACTTGTTGCTGGATTCGAATCAGCAGAAAAATCAAGAAATCGCCGTCCCAGCGGCGCCAGTCAGTTCAAATGTGGCGCCACGTGGAGACATGAGGGAAAATAGTCACAAGCATCAAACTTTATCTGGACATAGGTGAAAGGATAATAACTTTTGAGAAGGACTCAATGTATTAATTTAGAACAGTTTCGTTGATTGTAAAGTGATAAGAAGGGCATTTGCTATTTTTATCTTAATAAGTTCGTAAGTTTTCTGAAAATAAGTTGTAGATTTGATCTTTGCGGTGATATTGTTTTTAGTTCTCCAAAGAACTTTACTTTTGATGGAGTTATTATGGTTAGATAAATATTTTCTTGAAATGGAAGACATTCAATACGATATGAAGTCTTAAAATTTCTGTACTATAAACTATTTCAAATTTCCTTTCAAATATTTGATATTTTCAGTTTTAAATTCTTTATAAAAGTTAACAACATTTACCATCCAGCCTTGAGTAGAGACAATGTACACAATGAGGTTGTTTCCTTCAGTCAAAAATAGTACTTTTTGTCACTGAACTTGATAGAACAAGCAATAATAATAATAATAATAATAACATAGACTCAGAAGATACTCTCATTTTCCCAAAAGTTATTTTTTGATTTTTTAAAATGTCCTATTATTCAAACAAGGCGTGGTCTTTACGACGTCACAAATGATGCATTATGGCGCATCTTTCTACCGTATTTCCACGTTATGATAATAAAGAAGCGAATTACAATTGCGCTGTACGCTTGCTATCAACCATATCAATGCCTATACACGTGAGTAAAGATGCGAATTAAATATTTTGAACCGTGAATGGAAACACTGAATGGCATTTCATTCTTGTGATGTCATCCGCAGAAGCGTTAAACGATGAAAGAGCACCGATTTAAGTAATTTTTTAAAATTATTAAACTTAAAGAAATTATTTTAAAAATGGCCAGATTCTATGTTTTTAAGCATCCTCTTTCAGATTTTTCTTTTCTTTTTTTTTTTTTTTAATTTTGGAAACGACCCCATTATGTACATATGGACCAGCTTTTTGCTTTTCTTCGATGTATCAGGGATGTCTGCGATAGAGTACAGATGGCAAAGATTACTCCATTAAAGTCTTTAGGGGGATAAGCTGTATTTTTTTATCTTTTTGGGGAAGAACTCTCATTTTGGTTGCGATTGGAGGAATTTACTCTCTAGATATATTGTGCATTGAATATGTATCCTATACAGCGATCTCTGGGATAAATTTTAGATGATTATCATATGTAGCAAATCACTTACTTTCTTAAAATCTAGAAAAGCAACAAAAAATGTTCCGCATAATTACAGTAGTACATGTGCGCTTATTGCTTGACTACAATTTAAAATGTAATTTTTTTTTCTATTGACTAAACGTAAAAAAAATGTACAGATTAACTTTGAAGATATAAAGGTTAAAATGTGGCTTTGTGTCATTTTTTTTATTCATGAATGGAAACTTTCTATCCATTTGTTTGTTTTATGCTAGAGTAAATTAGATCGTAAGTTCAAAGCAAAATGAGATTAAGAGCTTATTTTTGTTTCAATTTTCTATTTTCTTAACATAAAGTATTTATTCTTGGAACTCCATTGCTGAGTTCAAATAATAACTGAAAATTTGTAGCATAAGTGTTGGAACGAACTCTAGTCAAATTTTACAGAAACATATTTCCCCATAATTAAATGGCGCTGTAAATTAGCATAATTGAGTGTTTTTACTTTATCAAATTAAAGTGTATAGTATACACTTCACAAAAACTTGCAAAATACTCTCCAAAGTGTTTAGAACAATAAAGCTCTTCATGGTAAATAAAAGTAAGTCATCGAAGAAATTCAGGAAGGAAGTCTGTGGCGGACCTGCGTCCATGAGACCCCATATCACCTACAGCCTTGAAATTTTGTACAAAGTTACTTCAAGCCCAGGTGGTTTGCACCTGCGGTTTTGTTTTTTTTAAAATTCGAATTAGTTTTTTTGTAATTTTTTTAAAGCTCAAATTTCGCCTAAATTGCCTATTATTGCCTATTAAAGGGGGAAAAAACCACTTGCACATATTAATATTACATATCGATGGAAAGGGTAGAACTTTTCGCGTTCTACGCAATTTGTTTCAATGCTCTAATTTTAATATGGCGGTAGTTACTTGCGTTTTTAGTTCGAACTTTTTTAGGCTTAGCAAAAAATTTGGCACTACTCTCTTCATTAAATCTACCAGTAAAAAGCGAAGGAATTGTCCCACATTTTTCTTTTTGACACCATTGGACAAAACGACATTTTTTACTACTGATCTAACTCGACCTTTGCTCGAAAAACTATTCTTCTATCCCCAAAAGAAAAAAAAGTTACAAGCCGTTAAAAATCAGTTCCAATAATCTCCTCTCCATTAAAATTATTGACGTTTTCTTTTTCTTTTTTTGGCGTTGCCATAGTTACGTCTTTTAGATTCGCATGTTTCTTCTATCTTATTCACATACTTTAAGGGTTTCGATTTTAACGGAAAATCTTAAGCTCAAAACTCAATTCAAGCCCCAAGCTGAAAAGCAAAATATATAACTAAAGACCACAAATATGAAAGTGACGTTTTGCAATGCTCAGGAGCCCCTTAGCCCTTACGGATCTGCAATTTAGTACAAGTTATTTTGAAACCCAGGGAAAGGGTGGTTTTTGATCCAAAGGGAGCTCATAATGCATTTTTAATCTGCTTCTTCTAACTGATGATTAAAATCTTTGTGAATCAAATAAGATAGCGAAGCAATCTTGGGGGGTTGGTGAGCGTCAACGAGCAGGGGGCAGAACCCCCTATTAAATAAAAAGGAAAGAGAAACAATTTTTTGAAAGAATTAATTCGCTATTTGAGGTAACTTTCTTCCATTAGCATTGCAGCGTAACTGAATTGCAAAGAGTACCTTTGCGGATGAAATCGTGGAAAGTTTTTGAAGTTATAGTACATTTGTAAAAAGTGACAAAACGTTAAGAATAATAATAAGAGTGTAGTAGTATAAGTAGTATAATTAGTAATACTAAGAAAAGAGAAAAATGAAACAACGTAAAATATGCAAAGAAAAGCGATAAAGTTTTTAAAATAGTTCTTAGCTATATATACGCTTTTTCTGAAGCTTTTTTTTTTTAAATCTTTTAATGATGTGAAATTAGATGAAACAGATTCGAATTAAATTTTAAGATATATTTCATAAAATTTAAAAAACGAATAAGTCAAATTTAAGTAAACAACATACATTTAGCTGATTCCGCTTAAAACAGATTTCATTAAATTAATAGCGGTCAGGATTGTTAATATTGTTTCAAAAAGTTATTTATGAGAAGTAATCTAGGTGGTTTTTTTTTTTTTTTTTTTCTTGCGGGCTACTTTTCTCTAATCCAATCCAATAAGGTAAATTTTTGGCAACGGGCATCTTTCAAAATAATCATTTTTCTGCTCACGATGTTCATAAAATATATACTTTTAATTTTTTCAATTCTGGAATATCTGTATTAATTATTTCTCTTTGTCCAAATATAGTACTTAGAGTTACGTCTCAGAAAAGTAAATTATCTTGAATAGAGAAAGTATTTTTTCAAGAAAAAATTAGACATTATCTTCTTACTTTTAAGAGAGTTACCATACGTCCTTACTTCAAACCCGTCCAGATTCGTGATAAATCTGAAAATAAGAATCCAAAAATATTAATTGATCATTTAGCGATTACTACTTGAATGTTATTTTATTGTTAATTTTAGTTCTTTTTAGTAAATATGTCTTGCATGATTAGATTCTGATCACGGTTTTCTTTTATGCTAACTCTCATCTATTATGTGTAGTAGCGAATAAGTAATAAATTAGAAGAAGAAAAAAAAAACGAAACCTTTGTAAAAATATACTATGGTTTAATGGTTATTAATAACCCCTTTCAAAAATATTACTTTCATTATTTGTTTCGGTCAGTATAAGTTTCCTTTTTAAAAAGTTGAACTTTAACATAAAACGAGCTGATGTGTGCATCACATACACTTCCTTTTACACAAATTTAATGTCGTTTCCCCATTATTGGCAATTTTAATGTGATTCAATTGTTTACTCTCTAAATATCACCAATAATGGCCATATTTAAACCAAATTTAAAAAAAAAAAACATCGCAAAATTTGTCGTCAAGTTGGCGACAAAACTTGGCGACTAAAAGACTGGCGATATATCGCCAAGTGTCCGACAAATTATAACACCACTTGAGTTTACATCGAAATTAATAATGATTTCCCCCCCAAAGGGGCTTACCTCCTTAGGAACATCCGAATTCAACCAAAAGGGAAGGTGCACAACTAGGCCCCACCAGGAGTCTACGTAACAAATTTCAACTTTCTAGGGAATACCGTTTTTGAGTTATGCGAGATACATACACACATACACACATACGCACATACGTACGTACATACAGACGTCACGAGAAAATTCGTTGTAATTAAGTCGGGGGTCGTCAAAATGGATATTTCGGGTGTCTGTAGGTTGCTAGGCATATATCCACATGTGGTCGGGTCGAAAAAAAACTCAACATTCATTCGGGGGTAAGAAAAATGGAAATTAAGGCCGATTTTTGAGTGAAAACTTTTTTTGCGAATACAATACTTCCTTTTTTGTAAAAGGAAGTAAAAGATGTTGGTAGATTTTCACTTGACATTATGAGTTTTAGCATAATTCTGATCGCAACTGATCATATTTAAAAACAATATAAAGCTCAATGAAATGCGAGAAGTAATTAAATGTTTTCTAATCAATTGTGATCAAAAAATGGTTTGTGAAACATTATGTCGGTTATTCAGGGGGTGTCCGGATTTGGCGTCTGAAAATTATGGTAATCCTAAACATAACTTTATGCTACAAACATCACGTTAGTCAAAAAATGACTTAAACATTGTTAAGCATTACTGTAAAACACGTTTTTGCACATAATATGTCCTAACATTAAATTTAAACAACTTTGAGTGCTGCATTATGTGCGTATCTTCTACATTCCCAATAAATTTTTTTAGAATGCAATGAGTTTTACAAATCGTTTGTACAACCGCCAGATGGTTGACATACGAACAACGAATCTTTCCTGCATTGTATGTGGTAAATTTGTTAAACGGTCATTTATAAATAAATTTAGAGATTTTAGAAAAGACTTTCGAGTGTACTTTTATAAAACTTTTAAGTAACGATAACGATTAAAGTTAACTGCAGAGTATTTAAAGTTTTAATTGGGGGTTAAAAAGCGTTATATTTTTGACTTAAATGTTGCATATGCATTTAATTAGTTTCATTCTAATTCTTACACATTTAAATATAATTATACCCAGTAATAAATTGGCCTAGGAGATAACAGCGAGAACTCTGCTTTTGTCTTCATCTCCGTGATTTTTTACAGATTAGGTGGAAGTTAGACTATTTTCAAGCTCAAAAAACAATAGGGCTCCGACACTTCCCTTTAATGAAATTAATTCCTGATTACAACAGTATTTTAAGTTTTTTTGTCGTATATGTTCTCGAAATAACGTAATCGAATCTGGGTAATTTCTTTGAAACATTCAAGAAAAGATTCACGTGTTTTTTAAGTCGTTAATTTTTTTCTGGCACACGTTAATGAAGTACAGTAAAATACAAAAAAGGAATAAAGTCACAAATCTGTTTTAAAAACTTTACAAAATTTGAAATATTGTATTTAAATGAGGTAATGAAGTTCCCTTATTTGTCACTTTTCCGTCATGAAAATCTAATCAAACCCTTTTGATCTTACCCACCGTTTCTCTTCGATGTAAATCCGAAAAGGAAACATTGTAAGGAATTTTGTTGTTCGCATAAAATATCAGTTCAGTTCTGTGCTGTGACATTTTACAGTGCATATTAATAAAACAAATTGAAATTTAAAATTATACATTTAAACTTAAAATAAAATTATGAGAATGACTTTATTTCCTAAAAGGAAAAAGGGCCATACTTACTAAATTTATAAACTGAACTTTGAACTCCTAAAGCCCAAAGTTCACTTCACAGATTTCCGAAGACAAACATTTGTATAAGTTATACGTATTTCTGTTCTCGAGGCATCAGAATCTTAACATTATCATAAAAATAAGTGTTTAGAACAGTGGTGCCTTACCTTGTTAACCCAAAAATTGTAGTTATCATTACTACAAGCTTATTTTGCCAATATAAAGAAAACATATGTCATTTAGAAAGCGCTTTCTGATCATTTCGGTTCTAAATTTTCAGGAATCCTGCTTAACTTTAGTTGAAGAACATTGGTTTTCTTCGAATGTTTCAGAATATAGTTTTCTATTCGTAACAGTAAACGTTACAACGAGCCACATAGATAAACCTTGCGGGCCGCATATGGCTCACGGGCTGAAGGTTGGACTTATTGTGGCTGGTTGAGCACTACTGGTTAAGAAAATATATTGTAGTTTTGTTTTGAAAATAGTCAGCTGTTTTTCACACATTTTCACATTTCTACAGTCCTAATTTCCTTTTGCTAGAAATTACTTTTTAAGTGAAGATTAAATGTAATTAAGTTCATTCATGTTCAAAATATAATTGCATAATCAACTAATCAAATTTCTGAAAATTTTGTGGTTTAGTATCTCAACCGAACCCTATAGACCCTATGCCTCATCCGATTTACACAAAATCTACTAATCCAATTTTCATAAAATTTGACAGACATACACATTTTGCTTGCGTCACCATTTGATACATTTTTATTAAAAATATCTGCATTCATACTGTCATACTTCTACTATTGCTAGACATTGTTTTTAAGTGAGTATTAAATGCAAGTAAAGTCATTTATTTTCAAAATATTTCTGAGTTGAACGATCAGTTATTCAAATTTTGCAATTTTTTTGCAGTTTTGATGCTGAATTGCATCATAAAGACTTGCATGTTTAATTGATTTACACAAAATCTATTAAACCAATTTCTACAAAATGTTTACGTCGCCTTTTCTTTATAAAAAATGTTCATACTCTACGTCAATACTGCTGGTCTTTAAATTGTTAAAATGAAACAATCAAAGGGGTTTAAAGGTTAAAACTACGTGGCTAGAACTGCAATTACTTTGCCGTTTTTTCCACATTTTTTTCCTTTATACTAGAAAAGTTTATATATTTGTTCCTCTGCAAATAAAAACATACCATCTTCAAGTGTAATACAAGTGTAACTGAATGCAATTCGGAGCTCAAATAACATTTTTCTGCAACGTTTGAGCGTCAGAAGAAATTCTGGCAACAATTCTCAACTACCTTGATTAATGAGGGCGCGGCGGGGAATAATGCTCACGCCCTCTTGGTGCCTTAATTAATCGCCGGCGATGAAAAAGGGGAGGTCTACATCCTTTTTTTCCCTACCACCTCTAACATTAATAAAAACTCCCCAGGGCCACAGATCATAATGTGTAAAACTGTTCTTTATGTGAAATGAGGGAGAAAAATGGGGTCTTGGAAGTATATTTAATATCCATCCACCACCTAAAAAGGAAGCCTCTATTCTGTCTTCTAAGCTGGTTGAGAAAAGTGTGCGGTCGAACGGGCTATTATTTAAACAGAAAAAGTTTGAATACGATCTTACGGCACGCAATAACACTGTCCGTGCTCTTTATAGTGTGAGTTTGGGCTTCGATCCAAGCTCCTATGTTTTGAACGTCGTAGAGGTCTATGATAAAAAAATGACAAGTGTCACCTTAAAATATTTATTTAGTAATAAGTATTCTATGTTTAAATAACAGTGTTAACATGTTACAAAAAAATGTCTGTGTGAAAAAAGTGTGTCATTGTAGAGTTGTTATTTATTTATTTACTTAATTTTTTATTTACTTACTTATGTATTTATTTACGAATTTATTTATTTTTTATTTTTTATTTTGTACTTGTTTATTTTTCAAATTATTTATATATTTTATTTACTTATTTTAATTTAATTATTTTTTTTTATAATTTATCTCATTAACATAAACATTTCATTTATGTATATAATTACTTCATACGTTAATTTAATTTTAATTGAAGACAATGTAGTTGTAGGGAAGATGTCTCCGAAGAAAAAAATGAACAAATAAATGGGAAAGAGTGTGACGAATGTCACATGTGAGCATTTTTATTTCATTCATTTAATTTTCAAAAAATATATCAGTAGCTCAGAGAAAAAGTGTCGACATGATTGTATAGCCTTGTCTTTGTGTCAGCGATTTTTATAACATTATTATTTTTCTTGGTTTAGTTCAAAGATATAATGTAATTTCTCAATGCCTAATGTATATTTAGAACTCCATACAGAGTAAGATCTTCTTACAGACAGTTTGAAAAGTTCGTGATTGAGAAATTTTAATAGCTATCAAAATACGTATAAGATGTAAAAAGAAAAGTATGACAAATGTATTAATATCTGTAAAACGTGTAAAAAGTAGTTATCAATTATAAAACTAACAGATTCATTTATGTACTTTCAAGATAAGTAAAATTGTTTGTTAAATATTAAAAATGAGTGCAGTTCAATAGCTCTAAAAATTCAAAATCACGAATTTTTCAGGCAACCTGTAAGAAATTCTGAATCTGGATGTGTTTCAAGTCTGCATGAGTTTTTGAGGAATTATTTTCTACTTGTTTGTTTTAAAAACATGGAGAATTGAAAGCACTTTTTCTTTCAGTGTTTTTTTTTCTTTTATTACTTTTGTTAGGGATTGAAAAATATGATTTAAAGTTTTACTGTGATGATTTGTTTTCATTATTTTTACCTTTTGAGTGAAATATAAGTTTTTTTACTGTTTTAATTTACTCTATTTTACTTTTAATATAATTTCAACAAAATTTTTCTAAATGAGAATTTTAAAAATGAATTTAATTTTTTTAAACTAGTTTTATACTTATTAAAAAGTGAAAACATACATCATTCTACGAAAACACTCGCACATTTTACAAAATGTGTGAGGAACAATTTTCCTTCATATTTCACAAAAGCATTAATTCATTTGAGAATAATAAAATGTAGGCACACATATTTTTTCGTTGTTGAATCATAATAGAACACAAAAACTTTAAATTCTTTTTCTTTCTTTTTTGTGTCTTCATACCTGAAATTTATCGTAATGCATATTTAAACTTCGCTCAATGAATAAGCCGGAGCAATAACTTCGCTGTATGTTCAGCGATCCTTCAATGTCAAGACACATTGTGAATACAAAATATCGAATACATGAAGAGTTAATGAATTAATGACAATTCTGTTTTTTAAGTAAAGTTTATTTAAAACCTCAAATGCCATTTATTCTTATAAAATAAACAATATGTAGAATATCCTCCGCACAACAAATATAATACACACCGTTTTTAAATTTAACAGCCAATATTATCGTTCAAAAGACGAACTATAATAGTAGTATTGTAAGATAATGGTAAGGAATTCATAGAAAAGATTGGCATGGCTAAACAGCGTGAATAATGTTTTACGTTTAATAAAAAGCAAATCAAACACTAAATATATATTTTTAGTCAAGCTTCAGGGGCTTAAAAACACAAAAAGCAATTCGTGAATTGCATCTAAATAATATATTAGCATTCCAAAAAGAAAAGAAAAAAAAAGGCAATTCATTTTTAAAGCCTCGTTTCACACCACACCCTTAAAACAAGATTGAATGGCACTGAGTGCTTCGAGTATAATTTATTGTTGTAAATAATAAAAATGCACATCCCTACACCCCTACGATGGCAAAAAATTAATTTTGTTTATCTCTCAGCAACTACTCCACTTAGAGACTTCGAGATTTTACTAAGTGATTTGCTTGATCTTTAGGTACAACTTAACACTAAAATCCATTAAAAGAAGTACAGTTAAATTAATTAAATTCTAAAATTATTCTTTTTATCAAGAGAGGCAAAACTAAAAAAACAGCATCTCAGCGCAAACGACAATTCAAGTTACATCACGAACGAAGAAAAAGGAGACTCAAGTTATATAGAGAATTTTTTTATCATAATCTAGATTTCACCGTTTTTGGTGTTATTTTCTTGGAATCATTGAAAACTACAGGAATACTTAAGTTCTGCCTACCTTTCTGTCCCTGAAAAGTTATTTCGTCCTTTTTAGTGCACCATGAAAATTGCTTAATACTTTTTTTCCTTCCTTCTGCAAAAACGGAAGTATTGTATTCGTGAAAAAAATTTCATTTAAAAATCGATCTTAATTTCCATTTTACTCACCCCCGAATGTATATTGAGTTTTTTTTTTCTTCGACTCGACCACACGTGGATAAGTGCCGAAGAACGTATAGACACGCGAAATACCCATAATGACGATTCCGGAGTTAATCAGAACGAATTTTCTCGTGACGTCTGTATGTACGTATGTATGTATGTGCGTATGTGCGGATATGCGTATGTATGTCGCATACTTCAAGAATGGTAAGTCCTAGAAAGTTGAAATTTGGTACGTAGACTTCTAGTGGGGTCTAGTTGTTGCACCTCCCCTTTTGGTTGCATTCAGGTATTTCTATAGGGTCTTTTGCCCCTTTTGGTGGGGAAATCATTGTTATTTTTGATGAAAACTCAAGTGGTGTAATAATTTGGCGGACACTTGGCGATATATCGACAGTCGTTTGGTCACCAAGTTTTATCACCTAATTGGTGACAAATTTGGTGATTTTTTTTTAAAAATCTGTTTCAATTTCGCCACTGTTGGTGATATTTAGAGAGTAAACTATTGAATCACATTAAAATTGCCAGTAATGAGGAGATGACATTAAATTGGAGTAAAAGGAAGGCATGTGATGCACACATCAGCTCGTTTTAAATCTGTTATTATAATCAAATGCACGTAATTTTATCCTGAAATTAAAAAAAAGACATAATATTGCATATTACAGTGCAAAAAATCGCTCTATTGCCTTACTGCACTATAAAAATGTATTTGTACAACGTCTAGCTGTGAACCTTTCTTCTTGATTGTTTTCGGCTAGCTCTCTGGACGTTAATATGCACTTTTGCGTTAGTGGAAACGCATCATTCATTTGTAATTTCTTTGAGCTAAGGTTTGTTCATTACCTATAATATTATTTTTAAAGAAATATAACAGTTGTCACGTGCCGAAAGGAAGGTTGGGTTTTTATGGAAAAGCCCGAAAGCAGTTTGTCATAGAAGGTTAACATTTTACGGAAAGATATAGTACACCGTCTAGTTATAAGCCTCCTTCCTCTATTTGTTCTGAACGAATTTTACGAAAATTATCTTTCCTCGTTTTTTGTGAACGTCAGTGCTCATTTCTAGCGTTTTCTTTTTTAGATATTTCCTAAAAAGCTACCCTCAACTCATCTCTATAGCAATAGTTTAAGCAGTGCAGCAAATTTCGACGACACATACCTCCCTCCTTTTTACTTTATTTTATGTACTTAAGGAAAAGTTAAGATGATAAAAAGAAAAAAAAATCGATTTTCATTATTTAAAAGAAAATAATTTTTAAATGAATATAGGAATTATTAATGGTTGCAGGAGAAAGTAATGTGCCATGATAAGGTAAACAACAGTAACTACTAATTTTTCTTTTATTTTTTTAATTAAATTTTCTTTGTCGTTTATTTTCTTGTCGCGTCGATTTGAAAATTTGCTTATTTAGCTTCCGCTGAAAATGAAGCATGCCCGTCAAATTCTGACATTTTACAAGAGATTGTAATGAATCAGAAACACGTTTATCCAAGTAGCTCAAAAAAACTGCTTTGCAGATACTGCCGTTTACCTGCCTACATCCATAATGTGGCGCTAACATTAAATTTTTATTTGAGACTGATAGTTATGTCGAAAAATAAAGTAGCAAGTACACCACTTCAATTGCTTGTTTGGGGGTGGGGGGGGGGAAGGAATACAGAAAAAAAATAAGAAGCTAAACGTGTGTTGAAAAATAATTTTCAAAACGTTTATAGAGTAATGTACTTTCCCTCTAAAAATGTTTTATAATGTTATAACACTATTCTGCCTCGTGTTTGTAAACTGCAGTATCTGCAGAAATGAGTTTTCGAGATATACACGGAAGAACGTTTTGGATTCAATACAAACAATAGGAAAATGGAATTAGACGTTTTTTTGTCCTTTTTTTTCTCCAGCGGCTACCAAATAAGCAAGCTTGCAAAATAATGCTAACGTTCAAAAGATAACAAAAATGAACGAGCTGATGTGCGCCTCACACGACTTCCTTTTACTCGAATTTAATGACATTATCCCATTATTGGTAATTTTAATGTGATTCAATAGTTTACTGTCTAGATATAACCAACAATGGCCAAATTGAAACTAGATTTAAAAAAAAAAAATCGCCAAATTTTTCGCCAAAATGGCAACCAAAAGATTGGCGGTATATTGCCAAGTGTGCGCCAAATTGTAACACCACTTGAGTTTACATCGTAATTAACAATGAGTTCCCCCCAAAAGACGCAAAAGACCCCCCTTAGAAACACCCGAATGCAACCAAAAAGGGAGGTGCACAACTAGACTCCACTAGAAGACACTTAGACACGTGTGGTCGTCGGAAAAAAAAAAAAAACTCAACATTTATTCGGGGGTAACCAAAATGAAGAGTAAGGTCCATTTTTGAGTGAAAATTTTTTTGCGAATACAATACTTCCTTTTTTGTAAAAGGAAGTAAAAAAAATAATGAGGAATGAAAAACGTGCAGTTTATACCCTGCCTCCCGTTACCCTTTATTTAAAAGCTTGTAATTAGTATTAGCAAGCATGACCAATTTAATATAATTTTCATTGTGATTAACCATACACACAATTTAACTATTTACATATAGAAGAAACTTATACAGAAACATAGACAAATGAAACAACTTTTCCAACAGCTGGGCATTTAATAGTTAAAAAAAAAAAAACGCAAAGCATTTTTTTTAAAGTTTTAATCAGCCATTATGCAAATGTCAGTTTTTATTTTGCAGGCGAAGAATTTGTTTTTGTCTCTCAAAACAGCAACCGTGCAAACGACTAATTTATCACAGAGAATAATATTACTTTTGAGATCTTTCTGGAGTAGATTATTGTTAGCATTACGCTTATTTTTTAAAATTCTTATTATTATCATAGCAAATTATGTAACCCGGTAATGATATATGTTTTCTGTAGCTTAACTTCTAACTGTATGTTTCTAGAAAATATTAATAAATGAATTTAATTTTTCACCAAGTAAAAGTTGTTTAGAACTAACCACTCAATTTCTTTTTTCCCTTGAACATTGATTTTGTTATTTTTAGCAAATTTCCCTTTTTGTCTCTGTTTTGGCCTAATATGGAAATAGTTTGAAAAGAATCTTCCAACTGCAGAAAAATGATTTCAAAATTAAATTATGTATGACTAAAATAAGTAAATAATTATTTTATTTTTAAAATAGAAATCAATATCAAACGAAAGTTTGCATGCTGTAAAGTGCTTTAGCATACAGGGTGTTTCGTTTTAATCTGCAAGACCTTTATTTTAGCAACCGTTAGTGCTTGATGTATACTCCAGATTACAAAAATGTTCAAGTTCGGATGCAGAGTTGTGATATTGAAAGTTTGAAGCAAAAATAAAAACGAGACATAAAAAGCAAAATTTAACTTTTTATGCGGGCTCCAGGTTTCCTAACAAATATTTAGAGAAATAACCTCCATTGTAAACTATTACTGACACAAAAATCTTGACATTTGAACGACTAAAAAATTTAAGGATATATATTTGAGTTTAATGTTTTAAGGAACCATACAAAAGAAGAGATCGGAACTTTACGCAATTTCAGAGGAATTTCAGGTTGTCGAAGTAAATAAAATAAAAATTTATATTTTTCATTGCAATTCCAAAATAAAGCAAATATTATGCCATGATACACAAAAGAACACTACAAGACCTCGAACAATTTGAAAAATCACGCTATTAACACGCAAAACATGTATAATTTTAAACCCCTTGTTAACCGCTGCATTTTCCCCCGAAAGGTGTTATTGACGGCGAGTGTAAAGTGGTGTAAGTCACAAAACGCTGCGTTTCATAGCTCAGTGAATATATATCGTACTAATGTCAAACGTTTGCTGTTGGAATATTTTTTAATGGAGAAAATTTCCCTAAATATAAGTAAAGGACCTGGGGCCCGTATGACTAGTTAAATCTTGCATTTTTGACATATTTTTATTTTTACTTCAAACTTTAAATATCTTAACTCTGCATCTGATTTTGAACATTTTTGCAGTTGGAAGTATACATCTAAGACTAACGGTTGCGAAAATAAAAGTCTTGCAGGTTAAAACATAACACCTTGTATATTAACAAGTAATTACTTTTTTGGTAAAAAAAAAATGTTTTTTCAACGCTTTTGAGTACAATGGGTGAAAATAATTTACAACTGATCTAAAAGAAAAAAAAATCCTCACAGTATTCAATTTTATGGCAGATTTCGTAAATATAAAAAGGAAAATCAGTTTTAATACATCGGTGACGTCGCTACGGTATGGCGGAGGGAGTGGTCTGCCCCGTTTGTCACCTGTCTGGGGTTATATCCAAAGTGGAATAGCAAGTTTTTGAAATATATAAAACCTTTATTCAGAAAATGTTCCCAATATTAAAATTATAAAACCTATATATATATATTTTTTTTTGCGTTTGTAGGGGAGGAGGAGTGTGTGATATCATAAATTACCGCTCCTGGTCTTTCCCATGCTATGTAAGCCACTGGATACATTGTGATTAGTGATGTAAAATACCCGGGTATTTATTTTCAGGGGTAAATATCCAAGGTATATACCCGGGTAAATACCCAAAATGGGTATTTACCCAGGTATTTATTTTAAAAATTTATATTCAACTAAAATACTTTTCTGTATGTATTCCACTTTGTATATAACCAATCATATACAAAACAATGAATTTTTGCCCAAAAATTGAATTTTGATCACATATTTAAATAATTATTGTGTAACTCAACTTCGCAATCTAATATGATGTTCACATTAAATGTGTTGGATATGCCTAATCAATGTTGATAGCCAAATTTCAGATGTAAAAAGCCATTCTACAAGATGTAAAAAGCTTAACTGGTCGCAAAAAAAAAGCAAACATTAATTTTTTAAGGTCCTAGTCTTTTTAAACCCAGTAATATATCCCTGCATGACATCAAAATGTAACGAGATGTCGCTCAATTTATTATTACTATTAATTAACCTATATTCAAGTGTTCAGGCGTATTCTGCATCTCATTTTTTCATTAAGGCTTAGATTTCATTAAGCATTTAATTAAAAAAATTATAATATATAAATTTTTATATTTTTAATCTTTCATTTTACGGTTTATGTTTTAAAACGAAAATCATCACCTTTTTATACCACTTTTTTTTGTTGCAAAATGCACAATTACTAGGGGATTTACCCTGCCTTCGGATAAATACCCAAAAAAATATTTACCTTCCGGCCCTACATCACTAATTGCGTGTATTAAAAATAGTTTGAATAAATTTTCATCATGAAGTACCGAGGAGCAAATACAAGTGAGCAAGTCAACAGAAAACAGTATTTTGATTTTTTTTTTTTGCTTATTAATGTGAAAACTGTTTCTATGTTTGCCACGTTATCACTGAAACAGCAATAAAATAAATAAAGAATATTATAGTCTTAATAACTATTCAGTTTATTCTTCCAAACATCCCTCATGCTTCCTTTTTTTTTCATTTTGGATATGACTAACCTAGATTGTGATTTTGAAATCCTGAAGTTCATCATTCAATTGCTTTTACTTCTCCAGTCATGACATTGAATAGAAAGATTCTTCGGTTTACGATATGTTTCTTTCATAATTTCATCAAGTCTTTCAGTAAAAAATATTATAAACTGTGTAATACATATGTATGTATCAGTTTTACAAATTATCTCATATTTAGATTTAAAAAAAAAATCCATTTATTTTTTTGCATTTTTAAGTAAAATGCAGTTTTTGGGTGCTTAGCCGCCTTGGGTAAATACCCAAAAAATATTTACCTACCCGCTGGGTATTTACTCGATCCACATCACTAACTGTGATAAACTTTCTTAGAGTCGTCATATAGCAGTAACGAGTTTAGCTCGGTGACAGTAATTCACAGCGTTCTAATCCCACAGTTACAAAAATTGAAATGATAATCTAGAAGTTAGAAGTGATGCTATAGTGAAAGAATTTTTCTTGATAGTTTTCCTTATTTTCACCGTTTCAATGTGCTAACATACAGCAACAACCGTTTGATATCTTTGTCGAATCTAACTTCCGTCTTTTCGTTTCGCAAAGTAAGATTCATCAGCAAGTTTCCACAGTGGATTATAATAAATTTACTCATATATTTAAATCGAAAACAATTGTCTTAATACACATACATGTGAACAGAAAAGATTAAAAATCAACTGTGGCTCATTAGAGAGATCTTGTTTAATTACTTAATAATTGTCAAGGAAAAAATCAATAAATATAGGAATTAAAAAAATACAAATGCCATCAATGATTTGTTTTAGACAATAAGTTATTTGAGAGCTTTTCTTCAGTATGAAACATTCGCATAAAAGGTTCCTTTAAAATTCCTAGGATTTCTTAAAATTGTACGAGCAACCAATCCGTTGCAATGTTCAGTCAGCAAGGATTATTATTAATTTATTTTTTTATTCATAACTTTTTTAAAAAAAAAATTTCACAGAACATAAAATAAAAAGATGAAAATATATTAAGACACGATAAAATTATCTCATGTTGTATCGAAGTTTTGGTAAAAAAAACTTAACCTCATGGATTTTATATTCATTTTTACAGAAAATAAATTCAACTGTTTTAAGTGACAAAGTCGTAAGTTCAATCATGGCCCCACTCATTTCTTATAGGCCACGACAATTTCTGTAACACATGGTTACAAAAGGGGCGCTACAGGGAAACCCTCGTTCCATTACGTTGCCATGGATTGGTGGATGCAGGAGTCTATATCAGCGCCTCTTGCGGCCAAAATGGGCGATGTCCGATTAAAAATAAACAAACTTTAAAACTTTGAAATTGATTGGTGGATGCATGAGCAGATCGTAGTTGCATCGGTTTAATACAGATAAGTCAAGAAATTGTCAAGGCCCGTTAAAAGTCAGTCACATCTAGTGGTTCAATGTAACAATAATTATTAACATTAATGGATAATTACTACATCTGCTCTTTTCTCTAGATACTGATGAAAACATTTGTCTCTATAGTTATTTCTATAATATCTAACACGTTAAATCATTTATTCATTTACCATGCAAAGAATAGGGGTAAAGTCTTTTAACTCGTAAAATGTGTTAATTTCCCTCATAATTTCTTTCTAATTAAGTTTTTTCGAAGTAATTCTGTCAACTAAAGTAGAAGTTTTAAAGGATTAATATTTCCATTTGACATTGTTTTTTAAGCTTTAAACACTATTCAAGTTGTGCATTTTAATTTTAAAAAGAAACGTAAAGATGTAGTTGTAGCGGCTAGATCCTTCAAACAAAATATTTTTTATTACTTTTAACTTACGAGACTTACTTTTATTTTTTATTTTAAAAAGGGGCAAACTCACATTTTTCAAACTTATAGTCTATTTTCAAAAGCAGTTATTTGTCAGAAATTACGTAATTGATTTTTTACGTTTTTTCTGTACTGCTTTTATGTTATTTATGTAAAATTTTCAGACCTTTCTTTATGATTTAATTTATCTAGCATTACTTTTTTTTTCAATTGAAAAAATAGAATGAACACTAAATTAATTTTTATGCTAATTGAATAATTTTTTTTGGAAGAGTCTTTAAAAAAGAAGCATTAAAATATAGCTCAAAGAATGTTTTTTTTGCTACTTAGAGCATACTTTAGAATGTAGCGATACGAAATATGGCACAAATATACTTTGAATGCTGGGAATGTACAGCTCCAAACCTTTCTTATCATTTCATTATTATCATCATTATCACCAGCATCATCATTACCATGATCAGTATCATCATTGTTATTATTATTAAAAATATTAATAATCTTATATTTCTCACGTTATTTACTGTTTGCAAATGCGGAAAATGTAAATGTTGAAAACTGTTTAAAATTAGTGTATAACTGTGCCACCTGCTGTTTACCATTGACAGCTAGTATAAATTGCGTTTAAATACAGTGACATCGTTTTTTGCCAAGTAAGTTAAACTGCTCAAATGTCTCTTGACTATTTTAGTGCGGTAAACCGTTTAAATACTAACGCACTTAATGAAAATAAACGTTGTGCAATGCGAAATATGAATGTAAAGAATATCATAAAACGGACGTTTAATTCTATAAAAAAATACAAAAATAACGTAAAATGTCATTTGAAAAGGTAAAGAAAAGATAATTGTCGGATATCTATATAAAAATATGTTATTGTAATGCATCTACATGTTCTTCGAGATAAATAATTTAAAGTAACTGTGACTTCACTTTTGGTTGAACCCTCTTTGAGAAACAAAACATATTTAATTTGTAATTTTGAGTTTTGGAAGATTACAAACACCCTTATATAGCTTCAATTTTGTAATACTTTAACAGTTTTTGATCAGTGTTTGGGCGTGGGGGCGGGGGGTTGATTATTCTCATTGGATGAGTTAAGCAAAGTTTATCTAATAGGTGTACCTTCCTAACGAATATGAGTCACTGTTATATTAATAGTTAGACTTCTAAAAATAAAACCTTTATTATTAGTGTAAAAAATAGGAAGTTGATACCATGTGTAAGTAAGAATTAATCAAAACTGCATCAGAAAAATTTTAAATATTCAATCTTTCAGTTAATCAGCAATGACATTTTATTAAAAGTAACCGACTGCGTTAAAAAAGAAATTTTTGATGAAATATTTGTAAATAATTTTTATGATTCCATGTTTCAGTCTTATTCATTAGATTTGAGAAACTGTCTTAGCTTTTATCCTACGTGAATTACAACTGGAGTTTTGCTGTAATATTACAGAGTGGTAAACCCAACTCCAGAGCGTAAGTTGCATTCAAATGAATTTTCTGAAGAAGGATGTTTTTCAAGAAATCTGTCTGCTGTAACAATGATATCTCAAAAAGTTATTCAAGTATTGATGTGAAATTTTCTTAGATAGCTTTCTGTAATATGCTTGCTGCCTTCCTTGAAAAACTAAGCTTAATTTTGGAATAAGGTAATACTTTTTGTGCATTACAAAAGCAGTTTGGTTTTGAAAATTCCATTATAGGTTCAGCTTTATTTCAGAACTATTTTGGAAAACAAGAAATCTTTTACAGGAAAACACGCATGATTGTCAAAAAATGTACTCTTACAAGAACCAAACTTTGTCCATAGCTGTTAGCGTAAGAAGTTTTCCGCTAAATTTCTTCAACGTTATCCGATTTTTTAAAAAATAATATTTTAAAGGCTTGTTTTTAGCACCAGAACGGCCGGAGCGGTCATTTTGACCGTTTACCGCGCTTAAAATGCGCTCAAAATTTTATGGTTTGAACCAATCCCTTTGATTTTTTTTGACTTGAGTTAAATATTAATAAATTTCTACCACTAAAAAAATACATCCATTTATCTTTACTTGTTTATTAGATAATTTAATATATACCTAGAACGGCCAAAAACGGTCAAATGGACCGTGCGTTACTTTTCTCTCATATTATTTTTTTTCCATTTCGTATTTCGTATATGAGGGGTGGGAAAAGTGGTGGTTGAAAAAAGGTGACCTTCAGCCACACTTGTTTCTGTAAAATATGCGCATGCGCGGAGATTTGGAATTTTTCTTTTCTTGTTTGCCTTCAAACGGCGCGAGTCACATTTCCTCTATTGGATTTGAACAAAGCGTATGCGAAAGATGTTTTCTATTTGTGTGTAAGCAAGTCCCCCCAGTTAGAAAATTCCAGTTTTATCTGTTTCACATTGTATTGCAAAATGGCTCGCAGAACTGTTGGGAAAAAATTGCTTACCCAAGATGAAATTTTGCCCAAGATGATAGTATTTCTTCGGATGATTCTGGCTTGGATGCTACTAATTCTGGTTTTGAAAGTAACGATTGCATGCTTGATGCATAAGAAAATTCTTTTCATCCAATTGAATCGGACGAAAATAAGTTATCAATCAAGCTCTGAAAATAGTACTGAGCCAGATGAAGTTTGCTTACCTGTTCAAGGTCGGAAAAAGTTTCGAGGCAGAGGAACAAGAATTGAACAGAATATGAATAATTTGGATGAGAATGCCTCGAAAGACGAAGTGGCAAAAAATGGAACTGTTTGGAAATCGCTTGACCAAACTACACCTGGAAGACTACCTTCGCAAAATATTTTGAAAGAAAAGTGTGTCCCCACATCATTTGCAAAAAGAAACACTGATCATGATTCAGCAACCAGTGTTTGGCGCCTTTTCATAAATGAAAAAATGTTGAAGCACATACAACAGTGTCCCGAAGCAGAAAGCGCAAGATGCAAAACTGATAACTGTAAAGTGACATTGGAGGAACTAGATGCATTTATCTCCTTGCTTTATGTTACAGGTGCTATGTTAGCTAAAGGTTTTTTTTTATGCTTTGTGGTCAAGGGAATAGAGACATAAATATTTTTCTGAAACAATGCCTCGAAAGAAATTTTAAAAAATTTTTAGATACCTGCGATTTGACATGAAATCTACAAGGTCGCAACGTTTGTCGACGAATAAATTCGCTCTTATTTGCGAAATTTTTGAACAATTTGTTGAGAACTGTTTGTCGTGTTATAAACCCGGAGAGAATATCTGCATAAATGAGCAACTCTTTCCAACCAAAGTAAGATGCAAATTTATTCAGTATATGCCTAACAAGCCAGACAAATTTGGCATCAAATTTTGGCTGGCTACAGATGTGAAATGCAAATATATTTTGAACGCGTTTCCATACCTGGGAAAAGATGAAACGCGCCCTGAGAATGTAACTGTTGCAAAACACGCAGTTTACAGACTTATGGAACCCTTTTACAATAGTGGAAGGAATGTAACAACAATTTCTTTAGTTCTCTCAATTTAGCACAAAATTTGAGGAAGAAAAGCATAAACTTTGTTGGAACAATCAAAAGAGCAAAAACGGAAATTCCAGAAAGCTTCAAGAAGAAAAAAGGTGTACGTTTTCTCTCAAAGCAGTGCATAACGACGGCATAACTCTGACATCATACCAGTGCAAAAAGCAAAAAAACGTCCTTCTTTTGAGCTCCCGGCAACCAAATTTGAGTGTACATACAGAGAAAAAAACTCCAGAAGTTATCTCGTTTTATAACTCGACAAAATATGGGGTGGATGTAGTTGACCAAATGGCGAGAAAGTATTCGGTGAAATCATGCTCAAGAAGGTGACCAGTAAATGTTTTTTTCAATGTGCTTGATTTAGCTGGAATAAATGCGTGGGTACTATACAAGGAAATATTCAGCGTAAATATAAGTCGCAGGGAATTTATCTTAAAATTATCAGAGGGAGTTGAGATCGAAATACCTTGAAGTAACCACAAAAGCTGTAAAAACAGAGCTGAAAACTGTTTCCATGAGTCGTGGAACAAAGAGAAAGCAGTGTCAACTGGTCAAAAATTGTAAAGGCAATAAGACTGCAAATACATGTGAACACTGCCACAAATTCATTTGTAGGCCATGTACCGGCAAAATAAAAAAAAGTATATGCATGGATTGTAAACAAGATTGAGTAATCTTTCTTTTCTGTAAGTATATTTTTGCAATGTCACATTTAAAAAAAATAAATGTTTTAATATAAAATAAATAATTTAGCTTAACATTTCAAAGTAAACTAATTTATAATTCATATTTAAGCTAATATAAATGCTTTCCTTAGTTTTCGACATTTTAATGCGAGTTTTACAGCTTCTTTTAAAGAACGGTCATTTTGACCGCTTCCGGCCGTTCCAGGTATATCAGAATATCGGCTTTCCTAGTGTTAGACTTGTTTTCATGGTTTAAAAACATTAGTAATTTAAAAAATAACATTTAAGGGGGTCCAGGACACATTTTGAAATTTTTTTTATTATGTACTTTAGAGTTTTGAAATTTTTTGAACTGATTCATCATTTATTTAATAAGCAAAATCATAACATAAATATGAAAAAAAAATTTTTTTTATTTAAATTTAATTAGTTTTTTTCAAAAAAATGGGGTTGCTTTAAATTGCTATAACTCAAAATATTGTTGGTCAATTTTCAATTTTTTTTCAAAAAAGTATGCACAAATATCTAAGCTTTAATTTTTATTCGGCGATTTTAAAAATATTGATTCAATAAAAAATAAAAAATATTTGAAGAAAATTTTCGAAAAATTCGAAGATACTTTTTTTCAAAAAAATCATAATTTTTGCAGTAAACGTTTTTTTCAAATTCGCCGAATAAAAATTAAAGTAAATTGCTTGAAAAAGATATTCTCCAAGTTTCATTACTTTATCTCTATCGGTTCCTGACTTATAAGAGTTTGAATGCAAGAAATCGGGAAAAATTGCAACATGGAGAAAAACGCGTTTAAAGTTTTAAAGTTATGTACACATTCGTTAGATGCATGCAACAAAAATAACTATAACTTTCGTTCTATTTAAGGTAGAAACAAGATTCAAACGTCCTCTTAAGCAGAAGAAAACGAAGCAATTTTTCAAATTAAAAAAAAAAATTGCAAAATTTGAGGATTTTTGTGTCCCGGACCCCCTTAAACAATGTCCAAGTTGTTTTTCAAAAAAAAAATGTCTTCGAACACAGTCGGTTACCTTAATGCATAATTTTTATTTATAAAATAATGCAAACAAGATGCTCATTTTTACTTTAAAAAGTTGCATTCTTTACTTAAACTATGAATGAATACCTTTTCAAAAACCAGAAATTATATTTGGGCCACTGCACCAAATTCTAAAAATACGCACAAAGAACGAAGTTTAGCTTAGCAAAAAAACAAACAATATTTACTTCCTTCTTACTTAATATAATTTCTTTAATTCCAAGAAATTCTTCAATAAACAAAGCGGTATGATACACAGCCACGCACGAACTTAATCTAATAACTCCGGAGTGCACTTCTCCTAATCTTTGGTTTTAGGGTAATTTCATTCATTTTTATTGCTGCTTGAAAGACGACTGAAAATATCCATATGTAGCCGACCTACCCAGAGAGCTATAAAAGAAGCAAATATAGTCATTTGGTAAAATGCAAGACATGAAATTTCCATAAGAGAAATATCATTTGCTTTTTAGGGCACTATAGACCCTTTTTATAACATGGGTTTATAGAGTTGGTAGAGTAATTCAGTGCGCAATGCATATGCATGTGTACTTACGTGTGTAGCATTTGCATTTATTATGTTTTGGACAAGGAAGATGGTTTTTCGAATCGCCGGAATCCTTGGGTCATGGAATACAGTGTATGTCAACTATTTCACTTTGCGCAAATATTTAGGGGTATAATTTCGGAGTTTTTTTTTTGTTTTTTTTAAGTCTTTTCGTTCATTACAAAATATTATTCCGTGTTTAATCCTTTCAAAATATAACGACACACTATAACAATGCTAAAAGATTTTCAATTTTGCCTTAAATTCATACTGAAGTAATCAATAACGTAAGGAAAAGAATAAACAAGGAAATGTACGAATGAATGAATAGATAATGAAACGAAAAACGGATAAATAAATATATAAGTATATGATAAGAAATAAATGAGCAAATAAAGCTGAAATAACAGAAAACTAAATTAATAAATAAGGGAATTATTAAAAATAGTAATGTGAATGAATTAATTTGAAATTAATACAAAATTGATTTAATTAATGATTGAATATGTAAAAAAAAGAACCATTATTGTACTTTGCACCAGTCACTTTACCTTGCCTGTATTTGGCTAAGCGGACAAAATTATATTATTAATGATAATAATAATAATAAATAAATGAATTTTTCACCGAATACCGAATATATGTGGGGAGAGCTTTATCTTTTCATAAAACAAAAGGAATTTTGGCTTACAACAAAATCTTACAGTATGAGTATCAGTTTTTGAAATTGCTTGTTTTATTATACACTTTTCTAATCTCCAGAAATAACATTATCCTGACTTCACGTATAAGTGCTATTTCTTATTTAAAACATTACCAGATAGGTGGCACCATTTTACTTTGCTCCACGTTCCCTACATTTGTAAAAGTAGTCGCAACTTTGCAATATGAATAAGAAAATAAAAGTGCAAAAAACGCCATAAAGAATTAAAAGAGTTAAGCTATGCTTATCGGTTCTCACTCACATAGTATTATTTTACTCTTGATGCTTTTTTTTTGATGATGTTTTACATTTTTTGGAAGTTTTTTTAACCGTAAATAATTTGGAATTAGACGAAGTAGTTTTAAATTTGATATCAAAATTATTTTTTCGTAAAATCACAAAACAAACACGAGAAGAACTCGATATTTTTTACTTGCATCATATTTTAAGGACATGTTTATTCAATAAAATAACCAAATGGAGCAATAGGTTGCTTGAGTACATAAAATAAGTGTAGCAAATGTCAAAAAATAAATGTAGCAATAATCTCTGAAAACTATAGGGCTCTCCCACTCCCCTTGCTAGAAATAAAGCCAGATTGTATACGTATTTTTAAGTTTATGTCGTACATGTTTTCTAAACAACTTAACAAGATATCGTTTCTTTGAAACTTCCAAGAAAAAATTCACATGTTTTGTAAAATCGTTAAACTTTTCAGACACACATTTAATGAAGGAAAATAAAATACAAAAATGAAAAAAAGGTCTCAAATCCGCTTCAAAAATTCACAAATTCGAAAAATCTTATTTAAGAGAGGTAATGAAATTCTCTTATTTGTCACTTTGTCTTCATGAAAATCTAATTTAACCCTTTTGATCTTACCCACAGTTTCCCTTTGAAGTAAACCTGAAAAGGAAACATTGTAAGGAGTTTTGTTGTTCTCATAAAATATCAGTTCAATGCTTGCGCTGTGACGTTTTGAAGTCTCTTTTAATAAACAAATGAAAATGTAGTATTTTCATTTTCAGTATTTGATGCAAAGGAGGTTTAAATTAATATTGTAGAATCACACATTGAAATGGGATAGATATAAAACAGAATAGCATTTTATGCAAAACCTAACCTGGTCACATTATAAGTAACCCACATCCTGTCTAATTTTACTTTTTTTTTTTAACTGCATCCATTTTTTATTTTCAAAAGAGAAATAGCTTGAGACTAAGCAAAAAACGATCAAATTAAAGTCTCAAATTTTGTGTCACCAATTAATCAAACATCTTCATTAATGAAATATATAGTCTCTCAAAAGTAACGCTTTACATTTTGCTCTTTGTTTTTAGCTTCAAGTTTTTATTTGTTGATTCTCGTGTCTGTTTTTATTTAGCTTAAGAGCATGGGGAAGCATAACTGCTCGCATGACCATAACTCTTTTGAAAAATTAGGTAAATATTTTTTGAAAATTGCAAAATGGGAAACTTTTTAATGCGAAGTTTTTAAAGTCTGTTAACCTGAGACTCAATTAAACCTGACAGAAGAGAAGTCGATAGGGAAATAATAATAATGATAATAACAATAATAATAATAATAACAAAAAACAAACAATGTATAAATAAAGTTTTTGACTTAGAAAAGCAGTTTCTTTGTAAGGAAACGTGCATCTTTTGTTAATATCATTATAGTAGTATTAAACATTACTATTTTGCAGTTTGCTCTGTTTAGCTTTGTTCTCGTACAATGTCTGACTATTTAGTAAGTGAATGATAATGATTAGCAACTAGCAGCATAAATGAAAAACATGGGGGAAAATGATAAATTTATCGTTAAAAAGATTCTAAAGAAGTATTAAAGCAATCATTGAAACAGTTGACTTAAATTGAAGCATTAAATACAGAATCTTACATAGAAACATTGAAAGGTCTAATACCTTTAATTTAAATCTGGTAGCAATTTCAATTTTTTCAAAATTTCCAAAAACGGGGGCGGGGGACGGACACGTGTTTTGGCGTTACAAGGAACGCCTTTTATAATGTTAATGAAATGAACTTATGGATGAAAAGACATGCCACAAAATTTCATCCATAAGCTCATTTATTTAGCATTTAAAAAGGCGTTCCTACTATAATAATTATTAGTAGGAATAATTATTATAGGTAATTATTCCTACTAATATTTAGCTGGACTTAGTAAAAGTTGCCACATTTACTTGGGTTTTAAATTATGAAGGTTATAAATCTTTTGCTTATGCGCAGTAAAAAGTTAAGTACTTTAAACATTCATATTTCATCAAATTTTCAACGTTTTTATTTGCATTTTAAGTATATTTCTCTTGCACGCTGACAATTGTTTTGAAAGTTTGTTAGGGGTGACGGAAAAAGTCTGCGTATTATGAGCTAACAGCCTTCAAATAAATTTCGCATTCTTAAAATAAAAATCAAAATCAAAATAAAAATATTTCTTCATGGCTATAAGTGATTCTTTTACGCAAAAAAAAAAAAAAAAAAAAGTCACTGTGCGCAGTAAGTAAAATAATTTCTGAAATTTACTACTTATTACCAACTATTTGCGATGAAGGAGGATCTCAAAACATGTTTGATTTTATAAATGTGTTGCTGGGCACCTAAATAAGTGCGTAGTTTATTTTTTCATTGAAAATGTCCGTTGACGCATATCTTTTCCGTGATAAAAGTTACAGCACCATTTTTCTATTTTTAGAGATATTTATCGAAACGTGCATTTTTGCAAGTGGCGCAGTTTTTTTCTGCCACTGCATATGTATAAATCTCTATAACAACAATGAAACTCACACCATAGAATGTAAGACGGCATAATTTCAATTAAAATATTTCGTGTCATGTTAACATGTACCTAAAACTTTATTTATTTTTAAAAATCAATATAAAACATTTTGATGTGTCTCATATTTGAACACATCAAATTAATCAAGGATTTATAAAGTGGCGATTTACACTCGTTTTACCATCACAGGCAATTTTCTTGTTCTGGAATATTACAATATCGGATCAGGTTTAAATACAAGCATGTGATGTCAAGATGTGCTAGTATGATTGTGATCCCATCATGTGTTGCATTGTAAAGAATTGTTCCGTATTAAGTCTTTATTATCTAATCATTGCTACAACATAATATTGATTTCATTTAAACTTCTATACACTTTTATATGTGTATATAATCTACATTATTTAAAGCTTTATTTAGTTATTTCATCATGTCATTTGCCTTGTTTTGGGTATTTAGGGATATTTTTACTGTAAAATATAATTTAATTTCTGATTTTTTAAGTATATTTCAATTATTCCAAAATTTTGTTTCGTCACAGAAAATACGGAAGTTATTGAATGATTTAGTTTAAAAAAAGAAAGACAAAAAAAAAAAATGCGTTTGATAGAGTTTTAATGCATTATAAATAAGCCTATACAACGTGGGTAAAACTGTATAAATAAAGTCATTTTTTCAGAAATCCAGTTCGAATAGCATTTACGATTGCGGGATATTGAATTCAAGATTTTTCTATATTATTTGCGAACCAAACTGAGAAAGGGATGATCCTAAAATAATGATCCCAATTTTCTGAAGAACACCGTTTTTTCCGGTTCAAAAAGTTCATTTCTGCAGCATCTTTTAACAAAATTAGAGGCCACAATAAATACTAATTTGTGTTAATGTGCGACTACTTAGACGTATTGAAATTCCTTTTCTCATTTTATAATCACTTTTCTGTTTAGTTAAATGAAAATGGTTGCTATTAAAACTATATCCTTAGAAAACTACAGTAGGAATAAGTAATACTCTGTCGCTAGGTTATCGCACGACTCTCGTAAGTGTTTAATTAAAAATATATTAAAACTCTTGAATTTATCCGTAAATATAGGTTTTACCTTTTTGGTATTCTTGTCCATATGAAGAAAAATTGCATTCACTGCATTAAGCAATATTTATAGTTTATTTTAAAACTTTCAGTTATTCTTTGCAAGTTGTTTATTCTCTTAAGTTATTCATGTGATGTAAAACAAATTATATTCTTTCTTTTTTATTTTACCGTTTCTGCGTAATTTTGGATTCGTTTCATTTATGTTGCGCGTAAATAAAGCTATTAAGATTTTTTTTGTTTGTTTGTTTCTGTTATGATATTAAAATGAAAAAAATACAAAATCTTAATTACTTTAGACTTATCAAATTTGTTTTGTCCAATGCCATACAAGTTAATGTATTACTCGTTACGTCCCAATTTAGTCGACACATTTAGATAGGAAATTTGTGTACCAAATTAGTAATCTCATTTGAATTATTTTGCATTAAATGTTGAAACTGGTGATTTAGGATTTTATTAATGCATTATTTATATAATTCAGGGTGGTTTTCAATCAACCAAAAACATTTGATTACCAAACATTTCCTCTTTCCTTTCTTAAATCTGTACCTAATTTGTTTAAAAATCCAGCGTTTGCATATTCTTAAGAACTGCTCCACTTTGTGAGGGCTCTTTTATCATTAATTGCATAAAGTCACCATCTAGTTAACGAACCGTGAATTAAACAGATAACAAACTGTTCTTTCTTTTATTCAGGTGTGGAGAAGTCCATATGAATGTGGCATTGGTTTAGAGTGTACTAACTCTCTGGATTTTGAAACTGATTCAGGGAGGTAAGTATGGTATGCTTGCAAGGTTGCCTAACTGATAGCTTAACACCCTGAAGTTTCTAAAGAATGTTCAAAGAGAAGCATGAAATCATCACTGTTAATAATCAGTACAAAAGTATTTAAATGTTGTTATTAATTCGAGAGGAAATAAGTATTTGTTAGCATAGTGTTGGAACAACCATCAGTGGAATAACAATAAGTATTGAACTACTCAAATGGAAAATAACAATAAATATATCACTGAAAAATAACCGCCCCTCCCCCCCCCTTTCAAAAAAGGTACATTTAAATGTTTCAAATAACCATCACTTTTTTAATGTATCAACTATTTATGTTAAAATACACAAACCTTTTGAATATTTGTGTTTTATGTGTAATTTTACAGCTTAAAGTCTTAAAATAACTATGTGCCTCAAAAACAGTTTCCGGTAGCGTGTGAAAATTGAATTTTTGAATGATTATGAATATTAACCGGTTTTCTCAAGATTGGTTTACTTTCGTTAAAATAAATACTGGTAGACACAAGCAATGCGTAAAACGTTTGCACTTTGCTTACATATAGCGTTCATTGCTTAGGCTGGTGAAAGTAAAGTTATGCTAAAAATGAGATTCAACCGCAGGGTATCCAAAAGTCAGTAGACTTTTCAAAACGTAATAACAATTGAGCAATTTTCAATAAAACGGTGTAATTTGCGTAGGAACACTGAAACAAGCAGGATTTTGTTTTGGAACAAATGTTAGTTGATTTTTTGTCTAACGAGGGTGCTATCGTTTTGTGCAGAATACAATCTAATCATGCGCGAAAGAAACTAACGAATTAAATGCAGAAAATCTGGACTTTGAGATTATTGTTTGGGTGTTGCTTAAAAAAGAGCTTTTGCACAAGCTATTTTCAAAGATTCAAGAAACTAATTTTAAAAAGAATTAAGATTAAAAAAAATCTACATGCTACTTTGCGTGATTAATCTTTATTTGTATAACTTTTACAAAAATGAAGAATCCACAAGAATGGTCTACGACGTGCACAGAACTTACACCTTTTGGTTTCTGGTTGTGCGGCTGTTTAAAGTCACGTGCGTATAGAGATTGTCCAACTTCTTTGACCCAGTCAAAAGAAACTATACGCCACCATGTGTCAGTTAGACAATCTTAAATGCTTTTCAACTCCGTGCAGGGTGCTTTCCATCATCCAACGGTCATATTTCTCAATAACAAAAATCAGATTGAACAGCTTTCATATCGAAGCAATTTTTATGTTTAAGAATTGCTGCATTATAATATTAAAGTAATTCAAAAAGCTGTAATTAGATAAAACAATTCAATACAAATGAAAGTCCACTGTGCTTCTGAGAGCACCTCTGAAAACCATCGTTTTATTGTAAATAGTGCAATAATTATGAGGTTTTGGAAAGTCTACTGTCTTTTGGATCACCCTGTATTACTTCCTCTGCCTCGCTTTCCATGTTTTGTCTTTGTATATGGAACAATGGGCTTCTTGACTTCTTCCTGTACTTTCCTAAAGATGTATTTTCCTCGGCCAAAAACTTAAAAGAAATGAGTAAGCAGTTTGCACATTGTTTATATCGCTTTCTTCGATGATAAAACTGGGGAAAAATGTGATTCAATTTTTTTTTCCGCATTATTACTCTCGGTTTCTTCTCTTTGAATATGTTAAGGCAATGTGCTTTCTTACTTATTTATAAAGCTTCTAAAGACTTTTTCTTGAAGCCAGAAGCACAAAAGCAAAGCGTAAGCAGATTACACATTGGCTTTCCTTGCTAAGGCTGGTGAAAACTAAGCCATGCTAAAACTATTTCTTCCACCGCTTTGGTCAGCTCATTTTTTTATGGATAAAATATAACAATGGGCATTATTGTTTTCTTGTATAATTTATAATATTAAAGCTTATTTTTCTTTAAGAAGAGGGTAATTGTTTTTGTTTGAAAACAATTTTTTAACACTGACATATGTCTCTTCTTTTTGATCATTTTGTAGCGCACTTTTGTTTTGTGGGACACTTTTTGCAGTACTAATGGATCACTTCCTGCGATTACACCATTAATTTTGCTGTTAATTTAACATACCTCTCGAAAGGCAGCAGTAAAGCTCCGCCAGGCAATGGACAGCCTTCAAGCAGGGTAGGCGATCCTTTATTAGCGTCATTCGTAAGAGCGACTGACAACGGTTCATTCCAGTAAAATCTCTAGCAGTAGGGGAAAAGGGGTCAAAATTAAACTTTTTTTTTTAAATTTCTTCATTTTTCAAAAAATATTATCACATTCTCAGAGAAAATTTCCGCATGATTGAATAATCTTTTCTTTGTAGCATCGATTTTTTCCAGATTCCTTTTTTTTCTTCATGATATTTTTTGAAAAAATGTTTTCAATTGTTCTTATGAGCCCTCATAGGGGGCACACGTGAACAAGCCTAGGATAAATATGCAAATGATTCCAAAATGCAGGACAACCATCATATTTCAACAAAAAACTAGTTAATATGAAACATATATGTACATAACAATTATATTGAGGGGTTTGTAACCTATATAGCGTCAGATTTTTATACGAAAAGAGTGTCATTACAAAAATATTTTTTCCGAGCTACATATCTTAGTTTACTGTAAAGTTTTAAAGTTTTTCAGCATGTTCTAATTGCTAGATAGGAAATAAAAACTAATAAGACTACATAATACAAAGAAAATTTTATTGTGTCAAGATTATTGCTATATATTGAGTTAAAGCTTCCAACAGAATATGAGAATGACATTAAAAAATATTTCAAACTTCAATTTTTAATTAAAAAAATATTTTGTCTTTTTTATTTAATGTAAGTATAATATAACACTAAACTTTTGATCAACTGTTAAGTTACAAATAAATAAAATTTGAAAAAATGTAATAAAAATAAATATAACTAAATATTAAATAATAATAATAACAATTAACAATTAATTTACAAACTGATTGTAAAAAAGTAATAATTTTAAATATTTACCTTTTTTTACAATTATAATATCCTACGTTAATATAAATAATAGGGTGCAAATATGGGAACTGTTCACATGTTCTCCTAGATGTTGTGTTCACAACTGCCCCATCATCTACTTTAGAACTAACATGCAAAATAAAGAATTCTTAATTATTTTTTTTTTTTAATCACACATTTACATGAATGTTCATATAAAGGTTTGCAATAATTAATTTTGCTTATTAGTTAGCCTAAAATATGTTTTGACTTGAAAATGACGGTATTAAAATTGCATTAGCATCTGCTAAAACATAGAAGCTGTCACCACAGGAACATAAACTGACTGTTTGTTCTAAAAGTTTGGCCAAGATGTAGGGCTGGTACAGCCATTACTTGAGAATTTTTCAAGATATTTTGCTTGACGTTATCCTCGTAAAACATACCATGTTCACATGTGCCCCATGCTCGCATGTGCCCCCCTTTCCCCTATCATATTAAGAGATGCTGTTGATTAGTAGTTGAAGAAAGCTGTTGAAATTACCTTTGCACAAAAGAAACAGATGATTTCATAAGTGTACCCTTATGTGATCGCAATTTACTCTCAAATGTTCCCCTAGCTGTTCTCAAATGTGTTCTTAAATTTAAATTTATTAAAAGTTCTGAGTGGAGCCCTTTTGGAACAGATTTATAAAACAGTTCAGGTCCCTTACTTTTCAACGGAACACATTCGAAACGAAATTTGGTGCACATTTTGGCAACTGGAATATTTTTTTTGAGTTCAAGTGTTTTTATCGTGTTTCAATGTGTACTGGGAATTTGCAGTGTTATAAAACTTTGGAATAATTATAAATTCATAAAATGAATCCTAACAACAAACGATTAAGTATTTTAATTATTTATTAAAGTGCATTAAAATACCTAATATAATGAAATAAAATTGTTTTTAAAAATTTGAAATTTTTTTTTCTCCATCATACTACTTTAATAAAAATAAATGAAAAGGTACGAAGTGCATTTTAAAACACTCAAATATATTGAACATGCATGTCTTCTTATTACATTTTTCAAGTTTTATTAAAGTTTATTGAGAAGATTCCTCGTTCCCGTAGCATTTGATGTATTTTCGTAAACTGAAAAATGAAAGAATAACAAAAATATTTCTCCTAAGAAAATTGCATTCGTAAGAACAAAAAATGAAGAAAACAACAGCAAATCAAAATGCCCTGCGACATAACAGATATTGACATTTTTGATGACGGCAAAGATGGAAAAATAAATGCATATACTAGTAGGATTAACTTTTAAAATATGACATGAAAATGCATCCACAAATATTTTCAAATAAAAAGTATTTTAAGGATTAACTCCATTTTGTGATTTAAATTTACAAATGACGTTCCATTATTTCATCTTCTTTTAGCAAACAAATATTTAAAAATATTTCTGGTCACAAAAGATTGATCATTAAAAATAAAAGTTTAAAAAATACAAATGCACTTTTAGGTTTTGTAAGTGTACCTAGATGCAATAAAATGCTCTTATACATTAAAACACAGTCATTTTTGACTTGTTTAGTTATTGAAGATCAAAAAGCTCTATTTTCCAGTCGCATAATTTATTTTAATTTTTTGAAGTTTATTTTATTTTTCTTTCTTTTTTTTTTCTTTTTGTTGTTTCCAAAGAGATTACTGCGTGTGGCAGGACTTGGAGTTAAAACGCAACGAGCAACCCAAGAACGAGAATTAACTTATAAGTAAAGTCACCTTTAGCAGGCGTTGTTTTACGGGCCACTATTAGCTGACATCTGCTCTACTTTTGAAAAAATTTATCTAAAAAATGCAAATAGTGAACAAACATTATGTTATTATTATAGCTGGATTCATTTAACGAACAGTTGTTTTCAAGGGGAAAAGCAATCTGTGAATGCATACGAAAACAGGAATAGGGGAAGGTTGCCATTAATGAACCAGTTCCATGACTAGACCGCGAAGATATTTCCCGTACCAGAGTTTGTGTAGACGTGTAATCAGTTTTAGTACCTTCTTTTGTCTGAAAACAATATACTGCAGAGTCGTCAAGTAGCTAAAAAATCTTGAAAATATCAATTGGTGAACCATATGTGATGACAACAGCTGTGTGTTATGTGAGTGCTGGGTTTTTTTATGTTCCTTTTATCCAAAAATAAAACATTTTAGAAAACGCATCTTTTTTCTCTCACTCATTGTTATTTGTATTGTTTATTGATCACCTGTTATAAATATTTGTAAGTTACGCATTGATTTTTTTTAATTTGAGAATGTTGTCCACCGATGGAAACTCGATGGTTCATCCATAGCAACCGGTAGCAGTGAATGTACCAAATGCTAAAATATTTATTTTTAATTTTCATTTTATATAGTGTATATTTATCATGCAAGGAATATTATTTTTAACAGAGAAATATACTGAGAAATTGTTCCTATAATTAACGTGAAATTAGAGTTGGATTTCCTTTCTAAACAAAACGAAAACTGTTATGTGGTTCATAGACGGCAATCTTCCCCTATGTGTTTTGTAACTTCTGCGTCATAACCAGAATTTCTCTTTGTGGGGTTGGTTTATTTGAGTACTTACATGTGTATTTGAAACATACTGGAATCGGAATATTGTTCAAAACGGATCACAAAATCACTCCTTGTTCCTCTGCACCAACCATGTTGTGGTTCAACCTTAAATTGCGTAAAAATTTCAAAAACTGATAATACGGTATTCTGTAAAACGAAAAAATCCCCCTAATGTTGTATGTTTTTCAAACATTAAAAAATACACACACACACACTCACACAATAAATACACTCTTAGACCTTAGTAATCGTTTATCCATTCATCTTAACTATTGTTGCCTTCGTTTGCTTTGCACTGCTTTCAAGTAACATAACAGCATGTCAATTTAAATGAGCCAAAAATCTACTGCGGGCCTTAATGTGGTCAAAACATTAAAAATAGGTCATTCCATGTCAAAACAACGAGACATTCAATGACCATCTCATCTCTTATTTTTTTCACAAATCTTACTTTTTGACATCTTGAATTAAAAATAAATCTTTTTGAAAATATATCATTCATAATTGATGAGTAATGTTCGAACATTGTTAAAAAGCCTTTTTTGTTTTTACAAGCCGGCTGTGCTTTTAAACGCTTTAACTCAAGTTGTGCGGGATCTATAGCGTTTTATAATAGCTCGAATAGTAACAATTACATTTACTTTAGTTTGATATGCAAATTGAATAAATTTAAAAGAAATATTTTAGTCACAATTTTTTTTTTAATTCAATAATTTAAAAAAAGTATATAGTGCCGATTAAAATTTTTGAAAAAATATATGATTTTTAATATATTTAATGAGTCTGTCTATACATTCAAAAAATATACCCGTTATAAATGAAAAATTTTCATATAAGCTTTGTGCTACAATATGATTAAAGTGAAAAAACCAACATAAATAAAGCACAATTTTTGAAGAAAATACAGCATATAGCTATTTCAAGGCTACAATGGAGTCTCTTCATCAGTTCTCTCGCAACTTCTGGTTGTGTTGGTGAGCTTTTTGCACTGATGAAGAGGCTCCATTGTATCCTTGAAATAGCTATATGCTGTATTTTCTTTAGAATTTGTGCTTTATTTACGTTGGGGTTTTTTCACTTTAATCATATGCTCATTATACTCGTTATTGATTTGGAATAATGTAATCAAGACGACCAATAATTACGTAGAAACTTATGGGCGCAAACGCAATGCCGACGCACCACATGCATATGAACCCAGAAAATAAGAGGTGCGAAACAGGTCACAATGTTGATGTACGAGGATGATTTTACACAACATTTTAGTTTTGAAAAGGTTTAAAAGCTGGTGCAAAAATTTGTTCATTGCACCTGTAATATATGCATCGAAATGACATCACACCGATCGTCACCCCCCCCCCCCCCAATAACGAACCATTTTAACAAGCTTTCGTCGATCTCTGTACGGTTTCGGCGCTTGTGTTACAGCTACAGGGCGCAATTTTAGCAACTGCCTTAAATCCGAAAATTAAAAATGGTCCATGAAATCGTCTTTGTATGATATTTTTTTAAAATCTGTTTCGATTCCGTCAGTGGCTCTGTGTGCAAGAAGTGCGTTAGCATTGCGTTTGACGCCATAAGAGGCAGAGAGAGCAAAACGCGTTTAAAGTTGTGGTCCTAGGTAGGCCTTCATTGAATTTTTTTTCCAAATAATGCTGTATAACAGCACCTACCAGGACTATTAGTACTATATCTTGTCCCAAGACGGAAGAGTGGTTCACCTACCAGTTGTACTGGTGTTCTCCAAATTGATAATTTTGGCTCTTACATCCCTTTGCCTCTCACTGCCTTACATGTTCATGTGCAATTTTTGATCATCTAAATGGATACTATCATCCCTTTACACTTTTTGTTTTATTTCAGTTACACCCTTTGGTGCATTTGACATGAAATTACCTAAATGTAGCAAAACACTAAATACAATTTCAAATTTTTTCACACTCTAATTGCTCTGTTCACAAATATACTTCGATTCTCTATCCATTTTTAAAAATATATAAATATGCTGACTGATGACATCAGAAAACGCCGAGGAATATATTGATGGGTTGGAAATTTTTTGCTTAAATTATGCTTGGTATTTTCGACGCAGATAAAAAGTTTTCAAGTTTCGTGCCATATTATGGAATATTAAATTTCTACCATTGTGATTAGAGTCACTAGAGCGTTCAACTTGAATATTTGATGCTTCTACGTGCCAATAAATCATGCATATTTTCAAACATCGCTTTTCTATTAAGAAAAAAAATGTTAATGTGCATATATAAAAGTATCCTTAAAGTTTCTAACGACGAATTGAACAACGTTGCTGTTTCATTTAATTAATAAACTCTCCCAACTAGAAACCTTAAAAATGAAAGCAAAAAACATTATATATATATATATATATATATATATATATATATATATATATATATATATATATATATATATATATATATATATATATATATATATATATATATATATATATATATATATATATATATATATATATATATATATATATATATATATTAGGGTTGTCCTTATTTATATGGGAAAATTTTTTTTAAAACACGTGCCTTTAGACCGTTGAACTTTAACACTTTTAAGAATTTTCCCACAAATCTTCGAGTTTTTACTTCAGACCCAGTACATCGTTCTTCATAGGTTTGCAAAATATTTTTACTGTGAGGTAGCACTAAAATTAATCTTTTTAATTACTTTATATCATCAAAAGATTTTCCGTTGAATAAGAATGAAATAATGCTTTGGAAACTTTCCTTAATCGTACGCTTTTCTCAATGTATCTCGATAGTGCGTATTTTTTTCCGATAGTGTTGGACATTCTGTAAAATAAATTGCTTTGTGGCACATATTTGATAAATTAGTTGTGAAATTCTTCGATTAAAATTGTGCTCCTCTTTCAATTGTATCATTCACAATTTTCAGTATTTTAACAATCTCTCTTCCCTTTAAATAGCTTCCTTAATTTTGCCGTGAATCAGGATCAAATAGGAAAAAAATCTTTTAGTATTTGTAATTTATCAAACAGTTTTATTGACTCGTAATTGATTCTATAAAAAGGAAGATCTTTACTAAGAAAGTATTCCAAATCATCCACTGTTATCTGAAATTTGTTAAACATTTATCAGACATGTCTTCCTTATCACAAGCATTTTTTGGACTAGTCTTTTCCTATCTTCAAGGTTAATTCCTTCATCCAATACGGACAAAGCTACTAGTTTACCCCTAAATACCATAAGTGATTTATGAATTTTCCAATTACTGCTTCTGCTGCATGTTCGTCGTCATTTTGTACGCTGCTAGTTTTTCAGACATATTATATTATTCAAAGGAGCTTCGATTGGGTTGCTGCCAAAAACCATATCTTCATACAGCATTTAATTGCAAAACAGCTTTGTAAAACAGCATTGAATTGTTTTCTTTTCATGTAAGGTCAATTTAAATTGTTTCCTTAATATAAAATTTTCAAACAAAAATTCCTTTTGCCACCCATGTGACTCAGAGATAAGCTCCTGGTTGCCGAAAAAATATCCCTGTAGGAAGAAATTCACCAGGAAATATTATTACAAGTTATGAGAATTCTCTGTAATCTTTCTCAATTCCGCTTTTTACGAACAATAATATATCATCAACTTCGTCTTTTAGAAATTAAGTGGTATGTGTACTTGATTGAAATGTTATAAGTTCTGAATGATGGAGATCTTTCCACAAATTTTGAAGCGCTTAACTAACTGAATACCTGATCTAGAACTAAGAAAGGCAAGAACTTCTTTCAGGACACACTCTGCAGTACGATTTCAAGTGCATGATGACGGCAATCCAAATGTAATCTATCACCGTTCAGTTTTTGCTCTAAAAAATTGCATGCACAATTTATACGGTTGGTATTGTCATTGTATCAAACACTACAGCTAGAACAGTTAGTAATAAAGAGCTATCATCTAAGATATCATAAGCAACTGAAGAAATATCTATTCCTTATAAGGAAATCCGTGTAGCTGTTCAATATTAGGACCTGAAGCTATCACGGTAATCCTGTCAGTGTTCTTTGTCCAGTTAAATCTGGATATAGCTTTGTATGCCAGTGAATAACTACAAAATCTAAATTTAAATTCATGAAATTTAATTTTACCTCTCGAAGATTTTCTTTTGCTCTCTTAAGGAATGTACGATTGATCACTAGATCATTTGGATTTAAAATTACTGCATCTACATAGGCTCTCAATAAATGAACAACATCTTTATCCCTAATATGGCATTTGTCTAACAGTGATGAAAGGCGAGCGAATATCAATAGTTGTCAAGCTTTTTTGCATTGTGGTAGACCAGCTGTAGAAATTAAAAGTTCAACAGGTTAGGATAGATACTCATTTCGGTTTCTAAATCTTGTGAATCGCAAGAATTTGATGATAATAAAGGACTATGTACTGAAATAGAATAAAATTAATTTAAAGTATAGAATTCTACATTGTCCAGATCTGGATATTTTTTTTTAATTTATATTTTGGCTATGGAAAATACAGTATATTTTTATGTTAGGAGTAATCGAGGATTTTTCGAAATTTATATTTTTAAAATTAAAAATTGCATAAGCATTTAGGTTCGTTTATAACTGAAGAACAGCGAATTAAAATATAATTGCAATTACTTATATTTATAGCATTTAAACCTTGTGACTCTATTTGACACACCAATTACATACACAGGGAATTTTGTAAATCAACACCCCCAAAGCCTGGAGGAGGCTATTTGTTTTTGTCAAAGATCGTTCATTAATGGCCTAGGCCATTAATTAATCGCCTATAGAATCCCTTGTGTCCATCTTGATGAGAAGAAACGTTCCCCTGCCGCTTGGTTGGAACAAGCGCAGAAGAGCGGTACGCTTGACCCCAGGCCATTGGTGTACATTTTATTCTTTGTAACATGTTAAATTTTACAGAATGAAAGTGAGAGAAATGTCGGTCTGAAGTAGCAGCACCTATTGAGGTTCAAAATTACTTTAAATATAAAACGTTAGAATATTTTTACATAAAAATGGGAAAATCCACAATTTTTTCTTCGAAACTCAAAGAAGGGGGCCCTAGGGGCACGTGTTAATATTCATAGATTGACTTTAAATTTTGCAAGGATCATTTATTTGTACAATGGAACAAATTGAGGGGACGTCGCGTAAAATATCTGCAACTTCAAAAATAAGGACCACCCTAATAAATAAATAAATATATATATATATATATATATATATATATATATATATATATATATATATATATATATATATATATATATTTTTTTTTTTTTTTCAGAAGCATGAATGAGAGAAACTTTACCTTGTTCTTTTTTGGTGTGTGGGGGGGGAGGGTATTACGAAAGAAATCAAATGGTTCTACAGCTTTATGATAAAAATGTATTTTAAATGCATTGTCTAAAAGTAAATATCGTTATGTGCGCATATTTTATGCTTCACATTTTGGATAGTTTAAATTTTCAAAGATAGAACTTTTGATACTGCACCCAGTTTGGAACTCCCTAAATCCAAAAAAAAAAAAGATGTATTAAAGAAACTGCTACTGCGTACTTATACGTTTTTGCTTCTGTTTACAGTCCCAATGACGGTTTAATTGCTATTATTTTTAACCGCTTGACAATCATAAAACTTGTTATAGGGAATAAAGTTTTAAAATAAATGTAAATTGGAAAGCACTTCCTTTGGGGTTGCCAAATTTTCAAGCCTTGGCATTATTTAAAGAGATATATTTTTCTCGTGACAACATAGGGATTTATCGCCTATTCGTTGAGAGATTAAACATCATGTTTGCATATTTGTACAAATTTGTGGGGAAAATAAGAAAACAGATAGAGGAAGACTGTAACCCACTTTTTATTTGCCTATTGAAATATGTTTTTTAAGTCTCATGAAGTGTAGGAACAGTACTATTCTCTTTAGTTATCTTTTTATTGAAATAAAACATCTTTAACCAGGTAACTATTCGAAGACAAACTATTTTTTACTTTTTTTTTTTGGTTTATACTACAAAAATTTTACAATGTAGACATTTCACGTCATCCTCGCCTCTTCCGGCGGGACTCAAGATTCTACGGTACCCTTTTTGGGAGCATCCGAAATGCGCAACAAGAGATTGCTATACTGATACAAAATGTTGACAAAAGGGCTCAAACTTTATGTATTGATTTCAAAGATAAATTAAGTATTAAATTTTTATTCTCGAATTCCAAACCGAACCAAAAAATATCAATTAATTATTTTTTAAAAGGTAATGCAGATGCATTTTACGCCAAAAAAAGGATTAAAAAAAACTACAAGATAAAATTTAAAGTATTATTGTCGTGAAAGATTACAAAAAAGTAGAATTTCTTACAGTTGTCCACAAAAATAGAACAAAGTACAGATACCATTTCTCTACGCGTAATTTGAGTTCCACCCAATGTTCTTGGCAATGAGATGTAATCATCGGAATGATTTGTGAATATATTCTCCTTTCTCTCACTTATATTTTCTTTGCTAAGTTCGGATGTTGAACATTAATCGATTTTTGCCGTGAGTGTATTTCCGTGACTCATAAACTTACATTCTAAAGAATCAGAACTGCTAACATGCTTAGAATTAGAAGGATGTGTCCCATGATGGATTTAATTGGATGTACGTAATTTCCGAGGCAGGTACTGAAGAGATAAAATGAAATTACAATGAATCCAATCTTACATAACAAGCTTGAATAGGGTCATTGAAATTCTGACAGATTTTTTGCATGATGTATACCATAATGCTTTGAAAGTCAAAAAATTGTTTCTTTTTAGAATTTTTAGAAGAGAAATAAATTAGATAAAATTACGAAGCAAGATTAATAAAAAGTAGTTTTCATTTTATGTGTGTTTGTTTCTTTTATAAATTGTAAGTAGTGGTACTTTTGAATTCCATATTTGCTTTATTGGGATATTTATTTTAAATGTTCCATTGTTCATTATACAAACTATTGTATATGTAAAGGAACGCTGGATAATAGTAGTTTTTTTTTAAGCAAAAAAGCAAAAAATTCGAGAAAAACTCATGAACTTACATTTTAAAGAATCAGAACTGCTAACATGCTTAGAATTAGAAGAATGTATCCCTTGATGGATTTAATTAGATGTACGTAATTTCCGAGGCAGGTACTAAGGAGATAAAATGAAGTTACACTATTGGTCTTTAAAATTGCTACACCAAGAAGAAATGCAGATAACAAAATGCTATTTATTGGACACATATATTACGTTAGAAATAACAAATGATTAAATTTTCAAGAAATTTGGGTCAATAGATCCTAAGAAAATATTACCTAGAACTACAACCTCTGGCAGTAATAACAGTGCTTATACCCCTGGGCATTGAGTCATACAGAGATTGGAGGGCATGTATACAGGTACAGACACCCATGCGGCTTTGACACGATGCCACAGTTCATCGACCATAGTGGCTTGCGTTTGCTGACAAGTCAGTTGTTCAGCAACCATTAATCAGACGTTTTCTATTGGTGAGAGATCTGGAGAACGTGGTGGCCAGGGCATCAGTCGAACTTTTTCCGTATTAAAGAAAGTCTGCAAAATACCTACCACATGCAGTCGTGCATTATCCTGCTGAAACGTAGAGTTTCACCTGACACGCTGCCAGTGTGCGTTCACCACGATGCCGCCAAACACGGATGCGACCATCATAATGTTGTAAGTAAAATCTGGATTCATTAAAAAAAATCACTCGCCATTGGTGCACCCAGGTTCGTCGCTCATCACACCATTGAAGACGCTCCCGTCTGTGATGCAGTGGTAGCAGCAGCCATGATCTCCGAGCTGACAGTCCATGCTGATGTAAATGTCGCCGAACAGTTCTTGCAGACACTTGTTGTCTTGCAAATAACCCGATTTTTTGACTCAGCGCTCGTCACGTGGTTGTACGATCCATTAAGGCCATGTGGATAACATGCTTGTCCTCTCGGCTGCTACTGATTATTAGCCGTTGAGAACCAGCACGGCGATCTGTATCACCATCCTGAACCCATCGAATCCATATTCTGCTGACCGTCATTGGATCTCGACCGACACGACCAGAAATACTGCGATAGGATAAACCGAAATTCCGGTAGGCTACAATTCGACCTCTATCAAAGGCAGAAACGTACTGCTACGCATTTCTTCTTCTTACACGAAGCATCACTACAATTTTCCACAACACAACAGCGTTCAAATTGAATTTGCACACAATTGGCTACACTATTTCCTCATTTAAACACATTGTAGGTGTCGCTGCGGGCGCCTGCGTTGTCTGAATGCGCTGAAAAGCTAATCATTTGCGCATCACATCATCTTCTTCCTGTCGTTTAAATTTCATGTTTGTACCATGTCGCCTTCTTAGTGTAGCAATTTTGTGTAGCAAAGGCCAGTAATGTACAATGAATCCAGTTTTATGTAACAAGCTTAAATAGGGTCATTAAAATTCTGACAGATTTTTTAAATGATATATATGGCTTTAAAAGTCAAAAATTTGTTTCCTTCTCTTTAGAAGAGAAAGAGGTTTGGCAAACTTACGAAGCAGTTTTTCGAAAAAATAGGTATTTTTCTTCATGTATGTTTGTTTTATTAGCTGCAAATAGTAGTACTTTTGATGGAACTCGTTCTTCGCTTCATTGTGATATTAATTTTAAAAGTTTCATTGCTTAATGTAAAAACTGTTGTGTATGCAAAACAACATTGGAACGTTAAATCTGTAATTTAGCTTATTTTTCCACAAAAAAGCAAAATATTCGAGAAAAAAGCTCATAAACTAATTCTAAAGAATCAGAGTTGCTAACATGCTTAGAAGTAGAAGGATGCGTCCTGAGATAGGTTTAATTGGATGTACGTAATTTTCGCGGCAGGTACTTAAGAGGTAAAATGAAATTACAATGAATCCATTCCTGCGTAACAAGCTTAAATAAAAGCATTGAAATTCCAGGAAATTTTTTGCATGATGTGTTGTACCATAAGGTTTTTAAGCTCAAAAATTTCGTTAATATTCCTTAGGAGAGAAACATGCTGGTAAACGCGAAACACAGTGTTACAAAAAACAACTTTTTATTTTTTGTTAGTGAACTAATTTTTTTAGGCGTCGATACTTTAGTGGACATTCAGTTTTTTTTTTCTCCATTTGTTTTTACATAGGGATATTCATTTTATATTTGATAAATCATTGAACAAACTACAGTGAAACCCCGATTTTACGTCCCTCGAATCTACGTTTCCCCACGCATTTTACGCAAATTAGGTTAATTCAACCCATATTGTAAGTTTGTTATTTACGGATTTACCCGCAGTTTACGTTTTCCTTAGGAGAAAAACATGTTGGTAAAAGTGAAACACGGTGTTACAGAAAACAAGTTTTTTTTTGTTAGTTAATTTTTTTAGGCGTAAGTAATGATACTGTAGTGAAAATTCAGTTTTTTTTCCTCCATTTGTTTTTACTTAGTGAAATTTATTTAATGTTCGATAAATCATCGAACAAACTACAGTGAAACCCCGATTTTACATCCCCCAAATTTACGTTTGCCCCCAAATTTTACGCTAATTATGTTACTTCAACCCCCATTGCAAGTTCGTTATTTACGGATTTTCCCGGATTTTACGTTTTCCTTGGAAAGTTTGAGATTTTTTCCCCTCGAAACTAAGCAATATCTTTCCTTTTGTGCATTTTTAATGCTGCTACATGTTGTTGAAAGTTAATTATGAAAACAAAAATGTATTCCACGGACTCTTGTCTTTTGTCTGTTCAGAATATTTCAATTCTGGAAGAGTCTGCATTCACTTTAAGCAATTGATTTTTTCGGGGGTCTCTGAAGGTGTCAAGCTTGTAGAAAGATGCACAAAATTTTCCAAGCAACCTAATAGACTTTCAGATCAGGAACTGATGATGTTGTAAAATTTGCATAAACAACTCAAGCTTCCGCGAACAAAGTGTGAGCCGAGTGTCAAAAAGTTTAAAAATGTGAATAGTAGTAAGGGTATAGGGTAAATTTAGGAGGTCGGGGTGGCATAAAGAATGCTACAGCAGCATTCATGCTGAAAAAAAGAGGAAAAAATGGTTTTAACTTGTCAATTATCAGAAACAGATTCGAATCAAAAAAGTGTCTATACAGTCACTACATCGACTCTAAAACACTCATCTAAATGTAAAAGTATTTTTTACATTTTTATTTCGGCATTAATAAAACTGTTTCATTCCTCTCTCTACCCTCATTCGTCCAAAATCTCCTCTTAATGAGTAAATGTAAGTAACGGTAACTAATGATTTTTTTATTTTTTGAAGACACAATTTCTGAATATTTTGTTACTTTTATTTTTTGTTGTTTCCATGTTCTCAGTTTTAGGATACTGCTTAACAGTTGTAACCTCAACTGTACATAAATCAAAAATCGTACGAGAATTAGTTCTCCTCAAATTGTTCGGGGTCTTGATTTGCAGCTGTATTTACTATTATAAATAGGTCAAACATGTATACTTGTATTGGTTAAATACCACTTACATTAGTTTACGGATATACTACTGTAAACAGCTCGAACACGAACACAGGTATTGGTAAAATACCGCGTACATTAGTTTACTGGAAATACCACCATAAATAGCCAAAACACATATACATGGTATTTTCAGTAAGTTACCACCCTATTCAGAGCTTAAGGCAGAGATACATGAAATACACCGGCAACTCATTCCAGCCGAGGACACGAAACTGCAGTCCTAGGCTGGAATGACTGAGTTGGCGTTGTATTTCATGTATTTATGCCTTAGCACTGGCTATAGGGGGGTAACTTACTGAAAATACCATGTCTTGCCTTGAATCTTCGAGTTGAACCAAACCATTGCTTCGGTCACTCGTCTGGTCAGCGCTAATTCTATATTAGCTACCAGTTTGTTTGGTACTCTTGGCTTTCTTAAGAGGTTTTCCACCTCCAGCTCAGTCACTTCCTAAGCCGGACTGATGAGTGCTAATTAGCTTGAAACTGCAGTCCACGGCTGGAATGACTGAGTTGGTGGGGTATTTCACGTATGCATGTATTAGTTAAGTACCGTTTAAATTAGTTTACTGGAAAAACAGTACTGTAGTCGTCACGCATTTGGGTCAGCAGTTCATCCATTGAATGACTGAATAATTGAAATATAAACTTGAAATGTTACTTGAACTGTTACACGAGACATTCTTTTGTTATTTATTTATAATATATATATGACGTTGCTTGCATTTTTATGAGAAAATCATAATGTACGTGTATTTGTATGTACAGCATTAAATGAAGAATAACAAAAAGAAAAAGGCTGTCAATGCATTAAAAGTAGAAGCAACGTAATGTCCTTATTTTGGGGCTGTATCTTTTTACAACACATTTTAGGCAGGCGACATAACAGCTGCTCTGCAGTCACGGAAATCATAACATAAAAATATTTTCTGTGCTGCGTTCTTTTGTGGTATCAGAATGCATTCCTAACTGTAATCACATATCTCAGGCAGAAAAAATCCAGTTATTTTTCACAAAGAAGACACATTTTGAGGCAGATTTCTTTATTTCCCTTTTTTCTTTGCTTTAAGAAGAATAAAAAATTGATCAAAAAGAGGAAAAAAAAAATGCACAGAAAAGGAAACAAAAAGAGACTTCGATGGAGTAAAAGTTTTAAATCTGGTGGGAATATTTTGTTTAGTGGCACTCGGAGGTATACCCTGAACATAAAATGCTTTTCTTTTTTTTCCCCTTACGAGTAAGATTTCTAAAAATACTTTGAGATTATTTACATGCTAAATTGATAAGAACAATGTTAATATCACGTAAAAACTGCAAATTATTACAATACTTTGAAAATTTCTTTGCTTTATTAGAGCTATTTTTAATATTTTACATGCCATTATTTTTTTATGTTGTATATTTTTTCTGTACAGATTTATTGTCTAAAAATTTTGAATTAACTTTGATTCAGCACACGAAAAATATTTTACAATGAGAATTAAAAAAAGTATTTATAAATTAATCTTTTGTACCGAAAAAGTTTATTTGTTTTGTTTTTCAGAATGTAATGTAATTCAGAATTATCTCGGTTTAGCTTATTTTTACACTAAACTACAAACAAACATAATTTATGCGGGAAGAACCGTAGCTATTTTACATTTAAGCAGAAAAAAAGAACCTTTGTTTTATGCGTGTTTTTCTTTCTATTTTTAGCGTAACCATTTATTTATATCAATCTTTCGACTAATATTTTATTTGCATACCGTACATATATATAAACCAATTTCATAACTAATCATATCTAAATTTTGTATTAATTTATAAATTAGTATGTTCTTTAGGCTTTAAATTCAAAACATATTTTATTGAGAAATCTAGTTGAAAAGCAGAAAGAAAGTTGTACCTTAAAAAATAAATAAATAACCTAGAAACCAGATCATTCAGCGATTATTTGTGTATTGAATGTCTGGAAACTGCTTTAAATGAAATTCCTTTCCCTGGAAGTAAAAGATATTTATGCACATAAGTGTACCGAAACAATTACATATTTAGAATATTTGATGATAAAATATTCAAGCAATTTCGAATTAAAGGTGCTCCTTTTCTGAAATCATCCTAAATTCATTACCAGATGCCCTCAGCTTATGCATTACAATTAGTCGTTCTTAGAAATATCAATTATTTCCTATTGTGTACATCTTTATTTAATGCATGTTTTATTGATGGCATTCATTGCCAATTCGCAGCGACGAGTTTGTCACTTACTTAGCAAATCTCACTTAAATGGCTTTTGACCTGTCTAACAGTTTGATACATTCTGCGAAATTTGAGACGTAAGTATAATTTTCAATCTGCAAATTTGAATATTAAATATACCGTGATTAATAGAGTTTATTTAATACCTATAGTAAAATTACCGGAAGCAAACTATTATTAATCATCTGAAAAAAAACAGCAAAAAATAATTGAAAATTTGTAATCGTAAAAAATAAAAGTCTAATTCTATTTTTATGAGTTGTTTTACAAAACACCATATGGAAACACACACTGCTCTTGTTTTATTTCATGAACTATATGAAGAATATATACTCTTCTGCATTACACAGAAATATACTGTTAAAAATCAGAAATATTTTAAGGTAAATTTTCTTGCAAAATGGACATTTTATAGTAGGGTAGACCGGGGCACGTTTGCACATGGGGCACGTTTACGCGGAGCACTTTTTCCAAAACGAGTTATAACTGGAGAGCCAACAGACATACCAGATTGATGCTGCTCCCTAGCAAATATTCGCACAAGGCTTTGAGCATCAGTCGAGCTTCGGTTTAGCATGCGGATAGAAAATCTGATTTCTACCAAGTTGAGTGAGTTTTTTGTTGAACTTTTGAAGCTTATTGTGAATAAAATAATACTTAAGAAAAAATAAATATATAAAAATTAACAGAATTGTATCCCTTTTTGAAAAGTGTATTTGTATGTACAGAAAAATTGTTAAATTTTGTTGCACGTTAAAAATAAATCCAAACTCGTCGACGGGGCACAATTAAATCATACGGGGCGTTACATTTTCATCGGGACACATTTACGCACGTTCTTACTGTGTCTTACTTCTCTGTCTTACTTCTAAACGGGCCTCGGAAGCATTTTTCGCTCTGTACTGTCTCAAACCTTTAGTATTTTCTGGTTATTTAGTTTCGAAAATTACAATTCATTTGTAATTAAGTAACTGATTCTTATCTTACAGCTTACATTCTATAGTGTTGTCTTCTTGCCAGTTCAGCTTTTACTTTATACACTATTCAGCCAGTAATTCATTTTCTTTATTTTAAAGATGGTAACACATTACGTTCAAAACAATAACAGAACCACATTAGATGTCAAAATAATGAAAAGGCATATCGATAATCCAAATATTTTTCCACTAGGCCTTCTACATCCTCACAGGAGGACTACCCTAACTGAGACCATTTGAAAAAGTAGGATCAAAGCTTAGGAAACAGGAAAGGAAAAAAAAGAGCATGCTCACAACTCTAATTGATACTCCGATTAAAGTAGCCCTCAGACAAGAGCATTTTGAAGCTCCAAAGAAAATAATAATGGGCGATACAAAACATAAAGGAGAAATTAGTTTAAAATTTACAAGTTTCCGTTGAAGCAGAAAAAGAAAACATCGAAGAAAAGGGTATGAAAACAAAACCTGCGACAGGGAAAAAGTTAATACACTCCGTTAGAAGGAAATTAGTGAACGATTCTGTTAACGAAGTAGAAAACTGTGCTTGCATCTATTGTTTGAAAGCACACAACCAATTAAAAAAAAGGTTATTATTCGGCTGGGCCTTATATGAAGGAATTATTCGGCGAGTTTTGTCTGACGATTAGACAATTGGAGACAGAATTGCAATAAAATATATTTAAAATATAAATAAAAATGTAATGATGCATAATGTCTTTTCCCGATTAGTTTCAGGTATTCATGTGGGAATGCTCATATTTTATTCTCAAATAAAAATCTTATTTTCAATCAGAAAATTGAAAATTTTTCACCTTCCTAAAATTTAAGACTAGACGGTAGCGATGAGACTGTTTCTGAGATAAAACTAATAATTAATTATCGTTGAAATAAGATTTTAATGATTATTAAATATTTGCTTTAAAATGGCTAAAATAATGCTAATATCATTAACTCCTTTAAATGTGGAATTTTAACACTAATATACATTTTAAGGAGGACAAAAAAAAAACTATATTTCATAAATTTTAATAAAGCACAATTTGGTAAAGCCGTTGCATATTTTAATTTACTTTCGGAGAACGTAGTCAATGAGATGACTGATTTTCCATATCATTAGCAAATTTTTTTGAGGTTTGGTGCGCAACTCGTGCAGCTCATCCTAATGCACTCATCCAAGTGATGGCTCGTCAATCGGTTTTCAGTTTCGGTACTCGTTTTTGATGAATTTCACACTTGGAAAACGTTGACTCGCACTTGAGAGCATAGGATACTTTTCTTTCGGCACGAATGACCAAAATTCTTCACACGCTTGGTCCCATAAAAATTTCAAAGAATGGTCATTTTTCATTGCAATTATTTCAATTTCAGCAGTTTATCTATTGTAATGAAACAGATTTCACATGTCCAACGATATGTGCTCAGGGTCTTGAAGTGCGAAGGAGTTGGAAATAAATTGAACAAGGTGTTATAAGTCTTTAACGTCATTTAAACGGTCTTCAAATTCTGTTTGAATCTCGCTTAATATTTCATTATGTTCTTTATATTCAGTGTACAGATAAAAATTTTCAAACGTGGGAAAAGTTTTAATTCCCGTTGTGCCAGGTTTTTTCTCCAAATTTCCAGTTTTGCTATGAACGATTGCACTGCTAAAATCATAACTAGGATATCTTTATTTTTGCCCTGCAGCTGCACATTAAGCTGATTAAGTTTTCCAGTAAGATTGGTGAGGAAACTTAAGTTAGCAAGCCACACTGGATTTTCTAAATTGAAAAGATTGAAAAAAAAAATATAAAATCAATACGGTCGCAATCGACTGGAAATGGTCTCGGAATCGACCGGTCGATCGCTATCGACGGGTTGCCGACCGCTGTTTTAGAGGAGTATTTAGAGGCATGCCTTTGTAGGATGTTTTTTTATATCACTGATATATGTATTAAAGCGATATTGCTCAAAAGTGTTATTCCAATGCACTAAATTATCTTTATGCAAAAAAAAAAAAAAAAAAGTTGACTCTTTTTCTTCATCTTAAAATAAAGATAACTTTAGGTTAACTGTTATTATAAACAGAGATGGAACTGATTTCTGAAATGCATTTGTTAATGAATATCTCGCCCCAAAAACCTTAAGGTGTAGCAAAAACAGCTTGAAACTGCGACGTTCCCCGCAGATTCCTGAATAATTATTTGGCAATTTTGAAATTGGAACGATGTAGTGATGTTCCGGATATCCGTATCCGTATCCTTATCCGCGGATATCCGAGGGGAAATAAAGATCTGTATCCGTAACTTTTTTGACGGGTCTTAAACGGATCATTTCTATTCTAAAAATGTTAAAATATTTGAATAAAAGACTCTTAAATTCCGTTTAAATTAGGTTTTATTTTCTATTTAAATTATAAGGTATCATTTCAGAAGCCAGTTTGTACCTCCCCCCCCCCCACTCTCGTTGCAAAAAGGAAGGGGAAATAAGTTTTAAAAGTATGTATCAGTGTGTCATTTTGTGGCACCGTAGCTCCTAAACAGATGAACCGGTTTTGATAGTTCATTTTTCGTTCTAAAGGTGACTTGATCGAAAGTGTTCTTAGCTTGGCCTCGTTTTTGTAGAACTCTAATTACCGGAGATATTAATTAAAAACCGATATAACGTTTTCACAATTATGGTGGTAAAAATTTACCCGTTCGTTAAAAATGTTGGCCTTAATTGAAAGAACGAAGTTTTCTGCGTTTGATATTTATTTGATACTTCCAACTTGTATACAGTAGGAGCCATAATCTTGTTAAGTAACTTTAAAATGCAATTCTAAGCCTTTATCCGCGTGATTGGTAGCGATTTCATAGTTGGAAGATAAGAAGAAAAAGCTCAACGATTTAAATTTTTTACCTGCTGTCAGTTCATATTTGTTAACAAATGTGTGTTCTGACCCAAGAAATTCATCTTAATATGAGATCGGCTCTCTGGGACATGTTTTTTTTTTTTAATTTTTAATTTTATATTAGTTTTTGTTATTGATTTGGGGTTTCTGTTATTCTTCATTTTTATTTCCCTCGGCATCCTTTAAAAAAGTGAGACTAAATTCTCTATTTACTGTTTGTAAAGGTGTTCCCAGCTCTGTATTTCGTCGGTCGGAGAAGTTCGGTGGAATGGGTCAGCGCTGCATTTATGCTGAAATAAAATGGGAAAAATTATTCCTAGCCTGTCCAGTAGCAGCTTTACACTCTTGCTCCTGTATCCTACATCTACCGAGTAAGTTAGAAATAATTTTTCACATTCCATCTAAGCATTAATGCGGCGTTGACCCATTCCTTCCAACTCTCCCTCAATTTTAACGGAGATTTCTTTAAAGAGTAAATCATAGTCTTGATTATATTTTTGCCGCAGTTGACATTTTTTGAAGAAACTGCCATTATTCTGACGGGAATACCTTCCGTAACAAATTTTACACTTGGCTAGTTGAATTGGGTAAAAAAAAAAAAAAAAAAAAGAGATCCGTATCCGTATCCGCGGATCTTGACACTAATGATCCGGATCCGTAACCGTAACCACGGATCTACATTTTTAACGATCCGGCACATCACTAGAACGATGTACAGTGGTGTACAAAGAAACTGCATCACTTGCAAATATTCACAATTTAAGAAAATTCTCAAGAAATAAATGAGCAATTATTCTAAGACTTTTTTCACATAAAACGGGACTTCAGCTGACATGTTTCAATAAAAATTAAATCATACATGCATGAAGGGGACCAGCTACAAATTGAAGAAACTGAAAGCGTTTCTAGATCATTCTAAAGTGAATAACTATGAATAAGCTATAAATTTCGGTAACTAGTTTACTTACAATAAACAATAATGTTTGTGAAAGTGTCATTCTTATTCACGAAGATGTAAACATGCCTTTTAAAAATATCTATTTTGTTGGTATGTTTTTAGCTCATAACACGCAGAGTTTTCCTTCAAATTTTACCAAACATGTTGGAAGCATGGCAGCATACAAGTGAATTACTAAACTTTGAGAAAGAAATTTCGAAAATGTGATGAAACATGAACATTTAAAGCAATCAATTTCTCACTGCGCTTGTGCAAAATATAGCAATATATAACTTTTATAATTTCTTAGGCAATCGATTCGACTCATTAGGTCATCGATAGCTTTTCGCGCTTTAATGATATTCATTTTTCAAGGGGAATTTTTCTATAAGTTGACAAATGAATTGCCGAAGAATATTTGAAAGTTATTAATTACTCTTTTTATTGCATGCGCAGTGAGAAATTATTCGTTTGAAATGTTCGTATTTCAACTGTTATTAAAACATGCTAGTCGATTTTTTTTATTCATCATACCTTAATCTAATGCAGTTTGCAAGATTTTTATCGCTCTTACAAGACTTTTAGCTAATTTCTTACGTTAGGGCTAGTGCATAATCAATAGATGAGGATCCTCTAAACCTGAAACTTATGGTATGCACAGCGGTTGCAAGAAAGTAAGTATGTTTTAACGTCATTATATACATTTTCAGAATAGCATAATGAAACAAAATTAAGAAATTATTGAAGTTTTTTTAAACTTTAAAATTAAGTAAATATTAATCTTTGTCCCACTGTGTTCAAAATGGGGGGGGGGGGAGAAACTACAAAATAAACAGGATTATACTTTATTACACGTGTAAAGTTTAGAACTTCATTCGGTACATTAAGAATTTCTTGAGTTTAGAATAGTAAAGAGTATTTTAGTTTAAGACGGCCCGGGGTAATGTGGAGAAAGTAGTGAAATGGCGAAATACAATTTCCTGTTTTCAGCGTCACCTATATGTCAATATTTTAACGAAAAGCTGAATAATGCAGAAATTCCAAAATTTTCCTACGCTTACTGTGGGGCCATCTCTCGAATACTTTAGGAAATTATTTAATTTGTGGAATAAAGTTTCAATTCGCGGGAATGTCAAACTAAGCAATTTTTTAAACATTTTCTTCTAACTTCTGGTATTTTCAAAACTAGTATCCTGTTTTGTTTTTCTTAAATTTAAAATGTTTGATACTTTACACCTGATTGTTTAAACCTGCATCTTCAAATAAAAAAAGAAAATGAAGGAACAAATAAAAAATATTGTCCGAGTTGATAAACTAGAAAGAAGTGGTGAAGCTTACTAATTTTATGGTGAGTGGATTCTTTATGACAACACTATCACCCCAACCAGTACGCTACTATATCTAAGCATTAATAATTTACTAATTCTGCATATTTAGCAGATTTGTAAGATTCTTATGGAAATAAGAACAGCTTCTCTCGTCTGGCGTAACTATTTTTTTAAAGTAAAAATTACATATACTATAAAAAAGAGCTGCAATGAAGAATTATATTATCCGGCTCATTGTTACATAGTAATAATAATATTAATGATAACAAAAAAAAATATATTATTGCATTCCTGAGTTAAAATTTACCTTCGGAGGCGGGCAAGGTTGTCCTTACATGCGTTATCTTAATAATATCGCATTGAATTTGGTAATACAGTGAGCTCTCACTTATGCACCGACCAAAGGGACCAGCATTAAAAAAGCGTATTAGTGAGAGCGACGCATAAGTGAAAAAGTCTATTCAAACGTCTAAAACGCAAAAGAAGTTCTAGTTAGAGAATTAATAGAGATTTCTCAAAGAAAATAGGTTGATATTAATAATGGTTTATAAATTACTATAAAAAACGTTGGAAATTACAGTAAAAGAAATGCAGCATACTTTTTAAAAATTTGTTTCCTTTGAAATTAATTCCATTTTCGTTTCTTCATTCCCCTGAAATGACAGTCTTACCAGTAAAACAGCTAAGTTACCGGATCCAGTTCAGGCATGTTAAAAATTACCAAAACATATGCCGTGGCACGAGTTTCATTGTTGATGACGTTAGAAGCAATACTTGATCAGTGGCTCTAGTTAAGGCCCCTATATATATGAGCTGGCGCATCAGCCATTTTGGATCGGAGCTCGTGTTCGAGTGGTTCTCTTTTCTGGCGAGTTATTGCGTTTGGTGATTGTTCACTGCGAGCGATTATTAGCTCCACGTTAATTGATTATTAAATAAAATATTATTTGTGGCAAATTTGGCGAAACACGAAGCTTTGCTGTGGTAACCCTAGCTCCGCAACAATGAAAAATCCGATCCAAAATGGCTAAACATAAGCTGATGCGTCAGGCTATCTATATAGCTGCTCTAGCTATTGTATATACAAGGTGTCCAGGAAAGGACTCCCTGATTTCAAAATTAAATATCTCGAAAACAAAGGTGGATATTGGAATAAAATAAACGGTATGTTTATTGTGAAACCCATAAAAATCATTTACAGAATCCCGGAAATTAGCAACAAAAAATACCAACACGGGGCGCTGCACGCTGTAATTGCAATAGAAGTCCCTATAAATAGTGCTGCGAAGGGGTTAGACTATAATTTCTTGCGAAAATGTTATGAGAGGCAAATTTACTGCTGATGCGCCTAACCCCTTCGCAGCACTATTTAATGGGCTTTCTATAGCTATTACAGCGCTCCCTGTCGGCAATTTCTGTTACTAATTTCTATGTTTCTGTACACGAATTTTACGAGTTTCACAACAAACATACCGTTTATTTTATTCCAATATCTGACTTTGTTTTCGAGATTTTTAATCTTGAAATCAGGGAGTTCTTTCCTGGACACCCTGTATGCGGTCTCTAAAGATTTCATATGATTTGCAGACACGCTTGTAGTCGTTGAAAAGTTTCTTCAAAATGTTTCATAGTTAGACTCATTTCTTCAAACTTTTCCCATTTTTCCAGCTAAGAGATAAATCTTAAATGGTAGACAAGTAAAAATTTGCTAACTGAAGAGCTAAATTGGAATAACCCCATATAAAGCTTAAGGTGAAGTAAAACGAAAGGGTGCAGGGTGTCGCCTGCACCTTGAAAAAACACATTTCATGTTTGCAAAGAAGATTGTTTATTTGGGAACAAATTGTTATTCTAAAAAAGTAATTGTCATCTTATTTTTAGAAAAAAGTAAATAAAATCTTTGTTACGGTAAAAAAAAATCGGCTCGGAAGTAAAATATTCATTTTCATAGCAATAAAAAAACGAATACATTATCATCATTTTACTATAGAAGGAGTTGGCGTTTAAACCAAGGGTTCTAGGGTGGTTAATTCCCAACATCCACTTTCTCCACCACTGACAATGTGCAACTTATTAAGTATTGAAATTTTGCTTTACGAAATATAATTCAAGTTTTCCTCATTTATTTCACTTTTGAGCTCACCAGTAACTTTAAGTTGGGATTTTTTTCTTAATTGATAAGTTTGGTTCATGGAATCAAACCCAAATAGTGCATATCGTTATTAATTAAAATCCACCGCATTATTGAAGATTTCAAGCAAGAAAAAGATCTTATTTATTATTAAAAAATAGTATGGCTTTTCCAGTATCCTCCCGATAATTTCGGAAGTAGACATTTTTTTGTCTGTGAAGTATCAGATGCCTCATGATAGGCTTTTGAGGCACAAATTGCTCTCTTCCATTAAGTGTTGCTAAACAAATGATAAATGAAAATAAACTAGAAAAATACTGTGATACGATAGACATAATAAATTAGTAAATCAAATAAAATATAACTAAAGCTAAAATTTTGTTATGATTACAATAAAAACTTTGGAAATACTGGGAAAAAAGTTACCTACCAAACAATAAACAGTTAAATAAACGAATGGAGAGATAACGATCAAAATATTATCACAACGATTTTAATTAACTCTTGCAAACTTCAAATATTGTCGTTTGATTTTTTTTTTTTTTTGCATGGGAAAAAATAAACAACGAGTAAATATAGTTTAAAATATCACTATAATTTTAACACTTGAGACTACAATATACAGGCTGATTATAATTAAAGTTCCACTTTCAAAACGCTATAAAAATAAAACCACTGGTCAGAATGACGTCAAACTTCAACGGAATATTATCGAAGAAAGGGGGAACTTGGTGGCAGAAGAAAAATAAATAGTTGGAGTTCTTAGCAATAGATGGCGCTGTAAGCATCATATTTAATAATAGTCGACTACAAATGACAAATAAATCATAAAATATTACCTAAGGTGTAAACTATACGTTAAAACACCGTACTACTTAGCGTGCACGAGGATACATGTGATACTGTTAGTTAAGTAAGCCCATCCAACACAGCAAGGTCTTATCACATCGGATGGCGAAAATCGGTTTTTAATTCTCCTGAGGCCAAAAACCACATAAAAAGCATCAGTAAAAATAAAATCGGTCTTTAATTTTCTTGAGACTGGCGCAAAAGGTGTTCAATATAATGTACCTCGTTTTCTGTAACAAGTTGAAATCGAGAAACAGCATGCAGCATGTTCCACGTCTGATTGAAGTGTTTCCGGGGTCACGTTTAGAATGTGTTGCGCAATGCATGCCTTCAGCTCAGCAAAGTTTGCAATCGGAGCACTGAACACAACAGCTTTCAGATAGTCCCATATCAGAAGTCACACGGGTTAAGATCAGGTGATCGAGACGGCCAGGTCTTTCATTGAGACAGTCATAGTGAACTTCTCAGATGCGAAATGAGGAAAAAAACGTGCATTTGGCATTTTTATTACAACTTCAATGAGTCGGGCGCATGACAGGTTTTTGATGTACATATTCTGACACTTAAAACGCCATCTATTGCTAAAAATTCCAACTATTTATTTTTTTTAATACGTTTTCCCCCTTTTTCGATAATATTCCATTGAAATTTGAGGTCATTCTGACCAGTGGTTTTATTTTTACAGCGTTTTGAAAGTGGAACTTTAATTATAATCACCCTGTACTTACCAAGCACGCCTCTTTGAATCTGTAGAGCTAATTCTACTATTGCGTTATACGGAAAAGTAAGATTTTCACTAACCAACCCTCTTTCGGAATCTAATATGGTATCCTTGAAGAAATTTACTGGCCAATTTGATTGTTGTAATGATTTTAAGAAACTATCTTAAAAGTACCAGGAAAAGTAAACAGTTGAAGGATAGCAATAACAATTTATTTTAAATCGCAGAAGAATAAAGAATTGAGTAAAATAAGTCAACTCTTTATTTACTCCTTTGGGTCTTATATTTATCGTTTACTTGACCGTTGTTTGGGCTTTGTCAAGCGATCTTTCTTTTGATGCACTGATGAAGAGGCTTGTTTTTGTTACTTCGAAACAGCTGTTTGCTGAAGTTTGAACTCTTTTTAATGCTTTTATTTGTTGTTATACTCGCTGACTTATTTTACTTAGTTCTTATTACAAAGCTTTTTGACTGCTTTTATATGTAATAAAGAAATGCCGAAAAATTAAAATGCACTTATGGAATTTCAAATTTAGATTGGTGTTAAAAGCTATGTTGCATTCAACCACTTGTGTGCAAACATTGAGAAATATATTTTTACAATTTTTTTTAGATATAAAGTAACAATACAGAAATTTTTTTTTCCTGATTGCAAAGCGAATATCACATTCTAGAACTTTCCAAAATAATGGCGAAATGTTCATAGACACTCGGGCTGTCGCATGAGTACAGTTACGGTCAATCAAATCATTTCTCCAGTTCACTCTACTGCTGAACTTCCTTCTTCTTTCATCTGTCTTCGCTTCCCAAATGCGAGGAAAAATTGTCACAACGTTACAGTTTCGAAATCAGAAAAATGTTGGTTTTAGGAAAACAGATGCAAATTTAGCATAAATAAAAAAAGCATTTCATTTTTCACGTTTTCCGATGTTATCTGTAGAAAAGACGAGCTGATGTGTGCGTCACGTGACGTACTTTTACGCCAATTTAGTGATAATAGTAATGCCTTGGAGTAAGCAAAGAAACACTTTAAATATTTTTGCCCCAAGTTTGTTGCAAACTGAAGCCAAAAAAAAAAAATAAAATAAAATAAAATAAAATAAAAAAAAATAAAAAAAAAATATTTTTGACATTTTAAATTCAAATTATGTTTTTCGCAATCGCGAGTGTGTATATGTAGGCGTGTGTGTTTGTGTGTGTAGATGTAGATTTGCATGTGTGTGTGTGCAGGATATGAACGCAACCTGGAGACGGTTTTTGCTAGAGGAGCAGCATCGGGAGGAGCCGGTCGACGGTGGTGCTGCAGAGGGAGGCAGGGGAAAAATAAAATCATAGGGACATTAAAACCGTCAAGTGAGAACAATAAGCAATCGTGATTGCTCAAAAAAAGTTTTATACAGATTAATTTTTCCAATATTGGACATTTTAATGTGTTTCAAAATGTCGCCAAGTGTTTGCCAAATTATAACACCACATGAGTTTGCATTGGTATTAACAATGATTTCCCCACAAAAAGGTGTAAAAGACGTCCTTAAGAACATTCGAAAGCAATCAAAATGGGAGGTGCACAATAGACTGCCATCCCCCCCCAAAAAAAAAAAATTGAAAATCAATATGCATACCGAATAAAGTTGTGTCAAATGGCATTTTAAAGGAGTGGTGAAAGTTTTAACCAAATATTTTTTAATTAACAAACCTCTCATAAACATCCAAAATCATTTTTTGCGCTTTTTTTTCATACAAAATGTGCGTGATTTAATAAATATTAAACAGAAAAATGTTTTATTTTTCATTAGTTTGTTCATGCAAAGCATAATAAGGTGTTAAACATGTTTTTTTTTTTACATTGAAAGCAATCAGTTCTAGTTAACTTTAGTGTTTTCCATAATCTGAACCTTTTAACGACCATCCTATAAAGCATAACACTGCCATTTTGTAATTGACTTATTGTAGCTCTAAAGTTAAAATTGCATGTCAGCTTTTTGTACAAACACTAAAGCTAACATTCTACTCATTTTTGATTTAGTTTCAATTATTATTTTTATTTTTTATAGTTAAGTTTCATTTTAAATGATGGTTAAGTTTTTTAATTCAGAAGGAATTTCAAAGCATCTCCTATTTATGGGACATAGGCATCACATACTAGAAATCCTGCCTACTAGTATGTTTGAACTATTCTTTCCATCATCAGGAGCACACATTGCCATTTTTGCTTGATTTAAAAACTTTTGGTCTTTCATAAACCGAGAAAACTATGAATCAATAGATAATAGGAGTTTAGTAAGACCTCATTTGGAGTACGCTGTTCAGTTTTGGTCGACTTATCTGAAGAAAGATATTTTTGTATTAGAAAGGGTGCAAAGAAGGGTAACTAAATTAGTAAGGGGACTCTCAGATTTAGATTATGATACCAGACTTAATAGGCTTAACATGTATAGCCTGGAGCAAAGGAGAGTCAGAGGAGACATGATTCAGTTATTTAAATTTATCAAAATGAAATAAGTAAATGGATTAAATTTTTGCGGGGAAAGCAGGACATTGTTTTAAGCTATTTAAATCTCAGGCTAACTTGGAAATTAGGAAAAACTACTACTTTATCAGGGTCGTGGGCACTTGGAATAGCTTACCGGAAGAGGCGGTAATGAGCAAGGGGATGGATAGCTTTGAGGGGCCATTGATCTTCATTGGGGACTAATTAATTGACTAGGACCAGCCTAGCAGGGCCCAGAGCCTGTTGCTGGTCGTCACATTTGTATTTGCATAACATACTCCTGGTCATGTTTTATAAGAGAATGGAAAGCAGTGGTTATAGAATAGTCAAAATAATGTTGTACAGTTGTTTAGGGTTTAGGCAACTACTAAATGAGGAAATCTAACTTCGCCGTGATTATTTAGAATTTTCGAAACTATCACTGATTGCTTTTGGTGATGCTGATCAAGGTTCTTGTAGTATGTTTAGTTCATCTGGTGTTTATCCAAGCATTAAAAAGATTAAGTCTGCTCTTGGCAAGAATCTATGTAAAAATAGGACTCAATGCACCATCTTGTACAATTACTAGAACTATATAAAGAAACTGATAAGTGCTTTTATAGCACTTAAAAGAACAACTTCAGTTCCTAAGTAAAGATTCAGTTTGAATAGCTTTTTATCAGATCCTGTGTCTTCGAAGGAAAGGGCTGCCATTGTTAAAGCTTTACAGCGACAAAAATCTGAAACGGTTTTTAGAAGACTAGAAGTCAAAAATATTAAATCTTTTCTAAATAAACCTGTGTCAGATTTTGTTATAGAACAGACTGTGAATATCTTACTGTAATGACACTTTGTAGTATTTTTTTACAAGCTGAAGCTCATACCTGGACTGAAAAAAATGATTACACCCAAGCTGAGAAAGTAGTGTCTGCATTGAAGAGAAAGACTGCCATGGTTAAAGCTTTACAGGTACCAAAATCTGAAAAAATTTTTTGAAGACTAGAAGTCAAAGATTTCAAATCTTTTCAGAATAAACAATTGATAGATTTCGTTACAGAATAGACTAGGAATCCATTCACTGTAATAAAACATAATACTATTTTTTTTTTGTAAGTTGACACAAGGACTGAAAGGCTTAGACTGAAAGAAGTGCTTAAACACTAGCCAACGAAGCAATGTCTGCACTGTAACGTATACTCATTTTTCAAATAATGGAACATCAATCCTGAAAATCGGTAAAATTGCAGTTAAAATTAAATGAAAAAAAGAAAAATATGTAATTTCAGCAAAAAGAATATTTAAAATCGAAATTATGGCTCATTACTAAAAGAAAAGCACTAGAAAAAAATATTTTTGTGTTGTGTAAATTTTATGAAAATTAAAAAAACAAAAATATTACTCAATAAATTAGGTTTTCAAAACTCTTTACGGCATTGAGCTGTCACTTAATACTCTTCTAATAGTTTAAAATTTTGCAAGACAGTTATTTACGTCAAATGTCACAATAAAACATGGTATGCGAGTTGAAATTCCAAATTTTTTTCCCATATATTTTTGGGACAGTATAGTGCACAACTGAACCCCACTAGGAGTATACGCACCGAATTTCAACTTTGTTGGACATACCGTTTTTGAGTTGTGCGAGATACATACGCTCATACTTACATACGTACATACGTACATACATACGTACGTCTAGACGTCACGAGAAAACTCGTTGTAATTAATTCGGGGATCTTCAAAATAGAATATTTTATGTGTCTATACGTTCTGAGACATATATCCATGTGTGGTCGGGTAGAAAAAAAAAAACTTAACATTCATTCGGGAGCGAGAAAAATAAAAATTAAGGCCTATTTTTCGGTCAAAATTTTTTCGTGTGAATACAATACTTCCTTTACTTCGTTAAAGGAAGTAATAAATGTAGTTAAATTTATTTGTTCTCTGACCCAAGAGATTCATCTTGATGTGAGGTGCTGCAAAAAGGTAAAAATAGGTTGGACAACACTATTAAAGCACTGTAAATTAGAATCTAAAATCGATATGTCTTACCATGGCGCTCAGAGATGGAGCCACCAAGCATTTTGACTGTGCTGGAACAGCTGAAAATACCAATAGAGAAATACAGACACACTAAAATAGCACATATCATGTCTTTGGTTTAGCATTTTGTTTATTAATTAGAAAAAGATTTTTTTTTTTTTTTTAAATTTTGCTATCTTGATTCTCCATTTATATGTGTATTAATAGAGAATAAAAGAAATATGAATGGCTTCCCAGGTTTGTACAATAGTAACCTATGATTTTTTTTAAAAAACAGTTGACTACTTAATGGAAAAAATAAACCTCTTAAAAGTCGTTTTGATGATAAAGAAAGTGTCCGTTACTAAACAATGAAAGATGAAATAACGATCGCAAAGCTATCATATTGCCTACAATTTTAAGAGAAAAATTCTTTTTATTAATACTTGCCTTACTTCGTAGCCCTCTCAAACATACGGTGCTTCGAAAATGTACGAAAGAATGTTAAAGTTTTAAAGATACTTTATTAAAATTATTTTATTAAAAATGTTCATGTTAGTTTATAAGTAACTACAAACGAGTTTCGCTTGAGGAGAAAAAAAAAAAGACATTTGAACAGAAAGCATTTACATATTTTTCAGTATTGTTTTTGAAAATTTTTCTTTTACTTTTTTTTCCTGTCAGTTGTTTGAAATTTTTCATTAGCTGTTTAAGAAATTAAATAAGGCACAGTAAAAAAGCTTTTCAAAGTGGTTTTTATTTTTTAATTAAAGAACTTTTCTAAATACACTATTCTAAGAAAAATCTACACCTTTAAAAATTCAATGTAGAGATATCTATAAGTATTTTCTTTCCTTCTTTTTATGTTAAAAATTCTTAGCTTCTTTATAGGGGAAAAAAACAGAAACATTCTAGCAGGATTAGAAACTCCATTGCGTTAAAAACAATAACTTTCTGAGCTCTCGCTCCATCTTAAACAGCTAACTTCTGTAAAATATTCTTGATGGTTTGAAAGTTATTTTGGACGAATTATGACGAGATGCGTAGGGAAAGTTAAATGTTTTGCAATGTTTGACATAAGTTGGCTCTTTGCAAAGCATTGTTCTAGTGTGCGTAGGTACGTGAAGTGCGGAAATAACCCAACATAAAAACGGATATTTAGACTCGCTTATCACACAATACCATAAAATTCTTATTCGAGGTTTAAAAATTGGACGTACAACAAGCAACGATAAAATAAGAAATATTAGAATCCCCCGTACTTAGTTGCAACTGTAGAATCAAGTGGGAAAACTGGCAACAGATAAAATTTTTGAATCATTGCGTTTTATTTCCTTGTCGGCCAACAATGAATTCGGTTATCAATCGCGGGAACAAAGGCTTAGCCGATATTAAAATCTGTTTTTTTAAAAACGTTATAATTCGAATTTGACGAAACATAGATGTTCCAAACACATTCTATCAGACACGGAAAAAATTATCTTCATTTTGGTCTGAAATTTTAAAAAATATAATTATGGTTTCATTGAAAAAATGGGGAAAAGCCTTTTTAAGGTTTTTAATTGATATCTTCGTTAATTAATGTCATCCAAGGATGCAACCTAGCTAAGAACACTCTCGATAAACTCTCCTTTCGAACATTTTTTTTTCAAAATCGGTCCATCCGTTTAGGCGCAAAAGTGCCACAGACCGATACACAAATACACAGACGCGTCAAACTTATAACCCCCTTCCTTTGTGTGTCGTAGGTTAAAAATAAGAAATCGAATTAAGAGTCAAAGAGAGAAAAGGTCATTTTCTCGGATAACTTCTCATCCAGACGCTCATACTTCTTTGCATTGAAAAAGGCGTTCCTTGTAACACCAAAACACGTGTCTGCAGTAATTTGCAATTTTTGTGCTTCAAAACGTTAGATAATTGATTACTTTAATTTTCAACACAAACGTATTTATTCGTTATTCGTTATTTTTTATATGGTTTGTAACCTTTTGGAGCCCCTGGTGCTATATATGGCTCCTAAACCGGCGTTTCTAGGCCTAATGGTAAATCTTGTTTGGTTGTAATACCATCATATTAATTATTATATTATGGTTATCATTATCATAATAATAACTATAATAAAATGTTTTTTCGTCGTGCTGTCGAAGAATTAGCTGAAAAATGGCTTATGACCGTTAAAGACAAGGACCAGTTCTTCGAATGTTATGTTTTTCAAATTTCGGCCGAAAGAGTTGGGTAGTGGTAAAACTGCGCTCTCTTACGCCAAAAGACACGGGTTCGAACCTGTCTCCAGTCGCTGGATTTTCAAGACATTAAAAATCGACAGCGTCCATGCCACTAGCATATGTAGCACATAAAAGATCCCTCGAGTACTCATTTGGCTTGGAGTTCTTGTGGCAAAATTAAATTCTCAGTGCAGTTTCGCATCGAAAAGAGCACGGGTGTCTCCATCTAGTAGGAAAACTGAGTGTAAGAATCCGCGTGGTAAAAGCGTCCACCAATAGTGGTGCCACGTGAAAAATAGATACCATAAACTGGGGCTACTTGGACCCGAAATTTCAAATTTTTTGCGAGTTTCATACTGTTTTGTTGATCAAACACATAATATGCGCTAAAACCTTGTTTTTAGCGTTTTTCAGACGCTCTGCTACCACCTTAAGCCTTTTTCAAACAGCAATTTAAACCCTTTATATTTTTTTCCTATTAAAAAAAAAAATGGGTTCAAGTAACCCCGCGCTGGGGCTACTTGAACCCAACTCAGTAAATCCATGGTCCAACTCGGCAAATCCATTAGAAAAGGCTGCAAAACAGGTGGTGAAATCAAGAAGGACCAATAATTTTGAAAGATAATTCAAAACTAAATTTTAGTCAGCTAAATATTTATGTAAATTAATATAAAATCAACGTATACATAAATATATATTTTTAGGCAAACATAATTTCTCAAATAGGAATGTAATCTAGTTATAGTTGGCGATATATCGCTAGCCTTTTGATCGCCAAGTTTGTCGTCAACTTGGCGACAAATTTGGCGACTTTTTTTTAAAAAATCTGGTTTCAATTTGGCCACTGGTGATGATATTTAGAGAGTAAACTATTGAATCTCATTAAAATTGTCAGTAGTGGGAATATGACATTAAAATTGGAGTAAAAGGAAGTCATGTGATGGACACATCAGCTCGTTTTCTTGTGGATTCAAGTAGCCCCTTTAGGCTGAAGTAGCCCCAGTTTACGGTACTACATAAATCGGGGGTTCGCATTAGGTCTGTAAAAATGTGTGCCTCTAAAGCAGTTCCATTGGAAAGAAGAAAAAGTATTTTTACGTTATCAGTGCGTTCGTTAATATAGATAGAAAGCATATTTTTTCTAACTTACGGCTCATATCTGTAGCGAGTGAGAAATTAAAAAAATTCATTAATATATTCAATACGAAACAACGCAATTGAGAGGGAAACAGATTGAAAATAGAAAAGCTAAAAATCAAACCAACAGTTCCTCCAAAAACGAAATATCCATTTCGGAGAGCTTCATGCACATCTTAATGACATCTCACTTTTTTTGATAAAATAAGTACTAAAAAAGAAAAAAAAGTTTTTCCTTTTTTTTGATAACATCGAAATTGTGTTCTTAACAGCTATCAATTTCACTTTAATGCAAAAAACGTTTATTAAAAAATCATTAGCATTAAGTTTCATCATTACTTGCGCACAAAAATATAATTAAGGTAATTTCATCTCTCAATTATGTGCCAGAAAAGTACTATTTTTATTATTCGACTTTTTTTTTATTCTTAAGACTTACAAGACAAAATAATTACATGTTTTTGACAAAAAAAAAAAAAGTTTGATTTTATTTAAAATATTCCATACTTTGTATCAGCGAATAATGGGTTTCTTATGATTGTAAGGCGACAATTTTTCGAACTTAAAGGAATCCAGAAACAAAACTGCTAAGGCTAATTTATTTACACAACCTTCTAAACATAATTACAATAATATACAAGATAAAAGTGCATAAGATTTTTTTTCTTTTGCAGGATCACCATCGTATTAGTCGGTGTTCCCCGTACAACAGCGTATTGAAAAAGTTCTTACTCGCTATTTTTTAACTGACTGTTTCCACTCATTCGTTAATATAATAAGTTCCTTCGGTGTTAGAGTATCTTTCAGCTGTACGTGTTTCTTACGTAACAAAAGTAAGAAAATTAGTATTGACATGAATCTTACTGATTTTGAAAAAAAAAATATTTCGCAAAGTCGATTTTATACAACATTTTAAGTTTAAAAAAAAAAATGAAGCGGTTGCTGAAAACTTTGACCAGCAGCTGTAATACATGAGCCGCAATGACAAAGCACTGTTAAAAAACCAACCATTTTGACAAACTTTCATCCTTTGTTGCGAGTCGTGTGTTTAGAGCTACTACAAGCCATAACTTTTAACAACTGCTCTTAACATTTCTTAAAATCTGAAATGTTGTGCAAAAGCGTATTTATGTAATAAATTTGAGACTTGTGTTGCATTCATTAGTTTCTGGCTTTTTGTGCATGTAGAGCTTCAGCCTTGCGTTTACAACAGTATGTTCCTTACGATTATTGCTTCTTATCCTCCCCTTTAACAAGCCTTTAAGTTTTACCCAAGAATTCAGACTCACCCTGTATGGATGAAAATCAAGTCCTAATGCATAGGACTATACTACCGTGGGCGTAAAGGGAAGAAACTGCATTTTTTCATTTTTTTGATCTGCTGTACGTTAGCTTTATTGTACAAGCTTGCCTATTTGGTTTCCGCCGAAAAAAAAAGACGCAAAAAAAAAGGTCCAATTTCAACATTTCCCTATTGTTTGTATTGAATCCAAAACGCGTTTCTTCAAATTTCTCGAAAAATGATTTCTACAGATACTGCTATTTAACTTCCCACGGCAATATATTCTCATATGGGGTCATACAATGACTCATGATCAATCATTTGCTCAGGGCTAACGTTTCCGTCCAACGCCTCCTGAACGTTTGCTCAAAAGATGCGCGTTCTCCCAGAATAACAAAATTGTCAGCAGCATTGACGATAATACTTCAGAAAGGAGTGCTTGGGGACGGTTATAAAGTTGTTGTTCGATGTAAGTGTAGGTATTCAGTGTCCGAAATAGTTGTTTATGTTTATTAAAGCAAGGCACTTCAAAGAAGAAGCTAGTAGAAATATTTCAGTAAATGCATGGGTTTCCACTATAATCTATACCTATAATAAAATAAGATGTTTGGGTGTGTGTGTGTGTGGCGCGCATCCCGGGAAAACAGTAAGGCCTAGAAAGATGAAATTCGGTATACTGGTGCAGTTTTTGCTGAAGATGTGCACCTCGGGCTTCGATTTTTGATATTTTTAATAGAAAAAAAGTTATTTATTGTTTTTTGCACTTTTTAGTACATTTTACCTCGCAGACCCCGAACCAATCGCACCACACAAATATTTTTTATACTATAGTGTAGAAAATTTAATTTTAAATATGATGAAGGAAAACATTTTGAAGATAGAGCAATTTTTGTATTTTTTATAAATTTTTGAAAAAAACCTTTATTTTGCATTTTTTTCTGGGTTTAGTTTTTTTCAAAACCCATCCTGCAAAAAGTATTGAGCCCTCAATTCCAAAATTTTAGTTGGTAATAGTAAAAACATTCCGCCCCTTCAGAAGAAAAAAGTTTTTAAAAATACGCAAAAGTTTTTTTTTTACAATTTTTTAAATGCAGAACACGACGCGACCTGTAAGCATCGCCGGCTGAGTTCCGCACTTCCTAATCACGTGACCTAACTGAAATCGTTTGCTTTCTCTTCACTTCTTTTTTTTTTTTTTTAACGTTCAAAGTACGTTAGGAAGATCTTTAGATCTTTATTTTTCCAACTTTTTTTTTTTTTTTTCTGGACTGTTTGCGAAATTTATTTTTGGTCAAATATTTTTGCGCATTTTAATTCAATAAAAGCGGTGATTTTTTTTATCTTTTGCAAGCGCTGCTTTTTGGACACTACAGGGAACATAGAGCATTTTTTTGCGTGTAATTTTAAGTAAATAAATAAAGTCCGCGGTTTTTTTGCATGATTTTTGTAGGGATTGATGGTTATGTTTGGTAGATAGAAAGATGGTATTAAGTGGGCAAAAAATGTTTTTTTTTTTACATAGAAAGGATTGTTAATTACTATCAGAGGTAGATATGCATTTATCGTATAGATAGATAGATAGAGAGAAAGAAAGGTGGACAAATATAGAGGTGGATACAGTAGATGGACAGTAAGAAATAGAGCCACTACAACGGGGGATCAATAGCCCACCCCCCCAACCCACCCACCCACACCATGACTTTGAAAAAACAATGCTTTCGCATAAAAGTGGAAATGCTTTTTGTTATTTTCCGAAAAAATTTGCATGAAGAGTATGCCTTTTGTGCCTCTCCTCCCCCTCCCTGAAAAATATTCCAAAGGACATAACGGGAGATAGATCTAGAAAATACTTTATTCAGCACAAAAATTTTTTAAGTAGCCGCCGAAGAAGTCAACATTGGCGTAAAAAGGCGAATGATAATATTGTTATATAGTCGCTAAATTGTCTAAGCAGCCGCCGAAGGCGGCAACCCTGGCGCAAAAAAGCGAATTGCGTAAGAAGGCGGACCAGCTGGTCCCCGCAGGCGGCTAGTGTTGAATATTTATAGAGAAATACTGTATTGACAAAATAATATAAGGAAAAAACACAAGTGCTGTAACTAATGAAAGACATATTCGTTTAAAGGTTTAGGCTTCATTTTGATTTTTGATTACACAGTATATTCTCATATGGGGTCATACAATGACTCCTGATCAATCTTTTGCTCAGGGTTAACGTTTCCGTCCAACGTCTCCTGAACGTTTGCTCAAAAGATGCGCGTTCTCCCAGAATAAGAAAATGGTCAGCAACTTAGACGTATACTACGGAAAGGAGGGCTTGGGGACGGTTGTAAAGTTGTTGTTCGATGTACGTGTAGGTTTTTCAGTGTCCGAAATAGTTGTTTATGTTTATAAAAGCAAAGCACTTAAAAGAAGTAGTTGGTAGAAATATTTCAGTAAATGCATGGGTTTCCACTACAATGTTGGATATTTATAGAGAAATACTGTATTGACAAAATAATATAAGGAAAACACACAAGTTCTATTACTTATGAAAGACATTTTCGTTTAAAGGTTTAGGCTTCAGTTTGATTTTTGACTACAGAGTATATTCTCATATGGGGTTATACAATGACTCCTGGTCAATCATATGCTCAGGGTTAACGTTTCCGTCCAACGCTCCTGAACGTTTGCTCAAGAGATGCGCGTTCTCCCAGAGTAAGAAAATTGTCAGCAGCTTTGATTTAAGAGATTTCAAAAATCCTTTTAAGGATTCTAATACCATTTTACATTTTTATTGAAATATTAAGCAAAATGCTAAGTTATTTTTACTACCAGTGTGAAGGTATAATAATATATAAGGCTGATATAAGGTTGGTTATAGCTTTTCAAAACTGTTGATCAAGTCTTTAGATGCTATAGTTGAGTTCTTTGATGTTTCTTTCAAAACATGCATTTAAATAAAATATTTGCTTGCGCGAAAACCTATTTCCTTTGGAAATATTCTATACAAAATGTTAAGCTTTTTTTCACTTAAAGAGGAATGAATTTAAAATATTTGAATCACATAAACCAGTTAAATTTTACTATAACTTTAATTTAATGTATTACTTTAAAAATTGAAAGGCATATATTTTATTTTACATTTTTGTTTAAGTTTTATTGTGAGTATTTTATACAGTAAAATTAGCTGTCATTTGTTAATTTTTCTCTTATTTTCCAGTATTGTTTGATATTTCAACTAAAAGCAAGATTCACTTTGTGACGATTAGTTAAATCAATATATAGACTAGTAACCACCATTAAACTGACTCCCCCCCCCCCCAATTTCAAATCCTCTGTGTTTTAAGCAGCATTAATGTCTCTCTACAAACAGCCCCAACAACTCAATTTTCACCCTATACTGTTCAAACATCGATAGTTATAGAATTCATAATTATAAGTACTTATCTGAATGGTACTTCTTCGCTCTAAGGTCCTAATTATGTCCTCACAAGATTCAGTCTTATCTGATTCATCTACAGCAACGCGTTCGGTTTAACGCTTTACCTCCATCCATTGGAAGCATTTTAACGCGTTTGAACCCACTAAGGTATATGAATAATACTATAATGGGGTCTAAGAGAACACATACGTTTTCCAGAGATAATTGCGAAGTAAATTAAGCAGATATATTCACTCTGGAGGTAATGACTCAAATAAATCGAGCGCAAAAGTGTCCACTAATGATAAAAATGGACGTCTACTTCAGAAAGGAGTGCTTGGGGACGGTTATAAAGTTAGTGTTCGATGTACGTGTAGGTTTTCATTGTCCGAAATAGCTGTTTATGCTTATTAAAGCAAGGCACTTCAAAGAAGTAGCTGGTAGAAATATTTCAGCAAATACAGGCTTCTACTATAATGTTGGATATTTATAGAGAAATACTGTATTGATAAAATAATATAAGGGAAAGATAAGTACTATAACTTATAAAAGACATATTTGTTTAAAGGTTTATGCTTCAGTTGGATTTTTGATTACACCGGTATAATTTTTATGTATGATAAATCACTTTAGTGTGAAAAAAAACTTGCTTATATTAGTATGTGAACATTTTTGTATCAAAAAACAGTTTATGAATCGAAAACGGTAGGTAAAGGTTACATTTGTCGGTGCTTTAAATATTATTTCTTTTTCATGATCAATTTTTGTTTCTTTCTTACTAAACGTTTTTTTTTTATTACTAATATTCTTATTTTAAATATTGTACATTTTTTCATTTGAAAGTTTAATTTACTGCTGTTCATTAAAAGATACAAAATATAATTAGCTGGCAAAATTTATTACAAAAGGTCTGCTGTCATACTTTTAGCAAGCGTGTCACAGTTTTTCGTCCTTATACGGCAAATGGCACAAACTAAGTCCTGAACTTTCTCTTCTTCACTTTTCCTTGTTCGTGCATTTGAAGAAATTTTAATCATAGTTGAAAATATGGAAGCATCTAAGACACGCTCGCTCGATTCCGGCTGCCAACTTCCCTCACAATGGTTGCAAACGCTTATCTCTGGTTATGGGTATAATGAGTTCAACTCCGATTGTTCCCATGTTAAGAAGTAGGAACAAAAATGCTATATCGTTTGCAATATTTTTTTTTTCACAAAGTAACGCTTTGTTTCTTTTTATGAACCGTAACATTCTTACTTCCAGAAGACCTAATAACACATAAAAGATAAAACATAGTTTTTGTGAATTATCTTTTTATAAACCTCACATTATAACCCTTAATATTGTTTTATATAAAATAGTTTTAAAAGTTTTAAAAGTTTTAATTTTCAAAACATTAACCCTTTTACTCACTCTTATGCAGAGTGGTTCAACTTATCAGAAAAAAAAAAATGTTTGCATAGCTTCAAAAGATGCTTAATGCATTTTTTATCTTAAACTTATCATCGGGTTTTTTTTAAAGAAACATCCCCCCCCCCCCATACAAAAAACTACATTTCTGAAATTTTTGTTGCAGTCCCTGGCGTGCAAAAAATGGAAGAAATGATAAAAAAAGGTTAACTGTTTTAGCAGATGTGTCAAAATTCAACCATAAATTTATAAATGTGAAATGAAGCAGAGAATTTTCGACGGAGTGTTTTCTACATGCCATATATTGTGTATATTTGTTTATTTGTATTTGGTATTTAACTAGCTCGGGTCTTTAAAGTAATTAAGAATTACTGCTTTTTAGAAGTTTTAGGAGAAAAAAAAATTCGTTAACTATATTTACACAATACAAATTTGTAAAAAAAAATCCTTTTTATAGAGAAAGTTACAAATGTTACTGTGTATGTCGAAATAAACAGAAAGAAAGAAAAATAAAACTTTTGCAGTTATTCTTCTTCTTTTTTTTTTTTTTTGCGAAAAAAACTTGCATTGTATTATTATTGTTTGTGGCTATAGTTCAAGAATAGAATATCACGAGGATGATATTCTGCATCGTAAGAAAAATAAAAGAAGAAGAAACATATCGCAGCTATTTATTTTATTTATTTATTTTTGAGAACAAACTTGCATTGTATTATTATTGCTTGTGGCTATTTTTCAACAATAGAATATCACGAGGATGATATTATGCATTGTTATGCCTTGTACATACATTTCATTGTAGGGTATTGTGAGGCAAAGTAAAATAGCGCGACAAAGTAAAATGGTGAAATATTTACTCTGCTTATATCACCACATATCAGGTAATATTTCAACTTTGTAGCAACACATGTAATCTATTCCAGACAGAAAAAAATACCACTGAACATTTAAATATATGATAAGACAGGCAATTTTAAAAAAATTTTACTCATATTGCAATATTATTTTGTAAGTCAAAAATAATTTTTGCTGTCATAAAATAATAAAGTTCTTGGTTGTATTTTCATTTTAAATATTTATTGAGGTGGCATACTTCACGCGGTGAAGTATTTATTTCGTTCAAATTAAGCTTATTTTTAATGTTTTCTACAATCAGTTAAGTATATGTGAATTACGATTAATGAGGCAAAGTGATGCAGTTTGTTTTATTTACTCATTCAATCAGTTACTAAGTCCGTTGGGCATTCATTTATTATTTTTTTTTTACATTCCTCCATTTAGTAATTCTCTTATTTATTTATTACTTCACTTATTTTCTTATTCATTTCACTCTTTTACTCACTCATTTACTTTTCTTCATGCAATAATAAACTTATATTTAATTTTTTATTCATTGTTTCAGTACTTTTTCATTTATTCATTAAACATTCTATTTACTGATTCATTTTACAACAATAATTTTTATAATCGAATAGAAAGTATTTCATTAGAAAAATATTTTATTTTTCACTTTGCCCAATAAAACTAGTATGTTGTGGCCATCACGAAACTTTCTTCTATATATATATATTTTTTTTCTGATCCCTCCCCATGCTTGACGAGGAAGCAATATTCCCAACAAAAACAAAATGACACATGCAAAAACTTGACGACTATCCCAATGTCTGAATTATTGCAAAAGCAAAGCAAAGAGCGAAAATTGAAAGTTATTTTAAAAGCCTTGCTTGAATGAATTACAAATATTTTATTTGTTAGCAAACATAAGAGGGCAACAGTTAAAAATTTTAAATCATTGAGATAATATATCCTATCATTTCCATACAATTAAAATCACGAGAAATACGCAGACGACAATCTATTACGATTTATCTTTCTTATTGTTGCATTAATAAAAATATTTTTATTCGCAAAAAAAAAAAAAAAAAAAAAAAATCAACACCTCTTGGAGCGATCGGCGTCAAAATAGAACCAAAGCCTGTTTACATATGGATTCACATATATTCCAAATTTCAACCAGAACGTAGCATTACTTCTTGAGATAGGGCACTCAAAATGGAAAAAAGGAACGGGTGATTGCGCAACCCTCTTTTTAGCTGTTGACACAAAAATAAAATCAGTTCTTATACCCACTAAGGGCTACTTGCCGATAAATTTTTCTTTCATTCCGTTCATTATTTCTTGAGATACAGCAGTCACAATTGACGACAAAAAACGTTCTATAGCTCAACCCCCGTTTGAGTTATTGACACCAAAATTAAATCAGCATCTGTTCCTGTTAATACCAACATATGGACCAAATGTTGTTCGATTCCGCCAGTAACTTCCTGAGGAATAGCAAGCACGCGTAACTCGAAAAACGTCCCATTGCTCCACCCCCCTTGGAGGAATTCGCGCCAAAAACTAATGGGCACAAGTTCACATAGGGGCACATATGTGTACTAAATTTCGTTCGATTTCATGCGGTAGTTTTTGTTGTAGAGCGGCCACAAAAAACTGGTCACACACAGACGTGACACACATACATACACACACACACACACACACACATACATACACACACACACACACACAGACAGACAGACATTTTCCAAAAATGGTCGAAATGGACTCAGCACACCTCAAAACGTTCGAATCCGTCAAAATTCGAAATTCGAAAATTTGCACGAATCCAATACTTTCTTCTATATATTAGATATAGAAGAAAGTAAAAAAGGAAAAAAAAGAAGAAAATATATTAATTTCAATTTTTGGCATCTTTAATTCAAATTACGTTTTTCGCAATCACGAGCGTGTGGTTGTGTAGACGCATGTGTGTGGGTGCGTGTGTGTGTATGTATGCATGTGTGTGCGTGTTGTGTATGCAGTGCTGTGTGTACGCGCGCGTGTGTGTAGGCGTTCGTGTGTGTGTGTGTAGGCATATGTGTTTGTGTCTGTGCAGGCATGATAGTGTGTAGCTGTATGTGTGTGTGTAGGAGTGTGTGTTTGTGTCTGTGCGCAGGCATGAGTGTGTGTATGTGTGTGTATGTATACGTGTGTGTGTAGGATATTTACCCAACCTGGAGACGGTGTTCGCAAGAGGAGCAGCATCGTGAGGCCGGTCGACGCGACGGCGGTGCTGGCAGAGGGTGCTGGTGGGAAAATAAAATGATAGGAATTCAAAACAGTCAAATGAGAACAATAAGCAATCGTGATTGCTTAAAAAAAAATAATAAAAGTTGAAATCTTTCAACTTTTTTTTTTTTTTTTTGAAGTCACAAATTTTGCTGACAGAAATTAAAAATACTATTTTAATAAAGTTTTGTCATAAAATACAGTGTTTGCTCTTTGTATACTTTACTTTCCAAAACAAATTTTCAACTTGTTCGTTTTGAAAAAGCTCAGTCATCCTTACTATTTCACTTGCCAAAAGTCCCGTACATACTTTTAATAATAATTAAGTCATACGAGTTGCGTACAAAATAAAAATAAAATTTTTCTTTGGCTTCATTTTCAATAAGTCTTATTTTTTGAAAATTATAAATATCTTCCCATGAACAACCAAAAATTTCTATGCCTTCTTTTTATGGTATACAAAAGCAAAAAAAGTTTTATACTTCAATTTAACATTTATTTAAAGCAGTCCACTATTGAAATCAGCCGTTCAGTTTTTATCAAAATAGTGCAAAAGATAAATAAATACATAAATGTTATCTTCGCATCCTAAAACTAATAAACTTTTGAAACTGAAACTGTTTGGTAGATGGCAGCACACATCCGTTTGAAAAATCTATTAAGTTGAATATCAAAACATACTACAGTTGAGTCCCGACTTACGCGAGGGATGCGTTTCAAAATCCCTCGCGTAAGTTGAAATTTCGCGTTGTGGAAAAGGGTATGCGTAAAAACTTTTATAAACATAACCAATCATTTTAGACACTTGTAAACACCACCATAAACAGCTAAAAACCTTTTCTTAACTATACATTACTGTTTCTTACATAAAAAACTAAATTTTTATTTGTATTTAAAAAAAACCGTTTTATTCCAACATAAAATACTGCTATGATGCACAAAAACAATGATCAATGAGAAAGAAAGATATAAAATAAACAAGTACCGTACGTATAGCATGTAGTAAGGAAAACAAATGCCCTATAGTTGTTCTGTACAGTTGATTCAGTATTGATATTTGCAACTTAAAAAAAGTGAAAATGATGATGATTTATGCTACGTGATCAAACCGTTATTCTAATATATTTTTGAATACAGTTGCTTCATTGATTCTTTTATAAAGTTTCCATCTATGGCATTACCCCTCTTCCTGTTTTCTTTAATTTACAATAAAGAGCAGCTTTCATTTCCATAATTTTTGCATTTTACTTGGAAACTATTACTCGGTGAACTTTTATGGATTTCCTTTTCTTGACTTTTAACTGTACGCTTGGAAGATTCACTCATACCGTCATATCTAATGTTGTGCAGTCCTTCGAAGCATTTTTTGGTTCAGCTTCAGGTTTCGAGAAGCTTTACCTTTTCTTTAATTGTCAGAAACGTTCTCTTTTTCTTTCTATCTTCACCAACTTTAGATGAAACAGCGCTCTTAGGTGTCGTTATATTTCGTTAACTTTCGCATTTAGAATGAAAAAAATTAACGGAAAATGAGAAGTAGTTATTTCTATAAGCGATAAAAGACTAGTACGGTATGGGTACTTCTGCTCTCAGTGATGCTAAAGGGATGAAGGTCCATTCACGAAAAATTTTCATGTTGCGGGCGAGGAATTCGCGTTAGCTCCAAAATTCTTTACTGCTGAAAAAATCAAGTAATAGCCATTTCGCGTAAGTCGGATCGCGTTGTAGCGGGAGTCGACTGTATTCCAAATTTTAACATTAAATACCGTTTACCATATTATTAAAGAGAAGAAAAAAAATATTACCTCGATTTTATTTACTTCTGTTTTTTTCCAAAGTTTGCTTTTAAAAATATTAGATTCGTAAACATTTTGGAGTTTCAAGTTTTGACTGCTACGCCCTTTTTGGAAAGTTTCTGTGCGCTTGTGCTGTAATTCAAAACAACAAACCGTTTTGTGTGCAGTGCACTTTAAATACAAAACGCAATACGGAATTTTCGACCTTATTCGGTACACAAGTGCTAACTGATAGATAATGTGCCTGATTAATTATATCTCTCGGTCTCGTGTGACTTCAGCATCTTGAAAGGTAGTGAAATGATTTATTGGACATTTTAATATAAAGATAATTCCAACTAGAACGTGTGATGATTAGATTTTGATGCAAATCGCAACAAAAGGTGTTGCCAATTAAACATTTTGTATATTAGTATGAATGTTGTTTCTGAAAAGTAATTGAAATGTAAAAAAAAAAGTGCTTTTTAATTGGAACTAATTTTGAGTATTGAGCCCAAAACTCGCCAAGGACAAAGAGTTGGCAAACTTTATTTTGCTTTTGTTAAGTGCAACTGTTACGTTTTGAGAAATAAAGAGTAAGAATTCTATTGAAAATTAGCATACAGATAAATCCTGCGTGACGATAACTGGAAGGATCAAGTACTGTAAATTTTAGCTAATATCAAATGTGTTAAGCTACAATTCTACCCCCTTGAAAATATAAATATAATTATAAATGTATAATGCTGCTCACACTGTCAGATCTTAAGGTTTCGTACCATGTTCTAATCACATGACTGACTAATGAACAACTTATAAGACAAAACAAAACAAAATAATATTTTATTATGAAAACGTAAAGTTTATTCTTGTTATGTAGTGCGTATAAGCTTCATACAGAATATGATCATGAATTTTTAAAATTATTTTAAACTTCAGTTTTTAGTTAAAGAGACACATTTTGCCTTTCTTTTTTCTTGAAAATATTACCTAACATTCAATGGCTAGCCAACTATTTAATAAAAATAGAATATTAGAAATAAAACAAATAAAATAAATCAATAAATTCTTTATAATAATTAAAAATAATTTTACAAACTGTTTGTCCCAAAATTATATTATAAATATTTACAGCTTTTATTTTTACACTTATAATAACCCTACACTAATATTTGTATTGCGGAAAGGATAGTGGAACTGTTCACATGTCCCTCTAGATGTTGTGTTCACAAGTGCCCCTTCACCTACCAAAGAACTAATTCTCAAAAATAAAGAATTCTGAATTAAAAAAGAAATAATAATAACATTTTTATAAATTTTACTTGAATGTTACTATGATGGCTTGCAATAATTAAGTTCAGCTTATTAGTTTGTTCAAAATATGTTTTCATTTGAAGAAGACTGATAAAATTACATAGAACACCTGTTAGACGATATTACTTTCAATTGTACCAATATTTCTGGAACAACATTTATCTGCCAATGGATATAATTTTAGATATTAAAGGTAAATAAGCATTTATTCCAACAAAATCAGGCCAATAAAAACTTTTTAGTGAATTTTCTCTTATTATATATGATACGTATCCATCCGTGAAAGATAAGTTGTCTGAAAGACGGGTCATGTTGTTTTCAATTGAATTCGTTCAGTTATAATGTTCAGATTTTCAGCAAACGTTTGCCATAGGAAGCAATGATGAGTATAATTACTTGCTGCATTACTTTAGATTTATTTTTGCACATATATTTTTTTTCTTTTCCATGAGGCTGTATAAGAGACCCACCTCAAGAGGCGTCTGAGCCATAATCAGACCTAGTGCGCTCCCCAACAACCAACAATGCACCAGTCTTTCGTGTGTCACCATTAAGGAGCTGATGCATGACACAGTAGTGGTTTTAACGCCCTGTTTCCACCAGATGAAGGCACCTGGGCTCTTATTGGATGCGAAATTGCACTAGGAATTTAATTTAGCCGAGGGATATTCTAAGCCAGACGAATACCCAAGGGATCTTTTGCATGCCGCATAAGCATACGACATGGGCGCTGAATATTTTCTTCCTCTCGAAAATCCACCGACTGGCCACCCAGGTCAGAACCTGGGGCCCCAGGCGTAGAAGTCCAGCGCCTAACCATCACGCCACCAGCCGGCGTTTTTGCACATATTGTGCGTGTTTATGTTTTGGTTTGCTTAAATTACTAAGTCTGCATTGTTAAACATTTCAACAACTCAAAAAGTAAAGCAGGAAATATGAAGGATATTGATGTGCAAATATATAATTCCAAACTATGGGAAACAAAGAATTCGAACAAAAATTAGTATGAAGTTGCCACTATTAGAATATGGGTGCAAGTCATTCAAAGGGAGGTCGTTGAATCTGTTCTCTCGTACGGCATGATTGCTAAGTTCAAAAAAACCTATACAGAATTTCAAACGAGAAAACTGCCATGCGGAGGGACTCTAAGAGTCTGTTATCGTATATCCAAGTCTTATCTTATCTTGTATCCGTATCCTCTAGTCACACAAGAACACTTATTTTAATCATTTTTCGAACGGATTGTTATTAAAAGTAACTATAAAAGTGAAAGAATATCTCAGCACGGCAGTCAAGTGTGCTTGGTGTGCCACTTACACTCTCAACACGATTAGTGAATAAACCTTTTAATTTATTGCACTGTTCAGAACATTGCCAAGCGTTGGCCTTACACTCGAGTAAACTAGTGGAATGTATATTCTTTCCGTTTTTACTGCATTGTACAGCAACTGCTTTAACAAATTCTTCATAGTAGAATAACAATTGATTTAACTAAGTGTAAGGCCAAGCGTTGGCCTTACACTCGAGTAAACTAGTGGAATGTATATTCTTTCCGTTTTTACTGCATTGTACAGCAACTGCTTTAACAAATTCTTCATAGTAGAATAACAATTGATTTAACTAAGTTACCTCACTGTGAAAACGATTCAGAAACAGTCCTGGAAAATAATGGGCAGCTGACGTGCCCAACTTCTGCCAGTAGCATATCTTGCAAAAAACAGGAACGTTTTCCGCTAAAATTCAGAAATATTCCTGAAATTATACCGGAAGCATCCTGAAAAATTCAGAAATCTTCCCGTTTGAAGTCAGTCGTGTTTCTGGAACTTTAGCGAACACTTAGGTAGGTATATTATAATAGCTTTGCACCTTCCTGATTTATTAAGAAAGTTTCATAAGCAGTATTGCAAACACGGCCAAAGCCAAGCCAGAATTGCAAGCAAGTAACGAGAATTGAAATCACCTGCAATTCTTGCAAAGCAACGTCGTCCATACCTATTTGCTCCCTTTGGGGTTTTTATCAGCATGAACGGGTCATAATCGAACTGAAGTGGATACACTTTATAAATACGCTCAATTAATCTTTCAACTGGGAGCTGAAAATATTTTTCACAACTGCGAGAAATCTGCATTCATGCAACTTGTAGCAACTTCAGGAAACGTTTTGACAATGATACTTGATATTTCCAGGAAGTGGATAAAAACCTGAAACGTTACACGGAAATACTCAGAAACGTTTTTTTTTACAGTGCTCGTGAAAAGGCAACAGAAAATGCCAGTCAACTAAACCGGCAACTTTTTCAAAAGGTTGTTTCTACTAACTGTCTCTGTGTTGGAGGCCTAATGGGAGCAAATGTTGGTTAGTTTTCATGGTTAGCTCCTGGCCTTTGTTTAAAAGATAGTTTAATTAAAGTTTGACAAACTCTCCCTGCAATATTATACAAAAGGACAATAAATCGAAAATTTTAACAGGCATTCCCAAAAACATCAAAGATTTCTTTTTTTTAAAAAAGAGAAATTGCTTCTGTTCTAACATTTGTTCTTAAAAGTAATATTTAATTAAACACAAATTCAATAGAATATTTAAAAAAATGTCTTTTAAATTTTGAACAAAATTACTGATGATTAGCACAAAACATCGCCATTTTTAAGAAAGTTCTAACTTTAGCAATATCGTTCACAAATATCGCTTCCGAAAAAAATGTCTGCGATAAGATGAAAAAAGATTCATTTCCTATACATTAAAAAAAAAATTAAAACCAGTGAAGAATTGTTTTAGCGTTTTTTTTTTATTATTATTATTCGTAAAACTCAACAAAAGTCTGTCAATAACGTTTGTAAAATTTAAAAAAAAAAATGAATCTAAAAGATTTGCAATATGAAAAAAAGAAAAATAATAATAAAATAAATGATGCGAAAAGATTTATCGTCTGTGTCCTCTCCTATTTAGTTTATTTATCTCTGGAATAGAATCTCTAATTACTAGTGACTGTAAAATAGATTTGTTTGCTGATGACATTATACTTTGGAGCAGCGGATCTGACATTAACATGCTGGAGTTCAGTCTAAATAGCTCACTCCAGAGAATTTAGCTTTTTGCTACAGAACATAAATTATGTTTCAATCCTATTAAATCTGTCACTGGTTTCTTCACAACTAACAAGCATTTGTATAAATATTGTACAAAAATCTATCTTAATGGTCATCTCTCTTGCAATGTGAGAGAAAACCCAAATATCTGGGTTTCGTACTTGACCCCGAAATAACGTGTAACAAGCACATTGATTTGATTGTAATTAAAGCTAGAAATAGACTTAATATACTAAAGTTCATCTCCGGTTGCAATTGGGGCGCTGACGCCAGAACACTGAAAACAACTTATATTACCTTAATTAGACCTATTCTTGAATATGGATATCAAATATATCATGTGGCATCAGATACAAATCTTAAAAAGCTAGAAAGGGTACAGCTGAGTACGGCACGTTTATTTACAGGTCTGCGAAAAAGCATCCCAACCGATATTGTCCTCTATGAGGCTGATTTGCAGCCGTTGTGGTTAAGAAGTATCCCTAACCTTACAAAATACTTCAGCAAACTCATGAGTTACCGTGATCAGCATCGTACTGCAAACTTTGTGGATGGCAAACTAGCCAAAGATTAAAAAGGAATAGTCCTCTCAGCAGTGCTGAGAAGTTAAACGCATTAAAACTTGCTGTGGAATTCAATTCTTTAAAGCCCATCGAATCTCCATTGGACCAGATGCCTGGAGTTTATTTTCATGCAGAGTTATTTATCCGCACAAATAAGACAACTCAACATCCCGAATACTTAAGACAAATTACTTTAGAAGTGATTAATAGTATTCCTACTGAGCTGTTCTGATTTACACAGACGGCAGCAGAATTGAAGGGAACACTGGAAGTGGAGTTGTTGTTAAGTCTAGAGATGAAGAAATACCTCTTAAACGTAGAAATAATGATTACTGCTCCGTGTTCTGCTCTGAATTGATCACCATTGATATGGCTCTGGATTATATTGCTGAGCAACGTTTCCCTAGAGAGACATGGATCCTATCAGACAGCCGCAGTTCAATCCAATACTTGCAAAGTTGGAGATTCATTGCAGATCAAAAGGGAATAAGAATTGTTAAAAAACTCAACAGTCTGTTCGGTTCTTGTGACCTACATTTACAATGGATTCCATCTCATGTGAATTTGAGATATAACGATATTGCGGATGGACTGGCGAAAGAGTGCTCTACTATGACCCAGAATAGTGGGGATCCTCTGACGTACCTTGAACTATACTGCAGATGTAAGGCTACTATAAACAGCTCTTGGAGATGTCCTCCTGAGCATCCATGGTATTTTTGCGAGGGTCCCTGGTCCAACGTTTGGATTTGAGGATGAAAGGAGAGATCAAACTGCTTTGACTCGCCTGAGCACAGGTCATCTAAAAACCCTCAGATTTTCCCATGGTAATAAGACTTTTCCAGTTTGCACCAAATGTCATACTGAAGAGGCCACTACACAACATCTGATTTTTTGTGTTGGTTTGGTACGCGAGGATCTACTGAAGAGACCTGCTTCTGTCTTGAAATTGATTAAGGCGAACAACCTCATGGATCTGATCTGATTCAGAACAGAGAGATAAGTAAGAAGAAGAGGAGAGAAAAGGATATTGATTAAGAACAAAATGATAAATCGTCTGCAATAAAATTGGGCACAAATTATGTGATTCGCCATCTTCCAACGGCAAAACGGCACCTGACCTAAGGTTCACGCCAAATAACGCAGTGGATCACGTGACTCATTATCTATCAATAAAAAAAAAACTACAATGCGAAACGACAAGCTATTACAAGGTCATGAAATAAAAATCAATCTTTACATCTCAATAAACAATAAAATAAAAAACAGATATTTTGAACATACGTATGCTATTATATAATACTACTATTAATAGTAATAATATAAAAAATAATAATTATTATTATTTGTACTATCAATTTATGAAAATACAAAAATTGATTTCTAAATAAGGTTTGATTAAAATGGATTTTCCTCCAAAAGGCTTTCAGAATTAAACATCTATAAAACGGAAAAGAAAAAGGTATTCGATCTATCAGAAAAATTACTTTTGTACCATCTCAAATTTCGCTTATAATTTCCTTTTTATTCCATTCCCCTAAGGACAGAAGAATGGAATTGCGAGGGAACGTACACATACCCAAGTAAACTGCTAGGAAAAGAATCAATATCAAAGTTTCTAAAACAAAGGAAACGAGAAGAATATTAAAATACTTGTGCATTTTCGAAAAAAATACTTCGAAACTTTTCCAACAATTTCTCCATTTCGGAGATGCAAAAATATTCTGAGAACGTTCTAAGCTGTTGATTGTTTTCTTAGCTATAACCTTAGGCAAATATAAAATAGGATGGGGGAAAATATGGATTCTAAATGTGAAAATTATTGCTACTCTGTGAAATATTACAAGAAGTAGAAATAATGCAAGTTTTTTTTTTTTTTTTTTGTATAGAAGTATTGAACCGCCGCGTTGTTAGTAGTACTTTGAGTAGAAAAGGCGATGTCAACGAATAAGCAATTCTAGCGTTTCTATTTTTAATTGAATAGGGTAGACCGGTCAGTGAAGTAACACTTGAACACAATTTCAGTTTCAAAAATTCATAGCATTGTTAAAAATTGTAGCAATTGGCACATAAAGGTAAAATTCTTTTAGATGATGCATGGAACTATTTAAAAGAAAATTGGAGACTTTTTACGGTTTTGCATTATGTGTTTATTTTTTTTTGTGGGGGGGGGAGGAAATGAAAACAAAGAACACCAACCCAACTGATAAAGGAACACTCCCAAATAGCGAACAAACACAGTATTTTCAAGTCGGTTTCTTCTTTGAAATGTATGGAAATGACTGCAAGTTCATGTAAGAAATATGTGTTAAAACCTCCTCTTTGGAAAATTTTCAGAGCTGATCCTTTATTGGGGGGCGTTCATTTACTGTTCGGTCTACCCTACATGTTGTTTTCAAAAAAAAACAAAAACAAAAACAAAAACAATATGCGTTAGAAAAGAAATTAATGATAATATATGTATTTTTTACTAACATTTTGGTAAGACATCAAAAATAATAATGCTAACAATAGCCGCACATTTCAAACTGCAGATAATTTGATGATGCTTTATACATTGTTTTATATCTTATACATCACTACGATTCGTTAACGATCCTTTTGTTAATTTTTTGCACTAACAAAATAAAATGAAAATATAGACTGGAACCCATTCTAAATTATCTGCTTTACAAATACACATGTACGTCGTCTGGCTGTAATCATCGATTGCAAAAGCTTAAATTTGTCAGAAACAAATTCAAGTTATTATTATTTCTTTTAATTAGTGAAAAGAAACTTCTGTTTAATTTCCTTAAAAGCATTCCATCATTTTTTAAACATTAAGTCAAATAAAATTGGGATATATTTTAATGTCAAGTCTGCAGGTTTTAGTGACACGTATTTACATAAGAAACTATTGTTTCCCTTTGCTTTAGACAAATGAAGATTAGTATTACAAACTGCCCTTTAAAAGCGTTCTAAATTTAAATATATTTAGGCTCTCAACAGAAAAATCATTTAACGTTCTTAACATTACTGCTTTTAAAATTTGCCACTTTCCCAGCTATTTCTTGATTTGTGTCCATTACAGAGAATTCATAATGTAAAGCCTAATAGCGTATACATGAAATGTTTTCAACACCTTAGCAAAACCATTAGTGCAATTAGTGTCAACAAAAGTCTTCTTCAGGCTTGTTATCAAGCCATTATTTTATGCATGACACTGCCTCTGAATAGATTAAATAAAAGCATCGCAAACATTCATCAACATCAGAAATGTTCTTCTAATGCAATTTGAATGGATAGGATTAAGTTATTTCTGTGAAAAAATAGAAAGGTAAATTCCGTCCATTATAAGAATACCTCGAGAAAATGCCAAGATAGGAAATTCATTGAATAAAATGAAATGTTTACTATTACAGTAATTTAGATTGCATATGAAAGAGTCACTCTAAGAGAACGTTCTCTTAAATAATTATTTATTATAATTTATATTTTGTCATAAATGAAAGACAATCAGGAAACTTCTCAAATTTTTTGAAAGAATTGCCCATTTAAAGGACAAAACAAGACGGCATTAAAATTGATAATCGAAAAAAAAAAAGTGTATACAGTCGGACCCCGATTAACAAGTTCATCGGGACATAAACTTTTATACGTTAAATCAGGGTTATTCGTAATATCGGGGTGATAAAAAAAAAATAAAAAATGCATTTACCTTACATAAAACCCTAATAACCAACTGCGCAAAAATATCCATAATTATAGAAACTTTACACTTTTTATTCAGCATTCTACGACTGATTACTTACTAGTTAATTTGAAATTTAAAACTACTGAGTAATAGATGTTTGGGCAATTGCCTTGATACTTGACTTGAAATAGTTCTCTTTCGACTTTATGAAGAGAATAAAATACTGTGTTTTTTGCAGCCTGCTGTATGAGATGTTTTTGCAGTTTCCCGGCCATGTAAAGTAACAATTTTAATGGGAGTTTCACTATCACTTTCAGCATCAGAATCGCTATTCGTTGGTTGCCCACTCGCCCTTGCCCGTCAAAAATTGCTGATTCCAAAAAGAAAAAAAAGTATTTTTCTGCTTCGGACAACATAGATGTAATATTTGGAAAACAATCCAATGTTTCCTTACTCAAATTAGCAAAAAAAAAAAAAAACTCTTTTGGGCTGTTGAAATAATTTGTTATTTTAACAGCCCAGGTTTATTATTCGTTAAATAAGAGGTTTTCGCCTTCATTTTAGTCGGGGAATAAGAAAAATTCGCTAAATCGCGAAATTCGTTGAAAGGAGGTTCGTTAAACCAGGGTCTGACTGTAGTACAAATATCATATGACCGTTTTCGGTAGCTCTGTTTTTATTCCAATAATATAATCCTGAAGATAAGAAACTTAATGCCGGCTTTAAAAAAAAAAAAAACTGAGTAAAATGTGGACATAGTTTAAGGTTTGCTTGTGTTTTACAAGTGTGAGTCTTTGTCCAAATTATAATGATTTTGGAAAAAAAGTAAATAAACAAATAATTAAAACATACAAAATTATAAACGGATAATACAAATCTAATATGAGCCTTTTTGGTAGCTCTATTTCTGTTCCATTAATACAATCTTTAAAGAAAGAAAATTAATGCATGCTTTAAAATTTTGAAAAAAAAAAGTAAAATGCAGACATAGTTTAAATTTTTCTTGTTTTATCCAAATTATAATGATGTTAAAAAAAATTATTACAGAATGCTTCAATTTCAGAAGTAGTGTAGTAAGTGGCTTAAAATGAGGATTTTCTAGCTAGAAATTTTCGCTTATAAAAACGCTTAAACGTATTATTACTAAAAAATTTGATGCTTTCTTGGTTAAATTCCACAACACAACTATTTGTTGGATGAAAAGTAGCCAAGAGAAATGACTTATAGTAAATTTTGCATGATGATAGTGATGTATAATAAAATCATTCAATAAAAAATCCTTTTTTAAGGTCACTACAGAATTTCTTGTCCATTTCCTTTCCATTTCATTTGGAATGGTTTCTCCAAACAATAAGCCGTATGAGTAGGGTTCTATTACGATTCGTTATTGCGAAAGAAATGATTTGAATTCAAGACGTGGAATTTCAAATGAATACTGGATATTTTCATTTCAATTTTGTACAACAGTTTTCATTTTTACAATTCGTGAAATTCAATTTTTTTTTACTTAGCTACTTTGATTTAGCTAATAAAAGTTTTAAATAATATTTTTTTTCCAACTTCATTTAATTTTTTTTAAACTGAAAGGCCAAATACTATTTATTTTCAAAAAACATAAGCTATTTTGCAATTAATGGCGCCATAATTTTTTTTTGGAAATCACACAAATTAAATTATTGAAAAAAAAAAAAACACCCCGATTGGAATAAGTAATGAAAAAAAAAAAAAAAAAAACATACGTATTAGCATATTTCTCATATTTGTTAAAAGAAATAAGAGAAAAAAAGACTTCTATAGATTTTTCCTTAAATTTCCTTTAATATATACAGTTAGATAATATGTGGTTTGATAGTATCGATCAGTTTTACGCTTGAGAGGAGAGAAAATATTTTTACATGAAGCTCATTTTTTCTCAACGTAAGTGGATTTACGAGGTATCTTTTATGCATGATGATCCACCATCTTCCCTTTTACTTCCTATCTAAGTGCTAGCTTTGGAGGTTGATAAAATCTTCACGTATAATTTAAAATCTCATGGCAAAGGGTGAAACGTCTACAAGAAAAAGTACTTCAAGTAGGCTAACTTTCGAAACTTTTTTAATATTTCTTTGAGAAAGAAATATTTATCATATAAAAATTTACTACCCATTTTTTTTATACAAACTTAGTGCTCGGACTATTGTTTCCGATCATTGAAGTCATTCTTCTTTTCGTGTAATATAGGTAGACTTTCAACTTAAAAAGGATTCAATGAAGCGGAATGGAAACGGAAGGAATTTCATAACTTGTCTATCAGTTTTTGCAAAATTTGACACCAAAAATTGGAGGCTAAAACAAGTTATTGTTTTGCAAAAAGTTTGATTATTGCCAATATTCTCATAAAACCCTTGTTAAATCATTGAAGATTTTTTTTCGTCAGTCTTTATAAAACTGACACTTTTTCATCATTTTGCCTTTTAGCAGCAATCTTATTTTTTCTTTCACATAGTGGTTTAGGTATTAAATAGATTAAAAGTGGAATATTCTTAATAATATAATTTTTTTCATATTATAATTTTCAAGAAAGAAAGAAAAAAAAATCAATGTTATAATATTTTCGGTTTAATTTTTCCAATTATATTATTGATATCACATCAAATGGATAACATAAATAATCGGCGTCTCTTTATCCATAGAAGTTTCTCCTAATTTAATAGAAACTAATATGAAAATTCATAAATTCATTAACGAAAATGGGTTTTTTGGAGTTTAATTACCTAACACTTTTTTCGCACACCCGTAATACATAAGAGTACACGCAATATTTTTTTAAATAATACCTCTCGTGTAAAATGAAGGGGCACATCTGTAATAGTAATCAATTTTGAGATCTGCCCCCCCCCCCCCCTCTTTTTTGCATGTGTGCGACACATCAGAACTAAGACTAGTTACGATAGAAACGTTTTCGAAGAATGAAAATGTACTTAATTTCTTAATTACTGCAGGAATTTACCTCAATTACCAACTGCTTGTGAAAAGGTAGAAAGTGCTAATTTGCTCTAGGTTCTATTTTCTGAGTGATTTCTTAAATTGTTTTTTTTTTTTTTTTTTCACTAAAAATGTTTTAAATTGGCCAGAAAAATTCACACAACTCGTAAAAAGTTATATTCTATGCTGTGACCACAGTTTGCATTATATTTATGATACATTTTCCTCGTAAACTTCATACAGTAAAACTAACACAGTATAAATAATAGCAAATACAGTTAAACTCCATTTCTCCCATAGATTTCTGCCAAACTGAAATAAGTTTCAGTCCATCTTTGTTTAAGCAAAAATTCACGAGTTCTTCGCGGTATGTTCAAAGAAAAAAGAAATTTCAAGCTATGTGTGCTGTCGTTAGGCGGTGGGATGGAGGATTTTTATGCCTTCTCCCAGAAATTGAGCACGGAAGAAAGCAAAATGTACTTTCTCAATGTACGTTGTATTTTTGGAGAAGCAACAAAATATATTCACCTACCTATGCAGAAATATTAGTTTGGAGAGGGGGGAGGGGCATCTCATGCATTCCTGAATTAACAGGCTTAACCCCCCTCCCCCAAATGGTCACGCTGAGCTAATGGTAGCAGAAATTATTATTTGTGCCAACTTGCCCCCCCCCCCCCATTAAAAATGTATATTTACCAGTAGGACCACTAATGTTGGTAGTATGAATATATTATTATTATTATTTGGCAATCGTGAATTTCTTATTGCTTTCACTTGACCGTTGAACGATGTCTGTCCTCTGATGTTATTTTCTCTGTTTATAATGCAGGTGTTCATGTGCCTTGGAATCAAATTATTTATCAACGATCTTCTCGAGTTTACCTAATCCTTTTAAAGGTGTAAATCATGGTTGTAATAAAAGTCATTAGTAGAAACAAAAAACCCAACAAGTAGGATCCTATCGCAATAAGTGATTGCGAAAATATAACTTGAGAATTCAAATTCTCAAAATTCAAACTGATTTTCTTTCTATTTTAATTTTTAGCTCAATTCCCTTTTTTTTTCCCGTTTGTATTTCAGCAATAAACTTAGTTCATATTGCATGAATTTTTATGGTATCACTGAAAAAGAGATTAGGCAAGAAAGCAAACTTTTGCTTTGACAACTCAATCTACTTAAAAATGTTCACTTTTAATTAACAAACACACAAACCGAAACTTGAATATTTGCATTTCTGTCAAATATTTTAAACAGCAATCCTTCGTTGCTTTTTACATATTTATATTTAAATTTCCTTTCTGCATATTTTAACATACAGCTTAAAAGTGAAACATAATCACGAAAGGAACAGATACATTTCAAAAAAGAAACTCCTATCGCATATTTCATAGGGATTATATTTTACTTACATTTCTATTTGTGTTTACCTTCGAAAAAGGAATAATCTGCTAATGAATAATTCTTCTGCTACCTGATACGATTGCATTTCCTTGCTGGTTTTTCAATTAAAATAATGACAAAATATTCAATTCCGAAGAATAAATCTTTTATGAATAATTATCTCATACAAAAATAACCAGATGTGACTTAATGGTTTTTATGCAAATAATAATGACATTTCCGAATAATCCATTTGTCTCCAGGCGATCCTGTAATGAACCTCATTTGGTGAAGCATCCATAGAAATGTACTTTTGAAATGGCATCACAAGCACCATTAAGAGAAAAATGTTGCTTTTATTGCTCTTTAAAGATACACATATCTTTTTTCCAAAACATGATTTTTTCTAGTTATGGACACAATAGAAATATATGCAACTACTCCGTGTTTCATGATATTTACATAAACGGTTAATGCTCGTGTATAAACAATGGTAAATAAACTTTACTTGACTGCACTTGTAGCATATTTTAATGTAGTTTCTGTCATTTTGTTTTCTGTATTTATTTCTTAAGAAGTTACAGAGTATGATTTTATTTTTCACTTCCGAATATTAATAAAATAGTCAAGGAAACCGGGCACCACAAAGTGAGTTCAGAGAGTCATTTTTGTTTTTGTATTTACCTGCATCTAATATACGAATACGTTTAATTTAATCAAGTCATTTTTTATCATATGAGGCAGTAAGAAGCAAAGGGGACTATTTTAAATTTCGAGTAAAACGCTTTTAAAGATCAGATCCCTTTCATTGAAATTTTTTTTCTAAATCATGCTATACAGCAGCATCTACCAGGGCTACTAGTAATATCTCTTTCCCCAAGACAGAGGAGGGGTTCACCTACAATTTATACTGGTTATCTCCAAATTTTTAATTTTACCACTTGAAACCCTTTGCTTCTCATTGCCTCATATGTGCAAGCCACGTTACTTCACTCCATATCATATATGCAAGCCACGTTACTTTACTCTAGGATCCTCCGTGTCTACCACTACACCTGATTTAATGGATTAGATATAATACCGAAGACATCTCTTTTTTCTATACAAACTAGAAATGGTGGAGTTGCCCCTGATCCAGCTCCTCCAGAGGCATTGTTTTGGAATGGAAACTTGGAGGACTTCGAGAATAAAACAGATTTAATCTCTAACTCGTCACCATCGTCTTAGGAAGGATTTTTGACCGACTGAAACCGTGAACTCCAGTTACTATGTCCGAATCCTTTTCAGCGCCTCTTGTAGAAGTTGGTTTACAGCGCCAGCAGAGTACAACTCAACTCGACTCGCCAGTGCCGGTGTTCACGTTTGAAAAGCCTGCACGCGGCAGTCTGCAGCTAGTCATTTTTCTCTTGACTTGTATTGCTGTAGTTTTACCTTTGAATGTCTTTTACCTGTTTTTAGTTCTTTACAATGCTTGTACTTGTTTAGTGTTTTAAATATATTAAATTGGTTCTTGTTAAACGAATGCCATGTGCTCCTTTTTCCGACTGTGCACCTTAAATACCAAGAGGACTCTGGCAAAGTCAGACGATGTTTGTTGAATGTATAAGATTTGCATATAATATAGTGAGCAATTCTATTGCAACCTGAGCCCTCTCAAAAACGTTTAACTTTGTTTTTGTTTTTAAGTTCCTTTTATAGGAAAGGCTAGTAATGAATGGTATCAAAAGGTAAATTTTTGATGTTCGCTTTGATTGGTACGTCATGTTAAATATATTTGTCGAATTTTCTGGCGTGAAAAAATAAACGTTTTCATAGATAAATATCAGTTCTACTAATACTACTTACATGTCAAATAGTAAAAAGAAAAAAAATAATTTAGTTCAGAAAGAGACTAAATTAAGATTTTCATATTATTAAGTGGCCAATTCTGCTTCAACCTGAGTCCGTAAAACAACATTTAACCGAATTGTTGTTTTTAAGTTCCTTTTATCTCAAATATTTACTGTATCAAATTGTATCAAATAACAAATGCATAATTTTCGCTTTGATTTGTCCACTATGTTAAATATATTTTTTTAATTTTTCTGTTTTGAAAAAATAAACGTTTTTTAGATTTATATGAAAATAAACTTTTAGGTATCAAAAAATATACAATTGTATTCTAAGCAAATAGATTTGTTTCTTGACACATGAACATAATACAGTTACAAGAAAGGTTTTTCCATTTGTCTTTTCGAACTGTCCGTTGTGCGTGACAATCTACGTTAACTCTTTCTTAATCCTTTGAGACTGTGCTTCGATAAAGAAAAAAAAATCAGTCTGTACCATGTTTCGTACTTTGTACGAAGATCTCTGGGGTAAACCTTTAACGCGTGATTACGCTAAACAACAGTTCTAAATTGGTTGTATTGCTTCAAATAAAAAGGCAGTAATTCAAGTTCTCTTTACCTCAATTTCACAACTTTCAATGTTTCAAAGTAAGTATAACACTTTTATATGTTCTTACCAAACGGTTTCTTTTTCACACTTTTGAAATGAAATTACCAATCTTGTATTTATGTACAAAAATGCTGCTTAAATAATTTTAAAATGGGAGTAATTAATAATTATATTGAAATGAACGAAGTGAAACTATACTACAATAGTTAGGATTTTAATTACTTATTTTATTTATTTTTTTTTTCATTTATTTATTATGTGCATATCTTACACAATTATTGCTTCGCAATTTTCGGTTTATTTTATTTTGTTTTGTGTGGAAACGTCATAGCTTCCTTAATACTTTATCAAACTTTACATATAGATTGGTACAATTTCCAAAGTTTTTTTTCACCTATTAAGGCAAAAAATAAAAGGCAATTCACAATTGGAATGAATTCGGCTGACGATATGATTTTTCCTGTTTTTTTTTAATTACACATTGCTTCAATGCATTGCGCCCCCAAATAGAGACTGGTTCACGCAGTTGGTTAAACCGTCGTGGTAAAAATTCAGAATTGGTGAGTTTGAACCCCATGGGCTATAAAAGTTCGTCTTTTAGACTTATTTTCTTCAGTGGTATTCTTTAAAAAAATTCCTTGTATACGCAATCTTAACTTATTATAGGATTCTAAGATACCGTTCTGTTGCCGTCAAAATCAGGAAACCCGACAATAGTTTCAAAATTTTAAATCGCAGTACAACTTTTTAAAAATGCTTTAATAAAACAGATGCATCGATTAAAATTTATTTTGTTGTTTTACTTCGCATTACTTTTGTGTATAGCATCCCGAGATGGAAGCTCATTGACTCAGTTGGTACGACCGTCGTACTAATAGTGTTTTTGTTCAGAGTTCATTTGTAGGAGGACACTCACTTCATCAAGAAGACAATTTTATTTACTCCTGTCTACCCCGCTAAAATAATCCAAAATGGTATGAAGAGCAGGAAGGAGGAAGGAGGGGGGAATAAGTAATCACTGGGCCCCCTCAATTTCCTGAATTAAACATTATTGAAGATTTGGACAGATATTTAGAGTCAACGCTCCGGTACACTATTTCCTAAATCTAAATCTTGAAATTAGAGACTGCTCTCTGAAAGAATGATTGCATATTAATTCAAATTATGTTCAATACCTCTATGAATCTCACCCACGTAACAAACAATCTGTTGTTGAGTAAAAGAGTGGTTCAACCCCTTATTAATAAATAGTTACTCTAATTTCATAGTATATAATAAGTAGATAGAATAATATATTCTATCTTAAGTGTTTTTTTTCTCTGCACGTCATAACATCTTTAATGCTTATCAAACATAAAAAAAGACATCCTTTTAGAGCTGTCATCAAAAAATTAACAACCAAGAATATTTTTTATTATTCAAAAAAAAAAAAAAAAAAAACAGAAATTATTAAAAAACTGATTTTTTTAATTATTTCTGTCGAATGCGAATACTTTGCACGGGTCAGCTAGTTCTACATAATAGTTTGCCATTCTCAAAAATATGTTTAAAGAGTAATTTTTTGCAAAATCTTTTAGATTTACTTCTTACTTAAAAAACTAAACAAATTACGCCTTTATCATATTTTTGAAAGCTTTAACGCTATATATATATTTTTTTCTGGGACATTCAAAAGATATAAAATATAGTAGTTATTTAAAAAAATTAGTACTTAAATAGTTTCTACTGTAACAAATGTTTCCTGAACTCTGATTTGTGTCATTTTCCCTAAACAGTGCAATTTGGACCGGGCAAGGAGATGCATTCACTTTGACAGGGGAAAGACAGAGAGAATAATGCATTTTACTGACGGTATTATAATTCTGTAGGACTATTATTTAGAAATTTAAAAATACCCAATGTGGTGGTATGCAAAAAGTAGTTATTGTGGTCATTTGTTTTCCTTGCATGTATCATGGGAATGAAGACAGGATAATGACAAAAACTAAAATTAACTTATATATTGTCATAACTGAAAACAACAAAAATCAATGTCACTTAAAGTAAGGCGGAAAAACTCGATACAGAGAAGAGTCAATCACTCACTGAGTGATTATTACAAAATTAAATTAATTATCAGAGAGACAGGGTAGTGACAGTCATTAAAAATACTTTGAAAGATTTGACTAGAAATTGCCCAATTATACTTGACTCCGTGTATTTTTGCAAAAAGAACCAATTAAGATTTTTTCTATAATAAAGCCAGAATTCAGGGACTAAATTATGGGATAATACAACTATTACCAGATAGGAGAAACATCCATTCCAGTCTTTGACAGGGGAATGACAAAAAATCAAAGGACATTTTTTGCTATTTTTTTTTCAAATAGTGCAAACTTTAAAAAGTCTTTATTTTTCCATTTTACAACATTGCATAACAGTTGTTAATAGATTAAACAACGCTTTCTTTACAAATACGCATGACTTCCTGAATCTTTAGAGCTAATTTTTCTTTAAGGTAGAGGTGACGCACAGAGGAATGACATTTATCATATAAAAAATTATTTAAATGTATAATAATAATCGAGAGTTTGGTTTAGCTTATTTTACAAGCATAAAAACATGCTGTTAAAGCATTCTAGCGGCAGTTTTATTTCTATACAAGTTAATTTGTTATTTTTGGAGCAAGGGCAAGAATTTAGCAGTTTAGAGAAAATGACCCATTTACAGGTTTCAGGATTTTCAGGAAAAAATGCATAAAACTGAGAGAAAAAACTAAATTTTAATATCGAAAATATGACAAAACTTTCTAAACATAAATACTTTTGGATTCCTCTTTTGAATTGCAGTCAGTTGGCGACTACAATACATTTTGTTCAGTTAGACTAAAATCTACTAAGTGCTTTTTCTATCCATTATATATCAATGTTGGTGTCTTCGGATACTAAAAAAGAATAGTTTTTATACATTCAGCATTTTTGAAGTTTGCAACACGTCACTTCCCCCGAAGAAAAATTTATAGCTCTTCTACAATAGGTTATTTTTCGGAGCATTTATTTGGCAAGAGATAAAATGATAGTGTCATCGTAAAAAATCAATGACGAGCAGTAGAAAAATACCCCTATCTATATATATTTTTGTATGGCGTACTTTTAGGATTAAAAATTTTTTACAGAAAAAAATTTAAATAAACTTTTTTAAAGATAGGTTATTTTCTGTTTGTTTTTAACAGGACGGTTTTAAAATAAATGGATTTTTCGATTCTGTCCTTGAAGGCTGTAAAATAATGAATTTCTTTAGGTTTTTCTTATATGATCTTCATTACAGTTCTTACGTAGAACACGTATCGGATTGAAATATTTTAAAATATAAAATACAATATTTACGTACACATTTAATATCCCTAAATTAAGAAATTAACCAACTAAGATCATTAATCATAAGCTATTGGTCTTTCTATATTACTTTTTAGCTTTAAAAGGTGAAAACTAATTGTGTTGTGCTTGTGTGGTCTAAACAATAAACTTATAACCTTTCTGATTTTATCTCAAAAACGCTTCTAAAAACAGCAAAACACACAATAACAAAATCTTCAGACAAATAGTAGTATTTACTACCTTCTGTAAGTTTTCAGGACGATGTCTAAGAATTTCCAAATCTATTTATATACTTAAATTTTGTATGCATATTCAAATGAAACTATTTTTGATATTTTATTGTAAATTTCAAGATACGAATCTTTGAAAATAGAGAGATATATTTAGTATATAAATACATTTTTATTTTTTTTAATCAAATAACTTTGTTGTTAGCATTGAATATAGCCCTTGATGCTCTGAAGTACTTGCATTGTTTTCATATATTCAGATGTGTATTTAGACCCGTTTGAGTTTGCTTAAGTATACATTCATTCATTGCAAACGCAATAAAAATTTGCAAAGTTAATTAAAAAAAGAAAATAATTAAGTTCATTTTTTGCGTAATTTGTATTTACGCCTTTGGTATTTGCGTAATAAAGTACATTTCAGAGTAAAGTAAAGTATTACTAAAAATTTTTGGTATTTTACTTATAAAAATGATTTAGAACTTCCTTTTGGGACCAAAGCCATTCTCAAATGTTTCGAAAACTATTAGAGAAACATTGAGAAAAAAGAGTCGTCTAAAAATTTCAAAAAAGTTATTTTTCCATGCAAATGTATTTTTTTCAGAAGGCCATTACCATAGAAACGAGTTTCTTTCGTTATAAAAGAGTAATGCTACATATACGTATCAAAAGATAGAAAGTATAAGAAGCATAATCATTTCTTTTCTTTCTTGAAATCAAGTGCTGATACTTAATCACCCTAAGAAGTTTTACCATTCGTTCAAAGTAATAGCCGTGATTAGAAATTATTGAGCATGTTGAACCTTGCTAGGATATTTATCTTTAAGAACTTTATGTAGCACGAAAAATATGTAATTTATTTTAGACATTGTTCGTTATTAAACACAACGACAGTCATCAGGCAAAATATGCAATTCAATTTTCTCTTGGCTGGGAGACATAAATGACTTAAAATATGCTGGTTATAAGTCCATCTTTTTTTTTCTTAAATGAAAGCTATCCTTAAATATGGATGCTTGAAGTGTTTTTTTTTTACTATTTCGGTAAAATAAGAAATTAAATATAATCAAGATATAATCAAGGAGAAACTGAATCGATCAAAAAATAAATAAATAAATAAATAAATAAATAAGAGTGAGATAGAAAATGAAGGTAAGTTGAATTATCTTTTTTGCATGAAAGGATTCATGGTACGCCAAACGTATGGTATACCATGGATCATTTTACGCCAAAACACACCTTCTCAAGTTGCTTTGTGTGAGAGTAACAGTATGTGACCGATGACTTTAAACAAGACGCGATTCTTCTTTTGCAGCTTTCTGACAAACGTAAAACCTGTGTTCTTGTCCTGCGCAGGAATCGTTAATAATAAGGTACGCTATGCAGTTATCATTCGACGATACATATTTTACAAACCCAAACATCTTTTACAATGGATTGGACTTGCTCCCTGCGGGTTCATATTCAGTGGTTTATCATGCTTACCAATGACGAGTTTATTCTTCAATGGGGTTTTCGTATTTCACTTCCCGCTTTAACTCAATGATGTGTTTGTTAAGGTCATTTTTTTTTAAATCTAAATTTTGATTCTTTTGCAATGGAGCCTCAATTTTACGTCGTCCGTTTCATACGTTATCTCTCTTCCGACGCTATTTTCTGCTAAACCCTGAAACAGACTGTATTGATAAGTTAAAAAAATTCCGGATTTTGCGTTACCCTTTCTCAGAAGGTCCGCTAAATACACTTTTTACAAACAGATAAAAATAATTTTCATCTATAAAAACTAACAAACTTTTGTTTTTAGATTTCTTTTTCTGAAAAATAAATTTGCTTTATAACTGTGTGAAGCCATTTTGGCATTCCTTTTGTTCTATCCAGTTGACTTTTGTTTGCCAGAAGGATTTCTTCCGATCACCAAATCTTCCTTTATATTTGGAAATTTTTTCAACAATTGGTGAAGCATATATCGTCTTACCTTATCACGATTTTATTCAATGTCAGATTTACTACCTCATTCGAAGATAATGATGAAGACGAAGAAGAAATAGGTGTCCCACAGCTGATAAAGCGATATTAAGCATATAAGATTTTTTTTTTTTTTTTTTTTTGTAACTGCCAACTAAGAGGCAAATTTGCAAAAGGTTGAGAGCACAGATTATTTTTTGTATATCTAATGCAGATCGTGTTATAAATAAAATTGTAACTTATAATAAAAAAAACAAGCAAAGAATTTTAGTATGACCCTGGTTATACGTTTTCCCGTTTGGAACGCTTTTATTACCGATCCGACAGAAAACGTAAAATCAGTTTCACTGTATCTAAGTTATTTTTCTCATAAGTCCACTAACAATAGCTTCTAAGAAAGAAACAATCCAATGCGTTTTTTGGCACAGTAAAGGAAATATATGTGGTAACCATCAGCAGAAGCTTAAAAAAAGATCCCCTCCATTTGTCCCCCCTTTTTTTATTTACTGGTTGTCAATTCCACAGAGTGTTTGGTTATAACGCAAAAATACCAGTCCTAACTCGGCATTTTATAGGTATGTAAAGCTGTTCACGGCCCCTTTTCTCTCTTTCTCCCTAGCGGAAAATCGTGACAACACATACTAGTTAGTCTGGAGCGAAATAGAATGTTGCGCAGATATTCTCAGAACTGTGAAAGGTGCGCACGTAATATCTTAATGCGGTGGCAAATACTTAGAAATAAAAAAAATCGAAGTAAAAAATAAATAAGTATTAACTCCAAAATGCACTCCAAATTTTTTGTATTTTTCGAAGTAACATAAACGCACATTTATCACAGAATATTGTTTAACAAATGGTTCCACTATTTTACCATGAAAGGTACATTTAATTCAAGAAAATTACGAAGCCGCTTGAAACTTCCTCTTTCAGAGAGTTCACGTGAAATAACTGAAATAAAATGTCTTTTACTTTAATGATAAAGCGAGGAAGCTGACAAGGGAACACAAATTCTGAAAGCTTGAATTTCTTCCCGGACATTCAGAACTTGATGAATGGTGCAGTTCTATCAGGGGAATGAGATTCCTCCATGACGTTTGAAAAGGTGTTTTTGTCAAGGGAATGCGCTTCTTACGGGAGACCCTTTCTCAAGGGACGGAGTTTCTTTTCACCATGAAAGGGTGATCGTTCCTACATGCGAAAATGGGAAAAATGAATAATGTTTCCTCTAGAACAATGAATATGAAACACATATATATATTAAGAGCGTGTCTCCGAAAATGGAATTACACATGCTTTGTTGTTTTCTCCTTTCACGTATTTCGAATGAATAGAATTAGTGTTGACGATTGAAAAGAACCCGCGTTGAGATATTCTGCTATGTAAAGAGCGCATGGAGCGCCGTATTCATTAAAGTTAATATAAATTTCCGAAGCAAATTGCGTGCACATATTTGTATTATTGCGAAAGGTTTATGAATAGTTAATGTCAACAGGCTCAGTTCATTTGAAATTTGATGAGATTTTGCCTTAAGTCATTGTAGTTCATATTACATTCTAAAGACAAAATATATATATATATATATATATATATATATATATATATATATATATATATATATATATATATATATATATATATATATATATATATATATATATATATATATATATATATATATATATATATATATATATATATATATATATATATATATATATATATATATATATATATATATATATATATATGTGTGTGTGTGTGCGTGTGTGTGTGTGCGGTTTCAAAATTTTGACTAAGGTCATCATAACAATGTTATCTGTAATAGCAAAATAACTAAAAGAAGGTAATTTTGTTTTAAAGCTTATAGCAACTTACCACTACAAATGAGTAAGTGAGAAGCAAAGGGATGTAAGTGCCAAAAAAAAAAAATGTATATAATCAGTACATGTAGTAGGAGAATTTTGGAGCAAGAGATGGTACTAGTAGCCCTGGTAGGTGCAGTATACAGCAGGACTTAGAAAAAAAATCAATGGACCTGTACCTAGAATTTGAACTTCAAACGTGTTTAAATCAAAACTTAATAAATTCTACTTACATCCTCTTGCGTCTCACTGACATAAATGTCTGACTTTAGCTATTCTTCAAAACTTCCTGCAACTACTTTTTTCATTATTGGAATTTTTTTAATGTCAGTAGCAGTCTACACATGTGCGTGCTGTTTAGATATGAGACATGCGTGAGACTGTTAGGGTAAGTATTTCTTATATTCGATCTTTCTTTTATTTTATTATTCTATTACTAAATGTTATATACAGGGTGGTTATAAAATAACGTGAGGTGTTTAGAGCCCTCTAGCGAGTGAAGTATTGGATGAAACATTGCCAAAATTCATGAGCGTACATAGCAGACCATGGGATTTTGATTTCTGAAAATAGCCACCAGGGAAAATTTTGGCGTTAAAAGGGTGTATTACTATTAATATAGAAGGATTAATTGCTAACTGACAAACTATGCGTTAATTTTATTCACAAAATATGATTTTCACCTACAGATGAGCAACATTAAATTTTTTTCCACACATCCGGAGGGGGGGGGGATCTCCCACCTGTTTAGTAATTCGTGTTTTCGAAATTGAGATATCGGTAACCTGCCGTAGATACACCACACCGTAAAGAAATCCCCACGACCAAATGTTACAAAGCGGATATTTGGGTGATCACGGTGGCCATACCGTAAGAAATGTATGACTAATAAAATTACTATCAAAGAAATGTTGCCGCTATACACTTAGTACCTAAAGCCCTACGTGAGGAGGGGGTGTATCATCCTACATAAATATTATCAAAGAAAGAAATCCTTGCTTCTACGCCGAAATTTACGACTTATGGTATTTACTCTTGTCACAACTTGAAATTCCGTGTTGGTTTTATTGAACATCATTTTTAAGCAACAAACATTTGAAGAAAAAACTTGATGTGTGCTGCATTTTTTTTCTATTAATACACTTTTGCAGCGCCAAACTTTCCCCTGGTAGTGACTTTTTGCACTATCTTTTTTTATTGTAGAAATTAAAATCCCATGGTCTGCTATGCACGCTCATAAAATTTGGCAATATTTCGTACAATGCTTCACATGCTAGAGAGCTCTGAACACCTCACGTAATTTTATACTCAACTTGTAGGGTTGACCGGGGATAGTTCGTGAACATTTTAAACTTTATTTTTTTAAAGGTTGGTTGTAAATAAAGTAGAAAAAATTTCTTTTATTGCTTGGATAATCTGTATTATAGCAATAAAGTCGCATTTTTGTTTTGAAAGTATTATGCTTGTCAAATTTTTTTTAAATAGTTTTTTTGTGAACCTTCGCAGAGTTCGCACACTTGCCCCGTCACGAGGTAAGTTGGCGAGCCGTATGGTGTAAGTTAGTGAATTGAGAGAAATTCATAATAGATGCAGAATATTTCAGATAAAGTCTCAATGATGCTTTAAATAAGCAAGTAAAACTTACGAATGAATGAGAAAAAAGCGTAATTAGTTTAGTAATTACTTCAAAATTATAGATATGTTACACCATATAAAAGGTTTAACTGATTTTAGAAGTAAATGCAAAAAAATGCAAACATTATTTGCAATGAACTATTTTATTTGCCTCAGTTCTTCTTTTTTATGTTTTTTTTATTTACATTCCTTTTTTCTTGGATTCAGATATTTCTTGTATGTTTTGGGAACTTTTTATGATGATTTGCGTTTCTCTGCTAATATTCTTTCTTCCTGCAGAGCTTTTTTGACAGGAGTATTAAAGAGTTTTTTTTTCTTTTTGTGTAGACCTCCTTCGTTTCCATTCTTCTTTGATCTGATCCTCTCCAGCTTTAGGATAAGGTCGTATAATTATGATCTGGAGTAAGACGTATGTGGGTTTATTGAGACATAGCTCTATCTTCAGTGAGAAACTCGAAATTCGAATTATTAGTTGAATTAGCAACTGAACCTGCTCTTGGACAGGCACATCCAGTTTTATTGCTTCCTTTCAACGTGGTTGCTGCAGGGACAAACAGATTCGCTCAGATCCATAATATTGGGTGTCTTACCATCCTCTGATATAACTTCGCATGAAGTCAGTTATGAAAAATGTTTGAATTGCAGGGAAACACACCAGTTCCCTTGGAACCATTCATAATATTTATGGGGATTGCTTCTTGTGGAAAAGCAACTGTTACCACCGTTGGTAGGTCGTAAATCGTCATTGGCTTTCCTGGATCATTCACCATTCAAGAATCACAGGCGAATTAACATACTTTTTCAATGGGCCATGTAGACTCTTATTAAGAGGCAGCAACTTATGGCTACAATGTGGTAAGAAACAGAGTAGTGTTATTAATATTTTTAGTAGTGTAGTAGTATTCTTACAAAAATTCAAGCACTTCTATTGACGTGGGAGTCGTAAATGTGTAGTAAGAGAATCAGAGGTTTTTCTTTGAACATCAATTGTTTTTAGCAAAATCATTTATTAAATCTGGAAACATTTCACATGTCATCTACCCACAAGGGGAAGCATCATACATGCAGCATCGCATGTGGTGGGGTTTTCCCGTTGTTAATTTTTCTCTGGTACTTTCTCATTTCCGGAAAGAAGAGCACGTATGTTGGTAATTGTATAATCATGTCTATAAGAAATGATAAACTCAAGAATAGTGTAACTAACGCAATTATTTCACTAGACTGACATTTTACAGAATTTAAATTTCAATTGTTTATTGTTTTGACTCTAAAAACTTAACTTCGGGAATTCGCACGCTTACCCCGGAAAAGAAATCGCAAACTAGCCCCAACTCGACCTATTGAAATCAAGTTACATTGATTCAAAAATGGTTTCATAACATAATCCGAATAAGACGTCATTTGCTGCGTAGAAGCATGGGCTATTCAATAATAATAAGTTGTGGTAAATTACTCTACTATTGTACGTTTTATAAGAAAATAACTAAGGATGAAAGAAATTACTTAACACTGCGAAAAAACAACTTTCTCTCGTGTAACACGTTTGGTAGATTTCACTAAAAATACACTGACAATAGCTAAGCATCTACGTGGTTACGTGACAGCTCAATCAGAGCTGTCAAATGAAAAACGAGAAAATTATTTAACATTCGCACACTTATCCCTTCGCATACTAGCCCCGGTCTCCCCTATATAGTTTTAAGAACTGTTTCTGAAATTAGATTTATAAGGTGCTTCATTTTCATAAAATCTTCCTGCGAAAAATTTAGCAAGGGATTTACGTGAACTCTCACGTGTAATCTTCTGATACACTGCCTCCATTCTAACACTTAACTTGACAAAACATAAAAATTGCCTCATATAATAATCAAAAATGAAAATCGCCCTATAATCAGGATGTTCATCAGTGCAGTATGCAAAGAATTTATATGTTTGGAATAGGGAAAATTACTAGTTATGGAAACCCAACCACTAAGCGTTGTCTTCTATTGTCAATATCAAGCTTGTAACAAATATTTAAAGAACACCATCAGATAATTCTCAAGATAGAATTTTTCAAGAACACCCTCATTACCTCTTGTTTCCAAAAATAAGTTTTATCAATGTTCGGAAAAAAAAACTTCAAAAAAAAAAAAAAAAAAAACATTATTTTTCTTTCTTAAGGCTCAGGGCGATCATTCCAAGCTCGTCAGCTTGCGAGATCGAGATTTTCGCTCACGTGATCGGTTGTGATGTAGAAATGTCGCAAAGTAATATTCTAATCTACTCGAACTTAGCTTTCGGCTAGGTTCGAGTAGATTAGAATACTACTTTGCAATATTTCTACGTCACAACCAATCACGTGAGCGAAAATCTCGATCTCGCAAGCTGACGAGCTTGGAATGACCGCCCTGACTTAGTTGTTTCTTTTGTTGGTATAAACTTAGTGATTTTTGTCTTTGACGGGCAGTTTTCTTTATTGTATCAGAATATTTTATTATTTCATGGAATACGCTCAGAGCTTAAGTAGATCTACGTGTGTGCACATTTCAATGAAACGGAAAATAATCATTTTTCTTTATTTCGGAGAGAGAAGAGAAATTTACTTATCCTCAAAGCGGTTTTTTCTTAAAATTATAGCACGATTAGTGCCGTTCAGGTACATCTAGTATAAAAAGAGAGCAATAACTAACAAAGCAATAATGTTCCAATTTTAAAATTTAACAACCTCATAAGCAAGAATGAAATACTGAGCATAATTGCAGCATTATGCCAGAGCTTATAGAAACTAAGCCAAACTGTCCCTTATTTTCGGCTCCAGGATTCAAGGTTTTCTAAAAATGCTTTAACGTTATAGTAAGATGATCCATTAGTTTAATGTTGAAAATTGAACAAAACGTAAATTTGAATCAAAATAGTAAATTTTTGAATGAAAAAATGATTTTCTCAAAATGTTTTAGATAAAAGCAAATGCTTGTTTTTTACACATACCTTACTTACTTTAAAAATCACGCAGACTGTTAGTGTTTCCTCTGCTAAAAATTATTTAAAAAAATACCAGGAGAAATGCAGAATAAAAAAGGAAATGGTTCGTGATCTTTAAAACACGAGCCTAAACTGAAAAGTACGAAAATTTAAATATGCAGAAAAAATTTGAGTGTGGACCAAAAACATATAGTCATATCGTCGCTATTTCATGGGAATAACAAAAATTATTTCGTTTATTACATTTTCCACCAAGAAAAAAATATGTAATTATGTACTTTCAAAGCTCTGTAAATTCGTACATGTACATAATCAGACTTATATAATAATGTGTTTTTAAATGGCATTGAAATTTGTTTTCTTTCCTTGTATGAAGATGAATATGAAAAAAAAAAGTAAACAATCTGAGGTCTTTTAACTATCCTAAGTGCCTAATGTTTAACCCATTTTTGCAAAATTATGAAGTTTTTGTGTTTCAAATAATTGCATTTTGTTTTTCTTTAGAAAGAAAAAAAAGTAGTTTGAAAACATTGCAAATGACTCAAAAGAGCCAAAAAATTCAAAGGGAGCTTGCACTAGTTTGATGAATTGTAATTTGTCTGAAAAGAAAACTAAGCGTATTTAAGGCAATTCAAGCCCTCATTTTCTAGAGCAATTCAAACCCTTCTTTTCACCCCACTAAACGTTATTTAAAAAAAGATAATTGTAAGTGGAACAATTCTTCTTAAAATAAATATCAATCATACTTTCAATATTAAAACTAAAATGTTTAAAAAGAATGTTTAAGGAACATTCTTTAAGGAACGAAAATGTTTTCCTGAATGTAGGCATTAAAGGAGAAAAATCTTTAAAGGAATAAAGTAGCTCTGCCTGCAAAGAAAGAGGAAATTGCATTCCAAATTCTAGCGATGAAAACTTTGCTTTTAGGAAGAGCTGTAGATTATCCAACTTTAGTGAATACGTAAGGATAACTAATGTGACAGAGTATTTTTAGCTTCAAAGTTGAAAGGGTTGAACTTTAAAGTAAAATTTTGTAGACGTCTTTACGTAAATAGAAAAATAGCTAGGCTCTGGAACTGGATATTTTGTACTTTTCTGTGTTACAGCTTAGGTTTGGAAAGCAGTACACATAAATAAATAAGGTCTCTGTAAGGACTGTTAAGCATTTTGACATAGGTTTTACATTTCATAACTCTGACTAAGTTAATAGATCGAGCTAAATTTAATAAATAATTGGAATTGCATTTAAGGTAAGACTTTTAACTATTTGGAGTTCTTTATTTCTGTATCTCAGAGTCGGACTGATTAAGTCCAAGTATTGCGATTTTTTGTTTTTTTATGACGTTGTATATAGAATCCTATTCCATATCGAGGCATATAAAAGTAATCCTTAATATATACACTGGTGGACAATTGCCAAGGACGGATGGCAATAGCAGCGTTATCGATTACAAAATGGAAGGCAAGGAAATATGGAAATTAGCATAAGTTCGGGGCACAGTAAGATGTGTTGTGAGTATGTAAATTCTAAACTCACGACGTTGCTGGTCAGGTGATAGCGTTGATAAGCAATATAAAGGATTGGGCGCAAGATGACCATTGTTGTTCAAAAGCAAAGTTTGACAGGAAGGAGTCAATTGACGAACTTGCACTTTTCGGTATGTCTTTCCGACATCCCTTAGTTGATTTTATGGTTGGCTGGGGGTCGGCAACATCGAAGAAGGGCAGAAAAATTTAGATGTTGAAAGAGAGTACGACGTCAGCCACAGGGTTGTTTCGAAAGTTTGGAAATCATTTCAAACAAATGTAATGTGTAGCAAATGTCTCGGGGATGTCGTGTACGCAATACGACGTCAGCAGAAGATTGGTACTTAGTGCTGGCAACGAAATGGAAGCAACTCAACACAGCTACTGATGTAACAAAGCAGTTTCCCGCTGCTACTAACAAGCAAATTTCCCGAATAACTGTAGCCAGACTTTTGAGTGCAGTAAGACTATATGTCCGTCAGTTAGTTTTGTACATCTCACTGTCTACAAGTCAGTGTTTTGCTCGTTTGTAATGATGTCTTTAGTGTCGCATTTGGAGAGAAGTGGACTGGACTTGTGTACTGTTCTCAGATTAATGCAGGTTCAGTCTGCCGTCTAATTGTGGACGGCAACTAACCTGGCATGAGAGTGGTATAGCATACAAGCCAACAAACATAAAAGAAATGGACTAGTAACCTACAAGTTGTGTCGTGGTATGGGTAGGATTGTGATCGATGGCCGTACGACGCTCGCGTACTTCCAAACAAGACTATGGCGGCTAGTGATACATTAATGTTGTTCTAGTGGCTCATGTTCACGTGTTCTGTGGCGCTGTGGGTGATAAATTCGTTTTCATGGATGGCAACGTAACATGTCATTAACAACTGTGGTCCAGGAGTGTCTAGCTCCCTCAAAATATTTAACACATCGGATGGCCAGCAAGTTCTATAAATCTGAATCATATTGAATATGGTTGGGATGTTTTGGAGAGCAGTAATGTTGGTCAATAACGTCATCCAATAAGCCAGGACACCCTTATCCGTGACTGACAGAAAAATGAGATAAATTGCCCCACTAGCTGCTGGATAATGTCGTTTAAAACATCGCATAACGTGTGGAAGATTGCATCGCTCTCCATGGTAGCCATATCCCATATTGACATGTTACGCGGGAGCGCCTAGGTGCGGTAATTACATTTATTCACTTTTACGTATTCAGCCCAAAATGACCGTTTCGTCCTTTGAACACTTTCCAACGCCTTCTGGGTTTCAGAGCACAATAAATTATCGTCATTGCATTGTTCTACAGTTTAGGTATTTGTTTATTTCATTTGGCATCGAATTACACTTACTTTTTTAAGCGTTACATAGCACATTAAAACCCGTCCTTGGCAATTGTCCACCGGTGAATATATATATATATATATATATATATATATATATATATATATATATATATATATATATTAGGGTGGTCCTTATTTATATGGGGAAAAAATCGGAATTCAAAAAGTGACGCCCCCTAGTTTTGTGACACTATAATAAAAAGTAATCGGTGCAAAATTTGAACTCGATTGGTCAATAATAACACGTGCCCCTAGGACGTTGAACTTTAACACTTTTGATAATTTTCGCACAAATCTTCGAGTTTTTACTTTAGACCCCTACATCGTTTCTCCTATGTTTGCAAAATATTTTTACAGCGAGGTAGCACTAAAATTAATCTTTTTCATTACTTCATATCGTCTAAAGATTTTACATTGAATAAGTATGAAAGATTGCTTTAGAAACTTTACCTTAATCTTACGCTTTTCTCAATGTATCTCAATCGTGTGCATTTTTTTCCGATAGTCTTGGAGTGTCTGTAAAATAGTAAATTGCTTTTGTGACTCATATTTGGTAAATTGTTTGAAATTCTTCGATTAATTGTGCTCCTCTTTCAATTGTATCATTCACAACTTTCAGCATTTTAAGGATATGTCTTCCCTTAAAATAGCTTCCTTCATTTTGCCATGAATCAGGATCAAATGGGAAAACATCTTTTGGTGTTTGTAACTTATCAAACAGTTTTACTGACTTGTTATTGATTCTATAAAGAGGAAAATATCTCCTAAGAAAATATTCCAAATCATCTACTGTTATTTGAAATTTTTTATACAGTCATCAGACACGTCTTCCTATTAAGCAAGCATTTTTTTTGAAATAGTCTTTTCCTATCTTAAAAGTTAATTCCTTCATATAATACAGACAAAGCTACTAGTTCATCCCCTAAGTACCATAAGTGATTTATGAATTTTTCAATCACTGCTTCTGATGCATGTTTGTCATCATTTTATACGCTGCAGGTTTTTTAGACACTAGACTTTATATTAATTTAAAAGGCCTAGAATGGGTTGCTGCGAAAAACTATATCTTCATACAACATTTAACTTTAAAACAGCATTAACGGCAAACTTAAAACAGCATCTCTTCATGAAGTGTCAATTCAAATTGCTTCCTAAATATATAAATTTTCAAACAAGAAATTCCTTTTTCCACCCCTCTGGGTCAGGGATAAGCTAAGTCATCAAATTCTTCTTTTAGAATTTAAGTAGTATGCGTAATTTTTGAATTTTGAAGAGCTTAAAGAATGGAATATCGCGTCTAGAACTAAGAAAGGCATTAACTTCCTTAAATACACTCTGCAGTACGACTTCAAGTGCATGATGATGGCAATACAAATGCAATATATTACCGTTCAGCTTTTGCTCTAAAAATTACATGCACAATTTATACGGCCGGTATTGTAAACCGTTGTATAAAACGCTACAGCTTGAACAGTTAGCAATAAAGAGCAATCATCTAAGATATCAGATACAACTGAAGAAATATCTCAGAAATTCTTAGTAACTGTTCAACATTGGAACCTGAAGCTATCATGGTAAGCCTATCGGCGTTTTTTTCCAGTTACATCTGGATGTAGCTTTGTATCCCAGGGAATAACTAAAAAATCTAAATTTAAATTCATGAAATCTGATTTTACCTCTCGAAGATCTTCTCTTGCTCTCTTAAGGGATGCATGATTTATCGTAAGGTTATTTGGATTTAAATTTACTGCATCTACATAGACTGTTAATAAATGAGCAGCATCTTTGTCTCTAAAATGGCATTTGTCTAACATTGATGAAATGCGAGCAGATCTAAATAGTTGTCAAGCTTTTTTGCGTTGTGGCAGACCAGATATAGAAAAAAGGTTCAACAGGTTACTATAGATACCCATTTCGGTTTTTAAATCTAGTGAATTGCAAGAGGAATTTGATGATAATAAAGGACTATGTACTGAAATAGAAGACAGTTTAAAGTATGGATTTTTACATTATTCCGATCTGGATTTTTTTTTAAATTTATATTTTAGATATGGAAAATAGAGTTTATTTTTATGGTAGAATAATCGAGGATTTTTCAAAATTTAAATTATAAGAATGCATAAACATTTAAGTATATAACTAAAGAACAGCGAATTAAAATATAATTGTCATTACTTATATTTATATCATGGAAACCTAGTGACCCTATTTGCCACACCTATTACATACACAGAAAATTTTCTAAATCAACACCCCCAAAGCCTGTAGGAGTCGATTTGTTGTCGTCAAAAGTCATTCATTAATGGCCTAGTCCATTCATTAATGGTTGTCCATCTTGGTGGAAAGAACTGTTCACCTGCCGCTTGATTCGAAACGAGCGCGAATAGCGGTATGCCTGTCTCAATGCCATTGGTGTACATGTACCCTATGTAATATGTAAAATTTTACAAAATTAAAGTGAGAGAATGGTTGGTCTGGAAGTAGCAACATTTGTTGAGGTTCAAAATTACTTTAAATATGAAACCTAGGAGTATTTTTACATAAAAATGAGAAAATCCTCAATTTTTTCTTAAAAACTCAAAAAAGGGGGCCCTAGGGGCACGTGTTAATATTCATGGATTGACTTAAAATTTTGCATGGATCATTTATTTGTATAATGATCTATTTCTTATAATTTTATTCTTGATGTCTCTATTTCTTGGGAGAGCTCCGTAACCCTTTTGTAAGCACTATAGCCAAAAATTGATTTCAGTTTCAGAAACAAATGCCCTAAGGGAACCAGTGTTTCCCCCAGATCAAAAAAAGGGGCAGTGCGCTTTCAGATAAAAGGGTACTGTTTAGAGAAGTTTTGTAAAACAAAAAAGGTGCTCTTTTTACTTTTTGGTTTTCTAGTTACCCACAATGTTATAGTAATTATTTTTAAAATATTGAAAAGTTTTTTGATGTTTAGTTTTAAAGGTAATGCGAAAAATATTCAGATATATTCTAACCAGATTCTTGTAGATAAGTTATTGAAACGAAAGAGTGACGTTTCAGGGACAGGCTTATGTGAATCTTTACCTTTTGAAAAAAAAAGCTTTTGTGCAGTTTTGTCTAAACTTTTAAGGGGCAAGGAGGGTTGATCAAGTTAAAGCTCAAAAGTTAGCTTAAAAGCGGAATGACACAGCCTCCTCCTACAAAATCTGGGGGAAACACTCGAGAAACCTGTCCCTTTTTCTTTTAATGTTTTCAAACACATTATAAGACTATGTTTTTAAATTTTCAATTTCGAAAAATGAAGAAGGAGAGTCGCCGGATTCCCTACAGTAACTAAATGCAGTTTAAAATTGGGTAGAGTATACTTCAGTTTTTAAATGCGCTTCTAAATGAGATCACTGAACCTCCTTTTCTCTCAAGCGTGACCAATGATAGTTTTTCATTTTTTAATAGTTCAAAGTCGAAACGTTTTCGTAAAGAGCTCCCGATGCTTCCCTGTTTCATTAAATTTTACTTAGGGTAACCTAAAATTGCATTTCTAAAACTTTACATTTCGGAGAATTTCTGGGAAGAGTCTTCGACATTCTATTGTAAACAAAGATAGCCAAAAATTGACTTCAATTTTGAAAAAAAAAAAAAAAAAAGTTAAGAAAACAAAATCATGAGATAACCCTTTCTTTTTCTATACCCTATCTTCAACGTAACCGAAAATCGTAAAATTACGCTTTTTGACATCAACTTTGAAAATATCGCTTGGAAGGGAACGAGAACCCATTCTTCCGATTCTTTCCTCCTTATGCCTATACAGATCAACCAATTTCGAAAAATTTCCGGGGGAATTTACCTGATTCCTACCTTTCTTCGTGTCCTTCCTATGTTGTCAGAATAGAAGCCTAAAGATGTGCCTTTTCAGACTTACAACCATTAGTATCCTTTGAAGGCACATTAAAAATATGTCATTGTTACCTTTATTTTACGTTTCACAATTTTCTTTTTTTAGAACTTTCAAACTTGATTAGAAATTTAAAGGAAAATAGGAACTATAGCGGTAGTTTTTTTTAATTATCAGATGTGGGCCAAAATACACTTTTGCCGACTGGGCCAAAGTCAGCCAGTCCGCCCCTGTATATATATATATATATATATATATATTGATATAATTTACCAGTTATAAAAGAGTGCGATTCCAATCCTTTGTATGCACTAAGCAATGGTTTTCCCACTCTCCTGTAAAGTTGCGATTCTGTGACTTACGTTAATCTTGCTCTGAGGTACATATTTGTGAATTTATTTTCTTGAAAAGTTAAGTTGTTTATCTCAAAATGACAGTTCGGCAATCGATGTCCTTTCAATTTTACTTTAAAATATAAGGAATAAATCATAAGCGTGGCATCGAAAACATATGCCCCAAGTTGTTGGAATACTTGTCTGGGGATCTGGGCGTATATGCATACTAGCTACCAACTCCTTGCTGCCGTCTAAGGCGGCGAGCCTCCGGCATTTATTAATCAGCAGTGTAATAAATTTTTATCTTTTTTCGCTGCGGCTAATTATAACCTCTTTTTGCTCGAACCAGAAATTATGTTTTCATGGTCAACTTTTCTTTCACGCTTACTAAATCCACTTTTGCTTTAACCGAAGAAAGGAGTTACTAACAAAATGCCAAAGGAAAAAAAGTGACCCAGAAATGGTTCCTGAAAAACTGCGAATTTTTCGGTGTCTGATCGAGTTTCAGATTTCTTTAGTTCTCGAGTATTTCAAACGACACTTAGCTATAGGGACAATCCACGGAAAATGGTAATTTTGTCCCGCACGTGAGACCCCCTTATGTATTTTATTTAAAACTAGGAAATCGCCCGTCAAGATATGACGGGTGAAGATTGCTTCTACATTTGAGCGAAGAAATTGCCTGTTTGGTGATATTTTGAGATTTGAAAATTTAACCCTAACTCCAGTGGATTAACCCTAAACTATAGTAGATAGCGTTCATTGTTGACAATTTTTATTTTTCTTCATTCTCCTAAAATGGCAGTTTTACCAGTAAAACAGTTACCCATCCCGTTCAACCCTGTCAAAATTTATCTGCATGTCAATTATCAAACTATCATGCCATTGAGCGAGTTTCATTTCTGTTGACGTTAGCGTTACTTGATCATTGGCTATTATATATATGAGCAACTAATTTAAAAGGTTAATGAACAACATTTTGTCCCTTAGCAAACTACAAACGTACGTGTGACTCCTTAAGCGAAAGATTTCGTCATCACCTTTTACGTTTTAATTAAAGATATGAACCGGAATGCGGGACAAAGTGACTACATTTTCGTGGAATTTTCCCTTACATATTTTTTCAACGGTTTAAGATATTGCTTCTTAACAAATGATATATGTTTTCTTAATATTGGAACATTTGCTTTCAAAACTTTCAATGCATGTTGCCATTGCAATATTAATAGATAGAGATTATTAAATCATTCATGCAGCAAGTTACTATATGCTGGCTTTGGATGTCCCGCACTTGACGCATGCAAATAAATTAAATTTTAAATAAAAGAATTATTTAATAAAAATATAACGGTGTCAGGAACATCTTGGTAGAAATGTAAAAACTAAAAAATGTAAAATATTTTTTAGCAGTAATATACTTTTTATACACACTGCTGCATGACATAAATTATTTCTAAACTCAAATCAACTATTATTTGATTAAACAATTCGTTTATTTATGTACTTACAAGTAAAAGTTAGAATGTTTTATCCTTGCCTATTTTCATGACTTCAACGCATTTCGAAAGTCACAATTATAGATACAGACTTCTAGTCGATCTTCAAAATTATTTTTATAAACGATAATTTAAAATAACACCTTGCTCGCGGAGTTTTAAAGCATTCAAAATTAAGAGATATTTAAACTCAAGTTATATACTTTTAGCTATTAAGAAAATATTACCGACGAATATAAAATGCCTTGCATGAATTCTTCTTTTATTTGTCTACTTTTTTCTCTCTGTAACATTGTTTTCTTGCAAGAAAGAAATCAATTCTGTTTTCTTTAAGCACGTTTTGACGAATGCCATCGATTTGTCATCAATCATACTATTTCGAAAAAAAGGATGTTTTTTTTTTCTTGAGAATAGATAAGAGCAATGAAAATCTGCTTCAAGAAAAGAAGAATATATTATAAACAAATAAGGTCACAGAAATAAATAGAACTTTGCATTTTTTGGAGATGCATCCTTTTGTAAAATACATTTTGAAAAACATTAATTTTTTTGATAAATTAAATTTGAATATCGTTTGCATTAATTCTTTTGTGATTTTATTACCTATGAAGATAGCAACGAGCATTGCATATTGACTAAACATGAAAACTTTCTTAGAATAGTTTATTTTTTATACAATAGGAATACAGCTTCACATACATAAAGGAGGACACACACAGGAAAGATTTACATCACAAGAGAAGGAAATAACACCCAGGGCACCGGAAGGAATCGAACCCACGACCGGCTTGGAAGACGAAGCTTCTACCACAGAACCATACTAGCTTTACTTAATAAAGTTTCAAAGTTGTCACAAAACTAATATTAAAATATAAGACAATGCAAAATATATTTTCACGTTTTTTTTCAATGTCATAATCTTTGGTTATAGAAAAAATATAGGGTCTGGTGGGGGAAAGTGGTCAATGGGGTAAAGTGGTCATTCGTCAAATAAATGGCTATAGCTTGGAAATAATTGTTCGAATGAATATAAAATTTTTATTTTAGAGTAGGGCAGTTAGAAACTACATTTTTAACACAAAATTTTACAACTGGCAAATTTTTATTTGGTAAGAAAAAATATTATGTGTGAATTTGAAAAATTTAAAAATCTAAACACCTTTTTTAACTTGCTTGGGAAATTTTGTTTGCTGGAATTATGAATAGATTAACTGCACAGGTCGCTTCCTACATGTCTCAAGAACTCTTACTCATTAGCAGTTATCTGAATCCATTTTAGATAATTTTTTAGAACAGTTTAAGTAAAATGGGGTAAAGTGGTCATAATATTAGGATTAAACGAATATTGTTCTTCTAATGTCATTTAATCTTTAAGTATAAGGCAGATATAACTTAATTTCACTTAATGTGTATTGTTTTTACAGTAAACGGGGTTTAATATACGAGTATATGCTTATGCATTTGTATATATACTCGTGTTGGCACGTATATAAACGTATTCACATAAATGCACCAATAAATAAGTATAAAGGCATCTGCAAGTATTTTTATCTATACATATATACATTCTATACATATATACCCGTATATCCTCGCTTACATTCGTACAGATACGAACAATTATATGCGCAGGTAGACACGTATATACGCGTACGTACTCGAGTATACATTTACATACAAGCGTATGATATAAAAGTATACAGGGTGAGTTTACATTCTTGAGCAAATTATTAAAAGGTGTTAGAGGGAATGATAAGAAGTAAGAACCATAAGGAACATATGGTCACAAACACAATGCTGACGCACTACATGCACGCAAAGCCAGGAACTGATGGATGCAAAACAGGTCAGAAATTTATTAAACAAAGACAATTTTACACAACATTTGAGGTCTTAAGAAAGTTTTAAAGCGATTGATGAAAATTTGCTGCCTCCAGCTGTTTTTTCCATCTGTCGCAATCACAAATCACTCTCTGTTGCAATAACAAGACTTATGAAAAAATTCCATCAGTCGGTGGGTCTTTGTAGCGATGCTTGTATTAGAGCTACTACAGACCGTAACTTTTAAGAACTGCTCTAAATATTTTTTAAAAACTAAAACTTTTGGTAAAATCATTTTTGTGCAACAAATTCGTGACCTGTTTTGCATCCATCAGTTTTTGGCTTTGTGTGCATGTAGTGCGTCAGCGACCATAAGTTCCTTATGATTCTTTGCTTCTTATCCCCCCCTCTCACACCCCTTAGATTTTTGCCCAAGAGCTTGGATGCACTCTGTAGGCAAACATGTATGTAAGGGTACATACTCGTCTATACATATATGTACTGGTGTATGCGCGTAATAGTACGTATATGCGTCTATACAGGTATATAATCGTGTTTACACGTATACATACGTATGTACTCGCGCTTCCATATATATATATGAGTGAGTGGACACGTACAAAGATGCAGTGGATGTATCCACGAATTAACTCGTGTATACTCGTTTATGTATGCATGTATACTTATATTTGCGTATATACGTCTACTATACACGTATATACTCAGGTATGCACCTATATACCCGAAATGCAAGTGCATACGCGCATATGACGTTCGTTTATGCGTATATACCCGTATATACATGTGACACGGACATACTCGTGTAGACACGTATACACTCCTATAGGTAATCACGTATTCATGCTTATATACTCGTGTATACACGTATATACTTGAGTAGGCACGTGCATACATGTATCTGATACATGTATCCCCTCATATATGAATGTGTTTACTCATGTTTACACGACACGTATATACTCGTGTATACACACATATACTTGTGCATATACTTGTAACTATAAAAATAAACGAAATATACAAATATTAAGGTTATTTATAATGGTTTTGCATCAATTTTTAACTATGACCACTTTACCCCACCCCATGGGGTAAAGTGGTCATAAATACATAGGAAAATAAAAATATTATAAAACTACTTAAATCAATAATTTTTTTTCCTGAAACTCAATGTACCGTGTTCTTTAATAATGCAATGTAAAAACACAGCAAAAAAAGTTGAGGAAGTTTTTAAAGAATTAATTGCATATATTATCCATCTAAGTTGAAAACCTACGATTTTATGACCACTTTACCCCACCAGACCCTAGTCACTGTAATCGAACGTCATAAGATCTGAGCTATCCAATACTACATGTAATAACATCGACGCAAGACATAACGCATTGTTCGTAAAGGAGGATTAAATTGCAGGATTGTACACTGTAAAATTTTTTGTGTAACCTTACTCTATAAAATCGGTGACAACTTAGCTGCCTCCCTGTTCTCTAGTAACTTAACTAATATAACTGGTATAGACTTACACATCGCTTGAGGAAGGTTACATCATGATAATGCAACTATATCGTAATGTCTCACTCATTTCTGCGCGAGGTAACGTCATGTTAATGCAACTGAAGCGTAACGTCCCACTCATTTCTGCGTTAGGTTACCCCATGCTTGCAGAGAAATTGCTTGTAAGGTTACACATTAGCAAAAAGTAATCTTTCATCTGGCTTTCTTAAACAATTTATCAAGTTCATGCATTTTAATGACTAATATACACCAATTATTTATTTTTTCTTTAATGTGCAAACAAGACATTTTAATTGCAATACGAGAAGAAATGACCTGAGTAGGACTTGAACGCGAATCGCACGCGACAGGTCGCATGAGAAGAGCTTTTACCACTCGGCCACCAAAGATGGGTTTTGTTTCATTAATAAGAGTTTACTTGCAGTGAGCCGATTCAGATTATACGTATGCTCTTTGAATTCTACTGAAACCATAATGCAAAGTTCCTCCAACATTTTGAATTTTTAAAACAATGATATTACACACGTCAGAATTCGTGAAACGATACTCCTTACCTTACTGTACTGGTAACCTTACACATTTTTTAGTGTTAAGGAGGATTAACTGAATGCAATTATTAAACCTGGTAAGAGTTTTGATCGTTGAAGCAGTAAATATTTAGACCGGATCCGGTAAAGCAAAGCGCCCTAATATGACGGTACCTCCCGAAATGGGGTACCAATGTTTCTTTTATGCATCCATCGACATCTACCGGAGAATGCCGATGATACGTTGATTGAACGTAAATTCGAGTGCGCCAAAAAGGTTAAAAAACGAGACAAAAAATACTTAAAAACATTTTATTATTGAACTAAAGCTTCCTACACAAAAGGTGGTTGGTTGAATCAACGTTTCTAAAAAACTGCCTTTCAACTAGTTAACTGGAATTTTCGTTGTCTTCTTCTGAGTCAATTAGTTGAATCAGCTTAGGTTTTAAGATACCGAGTTTATTCGAGCAGCTGTTCCACAACGCTGTTAAGACTAGTGATGTGCCGGATCGTTTAAAAAGAAGATCCGCGGATACGGATCCGGATCCGGATCATTAGTGGCAAGATCCGCGGATACGGATACGGATACGGATCTCAAATTGTTTTTACCCAAATCAACTACCCAAGAGTAGAATTTGCTACGGAAGGTGTTCCCGTTAGGATAATGGCACTGTTTCTTCAAAAAATGTCATCTACGGCGAAAATATTATTAAGACTATGATTTACTCTTTAAAGATATATCCGTTAAAATTGAGGGGGAGTAAGCTTATTTCTAGGTAGCTTGGTAGATGTAGGAAACAGGAGCCAGAATGTAAAGCTGCTTCTGGACAGGTTAGAAATATTTTTTCGCATTTTATTTCAGCATAAATGCAGCGCTGACCCATTCCACCCGACTTACCCCAACCGACGAAATAGCAGAGCCGAGAACACCTTTACAAACAGTGAATAAAGAATTTAGTCTCACTTTTTTGAAGGATGCCTTGAAAAACCAAAGGGAAGAATAACATAACAAAAATAACAAAAACCAATATTAAGTTTAAAATTAAAATTTAAAAAAACATATCCCAGCGGGCCGACCTCATATTGAGATGAATTTCGCGGGTCAGAACACGCATTGCTGGCAAATATGAACTGACAGCAGATAGAAATTTTAAATCATTGAGATTTTTCTCTTTATCTTCCGACTATGAAATCGCTACCAATCACGCGCATACAGGCTTAGAATAGCATTTAAAATTTACTTAACAAGATTATAGCTCCTACTGTATATAACTTGAAAGTTCCAAATAAATATGAAACACAGAAAACTTCGTTCTTTCAATTAGGGTCATTATTTTTACGTACGGGTATCTTTTACTACCATAATTGTATAAAACGTTAAAGTCGGTTTTTAATTAATCTCTCCAGTTCTACAAAAACGAGACTAAACTAAGAATACTTTCGAGCAAGTCACCTTTTAAACGAAAAAAGCAACTATCAAAATCGGTTCATCTGTTTAGGAGTTACGATGCCACAAATAAATACACAGATACACACATTTAAAACTTATTACCCCTTCTTTTTTGCGACGGGGGGGGGGGAGGGGGTAGAAATTGACTTCGGAAATGATTCCTTATAATTTAAATAGGGAATAAAACCTAATTTAAACGGAATTAGTCTTTTATTCAAATATTAAAGAATTTTTAAAATAGAAAAGATCCGTTTAAGATCCGCCAAAAAAGTAACGGATACAGACATGGATACGAATCTTTATTTTCCCTCGGATATCCGCGGATACGGATACGGATATCCGGAACATCACTAGTTAAGACTGAACCAAGTTGACTTAACTGGTTTACCCGTGTGTAAAACGAACACTTGGCAACGTCCCCGATGAGTGAAATTAATAGATTCAACTGAACGGGATGAGACTGGTAGCGGCCAACGTACCTGGTCGGAATGATAAGTTGAATGTCGTGTGAAGGATGCCGGGTGGTTCTTTCACTTTTCGACCTGGTGATCCATTCTGATAACCGTCCATTCGAAAGTTGATTCAACTAAATTGCCTCGTGTGAAGGAGCCCTGAACGTTGAAAAAAAAATATTAAAAAAATATTAACAATAATTTATAATGTAGAAGCCATGTAAAGTGGCTTCTCATTGAGCTTGTGTAGCACATTGCTCCAGCCCTTCGGTTACAAAACTGCCCAGAACATGTACATGCACGAGCTTTTAAATAACAAGAGGGCGCCACGGGATCTTTACGCAAGAGTACGACGCAACAGCCGGAAATAGTTTTCTAGGAGTTAAAGTGCTTCGCCTTTTTAGTTTTCTGAGCTGCAGTTGTGGAAGTTATTGAAGTTCACCACCTTCAGAGTCTCGATTTTTTTTTTTTTTTTTTTTGCACATGGCTAGATTAATCAGGTTTAACCGTTCGTATATGTTGCAAACTTTGTAAGTTATTTTTTTTATCCGCATTAATGATAAGTAGGAGAGAACCGGGTAGAATGGAACGTGCAAAAGAGCACTCAACCATCAGTCACCAACTTGATGACAAACTTAATGACCAAGAGTCATTAGTCATTAAATTATCTGCTACTCTTGATTATTAGTGACTCAAGAGGGTAAGTTATTAAGTAGGTTCCAGAAAGTAGTAAAAAATAAATTATTTTACATGATAACCACTTAGAAACAATTTTTTTTGAACATAATTTTCAACAACGCTGGAGCATTTATCCCATTGTTTTATCAGAGCCCTAATTTCATCTGCATAAAATTCTTTAGGTTCTTATCTCATCCTCAGACGAACTCAATGTTGAATTACGTCTCCACCTGCTTAAGTTGACACCAATGCTACAACATCCTCTTTACAGCCGAAACTTGATGCCTCCAATCATTTTCTATCTAATTGGTCCACTAAAGCATTATTTTGGAGGCTAATAATTTAGTGATCACAAAAGCGCAGAACAACTGTGGATGAGACAGAAATCCAAATAATTTTATGAAGCTGAAATTGAATCTCCAATGAAACGATGGGATAAGGACACCAACGATCCTGGATATTGTATGAAAAATAAAATTTGTTTCCAAATGATTGCCAGGTGAAATCATTTTTTTATTAATTTCTGGGATTTACTTGATGGCTAACCCTAGTTTTTTTAGTTCAAGATAAACTCATGCTAAAAATTTAGTTTGACACCACGGAAGTCATAATAAAATTTCAGGAGTAGTTGATACATACTTTTTTTTTTTTTTTTTTTTTGAAATCAGCTAGCAGGAAAATAGAGATGGAAGTGATCTATGGCTTCAGAATTTTACTTTTTCTTTGATTAATCCGGAAGACTAAGCCCCAAGTTTTAAACTTTAAATACAACTTTTGGAAAAAAAAAAAAACTTGGATAGTTCTTTATTTTATACCAGGCACTAAAATTAATTTAGTTTAAACAATATTTTAATGTTTTTTTTGGAATAATATGGAGCATAATTAAATAATGAATACTAATTGTATGCTCATAATAGAAGTTTCATCATTGTGTTTCGTACTTATGAAGTTCATCGGAACTAATAGGTTACGGAAAAACCAATTAAAAATTTTTTTAGGATATAATATTAACGCTGGTTAAAAGCTTTAACACAATGTGTATGAAAACCAATAAATAAGTACACATAAAACTTTAAACACCATTTAATTCTGATGTATGGATTAATAACTAAAACCTTAATTCTGTTCTTATCTGAAAAACGTAGACTTTCGTGCTTATATAGATTCTTCATTAGTGAAAAGTAATCAAGTATTTTTGAGGTTTTGAGTCAGAAACGATCATCAAATATCTAGAAATATTTTAAGACTAGTTGAAGTGGATTTGAGGAGAGTGCGAAGGAGAAAATATTTTAATAAGAAAAAAGACTTGAAAGTCAGTTTGGTGATAATATTAATAAATTTCAAGAAATCTCATAATTTGTAATATATTTTGAGGATAAAATTTGTTATTATTATTATTGTTTTCATTATTGTTTTGTTATTTTGTTATTATTATTATTGTTTTTATTATTGTTTTTGTTATTATAATTATTATTATTATTATTATTATTATTATTATTATGTTTTGGGTTTTAGTGGAAATTATGATCATTAATCGAGTTTTTGTATTCAGTTGAAATGTAAATAGTTGTAATCGATTACGTATTAAAAGTTAGCTTTCCCTGTTTTATACTGTGAAACAAATAATAATATGAACGCATAATTAGTTAAATACCATTTATTAGTTTTTATTGTGGCCTTTTTTAGCAAGAAAAGAATAGACAGAATATTCTGCGAAATGACAGTAAAAGTTCCGATTGATCTAAAATTAAGTTTATTTATATGTATTGAAATCTAACTAAGCTAAAAAGTCTCACATTCATTGAATTAGTTTATTTACATAATGCAGATAAATGCAAATACTGCTATTTTCGGCACGGAGAATAGATAAAAGTTTGACTGAATTCAGCAATTAGTGCATCAAAATTACCCATTCACATGCCGTTAAGACTTCTTCATTTACATCCAACGATGGTTTTATTTCGTTTTTTTTCTTCTGAAACTGAAATTCGGAATAACTTCTCAGATTACTTTTGAAGATGGTTCTTTCAAACACTGCAGAAAAATGGTCCTTAATTAAGTCTGATAAGATAAAGACTCTACCGTAATTAGAGTTAGATGTATTACCAATTTCTATAAACCAAACTTGGTGAATAACTTTCAATGTATATTGCTTTTAAATGTAAATTTAATGAATTACTTACACATGGGTTATTGCTGGTTTTACAGCATAAGAGGAGATTGCTTTGAAGACTAAAGCATATGTGTACATAAAATCAGCGTTTTACATTTTATTTTCCTAAAACATTTGTAATGTTACTTGTAAACTATATAGTATAACTACATCACCTATTTCGTACAATTAAGTAACTACTGTTCAGTTCATTGTTGAAATAAATTTCTCTTGAGCAGTTTGAATTATCCGTTATATTTATTTTACATCAGTATCATCAACTTACATTTTGCATTTGAAATGAAAAAATCTTTCTAAAAAATACTCAGTGTTCGATATCCTAGTAAAATTAAGTAAAAAAAAGTTTCTCTTGATTGTTATCAAATCTATTTTCATGAACAGTGGTGGCCTTATCGGTAAGGCATCGGACTTGTGACCGGAGGGTCAATGGTTCGATCCTAGCTAGTCGAAGATCCACCGTCTTCACTAAGAGTGACTGGGGGACGTTAAATATGCTAGTGGTCACAATGTCCTCCAAGTGAAACGATACCTCTGGGGGTGCTAGTACAGAAAGTTTCTGGTTTGGTTCTAAATTAGCGAACAGTTCGCAGATGGTGCTTCCATCTATCGGGTTGTTTGAGCCAAATCGGACTTCCACCTAGAAATAAGAGCTCGATTAAAACGGAAGCCGTACCACTCTGCCTTAAAATCGAGTAGCATTGCTACTCGGGCTCGGGTTACCGAGTGGCATAAGTAACAACAACAACAACAACAAATATTTCCCTTGTACACCGCAAATTTCCAGTACTCATTGTAAACACGCTTGAAACAATTCAGTTCAGATAAAACAGTTCTGGTTACCTAATTGTGCTCTAAAATGTGCCGAATGTGCTCTGATATTAAGAAATATACCGAAAAAACTTCAAATGAGGCAGTGAGAAGCAAATGGTAGTAAGTGACAAAATTGAAAATGAGGAGATAACCAGTACAAACGGCAGATGAACCTCTCCTCTTATTTGGGGCAAGAAATAGTACTAGTTACCCTGTTAGGTTCTTTTATACAGCATGGTTTGAAAAAAAAATAATGAAAGCCTGCCTAGGACCTTTTCTTTAGCGCGTTTCACACGAAACTTGAAAATGTCCACTTATACCCCTTTGCGTCTCACTGCCCCAAATGTGTACAGAATGTGGTCCGGTATAAACATTTTTTTAAATTAAAACTTAGGAACACATTTGAGAACAGATTGGGGACGCATTTGAGAGTAGATTAAGAACACATTCAGGCACATTTGAGAAATCATACAGTGTCGCAGAAACTTCAACATATTTATTTAACTACCATCTAGTCGAATCTCTCAACATAATACTACTAAAAATTTTGTTGCAACGAATCGCTATCGGATGGTTCCATGAATGCAGTCGCAAAAGAAGAATTTCTCTGCTCAAAGACCGTCTATTGTCAGAAAAAAGAATACAGTTGGCTCTATGTTTAACGACTTTCAAGGGACCACAAAAAATCGTCCTTAAGTAGAAAACGTCCTTAAACAGAATGCTTTTAACACTACAGTGGACCATCTGGGACCGTGAAAAGCCGTCGTTAAATAGCGAAAGTCGTTAAACAGAGAGCCAATTGTATTATTATAATAAGTGCAGTGCTATAAAAAATGCATGACACAAAATATTTTGGAAGAAGATCCTATCTCTGTGTTCAAAAAATGTTTTCAGATGCATTCCAGAAAGTGCTGAAAAAATAAGCTGAACTAAATAGGGTAAAGTCATCAGTTACAGAAAAGGGTCCAGGTCCAGTAACAGGCAGTCATTTAGTTTGGGTGAATTTTATGACCAGTTGCTGTTTACAATACAGTTGTGTAAGGTTACGAACAGCCACCAAGAGGTCAGTTGGTGTTTTATGTTCATTTGAGTTTAATTAGGTTTTAGCTCTAAAAAAAAAGAACTTTTGCACATTTTGAAGAGGATAATTTTGTCCATTACTTATCTTTTCTTCATCTAGTCTGTAACTGAGATTCATCAAATTTTTCGATGTGTGGTACCGGGAGTCGGAACGTTTTTCAAAATTGAGCATATAAAAATAGAGTCAGCTAGTTCAGAGGATCCAGAAGCAGCCAAATGTTATATCAGATGTAGTTGCATGAGAGAAGAATATTTTAAAAAGTTTAAGTAATTAAAAAGCTCAGAAAATTGAGTTAATTTGAGAGCGTCGTCTTAAACGTGTCTGTGACTGCTGCCGTTACCCTAAGTGTTTTAAAAGCGTTATTAGAAGTGCTTTGGAATCTGTTTCAAAAAGTGTGCTTCAAAGTTGTAGACAAAATGGAACACGTGTCATTGCTCAAAAATTGTTTAAAAATTGTCGTTTGAAGCTTTAGTTTCGTCAATTAGCAAAACTCATTTTTAATCACCGAGATTTGCTTTTGCTTTTGTTGACGTGTCCACAGTGAATAAACAACTTGGAAAGATTGGGTATCATTCCTTCGAGAACTTCTTTATTACTTACAGATAAGAGAACACAAGCACGGTTTACAACAATTAAGAGGAAACAACACCCAGGGTATCCGTGGAAATCGAACGCACTACCCTCCGGCATATGAAGTGAAACTTCTACCACATAGTTGCGGAGGCTGCAGAATTGCTTTTAATTGGCATACATGGAACATTTGACAAAAAATCCCTAATTGAAGAAATATAGCTAGAATCAAAATTTTTGAACAACCACTATTGAAGACCCAACAGTTCAAATAAATAGATCCTTCAGTTGTAATGATGTTTCCATTAGTTATGAGGTAATTCGGGCTTAAACTCCCCTCAAAGTAAACGCCACAGTAACTTTTTTCATAACTGCAACTACAGAGCAAGCTGGTCTGTATATTTTTTCTAGAAATAATCGTGTACAAATAAGCGATTGAAATTCGATAATCAGTCAAAAAGTTAGTTGCACGGCTCTCAAAAATAAATAAATAAGTAAATAAATAAATAAAACTAAAAAAAATAAACAGGATAGAAATTTTACAATGACTTTATTCGTATATTAAAGTTCCGCTCAACATTTACTTTTCAACAAATTTTTCAACATGGTTACCTCCATTATTTGAATATTTGTCGGGGCGTGATCTGGAAAGATATACCGTCCAATGTCCGATAACCATCCTTGGGTTGCAGCGTTTATCTCACCATCCTATAGGTTTTGTCATTTTAAAAGTTCATCTTTCATGCAGGGCCCAACTTCCCAACAGGCATAGCAGAAAGCTGCCTAGGGCGCCAAAATTCTAGGGGCGGCAAATTTTGCTTGAATTATTTTTTTTAGAATTATTTTTTTTTTCATGAAAGTAAAATTTTAGCATTCTTTCAATTTTCAGAGACAATTTTTTCTTGTAATTTAATAATGATTACTTTCACACATCTTACGAAAATCAGATATATTTCAATCACGGTAATTGAGCAGCGTAAAACAGTAAGTGAAGACGAAAAGCGGGTGTCATTTTCAAAAAGTGTCTTTGCGTCTCACCAGAAGTCGCAACAAGATTGGAATTTGACTAAGATTGTTCGTGTTATACTAAAATTATTCACAACTGGTTTCTTGAGTCATTGACGTTTATTTCTTTTATACATTATTAATATTTAAAACTTGTTTTCTGTTAGCATAAAGGCTCGGGGGCAAATGAAAATGAGTGTCAAGCAAAAGAGACTGAATGATTTTAAAAAAAATGAAAATTGCTAAATTAAAAATCGGAGAACAAAAAAAAAATATATAATATATATATATATATATATATATATATATATATATATATATATATATAAAATAAATAAATAAATAAATAAATAAATAAATAAATAAATAAATATATATATATATATATATATATATATATATATATATATATATATATAATAAAATAAATAAATAAATAAATAAATAAATAAATAAATAAATAAATATATATATATATATATATATATATATATATATATATATATATATATATATATATATATATATATATATATATATATATATATATATATATATATATATATATATATATATATATATATATATATATATATTCATTTTTTTAACGCGATATATTTTTAGAAATTTTAGATATCATTAAAAAACAATTTTTAAACTTAAAAAAAAGAAAAAAATAATATGTTGCAATACTATCTCGAAGTTTTCCAAATCGTCAGAAAAATTTGCCGAATAAGGAATTTTTTGGGATATCGCTGTGACCTTCCATCGGGGCGCCCTTGAATGTGAGATGTCATTTTCTTCATAAACTTGAAAATTTACTTTTGAACACTTTTTTGCGTGTTCTTGAGTTTTAGCGGGAGAAGGGTGACAAACTTCAAATCTACCTACGAGCGGCATGGAGCTAAATTTGGCCCTGCTTTCATATGACCAAAAACATGAAAGTATCAAGGTGAAAGGTCTTTGCTATGAGGAGGATGATCTCACGCATTGTCACAGTGGATGGTCTTCTCTCAAGCTCAGCGTCGACAATATCTGTACGTCCATACTGAAACATGTTGCACCATTTCGCAATAGCTTGATGTCATGTTGCATTTTCACCACACATTTCATGCAACTGCCCATGCATTTCAGTCCGTTTGCACCTTTTTCCCAAAAAACGAATCACTGCACGCATTAAAAATCTGGACGCCACTTGTAGCTGTCGAGACATGTTTGCGACTGAAACCAGAAAAACTAAACTTGCCGCGGGGAAGCAGCTATGTTACACGATAAAGGTACATGTCTGAAGTGTTGCCACACAGTGTCATCAAAATGGTCTTAGACAAAACATATTTACTTTCTGACTGACCTACGTGGATTACAGAAATTTTCATTCGCTATTCATCTTTGAATTCCAACCGACCATTATAAATCACCTTGAAGAAACTTTCAAAATACAATCATGAAGAATATTTAACCACTTTTTTTTTTACCATTTGTTGATTTAACTTCCAATGGAAATTTTCATACTTAGGCATAATAGTATTTCTTAAAGTGTGTTTCATTTAAGAATAATTAAATAAATGCGAAAGATTAGTTAAGATAACACTATTTATAAAACAATAATAATTAAAAAAAAAACAAATAAATGAATGACTTTGAAGTCAAAAGATGCTTTTAAAAACAAATATTTCAATAATTAAAAGTATTTGTTAAGGTATTTTTTTTCATTACGCAATATTAAAGTGTAATTACATATCTTATTGTTAAATAGAAGAGAGATTAATTTTATATTCAATCGTTGCCGTCAACATAGTTTCGTACTTAAGTATATTTAGAGTAGTGCAAAAATTAAGACCTTAAAATTAATGATAAAGATTTTTAATGTTTTCAATGGGAAATCCATTTAAAATATCATTACGAAACTTAATGCGACCAATTAATTAATTTCTTAAGTATGATGTATTGAAATAAGGAGATTTACAAACGAAAAATAACTTTTGAAATGAATGTAAAGATTATAATCCGATTATTTACTTAAGCAACTTATCAAAAATAAAGTTATTCGATTACACAATAAGAACAAGTGTTTTTGAATAAAGATTTTACTCACCTGTTTCTAGTTAAATGCAAATTTATTAATGAAATAATTTAAAACTTTTTCTTTGAAAAATGATAAAAAAAAATTATTGTAGAAAAATAAAAAGCGTATGAAATTTGAGAAAAAGTTAAGGGCCAAATTTGTATTTATTTAAGTAGTCAATGGCACAACCTAAAGCATCCACAAATATATTTTTTCTTAATAATATATCTGCGACCAAAATCTTCACCTATTAAAAAAATTAATATAAATAAACCACACAAAACCACATTTTACGAAGAAAAAAAAAACTTTCAGAGGAAAAGAAGAAGACTGAAACATCCAATTGGAGAGGAGTATAGGACTTTAACTACCGTTACCTGTCTTACGTAATTAAAAGTGCTAAATACACATTCAATATTTTCCCTAAAACGGCTACGAGTCCAAAGTTGGGATGCTATATCGTCGCATTTGAATAATCCAAAGGAAGTTATTTAGGCAGTCTCTTGTTTTTATTTACGAGTAGCAACCTTTTAATCGATTTAAGCTTTTAATCGATGATTTCGATTAAAGAGGCAATTTACTTATCTTTGATAATTTGAGATAGCTCAGGGTCAGGAATACTTTTTGAATTTTGTACCTTTTCAGTTTAATTTTATTCGGGTTTATTTCCGTACCTTTTTTTTTTCATTCGTTCTTTTAAATAATATTTTGTGGTCAATTTTTTTCATTTAGACTTGTCATTGGCTACAACATTGTAGGTAAATGAATCAATAAAATCGTCTGTATCTAAATGATTTATAATTATCCTTCTCAAAAATCTAGGATTTTTCAAAAATATTTTAGAAGCTTAATACTGTTGGTTAAAAAAAAATGGTTTGACTTTTACGCTTATCAGTGTCATATGGTTGTCGCAGTACCAAAAATGTCCAGTAATTTATAAAAATATATCTACCGCTCGTTTCTCAACATAAGTTATAATGAAGGATTACACATATTTAGTTTGACTCTAGTAAATTTCATCTGCTCGCGAATGGGTTTCACAAATTAATAATTTTAAGCCACAATGCTGCATTTGTTTGTAAGAAGGGATGATAAAATGTAAAAGAAAGGGTTTACTTGTCTTTTATTAAAAAACACATGAAAATAAAATTGAATTTTTCTAACCATCTTACGTAGAATCTCTTTTTTTTTCTTCAATAATCCACTAAATACCGTCTCTGAAATAGACAATAAGGCTTTTGTAAAATACTGAAGCCTTGGATTTTTTTCTTTTCACTAAGAAGGAAAAGATTTGTCAGGCAAAAGGAAAGTTCCTAGTGTCAGGCTTGTTTTTCGTTTATCAGAATTATGCGTGACAAGAGTCTAATAAAAGCTTAAATCAAATAAGAAACTAAAATTTAAGAAAAGTCTTTAAAATGTAGGCTTAAGCAGAACCGCATTAAATTTGCTACGCGAACTCTGATGTTTTTCGAATTGTTTGCATAAAAAACATTATTAACTCCTTGCATTTCCCCGCATGGCACGGTCTACTTCGAAAACAAAAGTCATGTCAAGTCACTCGTGTTCAACAATCTGATTTAAATAAAAGAAAAGAAAATATTATTATCGTAAAAAAGTGCAATTTCGTGACTCAAAATTTCAATCGCAGGTGTCTTTGGATTTCTTAAAAATTTCCAAACTTTAGTTATTGTTGTTATAGAAGTAAACTGTCCAAATCATGGATTTCCTAGAAAAAAGTAGTAGGGGGCTCTTCCACCATAGGGGGCAAAAAAACTCTTTGTGAATTCCTGAACATCAAAGGATCTCTTTGCCAGGTTTGGCAAAGATCCAATGGCTACTATGTATAAGGAAATGACCCCCCCTCCCCCCGACACATGACGAAAACCACCTCATGTCAATTCCTGAGCATTAAAGAACTGCGATATGTGACGATGATCCGGACAAAACTACGAATTTGTAAGAGGAAAAAATTCCTATTGGTGGGTTTGGCCCCCATGGGGGGATATGTGGATTCCCGACCGTCAAAGAACAGCCCCGCATACACGCACAAAAAAACCCCCTCCGTTTTTATACTTAGAGAAGTAATGTTTCTTTATTTTTTGAAATAAATTTCCTATAATTTTATTACGAATTTTACTTACCTAAAAGTGTTAGCCACCTCAAAATGAAATACATCATATGTATACGTTAAAGAAAAGTAATGTAATTTGTGTAGTAATGCATTTTTGAAAATTGAAAAGTAAAGAATTGAATGCTCGCTTTGTAAAAGGTCATCTTTCGATGAATAGTTTAGCTTTTCGAAAGCTATCTGAGAGGATTTTTTCTTCATTTAGGTCTGTCGATTTCCTGCTGGGAAAATTTACGAGCTTTTTCCGAATCTAGAGCGCTTTAAAGTTTTCAATAAAGAAGTGATAAAATGGAAATGGAAAGCATTGTAAATGGAAACAAATAGCGGAAAAAAGAAAGAAAATACTATCGCCGAAGGCACATCCATAAAATATTCTGATATAAAGTACATAGTAAAAATACGTTATTGAAGATGTGCAAGAAAATTAATTGTTAGATTACCATGCCCAAGAGATTTTCCCCCTATAAACTAGTGTAATAAATGGCTTTAATAATTAAAAAAGAAATACAGAAATTTAATCGCCATTAAATATCCGGCTTTATTCAGTGCAAGCTAAAATTTAAATACCAATATGTCTTTATATTTTAGAAATTTAGAGTAAAGAGAGCATTTTACTTTAAAATTTGAAAAAAAAATCCATAAAATTTAAATAAAGGTCTAAAATTAGAGGGTGTGATATAAAATGGATTGATAATTTAATTTATAAAAAATATAAATTAATGAATGTTTAAAAACATGTGAGGTGATAATTAATTATTTTCACAAAACTACTTTACACAGAAAGAACTCAGACGAGTCTACAGAATCAAACTAACTATAGTTAAATTTCGAAATATTACACGTAGAATTGTATGAATCAACTTAGAGCCTTCTGTGAATTGTGGAGTTTTACGCCCTTTCAACGATATATTTATACCAGTTAATATATTTGTATTTCTTTCTTTCAAAATAGTATAGACATTGAAAAAAATCTTCTATACAACTTAGCAAAAATATATATTTCTTTCTTATATTCAATTGGTGTAATAAGTTCAATTCCATTGTTTTAAAAGTAAACTATCTACTCTTAGAATTATTCAAAAAGTTAAATTAGCTTAGTAAACTGTCAGGGATCCAAATTATATGGATGATGAAGTTTTAATCGAGATTTCAATAATTAATATTCAATTCACAATATGTAAAAGACAGCACCTTCATTACTGATCAAATTATTTTTTAAAAACAGAGAAGTGCAGGTTAAGAATTGTAATTGGGTAATTATCTAAAAATCTAAGATTTTACGATCACAAATTTTTGAAAAAAAAAAAAAAAAGCTTTAAAAATATCTGAAAAAACTAGACTTACTCTTTGTTAGAAACTTAAAAGGAAATTTGAAGATAATCACTTAAACTATGCTACACCCCTCAAAACATGCGGCCAAAATTTTACACTCCAGGTGAGTGACAAAATCTGTTTCATCGAAGCTTATCAAAACTTTAACTGCAGTTATATAGAAACAATTGTAGTCTCAATAAAAAAAGTTTATTGCATGACAAAACAAGTCTACGTAAAACCTCCCTTAATAGATACGTTGAGATAGCGAACATTGTTTCGAGCCCCAGTCTCTTTAGAAAGATTTTGGTTTTTCCATAATTTTTACTCTGAATTGCTTACACTCCGAAAAATGGAGAGTCATTGATGTATATGTACATATATACATATATATAAATTGCTATGTTAAAATTCTGAATCAAGAAATTTATAACAAATTTCACATTCAGTTAGTTATATTCCTTGTCAATTCTAATTCTCCAATTTAGAAAAATACTTACAGAGTTACGGAAAACTGTTCTGTAATGTAACGAAATCAGAAATTTAAAGCAACTTCACTTACCTATTCGAGCAAAAATTAAACTAAAAAAAAAAAAAAATGTTGCTTTAGAAATGATGTCAGGAGAGTCATTTTTTTCTTGCATCAGGTGAGTGGTATGTTACAAAAGGTAAGTGGCATTTCTTTTGCAGCAGGAGACTAACATTGTTCTTATACAAGGCCTGTTGCATAGTCCCAGAATAATAATTAAGGTAAATAATGTTATTTTTCTAACTTTTTAATTAAATAAACCTCTAAGTAGTATTAGAACGTTTCTACGCCTTGAACTCAAATTATGGTTTTTGCAATCACAAACTACGATGGGACTCTACTCTTTGAGTTTTTTGTTTGTATAAATGACATGAAATAGATACCGCCAACAGATTTTACACTCGTCGTATTATGGCTGGTGATTCTCTAGACTAAGTATTACGAGGCAAATCCATCAAAAAAGAAATTGTGATTAGGATGCAGTAATAAACATAAAGATTGTATGTCCGATATCACTAGTACACTTATTATAAAGATAATTTATTGCGTATTATGTTATGTATTTTTATTACTTATAAATCTCAAATGATAGGATTTAGTAATCTGGAAATTTTGCATTTAGATAAAGTTTTGATTATTAAGTTCATCTATAATAATTTTTTAACTGAAAAAACATTGAGTTTTACTTCAATTTTGCACCCCTTCCCTCATTTTTGAAAGTAAAATTTGCTTAAGTTAAGCCTTGAATGAACGCAAACGATTCAAGTAACCATGGTAAAGGTTTGTCATCTTAATAAATATTGAACCAACGAGTTAGGTCATTCTTGTCGTCATGGCAACCTGAAAAATCAGAACAACATCAAGTTTGGTCAAGTGAGTATAAGAATCAAATCGTGGTTGCTCAAAAATTAAAATACCAGTGTTTTATAAGAAAAAAGAGTAAAAATTACAATTTGATATTTCAAGTTCACTTATTGCTTAAACTTTTCACATAATGGAAAGCTACCAGCCTCTTCACTGATCATTTTTCATCCGTAAGGAAAAAAAAAACATTTAATGTTATGAGACGAAAAATTCTTTCTTTGCAATATCCCCAACTATCAATCAAAATTTGGCATAAATGCATTAGAGTTTCGCTGTAGCGCAGACATCACTGAATTTGAAATTTAGGAAAGTTGTTTGATGGTGTGAATATCTTCTGCATTCAAGAATAAACCTTTTGGTGTTTACAAAGCTTCTAAAAATTGTTTGATGATCTGACAGTAAGTAAATAAATGAGTAAAATAAATGTAATTATAAAAAATCGCAATATATTATAAATATCTCAGTAGACCAAAAAAAGTTATTAAATAATGCATATTTTTAATGTAAATCTTGTTGTAAAAGTCAGAAAGGCGGTAAATGCCGAATTAGCAAGTAAATATCAACCTACACATACCAAACATATCGGCAGAAAACTGAATACCTCAGCGGAATGTACAGTGGAAGTTGACATTCTCCTATGCCGGTCTTTCACGGAAACATGTATAGAAGTAATAAAATATTTCATGTTCTGTCATACGTAAAGTAAAAAAAAAAAACTATTAGAAACTTAACTCAAAAAATAATTAAATCAAAAAATAAAAATAAAATCAGTCACTATTCGAAATGAGGAAACATTGAAAAGGTAAAAACTATTATAAATACATTTATGAACTAAGGATATTCGTTATTTAAGTTACAACAATAATAAAAAAAGAAACAGTAAAAATAGTTATAATAATTATAATGACAGAAACAGTAACAAAAGCAGCAGCAACAAAGCAACAAAGACAACAACAATAATAATAATAATATAAATAAGAAGAAATAATAATAATAAAAATAATGATAACAGTAATTAAGTATAAAAAAACAACAATACAGTAATAATAAAAATAATCAAGATTAAAACAAATAGCTCAACAATGCATCGAATAAACAATGTTCGTAAAGCCATATTGTCAAGATCGAACCAATCATTGTTTAAATAAAACTAAATTCAGGAAAAAAAAAGCATAACTTCAAAGAAAACTGCTTTGCAGTTTGGTCATGCCAAAAGAAAATGAAATATGATTCTTACAAGTGCCCGTTATGTTTCGTAAAATGTCGACTAATTGTGTAAAGTCGTGTGCCGTAAATTAAAAGTGAAACTTTTGCCTTTTTTTTTCATTCGGAACCATCACTTATTATGCCCGTACATTTTCCCTCACGCCACGTTCTTGCTTTTTCTGCGCCTGACTTAGGCGTACTCTCAACAAAATTGCATAATATTATGACAAAAACAGATTATCCGCTTTTTAACTGCGAAAAAAAAAATTAAATTGTAATTATACAGTACAGCCTTGAAATTTATTTGTTAATTTTCTTTAACAAAACCAACTTTACTACTACTATAATTGATATTTTTGCAACAAATAAAAAAAAAAAAAAAACTACGTCATATAAAAAGGTTGCACATCAGAATTTCAAAGCACAAAAACGTTTCATTTCAAAATGAAGCCAAGAAGCATGGACTAGCAAAACAAAATATATAAATGCCACTTCTGGATTTTCCGGGATTCCACGCCGAAAAGCTCAAGAACACTTCTCTAAAACGAACACTGCCGGACCCTGCGGGACGTCTCGTCGAACAGAATTAAAGAAGAGTCCATCAGAATACTACTTGGAAAGACCCTCGAAGATACTTTCGAAGAACAAATAGAGACATAAAACTAACCGGATAAGAGGAGTGACAGGGTCGGAAAAGAGGGACTTTGACAGGAAGTATCAGACGCCAAGTTACCTAGGAGATATGGGCTAAACGGAAAGAGACCATGGCGTTGCAACACTTGAAAGGCCATTCCAGTCGATCTAAAATACTGCATTCTGTTAAAAGAACTGAGCAATTTATGTGCACAAATGTGAATTTTGAGCCATGCTCGTGATTTAAGAACCAGTTTTGATGCACCAGATGAAGACTATTGTATGATGTACCTTTAGAAAGTGCTGTTGTGATTAAATAATTTAAAATTTGTTTTCGTTTTTGCTAAAACCGCTGAATAAAATAAATAATTTAAGTTAGAAATATATTTAAAAAAATACAAACGGAAACTTTAGAAATTATTTTAAAGTTTTAGTATAAATTATAGCTGATATCGTAATTATTGGATTGAAAACAGACTATAGAACCATTTTTATTATTGATCAATGAAAGATTTAAATTAACTTTGCCACACAACACCCTAAAAAACTTGAAATATGTTAGATCGTTGTTTTTGGTAAATATCTAGAAACAATACTTTAGTAAATATTTTTTTAGGTATTGGACATACCTCGTAAGATACGTGCGTTTCTAAGAAAAAAAAAAAAAAATTAACTTCTGAAAATTTTTCAATGCTTTATTGCGTTGCGTAGAAGTATCATTACCTTCAGTATATATTGGAATACAAAGTGTACTATTATTACTTCCTTTTACAAAAAAGGAAGTATTGTATTCGCGAAAAAATTTTCACTCAAAAATCGACCTTAATTTCCATTTTACTAACCCCCGAATGAACATTCAGCTTTTTTTTCGACTCCACCACACGTAGATAAGTGCCTAAGAACGTATAGACACGCGAAATATCCGTAATGACGATTCCCGAGTTAATTACAACGAATTTTCTCGTGACGTCTGTATGTACGTATGTATGTATGTGCGTATGTATGTCGTATAACTCAAGAACGGTAAGTCCTAGAAAATTGAAATTTGGTACGTAGGCTCCTAGTGGGGTGTAGTTGTGCACCTCTTCTTTTGGTTGCATTCAGGTGCTTCTAAAGGAGTTTTTTGCCCCTTTTTTGGGGGGAATCATTGTTAATTACGATATAAACTCAAGTGGTGTTATAATTTGGCCGACACAGCGATATATCGCCAGTATTTTGGTCGCCAAGTTTTGTCGCCAATTTGGCGACAAATTTTGCATTTTTTATTACAAATCTGGTTTTAATTTGGTCACTGTTGGTGATATTTAGAGAGTAAACTATTGAATCATATTAAAAATGCCAATAGTGGGAAAATTATATTAAATTGGAGTAAAAGGAAGTCATGTGATGCACACATCAGCTCGTTTTTTATACTAATATCATTTAGAAAATGAGGTGTCATTTTGGTAAGTATATCATTTTTCTTAAAGTAACGGACGTATTTCGTAAGATATGTCCGTTTCAAAGATAATGAAATATTTCTTATTTATAATTTCCTTAATTTTTGTAATGCATTATTGCGTTCAATAGAAGTGGAGTGCATGTTCTTCATATTATTCATGCACTAGTACAATTAATTTAATTTATTTCAATGCATCAGGAAAATGTGTATCATGCAAATTTGTACAAGTTTTTTACACCATTTTAAGTTTAAAGATTCGAATTAAAAATTTTAATTACTTTTTGGGTTTTAAATGTTTCTCTAATTCTCAACCTTTTACATTGTAACACAGCGTCGTTTAAAACATAAGGATAAATACTTACAATGAACCGACGACCCTGTCATCCAATTAAGAGACCGCAGTTTCATTCTTGTTATGAATTCATCAGTCTGGAATAGGAAATAACCGAGCTGGATGCAGATACCTCGTTTGAACTAAGAGTGCAAAAAAAAAAAAAAAAAAAAAAAATCGAGAATGCGTGGTAACTTAGTGCTTAACGTTAAATCATTTGAGAAAATAAATGATACCGTTTAAATATTAACTCTGTAAAATTTTAAAATATATTAAGTAGTAAAAAGGTTGTTTCAGGCTATCAGAAGGGTTATTTAAAACAATTTTGAACTGAAGTAATATTAAAAATGTGTTCTTATTTGCAAAAATCAAAAACATTTTTAGCTTGGTTTTTACAGTCCAACTACTGTTAGCTCAACGTGTGAATCACATAGAAAACTACTAAAAACAAACATTCGGCTCTGTAACTATGTCATTCAACTTTTGCTTTTGGAAAAAAAAAAAAGAAAGAAAATTACGTTTTTCGAACTTCTTTGATCAGAAACTGACTATGATAAATGACGCAAAGATATCTTACATCAAGAAATGTCAGAAAGGGAAAAGAAGTTACATTAAATTTACTGTTTCCAAAATCCCAGGGAATGAAACTTTTTCATCATTTAAGCCTACGTTAATTGCTGTATTACATTAAGATTGGAGAATCTACAGCTTGATGCCGTTAGCTAAGAACATGAAATCGCTTTTCTCCGCAAGACGGATGATTTTCCTTTGAAAAAACTCATTCCTCCTAGACTTCTGATAAATTTTCAGATTGAGATCTGTCACTCCGGATTTTGAAAATTAAGTGCTGTATTTTAGCATTAAGACTTTTTTAAATGTTATTTTTAATACGGGGTACTTAAAAAGTATTTAGATCGTAAGTTAGCATTCACTTTTGGGTGCTATTTGCAACGGTTTAAAATAGTTAATGAATTAACTTATTTAACTAGTTTTTGTTTTTATTATCATGTAGTTACATCTTACTTGAACGATTGGGTGACTTCCAATTCTACTTTGATATTTATACGCCTGAAAATTATAAACGGTTCAAACGAAAATGTTTCATAGTTGAAGAGTATCGAAACAAGCAATCGCGAGTAATATGAGATAGTAAAGTTGACAGAAGTTATACAAGTATTATTTTTACATTCTTTACATGGGAATTTTGTTTGTTTGCTTATTTTTGAACAGCATGATGATTAAAAGGACAGGATTAAATATTTTATGGATAAAAATTTATGTCACGTATCGGAACTGTAAGGGAGAGAGTTGTACCTGGAGACGCTTGCACCTTGGGATATTGCTATTTTTTAAGAATCTATTTTTAGCAGCCATTTCTTTTGTCTCCTCAAATAATAACATCCACCACTAAACGGTGCCATACTGACAATCAGCTTTAGGAGAGTTAAATTGGTGATCTTGTGAAAGAAAGAAAATTTCATGACTCCAAAGTACATATTTTCTTCATTTTTATTTCAATTTCTGTCTTTATATTTATAAAACTAATCGACTGAATTTTATTTTTTTTAAATAAAAGAGAAGTACTTTAAATATTTTGGTTATAAGAAAATAATGATACTGAATCTAAATTGACCACCATTTTGGTTTTTCTTAAACTATGTGATGATTGAACCTCGGAAAACATATTGTAGTTTAGGACACGTTCCAAAGTACAATATATAGGGGAGGGTGGCCCAAAGTAGGTAGGCCTTCGTATGTCCCCCGCATGGTGTGTAAGCGGCGATGCCATACGTATGTCGTGTTCACAATAACATCCCCGAGTTTTAATCAGTCCTAGCGAAGCATAAGAGAAGAGGCATTTCGCAACCAGGCTTAAAATTATAAAAAAAGATACATTTCCAAAAAAAAAGAATGACGTTTTGTAACTTGTGATTAGTTAAAGACGAGCCTTTTTTTTTTATTGTCAATAATATTACGCTATTCTGACACCATCCACCTACAAAGTACGATAGAGATTTCATTTGTTTCTTTTTACATTTAAGGTTATAATTATTGAAATAAGAAACGTGCCTTCAGGCAAAGCGGATACAGGATTTAATCATATATTTATTTATAATTTTCTAATTCGTGTTCTGACTTAGATTTTCTATTCTAATAGGATAAGTATAACTTGAAAAAGTTAGTTTTTAATGAGGCAATTAATTAGTCTATTAAATTAATCAGTTATCTAATTATGTTTTATAGACAAAAGTGCTGATTTTAAATTGAATAAGTACAACTTTTGAAAAAAAAATTATAATGGCAGGTAGTTAGTTGATTATTTTAATAATTTATAAGTTCATATTTGATTTTCAAATATACTAAATCACAATAACTTAAGTTTACCCGCTTTTGGCTCCCTGATAGGGCAAAGCGGATTTTTCAAATGTTTGTCAAGTTTTATAATAAATAAATATTAAGTTTGAAATAATACAAAATTTACTTTTTATTTTGAAGTTCAAGAACACAGCTAGGAAATAAAACCGAAGTTGTTGCGATAAAAATCCAAAGACTACACTTTTCAAGCGTTCTTCGAAAACCTACCCGCTTTAGACCACCCTACCCTACATGGTTATTAATAATTCAGATACTACGCTTAGAAACATGGATACTTCTAAACTGATGTAGTCTTTTAAACACATTTAATGGTAGATTTCATTATTCACGATTCGTTATTCATGATTTAATTCATTAACATATATTTATATATATGTTTTTTTTTTTTCTTTTTTTGCGTATTTTGGTGCGAAAGAGGTTTTAGTACATGGTTGTTTCCTGAATCATGAAGACTTTTCTATAGTACAACAGAATGTCTCAAGGTACAATAGGATGTTGTACCTTGGGACAGCTTGAAACTTTTACTTTAAATGGCTGGCATTATTTAATTTTCAAACTGTCTGAATTTTAAAAAATATATTGTATAGAAGTATGTTGGGGCATTTTAATGCGACTTTAAAATTTTAAATTTGAGTTAAATAGTTGACTTTAAATATTAAAATATGAAAATTGCGTGAAGGTACAACGCTCTCCCCTTTTCGCTGGTAACACTTTTTGTCTGTTCTTTTTGCTTAGCAAATTTGATCATAAAACGTGTTTTAATTAAAACAAACTATTTCATAGAAAACCTATTCACGATAGTCTTTTGAAATTAAAATGATCTTTTTAAAGATTTCAACCTTTTAATTTATATTTTTATACAAGTTAAAGTCTTAAAATGTCGATCTGGGACTAATAAGCTATTAAGGTTTTTGAAAATTTTACAAAAGCCCAAAACAGAACAATTTTGTAATCATTCCGTTGCAATATTTACCAACAAATCGAATTTGCAATAAAGATACCCTGATCTGCTTTCAATTCTTACGTTGTCTAACAAATCATCCCAAAACATAATACTTATTGATATTATTTCCAGAGAAGTGTCAAGAATAATGTAATACTTTTTGTTGTCAATATATAGCATAATTATTAAAATAGTCTATGAAAAAAAAAAGTATTATATAATGTTAGAAGTATATTTCACCCTTTGAAGTGTACAAGTTTATTATTTTTTCTCGACATTTACTGAGCTCAGCAAACTCCGAAAGTGATTTCTAAGTACAGTTCTTTTAATGAGGTTCATTATAAGATCGCCTCAAGAAAAATGGATTATTCAAGAAAGGGCCATTATTGTTAGGACAGATACCATTAAGTCACATCTGGTTGTTTTTATGAAACATAATTATTTCTTAGAATAACTTATTCTTAAAGACTGGAACGTTTCTAACATGTTTTCAGTATTTTCATTAGCTGAACTTTTAAAGAAAACTAGTATACGTCAGTGTAAATAGTTAGTCAGTATAAAAGTTGCATGAGCAATACAACAATAATGTAGAGCTTTTTGATGAAACTGAATTTCAAAATTGCGCTGGAAATAAAACATTATTCTGTTTCTTTTTCTTTCTTTCTTTTTTTTTTGAGCTTTTACATGTAAGGTAAATTTATTTACGAGCTTATTGCCGTTTAAAGCATGATAATAACCAAAAGTCATACAAAGTAAAAAAAAAGCAAAAGGACGCACACATGCAGGTTAAGTGTGGGTTAAAAGGCAACTTGGTTTTAGTAATATTTAATAAGGAAAATGTAAGTAAAGAAAACAATAAATTAACAATGTGCGCTTTATACTATTTCAGTTGCCGTTTAAATTTACTAAAGTAAGAAATCTGTACGTCATAAATACAGCAGTAGTGCAGTGCTTATGTAAAAGAAGCAGAGAAAACTTTGTACAACGAAACGAGTAAAAATATGACAACTTGTATGCATGTGCAAGTAAAAGCAATTAAAAACAGTTTAAAAAAAATCTAAAATAAGCTGTTAAAAATTTATAAAAACAAACTACATCATCAATATATAAAAGATCTATGGTACACTAAGTCCGACAACGGACAAGCTGCTGTCCGTAGATAAACCACGACGTTAATGTGATACGTTTAACCGCAATGAGTCGTCACGACGCAAAAATAATGCAGTGGGAATAAAACCAGCAAACTATTTCAAAGTAGAAGTCTTGTAATTATCTACCAGGATTACTATCTAACTGCTTTTAAAACATAGAAGCATAACTTTAGCAATTTTCCTGCAACAATGCAAGCGATATCCTCCTCCATGGTTTATGATCGAAGAATCAACAATAATTTTCTGCTGTTTCAGATGACAGCAAAAATAAGTCGGAAATGAAGAAATGTCCGTAATCTTATCGTTCACTTTTTTTCATTGATCCTTTCTGATAGAATTTAATGAACTGTAAACTACTTGTTGAAGTGGAAAACTTGATATCACATTATTTACGAGTGGTTACTTCGCCTTTCTCTTTAATGCATTAAAAAGAAAATTTTATCTAGGCAGAATGTGTGGTATTTATACGCGACTAAAAGGCTAAAGCTGTCAAAATATTTTAATAGAATATTTATTGTTTCTTGTTGTTTTTAATGACTTCCACTTATACTCAAACTGCTCAAGATTTGCCCGGTGACTCTCTTGTCCATCTTTAAATTGCAAACCAGCAAAATAAAAAAATTCAAAAAATGCAAAAAAAAGGTAAAATATATTTTTTTCAATTCTTATTGTTTTTGGGATTTTAGATCACCAATATTTTTAAAAACTAAAGTAGGGGAACATAGTAGGACAAAGTGAAAGAACGGGGCAAAGTGAAGTTGTGAAATATTTATTCTGCTTTTAGCTCCACATATCTGGTATTATTTTAACTATATAGTACTATATGTAGTCTATTCCAGTCAGGAAAAAAATACTGTAGAAGATTAAAGCATTTGAAAATGAAGGCAATTTTCAAAAATTGATACTCATATTGTAATATATTTTTTGTAAATCAAAAAGTATTTTTGTTACTATAAAAAGATAAAGTTGTTGTTATTAATACTTTAAATATTAATTGAGGCCTCCTAATATTCAATGCAATATTAATTTAGTCAATATTAAGCTTGTTTGTATTTTAAATAAATTGTACAATTAGTGAAGGGTACATACGTGGCGAAGTGGATGGGACAAGGTGAAATAATTTGTTTTATTTACTCACTCGATCAATTAATATAAATAACTTACATTTTCATTTACGAATTAATTCATTCGTTTAGTAATTCACTTATTTATTCATTAATTCATTTAGTTTCTATTCATTCATTCTTTTACTCGCTCATACATTTTTCTTCTTATATTAATTGATTTATTAATTTAATTATTTATTTACTGTTTCATTATATTTTCATTTATTCATTCAAACTCTTTTTACAGATTCTTTTGATCAAAAATATGTTTTATAACCAAATAGAAAATATTTCATTAGAAAAATATCTTATTTTGCACTTTGCCCCATAGAAAAAAAAGTGACAATTTTCCACTTTTTTTTTTGACGACTCAAATTAACTGCCAAAAATAAAAATTATTATTTCAACGCAAGTTTTACTATAAAATACTATGTTCTTTCTATATGTACTGTAATTTTCAAAAGAAAGTTTTGATTTGTTCATTCTGAAAAAACTCAGTCATCTTAACCATTTCACTTTGCTTCACATTCCCCTACTTTATTTATTTGATTCCAATTAACAATCCAGGTTTTGGTGTGGACAGGAACAGAAAGTTTTTTACTCAATACGATATGTTCCATATATGTTCTTCATTAAGAGCTTTTTCCAACAAAGTTTGTATGAAGCAAATTCACTTCTAAGTCCGAGATCTTTATTTTGCACTAAATTTCCCCAAAGGCAAAAAATTGTTCGAATCATAAAAGTGAACTTTGGGAATGAGGTGTTCTTGCCGAGATCTTTGAAACAAAAAAAAAAAAAAAAGTTTGAATCGGACAATTCCCTCGAAAGCTATTGGGGGAGGGGGAAATATCCCCCATTTACCCTACTCTCCAACCTTTGATTTTTTTGTTATTTATTTCATTATTTATTTTTCTTTTGACCTTTTTTTCCTTGCTTTCAACTATATTGAAAACTTATACTGTGAAAATAGGCTAAAAAGTCAATTAAAGAAATTAATTTTTACATTATTGCCTGCCGACAAGTGTAAACCAATTAAATCATTCTGGTTTATTTGTTTGCCTTGATCCAATGATGACTTATAAGGTGCACTTCAACTAATTTATTTTTTCCTGAAAAGATCCGTTTAGAATCACTGTCAATTGCTCATTTTTTCAGAAAAAATAATGAGCCTTTTAGAGAATTTTCCTTAAATTTTATTTTATTATGTAGTAACTATACTAGAAAAAATAAATTATAACTGTGTCTTCATAAAATGTGCAAAATATGCATTTTTGTATCGAGTCAGTTTTACTCTCCCTTCAAAAAGTAAAAAGTTCGTGATAGAAAACTTCTAGCTTCGAATTTTATTTCAGAGCATTAAAAATTCCCCCGAAACTTCGGAAGCAACACTTTCATCGTGGGTTTAGATTATTTATTAATTTGATGCAAAATATTTTAAATAGTCAAAATAAAAGTATTTCATTCGAAAATAATCGACTTTTCCCTTTTTCCTCATACAGGGGCAAAATGAAAATTTCTCACTTATTTTCAGTTTTTGATTCCCAAAAAATGAAAAATATTATTTCAAAGCAAGTTTTATTACAAAAAAAAAAAGACTTATTGCTTTATAATATACCAATCTCTGCATTTATAGAATTATGACTGAAAATCATGCATTATCTAAAATGAAATCATATTACGATATTTAGGGGAAAGTGTTGTACCTTGGAATATATATATATATATATATATATATATATATATATATATATATATATATATATATATATATATATATATATATATATATATATATATATATATATATATACAGATGGGGGACAAAATAATATGAACACCTGTGAAATAAGGAAAAATCTTTATTAATAGGGGGTTGGACCACCCTTTGATTGAAGAACAGATTGAATGCGACGGGGGATAGATGCATAAAGGTCATGGACAACATTTAAAGGAATATTAAGCCATTCCTCCTGCAGAATGGTCTCTATATATCCCCATAAATGTTCAATAATAATTAAGTCCGGAGATTGAGGGGGCCAGGCGGGATGTTCAACTTCACTGTCATGCTCTTCGAACCATTCTTGGACACATCTGGCAGTGTGTATGGGGGCGGTGTCGTCTTGAAAGAGCGGTCGCTCTCCAGGGAACACAGTCTGGACAAACGGATTGACATGATCCGCTAGAACGCTCAGATAGTGATTAGATTTGACACGCCCATGCAGAATAACAAGTGGCCCAAGACCACGCCAAGATATCGCACCCCATACCATAACTGAGCCACCCCCATGCTTCACAGTCGGCAAGAGGCATTCAGGATTAAAGGCTTCTGAGGGCGTTCGCCAGACATAAACGCGCTCGGTAGTCTGAAATAGGGTAAATGATGATTCATCTGACCATATTACCTGTTGCCACATCTGTGGGGACCAAACTTTGTGGTCTCTGCACCATTGGCGTCGCTTGAAAGCATTAGTTGCTGTCACCAAGGGTTTTTGAATTGCCACTCTGCCATAAATGTTCGCAGCATGAAGTTCCCTTTTGACAGTTTTTGTTGAAACGGGGTCCTGGAGATAGCTGTTCATTTCAGATGTTATTTCGGATAAAGATTGCTTGCACTTTCGGGCTACTATGCGCTTCAGAGCTCTTCTATCCCTATCAGCAAGCTTTGACTTTCGGCCACTCTGGTGCTTTGAAGACGTCGTCTTACCTTCTTTCGTGTATGCTGTCATAACCTCTGACACCGTACCTCTTGCACACCCCAAAAGCTTTGCTGTTTCCGTAACCGATGCTCCACTTAAACGCGCCCCAACAATCATTCCTCTTTGGAACTCTGTAAGGTCTGACATCTCAACTTATCACAGAAATTTAGAACCAAGCACGCAACATTTGTGACTACTGTTGAGACACTGATAGGTTCCTCCTCACGCTCACCAGGTGGCAGACTTCTGTTGCAGGTGGCGTGGCTGTACTATAGGTGTGAAATACGGCATACTTTTTCATAGGTGTTCATATTATTTTGTCCCCCATCTGTATATATATATATATATATATATATATATATATATATATATATATATATATATATATATATATATATATATATATATATATATATATATATATATATATATATATATATATATATATATATATATATATATATATATATATATATATATATATATATATATATATATATATATATATATATATATATATATATATATATATATATATATATATATATATATATATAGGGGAGACGGGGGCAAGATGACCATGCTAGCAATTTTCGTATTTTTTTAACTTATTTTTAAGGGTAGTAAAATTAATTTTACATGAACCGTTAGAGTGGTCCTTTGTAGTATTAAATATATTAACATTTATTTTTTCAAATAAAAATAACGAATGATATTTTTATTTTTTCATAACCTTAACAAATCGTCATCTTGCCCCAGTACTGGGGCAAGATGACTTTGACATAGGGGCAAGATGACAACGTTGAAAAATGTTGAACATATTTTATTTTTTCAATATGTTACCTAGTTTTACAAATGTTAACTGTGTTTTTACATCTTACTAAGTATCAAATTAAGCGTAATGTATTGTAGCGTAACGTTTAAGTGTTAAGTTGTGCAGCTAACAATAGACACAAATGAAAATGCCATTTTCATAATTGGAACATTTATCATGCCACCACTCTTGACTTTTACAGCTCTGGATCCATTCTTCTGTTGGAGGGTCACAAAATTCCACTTTCCCAAGCAAGGCATTTTAGAACACAATTCTTTGAATTTGATGCAACTGCCTTGCTTGTTGCTTGGCATGAATACGGGTCCACAGAAATAGACTTGGGTCTACAGGAACTTGGTCTGAGTTTTTTTTTTTTTTACTCCTTTTTTAGCTTCACGAGTTTATTTTCCCTGTTTTTTTAAATAATTCTTTTTTTTTCTTCCGCTTTGCTACTTGTTCTGACATTTCTTTGACGGGTGTGCTTGTAAGAATGTTTGAGCTACAGTTTTTGTTTTCTCGCATTGTGTTGCTTTAGGCAATGCAGTGAAATCAAAAACACTAACATGCTTCTTTGGTGTATCGGAATCAGCATTTGCCATAACTTCTGCTTCGTTTGGAGGGTTTATATGTTGGTTTTCTACTCCCAAGGTATGAGGATTAGTACTATTATTCTCATTACAGAGCCAACAACGTCATAGTCCGCTAAAAACAAGTAAATTATGAGACTCGATACCTCATTCTTTAAACCCTTTATGTGCATTTCCAATTGTAGCTGCTTTGAAGTAAGCGATGCTCAAAAGTTCACCAATATTTTTTTTCTGCGATAGTTTGTCTTTGATGAATGACCATAAAGTTGTTACATGCTTGGCTATAGTAGGTTTTTAATGGGCAGAAAAATGACGCATTAGGAGCTAGAGACGATGCGATGTGTGAAATGGCAACCAACCATGATAATGTTTTTTCACTGCAATATAAGATAGCCTGCAAAGCTATGTGAGATTTATGACTGTTAATAGTCAGCAGAGCAAGAGGTTCTTTGCTTGGTTGAATTCATTCAACTGCTCATTTGGTCAACTAGTTTATAAATAGCCATTGGTCATCCGCTTTCGAACGATACCTCCCTTGATTCAATTGCGTACTTTAACCCCAGAGGAGAAGCGCAAGGTCGCGTGGACAAATACACAGCGTTTAAATAAAATAAAATAATAAAAATAAATATTTACTATATTAAAGATACATGTTTCATATTGATATTGTGTGTATCTTTTATTGCGTAAAGAATCATATCATTCGTTAAGTCCAAAAAACAGATTAACATTTGAAACTTTAACTTTTATTAGATACAATATTTTTTAAAATTTATAACTGTATTAAGAAGAAACTGTTCTGAGTTACATAAATGTGAGTGAAACATAACAAATATGATTTAAGAAACATTTTTTTTACAACACGCAATTCTGTAATTTGAAAACGTTTTTTATTGTTTGACAAGAAATGTATGTATACGGTTTTCCTACGATTCTTCGTCAGTGTCAAAAATGATGTTATTTTTCACATGAAATAATAATTTGCTTTATAAATTAATAATAATTTAATTAAATAAAACCACATACGCAACGTTTTCAAAACATTAAAAAAATGGAATTTCAAAAAAAAAAAAAAAAAAGACTCTTTAATAACAAGTTTTTTTTTAATAAAAATCCTTAGTCTTTTAAAAAAGTTAGTTGAATCTTTACGAGGAGCATAACGAGGGAAAAAAAGGAACCCAATTTAACTATATTAAACCAATTAAACCATATTACATCTTATCAATGATGTCTTTGTACAGAAAGTGCCGAAAGAGTAAAATTTTACTTTGACACAGCCTGTTACCAAGGCTCAGATATCACGTAAGGTGCAAAATGTTATTTTTTTATTCTTATGACTTATTGTATCCATAAAAAACAAAAAATCTTATTTGGAAAACTTTTTATTAAAAATTAATTTAAAAAAAAACATAATTTTTCGTCCAGGAGAGGGAAGCAAGAATGTTGCATACCACAGTTTTAAATTTTAAAATTATAATAAGATCACCAGGCAAATCAGAATGGGTTTGTTTCCTTCAGTCAAAAGTACTACTTTTAGTCACTGAAATTGATAGAATCAGCAAAAAAAAAAAAAAAAAATATGGAGGGAAAAAAAATCCTTCATTTTCCCAACGCTTAATTTTTAATGAATTTTTAAATGTCCGATTTTTAAAATAAGGCGTGGTCTTTATGACAACACAAATGATATCCTTTGCCGCATCTGTCTATCGCGTTTCCACGTTATGATAATCAAGCAGCGAATTAAATATAACACTCTGTGAATGGCATCAGTGAATGGCATTTCATCATTTGTGATGTCATCGGCAAAAGTGTAAACGATGAAAGCGAACCAATTAAAATATATTTTTAAAAATATTGAACTTAGTCAAATTATTATATAATATTTAAGCTCTGTAATGTAATTTAAACTACATAAGCTTTTTTTAACAAACACTATTCAGCAGAAACTATGAAATATTCAGTGCCAAAAATATCTATAAGCAAACGCATTTCAGCATGTAAATCTTGAACCGGAAGCATGAATATTAATTCGGTACTTAACACGAATTTTAGTAATGAATACTTATTATTCTTTTCATTCTTTGTATTGGTTATGAAGTCGCCTCGGGCATTCATCACAGAGATACAGTGTACTTTTTCCTAGCTGTCTAAGCCTGTGCAGTAAGGAAAATTAGAAGGAAAAGAGTAAAAAGAATGAATTAATTATTATTAATAAATAATGATCAATTTGTCTAAAGGGTGAAAAAACGATAATTAAATAGCAAACTACTTAGAATTGCATTAGCTTCGCATTTAGAATGTTTATTCAAAAACAAACACAAATTTCACGAAAAGAAAATAAGTGCGCAAATAACCTGGTATGTTGTTATTATTTTGTATAATCGATAAATATATCCATAACGTTATGGAAATATTTGCTAAGTATTTTATGCTGTAAATCCCCTAAAGTTAAAGAGAAGAAAATTAAGAAAACAAATGAGTTGTTGTAGTAAGAGAGAGAGCTGACGTTTTCAGTATTAAGTTTGCTAATACATTATAATGTCGGAAGGCATTATAAAAGAAAATGTAGAGACATGAATAATAATTAACCTTTTATTTATCATTAAGTTAAGCTTTTGAGAAATATTGGTTCTTGTGCATAGTAAATTTAATCGGAAGTTAACGAAAGCTTGTTGTCTTAGTAACTTTGTGCGATCAGGAAAACTTACAGTAATACTCGATAACTTAATGTATTTTTTTATGTTCTAAAAATAGATTTTGACGCTTGAGAAACAGATGTTTTCAAAAATATAGGAGTAAGCGAAAGGAAAAAATCTTGAAGTTAATATCATGCAAGTCAATAGTCAGCTGTGTACGTTAATGTTTAATTTATAATAATAAACAATTTTGATTGAATAAATTCGTTCAGAAGATAAATTCTGTAGAGTATCTGATTCAAAAAATTAAACGATGTAAATTAAGCACTTATTTCATTAGAAAACTCACTCAATTTTTACTCACAGAAATAGTAGCTCCACTCAAAATAAATAACGAGTATCAGCTAATAGCTTAGACAAAAACTACTCCACAAGTCAAGCATTTAGTATTACTGCCAACCTAATCCATGCACACACATTTTCAAAAGTTATATTTTTCCATTATTTCTTCTCTGGATACTATTACGCTGTAAAGGGATTTGAAAAGCATCCCGCTCAATTCGGTCGAAAACTGCTGTCAAAAAACCAGTTTTGTTAGAAAACGGCTCCATCAAGGAATGCTTTTCCTCCATCTCGTACATTTTAAAAAAGTAAATTGAACTGGTTTTGATTTTTAACGCCTCAAGCAAATCATACAAACAAGTAAAAATAAGCAAAAGCTAGTAAATATATACAGGGTGTTCCGTTTTAAAATGCAAGTCGTAGATGCATACTTCCAATTGCTAGTAAGTGAAAAAATTCGGATGCAGAGTTATGATGTATTGAAAGTTTGAAGCAAAAATGAAAATGAGTCAAAAAACACTAATTTTTTATACGGGACCTAAGTCCTCCAACTCATATTTAGGGATATAATATCCATTAAAAGATATTACTAACACAAAAGGTTTGACATTTGTGCGACCAAAACTTAAGGAGATATTCGAGTTCAAAGTTTTAAGGGACCATATGGAAGATGAGATTAGAATTTATCGCCCTTTTAGAAGAATGACAGGTTGTCGAAGTAAAAAAACAAGACATTTATATTTGTCATTGCTATTCTAAAATAAATGCAAATGTTATGCCTTATTATGCTAAAACACACTACAAAGCCTCAATAAATTTGAAAAATCACTCTATGCACATATATAATTTTAAACCCTTTTTAACTGCTATATTTTCCCCTCAATAGGTTATATTGACGGCGAATGCAAAGTGGTGTAAGTCACAAAACGTTGCATTTCATTTCTGGGGGAATATTGGTCGTACTAATTTCAAACTTTTTGTGTTGGAATTATTTTTCAGTGGAGAATATTTCCCTGAATATAAGTTACGAGAACAAGGTCCATGTAAAAAAGTAAATCTTTTATTTTTTGACTCATTTCTATTTTTGCTTCAAACTTTTAATATCTTAACCCTGTATCTAATTTTGAACATTTTTGCAATTGGAAGTATGTATCTAGAGCTAACGGTTGAGATAATGCAGGTTAAAACGGAGCACCCCTTGCATATCTTTTTTTAAATTAGAGTAGTTGTATTTGTATATTTGAAACCGATTTTGTCTATTACAATTTAAAAAATGAACTACAATGGGACACACAAGTAATTTCGTTGTTGTAAGTGAATTCTTAATAAAGTAAAGGAAGATCCATTTAGAAAAATATAAAACCCGTCTTTTTTTTACGAAGTTTCCTCGTTCTGCTAATGGCTGTTTGCTTAGAGGCAGAAAAATCACTGAGAACAAGATTATGCACATTAGGAAAAAAAATAAATACATAAAACAAATGCAACTCGGTTTCTTTTACTTCAAAGCTTTCGTACCTGATCATTTGTGAAGAAAGCTAACATGGTGTAAAATGTTTGCTCGAGTGGAAGCCTAGAAATCCTGAACTTCATGACTGGTTGACGTTCATTCCTAAAACACAAGAACTAACATTCTCTATGAAGAAAGTCTTCGACATCAATAACAAAGAGTGCATTTGTTTCCTTTTTGTTTTTCTTTCTCTTTATTCTACCTGTTTTTGAAATTCTTTCTGAAATCTTTATTTTTAGTGGAGTAAAGCTGCAACAATTTTAGGTAATTTAAAAGGATGAGGAATTGAAAAAAAAACTGGGCATCGTTCTATGAACTGATATAGTTTGTTTTAGATTTGTATAACATTAATCACTTTGCTAATACTTACATAAATGCAAAGCGAGTCCCCGTTTAACCTGCAAACCCTTTTTCTTTGCAACAGTTAGTCCCAGGTGCAAAGTTCCAATTTCAAAAATGGTCAAAATAAGGTGCAGAGTTAAGATATTAAAAGTTTAATACAGATTATACAGTCCCTAAATTATATTTAGGGTGGTATCTGTATTGACAATTTAATCTAACAAAACAATTTGAAACATTTGCGACAAAAACTGAAGGAGATACTTGTGCTTATAAATTTAAGGGTCGATTTAGAGGATGAGATTGGAACTTATCACCCTTTCAGTGGAATAACAGGTTGTCGAAGTAAAAAAACAATGGTATGCTATTTTAAGTAAAAACAAATTGCAAAAGATCGTACACTTTTACAAACAAACCCTATACACACATATAATCTGTATCATAATTAGGCGTATGTCACAAAACGATGCGTTTCATATCCTGGTGGCTATTGGTCGTACTAATGTAAAAGTTTTAGTGTTTGATTTATTTTTTCTTGATTTTTAAAGAATCTTTTGACTATATAATTTTTTTCCATATAAATTTTTCAGTATATTTTTTCCTAAAAACTTTCTCTAACTATCTCTCTCATCTAACTTTTTCTATGACCATCTAATAAATAAAGTTACAATGAGGAAAATCACACGCATAAAAAGCAATGAAAAAAGAGTATTAAAAGAAATAAATTATTTTCAAATAAAAAAAGAACCGACTTCAAAAAACAAAAAGGAACTAAAAATGAACAAAAATAATTGGTCATACTTACAATACGATTTCCTACTGAAACGTATAAATAAAAGTTTTTTGTTTTTTGCCCATAACTTTTTTCTAAAGAACAAATTCGGTGAAGCAAAGGTTTGTGTCTTCAGTTAGATCCCTTCTATCCATTAAACAAAAAAAAAAAAAAAAACATAAAAATCGTTTCTATAAGTGAGACGCTATGAGTTTACAAACAAAGCGCGAGTATGAAATTTATTTCACAATTCCAGTACAAAAAACAACTACCAATTATAAAAAAGCACTGATTTTAATTATCGATACGATGAACTATTTTAATACCTAACTAACTATATATAACCTCTTAATATTTAATAGACATTTGAAAACGGGGCCTCCTATAAACTACTACCTATCATAAATGAGTAGGTTTAATTTTAAAGACTTTCGTGTTTTGTTAAATTAGTGTTTAACTCAAGATTTGATGGGTTGTCAGTTACGGTAGGTAGTAGTTTAAAGGAGGCTCCGACTTCCAATGGTTATTAAAAATAAAGAGATCATATATAGTTCGTTAGGTATTAAAATAATTCATCGGATAGTAATTAAAATCAGTGTTTATATTTTAATTGGGTTTAGTTTAGTTGATTTTTGTACTGGAATTGTAAAATAAATTTGATTTATACGTTTGGGTAGGAAAACGTATGTAAGTATTATTTTTTCTTTTTTTATTTGAAAATAATTTAATGTTTGCTTTTTAGTGGTGTAAATGTAAAATAAGTACGTAGGGTAAAGTATGTAGTACACTCCTTACGTACATGTCGAGTGAGAAAGCGTTGAGCACAAGACTACAGCTAAGATGAGCAAAATAGAGAAAGACATAGAGCACAGCGTCTTGGAGACTTCCGAAGACTGTGAAGAAAGGGTATTTCAAATGCGCAATTATTTTACGAAGAAAATTGTCTTTATCATCACTTTGACTTTATTAACGTATGCTTTCCGGAAAAAAATCACGAGTCACTAAAAAACAACAGAAATCGCTTTAACTTGCCCATAGAATTTGAAGAGTGTTTTTATTTTTTTTAGTTTTCAAGGATCTCATCTTCAGATACTGACCTGATGACCATGAGATCACCTGGGAAGTATATATATTTTCAAACGAGGAAAAAAAAAAAAGAACTCTCAAATTGGTCTATGCGTGTTTGAGTTTACGGGGGAAATACATAAAAAGGTACCGACGAATTGAGAACGTCTTTTTTAAAGTCGGTAAAAAAAAAAAAATCTTAATACGCATAACATTTTATGCAATTGGCACTGAAAACTGACCTTTGTTCCTCTCCAGGATTTATTTGTGCGCTAATTTAGTTAGAATCATTTAAATGTCAATGGTTTTCCTAATTATTTTATATTTCATAATAATACGTGCCATGTAACTCCTGAAAAAAGTCACATTTCTCTTTACTTAGCCCCGTTATAGATCAACACCACACTACAGAGTATCTAGCGTGATGTTGTATAGATAAAGTTCAAAATACTACTAGAGCAATGGGGAGATACTAAATGAATTTCCTGTTTGCTTCAGAGGAGTCTTGATTCAATATTTGCGATATGACTAGTAATGATTCATGCAGGTGAAATATGTAAGGGAGGGGACTCCCCCCAACCAAAATAACCCCCTAAAAAGGAAAAATACCACTCAAAACACCCTCCTCCCCACCCTTAAGGGGACACCCTGATTAATATTAATGCTTTATGGTACTTTAACACTGAGTAAAGAAAGCACCTTTGCTTTATGGCACTTTATTTAACAATGGATTTTATATTTAATCGTTTAATATTGAAACTAAACGAAGTTTATTGTTTTTTGCCCAAAACGTTTTTCTAAAGAACAACTATGGTGAAGCAAAGGTTTGGAACCTAAGTTAGATCACTCCAATCAATTAATCAAAAAACCTTAAAGAAGTGAGACGCTATGAATTTACAAACAAATATGTACATATATTTATATATTTAGTCACAAGAATTGCTCGTTTAAAGATATAAGAGTCTAGTAAAAAAACAAATTTATGACAAATGCGGAAAAAAAACAAACAAACATGCATAGAAGAGCTCGAGGCTAGATGACAATAGTAGGCAAGATGAAGAAGATCGTATTTAATTTTTCAGATAATTGGTTGCAGCCCTGTTCATGAATTGGCAAGAAAGCACGTGTGAGAGACCCTACTGAGCAAATCAAAACATTAACAGCAATTAAAAACAGACAGCGGGGCAGTTTGCATTCAATACGCGTGAGAATACATGACAAAATCTGTTCTATTAAATACTTTTTGCTGAACTTTAAAATGTTATTTCTTCTGAAATTGAAACAAATTTTGCAGAGCAATGTTTTAAAAAAAAAGTGATTTGCACATAAAAGATGCGGAACTCTTCTTTAATGATAGAGAATGAAAATTTTTTGTACTTTTATTGAAATTTTTAAAGTTGGGATATTAAATAAAAGCATACAGTACAAGTAAAACAGGTACAGTTTTCTGGATTACGAGCAAAATACCCAGTGAGATTACGCTCTTTCTTTTTACTTTGCTTATAAATATAAATTTAAAAAAAAAAACTAAAAATGAAAATTTTCTTTTTTCTTCACCGCACTGGTTTGCAATATTTTTTACTTTTTCTGGATATTACTGTCTGTAATAATTAATTTTTTCATAAAAGCAAAAGAAAAAGAACACATTTTCATTTTCTCGAAGCAGTTTATTAATTTGATTTTGCCTTCGCTTAATAATTACCATTTTTAAGATTTTTTTTTTTCAGTTTTTAATTTTGAATTTCTCATTTTGTTAAGAGATAAACGAGATTCTTTTTTTTTCTGTTCTTAGACATTACCTGTAAACTAAATGATAGTTAAAAATATAAAGTGGTTTTTCTCACCCATAATTCTCGACCTCTGGAAGCATAAGTAATCTCGGTCTTCATAAGGGGATGAACTATGGTTGTTGGTTGGTTTGCTTATTTTTAATGGCGCTTTGTTTTTACATATTTGTATTTTGCAAAATAGTGAAGTCATACATTGCGGCACTTCATTAAAAACTACCTGAGAAGAAAGGAATAATGTAACGGATATATGTTAAGAAAACAGGTTTCTCACTTGGAGGATGGGAGAAGAATCCTTACCTATATAAATAATTCAATTTAATTACGAAAGTGAACAGTAGTATGGATGAAAGGTAAAACAAGCAGTTTCTAACCTCTAAGGACTGCAACAGACAAAAAAAAGTATGGGGTAGTAACTATTCGTGACATTAAAAATAAATTTATAAATAACATGTGGTGACCTAAACATAAAATATTTTTGGCACGCTAATTAATTTTTTGAACTTATTTTTTTTTTTTACTAAACACAAATGGATTTGTGTCCCCTAAATTTAAATATTGTCACAGAAGATATTTATTTTTCCGCTATGGATATATATAAATATATATATTTATATATATTTTCACTGAAAATTCAATACACATCGTTAAAGTGGCTTTATAATCTAATCCGACTCATTTTACTTAATCAAATAATTACAGTAACTGCAAATGCTTTTTGAAATTTTTTCTAGGTAAATAAGATATGTGATAGCATTTCGACCATCCTTTGAGCATAAAACCGGACTTGGATCGCTACTACTGATTTGCCGGTTAACGAATTTGCAGAATTGATCTAATTCAAATGTACAATTTTTGAAATAACGTGACATTGCGGATTTGGCGCATTTGTTAGTTATCCATGCGCTTTCTGAACGCTTTTACAGACACAGTCCTTTCTGAAACGAGGTTCCAATATAGGGGAAAAGGGGGCTCATGTGAACACGGTGTGTTTCACTATGATCGCTTCAAGCAAAAAATCTGGAAAAATTCTTAAATAAGGACGGTACCAGTTGTACCTTTAGGACAAACAATTAGAGCAATGAGCCATTTTATGTGTCTGCGGGGACAACTACTTTGTTTCAGCAGATGTTGAAAAATCTTTTTCACTGTTTTCTTCACGTAAAAACATATTCAAAACGAACTGCAATGCTAAACCTAAGTTTTACGATCCATTGTATGAACATTCAAGTAAATTTATGACAGTTTACTTTTTTTTAAAAAATTCTTTATTTTTGAGAGTTCGCTCTAAAGTAGACGATGGGGCACTTATGAACACAACATCTATGGGCACAAGTGAACAGTTCTCATTGCCACTTTCTGCAGTATTTTTATTAGTGCAGGATATTGTAAGTGTTAAAAAATGTGTAATTATTTGTAATTATTTTCTCCTATAACTAGTTTGTAAATCTATTGTTAATTATTACTAATATTATTAAGTATTTATTTAATTTTGTTTATTATTTTTATTTTTAAAATTTTTGTCACTAAATAAATTAATTAATGTAATTTTTAATAAAGTCAATAATTTAGTGTTATATAATACTTACAGGAAATAGACACAAAATATTTTCGTTTAATTAAAAACTGAAGTTCAAAATCATTTCAAATACATTATCAAAAAATGTATGAAGCTTAAAAGCAAAATATATGAGGAATAACCGTTACATAATAAAAAGTTGTTTGTATTTCGTAGTCATATTAATTTTTTTATAGTCTATTCAGTGAGCAGAACAGGCTACGAGGCTTTAGAATTTGACAGTGATCGGTTATATACAGGGTGTGTGTAAAAATTAATGAGACTGAGCTGCGTGTTACGAATTTATTGCAGATATTAATATTCACGCCTAAAATTCTATCTTCAAAATAAGACCCTTACCCTAGCACACACTTATCCCAGCAAGTCTTCTAAGCTTCGAAGGCTGCTTTGTAGTAAGCCTTCCAGAATGTCCTTCAAAAGCCTTGTACTAGCGCTTTCATAGCATCCAGAGTTCCATAGTGATGCCGTTTCAGTGATGCTTTCATCTTCGGGAATAGAAAGAAAGCTGTCTGCTGAACAGTCTGCTGAAGCTGAAAAGTGACTGTAGTGGGGCTATGGAAGCGTAAAGATACCGTTATACCAAAAGGTCTTGGAGGATGAAGCTGGTGTTTCCAGCATTTCCCAAATTCTCAACGATGATGCTGTGAACTGTCATTTTATCAAGTCCAACTTCATCTGCAATCATTCTAAAACTTAACTGGTGATCCAAATTTAGCACAACACGCACAAGCACACGTTGTATATTTGTGTACGTTCTGCTGGTTGACGGACACCATATTTGGGATCCATTCTCGAAGCACTTCCAGCCATCTTTGAAACACTTGATCCACCAAAACACACGCGCCTTTGACAGACAATTATCTCCGAACTCTTGCTTACACATCTCTTAGGTCTCTAAGGCAGATACATTTTCCAAGTTCCACACAAAACATAATCGCGTAAAGCTGTTCAAATGTTCTCTGCATTTTTGAGCTTTAACTAACGTTAGAAACAGAGGTACACCATAACGACGATGGCTGCCCGAACAAAGACTCCCAGACGACTGCGGACCGGAGTGAGTCCACCAGTAACCCCTGCCATCGACCTAACCAGTTTATGCGCACTTGAGAGGTATAGTCGCATCAGGGGAAAAAAAAAGTCTCATTACTTGTTATACAGATTCTGTATTCGGGAAAAAATATTATCCTATGGAACAATTACTGTACAATTGAAACTGACACAGTATAGGTTACAGACCCTTCAACGTATTTGTTATTTAAATATATGTTTTATATTGAAGAATTTTACTTTAAAATGTTGTGCTTCTACTGCATTTTTTATCCGTGTCATATTTCAAGCACATGTGCTTGAAGACTGTTCACATGTGCTCATCTATAGGGGCACATGTGAACAACTGAAGATGTTTCTTAACAATACCATAAATTATAGAAATATTAAAAAAAAAAAAAACAAACAAACAAACAAACAAACAAATCCATGACACAAAGAAAAGTTTATTCAATCACAAGGACACTTTTGCGTTGGAAAATTGATAATATTTTTTGAAAAAATAAGAAGTTGAAAAAGAATGTTCACATGTGCCCCCTTTATCCCTGTACAATATTTTCAATATATTACTTTACAACTAAAGCCGTAATTGATAAAAATTGTCTTTTTTTTAAATTCATTTTTTTAACGATCAAAGGAATAGAAAATACATTTTTTTTACACCACGCCTTTGAATTCTGTGCAGTACGCTGCATATTTGTCTGAAATAATTAGCCCGAAAAAAAAGAAGTTTCTGCTGGTTTATTGATATGTGAAATGTGGTTTGAATTGCAACAATGGTGTGAAGTGATACTTTGAAGATCTGTAACTCAAAGTAAAATAAAAGAAAAGCAACGCTTGAGAACAACTTCTCTCGAAAGCTGAAATCTGAATCCATTCGCTCGAGCCTTAATCTGACTATTGGGTTTTCTTTTTCATCAAATTTAATGAGGCCTGAATTACTTCTTCAAATGAAATATTTGAGACTAAATTTCTTTTTCAGTGGAAAAGAGTTCTTTTGTAGATCATGGGAGATACTGTATGTTAGATTTGATTAAAAAAAAAAAAAGTAGAAAAAACTACAGCCTAAATTTGCATTCATTTTTATTTATATTTTTAAAAAATAATTCCTTCTTTGAGGTACTTGCTTAAATTTATTAAAGTATACTGAACTGAAGTGAAAAAAAATCTTTTTTGAGGAAAGAAAGAAACATCAAAGGGAAATAAAATATATTTTTTTCACTAGAGATCACATTATAGGTTATAAGTATAGTTCACACATATTCATATACTGACAAACACACAAACACAAGCCCACCCACACACACACTCACATTTTTTATAGGGTGACTTGCTGCAGTTTTTAGTTTTTACATTTTGATTTTTCTATATATATATTTTTATTATAAATGTTACTTACCAAATTTATAAAATATCATGTAATACTATTACTAGTGCAGGAATGACAGAGACTAGGACAATAGCAAATAAGAAGAATTAATGTAAATCACCTTCATCGTAGTCAATGGCTTGTGATATATTGAAAAACTTCAAACATTTTTTGCAGCATGGGGTGCAAAGTACGATGTTTTTCGAGCCTTATATTCATTTGAAAACAATAATGAAAAAGTGTCTAGAAGACAGTTCCTTAAATATTTTATTAAGAACGAATTTTCATATGTTTGTAGACATTTTCATAATATTTTGTTCATGAACCCGTTTTTACGAGCACTTAGTAGTAACGAGTGAATTTCGTGGTACCTTCGTTGTTGTAATAAGCGAGTTTGACTGTATACATATTGCATGTAGATTTGTGAAAACAATTTTTGTTCATAACAGTTCTCGAAGAGAAAACACACACACACACGCATTGATAGATAGACGGATATAAATGAGAAGGATTGAAATCAAATTAAATAGTTATTTTTCAAGAAACGATATTTACGTAATTATTAGGAATAAGTATATGGAAACTAAGCATTTTGAACACCAAGATATTAGTATAACTAATCTTGAGTAATTACGTAAATACTTAATTTTTAAGCTTATTCTATAAAACCGAATTCATAGTGTAAACACAAATCATATAACATTCAATTCTGTAACATAGCACTCAATATTCATCCAGCTTTTAACAAAAGTTTATAACTTCTCAGCAAATTATCCTAAATTCAACTCAGCCTTAATTTAATAACTTTTGGAGAATACAACATATTAATCCATTTAAGAATTGATAACAATGCACTTGAAACTAAATATTCATTAAATATCTACTTTGAGACTGCTTTGGTTGGCATAAGAATAGACTACTGCGATGAAATACGTAACTTAGTTCAAAGCATCTAATTAAATGTTTCTACTTTGCCGGAGATTTCTCGCTAGAAAGGTAATTCAAATTTCAGGATAGGGTTAATACTAATTAACATTATCCCGAGAATTTGTTTGTAAGTTAGCACTTCCGAATGTAATGTGTACAATAGAAACAAAATTGCATTCTCACTCCCTTCCTTAACGTTCATTTTGTATATTTTACTATGTTTTCTTATGTACAAGTCTTCACAAAATTATATCAAGCGAAATATATAGCTCTGCGTTAAATTGTATAAATCATATCATAAATCAATTAATCATATAAGTTTTGAAAATGTCATGTTATACGTCTAGGAATTATTTATTTTCACAGTGTGAAAATTTTCAACTTTTCGAGAGGGGATAATAGTACACTTTTTGTATTTTCTCGTGTATTGCCTCTTGTGATATAAAGGCACAGACGATTTTTTTTCTTTCTAATTTTCAGTAAGTAAATAGATTCATTGTGTAACTTTTGAGCAATATTTTTCCTTAAAAACAAATTCTGAATACGTTTTACTTGTTCGATCCTTAGGGTAAAAGCGCTTTACAAACAAATTTGCATTCTGTTGCGGTACTAGAATATGCACTATTCTAGTATTACGGTAACAAGGCCGTGTCGAGTTTCAAAATTGTTGCACCGCAGTCATTCCAAAAGAGTCAATTGAATAAAAAAAACTATGCCAAATAAATGAATTAGACCACACAAAACCATTACTAGAAGTCCCACTAAGATTTGAAATAATCCACCAAATAAATAAAGTAGCACTAAATTCTGTGTATTTGCTTTCTGGCAGAATTATTTCTTTCAGAAGCTACCTAATGGATTATTTATGTTTACCAGGCATCATAGTTTCTCTTAAATATTAATGATTTTGTTGTCCAATGTTCTGTTTCAGCTCTGTTGTTTCAAAGGAAAACAAAAAAGGTAAACTTGACCCCTTAATGTTTTGTTGAGAAAGAAAAATTATCGCCATTTCCAATCAACACAAATCACTCTTTCATACTCGTGATACCTTATTTCATCCAAAGATATTAAACTATAGTATACCTTTAATTTTGTGTTGAGAGCAATGGGTATACTGGCAAACATATCATCCGAGAAATGTATCCTAGAATCTCACAAAAGTTTCGTTTTATTCGACCAAATGATGAAAAATGTTTCGTTGAACTCTTTGTCGAATTAAGTAGTTTTTTCACGAAATCGGCTAAAATTTCGTAAGATTTGAGCATGAGGTTTCTGATCCAGCGAGGAGAAAGCCATTCCAAGTGACCAAATTCAACCTATGAATAAATAATCTTTTAATGTGGAAAATGCAATTCTGATAGTGTAGCAAAATCTTTGGATTACTTACGAAACAACTTTACAACTTTTTTAATTGCTCTACGGCAAATTGCATTTGTGAACAGTTTCTACAAGATAATCTTTACTAATAATAAAGCTGAAAGTTTGTCTGGATCCCAATGATGCGTATAGCCCCTAGACCGTTCGGCCGATTTTCGTGAAATTTGGCACAAAAATTAGTTTGTAGCATGAGGATGATTACCTCAAAGCTCTTTTTCGAAAATTGAATTCAGTTCTTTTTCTGTGGTTTTATTTTATCATCATTAGTAGACTTAATTCCTTTGCTCCGAGAGAATTACCGTAACATGGACGAGCAGATTAACATAGCATATTGGCGAAAAATTCATCATCCATTATTTGTAAATATACAGACGAACCAAATGATTTTTTAATTTTGTACTTCGGGCACAGCTGTGCGGGTACCGCTAACAATGAATAAAATATGATCATAATCAGTGCTAAATGCTCACTGAGTTACAAAAAATAATGAAGTATTTGGATCTAATGATTATCAGAAATGATTTTTAAATCTCGCTTTTTGTTGTATTTGAGAAATTAGCTTCGTGAAATGTGCTCCGATTAAACTTTCCGTCAAATTGACATGGGTGTTTCTATAGGGTTTACTTCCTATACGTCGTGTACTCGGAAACATTGTTTAGACTTATAGCGTATGCTAGGACTGGGCGATATCAGAATTTTAATACCGCGATATATCGCTCATCAAATATCGATATTTTAGATATATCGATATATTCTTGGGTGGGGGGGATGCAAAGGATCGAAAAACAACAAAATTATTTCCAAACATAATATTATTTCTAAATTCAAAACTTTCCTGGAGGGGGAGGGAGGAGGGCGTGCTCAATGGTATACCTCAATGCATGACAAAAGTGCTTCGCAACGAAAAAGTTTTAAATATTCAATTCAATATTTTGTTTAAATCTTTCAATTAAAGCAGTCTCAATAATTTGAATGAACTTTGAACTATATTTCGTATTGATGTCTTAAATAGTTAGTTTTTAGTCATTTAATAGCTTTTGCTTTAAGACTTTTTACTTTTTAGTTGAGTAAGATTAAGTAAAATACTAATAATAAATCTTTAATTTTTTTTTTTTTTGAAAAAATCTTAATATTATCAAAATTAATGCAGTAAACTTCTTTTTTTGGCGTTTTTAAATAAATTATAAGACATTTTTAATTTTAATGAAATTTTTCATAATTTTTAAAATCCACGAATTATGTATATTATTCATTTATGTTACATTAGTAAATAAAAAAAATGCTTAAAAATTGTACTTACTTTTTATCTTCATCTGACGGTCTTAGGTAAACGATCTTGGTAAACCATCCAATAACTGTCATCAATCGACGAGCTCAGCTTTTTCAAGCATACTTCGTACTTGTTACTCTTCCGAAACTGCGTAGAACTTTCACAAAGAACATATGCCAGTGCATGGTAGAACTGAATTCCATCTTCGTTAATGCGTACAACTTTCACAAACAACACTATGTCATCGCATTAATGTAAATGCGTACAATTTTCACAAACAACACTATGTCATCGCATTAATGTTAATGCGTACAACTTTCACAAAAAACACTATGTCCGCGCATTAACAGTAATGTCTGGCAAGAAGAGTTCAGTTTCAGGGTTGCCGGCGATAACGCTTTAAAATTGGATTACCGTGTTATGATCGGAATAAAAAATATCAAAGATAAAGCTACTAGTTTCATTCAGTTATGAGTTGCGCTCGTTTTGATACGACAGCTCGGATGGAAATGATTGAGCTGGCGGCGTATTTTATTTAATCTCATTATGTTTTTTTCGTTTTTTATTTCTTTTTTAATAAACATTTCTGTTCAGTATGTTTCGCAAACCTTTTATTCAGTGTAATATCAATGGTTTACGTTTAATTAGAATTATGAACCGTGTTGATACCTCCATTGGTTAATTTTAATTGTTGCATTAAGATGCTTTTTTAACCAACACGCATTCACTTTTCAGGCCCCACCAGAGGTCATATCAGCCTTGTCAGAAACTAGGGGCGCGGTCCTTAGAAGGGCCCCGTTCTTGAAAACTTTTTAGGGGGATGGGATCCGGAGACCAGTCTGACAATGGGTCCACCTTGACCTTCAGCGGCCCTGTTGTTATTTTTCCCTTGTACTAAAATTAAAAATAAAATAACTGATTGAAGAATACAGTTAATTTCTTGAAATGTCAAGTCCTCATCCATCATACAGAACTATAAAAAGTTATGTATTTTTGAGTCAGTATTTCAATTTCTCCGTAATTATGTCCCGTATTTCTGTTTTAACCGATATATCGGACGGATAGAAATCTAAATATCATTACCGTGGTAATAGTTATATATCGATATATGACGATATATCGGTATATTCTATAGCCCTAGCGTATACCCAGAACAATTTTCATTTCTAATTCAGATTCTATCATCGCATTTTTAAATTTTCCTAAAGCAAAAATAATATATTTAAGTAAACCACATTTTCCACAACATAAGGAAAATAAGGAACTTTAATTTTACCTGTTTTTTTTCTTCTCCTTGGAAATTTTGGAACTCTATCCCCCTTGGGTTACACCCACAAGAATTTCTGGACATATTATTATGTAAATGATCGCATATATATATTATGCTTAATGGATTACTGGGAGTATTGCCTCAGAAAATTTGACAGGAACAGCACTGCAAATTGAATAAACGTTTCGTCAAAATGACGAAACTTTCGTTGAAAGAAAACTCGAGATTTGAGCACGTGTTTCTACTACGAAGAAAGAATCTTCGTAAATTAAGAAATTTGTCTAACCTTTGAAAAATCCTCAAATAGTAGAGATGCATATATGAAAAAGATTTCAAACAAATAATGGTGGCTTTGAAAAATGTGTCACATAATCAACGATTTGAGGTTGTAAATTTCGCGGCAAATGACAAAAAGTAAAATTTTCTAAAGTAGTGTAACAAATGAATGAACACAAAAATTTGTATATGCACTGATCGCTATCGATTTTGTCTATTGATTGTTCTGTAGAAATACCCGTAAATATATTTTATACGTTCTCGTGTTTTGTTATTCGATAACGTAAATAATGTATGCTTTTTTGAATCACAGAATTTATATTTTCCTTTTTTATGCTACTGTTGCATTTGCATTTCCTACGTAAGTTTCAAATTTCAGCAAAAAGATTCTTGTTTTCATTTCCCGTCCCAAGCATTTCGGCACTAAAATTTGGAAACACGTTTTAACTTTAAACAGTTTTGAAAACAGGCAAGCTTTTAAGTCTATTTTTAACCAAATGTAAAAAAAATAGACTTCGACATTTTGACAAGAAAGATTAATGTAATTTATGTAAAAATAATAGGTGAAGAAAAAAAGAAATCAAACACAAAATAAATAGTTAAAATAGTTAACAGCATGTACTTATTATTTACAAACTAATGTTTATCTTTGTACGAAAATGTAAGGATACTTAAAAAAGTGAAAAATTAAGACTTAAAAGTAACACAATTTAAGGCATGTGGGGTAAAGTGAAATAGTGGGGCAAATTGGAATGATTAAGTTAGTTTCATTGTTTGCAGTTAAACTCAATAATTTTGCAAGATCCTCCTGCATTTTACTCAAAATTTCATTAAGTAACCACTCAAATTCTTTGCCTTTGTATTTTTCAGTATTGTTTTTTGCTATCTACAGCGTGAAGCTGAAATTTACACTGAAAAGCTCCTGAAACGATGAAACTATTCACAAGCTGGCTTACCACTTGCAGCATTGCCACCATGACCTCCTACTAGCATTTGATGCACTTTAATTTCAACTAAAGAAAAACACTAACACTTCCTGCAAATGTTGCTTAGTTAACACAATGCTTTACATATTCAGTACAGCGAAAACAGAGTTTGGAGTGAACTTAAAGCGGTATAAACTGATTAGTATTGACATATAGGGCAGGGAGAAGCAAAGGGATGTAGCTAGACTTTTTAAAGCGTTGAATAAAACGTGATTAAAATTTAGATCCTAGATAGGCTTTCATTGAAACATTTTTCTAAATGATTCTGCATTTCAGCACCTACTAGGACAACTAGGACTATTTCAGGTGCAAAAACAGATGGGAGCTTCCTCCAATATGCATAATGGTTGTCTCTAAAGTTTAAATTTTTGCACTTTCACCCCTTTGCTTCTCGCTGCATCATATCAACCTTTCTGAAACCAGAAAAATTAGCTGTCAATCTGAAACATATTATTCATAACAGTCCAACACATCTTTTAAAAACCTACTATCAACTAATGTGTACTCATCATTCATTACTGATATACAGCAAAGCTGGATGCATATTAGTAACCTTTACTTTGCTAGATGCCATGTAAAATTTTGGAAACTTATGATTGGCTACCTCGTAAAATCGTCATCGATCTAATTATAGCTTGTATTGCATGCTCTAGTTATTTTTTTTTCCATTTCGAAACAATATGTTCTAGACATTATTCTTAGAGGGGAGGGGGAAGAATGATTAAGATTATTCTAACGGGAATTTATGAATTCTGAGGAACTAAATCCGCCTTTATGCGCTGAATAGGAGAAAAAAAAACATGGCTGACGCAATTGCGCCAGCCGGCAAATCAAGTCTCAAAACTACCACAAGGCCCCTAGCTGAGTAAAGTTTGTTTATAGGCGTCCTGGATGCACCAAGCTTATGGCCTACAAAGGTTTGAAGAATATTCTACCCAATGTTTTTTTGGGTTAAAAAATAAATAGAAGTGAGTATAATAAAAGCAGAGAGCATCTATTTTGTCTAATAAATTTTATTCATAAGTCATTTTATCAAACAAATATTACATTTTAACGTTTGTATACCATATGAATAACGTTAAAAACACAAAAGAATATAATTTAGTTAAAATTACTGTACCACGAAGTGGCAATATTTCGGAGTAATTTACATACTTATTGTTTGTGCAAGAAATAACAATCAAAGCACTCTTTTGATAAAACATATTCCATTACACAATTCATTCCCTTAATTACTTATTTTTGAGATGACAATAAGTTTACCGCAAATAATTTAAAACACATTTAAATATTTTTCCATACAATTTATATTTAGTATTATATTTACTATTACTCTGAATTGTTTTACTCAAACGCATTATTAAAAATCAACAATATACTAATAGCATTAAAAACTTTTCGTTCAATTTTAAAGAATGATTATAATCCAACGTCTCATTATTGTAAATAAAAAGGACGTTTTAAAAAGTGCAGTTTAACGAAAACTGAAAATGTGGGTTATTTTTATTTTCAAGTAAAATATTTTTTTCTCAAAGAGTCATCTTGCCCTTTTGATTTTTACTTTGTAAATGAACAGTACATAAACCATTTGCGAAGTACAACTTATCTCATCATATCACTTGAAAGTTGTTGAAGTGCATACATATATTATCTTTATACAAAATACATTTAAACAAAATACACTTAAAAAAATTAAATATTTTGCGAAATTGTATCTAAATCACAGTTAAATTAATTTTACATTATTTAAAGGACCATATCATTTTAAACAATATCTGTATGAATTTACAAACTATGTTTATCTTACTTTAAATGTTGATTACTTTTTGGAGTTCTATGTTGTTAAACAGTGACGAGGTGGGGGAGAAATCTAGAAATTATTTGTTCAATCTATTTCCACGGGTGTGCCATTTTTACGCATGTATTTTCATTTTAATTCCACATTTCAAAATTTTCGCTTTTAATTCCATGTATTCAGATACATGAAACCATTCTGCCTCATAATATGAAGGATCAATTTTCTAACGGGTTTTCTTGTGTTTAAAAATAATGATTTGTACGTGATGCGGCGTGACCGTACGGTCACATGAGCAACATGTACAAATCGTTATTTTTGAGGGACAATTTTTTTTTTAGTATGTTGCTGCGTCGCATTATTATACATAATGATTCTATTTCTGAATGTCTGCAACTAAAGGCCGAAATAAAAAAAGATGAATTAAACATATATGCGTAAACGCAGGGTTGCCAACCTTGGAGAAATCTTGAGGAGCATTTATGATGATTTCGAAGAGCAATTTAAAATTTTGCGAAGCAGTTCGGTATTCCGTATAAAAATTCAATAAATATTTCTTAAACCACTCACTTAAAATTGTTTTCTGATTTTATTACATCATTTTAAGCACAAGTATAAAAATCATTATTCTTAAATTAATAAAACATCTTCAAATGGTATTTCAATCTTTGACAACTCCTACACTTCTCCCACGAATGGTAACATGACCTTTTCGGTTTTCATGGGAGAATATTTTAATCTTTGAGTAAGCATCTTTAATTTTACATATTTACATGTTTGTTATGATAGAATAGCACAATTTAAGCTTGAAAACTTTCCGACGGGAAATGCGTTGCAAAAGAATTTTGCGGATAGTTTCGCCATTTTTGCGGAACACTTGGCAAACCTGGTAAACATATCAGACCCGTTTAAATAAATTGAGCCCACTCCAAATCAAAAGGACATTTCTCTGTGAATGCTAGAACGTCCAGACATATTTTGCTAACTTCTGAGATGTGAACCTATTAATATACTACAGCTTTTGACATTTAAGCAATGGATGTTGATGTTTCCACACAGATGCGTTCTACATATAAGTTGTAGGTATGATCTGCAAATAACGTATTTACAATGCGAGAAACGATATTATAATACAAATATAAAAAAATAAATTTAAAAAAATCAGACTATATTGATTTCTAACATATAAACACATTAATTGGCTCATGAAAAAAGTGAGTTGTTAATTTATCTATAAACTTTTTTATGTATCAGTAATTTCTTTTTTTGGTTTGTTTGTTAGTGCAACACACTATTATTCCTTACGTTTGAATCTTCTTTTTTATTCCTTTTCGGTATTTTTCGTCGTTTTTTAAGAAATTTACCATTGCTCCCACATCTTAAGAAATTGAAAATTCTGAAACATAATACCTCAGAGCATTTAGATGTCTCAAAATTAGATAGATAAAGATGTTAAAAATTTTCAAACTCACGGGAAGAAACTTAGAGGGAAAAAATGTTGCTATTAAATTATATTTGCTCAGAAAAATGTTCTTGATACATTGTGTTTAATACATATACTATATGTGCCAATAATCACCTATTATATTTTGTTGTTCCAAATATAGACATTCAATTAAATAAATTCCCCATAGATAACAGTGTAGCATATTGCATTTTCACATTTGATTTCGTTTTTTTCATGAACAAGGGTTGTCAATTTCATCGATATCGTCACTTTATATACGAACCTGGAAACTTTTTCTTCTAAGTGGTCAAAGGTATAGCTACGAGGAGAAATAACAAACTATTTTCTAAATAATACTACCGGAGTATGCTCAGTGTACAAGATGCGTATGCTATATTTTGGGGTGCTATTAACTGTTTTTGTTTGATGAAAATATACACTGTAATTTCAATAATGCAGTTTTACACATAACGTTTCAATACATTTTTATGTATAACAAGCTCTATAATATATCTACTATACATACCGTACTTTTCATTGAAAAATCATACGGCATTATAACATAAAACCTTTTACAGAGTAGTTAAAACGTACGTACAAAAATTTCGCTATAAGTAAAATTTGAAATCATTGATTTAAGTAATACTTGCGGTGATGTAGCAGCATACTATAATTACAATTTCAATGGCTGGTGATTAAGTGCATTCGCAAGTTTTGTACACAGATTTCTTCTGTCTCATGATTTGCATTTAAATCCGTTTCTTTTTCTACTAGAATAAGACATTAAAATGTATAAAAAAATAGAAACATAAGTAGACTTAAGAAAATTGAATATATTTTTTAAAACTTATAACAACTCCGATCTGATCAAGTCACCAAAGCATGTCTAAAACATTATGTGTTATGCTTTCACAGCACGTAAACCTAATAAGTCGTTAATTGTCTTTTTTCTATGTTGTATATACGTGATCCTTTCTAATGACGTAAGTTACATAAACTTTTAGTGAAGTTTTGTGTTACATTTATTTACTTTGATTTCTACTTCTATTAAAGCCAAAATTTAGAATGCTGTCGCCACATAAAAGGAAAAGAACTGTTATGATAATACAAATTAAAAAACATAAAAATTCATTGGCTTTCAAACAAAATTACAATGGATAGACTTTTTATTTTCGTTTCACAGAAAAAATAAATTTCAGTTAACTTGTAAATATTATTGCTTTAACGGCATTGAAGTATAGGATTTGAATAATGTCTCCAATGCAGCAATGAAGTAAACAAATAAATGAAATAAAATATTAAGAAAAAAAAAGGTTTTTGTCTCCTTTAGTTGCATTGCAACTACTCTAAACTGATGCTTTAATTTTACATTTCTTTTTTTAAAGTATAAAACCAATTTACCAGGAAAAATATGAATAAAAAATGAAAAATGAAGGAATGAAACTTGTTATTTATTGCTTCAGAGAATTCATAAGAATTCTGCGTATCACGTGGCTTTCACATAAGTTTGTGCGTAACTAAAACGAAAATAGCATTTTTTAAAACATTTTAAACGTATAATACTAGAAGAAATAGAAAAGAACAGTAATTAAATTTAATAATACTTTTAAAAATATTCCTTTTTTTCCAGATTTTTAAAGAAGCTGCATGTTTTCTTGTTTTACGAAAAACGTATTATTAAATCCTCTACGCATTTTTCATTCCTAGAAAAATTAATTTTCAATTCCTTTCATGAACTATTTTTAAACGCACACAATAAGAGGGGGTGTACTTTACAAAGGCATTTTTTGACTAGTTCAAAGAGTTATAAATTACGGCTCAATTAAGTAACCCTTAAGAAATGAGAAACAACTTTTCGGATGTATGTTTTTCACAAACAATCATCTGCATCTTCTTTTGTTTTAAATTCGATAGGTACAAACTACAGCTGCGAACTTTTTCTTAACGTAAAAGTAAAATATTCAATATTTATTAATCCTAAATTTTTCTCTTTTTATAGTGTTCGATGTGAAGCAATAAATATACGTTACAAGATTCTTTTAAATTATGAATTCCCTGTAACAATTAATGGAGAAGTGAAACAAATGAAAATTTACAATCATCAAAGCATGATTAAAACCTTTGTGAAGAAACTCAGTTATTTGATATATGATGTAACAAAGGGTGATTCAAAAACAATGATGGAGTTTCAAACATAGATATTTCCAACAGTTTAAGTGGTTCAAAAACGAAATTTCTTTTACGTACTTAAATCATTCTAAAATGTTGAATGTGTCCTCTTTGTGTTTCCAATTCAGTATCCCACCTGTATTCAAACTCTTGCCATACACGTTGCAGCATATAGTAGTCACAAAAGCATTTGCAGCAGTGATCCAATTTTTCAGTTTGCAAAGAGCAGAAGGTAAACGGTGGGGGGGGGGGGGATTCAAACACAGTATGCGTTACCCATCCCCTTAAGAGAAAAATTGTACGGTGTTAGATCTGGTGACATATTGGACAAATCATAAAGTGTTAAATCAAGTTTCACTTTACAGCCTACAATGTTAAAAATTTTCCGAAATTTTACGGTAAAATGTACTGGCATCCATGTTAATAGTACTTCCCATAAAATGATATTTATGTACATTTTACAGAAGATAAAGTAAGGCCGCTACGACTCATTGTACTAAATAAGAAACCTACACCGTTAAAAATGACCTGAAATTTTACGGTAAAAAGTACTGGCAGCTAAGTTGCTAGAATTTTTTTTTCCGTAAAATCCTATTTCTGTATAATTTTGCTGGGGAAAAAATACTAGCTGTGCTGAATAAAATAGAGGAATAGAAGCAGCTTGACTCAAACCTAGATCTATTTGTTGCTGTATTAACCACTACCGTGAATCGGCTGAGGGACAGAACGGGATAGGTGCGAACTAAATGCTACAAACCGAAAATCACGTAGTATACCAATTGGCGTTACAAGCGTTTTTTTTTTCTTGTACAAATTTCTGTAACGTTTTCTCTGTACTTTAAACTCACTATTTTACAGTAAATTTTACCATTTTTTCTTGAATTTTCAACAGTGTATCTACTGAGGGGGTGCTATTTATAAGGATAGGCGCGAACTAAATGCTTCAATCCGTAAATCACGTAATATATCAATTGGCACTGCAATGGTTTTTTTCGGTACAATTTACTGTAACGTTTTCTCTGTACTGTGAACTCATTATTTTACACAGTAGAATTTTCCTTATTTTTTTCTCTGAATTTTCAACAGTGTATCTACTGAGGGGGTGTTATTTAAAACGTTGCGCTCATAGAATTGCCGGTAGAACTGAAACTTTACAGGTCGCTCTTTGATTCAAGCTCCAGATAACTGCAGTTAAATTATTCCAAAAACAGTAGCCATATGGAGTCCTACTGTTGTTTTTAAATCACCCTGTATAAAATTTACTTCAAATTCTTCATTTCTTTAAAAATAAAAAGGACTTCTGAATTTTCTTTAGACAATTTTGTGACTTGTAAACAGAACTGCAGATGAAGAGATGAAAATAACGAGAATGTAGACGACTGCTTGAATTTCTCCGTAAAACGAATTGCAAGCCGAGCTTACTGTTGATAAGTAACCTGAAAAATTTCTATTTTTTACTTTCAATGTAAACAAAAAACATAGTTAAATGTTTTTTCTAATTTCATTTACATAATTTATAAACAATTTAACAAAGCAATAAATAAATATGTTTAAAAGAATATAAAATTTCAACATGATGAAGCTTTTTAAAAACTGGATACCTTTTATAATTAAGAAAAATATGTTTATTATTGGGTCAATCATGGCCTCATTTTGTTGACTGAAGTAAATTCAAAGGAAATTAGTTATTATTTTTCTTAAATCGGGCCAAAAACACTAGTTAATGTAAGTTTTTGCGTTGTTCAACAGTTTGTTTTAGCTGGAAAATTACGTCTTCATTTCTTAACATTAAGTCTTTAAACTGTTAAAACACAGCAGCTTCGAATCCAAGTGTGAAATGCTAAGTTTGTTTTTATAAAAATTCTCTAAGAAATATTAATATATTTGCGACATCTTTAATATTTTTAAAATAGTATCTTTGCGACCCATATTGGCGTGCTAGCGAGATGATGATGGTGACATTTAGTAACTGAGTTATTTTATTTTTCATGTATTTGTACGCCATTTTTCTCTTTTGAATCGTTGTACATTTTTTATTGTTTGGTTGTTGATAGTTTTACTGTTTTATACATTTTTAAAATTTGCTACCATAGATTATTTAAATCAGTTGGTAGCTACAAACTCATGTATCTACGATGCATGAAATCCCATAATTTAAATATCAAATGCTTTTGCAATTAAAAAAATATTTAAAAAATAAAAAAATTAAATGTCAAACAGATATTCATTAAAAGAGAGCTTTCACTTTTGAGCGTTGAATTCATAAGCGTTGAATGTGGTAAACAATAAAAATGCAAAATATACGACCACAGTTACGGATGCATACTTGAAATTCTTTGACGCTCCAAATGTGCACTCTTCGGTAGGCGGCTCTCCTTTACATTCGTGTTCCTCATTAATTCGTAACTTGAATCTAAAGATTAGAAGGAATGTTAGTCTTCTCTTACAGCAATAACCCAGTTCTTAATCTCAAGACAGCAACTCGAGATAAGACACATTTAAGAAAAGTAAAAACTGCTATCGCTTTGAGAATGAGCCGCATTTTGAGCTAAAAGGATTGTAAAATATAAATAAACGTTCGTCTTGCATCGTTTCAACGGCATGTGAATGTGAAATGAAACTGTTACGAGTAATATTTGTCAAAAGCAGCAGACTTTGATAGTTCACAGAAGCTAACATTATTTATTTATGAAGCAAGTAATACTGGTTAGATAAGTAATATTACAATTTAAACTACTGCTGTGGTTCTAAATCATACTAATATTTCTTTCTATGAAATAAACATGAAGTTTAAATCATTACTGTCTTGATGCGATCCGTAATTTGTTCATTAAAAAAGAGATTCGAAAAAAGCTCACATTAGTAGCAAACATTATTGTACTGCTGCAGTCTGTAAATTTTTTATGCAATGCAGGCTTTTATAATTTTGAGTATATTATGGAAAAATGTAAAATATTAAAACAAGAACTTCTAAAAAAAGTTTTGAACAAAAAAAAAAAAAAAAAAAAAAAAAAAAAACAAATTCGTAGCACAAATTGCTATTTTTTTCTCGATAAGTAAAAAAATGGATGCATGTGGATGAGGATTTGGGAACATCCTTTTTACACAAATACACAATTTAAGTCTGATCTTTGCCAAATTTGGTATGGAGGTCCTTAATAAATAGGAATGTCCCCAGGGTGGCTATCTACAAGCAAATCGAAAAAAAAAAAAAAAACAGCAGGTCTAGAGTGTAAAATCGTTAAATTCCATAAAATGTCTTCTTTCTACACGAGGAACTTTAAGTATCGCTTCAAATTTTATATTAATATCAAGTCCATAATACTCTACAAAAAGAAAAGCTTCGTAGAAAAAAAATATGTATGGCGGTTATGAAATCCAATTATTATAATTATTATAATTATTGGTTAATAATGAATTACAAAAGTCTCAGCTCAAAATACATCAAATTATCAATAAATCCATGCTATAAAAAATGGATGATTAATTTCGATATCATCATAGTCGTACCTGCAAGATATATGTGATGCATAGTTTATTGCATTAAATTTTATATTAAAAAATTAATGACATTAACCACAAGTATTAAAACGGATTTCCCTTAAAAATGAAATGGAAACTTTAAAAGTTTTTATGTAGTTTAATTGGACTAATGGAGTAAATTCTAGTTTTGCTAATGGAAGCAGTTGCGCTTAAAACATTGATGAAAACTTTTTCATAAAAATACATGCGCGATCCTTTTATTTATCAGAAATATTGTCTCATAAGGGTCTAAACTACACTAAAAAAGAAAAGTAATAAACAGAAATATTCCATCAACTCACAATATAAACTGAGATATTGCCAGAAAAAAAGCCAAAACGCTGCCATTTTCAAATTATAGGTAAATTTGAAAATTTGATAAATGTGTCTAAATATCCAGCAACTCTTTGTGTGTCCTTAATATAATAATAACACTTAAAAATAAAAAGAATAATCATAAATACTCCATTAACTCACTACATAAACTGAGATATCAACAAAACTACAAAAAAGGCCCAAAATACTGCCATTACGAAGTTTTTTTTTTAACTTTATTACCGTGTTAAAATATCTCACAATTGTAAGTGTGTAGTTCATTTGATTCCTTAACCACCAGCCAGTTCGTCAGTTATGACGCAATTTTCAGCAATACGCAGATGCAACCAAAAATTAAATCCTATGCAGGACCGGAATAGACATAGTGCAGAAGTAGCAAATGCTTTGGGCCCCCTGCCATGAGAAAAAAAAAAAAATCCAGAAAAAAAAATTAAACTACTTTACCCTACTTTTAACTGTTTAAACTTCTCTACCTCTCTCTCCTCCCTTGTTTTCTTTATTAAATTAAGATGTTTTTAGAAAACATAAATGTTCAGGAAAATTAAAAAATATTATTTTTTTTCATTGAAGCAGACTCGTAACGCGTGCGGGATAATACCATCCTGATCATTATCATCGTGACTGAGGGGAAGGAGTTCTTGCGTCTTTTGGAGACGGTACGTTCAAACTGACAAAGACTAAGAACTTCCATTGTCTTAACTAATTCCACATGTGTGTCCTTTCACTCATCTAGGCATCGGAGACAAAAAAAAAAAAATTTGACCACCATTTGAATGTAGTTACGTCAATTAGATTTCGACCAGAGCCACATTACCTTCTTGCTAAACGCTCTTTTCAGATATACCTAACAGTTTTGCACATTAATATTTGATCTCTTGAGGATATGCACTTAAAATACAGTTTTATGTAGTGCCAAAGTCAATCAGCGGCTTGGGGCAACTACAGCAACGATTAAAAAAATATTACAAATATTTTCTTCAAAGGTTCTTTTATTCTGAAATGGTGTCTACATGTATTGTGACCAGTGATTATATCATGTTAGGACCTGATTACACCCAGGCCAACTAGGCCTGGGCCTGGGGTCCCATCTTACCAAGGGCCCCCGAATTTCTTAAAGAATAATGTATAGTAATGCAACTTTAAACAAAATATGTGTATTTTTAAAATAATAATAAAAAAGTAATGACTTGTTAGTTGGAAAAAAACTTTCTTAAAGGAAAGGGGTCTCAGTACTATTCCCGCGTTGACGAGCATGCGAAAACAGCTCGGTTTTCAAAATTTTTTTATTTAATTAAGGAAACATTTTGGTAAATTTATTTTTTTTTTTTTGACTACTAATACACACATGAACGTGTAATGGAGAACTTTCAAATTGATTTTTCATTCAAAATAAATAAGACAATGATGCAATACATTATATAATTTTCCTCCAAATATATATATATATATATATATATATATATATATATATATATATATATATATATATATATATATATATATATATATATATATATATATACATACAGTAACATTTTCTACAAAAATAATAATTGTGATGTAAAACTTGTCCTTAAACGAAATTTCTACCAGTTTTACTTAAATTGATGTATAAGTTTTAGAATAGGTCCCACAAAGTACGCATAAAAAATCTGAACAATGGAACAATGATTTGTTTATTGTTCATGATTACAAGTCAAGCTTTCAATACATTGAATTTTTAATCAATTACGCGACTCCACTAAATTTGGGCCTTAGACCTTCCCTTGGTCGGCGTCTAGTGGACTACCAATCTATTAATATTTTTTTTTTATTGAAACATAGTAGCGAAAATCGTAATAAAATTTATATAGAATATATATGGGACGGCGATAGTTGTTTCAAATTGCATACAAATTTAAATAGGAAGAGAAATATTTTTAAAATATTGTAATGAAATGTCGCACCATTAGAGTTTTCAATACTGGAAATTAAAAAACAAAATGAAAACAAAAAAATGTATCAAGATATTCAGGAGTCAGGTTATTTAAAATTAAATGAAGTGGGAAAAGTGTTCCTGAAAAACACTATCCAATCACACACCAGTCTTCAATGTAAAAAAAAAAGTCTACTGAAGCCGCAGACGTTTGTAATTCAGGCAAACTAAAATATTAACGTAGAAATTGAAATTGTCTTTATGGAAATCTTCAACAATTAAATGTCTCGGTAAAAATAGTGTGACAAAGTTTCCCGCAGTATTAGTATTAAAAAAATAAATCAAAAATTGCGTAGCAAAGAAGCGGGCAGGGGCGAAATGCTTTTGAATGTCAAATTTTTTCGTGGAACCTCTGTGTTTTCCACAATAGTATAGTTTTCATGCAAGATTTTAGAGAAATGCTTTCTTATCAATAAAAGAACTTTTTTGTTTAAACAAAATAGTGTTCGACTTAAAAAAAAAGTAATATCAAATGAACTACAAAATTCTCAAAACATGTATAACTCGTTTCAAACGAAATTTTATAAAGTTTTAAATGTTAATGATATGCACCTATTTTTACTATGACAGATCGTGACCCCACTAAATTTCCGCTTACGCTTAGATACATTCTTAATATTTGGCATTATGGATGAAAGTTGCATTCTCAGGTCAGGTTCAGCACCTAACCAGGCATCATTATTATGCTACGATTAGAATCTGAGCAGGCTTCACAATGGTGTCAGGTTAGGTTAGTCACAACTATAAGTCTGTGCTGATATTATTTAGTTTTCGTCGGATATGTTGAACAGATATGTTTAAATGCAAATAGCAGAAGTGTTAACAAGGAATTTCGTGATAATTGAGAACTTTCATCTTTTAAGTTACACCATAATTTCACCAAATGGTATAATTTCAAATTTCTAGTTCAAGAAAGGATCAAGTGCCATTCCAGTAAAAGAGACATGCTCTATAGCTGACATAATTGAATGCCATACATTGAGAAAAAATGCATTTTTAACCCATTATTGGTATTTTTTCAAGTTTCGGAGAACCCTTGAGTGACCAAAATGGAACCCTGCGTTTTCAAGAAACACTATTTAAGAAATGCTGGCTTAACATAAACGAAATCCGGCTAAAATTGCTTTCTAGAACTTCAATTTCAAAAAAATTCCAAGGTTGAAATCGGGAACCCGATCCTTCCGTATAACATTATCACAGATGACCCAAAATTGTGCACTTGGATAATAATTTCGGAACATTTCAGTGTGTGGGAGGGTGCTCTTCCTTCTCTCACATTGTTGACGGTGGCCCAAATTTTTAATTTATCCTTCAAAAATTTACTTTTTTGTACTTCAACTTCGAAAATTCTCCAAGTAGCCAGGGAGAGTCTCTGAACCCCATCCTATACTGAAAGGTTACCAGCGATGGTCTACAATCACGTTTTCAACACTTCAATTTCGAGAAATCTCCAGGGAAGAACATTTAAACTCCCCACCGTCCTTCCTGCCCCAAAATCGTCGAAATTTGTTTAAAATTACCCTTTTAGAATCTAATTTTGAAAAAAACAATTCGGTTTTTAATTGTGTTTTTAGAATTGCAAATTCGAAAAATTTCCAGAAGGACCTATATGAACTCCTCCCTCATCTCTCCACCAATATCATTAAAGATCATCTACAACTTTAATTAGGGCTTCAGTTTTGAAAAAAATGCTTGAAGAGTCGCTGTGACCTCGATTTGTTCCTCTAGCCTTAACTAAGAAGGGATACATTCGCGTTCTCTGCTCTTATCCCCTCCCCAGAGGTTGCTAGAATTGCGGTTTTAGAACTGAAATATCGAAATTTTTTCGAGGGCAAACTCCTGGACCCCCTCTCTTTAGGTCGTCAAAAATTGCGTTTTTGGAATTGAAAGCTGCAAAAAACGTAGTGACGGGGAGACGAGGGACACTATAAGGAAGACATAAACCTCATAAAGCTCTAAAATTATATTCATATTGACGTGTAATGTATAACGCATAATGTACATATGTGTTTCGGTATTATAAGTGCACCGTCTGTCATTATGATTGTTTATCATGATACAAAACAAGGGTCCCTTGGTAACATTTGCTACAGGCGACGCGCTGGATTAATACGGCCCTGATCCTATGGCACTATTTTTTTTTTAAACGAGAACTCTTTTGTTTGCAGTGTTAATTAAGAGGAACATAGTAAATTAAGTCTTTACTCGTATTCCTGAGAATAAATTTTTGACAACGAATACTTGAGTCAATGTCCGCGTATGCAACACACGCATGAAAAAAGCAGGACTGTGGAGTCGGAGTGGGGATGATTTTGAGATAAAGGAGTCGAAATCTGAGGTTTGAACGACCAAGAGTCGGAGAGTCGGAGTCGGAGTTGATCATTTTCTCTCTGAGTCGACTACTCCGTTAATGCTTGCAGAATCGGAGTCAGAGTCGGAGTTGAACTTATTTTAGGGTAAAGTGTCGCAGTTGGAGTCAAAGGCTTTGAAAGTTTCGGAGTTGGGGTCGGAGTCGGTCATTTTTTCTCCCAGTCCGCTACTCTGTCAATGCTTGCGGAATCGGTGTCAGAGTCGGAGTTGAAGGCCTTTTTCGCAACCCAGGAAAATAGTCGCTAAAACGTAAGGCATAGAACCAAATTTCGTAGAAATGCATCATAAACTTCACAGGCGATATATCAATCTTTTAAACGTGTACGATATATTGTGGTATTGAGCAGCAAGAAAACAGTAGTTATTTAGTTCATAAATAAATACTTATATCCGCACAGTTACAGTGTACTAGATTGCAATTGTATTCTTGACATTTGTGCTCTGAAAATTATCACAATTTTTCTTACCTAAAAAAAAAAAAAAAAATCAGCACATGTTTAAATTAATTAATTATTTTCTCTATTGGTGAACAAGGTTTTTTTCGACACTTCTGACACGTTACTTTTTTGACTTCAAAAGCATTTTTTGTCACGTTTTGCCTCTTTTTTTCTCCCAAGAAAGAAAAAAAATGACTGATTTTAAAAGATTACGAAATTTTTTTTTGAATCCGATGTTCAGGTTTTAGTTCCAAATTTTACTTTTTATATCACAGTCTGCAGGGGGAAAAGGAAATTGATGACAAATTTAAGGAAAAAAAATACAGACACGGAGAAAAAGCTTGTCATTAATTTAAATTATAATTATTTATAAGTGTTGCTTCTCAAAAGTTATTAAATATCTTAAACAAAAATGTTTTCGGAGATTAAGCGTTACTGACAGCAACGATAATTGATAGATGCAGTGCTGTTTATTTTTTGTTCGTTAAATAAAAAGTGTTTTGCGTAACTATTCTATTTATCACTCGTTGTTTATTATTTATGCTTAGAGATTTATTTGGAAAATGCATTACAAACATGGCATTAAAAAAAAAAAAAAACTGTTACTAATTGGAAATCATGCATATTAATAATTTTCTTATGTTTGCGCATTTATAACTCTTTTTTTTCTTGTAAATGTGTCATTACTTCTTGTTTAAAGGGTAACTGTTTGACGTATTAAGATAGTTGCAATTTTAATTTAACTTTTTTTCAGTTGATTTGTCAATAATTTTATGAGAAACACCAGTAATTTTAATAAATTATCGATGATATATTTCTGAGACTAGTAAAAAATATTATAAAAGTAAATATTTATTTCATCGTATCCAAAGGGGCTATCATAATGTCTCAAAAGTAGTCCATTTTTCGTTCAATAAAGAATCAAATACAAATTAAGGTAGGCACCATTAATTACTTAATTTTAATCACTATCACAGCAACAAATATGAATCATTGCATTATAGACCAGGAAAATGTTCTCATCCAGACCTCTACTAAATATAAGTTTAAGAACGCATCTTATCCATTCACTGGTAATTACTCAATTTCAACCATCAACACAGCAATAAAGGTGAGGCATTGTATCCGTATTATTAACCAGAAAAAAGTTTACATCGACAACTCGACCAAGCACAACCAAAGGAAGGTATCTTGTCCATTGACTGGTAATAACTAAGTTTTAATCACCAATACAGCATGATGAATTATTATATTATATATACCCATGAAAAAGTTTACTGCGAAACCTCAAGCAAACATGTGTGGTAGAATTCTTTGAGTAATATCAGTCATCTTATCGGAAAGTAATATTATCGCGTATGGCAAAAAATGAACCACCTAAACAATAAAGTAAGACAAAACAACGTTAGATGAATCACAAATTTGCAAATTAAAGATTTGCCCAATTCATCAGATCTTGACTTTTGGGAATCCTTTCATATTTTGAGGAACAGTTCTAACTTAGTTAACGATCTTAGTGCAGTTCCATATTTTTCCAACATTTGGCTTCCATATCTTTAATACTGTCCTTTCCCCATCCCCCCTTTTTTTCTCATTCATTTTTATCTATCTTCCTTTGTTTATTTTTACCTTTTTGTCTTGATTGACCCCCCTCCCCCATTTTCTTCTATTTATCTTTATTTTTCCTTTTTTCGAATATTTTTTTGTTTCTGTTTATTTTATTTCATGGTTTTCCATTCAGCTTTTCCTTTCTTGCGGTTCACGGTTACTGACAATTTCTTTTCTTTTTGTTTAAGCTTCGGCTTAATCTTTGTCAAATTGAATTCTTTCTTTCTGGGTTCGTACCTAAAAGAAAGCTCTTGGCCTTTGCTTGCATTCCTATTGGTTCCTGATCGGTTTATAACTTTGTCATTGGTGTTTGGCTAATCCGCTGTTTTTATCTTTTAAGCCGCATGCTTATCTGCTCTTGGCTTTTGTCGGATGTCTTTTCATCCATAAGCTCATTATTTTTTGCATTGAAAAAGGCGTTCCCTGTAACGCCGAAACACGTGTATACTGTAACTTGCAAATTTGTACTTCATCTAACGTTGTTTTGTCTTACTTTACTGTTCAGCACAAAGGTATTTATTTATCTCACCTAAACAATCTCCTTCAGATTTCTGCATAAATATGTGCTGAAGTTCTTGTATGGAACCAAAACCAGGCAACCTCTTTTTTAGAACCTAAGCTCGCTTTTATGTTTAATAGGAAATGATTATTCCGAACTTAAATAATTATGACTTTACTATTTTAATTACTTCACTAAAATGTATGCAAAATGAAACAAGCAAGGCAGAGTGTGTCGCCAATGCTCACACGTCTAGAGTCGGTTTCAATCTGCTCTGTTCTTGAGAGAACGTTTTCCTTTGTGACCTCAGTGGCACTGACAATACTACGATCACGATAATATCAGTTTGGTCAGTTCTAACATTCTAAACACCATAGCATCCAGCTTGAACATTCATGAATCAACCTCGACTATCTCCATTGTGATGTCTTTACGAAGTTCAGCTATCTAAAAAAATCATTTTGACTCTTCCTGAATCCATTTGATACATCTGGTTGATTCCATCCTGTCCGTCTGTTCCAAAGTTTAGTTGTGATAACCGTATACGTAGGAAATATCTCACATTGTTGAAAACGTTTAGCTAAAAAATAATTAAATTGTGTATTTATTTAAGGAGCGTACCACACGTAGTTTTGCACCTTCTATTTTGCTTGAATACAGCGGCTGTTCGTAAATTCTACGTACAGCCTTATTTCCTCCCTCTTTGGTCTTGGTTGGACTTCTTTTAGTTCAAAGAAAACAGCGCACGTAACATTAGATTCAAACTCGTTTAAAGTTTAGAATAAAATATATTGCAAAGAAAGCTTTTCTTTTTAAGTCTTACCTATTCTCACTTCTTCGTAGGTTTCTTGATAAGTTGATTCTGCCTTCTGAACACCTGAAATTAAATTAAATTATTTTCAAGAATTCTAATAAAAACATACTACTACTCTATAACTATTGCATTAAGTAAAAACAGGATTACAATGCAAGTGGCATTCATAAACTCTAAAATATATTGGTTTATAGAACATCTCTATTCATTGAAATAACACAGATCATGAATATATAAACTAGTCAAACCTCGGCTCAATGTTTAGAAACAAAAGTGCAGAGTCCACAGTATGAAGAAATAGTTACAAAATAAAGTTTCTGGCGTTATCTCAGTTTAAGTATATCCCATGTTATTTTTACAAGAGAAAACTAAGAAATCATATTCAACTGTAAGCTGGAACATTCAGAAAGGTCGTTTATTGAAGAATTCCGAAACTAAATTTTTCTGGTGGTGCTCTGAACATTCAGGTGCAATGGCAGAGTCAAGTTCAAAAATATTTGGTAAAAATCAACTATAAATAAATAAAAACAATAAGAAAGAAACAAATTACAAGAAAACCTCCATTAGAAAACACCAGTTTCGTTCACACGTTTATTGGGTAATTCGGGACGCAGGCCCGCCACAGACATCCTTTCACAATTTCTTTGAAGTTACTTTTTTAAAAAATATCATACTAGAGGGCTCATTTCCCCGCTCGTTGGTGTTCACTAACACCTGAAGATTGTTTTGCAATCGTATTTGATTCGCACAGATTGAAATCAACTGTTAAAAAGAAATAGATTAAAAAACGCGTTACAAGTTCCCTTTGGAACAAAATGAAAATCCACCTCTTTCTCTAATAGAAAATGGAATTTATGTAAATTGCTCATAATTATAACACAATTCCGTTGCACCCGAAGACAAAAAGAACTTGAAAGGAATATGCATAATAAGTGTATTTAACAAAAAAGCGCTTTGAAGAGCACCCCTCTCCCGGGTTCCAAATAAACTTGTAACAACCCGGCCAGCTATAATTGTTAAGGAACTCTTGAGCATTGCAAAACGGCTCTTTTGTACGTTTGAAAATTCGCTTTCAAATTCGTGGTATCTATTAATATATTTTGCTCTTCAGCTCCGGACTTGAAGATCTGTTGCTCTAATTGACAGAGAAAAAAATGAAAGAATAAAATAGTTTAAAAAACTAAAAAAACACACTTTTGTAGCAAATCTTTGGATGAGAGTAATTGACCAAACACGTAATTTTAATGCAATAAAAAAACCGTGGAGTGCTGTCTATTTACCTTTTTAGCATGGACAACAGGAAGAAATTCAAGACAACTAATAAGAAGCCCCCCCCCACGCTTTTTTGTATTACATTAAAATTAAATGTTTCATTAATTACTATCATCCAACGATTTTTTTAAACTTTTTTGTTCATTTCGCTACAAAAGCATGTGTTTTTTTGAGCAATCACGATTGCTTATTGCTTTCATTTGACTGTTTTGATGTCCTATCATTTTATTTTCTCGCCAGCACCACCGTCGCGTCGACCGGCCTCACTTTGCTGCTCCTCTTGCAAAAACCGTCTCCAGGTTGCACCCATATCCTACACTTACACGCATACGTACACGCACCTACACACACACATATACATACACACATACACATACACATACATACACCTACACAAACACACACTCAAACACATACACGCATGTATACAGACACCTACACATACACACACGCCTACACACAACTACCCACACACTCATGCCTGCACAGACACAAACACATATGTCTACACACATACACATTCCCCCCCCCACACACACAAACACTCATACCCACAACTACCCACACACTCATACATGCACGCAGACACAAACACACATGCCTACACACACATACACATACCCCTACACACAAACACACATACCCCACAGACACACATAAACACACACGCCTACATAAACACACACACTCGTGATTGCGAAAAACATAAGTTGAATTCAAGATGTCAAAATTCAAATTAATTTTTTTAAATTTTTTATTTTTTAAACTATTGTTTTATTTTCTTGTTTTTAGTTTAACTTGTTTTACGAAAAAATATTCATTTCAACATAATTCAAAATCTTTTATATTCATGAAACTTGCCCCCCCCCCCAAAAAAAAAGCTACTAATGATCTCAGGCAGGATTCGAAACGCGGTCTTTTGAACTCCAAAAAGAATAACTATACCCCTTAAAGTGTAATAGGCGAGCTCTAAAAACATTCAACTGCGCTGATAAATTACATGTCGAGTAATTGTCTAATCCAGCTAATACATCTCAGTTATCGATGTATTTCACGGAAATTATATTTAAATTACTTTGAAATTCGAGATACGTTTTAATTAAAGTATTGTTCAACAATGACCAGATCAGCTATTAATTGCCAATTGAAGGCTCCCCTAAATTTTGGCATGAAATTAGTTAAAAACAATAATAACTCATGTTCTATTTAGCTTGGAATTATAAAACAAATTTTGTCTGATGCAGAAAAATCAAAGATTTTTATAGATATGTTTCAATATTTTTTGCGAACATTTTTTTAATGTATATATTTTTAAATTTTTCTTTTCTTACATTTTTATAAATTGGAACAAAATATTGATTCAAATTATAAAACCAACAACTAATAGTTAATTAATTGATTTGATTATAGAATATTGCATTATCATCGGGTCTGAGGTCACGTGCCAAATTTCAAAAGAATCAGATCGCAGGAAGTGGGCGAAATTTGAGTTGCAAGATTCCGTTACAAGATACATACATACATACAGGTGAAGTTTATAAAAGCTTGTTAAAAAAGAGATTTGTTTAGGAATCGTAGGCGCCAAACTTGGCTATTTTTGAAAAAAAAATGCTTTTATACGACCTGTTTATCGTAACTCTAGCAGTAACTTTTTGTTGAATGTACGTCACTTGCCGCACTCTTTATTTTAAACGATTTTAATTTATTTATCTTTATTGAAAAACTAGAAATTTTGTAGTTGGCGACATTCAATAACAATAACTTCGAAATTTTGGAGTTTTGATATGTTTGCAGATATAGCTAATCACGTTAAACATTTTTTTCTATTGTCGCTCACCAAGGTAGAAAATAAACAATTTGCTAAGCAAAAAAACGTAATTTGAACGGAAAAGTGCCGTAAAAAAATAACCTTCTCTGTAAAATGAATAATTAATAATTTTGATGTACTTAATGTATCGAAAGCTTAATTTGCTTACGAGAACTTTTTAAAGTTATTTCAATTATAAGCTAAAAAAAAAAAACGCTTTAGCTACCTAATTAGTGATTTATCATTGAGTGAGACACTGGCCACATTTTCGAAAATTTTGACGAAACTTGTCAATGATGACTAGGGATAAAAATATATATTGCAATTTGAATGTCAATTGTGCTCAGTAATCAATTTTGGCTAAGTTAAGGTAATGTGGTCACTTGACGTGACCGGAGATGTGGTTTAATTTGCGAATGCAGTTAATGTTTCATTGAACCTTCTTTGCTATTAAATGGTTTGTTTTATTTATTTAGAGCGGTATTTTTACTTTTAATGTTACTTTTTATGGTTTTCGATGGGAACATTTATGTTTGTAGCGAATTCTTCTACCTTAATGGACTTTTTATAAGGATTGTGGAGTCAAGACTTTTTAATTTCACTACGATTACTGTAACCCTAGCTTGGATTTTCCCGTTAAAAGTACGAAGAAAGGTACATTTTTAAAAAATTTTGTGGACTTTAATTATTTATCTTTGTTGCGAAATAAAAACTTCGTAGTTGGCGGCATTTAACAATTTCAGTTTCTGAATCGTAGAGTTTAGAAACTCAGTTTTTAAAAACTAACTGTGGTGGGCGTAAATATAACCTGGCAGCATTTTGAAGGCCTCGCAAATAATGACCACAGCATTATCGTGCTTCCATATTAGGTTGGCCCCAACTGTACTGTCGACATATACTTGCAAATATCGCCAATTGTATGAAGAATTTTTTCTTTCATCGCCAAGGTAGAAAGTAAACATGCGCCAAACCAAGTGACATACCTTTAATGGAAAACTACCACTCGGTGATTATTTCAGTAGCGTCCGAGACATTTTGTTAATGATAGAAAATACCACAGAAATTTTCAAACGTCGCCAAGGAGAGGATGTTGAATATGTATGTTTCAATTAATAAATATGAATAGGTTATTTTTGTTTCATTGAATTGTGTACTTTTTCGTTATAGGTGTAATGGCCTCAGCATATTGCTTCTTTTGTAAATTGAATTTAAAAAAGAATTGTCGTATCGGATCTTTTGTTTTAATCTTGCAATTTGTAGAATTACGGTAATCGGGTCGCGGCGATAAATATTTCATTCTCGCAACCCGCTACCTCAACTTGGCGACTTAGCCATTTCGGACACCCTACAACAAAGCTGATTTGCCATTCGTTTGGCCAATCGGCGATACAAAAAACTGTCATTGATTTGACTGAAAAATATATTTTTTCTTTTTATTTCGTATAATTATTTTATTAATTTTCTGAACGGTGATTTTTTCCTAAAAATTGGCAACATAAACAATATCTTTTCAAATTTTAGATCGTCGAAAATTTTTTATAAAATTTTACATCGAGGAATGCTTTTTACCTTTATTATTTTAAGTAGTAGATTTAAAAATTCGTCATTTGGATACTTTTCTTTTAGTTTTGCTCGCCGTAAGTACTTTTTTTCATATATTGTTCCATCTTTAATTAAAAATTTATTAACTATCGTAAAAATTCATTCAGTATGGTTGAATTAAAATTTGCAGTTATGATAACGTTCTCTGAATAGATATTTTAATGCGGTTTAATCTATCTAATAGATTATTGTAAGTTTTACTGTTTCACTTTTCTTAACACAGTTTCACTCTATTTAATTGAGTTTTCCTTTTACTTTACGAATTATTTAAAAAAATTTTTGATCCAACTTTTAATGTTTTAAAATTTTGTTAGAAATGTGTTACATTTTGATGCTCCTTAGAGTGTGTTTTAATGTGGTTTGGTAGGGTAATTTAAATTTTAATGGAGATGTTGAATCATTTGTTTAGAATGTTATTTTTACATGTTAACAAAACTTTAACGTTATTTTGCAGTTATTTCAATTTATTTGGCAAATTATTTGAATTTCAAATTAATTTTAATGCTGCATAATGTTTCGTTTCCTTTATTTCGCTAATGGCTAGTTCTGTATTTAGTTCGAATAAAATGTGCACGCTAGCCAAAAACAGCTTATTTTTTTTTTTTTTGCATTAAATGTTCTTGAAAAGCTGTTAATTACCCATTCCTAATTTACACTTACCCCCTTTTTTCAAGTATTTAATTGTTATCTCTCTAAAAAAAATTGCTAGCTATGCTCTATGATTTCTTAATTTAGGTTTAAAAATATGTTTATTTGCATATTTTGCTGTATTATCATCACCTGAAAGAGGAAAAAGAATTTTAATATTTTTTTCTTTAGAGTTACTATCAGAGAAAGAAAAAATATAACAGATTCTTTGTTACAAAGGTGATAGTTTGAGAAGCTCTGCCCATTTTCTTTGGGTCTTTTCTATTGGTAGATTTCCTTTGTTTACATTGAAGTACTTCGTTTACATTGAATCGTAGATGCCAAATTTGGCTGTTGTTGAAAAAAATTCGCCAACGCGACCCGGTTACCGTAATTCTACCTCGCAATTTATTGGATATTTATAATACAGAATAGATAAAGACTATTTCTCAGTTTACTTAATCGGTCCAAGGTCCCACTAAATTTCGTTTACGCTTATAGGCCATGACAATCGCTGAAACTCATGACAACAAAGAGGGCGCTTCAGGGAACCCCTGTTTTCCATTACGTTGCCATTGATTAGTGAATGCCAGGGTTTCGTTCAGCACCACCTGCGGTCAAAATGAGCAACATATGGAGTTTCGATTTTTTCAAGAATTTCAAGAACAAATTAAAATGTCATCGGTTTAACACAGAAAAGTCAAAAATTGTCAAGGTCCCTAAAGCGTCAGTACGATCTCTTGGGACCATGCTCGGTCATAATCCCTTAGAGTAAAGAAATTACATAGAGAAGCCGCGCTATACTAAGAAATTGAAGTCGGAAATTTCCCCGCTGTAATCCAAGATCCTTAGCTTCCTGCTAAATATCTTGAGATACATTTTGATTCAAAATATTCCATTGCTGAATCTCAATTGGTTGTTAATTTAAGCTTAGATATTGTTGCAAGTTTGCGAAGCACGTTTTTCAAATTGCATTAAAACATGAATTAAAATGCAAGCCAATCCGCCAGCTACTTTATTCGGTCTCTTTGCAAGATTGGTAAAAATTATTCTCGAGAATCCCTCATGTTATCATAACCCCCGCCCATCATTGCACCGCTGTATCCTATAATTCCGAATTCAATTTCATCTACTTTTTACCATAGACAGGGCCTCTCTATGTTCATTTCTTTACTCTATGCATAAGTCCTTCATTTCACTTCCAATTTTTGTCTGTTTCCAAAAACAATAAAAATAATAGTAATTTTACTGTTAACGTATTTTCCGCTTTTTAATTGTTGTCGAAAAAGAAACAATAAATAAATGGATTAATAAATTTAACAAATTAATTTCAAGGCTGAATTAAAGCAAACATAGATTTTCACAGGCACTAAATTCTAACTTTCCACAATATTAGTTTTGGCACTGTTTGACAAGTGTGTGTATGTGTTTCCACCATATGGTAACTCTCTCAAGTTTTTTGTACTTACTTTTTTCTTCAATATCTTCAATTTTCTTATTTTGGTTCAGATTGCGTCTTGCTTCTAGAAAAATTCATAAAATTAATCATATAGAGTAAGCACGATAAAAAGCTGATATAATTTGAAAAGATAAAGGTATATATGCTGAATTAAAAAATAAACAAAAGAAAAAAGAACGAAGGAAAAAGAAAGAAAAAAGCAAGTAAGAAATAAAAATCACGAATCCAAGACGTCTGTGTGTGTGTTGAGCACAGTACCAACACAAAGTTTAGGATCCAAACGCAATAATACCGTAAATACCATTTTCGGCTGCTAAAAATAACATTTAGTGAATAGTAGAAGCAAGCTGAAGTCCAATACTTTTCAAATGCATGACTTTCCTTAAAAATTCCGGGCAACCTAATATTAAAGGATACTCAAAGTAATCAAGCGTGGAGAAATGTTTATTTTTTTTCGATTACTTTTTTATTGCAATTCTGTTTCGAATCATCTGATTGCTAGCATGCTCTTCCGGTTCAGAGATAAAAACGACGCTTCAATAAAATTTTACGATTTTGATATTACGAGATATCCTTTAATATCATTTTTTTAAACCTTTTTTTGTGGCGCATAAAAACGGTTTACATTACGTATAAATATTTTCTCCAAAGAGAATTTCCTATCGTCCAAACAAGGGAAATCTCTTGATAATTGAATTTCCAAAACATCTTGCTATTTCTTTTAGTACACAGTATCACGTTTGCCATAAATGTGCAATTTCATTTAAGGTATTTTTTCATTTTTATTTATTTTTTTTTATTTGTTTTGTTTTATAAAAATAACTACAGATCTAATATTTTTTTTAAAACTGCACTTCAATAGAGTTTGAAGCAAAACAATTTAAGTGTTTCTGATAGTGAAAAAAGTTTTTTAATAATGTTCCATAAAAATAAGTACTTAATTGAACCTGGTGTTTTACCAAAAGAAAAAACATTTTGCTTTGAAAAACAACGTTTTAACTCACAAAGAAGGTTTTTGAAATATTTTTTGAAATTCAAAATTAATAATACCTTAATGCAACACAGCGACAGCCCGGTCATCATATCCAGGGCCTGCAGTTTCGTCCTTATTTGAACTCATTAGTCTGGAATAATGAGAAACTATATTGGTGGCAGATGACAGCTCATTGAAGTCGAGAAAACGCTGAGCGTTACTAAGAGAGCAAACAAACTCTAAGATAAATGTACTTTATTTACCCGTTTGTTGGCACTCTCAACTTTATTGAGATGATATCTGCCTCCAGCTCGGTTATTCACTATTCCAGACTGATGAGTCCATAACAAGAACAAACTGCAATCTCTGGATGTGACTGTGATAACCGGACTGTCGTTATATTTCATGTAGTTCTACCTTAGCCCTTACTTGAAGGCGGTAACTCACTGCTTAATAGTAACTTTTTTCCAAATCTATATTGAGAAAGTTGAGGACACTGAGGATAATTTTTCGCGGGTAACTTTTTGAAGCCTTTTTTTGTGTGGCTTCTTACCTCTCCAAGAAGTGTTCTAAGTGGCACATGCGACGTTCATGAAACTAGATTTATTGTTATTGGTTCAAATAGTTAATGCTGCATTTTTCGGTTAGTGTAATCAACAGTTTAGTCACCTTAGCTACGTTTGTATAAGTCTTTTGTACCTCGCATTTTCCCACTCCAACTCCGAGAAAAAAAAAAAAAAACGGTCGGAAATACACTGTTCACATGCAAAAAGAACTTGTACTCTATCCGAGAGAGTAGTTTTACCCAGCATCCTTAGCGGCTATTCCCAGCTTGTAAAAAAACTCGTTTCGTGAAAGGAATTGTGGGTAAAAATTCCGCTTTTACTTCAGTCGATAGCAGAAGGATGAAAATTCCAGATTTACGCGGGAAATATCCGGTCTGTAGTTTAAAACAGATTTTTTACCAGGGAAGATAAGTTCTATGTAAACGCGGCTATTGAGAGCTAAGATTACTCAAATTCTTAAACTACACGTGATTTATTTTACTTTTCACTGATTTATTTGACGTTATGAAATCATTAAAAAAAATAATTCAGGTATATAAGTTATAGCAAACTTTAAAATGCAATTCAAAGATAGCCCCAAATTTTCATCATTAAATTACGGCAATTTAATGAACGTTAATTTTTTCATATTGTTTTTAATGAACGTTTTAATGATTATCCACAAGTTAACAAAACACTTTCTTTCTCTTGGTACAAAGAGATTTCAATATGGGTTTTACTGCAGTTTTTTGCGTGGAAACAAAATTTAACAATTTTTCTCCAACAACTTTACTTTATAAAAGTTCAATGCATTGAACTCATAATTTTTTTCATAATGTAGCATATTCAGCTTATTGTATGAAGTCACGTATGTTGCTTTAACCTGGTCCTTACAATTTTAGTCATACAGCAAATGGAAAAATGAAATGACAGAAGGTGAGTAAGCGTCCTGATAGTTTCTTTCCCGCATGTGTAAGTACTCATTAAAAACGACACGGGGCCATATTGCTTGCCCTTATAAAATATTTTCTAGAGAATCCCTAAAACGAAGTGTTAATTGAACAAGGTAGCGAAGAACTAAATGTCTTTGAGACTTTGGATATAGTATGAACGTAAAGTTTCATTTTCTGCTTTGAAATTTAGACCATTTTTCATAGAACTTTGTAGTCAACAGAAGGCAGAAACCAGAACAGTTGGGATTCTTAATTTGAAACGTTACTGTTGCAATCTGCAAACATACTCTGAACGAAGTTACAGAAATACCAAATTAATAAGCTCTCGGAGTGGAACAATAGAAATTTATTTTAAATTTAAGCTATTGTGTATTATTTTTCTCAATTGTTTAAGGTGTCTAACAGAAGTTATTAGAAGTATTTATGAAAAGGTTTTGCTACCATTTTAAAAATAACACATTAATGTATAAAAAAAAAGTCAATTATTATGGTTTACAAACTTGACCAGATAGAAAAACCATAAGTCATACTTGTTTTCAGTTCGTAAATGTAATGTAAAATTTGTTTGTTAAAATCCATCACCCAAATGTGTGTTCCCCTGAGTTATACAAATATTTTCAGGAAAACCTGCATTTTTGATTAAGTGTTTTTAAAATATTTTAGAAACATGTTTTAATGCTTGCTAATTTTTAAATAGAAACTAATCAAGTGACAGACTTTTTGGAGTTATCTTACCAAGATTACGACTTATTATCTCTGTCGATCCTAACAAATACTAAAGAATGCATTTATAACTTTTCCTTATTAATTCTTTTATTGTTTGAACTAACGATTAAAAAAAATGGAGCCCAAGATTAGTAATAACTAAAAGTAAAAAATCAAAGGTGTAAGAGAAGCACTTATCCTACTTTAGTTTTGGGAGAACTTCTATGTATCATCCTTAAAATACAAAATTTTTGACATTTTTTGCTTCCTTGTAACTTTTAAGAAGCTTTGTAATTTTTAAGAAGATTGCATACATATGTATTTTTCAATACATATGTATACACTTTTTTTCTTACTGAGTGAAATATCACTTTTAAATAACTGCTTTTACAACCTTATTTTTTTTCAAATTAAAGTTTTCATATGAAAAATTATCATATAAGCTTTGTGCTACAATATGATTAGGGTAAAAAAACAACGCAAACAAAGCATAAATACTGGAGAAAATTTTTCTCCAGTATTTGTGCTTTGTTTACGTTGTTTTTTCACCTTAATCATAAAGTTTCAATACTTGATGATTAATGAAGGGATTTTAATAAAGTAACACTACCTTCTTAGAGTCAACTTACCATAAAGACGAATTATTCCCTCCGTTGACCCCAACGAATTCTTCGCAATGCACTTATAACTTCCAAAATCTTCCATTTGGACGTCAGCTATGACTAACTTCATGCTGACTTGGTAGACGTTATCGGATATGCTGACTGAGAATTTATCGTCTGGCTGTAGAATGTTACAGCTGTCCGCTTTGGTCCAGTAATTGATAGACATAGGGAACGCCTCTGTGTAGCAGTCAAGAGACACAGTGTCGCCCACCGAGGCGAAGATCAGTTGATGAGGTACCCAGATCATTGGGGGAACTGTTGACAGAATAGATGGATTACCACAGGTGAAGGAATTGCCATTCACGTAGCAGAACGATTGATTTCATCATTTCCTTACTTGCATTATTAGTGCCGCAATGAACACAGTCAGTAATACAATTCACATACAGTCTTTAAGAAGGGATATAACATAATACGATTTTTACTACTAAAATATGCTTTTCGGTAATGCGCCAGCAGAATTAAATGCCCATTTTTCTATTTGTTTTGTAATAAGCTTCTTTTCAGGAAATAAAGATCGCTTATTAATTAAACTTAGCCGCGCTTTTTTATTCGTTTTGTCATTGGTATATTTCAACGCAAATAAACGATTGGCATTGTTCGAAAAAAAATTAAGATTAAATTTCGAATTTAATTTTAGAAATAAATTTAGAATTAATGAGAATATATATATATATATATATATACACACAGTGCGTCCAATAGAAAAGGTGACTGATTTTTAATAAGGTACAAGACATAATTTTTTTCTAGTTTACAAGATGATTTGTTCAAAATACACACCTTGGGAGTCAATACAATGCTGGAAGCGGTCGTGAAATTTTTTGAAGCACTTTTCAAACCCATCTTTTGAAATTGCCCTTGATGTCGCCGTCGTAGCTGCCTGAATATCTGAAATTGTGGTAAAATGTTTGCCTTTCATTGCCAATTTCAATTTGGGGAACAACCAGAAATCCGCTGGAGCCAAATTAGGGGAAAACGGATGGTGATCAAGCACCACAATACTTTTTTTTTGGCCACAAAGTCACGTACAATCAAACTTTTGTGTGCCGACGCATTGTCATGCAAAAAAGACCATGTCCCTTGGTTTTGGTATTCAGGTCCAACTCGATGAACTCTCGCCCATAAACGCTTCAAAACACTCAAGTAGTAAGCAGCATTAACTGATTCATCTTCTAGCACGAATTCCTTATGGATGATATCCTTCGAATCAAAGAAAACTGTGAGGGGAGTCTTGATTCGGCTTTTTTCCATGCACTTTTTTTGGTTTGGTATCTTCTGGGTTCTTCCACTACGCGCTTTGACGTTTTGTGAGTGGTTTATACTTGAAACATCAGGTTTCATTCCCAGTTGCAATGTTTGCTTTGAAGCTTGGATCCCTAGTGGCCGTTTGTTGCATGTCTCTGCAGAGTTCCACTCTGCAATGTTTTTGGTCGTCAGTCAATGTGTGCGATACAAAGCGAGAACAGACTTTCCTTTTTCCTAAGTTTTCCGTTAAAATGAGATGGACAGTGAATTTAGGTGTGCCAGTAAGCTCTTCGACGAGTTGAATAAAGACACAACAATCATTTCGTAGGATTTCAGTCACTCTCAATGTTCGCATCATTTCGAACTGTTACTGAATGACCTCGTCTTGGATCATCTTCTAAGCTGCCTCTACCATCACGAAATCTTGCATACCACTTAAAAACATTCTTACGACTCAGTACTTCACTACCATAAACAGTTTTCGTCAATTCAAATGCTTCTGCGGCTCTTTTAACCAATTTAAAACAAAATTTAGTGTTAGCGCGCTGTTCCTTTTTTTTTTCTCGACCGAGGCCAAGCGACTTCTTCTAGAATTTACATTATCACGTTTCACGATGTTGCTAGCGCTTGGAAATTAATCCAGAAAAGAATTGAAATGTGCGTGCATTTGCGTGCATTTAACACAATCATTCTTTCATAGATAGCGCTAATAGTTCCGCAAATATAAATCAGTCACCTTTTCTATTGGACGCACTGTGTATATATATATATATATATATATATATATATATATATATATATATATATATATATATATATATATATATATATATATATATATATATATTTATAGATAGATAGATAGATAGATAGATAGATAGATAGATAGATAGATAGATAGATAGATACAGGGTGTTCCGTTTTAACCTACAAGACCTTTATTGCAAAAATGTTTAAATCAGATGCTAAGTTAAGATATTGGAAGTTTGAAGTGAAAATAAATATAAGTCAAAAAATTCAAAACTTAACTTTTTATACGGCCACCAGGCCCCCTAATTTATGTTTAGGGAAATAATGACGATTGACAAATCATTCCAACGCAAGAAGTTTGAAATTAGTACAACCAATATTCACCGAGATATGAAGCGCAGCGTTTCCAGACTTACACCACTTTTCACTCGCCGTTAATAGCACCTTTTGGAGGGATATAAAGCGGTTAACAAATGTTTAAACTTACATATGTGCATAGAGTGTGGTTTTTCAAATTGTTCGAGGTTTTGTAGTGTGTTTTTGTATGCCATAGCATAGAATTTGAATTTATTTCTGAATAGCAATTAAAAATATGAATACCTTGTTTTTCTTACTTTGACGACCTGTCATTCTTCTGGAAGGGTGGTAAGTTCCAATCTCGTCTTCTGTATGGTCCCTTAAAACTTTGAACAGAAATATCTCTTTGAGTTTTGATCGCAGAAATGTCAAGTTTTTTGTATCAGTAATAGTTTTCAATGGAGATTATTTCTCTGAATATAAATTAGGGAACCTAGGGCCCGTTTAAAAAGTTAGGTGTTGTATTTTTTGACTCCGCATCTTAACTCCGCATCTGATTTTGAACAATTTTTTAACTGGAAGTATACATCTAGGTTTAACGGTTGCGAAAATAAAGTTCTTGCTGATTAAAAAGGAACACCCTGTATATATTTCCATTCTCGATAACTCGAATTCCCAAGGTGTCAGCTAAAACTTTCGAGTTATCGGTAGTTTGAGTCATCGAAAATTTCTTTTTGAGCCTTCTTAATAGTAGTTTGGATTTTTTAAAGGAAATAGTGCATAATAGATTAACTACAACACATATAGTTATTGACTTAAGTTCGCATTTGCTTTTAAACGTCTTTTGTCCTAATAGCAAAATTTTTTGAAAAGTATGCTACTTTTTTCAATCTCGGCCAAATTTTCATGTTTTTCTAAGATTAGTTCGTGAAGAAATTTTAGGTCGTCCGTCTTAGCAATAAGTAGCCCAGTTAGATATTTTTAAAGATATCTTGCAACACTGTGCAAATTGAAGAGCATTATTGTTTTATTTTATATAAATTATCCCTATACTACAAGCTGATAAGCAAAGCAATGTGCTAAAGTAGAAAAATAAAGTTTTCTGATTTTGGCTGCATTTTTATGCATGAAATGAAAAGGACATATTTGTAAAAACTTCGACTTAAAAAGAGTACAATCGAGATATCAAGACAACTTTGTACTGAAAACACTAAATTATTTTGTGGCCGAATGAAAACTTCCAGAATATTCGAGTTATAAGGCTTCGATTATCGAGCGTCAACTAATATCCGACAGTCGACGTCCTGTACAGGGTGACAAGAAATAATTTAGACATACGTAATACAACATAACTTTAATGCTGATGAAAATATTACGACCAAGCTTCAAAATAAATATGAATACATTATTACGTCTAAAATATTATATCGCAACTGATTTACTGACTATCCTGTCTTACATCAGTCTTGAGTGCCTTTAGCTCTGTATAGGAGTGGAATTCTGTTAGAAGGTCCATCTTTTGTTTTCAAAGAAATTTTGCTAACAAGGTATGCCAACCTCTTCCAAAATGCGTTTGCGATATGTTTCTTGACTAATTTTATTCCTTGATCAACAAAAACAAGTCATATTTTCCCACTAGCACATATCTCACCCCAAACCATTAGATTGAGGTCGTTGATGCTGCTCAACAGTGCAAGAAAGACCTGAAGACAAAGTTGTTTGCTAAACTTCCAGAAACTGTGGCATGACTAAAGAAATCCTTATATTATGCAGGGGCTGGGATAAAATACCAGTAAGTGAGTTGCGGCCCAGAGCCGACATTTTTGTGACACGTTTAAAGTTCTGTATTAATCCTAAAGGTAGCCACTTTGAAAATTTGTAAATATATTCGATGAAATATTGCATTCATATTTATTTTGAAGTTTGGTTGTAATATTTTCATTAGCATTAAAGTTATGGTGTATTATGTGTGTCTAAGTTATTTCTTGTCACCCTGTATATATCAGAGATATTAAATCAACATTATTTTAGCCGTATTTTATGTTAAAAAAAGTTCTGGCAAGCTAATCTACGCTAATATTTCAAAATAATATAGGTTAGACTTGAAAATAAATTGAATTGTAGAGATTTTTTCATAGTTTTCTTACGAGAAGACGAAAGTTATTGAAATGAAACGTCCTTTAAGAGCTAAACACTTCAAATAGCAATCACAAATTTTATTTTAAGTAGAAAAGCCATGAAAAACGGAGACGTGTCTTTTCCGTTCTTTAACACTACTTAATAATCAAGACTCACGACCTTCGTAAAACTACTTGCAATTACGCTTTATAAGTAAAAAAGAGATACTTGAATTTTATCCCAAGTACTTACATAAAACATGTAGCATGACACTTTTTGTTATTGGCTGATAAGCAGGAGCTTTGTGAAAGGATGATGTAGCGGTGCAAAGATACACTCCCATATGTAGTCGACTAACTTTTATAATACTCAAATCTTCGCCTAGAAAACAAACGCATTTCACTTAAGTGGAACTACTAAAAAACTAAAAATCATGCTTTTTTTAAATTTTTGCTTCTTAAAGTTATAAGCTTTATAGTGGAAAAGTAAAACATTTGCTATTTTAAGTTATAAGCATTAACATTTTATTGTTATAAGTTTTAACTTGGGAAAGAAAATTTTTTCCTATATAAAAAAGTAACAAACATTAACATTTTATAGCTATACGATTTAACGTGAAAAAGCAAAGTGTTTAGGTACTGGTGATTTCCAGGAAAAAGAGACATGAAACATTGAACCTTCATTGTATTTTAAAAAGTAATTTTCTGCCACTTGCCATATACCATTCTCTTCAAAAATAAATGAGTTTCTTGAATTTTAACTTGTTTTTCCGAAACAGTTTGATGACTTAGAAAATCAAGTGCAAAATCAAGTTTTCTCTTTGTGTTTCTACAGAGCAAAAAATCTCTATTTTGTTACATACTGTAACTTCAATAAACTTGATATCAGCATATAATATTTAAGTTAACTTTTATCCTTTGAATGTGTAGTTAAACGTTTTGGTAAGTAATTTAAAATTCTTTTTTTTTCCACCATGAAATAGTTCTATTACTAACGTGAAAGTTTGATGTCCTTCCGTGAAAAAAAAATACATCTCAGGTAGTTCACTAAGATGTACTATTGGGTATAGAAACTAATGTTTTTTTCATTCAAAACAGAATTATGTACCTTGTCAATGTGGCATAGTTATATCTTTAATATAGATTCAATTTATAAGGTTTTTAATGGTAACGGAAGGACACTTAATTATAAGCTGGTACAGGATAAAATTTTAGAATGCTAGTACAAAACAAAATATTATATAAAGTTAGCAGTCATATTTAAAACATATATAAGTAATATTTGTATGAAAATTATAAGTGCTTTTATTTAAAAAAAAATAACTTTAATTTAAATTTATTAAAAACTGTTTCGTAATTTTATTTCTTCTATTGTATGTGATGAAAATCATTAAAACTACTCTTAAAAACTCCAAAGCATGTGAAAATCATTTTGGTATGACATGTTTGTGATATGAAAAGCCAATTCAAGCAGAAACATTTGTTTAAAAACTTGAAATTTATATTGGAACAATAAAATATTGAAACTGATTTTAGATTTGTTGCCACAATTCACAGGAGCATTGATTTATCCGTTAAACGTACTGCGAAGATATCAGTAAATTCATAAATCAACTTTCGAAATATGGAGAAAAAAGGATTCAAAAATATCCATTATTATCCTGACGCACAAAATATGCGCTATTTGAATCCTGTAACGAGTAATGTTATTGAATATAGTAAGTACTTCAACAAATTAACGAGATTTCACTTCAAAGTCAACAGACTGACTTTGAAAGTCAATAATTAATATTGAAAATGAAGATACAGCTGAATCAAAAACATAAAATCATATGAAAATGCCAAAGGATTCATTAACGTTTCGACAACTTTTGCTAGTTGAATGGAAGGGAAAGAAATTAACATAGAGCGATGTTGCACAGGTACTTTATATAGATGATGAAGAGATAGAAGTATCTTATTTGAAAATGCGTAATAATGTGGGAATCATCTTCGTGTTTCCTGAGAAGGACGATAAATGTTCTATGGATTATGATAAAATTATTGAGTATTTAAAGAATTCAGAATTGTAAATTTTGGCTACGGCATTAGATATCATTGTTTCAGACTGCTGTATTAGCCGAATAAATGTTTGTAAGTTGAAATTTACCAAGTTTAAATGTTTTGGACTTCTTGTCCTTCCGTTAACCTTAACAAATACAGAATTCATATGCTTAAAATATTTTTTTTTAAACTAAAGGTAAAATTGTAATGACTGAACACTCCTGTATGTGCCCTAATTTTTATAGAATTTTCCCTTTTATTGTTTGGCTGAACCTTTGGGGTGAGCATGATAGCATGGAAATCATGTCACAAAAATGTCCTTCCGTTACCGTTTTTTAAATTTGATTTAAAAAAAAGTTACTAACAAAAATATCTTGTAAGGCTTTTTTAGCAACTTACTGTGATTTGTATAAAAGTCTATGCATCAGTTTTTGGAAAAATATGTATTTTGATATGCTCACAGACAGAAATGCATCGATTTTTTTTGTAAAAATGTCCTTCCGTTACCGCTGGAAGTCACCTATTGCTTAAAGTTTTAAGCATTAATGTTTTACAGTTAGAAGATTTAACTTGAAAATCCATAGCTTTTGCTATAGAAGTTATGAGCATTAACGTTTAACAATTATAAGCTTCAACTTGAAAAAGTAAAGCATTTGCTGTTTAAAGTTATAAGCATTAACATTTTAGAATTGACAATTTTTTTAAAGCAATTAATTATATTAAAAAAAAAAATATATAACGTGCCCACTCACCAGCAACCCATTAGCTCAATCTTTCTTCAGTCAACCAGACCGCCGGTAGAAATGATCTTCAACCAATAAAAAGGTTCTATCTACAGTTCAAGTGTCTGATCGAGAGTCGAATAAACTGGTGAATACAGGCATAACATTCATATTCACCAAACGATTTTACACTCGGCCGCAGACACACAATAAACGCCGATCAAAACCTTCTCTTTGCTTCGAGCGGCGCGGCGGTTTAGCTGTCTGACCGAAGGTTGAATCATTAGGTGAATTCTACCGTTTCTGCAGCATTTTTATTAGTAAAAGTAATAGATAATATGTGCAATTCGTCACTTTGAAGTAATGAACTTGCCTTGTGCTCTGTGTCCTTTATATTCTGAAAGGGATTTTCCTCCTTCTCTTTCCCATGTTACGGTCGGCAAAGGATATCCTTTGACTTTGCAGCTCAAGGTGATGTTTGAGCCTTCTCTGGCCATCACCTCATTTTCGCCGCGATCCACAAATTTAGGCGGGACTAAAAAGAGATAAAAATGCTAAACAAAATTACTTAAGTTGATTTGGATTCCTAAAAACAAAATATAATCAGTCATGGTTATAGGAACGAGTTGTAGTGCCACACTTGTGTTAAGTTTTGAAATCGCACTATTGGTGAGTAATGAATATGAGGGGCAATTTTAGGGGTGTAACGTAGCAGGCTTCTTTGTGGTTCACCCCAAATAACGCAAAATTTTCTACAGCGCAGCGTCTGCTGCTCTCTTTGTGATTTCGCAAAATGTAACGCATGTAAGACTTTCAGAAAGTTCCACGTGGTTCTAGCTTATTGAATAGCTGTCGGCGTCACCACTGTTAGAGGATAACACTATAAAACCGATGATAAATCCCGAAGATAAGTATGCGAAGTGACGCATTGTTTTTTACACCCTGTTTTTAGACTTTTATTAAGACACGATTGTCTAAATGCCTAACTGAACCATTTTCCATTGACGAATTCTCCAACCTTTACTTTATGCAGCTCTGGACAAGTCATGAACGATGCTCATCTGAACGATTGCTCAGCACTAAATATATTTATTTGTATTGTCGGTATGTACTGGAGAGCCAACGGTCTACTGGCTAAATTGTCAAGCAACCCGACATTTGAAAAATAACTACACTATACAAATAATATTTACCACAGCTTAGTGATGTTAAGAATTCCTCTCTAGAAAATTGATAAAAGCGAAGTAAATGGTTTTTATTAGTTTTGCTTGTCTCGTGGAAGGTTACGAAGAGCAATTAGTTATGAAATATGCCTTCACTGATAATTTTTGTGTACAATTTAGGTGCTTACTTTTACCTCATACATACTTTACTCTGGGGTAAATGGAAACAACTATGGTTACCATTTTTTTTTCTTTTTGAAATATTTTTATGTAAATTGAATTTTATATGTCTTTTCACAAATTGATTTACGATTATATTTAAAGAAATCTTAGGGCCGCACATAGTACTTGTGGAACTTTTTAAACATCTTAACAGGATGTATATATAATGGTGATTGGCCTACGTTAACCACATGGTGAATAAAGAGACTGTTTTATTTTATCCCCGAGTCTCCTGAGTTTATGAAAATAGCTAAGTCATTGTGTCAAATTTTGCATAAAAAGTTAATCATAATGGGTGTACATTTATTGATGCAATGCGCTGAGTTTTAGTTCTTTAGTCGGAGAAAAGGAACATAAGGATGTTTAAACGTAGAAATTTCGTTTCTTTTTCCTCAACTATTAAGCAGAAAAAATCAGAATTAACAAAAACTGTTAAAAAAATAATAATACTAATAGAAAAAATATGTTTTTTCTATGTTTTTAAGAAAGTTAAAAAAAACTTCAAATAAAGTGATGTACGTATGAAATAATATTTCAACATGCTTTTATTTAACTACCTAACAGTTCATGATGGGCAGTTCCCCCTATCTTAGCACTAGCAGAAAATCACCACACGAATTAAACATATCTTATTTATCTCCCGTGTTGTCTCTTTAGCTTCTCCGTTTTCATGATTTTGTTAAAATTATTAGATGTTATGAACTTTATTTTTGACATTTGTGTAGAAACTAACTGCTTTTTTTGGGTAACGAAAGAAAAATTCCATTTTCTGTAGTAGAAAAATTATACTAGTTTAGAGGAATTTACAAATGTAGTTTGAAGTTTCACGTTGTATCTGTAGTTATTATCTCAAACGACATGATTTTTATGCGCCAATGAATATAGTAACGTCTTTAAAATTTCAAATTTAAAATAAATTGTGACCAGTTTGGTGAAATATACTTAAAAAAAACATATGACCTTTTTTTTGTTCTGCTCTTCTGCTGTTATAGGGTTTATATTTAAAAAAAAGTAGAATTAAACAAATGCACAAGTTCTAAAACACTGAGAGACATACATGGAAGTCGAAATGTCTGCGGGAATCAGTACTTGCGCCATTTTAGAAGCAAATTCAATTATGTTATTCTCTGTTGCGTATGAATGTAAAATGAGAAATATTAAACTTTTTCAATTTAGAATTCAAACATCTGTGTGGAAACGCTAAAGCTAGAAAAAAAATAGTAATGGTAAATAAACAATAGGTGCTGTATGCAATGGTATGTAAAATTTTTGCATGTACATTAATGACAGTACTGATAAGTGACATTACAGCGCCATAATTTAACTTCGATCTAACTTATATAAGTTATTATTAAAAATAAACTTTATAGATTAAACTTAACCTATTACACAATGAATTGTCCGAAACGCATTTGGATCCGGGTAATTTATTAAAAAAATATGTGAGGGTATTATAGAAGAATATTTTATTTTTAATGCTTGACTGTGTGAATTTTGTGTCACGAACAGGAAAGAAAATCATTAATATACAATCATTATGTTTTTCGAATCCACTTGACAAAGAGCAATACTTCTTGATGCTCTAAATATTTTGTGAAAATAATCGAACTTCATATCCAAGAATTATACACAGCTGAAAAAGTTCATTATTGTCAATTTGTCAGAATAGGAAAAGTACACAACATAAAATGTACAACGTTTAGATAAATTTTAATTTTAATATTTATTCCGTCTTTAATTACATCAAATTAAAATTAAAATGATAATTTAAAAATGGGGAAGGGGATCAAAGCAATGAAAATTTTCCAATTTATTGCAAATTGACACTCGCACACGGCTACAGGTTTACCTTTAATTACATGTTCTACCACTGAAAAGTGTGCTTACTTAATTGTTCTTAAAAGTAATGTATTAATTTAGTTTTATTTATTTATTTATTTACTTATTTTTGATTACAAATAATGTTGACTTTTGCTTCATATTCTCCATTATCTTTCTCTCCATCATTTCCTAAATTAAGTTTCTTTTGAAAACCCATGAGAATTCCTGCAAAGATATGACCAGATTTCTGTAGATTATTTTTCCAATACAGAGATGAGTCAATTTATCCAACGTAGTAATAGGTAAGGGGGATAATAATCGCTATTCAACGAAGAAAACTCCTATATACAGTTAAATGAGATAAACATTATTAGGAGGAGCGTAAAACCAATACCATCAGACACCACAAGAGAATAAATATGATATGCAATTTTCTAATAAAACCATATTTATATAATATATTTTTAGAAGTAGTACCAAGTTCTTTAAATGTTTATACAACCAATAAAAATTCTAACAAACTTTAAGTTTTTGTAGGGTGTTTTGTGGACAAAATTTATCCGTTTGTTACCGTCGCGATTAGCAGTTTCTTTAACAAATACATTACGTCAAATTTGATTTCAAATCAAGGTTAAAGTGAACACAAAAAATTGTATTTTCAATAATTGATTTAGATGCCTAAAACTTTGTGGGCGTGTATATTCATTTCATCTAAAAGAATTTAAAAAGTGGTGCAAAAAATTAATACTTTTTTAGAAATTTAAAATTAAAAAAGGTTAAACGAAGATTTAGAAATTGCAAAGTGCTCCATGCGTCACAATTTTTTTAACTTTGAATTACTGCGTGTTTTTCAATTATTAGGCATAATTACATCAATTTATGCATTGCATATAATGTTTTGTTAAACTGTTTATAAAACAATAGCTGACAATGAAAATGTATATGACATTTTCAGCAAATAGGGTGAGTTTAACAACAATCGAGTTACATTTCACTTTTATCTAGTCATCATTACTGGAATTAATGCATGAAACTATAACTAGGTATTATCCGAATGTTTTTATAAAGTTTCATTATAATCCGATAAATATTGTGATGCATGGAACATTTTAAGTTTATGTTTTTATGTAAATAGTGACAGCAGTGTATACGTGCTGCAAAATGTAAACTAAAGACCGTGGTCACGGATGCGCTAAACAAAATTACCCCATAATTCATTAAATAATGCATGGAATGGAAAAAAAACCTTGTTTTCCTGGATACAGTATCTAATATAGAGAAAAAAGAAAAAAAAAAGAAGAAGAATTTTTCCCCGCTATTTTGCTTAATTTTCAGCACTTTTAGTGCTTACTGTAGCCTTAAAAGAAAAATATACACTTGATTAGCAATGCAAAATTTGAAGAATTCTCTGTCCGAAACAACCGTTTTTAATGAACTTAAAAGTCCAATCACCGTACTATCTTTCTCTCGTTCAAACTAAAAAAACAATCACAACAAGGGTTAAAGAAATATGTGCCTTGGAATACGAAAATTATCATTAAAATGAAACATAATACGTGAATAGAGTACATTTCAAGTGTTGAGATTGAAATGTTGCAACTAGTTCCCATTCCATCTGAAATGAAAGTTCAGTCAAAACGCTAACAATTCTTCCAAAAGCTTATTTTGATTTCCAAACGAAGTAGAAATCCCGTTCGTTTGTAAGCGACTTCATCTCTTGTCAGGAACAAACTCATTAAGAAAATTTCAGAACTTTTGCGACGAAATGAGAATTGCGCTCTCGAAGATGCATATTAGAATCATGGGCTTACAAACTGGGTTTTTTTCAGGCTCTCAACACATAACTTACATTTGTTACGTCTACTATGATAGCATACGATATTCTCTAGGCGTAAAATACTTCGAAGTTTACAATACAGTTGAACATTGAACTTTTGAAACTCTTAACTGGAACCTAGTTTAATCGACGCCGGTTTTCTTAAGTTTTTATTAGTTTAGAAATTCGCAAAACTTTTGCAATGGAATGAACATTTCATTTTCACAGAAGCATAACAAAATTTACAGCACTGATTTTTTCATACTGTCAACATTTAGCTTATGTTTGCTAATTTTATTATGATAGCGTAATGTATTCTTTACGCATAAAATACATTGCGTTTTATCATTCAGGAAGTCATAAACTATTCGAAGCGGTATTAATACAATAAACTATTATAAGCGGAACATCATTTAACCCGCTTCGGTTTCCTTGAATGTTATTAGTTTTTTATTTATGCTTCGGAAAGTGAACAATATTACTTCAAGGTCACTGAAAGCTGCCATTATTTTTAAACTCTGATTAATCAAATGACTTTTATCATATGCGTTTTTCAAAGCAGTAGAACCTCGGTTTTCCGAATATCTTATAATTGAAGCCTAGTTTAACTGAAGTCGGTTTCTTTTACTGTTGTTATTTCTACATTTGGAAAGTAGACAATATAACTTCAAGGTCACTGGGTGCAGCCATTCTTTTTACAGATACCTGATTATCACTTGATTTTTATCACATGCATTATTCGATGCAATAGAACCTAGATTACCCGAATCTCTGTGCTATATTATTATTGCATTTATTATTATTTTATTATTTATTCTTTTGTAAGTAAAAAATATCTCTTCATAATCAATGGAAGCAGTCATCATTTTTGCAGGTACTGAATTATCACTTACTCTTTATCTCATGCGTTTTTCAACGGTGTAGGACCTCGATTATCCGAATCTCTGTTAAGTGGGATACAGTTTAATCGAAGTCAGTTTTCTTGACTTTCATTCCTTCCTTTATTTATTTTTGGTAAGTAAACAATATCACATCAAGATCACTGGAAGTAGCCATTCTTTCTACAGATATCGAACTTTCACTAACTTTTTATCACATGCGTTTTTTTTTTTTTTTTAATACAGTAGAACATCGATTTTACAAACCCCTTTTGAGTGGCTTACAATTTAATCGAAGTCAGCTTCCTCAACATTTATAACTTTCCATATTAATTTTATTGATACGTAAATAACATTCCTTCAGATCACTGCAATCATAAAAACGGAGCGGGAAATATGTGCCATCAATAGGTATTTGCCAATTGGCAAAAATATTTGTTAAATGCAGAGATGGGTTTACCTAGAACAAGAGTTTCTATCAAACATCCTAATGCTAAATTGAAGGCTATTTTTCGTCTTTCTAACCCATAACAGGGGAGGTGAAAAATTAAGACCCAACAGGGGACGTGACGTCTCAGAAACTGCGCTTCTTTTGAATTTTTTTATGAATTTTGTCTTGAGATACAAGTTTGTTATTTCCCTTTGATGTTCTTTAATCTTTTATTTGCAAGGAAAACAATTATTTTTGAATATAAAATTCCATGCTATTTTTCCGGAAGAAAATGTTGCGAGAAACTTCCGATGCTAGAGTAAATATTTTACTTGATTCTCTTTATGTCTAGTGGTGCATGAGGCCGCAAGTGTGGCATTCCATCCCGACCAGTTTAATGCCACCTTACTGGCACTCCCCCAGGTTGGCCAACAAGGGCATTTCTTTCTTGTATGGACATCTGACGTCAGATTAGTTTTGGACGCCCGCGCTTCCTCTTGCCTTCAGGCCATCAGGACTCCACGTGAGAGCAGTTCTTGTTGGGTCTGTTGCCTGCATTCTCAGACCATGTCCTATCCATGACCGTCTGTGCTTTTTTATCAGTGTGGTTATCGGCTTGCAATTTGTACGTTTGTATAGGTCAGTATTCGATATTTTATTTGGCTAGTATAAGTTTAATATTTTTCTCAGACTTTTAGTTTGAAAGGCATCAACCTTTTTTTCTTGCTATCTAGTGAGTTTCCATGTATTGCTGCCATAGAGTAGTATCGCTCTAACTGTTTCATTAAAAATTTGTATTTTGAGTTTTGTGTGTATGTTGTTAGATCTTCATATTTTGTACAGAGATTTGAAGGTACATTGTGCTTTTTTAATTCTTTCTAATAAGGATTAAAAAAGCTCAATGTACCTTCAAATATTTTACTACTAATAATATAATCGAATCAAATTGTGTCATTGGTTTTATCATAGCTTTTTAATATGTACAGAAAATCTTAGTAACAGAAAATTGAAATGTAGCATATCACGGAAAATTTCCACAGCACAATAACTATTAGTACATCACGTGCTATTTTCCAGGAATAAGTAAGTCATCATCGCCCTTTAAAACAATTCGAGAACATTCCAAACAACTCCCAACTTTATCTAGAACATTTTGCATTTTTTCCGCAACACGCGGACTAGATAATAAATCCATCTCCGCCGAGCTAACATGAGAGCCATGTGTACTACTGCGGGAAATTGTACCACTAAATGGAAGGTGAAATCTCATAGACCGCTGTGGAAGAATGCAATGAAGCTTCAACCCGGTACACATGCCAAAAAATGTTTATTAGACAGGGTGATATGTGATAGGGGTGGCCCAATAACAAGAAGATATTGGTACAAACAATTTAACCGGACTACGAATGCGTTAAAGGTGGTAGGGTGAACATTTGATAGATCCCTTAGACTGCACGTCCCCTGTTACGGGCTACATTTTGCATGTTAAACCATTAAATGTATGTTTCTGTTTGAATTTCTGAAACTTAGCACTTTCTAGCGTAAGAAATTAAAACAACTTCAACATTGACAGCATATCGATTTTCTTCAAATCATTTTATATTTTTGTCTTATGTTGCGTTATACATGAATGCACCAAAAATAAGAAGTAGGGAGTCTAACTAGTAGAATATCACTCTTTGGGCTTTCATTCTACTTTTATAAACGAACAACTTAACTCAGTCACATAACAAACTCCTAAAGTGATCTTAGTATATTTCAAAATTTTCTTTCGAGCTTTGATAGATAAAAATAATTGAAATTTAATAATAGTCCAACTTAAGAACCAAGATTCTCAGAAATTAAGTTCGCAAGCATGGAAAAGAAGGCTGTAATCTGTCAAATTTGCAGCAAAAGCAGCTACTTAAGACATATGTTCTTATTCTGTCACATCCAAAACTCAATTACTCCACTACAAAATATAATAAAACATTTAAAAAAAAAAAAAAAAAAAAAAAAAAAAAACTCATTCATTTTCGTTTAAAAAAAAGATTTTAAAGAACATGTCAAATAACATTGTAAAAGTCATTTTATTTTCATTTACAGGGTCATGATCACGATCATTTTAAATGATTGCATCATTTAGCGTAATGTGTTTCGACAGTATACTTGCTTCAAAAAAAAAAGTTATTCAAAAAAGAAAGAACTGCCATCAGTGTACATTGGATTTCAATTTCCACTTTTTTTCTTCTATGTTCCTTTCCCGAGATTTTTTTGCTTTTTCTTTTTCTCCAGACGGATGACATTTCAGTCAGTATCCGGAGAAGAATTCCGTTGGGAGTTTTCTAATAGCGACTTTATAGGACTCTTAACGGTAGTATGGTGTTGATCAATAGTTAGTACCAAGGTGCTTCTCCGTAATGTTAATTCTATGGGATGATGATTCCGTTGAAGGAATAAAAATAGTAACGAAGAAGGGAAAAAATTACCTCTAGCTGCAGGGCTTTAGTCGCTATGAGCCATGAGTCACAAAATGAAAAAAAAATGTCAGCGATTAAAAAGTAAATGAATGAACTTTTAATAAAGCAATAGGTATTACAAATTTCGTTGAACATTTTCCATCAAGCTCGAAAAGCAGTTGTTATGAGCTATAACATTAAAAAAATACAAACAGTTATACATGTTTTATGATTATCAATTTCAATAAATGAAGTCAATTTATCGTTTAGCACTTTGAGTGTTTTTTTTTTTTTTTTTTTTTTTTTTTTTTAAGAGGCTATTTCAAAAAGTGGCTTTTAAGGAAATTATTGGTAGATGTTATGCCTTGTAGTAAATTTATTTTCAACTTTCTCTTTTTCTCCCCGCGTGTTGGCTACTCTGTTGCAGTTTCAAGGCAACCATCGTTTTGTTTTAATACGTTTAGTTCGGATGATTTGGTAACGATAATTTTCAATGTTTTGAGAGCAAATAAAATAAATATTCTGTTGATCCAAATTAACTATTGAGTGCAGCCTTTTGAGAGAATATGAAGGAGAGCTACATGTATTTCAGTTTAGGTATAATAATGAAACACTACCAGCACTAGCTGCTAAAGAATTTCCTTAGTGTTGTGCAATTTTTTATTACCATGTTTTTATTGACTTGGTTTAGTTCTTTTATGTTTGGGTGGTGTATTGCAACTCAATTTTAACCCACTTTATGTGATCAGACTCTTTTGGAATTTTTGATGCGACCCCAGATCCAATGTCAATGCAATGTTCAATCTTCAAATTAATTAATTAACCATTAATTATAAGTTTATTTCTATTTTAATCAACGTTTTTGCTTAAATCGATTAATATGAGGAAAAAATCTGTATGTTTTAACAAGTGTGCCATATAGTTTGTTTTATGAATACCAACCAAATAAAATAATTTCCCGGCCAGTCATTACAGTGCATTATTTTTATTGAAAAATTGTGAGGCAGACTGTTTTTCTTTTATTATTATTATTTTTTTTTTTACATCCTCTCTTCCCTGCTCAAACATGTATATAATTGCACTAATAGTGGAACGTCAATTTTATAACATTAACATTATGCCTACAAACTGCAGATACACATTAAATGTCGAAAAAAGAGGCTCATAATGTATCTATTATATTACGTAATGCGAAATAAATGTGATAATTTATATAGTGAACTCTGAAATCAAATCTTTCGATTTATTTGATAGACTCTGAAAATCACAAATCAAGATCCGCAAATTTATTTAAGTATTATAAAACATACAGATAGTTTTAAGCTACGTTTTGGTTCATGCTTTTGTCCTTCTAAAATACAGAAGCTTTTTCTTTTATCCAATTTAAAATTTTCGGAAAAAAATGATTCTGCCATTGATTTTTTTTTTTTTTTGCTTGTAACAAAAAAAAATGAATAAGATGTTCATACTGATTGATTTTGTGTCATTATGATGCTAAAAATTGGGATCATTACAAATCAGAGTTAACGAAGTTTGTAAACAACTGTTAATAATATGAAGTTTAATTGTTAGGCTGCTGCCAATTTTTTGCTTTGTGTAAAGAATCCGTTAAATAATAGTTGGTTACCACAAAAAATAAAGGTTGTGAGTTTCCAGAGAATTGTAGCTGTGTAATATGATAGTATATATATTGTGATCATGTACTAGCGAAATTTGTGTGTGTCCAAAATAGTTGCGGACGGTATGAAAATAACACTAATTGTTGTTAGTATCAATACGACTGCATCAACCTGCATCAGAGCGCCTCTAAAAGGCAGCCTCTAAAATTATCATTGATGACCCGTGTGAGATTTTCGGACCTTTTTTTTTTACCACGAGTGTCTGGGAAAAACTATTGTCTTTGTAAATTAAACAGTGACTTTAACTTAGAAATATGGATTTACTAGAAAACATACCCAGCGTTGCCTGGGTCAGTAATAATAGGTTCAATCCGTACAGATCGACGGATGGGTGCGTTCGACCATTTTCTTTTTTTTTTTTTTTGAAACTCATAGCCCTAAAACCCGCATATGAAAGATGTTTAAACCACTTTTATTTTTTCTCTAATCTGGATGTGTGTGTGTGTGTGTGTGTTTTTTTTTTACCCTTTATAGATTACAGCCCCTCAAAAATCGGAAAAATGACAAAAATGACAATTTTAGACCCCTGTAAACCAAAAGGGGATGGAATTAATAATAAAATTTCTTGCTCAATTGAATATTCCATTCAAGTACTATACACATTGTTTTGTGTACTTGGTTTGTAAAAAAGATACAGGTCTTTGAAATTGAGTAACTTTGCTAGTTAAGTCACACACTAAAAGAGAAATAAAAAGTGTGACAGTTTCATTACACCTTCTTAAATTACGTATATTGTGCTCTATATAATGTATTATACTGAAAGAAACATATTGTAAGTATAAAAATTATTTTAATTTGATAACGTAGAAATATTTGGACATGAATGAGTAGTTCATGCTTGATCGACAGCTTACGCAGTTAATTTATAGACTATACTGATAATCTAAACACAAATTTTCAAAACATACAAACATACTCTCTGTACATTGACTTATGGGTCATTCTCCAAAAACGTGACTTTTGAACGCAAATATTTTCCAATTTCGAAACCTTTAGGTTTTTTTTTCATTCTTACATGAAAGTGTTACCTACTAAAAGTAACCATAAACAATGGCCCAGCTAGGTTCCATTTATTTTACTCATAAATAAAAAAATAAAAAAATGCCTTGTTCACGGAAATTAAAAAAAAAAAAAAAACTTTTAATATTTTTATTCTTTTTCAGTAAAATATATTATGTAGAGCACAATATACGTAATTTGAGAAGGTACAGTGAAGTTTTCGCACTTTTTTATTTCTGTTTTAGTGTGTCAATGAACTAGCAAAATTACTCAATTTCAAAAACCTGTATATTTTTTACAAACCAAATACACAGAATAATATAAGTAACATGTATAGTACTTGATCGGAATATCCAATTGTATGAGAAAAATTATTTTGAATTCCATCCCCTTTTGGTTTACAGGGGTCCGATTTTTTCCGATTTTTGAGGGACTGCAATCTTTAAAAGGTAAACAAACACACAGCAACAGCTACATATTTTTAATAGCGCGGTTCCAGTGATTAGTTTTTGCCATATTTCATTTTATGTTCCCGTACCATACGCAAGTTAGTCGTACATTTTACATTTGACCTTGAACTTGAACCTGTTTCCATTATTTTAATTATTAAGTTACAGCCACGTAAGACTATCATCTTATGCACTTCAACATCAAAGTGTAAAAATGACTGCCATAAATGCAATTCAAATAGATTTAAGCCAAAATGCAAAGGTCTAAAAGTCCCGTTTTTGACTACGAAAACAACTTTTGATGACCTCTAAAAAATCAAAGATCACGATTAGAGAAAAAATAACAGTGGTTTTAAACATATTTCATATGCAGCTTTTAGGGATATGAATTTCAAAAAATACTAAAAATAGTGGAGGGCATCCATCCGTCGAACCTGTATGGGGGGGATTGACCCACTAGTGAGACGCAGTTTACTGTCGATCTTTCACGAGAAAAACTCTCGCTGTTAAGTCTGGGCCCGTCTACTGCCAGAGAAACGGACTTCACGAGGGGTAGCAGAAGGGTTTTTTTGGCGCCATTTCGCCACTAGTCCTCTCGCCTTTGTGCAATAGTGCGGGTTTTTCCAACATTAAGCTTCCCTTGGCAAAATGAGACACGCCTTGTTATATAGCAACAGACAGGCCAAGACATTTCGGCGGGGGCTTTTTTCGTGACGATCGGAGAGTATACTTTCCTTTATTTATTTTTAGCTGTGCCCCGCAATTTCACCCACGTTAATAAGACAACAATGTATTAAAAAACTATTTTAAGTACATTGCACTATGATACAAAATTAGAAACCCTTGTCCATCGATGTTTTCCGTTAAATAAGAAAATCGGGGGAAAAAAACGATTAAAAATAATTGAAAACCCTTGATTTAAAAATTAATTTAATTTTATTGGCATTTTTAAATAAAATAGAATGTTGAAAGTCTTCCCGCTCGCAGTCGGGTTCGTACCCGAGGCAGTAAGGTTGATCGAACGGTTTACTGACTGAGCTATCAACGCATAACAAGTTTGAACTACTGACGCAATAAATAATGCATCATAAAATATTATTGATTTCATTTCAATTTATTGCTCTCCACTACTATTAGTCATAACGTGATGTTATATAGCCTATTGCCTATCTCAATAAATGGACTGTTCAACAGAAAAAGAATTTTTCAATTCGAACCATTAGTTCCCGAGATTAGCGCGTTCAAACTAACACACTCTTCAGCTTTATATTATAAGTGTAGATTTATTAATGTTTTAAACCCACCAATCACCACCGTATCTATCGTGGTAAGGGTTTAACCGGATGTGGTGACCAAGAGGAGGTGATGAACATTTCATGAGCGACCAAGCACCCGCTAGGAAATGTAAGATGGAATAAGATGAAACTGAACATTATATAAATATAAATTTGCTGTTCTGAGAACTTATTTATTTTTTTTAAACTAGTCTGCAAATTAACATTATTTTCACTACTGGAATTGCATATTTGAATTGCTGTCTCTTTTAAATTCCCTTTAATCTGCTCGAAGGGGATTAATCTTTTTTCTGTCAGTTACGGTCACACACTCTGTTACAAAAGAGATACTATTTCCAATATTTATTTTTCTGAGATTCCTTGGTCTAAGATTATACGTAAAGTTTTAGAGATAAATTAACGTATTAAATACAAAATATATTATTTGGAATAATAGTGCAGAAAGCATAGTTGTTATTATTATTTTTTCGTATTATTAAGTGCATAATAGTATCTGTAAAATAAAAAAAATTGTTTAACTACAACCATTCGTTTATGATGATTGACGTCAATTTCCACGAATACAAGGAAAAAAATCCCTTTAGTTCTCCCAGTTCTCCATGAATAAGTCATACATTCGACCTACATAATCGTTAAATATTCTGAAGCTTTAAAAAATAAAAAAATGGAATATTTTCAGATAAAAATGCAGTACTTACGGTTTTTTTTTCGATAATCAAAAACGAAATTATTTCTATTATCTACTAAAAATTGCAAAAGAAGTGCTATTTGAAAATCCTACCCTTCACGAGCGATGTAATTGCATCACGTCATCTTAATATTAAGAGATTTCTCATTTTTCTTCTCTAAATGGTATATTAATCGATTAAACTGCATAAAAAATCTCTACGAAAAGAGTTAAACTCGCAAAAGTAATTTAAAAACAATCATTTTGCAAAAATGATGGAGCGATGGGAATACTTTTTGAACTAGAAAACTTGTTTGAAACTTTCGCTATGTAATCAAATTATGTCTTTTCTGTTAAAAAATTATAATTTTTTCCCTTAGCTTTTTTCTAAATTGTTTAATGTTGTTATTTTGGAAGTTTGATGTAAGTTCATGAAAGCGCATAATAATATGAGTTTAACTTTTTTAATAGTATTTGTACTGTTCATATAAGCAAGTACTTTTTATTTCCAAAATCGAAAGATAAATTTTATCTGTAGAATAAAAATGTATCAATTGGAAGTAGTTTTGTCTGTCCACTATTTACAAAAATTTATATGGAGTTTCAGAAAATAATTTTTTTACTTAATCAAAATGTATAAGTTGTAAATAAAATGTCCACATGAAGACAACATTGCATAATCAAAACTCTTGACAAATTTGCAATTCTTGACAAATATGCAATGTCGTCTATCCACACGCATTGTGTTTTTATTTAAAAACCAATTTGCTCTGGCATAATTGACAGTGCTACACTTCTAAGTACTACTTGGTTTTGAGGAGCAATTGTCAGCAGAAACCATGATTGATTGCTGGTCGCTTATGCCCGTATTCACAAGACGATTCGACCTTCATTCAGGCAGCTTAATCTTCAGTGGAAGTCACCTTTCAACCATTGAGGTTAAACTCGACTGTCTGACTGAGGGTCAAATAGTCTGTGCTCCATGCTTCCCGAGCTTCAAGGAGTTAGCATTGAAGAACCCAAAATGCTCATGCCGTACAGTCTACCAACATACATTCATTACATGTGTCAAAAATACTTTTGAAACATTTCACGGACTACGAGCTGACTGAAATGCCACTCTCTCGTTTTATGACCACCTATGGCAATGTTAAAAATAAATCTGAGCTAAGAAAACCACATCCTATCTGTTGCTCTGCCTATGCTAAGAATTTTGTTGAAAAAGCAACAATTCAATTTCTTTGCTTTTTGAAAATGATTTATGATATGCGGGATTATTCTGTAATACACTCTTTAAAAACAATTATAAAGGCTGACGAATTATTTTTTTGTTTCGTTGAAGAATAATCCACACAGCAAAACAATCTTTAATGTTAGTGAGTACATGAAAATTTGAGGAAAAAAAATATTTATTGACTTCTTGTGATCTATTACGATGCTTGAGAAGAATTTCGTTAACAATTTTAAGATTTTTTAAAGCGTCGCTTTATAATAATTAGCCTGTGCTTTTTAAAAAAACATTAGCTTTTAGGAAACGGAAAAACTAAAAACCGAAAAGGTACAAATTCGAACACTAACAATAATTAGAAATTCAAAATGATTGAAAGAGTGTGTAAAAAAAGTACATTTTAAAGGTATTCCTATTAAAATATACGGATAAGTAATACATCAATGATATTTTTGGAGGGTTGGGGGGCGGTCGATATTCGCGTTGCTATTACAAAAAAAATGTATGAATTGGTTTCAAAGTGCATGCATAACTTGACCACTTACGGCTATACCTACAGCAGAATCTTCTTACTCTACATGTATAATTTATTGTAATAAATCAGCTAACTACAGTTCGAGCATTTTCATTTAAAGAAGTATGGTATAAATTAAACACATAGTAAAACAATATGTATCGTCCATCATTCAAAAATATTTTGTCTAAGAAATATTTCAATACGTTATTATTACATTCCTTCATATAAAACCATTTCAATTTGATCTATATGTTAATGGGACTATAATTTAAAATAATAGGAGATTTATCTTTTTTTTTTGTCAAGACTTAAAAATGGTTACCTATTAAATTGCTAATAAATTAAAAATTATAATATAGTTGAGAATAACAACATAGCAAAATAAAATCAAATGTTCCTTAAGTTTCCTAAAAATATTTTTTAGCAAATAGTTAGAGAACATAATAAACCTGTTACTATTTCATCCACTTAAAAAAAAAATACTTACGTAAATGAAGCACATAACGCTTTAGTATATACGAATAAACGAAAAGCAGAATCCGAAAAGAAAATAAAGGAAAGAAAAACATTTTATTGCAAATGCATGATAGCGTTGACGGACTTTCTCCGCTTCTATTACTCCTATCTCAACCCTCATTTCCGTCCCAAAATGAGAGCTATCTGCGCTCTAATCCTGACGTAAACGAGTTTGTTTAGTAAATGAAAAGAAGAACGGATCTCTTTTCTCGATTTCGTTGTTTTTTCTTTTTGTACATAAGAAAATGAAATAGTTTGTTTTTAAGTGTACATATGTGTGTGCGTGTGAGATTGTATGTAAAAGGGTATACAATTATTATGTGATTAAACTAATTACAATCAATATAATTCCAATTTTCATACGTGCTTTAGCGCTGCTGTTGTTATTTAATCGACAAAAGGTCTTCAACAGGCTACTCACATAACCCCAGGGTTAACTTGAATTTTAACATGGGTTTTAGGGGTCATGTAATCACAATTGCTTAATTGAATTTTCAAAATGTTCATATTTTAAAAAATTTAATAACATCGTCTTCTCATTAAAATTTAAAGTATCTATTTCACCTTTGCTACTAACAATACTACGAAGTACTACAAGTACTACAATACTACTAGTACTACTACTAGTACTACTAGTACTACAATACTACTAGTACTACAACTACTAAGTATTTTATGCACACAGTTAGAGTATTAAATCATTTAAAAGTCATGTTTGAAAAACATCAATCTATAAGCATAGTTATCATTCATAAAAAATATTTTAGACCCTCAAAATTGTCAAAATAATAAGAAACAATTTGATTTTCGTTAAAAAAAAAAAGCCAAATGAGCCATACGCTCTCTATTTTTAGAGTCTGATGAGTTAATCTTTCACTCATTAAAATGTAAAGGATTACTATCCGAAAGTATGTGGCTGATTTATTTTATATTAGTCCATCAATGATCAAATTATGTAAATATTCTGCAAAATTTTTATTGTAAGTACAATGTGATAAATTTCCAAATTTTAATAATATAAAATTTGTACTATGAAATAAATTTAAAGTATTCAGATGGTCTTTCATTTTTACTTAATGCAAAACATTGTTTTTACACTACCTGCACGTTATTAGTTACGAAAATGTTTAGTGCTTTTTTGCGATACCCATCGATGATGGGTTTAGCGCTGAAACTACGTTTCAACTTGCAGTTGAAGATTTCACTATTCAATCATTCTTTCTCATGCATGCTGGTTTACATTTTAATAATTAATGAGTTAAAGAAATGAGTTTTGTGGGAATTCGGTAAATAATACTTTTTACATCATTTAATATGAAACTTCCCTTGAAAAAAAAACTCTGTCTTTTAAAGGATTATCTAATTACCCACTGATCCTAAGTATAATTTTGACCGTTAGCCCTCAGTCGACACCACATATAAAGCTTGCAACACAAACATGAATAAAACATGATAGCGAACCCTGGTAACCATTGATAATAGGCCACAGGTGCTGCCGAGAAATCTGCTTGGGAGTTTCCCTCTCGCAATGTGTCACTATAGATGCACTAGACAGTGTTCAATGAAGCAAATTTTCATTGCAAATGTAGTACTGTTTTGTCAGATGCTAGCTCTCATCATTACCACAGCTTAGCATTAATTTCCGTTTGAAGATAGGAAAAACATTAAAGATGTAAGATTTACGTAATAAAAATGCTGCTTTTAATAAAATTTATTTAAAAACAAGATACGGAGGTCAACTTTAATTATGTCATTCAGTAAAAAAAAAAGCCTTTTTAAACATAAGGATATAAATAGAATAGTATAATTTTTCAACGTTTTCGCTTATTACAAGTTAAGAACATAATAAGTTTTGCATATAAAATGACCTTAAAGATATTACAATTAGAAAACGATGGTACATGATATCTTCATAATTTTCAAGTTTGTATTCTCAAAAGGTATTATTTGCAGCATATAGGATGTATGACATGCTTTAGGGTCTGGTGGGGTAAAGTGGTCATAAAATCGTAGGTTTTCAACTTAGGTGGATAATAAATGCAACAAATTCCTTAAACACTTCAACTTTTTTGTTGTTATTTTACATTGCATTATTAAAGAACACGGTACATTAAATTTTAGGAAGAAAATATTGATTTTAGTAGTTTTATAGAACTTTCTTTTCCCTATGTTTTTATGACCACTTTACCCCATGGGGTGGGGGAAAGTGGTCATACCATGGGGTAAAGTGGTCATAGTTAAAAATAGTAGCAAAATCATTATAAAAAACCCTAATACTTGTATATTTCAGTTGTTTTTATAATTACAAGTATATATCACGAGTACATGCGTGTGTACACGAATATATACGTGTCGTGTTATACACGAGTAAACACGTTCCTATATGAGTCGATACATGTATTCATCAGATACATGCATGCACGTGCCTACTCAAGTATATACGTGTATATATGAGTATATAAGCATGTATACTTGATTACCTAAAAGAGTTTACGTGTCTACATGAGTACATACGTATCACATGTATATACGTGTCACGTGTATATACGAGTATATACGCGTATAAACGAACATCATATGCGCGCATGCACTTGTATCTCGAGAAAATACGTGCATACTTGATTTTATATGTGTATAGTAGACGTATATACGCATATATAAGTGTACATGCATACATATACGGGTATACACGAGTTAATTCGTGGATACATCCAGTGCGTCTTTGTACGTGTCTACTCACGTATATATAATATGGAAGCACGAGTATATACACAGGTACACGTGTACACATGATTATATACCTGTATAGACGTATATACGTACATTAACGTGTATACACCAGTACATGTATGTATACACGAGAATATACGCTTATATGCATGTCGGCCTACAGAGTGAATCTAAGCTCTTGGGCAAAAATCAAAGGGGTGTGAGAGGGAGGATAGAAAGATAAGAAGCTAAGAATCATAAGGAAGTTATAATCACTGACGGACTGCATGCACACAAAGCCAGGAGGCAAAGCAGGGCTCAAATTTGTTGCACAAATATGATTTTACCTAACATTTTAGTTTTTAAGAAATATTTAGAGCAGTTGTTGAAAGTTATACGGTCCGTAGTAGCTCTAATACACGCATCAAAGTCTCGTTATTGCAACAGAGAGGGATCTGTGAATGCGACGCATGATGTTTTTCAGCTAAAGGCCGTAAATTTCATCAATCGATTTAAAACTTTCTTAAGTCCTAAAATGTTGTGTAAAATTGTATTTGTGTAATATATATATATATATATATATATATATATATATATAAATTTGTGACTTTTTTTGCATCCATCAATTTCTCATTTCGCGTGCATTTAGCGTGTTTGTGACCATATGTTCCTCATTAACTCTTACTTCTTCTCCTCTCCTCTAACACCTTTTATTAATTTGCTCAAGAATGTAAACTCAACCTGTTCACTTTTATATCATATGCTTGTATGTAAGTGTCTACTCGAGTACGTATGCGTATATACGTGTCTACCTGAGTATATAAGTGTTCTTATATATACGAGTATAAGCGAGCATATACGTGTATGGTAGAATGTATAGCTGTGTGAATAAAAAAAAATGCTTGCAGATACCCATATATGCATTTATTGGCACATTTATGTGAATACGTCTATGTACATGTCTACACGAGTATATATGCGTATATATACGCATATACTCGTATATTTAACCCCGTTTACTGTAAAAACAATACATGTTGAGTAAAATTAATATTTAATTTGTATCTGCCTTATACCTAAAGATTAAGTGACATTAGAAGAACACTATTCGTTAAGCCTAATATTATGACCACTTTACCCCATTTTACTTAAATTGTTCTAAAAAATTATCTAAAATAGATTCAGCTAACTGCTAATGAGTAAGAGCTCTTGAGAAATGTAGGAAGCTTCCTGTACACTGTAAAAAAAATCTGTAAAATTTACGGAAAAAAACTGTCAGCCAGGACGCCAGTTTTCTTCCGTTTATTTTACAGAAATCTTCCGTATTTTTATTATTTATTCAAGCGGATTTATTATTTTATGAAGATTAAAAAATGAAACTATACTTTTATAAATACATTTCAATATTTACTATACTACTACAAAATACCTGTATACAAAGGTAAATTTCCGAATATGCCTCTGTAACAGATGACAAAAAAACATCCACTATAATATTAAAATCTGTTCGCGTCTGTCTGTCTGTCTGTCTGAAGATCTATCTTCTCGAGATCCGCTGCGAATCGAGAGTCAAACAAGATACCGATCAATTCGGAATTTTCCAGAGAAAACAATAGGATCAATCTCGTAATTGAGCGACTTAAATTAGCGGAGATATTAATTAAAACGTTAATTAACATAACGTTATTCGGGAATTTTTCTTTCTTTCCTGTTGCCATTTCGCTTATGCGTGAGCAAATAAAATTCTAATTGTTTTAAAAGAGATTTTTTTGGCTGCTGTCCAAATCTTAAAAAAACGTTTCCATCTAGAATTTCATTTTAAATTAGTTTAAAATTGGTTGCCCTTTTCGGACACAGCTTTTATTTTATCGTCTGTCCTTTTATTTATTTTTTACATACAACGTTCTTAACTGTTTTCAGCATATGAAAGTTGTTTCTTTAGCTATGTTTATTGATTGTAGTGTAAGTTTATCATTCACCGGCCTCATATTTTGGTACACTTAGGATGTGCGACTAATTATGCTTCTTTTGTTGAACTTTTTCCCGTTACATGGGTGAGTTTTCGAATTGTAATAACTCTTTTTCCTTCCTGTTTCCATTTTAAAAATACAGTTTATATCATTAAAAGAACGTGTTAAATTAAGATTGTTTGGATTTCTTTGTGAAACAGAGTTGAACAAAAAAGATTGTTCTTAAGGATTTTAACTAAAGCTAAATTGGAATCTGACGACTTGGTATTAAATTAATGCTTATTGGTAGTTATTTAGTCTTGGTGCTTTAGTTTCACGTAATCAACTAAAAAGTACGTGTCATTCCCTGTAAAAAGCCGATTGTAATTGTACATAAATAGTTCAGATATAGTCTATCAGATGCAATTCATTTTAACGTGAGCACAGATTATAGTTGATAATGCATATATTTTCATCTTTTGTGCTAATTGAAAATGCTCATAACTTGTATCATTGATAACTATGATTAACGTTAAAGAGATTTTTGCCAAAAATAAGCTCTACTGGTGTTTTGCAAACCTTGCATTACGCGTATTTATTTACTCCTTAGCGCTTTAGAAACTAATGTCAGAGTAATACAAAAACATCAATTGGACATCTCTTTCATTTTTTAAGTAGCCCGTGCAACGCCGGGCACGCAGCTAGTAATAATAAAATATTGATTAGGATGCAATGAAATGGAAGTTGCAAACGATTTAAGACTTACTCGCTTTAAATAAATATAAGATCAAAAACTGGAGCACGAGAACCAAAATCCAAACACGCGGGCGAAATTTCGAAGATTCGAAGAAAAACAAAGTATTACCGGTTCCAGATTCAAAAAAACAGAGAAATCCTGTATTTTATTACGAACAGTTTTTTTCCGTAAAAAATACGGATAACTTCTTTAAAATTTACAGTTTTTTTTTACAGTGTACATTCAATCTGTTCCTAATTCTAACAAACAAAATTTCCCAAGGATGTTAAAATAGGTGTTTAGATTTTAAAATTTTTCATGTTCACGCAAAATACTTTTTTTTACCAAATAAAATTTTTCCAGTTGTAAAATTTTGTATTCAAAATGTAGTTTCTAACTGCTTTACTCTAAAATAAAAGTTTCACATTCATTCGAACGTTTATTTCCAAGCTATAGCCATTTATTTGACGTATGACCACTTTACCCCATTGACCACTTTCCCCCACCAGACCCTATACAAGCTGCAAGTAGTAAGCGTACAACTGATATTAGTATGAGGAAATAATGTAACCTGTCAAGTGCTGTTAATGCAAAGTAGTTATAGTTTTCTAGTAACTTTAAAGCACATTTAATGTTGTACATCGTATATTTCTAAAAGCAATTCAGCGGTAGATGTTTAAAACATCATGTTAAATTTCAGCTACCTAATTTAAAATCAATCTGAAACATGTCCTTTCATATTACCTTGCAGTTTTGATTCTAGCATATTCAATTCAAACAATCTATATTTTTGGAAATTTTACTCTAGTGGGGGAAAGAGTCAGAAAAATGTAGATTTTCATTGTTTCCTTTCCATAATAGCCATATGCTTCTCTTAAACACATTTTATTATTGTTCCGTAACAATCTGTTACAATACATTTCAAAACCTATAAAGATTTTGATGAATAAAACATTACATCCAACTCTGGTAACTTTTGTAAACAGAGCTCAAGTGTTGACGAGATATATTTTGTAAAATTTCTTTTTTTGCGAAACGTCACTGTAGATGCACTAGACAGCCTTTATTGAAGGCCGAAATTTTCTTGCAAATGTAGTAAAATTGAAACTGATTTATTCATTACTGCAATTCAGTCCTCATTTCCCTTCGCAAATGAAAACTGTCGAAGATTTGATGTAGGTCTAAAAGAGTGTTGCGAGCTCAGAGGGGGAAATGTATACGTGCCTAGAATAGTGCACATAGCAAAAGCTAAAAGATTGAATGATTGCTTCTCACATAAACAAGTTATACTCAATATTTATTTGCGAACAGAATAAACACAATAAGAACTAATAGTTACAAAAATATTGCCGTACAGAATGTGATAATGAAAAATATGTTTATTAAGATTTGTAAATGTAAAATTAAAATCATTGAATAGTTCAGTTTAGGATTGAACCAAAATTTAAAATACCTGGAACTACAGATAAATAAACATACGGAAATGTGTTTTTTGTGTAGACATTCTTTGATATAAATTTAAATGAACAAATTATCTACGAGTAAACTAATGTGCAATCGAATATACCGTTATCGGTTCTTCAGTAGTAGTTTTAAAACGCAAGTGTGTTACAGGTGCTTTGTTTACTGGCTCAGAGCCGTACTTAAGAAAATAATAAAAAATCTGTCTGATTTTATCGAATGCTAATAATTATTTCAAACTAATCATTTTTTCTTTTACCAGTTTTATTTATGTACATCAAAGTACCGATGGTTTTTGTAACAGAGTAGAAACCTTATAGTTTAAGAAAATCATTCTAATTATACAGAAAACTTACATTTACATTACAAGAATAAAATGAAATAATGATTCTAAAATTTATTCTGACTGCAATTTCAGGATTTTTTTTTAAATCAAAAAATCAAATGTAATATGCGAAAAGTAGCGATTCAAGAAAAAATTATTTTTAAGACTTTTAATAATTTAAGTTGAAAAAAATATCGCGGATTTAAAAAATCCCAACATAGATACTTTTTCTAATAACATAACTTACACCAAAATCTTCGGTGCAAGTCAGTTGGGCCCATAAGAATTTTTAATGCACAAATGACAATAAACATGCATTTCCGCTAAAGTAATTGTCAATACTTCTTCTTTCTCAAATTCCTGAAAATGACTGCAGCAGGAAGTTACAAAATATTTAAAACACTTATCTAAAAATGATCCAGAATGTGATAATAATGATGAAAGTGTTTTGATTTTAAGTCGCTGAAATTGAAGATTACTAATATTGTTTTGACAATAAACTGGTCCTCATCACATAATTGATAATACTTTATCTGACAAAAAAAAAAGAAAGAAAGAAAATATTGTTCTAAGGGGAAAAAAATATGTACCGAGGAATTTTTTTTTAAATAATTCCACAATAACATTCAAAGTTGAAAATTATGAAGTTGCCAAGAGGAAGTAGTTTTAATTGTCACTCAAAAACTAACAAAATATACGATTTTTGAGATAAGTCAGGAGCCCAACACCTCATACTAAACGCAGTGTTACTCACAGCAGTGCTTGGAGACTTGTTACCGATAAATGAAAGTTGAAGCACATAAGGAAATGTATGAAACGTATCGGCAGAGTCAAGAAAAAGATTGGAATAGGACAGTACATGGACATTAAATCGTTTGAGGCTTTAAGTAATATTTTGGATCTAACTGAAAAGCAAAGCCTTTGTTTAATGTAAGATTGTAACTGAAATATTTTAGTTTACGACAGTTCATTCAAGACTCATTTGAAGAATTGCGAATAATAGACTAGACGTAATTAAATGGCTAATCAGTAAAAAATACATTTATTTTGCGGAATGTGTTAAATCTGATTTAAAAAAAGGTCAAAATATGACTCACATGTACATCACTTTCGCGAGAATAATTAGATTGTATTACAAATGCAGATCATTGAGAAGAGATAAATTGGAGGGAGTGAAGACTTTCATTCATGAAACCAAGACCCCAATTCACCTTATAGATTTTAAAGCTAAGCATTGGAAGAAATCAGGTTTCGTTTGCTTGTTTCGTGCAAAACGTGCCAACCATTCGTCGTTGTTGAGTCACGTGACCTAGGGTCTTCGGGTCAGCTTTTGCTAAGTCAATGATTGAACTTGCTCCCTCCGTTTAAATTTCTGTTCTAAGATTCAGACTGCCTCGTTTTATGGACTGCATGAAACACTGGTTATAGAATGCTCCTGCGCATTGTAGGTTTTATACGTTTTTGATACGTTATTTCTTTTTGCACTTTTTATGCAAATTTGAAAATTTTTTTACTATATTTTACAATCATTATTTTAACTAAACCACAAATATATTCGGAGTTTGCATCTGCTCGACGAATTACTGAAAAATGCAAAAATTTGCCATTTTGAATCGGATAATAATATGCTTTTGACATTTTATTTTAAAATACACCCTATATTCTAAACGTAATAGTATTCAGCATCAACGATAATTTGTTAACTGCTAAAACAAGTATTAAGATGGAGGAAACAAAAACATGCATTTTCCTTTCTTACTGAAGAGATTCTTTTTTCGAATTCTCGAGCACGACATTAAATGGTCATTCGATTTGTTTTGTAGTCTTGTTTGACTTTTTCCTGAATCTTTGAGCACTCAACATTGATCTATTGCTCAAGTGCTTTTCCGTTTTTGCAGTGTAGAAACATATGTTTATTAATGTTGACACAGAAAAATCAATGCGTGTTTTCTTGAGTATATATTTCGAACTTCTTGTAGAAGCTGAAACTTGGGCAAATAAAGGAATTTTAATTAAATACGATGTTTGTTTCTTTATGCGTTGAAGATTAGACGATAGCTTTGTTTAAGATGATGTAAGCATTAGATATTAAACTTCTAAATACATTCAGACAGTTTAAATGAAAGGGATATGTCATGGATGGCAGATGTAGTTTTCTGGGTTTTATATAGTAGTTGAAAATATAAAGCGTCTCGTCATCTCACTTTGTATTCCATTTTTCAGTGTAAGTTCAGATTTGTTAAAGAGAGTACCAAAAATGGTACTATTTCGAAAAAAGTTGTCAATGTGAAGTTAACGAAGAGGTTGTCGCTAAATAGCGTTCGGTATGTTACCATGTAATATGTATGACAAAAGATTCAACTCATTAAAATTGGTGTTTTTTACAACAATAGTTCACTATTTCAAGATTCGCTTGCAACGAAAAAGAAATATGCTGAACTAAACCTTTACAGGTGTTACGAAAGAAAGTTCAATCTTCTACAGTTTACTGATTTTCACTTTTACGAGAGAAATAAACACTTACACACAGAAGTAAAAACTCAACTGGTTAAAACATAACAGATAATAGTAAAAACTGATATATTTATTTTCATGCGATGCGCGTATGAGGTGGAAAAAAGAACCAGTCCAAACGTGGTTAGGGGTGATTAAACTGAAAATATAGATTTGCAATTTGAAAGAAAATATTACGTAAGGGCAATCATTTTTTTACTTCATACAAGGAAGTGAAAATAAGAGTGAAAAAAAATATTTAGTTCAGTATAAAAACAATGAGCAAAAAAGTGCTTAAGTCATGTAAAACTGTCGCTCTGAAACCAAAATAAAGAAAACCATATTGAATATTTAACCACCAAAGATAAATAGAAGCTACAAAGGATTCTGATATGAATGAAATACGTACTTTTTGTGTATACGCGTATTTCGCTTTTAATACCATTTCCGGTGGTATTGAAATTGCTCTTTACTTATTCCAGTTTTATATTTTTTATTCAGGGGTTTATAACTTTTATTGGGTTTTGTATTTCGCATTTCTATCATTCAAGTGTTTACCCATTGGAACACAGTTCTTGAATAATGCTTTTTTTTGGAAATCTTTAGAGAGAGAAATATTAGGAGTATAGTAGCTAAAAACTGGTAGAATGAATCGCTCTTACAATAGCTAGGATTTTTATTATTATAGGTACATTATAAGTTATAGGTATTATAGACTATTCTGAGTATTTTATGTTGCGTTTTGAAACAATTGTGCTGAACTTAAAAAACGCACGCATTGACTATTTGTGTGCCGTAGGGCAAATAAATACCAGTATCTATAAAACTGAATTTTATATTTATTTGAAGTAGCATGTTCCTAATCTCACACGAATATCAAAATAATAATAATTCTCATATAAATAATAGCCAATGATCGAATAACCCATGAGTTTCAACAATGAAACTCGCGCCACGGCATGATAATTTGATAATATGTTTGGTTATGTTTAACATGCAGGGAAAGGCTTTTTTGTGACAATGCTGATTTTGATCTGGTAACTTAACTGTTTTACTGGTAAGACAGTCATTTTAGGGGAGGATGAAGAATAAAAAAGTTATTGAAAATTGACGCTGTCCACTGAAGTTTAGGGTTAATCCACTGGAGTTAGGGTTGAAATTTCAAATATCAAAATATCACCAAACAGGCAATTGCTTCGTTCAAATGTAGAAGAGTAGAAGCAATTATCTCCCGTCGTAACTTGACGGGCGACTTTCTAGCAATAATAATTATTATTAATTTGAAGCTCTTTTCATTTTTTATGGTCAGCGGAAACAAGATAAGCATTTGTGTATTATAACCCTCTCCCCCTCCCCCCTAAAAAATGTCATGTAAATACATATGTTTTTTTTTTAATTTTATTTTCGTGCAAATATACAACTGTGGTTCAGAGTCCTTCCTGCAATGAGTTTAGATTACATCTTGGAAATTTGGATCAAGATGGACAAAGGGAAAAAAGCCATTAAAAACGACAAAATTCACTGTGGGATTGAACCAACGAACTTCGCCCTTTTAGCCTTTGAAAAGGAGTACAAGGTAGAAAGAGCGAAGCATTCAAGTCTTGAAGCAAAAATCCCAATTCATGTCATACATTTAAGAGTAAAGAAATTAGATTTCTTCCACTTGTTTCACGTAAAACCAATCACGTATCCAATTCATCAAAGTTGAACCACGTGACTTGAGATCTTTTACCTCAGCACTTCCGTATCCAATGATAGAACTTGCTCCCTCCAGTTACGGATTCCTGCTCTAAGCTTTCAGCACGATGCTCTAACAAACTGAGCCATACGATTTTTCTCTTGATGCGCTATGCATTAATGCAATGATTTGTAAAAACAGAATACACTGATTTAAAAGAACACCCAAGTGTTAACTGTGTTTTCATTCGCCGATAGCGGTGAATATCATCTTTAAGATGATGCCATACACATTGAGTTTGATGAACAATTGAGGAAATTATGGCGTCGTTAAATTTTCCAATTTTAACTCTATCCTTTTTCTCAAATTTAATGTAAAAATAAGATATTAAAGCACATTTTCAAAAATGCATTGAACGTTCCATACAAATTATTTACTGATATCATGACTTATTTGGCGGTTATTCATATTATCTCTAAGAAAGTAACATATTCAACTGGATTAAGCTATTAGTAAAAAAAAAAAAAAAAAAACAATAAAAGATTTTGAGTTCATATTTTTTCCCGGCAGTGTGTTTAAATGTTTGTAATTAATTTGAGAACAATAAAACGTGTATAGAAACATTTTCTTCTATTGTTTTAAAGTAACTTATTCGAACATTCTTAACCGTAATCCTGGATTTCTTTCTTTTGAGTTTATAGATTTTCTTAGGTTTTACGTATTGATAAAATATTGAAGTAGCACATTTTTAAACTGCATCATTTTTAAAATTTTTTGATAACAAAAAAAAAAAAAAAAAAGCTTTCAATTTTTTTCTGGTAAGTTGGATTTTTGATTCGTGTTAAAGTAAAATAGGCATGGTGATTTAAAAACTGTAGTTTGTTTTCTTCTACTATGTCAAGTTTGTTTTTCTCTGTATCCTATGCGAATGTGAGAGTGATCTTCTATGGGCTGAAATATATTTTTAAGTTTAAGTAAAGTGATTCTTTTGAAATGTTATTCTTTATGATTTTATAGGCACGGAAAACAGTTAGAGAATTAAAAAACATTGTTTAATAATGCCTGGTTCATAAGTAACACAGAAGGAAAATTTTTATGCTATAAATGCAGAATTTAATGATTGTTCCTTAACATTAATTAATTTTAATCACTAGATTTTTCAGGATTCTATAATTCTCAAATTAGTAGTTTCTATCCCTATGTAACTTAAAAATTAAACACGATGGATTGAAACTAAGATCATTTTCGGATTCAAAGTCCAAAAGTTAGTTTAAAACAAGTCAGCAAACTCAGCAAAATGAATGTTGTTCTCCAAAGTAATTAGTTGAAATAGCACCCGGTCAAAAAAGTTGGGAAAAAAACTAAACCATTTTTTTTATTCTGAAACTATCCACTTAGTCTACATTGCTACCTTATTTACCACAGAGCAATGCAGCATTTATTTCCAAACAAACGACAAGTTAGTTTTCTAAAACCATTTTCTAAGTGTGAACTTTCTAACTTCAAACCCCAGTCACGGATTTAAAACGAAAATCCTAAATAATTGTCATAGTTCTCTTCAAAAAACGAGCAATGTGGAAATGACAGTTAAAACATTAATTACTCAATAAAACATTATTTAGCGAAGAAAGTTGAAAGCACGTAATTTGTTAATGATCATTGAGCTAATTACTGTCATTTTCTGTTATTTTGCTGTCAAGTCCATTTAAACGCTATTTCTTAAAATTAACAATTACCAAGAAGGAAATATATAAATGAACCTACATAATACTAGATGCTTTCATTATATATTTTTTTAAATGAATTAAAAAGTCTATATAAGTTTAAATTTGAAGCAAGAGGTCTAAGTACCAAAATCAAAACTTTGGAGATACCTAATAAAGTAGTACAATTAGTAGAAGCGAATTCCATCTGTTTTGAGGCAAGAGTCTACTAATAGTCCTGGTCTGTTTTTTAAAAATTTTATAATGAAAGCGTTTTACTTATAGCTTCAGAACGTAAAACTATATGCCTAAACTTTCGAATGCCTTAGTTGAAGTTAAATTTTAAAATACAATTTTTGTAAAATAACTCCATTTATTTTTTATACTCTTGAGTTAGTCTAAAGCTATCAAGTTTGTCTACATTGCTGATTTATTTTCAGCAGAACAAAATAGCATTAGTTTCGCGAACTGACGATTTTTTATTTTTTTACCAGAAATTTTTTTTAAACAGGAAACCACACGATACTGCAATAATGTTTTTTTAAAGTAGCATTTTAAAACGCTTTTTTGAACTGTTAAATTATTTGCCACTTCTCAAATTATTCAGCTAACGAAATCTGAACTCGTAAAATCTGCTAAAATTTTACAAAAAGTTGTCAAATTTACTTTGTTTCAGCCAGAAATGGAAGACACCTTTCGCTCATTTTGTTGATGCATGAAAACGGTGAAATCGCGTGAACAATTTCTCGCCAAATCCTTAAATTTAGCATTTTTTTTCAAAAAATTCTGCAAACTTTAAACACTTTTATCTCCATAACTGGCGAACAAGGGCACACTAATTTAGGACAAAAATATATCTCTAAATATTATTTTTATTGCTATCCTTTTAAACTTTATTCATTTTTACAGTATTTGTGGAATTCCCTGTTAAGTGTGAAAAGTTTAAAAATTTCACTTTACATCTCTTTTGTATAGTAATAGCTAAGTATAATACTTTTACATTTGGGCAAAAATAACTGAAAAAAAAAAACCTTTTAAAAAACTAATGACTTAAAGTTACGAAACACTCTACTGAAAAAAAAAAAAAAGAAATAGTTTTGAATAACGGTTTTCTTCCAATAGGACAGCTATCACATGATCCTGATTCATTTACAGAAGATACAACAGGGCTAATGATCTTTAGGGGAAAATGTCTATAATAAATAAAGAGGTGACAAAAAAAAAAGTATCAAATAATGACCTAAAACTTCCAGATACGTGACTCTCTTCTTCATTGGAACAGTGTTTATCTGACACATGTACTGCCCTCTGTCCGCCTCTTCTACGTTCGAAATGGCGAGGTTCCAATTCTGTCTGTTCTTGTGGTCTAAAGTGATGCGGTAATTCCTCGTTATCACGTGAGTGTGAATGCTGAGGATCGTTTGACTTTCAACTCGAATCCACGCGACCTGGAAAATAATTCGTTAATTTAGAAGAGCATAATGCAATATTTTACAATCTGTCGTGAAATGTTTAAAAAATAATAATAAATAACAAGTAAACTAAAATCTCCCTTAGAAGTCTTGATGATTCATAGTATATTGACAGTCTGCACTAGTATTTTGCTTAATGCGCTTTCTGTGATTTATTCTGCAGTAATTGCTTTTTGAAAAATGTTGTAGACCTGTACATCCACAAACGTTACTTATTTTAGTCACTTATTTACTTTCATTATCCACGTGTAAAATATTATTAATTATTGAAACGATTTGTTCTACTTACAATGGGGTCATTTTCGAAATTTTAAAAGTGCTTTTTTTTTGAAAGAGCATGCTTGAAAATATAGGATCTGACTATTTTTTAGATAATTTGACTAAGTTTAATATTTTTAAAAAATTACTTTAATTGGTGCGCTTTCATTGTTTACGTTTCTGCCGATGACATCACAAATGATGCAATGCCATTGGCAGAGCATAATATTTAATTCGCTTCTTTACTCATATGTGTTTGTAACGATATGGTTGATAGTAAGCATAGGTTCGCTTTTTGATTATCATAACATGGAAACGCGGTAGACGTCATAAAGACCACGCTTTTTTTTAAATCGGACACTTAAAAAAGTAAATTAAAAATTAAGCGTTGGGAAAATGAAAGTTTTTTCTCGCTTCATGTTATATATATGTATATATATATTTTTTTGCTTATTCTATCAATTTCAGTGACTGAAAGTAGAACTTTTGACTGAAGGAAACATCCCCATTGAAAAAAAAAAAACAAGTTAAAATATTTTTTTTTTCCAAAGAATTCTTTAAAACGTTTATTACATCATTTGTCTCTTCTGAATCACAAAAAATGATACGACATCCTTTTCTACAGCTTATTTTTGCCATGAATCCCTCCCTCTAAACATGAATAACTACGATTCCTGGTGATATCTTGTGACCAACTCTTATTCAAAATGTGACTTTTGGTAGAACGTCGTTAATTGCCGTCGTGGAGAAGATTTGACAAAGCGGCCAATGAGGTCAAAAGGCAGATTCAATCTTGGAGCGTTCCAGGTGCAGTGTACTTTGTCCCTGTCCATGTTGTCCGTTAAAATAGGGGCAATGATGCAGGCCATGCCATTGCAATTTTTAGAGGTGTAATTCAAGTGTTTTTTACCTCACTTTTTTTTTAATTTGGAGTAAAGGAAGGGGATCTCAAGCTATCGGGAGGGGGGGGCTTCATAGAAGTTAAGGTGGTGCTTAATAATTTTTGGGGAATCGAATCCCCCCCCCCACATTTCCTCCATGACTATGGGTCCCAAAATTTTACCTTTATTGAAGTCGAATACCCTACCAGAAGCTAACGATTGCAGTTTTGAAGTGCTTAAATATCAGGGTGTTGCAGATGGTTTTCCAAGTAGCAAACTTAACGTTTAAACGTTTTACAGATGTTTTAAAATGGTTGTCACCACTTTAGCAATCAATTTACTACGTTGATAAAAATAGGTGTGCTGTACATGGATTAGAAATTACTCTAAACCTTTGTGGAGCTTCAAATACACTTTTAAATTCTCCAGTGATCTGCCATATATTGGTGTATATTCTTATGTGATTGGTTTAATTTTCACTCTCGTATAAAATTTTGAAAAATCCATTCAAAAACGAGTTAAAAACCTGATTTATAAAACTAAGATTGGGTTACTAGAACTCTTTTTTACGAGAACATATTTATTAGTATTTCCAGACTTTTTCAAATATAATCGTAAAACTGAAAATTTCTTATGAGAAATTATACAACAAAGAACATATTTATTTGTACTTTTTTCATTGAAGTGCTTAATTTTACAATACTACATTTTGTTTTCCATTTCAAGTTCATATATTTTTTCTACTTTATCGTTCGTTTATTTTCTCAGTCCTTCACAAGATTTACGATAGCAATAAATGCATCTCTTTTATTCTCAGAAGAATTGCTTTTCATTTCTTGTTTTTTCTGGGTCCGTTCGCTTTCAAAACTTTTGATAAAAGCAGAAGACTCTAAAGTGTTTTCATAGCAATAAAGTGTCATGCACTTTAGCGTTATTTAATCTAACTACTATTCTAAAAAATAATATGAAGTTTAGTAGAAGACTGGCACTTTTGATTAATATTTGGCAAAGTACTTGTATCCTATACTTTTGAGTAGACAAATAACATTCCTCTTTGAACAGATATTCATAATATTAGTACTTTAATACTTAAAAAAGAGAAAGAACATACTGCACCAAATACGTTAAAATTTAGTAAAAGTTAGTAGTACTCTGCTACAACAAACTTCAAGGGACACATGTTTTTTTTGTTGAAATTGAAAGTTCGTTGCAATTTTGAGCCATGTAAATCTTAGTTAAAATGCGTCAGATCATTTTTTTCGTTTTAGCGGATATTTTGCCGTAGTGCATTCGCTGAAATGAGATTTTACTGAGGTACGACGAAATGAATAGTGATAAATAAAACAGATTAGAGAAAAAAGTCTGGCTGTTTTAATTTTACTACATTTTAAATAAAGGGCGCAGCCGAGTATCTATGCTAAATCTGCCCTCGCGGCTTTTTCGGTTCGCACTTGGGGGATCATTTTGTTGTCGATTAAAATAATTTATAAGAAAGTTTCAGCTCTTTATCTCAACCGACCTTCGAGTTTTTCAAAAAAAACTTTTTTTTCCATTTTATTATTTATTTTTCATTGTAAAACTCAAAATTAATGAATGATAATTTTTTCCCTTATTCTTAGGAATAACATATATAAAACGTTATTATAGTCATAATTTTTAAACAAAAAGCCGATTTTTGGCGATGGAAATAACTTATTTTTTTTAATGTCTTTCTGGAAAGTCACTCAGCAAATTTTGTCAGAGAAAATGTATTTTATACTCCTCTACACTCAGGATTTCTTTTCTTTTTTTTGAATTTTTTGAAGTGGTGGAACAATACGAAAAAAAAATTAAAAAATGATTTTTTGTCATCATTTTGCTCTTAAACAAATTTAAATATTTTTGATTTTTCAAAAAATTCATTTGAACTAAGTCAGTAAAACATTGTCTGCTAAGTGAAAAAAAAATCGAAAATACTATCTTCCCAGAAAAAAAACACCATAAAAACCAAGACATATCCATGATGAAGTTATTAGGAACCTGACATAGAGACGATTATATAATTTGTCCACGCTATCTGGATCCCTTAAAGACAAAAATTTCAAATATTAAAGTAACTTTTTTACACCGTTTAACATATTGTTTTTTAAATAAGCCCTATGATTTTAGTTTCCTATAAAATGTTCCTTAATTAATTATTTGTAATTTTCTTAGTTTTTAAAGATTTATATTTGATTAAATATCTATTCCACTTACTCCTTTTTATCACTTTTAATATGCAAAAAAGTGCCCCACACGATGCGTAAACTTGGACCCAAAATTTGGTTAAAAACTCAAACTGAGGAAAAACTGAATGCAGTGTCTCGATTATCCGCCAGTTAATCAATATTTTAGGAACATGAATTTTTGTAGCAACAAGCAAATACCGATGGCTGTTTTTTGTTGCGAAGTTAATTTCAGATGTTTTTGTTTCATTTGTTTATTTCTTTGTGCCTTTTTTTTGTTAAATACACTTTTTCTATGTATTGATATTAAGTTCTGGTGCAAAAATGCAAAACATTTGCACTTTATATACTTTCAGTTTGTAGAAGGTGTTGTGCATCAATGCAGCTAAGTTTTTGAGGAAGGATTATTTTACCTCGCATGCCCCTTATTATAGTTTTTTACGGTTTATCCGCGATTTTTATTATCCGCGGTACTCATGCAAACCCAATTCCGCGGATAATCGAGAGTTTACTGTATTTAAATATTCCTTTCACTAACTGCTTTATCAAACCACAATGTCTAAATTTTCCTGAACTAAAACATAAAAATTAGAATATTCATTGAAAAAAATCAGCGTAAACGTGCCCCGTTCTATCCTAAGCATTTCATTTTTAAAATACGTAAAACAATTAATTTTAAACTGTCCGAAGCGCACTCTACTATCCTCATAGCGTTGCTTTGATAGGAAACTAAATGTTTGCAGTAAATACATATATAAGTCTTTAATGAAAGTCATGTCTAAACTTTGAACTATTTTCACTACAATTTGAATTCTTGAAGATCGATTATTGTTCGAAGAAGACAGCCAAAAAATATTGAGACTACAAACATTTTATATCTAAGATGGTATTAAAGAAAAGAAACGACATCTGCGCAAATTTCGATTGGCTGCCAATAGCGATCACCATGTTCCTTTCAGGTAAAGTTTTTCTATTCAAAAAAGTAATATTGAAATTTTATAAAAAACAAGAATTCTACTTATCGATTTTAAACAAAAAAATATAAGAAAAAGTTCAAAAAATAAATCAAGCATTTGAATGAAGATGAGTATTTAAAGAGGAAAAAATGCCATCATTAATACCGCAGGGCGTCAAAATTCTTCTTGCCTCGTGTTTTTGACCATTCGATGGCTTATTTTGCTATCGGAAGGGAATTAAACGTCAGATATGATGAACGATCTTGCTCATATTGATTGCTAAATTCAAGACAAACGCGTACAATTTCGATGATGAGAGGCAGAAATCGGCGTATTGGAAAATTTAATTAGGTTCAAGATAAATTATTTGACTGGCTTGCCTTTTGGATTTTGCCTTCCGGCTGAAACAAATTGGATACATCGTGTAAGTCATTTTTCCGCAAATAGATTGTGGTATCGCGGAGAATAGGCTTTGTTTGAGAAGAAATTATGTTTTGAGCGATTTGCTATAGCGCATGGCACGTTAAAGTATCGGTTATCCATCAAACATTGAATTTCCCACAAAGAGTCTAATTATTTCATCAATGGTATTTTTATTCCATACGAGTCTGAAAAGCTTTGATGTTAAACAAAGAAAAAACAATTTATAGTAAGTAAACAAGAAGTTCGCCCAGAACTCACATAGCCTGTTTTCCCATATGTCCAAATTCATTTTTTAAAAACAGTTATTTATTTGTCTCTGGATTAAGCTTAGGCTCTATCATTATTTAAAAATAATTTGAATTTTTATAAAATAAAACAATTAAATGTATATGTGAACTAACAGAAACTAAACCGACTAAGCTAAAACAAAATGCTTTCGAAATAGCCATCCTTTCAGTAAACTACAAATATTAATGTTATTCTTTTTATTTTTTTTTATCGATATTTTCCAATATCAGCACATTTTTCAGTATGTGAGCAGTCTAAGAACAAGTGAACTATATGAATAAATGAGACAATTTTTAAAGCACTGCTTTACAAATTACTTTGATCTAACTTTGATCAGAAAATAGTAGAAATATTTTTTCTTCCCGAAGACTCGTTTAGCTTCCTAGTTGGTGTCAGAAAAAAACGAATACATAAAGCAAAAAAAAATTAAAATAGAATTAAAAAATATTTGAAAATGCTGTTCCTAGAAATTTGTATTTCATTTTTAATATTACCGAAAACAAAAATGAAAAATTGAAATTCTACAATATTTTTTGTAAAAAGAAAAAAAAAACGCTGAAGTAGGTACTTCTTCAGCTTAAAAAATAAAACCGCTTGCAGAATTCTTGCACTTTGAATTTCTTATATTATAATTTAGTGAACCAATTTCAAACTTTGTCAATAAGCCTACAAGAAATAGCATTTAATTGGATTTTTTTTTCCTTGAAACCAAAAATTACGATCATATTCATAATATGCACTCATTTCTCAACTTTTCTGTATTAAGATTAGTAATTTTGATTTTTCAGAGAAAAAAGGTGTGGGAATTTTTCCCGTAAGCGTCAACCATCCCCATTGCGTGCACTGAAATATTCGCTCACTTCTATCGTTTGTTTCTCTCTGTTTTCCCCCCCCCCACCTCCCTCTTTTTTGTTGCTCTTTCTTATTTTTAAACTCACTGGTAAAGGTTGAATGCTAAACAAAAAAATCAGTTTTTAACATGCCACTAAATTCAAAACCGATCAATCATTAAAATATTTTTTAAGTGATTTTTTTTTCCGAAATATTTTTTTTTAAATTTGTATTTTAAACTGAAGAATGAAAGAATGCAATCAACTGTAGTCAACAAAATACCGTTCACTATGTTATGTATCATTTTATTTAAACTGCATTTTCTAACTCGTAAACCACTTAGAGAACAAAATTACTGTTTATTACAGTTATATTGGTTAAAGCATCATACGTAGTAATCATTTTGTCATCGTGTTCATGCTTAAATCTCAAATTCAAGATTATATGGTTTCATGATTGGCATTCTAAGTGTTCTCTTTTTTCCCCGGAATTTTTAATCTTCAGAAGTAGATTCAGCACTTCGATTAAATGATGTTCTGATGTAAATAGACATTTATGTAACTGTTGCAATATGTGACTTTTTAAAATTTTATATGGTTATCCATATAAAGTGTCCCAAGTAATTTTGGCTGAGTAGCGCCTAATAAGGCTCTCGTGCCGTTTAAATCTATCTAAGAACTGACGAATTGGGTATTAGTTTTTACATGAGGAAAAAATTAGTTTGTACGCATTATATTTATACTCATTTTGTGCCAGCGTTTCTTTTTCTTTTGTGCACTTTTCATTTATTACCTTTTTAGAAATGTAGTTTGATTTCTATGAATCTTCGAAGATGATTTCAAATTCAAAACTAACAGAAAAGCAAAGAAACACAATATTTTATTGCGCAATATTCTTTTTTATTATTCTAATTCAAATTTCAAACAAGGTAATCAAAGCAACGACTTATTATTATTTTTTTTTATATCTGCCAAGGTAATCCGCTCTTAGGTTTTATTGGATAATTAACCAATTTCTTTTGAAATACGTACAGTATACACTTATGTACAGTAAAATCTCGATTATCTGCGGGATTGAGTGGCACAATTGCAGCGGATACAAAAAATCGCATATAAACCGCAAAAAGGCTAAAATAGGGAATAATAAGGGGAAAATTTTCCTCAAACACTTGACAGTATTGATACCTAATACTTTTTATAAACAGTGAAATATATACAAAGTACAGTAAAAATGCTTTGTATTTTTGTCCAAGAGAACTTTACATCAATAAAAAACAGTCATCTGTACGATGAAGAAGCGCAATAAATACGAGTAAATAAATCTTTAGAACAAAAACAGCTGAGTTTAAATTTACAATTTTTCGACAATAAAACGAGCTGATGTGTGCATAACATGACTTCGTTTTACTCCAATCTAATGTCATTTTCCCATTATTGGCAATTTTAATGTGATTCAATCGTTTACTCTCTAAATATCACCAACAGTGGCCAAATTGAAACCAGATTTAAAAAAATAATAATAATAATTTGAATTTTGACATCTTGAATTCAAATTATGTTTTTCGCGATCACGAGTGTGTGTATGTAGACGTGTGTGTTTGTGTGTTTGTGTGTAGGGGGTATGTGTATGTGTGTAGGCATGTGTGTTTGTGCCTGTGTGCTGGCATAAGTGTGTGGGTAATTGTGTGTATGAATCTGTGTTGGGGGGGGGGGGTATGTGTATGTGTGTGTAGGCATATGTGTTTGTGTCTGTGTGCAGGCATGAATGTGTGGGTAGCTGTGTGTATGTGTGTGTGTGTATGTGTAGGTGTCTGTATGTATGCGTGTGTATGTGTATCTGTGTGTAGGTGTATGTGTTTGTGTGTGTGTGTGCATGTGTGCGTTTGTGTGTGTAGTTGTGTATGTGTGCGTGTGTGTGTGTAGTTGTGTATGTGTGCGTGTGTGTGTGTAGTTGTGTATGTGTGCGTGTGTGTGTGTAGTTATGTATGTATGCGCGTGTATATAGGACATGGATGCAACCTGGACACGACTTTCGGCATAGGAGAGCAGCATCGTGAGGAGCCGGTCGACGCGACGGTGGTGCGGAGAGTGGCGGTGGGAAAATAAAATAATTGCACGCCAAAAACAGTCAAGTGAAAGCAATAAGCAATCGTGATTGCTCAAAAAAACCCCGCCAAATTTGTCGCCAAGTTGGCGACCAAAAAACTGTCGATGTATCGCCAAATGTCCGCCAAATTGCAACACAACTTAAGTTTGCATCGAAATTAACAATTATTTTCCCCTAAAAAGGAGCAGAAGATCCCTTTAGAAAACCCGAATGCAACCAAAAGGGGAGGTGCGCAACTAGACCCCACAAGATGTCAAATTTCAACTTTCTAGGACATACCGTTCTTGAGTTATGCGACATACATACGCACATATGCACAACCGAACATACGCACATACATACATACGTACATACAGACGTCACGAGGAAACTCGTTGTCATTAACTCGGGAATCGTCAAAATGGATATTTCGCGTGTCTATACGTTCTTAGGCACTTATCCACGTGTGGTCGAGTCGAAAAAAAACTCCACATTCATTCGAGGATGAGTAAAATGGAAATTAAGGTCGATTTTTGAGTGAAATTTTTTTTGCGAATACAGTACTTCTTTTTTTATAAAAGGAAGTAAAAAAAGAAAAAAAACAACCATTGGGGCTTCTTTATTTATTACGAAAATACATGTTCCTGATTGTTGAATGACTCGTGGATAATCCCACCCGCGAATAATCCGCTCGTGAGTAATCGGGAGTTTCCTGTATTAATCATGCCTCTTCCGACTTTCGTTGCAAGTCAACGAAAACAATGTTTAATCTGTGATGCTGTTTGTAAGAATTTTTCACTCTTGATCTTTTCATATGAACCTTGGTCGAGATTCAGTGAAATGCAAATCACAGCGTCCAAGCACTACGCAAGAAAAGTAGAAGTTTAAGTACATTTAAGTTGTAAATAATATCCGATACAAATGTGCCCGTAAAATAAATTATTGCATTGAAAGAATCGGCAAATAGAAGTTTGGACGAGATTAAAGGCCATAAACCAAAATGCTCTTGAACAGCAGATATTCCTTTTAAATGTATTCAAGACGAACATTATGTGCTCGAAAATCTAGTTTAGAGAAAACATCTGTTGTTGAAAATTACGTTTCCGACGGGAGAAATGATTTACTGCCGCGATTGATGGATTATTACAGGAGACGCATATTGCCCCGTTCTTAGCAGTTCTTTGTTTATTTTAGGTACAATTCAAAACAAAAAGTTTACGGAAATGACATACGGAAAAAAAAAAAAAAAAACTTTTCAGCATTAATATTGAAACAGAAAACAATTTATTTTAGGTACAAATGTGAAATATTATTTGCAATAGGGTGGATTTTTTTTACCGCATTCAAACGAAATATTTAGATAACACATTCTAAAAACACTTAACTTGCTCCAGTTTTTTTTTTAATACGTAGTTTCGTGTATTATTTACTAAATTCACAAATCATCTTATATTATATCGCGTGAAATCTTACCCAGAGACTAATGCTATTCCTGGTGATTCATTTTTTTTCTCTTTCAGATACATTCTTTGAGCTATTCGCAACTCCAATAAACTGTAGGGTGCACTGCAACCACTGTTTAATGGCGTATGAAAAAGGTAAAACAAGCAAATGCCGTAACTTATTACTTGGTTTGACGCGAAGTGAATGACAGTAATTTTTCATCGTGTTTGTGGGAAGCTTTCTTTTCTATTCTTCTGAAGTTACATTACACAACAAACTGTCTGAAGCCTGTAATTTACCCCCCCCCCAAAAAAAAACACTGTTGAATGGAATGTTTTACCTTTTTCTGTAGTATTGGTAATCACCTCAAGGTAGCGTATTCGAGCTCTGGAGTTGCGAATTCCTAATTAATCTCTTTACTAGTGCTCTTCATTGCACACCTACCATATTAGATGTGAATTTTTCCTTGGTTTCTATTCCCAAATAAAAAGGTGAACATTGAATCGCCGCTTAGGATCGAATATGAATGGAGAACATGTCATCGAGTCCCTAGAGGTAAGGGACACATTCTCGATGACCTTGATTCGATTTTACATCCAGATTTGATTTGGTATTTGGAATATAATTTATTTTAAACTCGTTTCTGCAGTTCTTTCTCGATGAAAAATATTTTGCTTACAGATGTGTCCTTATTGTTTTTAAGTTTGATTTTAATATGATTTAGAGCTTCAAACAGCATACAATTTTTTTAGGTTTTTTATTTCATTTATTAAAATAATTTTACAACTGGCTGGTCATGGAAGAGTCTCAAACAAACGTAAGAAGTCTTGAGCAATTCTAGCTGCATACGGACGAGCATTATCTTGCTGAAAAATTGCTGCTGGGAGGCCATTTAGAAACGATCCTAGATGTGGTTGCAGAATGTCATTAACATAACTCTGGCCTGTTAAGGTTCCACGTACCACAACTAGAATGGGCCAGCTATTATAGGCTATAGCCTCCCAGACCACTATGCCCGCTGTGCTGGCAGTGTGTCGTGCAATAAAACGGGTGGAGTGGTACCTTTCTTCAGGGCGCCTCCTCATCCGTGCGTGGATACCCTCTGAAGCCAAAACGAATCGGGATTCATCACTGAGCACCACCTTTTGCCTATCAGTGACATCCCACATTGCTCTGACTTCGCAACATTGCAGACACAGTTGCCATGTTTTGGTGTTAAAGGGAGTACACGAAAACGGCGCTTGGACTGCAGATTTATTTCCTCAAGCCGTTTAGAAATGGTTCGGGGAACAACTATACCCCTACATCTGCTTGCATGGTGAAACGAGTCACTGTGGGATCCACGAGCGCTTGCCGCACGATCCTTCCATCCTCTCTCCTCGTGGTTTTCCCGGTCACTCCAGACCCGGTGTTTTGCACATGGGTACCATCACGTGTCTCTGCCTCCAACAGTTTCTAACGGAAGACTCCGAACGATCCACCTGGGCAGCAACACGGCTTTTCAACCATCCTGCAATTTTCATGCCGATGATCAAAACTCTCTCAAACTCGCTTAACTGTGAGTAACGCTTTCTAACTCGTCTACCTGGCATCCTTCTCCCATTAAGGTTTTCCGACTATCCGGAAGTAGTCGTAACATTTATAAATCTTACATTATGCACTGGTTTATCTAGTACCGATTTCACCGGCACTGTAGGGTAAACAGTCATGCGCATTGACATCAAACTTGAATCATTTGCATATCAGATGTCACTCTTTTTATATGCAAATTTTCGCGATTGTACCTTTCTTTTTTCTTGGGGCGCTATTTTCGAAGATCCTATCTACTCAGATAAGATACAGTGGTGTTAGAAAAATTACAATTTTTTTGTAGTTGACTACAAACATAGCTAAATTTTTCAAATAAACGATTACAAACTGCTTTTACACTTGTAAATGTTTAACCAGCCAGGCCAGTTCAAAAGGATCTTCTTGTATATTTAAAGTTGACTTCATGTTAAATAAAAAAGAATAAAATTTTCTCAGTGAAACATGATACAATTGTGTCCCATGGCCATTTTTTCCAGAACATTTGCTATATTACAGTTATTCTCACCCATATTCTTTGCATTCTAAGCCACAGGCTATTCAATCTAGTCGCTGCGAGGAAAATTTACAGGAGGTCAGAGACCTCCCATATGAAAAGAGAAATACTTATTCGCCAAATTTTGTCTGAAGAGTAGACTAACATGGAGACAGTAGAGAGATTATTGCAAGATTTTATTTCTTTTGTAATGATTCCCGATGACCAGAGGGCAGTTAGAATTAATGGGGCGTGGGGGGGGGGCTAACAGTTATTACATTTATTCAAACTAGCAAATTAGAATTGGCTATGGGTTGAAACAAATGGATCTAGGCATTACCCTCAAAAATTGCCCTTGTCTACATCCCCGTCCCTAATGTCTTTTTTCAAATGTAGGTTGTGTGCATGTTCGTATTTTATTATTTGGAAAACTCATAGTTACGTTCAGTGAATTCAGAATTTCCTCCTCGGGACTCTCTGTATTCAATACAAAAATTGGCAAAGCGTAAAACCTTGGCTATCAATGAAGGATAACAAACGAATAGATGGCGCCGATATCAAACAGACGGAGTCAACATGCCTGGTAGGTAAGGTTAGTTCGTATTTTCAAGAACCATTAAAATACGAACATTCTTTATTGTGTCCGCTGATGTACTCGAGTAAGATTTTCGCCAGTCAGATTTGTTTCAATCTTGTTTTTTTATTAAACTTAAATTAAAATTAGTTGCCAGGAACCGTTACAAATTACTTTTTTTTTGCTTTGCACTACTCACTACATTATTATTTTAAAAATAGAGCAATACACTACAAACTACATTTTAAAAAAAGCAGCTACAGTAGTTAAGCTACGTGTTCAAAAATTGAAGGAAAAACATTAAAGCATCATCTCATCAAAGAGAATATTGCAGAACATTTGTTTAACGTCAAAGCATTGAATAGATTGTGATGTATTTTTTATAATATCAATGATCTTGTCGCTATTTTTACTACACAACAAACAAATATGGTTGAACATTTTTCTTGTTAGAAAAAACTAATTTTGTTTTAACATATATTGCGTATTCAATTCGAAACTCTTTCAAAAAATGTATATTCTTACAATACAGGAAATTTATCGGGACAAGAAGTTCCAGAACTAAACGAGCCTACTTTCCTGAATACCAATATTGACTGTCTAGTACCTAATCAATATTCTATAAATTAGCTATTGCGGCAAATTATGCCAAACATACCTTTTACACATTTTAATATGTTTTCTACAAATAGAATGTGCCTCGTTTATCTGACGAAAATTAAAAAAATCGAATTAATAAAGAATTGGCACCTTTTAAACAAAGCAGCTAATAAATTTTTTCCATTTAAAAAATAACTTTAATCACTGTTAAAAAGAAAACTAGCTAATTAAAGTATTAAAGTAAACATTCAATCAAAAAAAAAGATATCCTAAAACTCCAAGAGTCGGAGTTCGACTCATTTTGGGGTACAAAAAGCGAGGTCGAAGTGAATGAACCTTCAATTCTAGGAGTTTGTGTCACCAGATGATCATTATTTTCCCACCGACTCCACAGTAAGGTGTACCGAAAAAAAACTTTTTTCGAAATTCAATTTGTCAAATTGATAAAAAAGTTGCCTCTAACGACCCACATATTACATTTCTTTTATTCGAATCAAAAAATAGTTAGGTATCCTGCACGAGACCTAAAGAGTTTATAATTTTCTTCAAAAAATCTATTTCTTTCTTTTTTTTTTTAAAAAAATTCTGGAATTTTTAAACATTTTTCTAGTTGAAAATTGAAGATTGTAAAGTCGGAGAAAAAACTAAGAGAAAATAAACTATCATAAACAATGTATAGGTCTCTCGCATTTATTCTACACTTCCGTGATTTTCCTAAAAAAAGAAGCATTTAACAATACCATGTGGCTTGGTTAGTTTAAGGTTTCCAGTCCCAAAATCTCGATCCCAAATTCTGCGGGATCTCCATGATATTTTGCGGGATTAATCGGGCGGGATTGAGAGCAAAATGCCGCAGAATTTCCAAACCGGAAAAATTTTTCTATGCAAATGGTTTCCAACTTTCGCCGCTCACAAAACGAACATTTCCACAAGCATCATTTAAGGTTTGAATCACCTTCCTCGTATTTCTGCAATAAAGGCAAGAAAAACTGTGTCTCATATGATGAACGATGAAAATGAATTTGTATTCTCATTCAAGGTTTCAGCTTCATACGTTCATCAGTGGAGAAAATTTGTAGAAAATGTAAACGGTTTTGAAAACCATTAATAAAAGTAACCCATAAATTTGCAAATTTATGCAAAAAGCGCAAATTTATGCGCTTTAGAAAAAACTGAGAAAGTGCAGTTCAGATTTCAGAACCCGCTTGAATAGTCGAAACACAATGTTGGAATAGTTGGTAAGGTTAAAGAAAAAACTCAAACCATTAGCTTACTAAAAGTGCACAATATTTTTCTCATCAAGGAAAAACTTATCAGTATTTATGCTCCCTAAACTACAGAAAATGCCTGCCGATGTTTTGTCACCATGAAGCTGATATTATAAATGTAGGTGATACCTTGAAAATTATGTTGGATGAATTAGCTGTCAACTCTGCAAAGACGCGACTAAAACTTGGATGAAACACAGGACGAATCGGATGACGTTAAAAAGTTTAAAAAAGGCTAAAGTTTTTGAATGTCTCTTTTAAATGAGAGGTAAAATTAGCGAAGATATATAGAAACTTTTATTGAGACTGTGACTTGGTGATATCAATCCGCGTTCACTCCGTGCTGTAATGAATCAAACACACTGATAAAATGACCAACGTTAATGTAATTAATTAATACTATAAGAAAGAAAAATATCGGAAAAATTATTAGAAGGTCATGATGTTAGTGGAGATCTTTTACTAAATGTCCACAATTATTTAAAACTCTGTAAAACTAACTGCTGTGGATCCCGCGTTTTCATGAATCGCATTTGTTTGGAAAAAAAATCCCTTCCCATTCCATATGCCGCGAAAGGCACACTTTTGTGTACCAAACGATTGTTGCTTAGTATTATTTGACTTTGCAATACCTTAAAAAAGGTGTACTGAAAAAGCCTCCAGCAAAACTCAAGCACCCTTTCAGAGCTATTGAAAAATAATAGAATGGAAAAACTTGATATAATATGATAGAATACATAGTATTTTACATATGTTTTGGTTCTTAGTTTTTTATACTAAATAACATACTTCTATGTAATAAAATTAAAACTATGTTTGTAAGATTATTTTATAACCTTTTTTTTTAACTTCAAAATTTTTTCTTACAATATAATTAGAAAATAAATTCAAATAATTTTTACCTATAAAACGTAAGAAATGTATCAAGAAGTATTTATTAGCAAAGAAATTTTTAAAACATTAACAAAAAAAATAATAATAAAATAAAATAAATAAACAAATAAATACATAAATAAATAAATAAACCAACATTTGCAAAAAAATAAAGCAAATACATTTATATTGAAAATTTTAACTTGATCTTTAATAAAAATCCTTACTTTTGCATACTATGCGGGAACCTAAATCCCGCATAAGAGAAAAATCTTTTATCTAAAGGTAATTCCCGACATTAATAATCAAAATTTTCAACTTAAAAAAAATAAACATATTTTCTGTTATTAAAAAAAAAAAAAATAGTAAAATTGATTTGTTGAAGAAAATTATAGAAACTTTAGACCTCGTGCGGGACAACTTTATATTGTTTGATTCGGATAATAAGTTTTCGGAAAATTAACTTGATAAATTAATTTTCTAAAAAACGCGTTTTACGATACACCCTAGTCCACAACCCTGGTAATTATAATTGCGCTTTGTATTATTATTTTTTTTATATTTAGATTTTTATCAAAATTTTTATCGCTGCGTCAAAGTTAATATTATGGATTATTGTACTCGAATTTTCCTTGGCAGCTTATTTTCCGTTTTTGAAACAAATCATTGAGAATATATTCAGATTTTGCACAATATTTTCAATTGTGTAAAACATTTTTTAATTGTTCCAAAAATACATAGCTAAATAAAAAAGCTCAGCTCTATACGTGCTCCTCATCAAGAGCAATTTCAAACAACGTTTGTTTAAAGCAAATCGGCTTTTAAATTCGGGATGTATATTTATCCTAAGTTTTCCCGTAAGTGCTGAAGTTAAGGCTTTTTTATCTGTTCAAAGCTGAACGAAAAATTCTTCAAATCGAAAAGATCATTTCTAGTTATGTTCTTCATGAAGGGCTTTTTCCAGAAAAGTTTGTTTGAAGCAAATCGGTCTTTTAGTTTGCTCTGTATATTTGCCCTAAATTTCCCTAATGTTATTATTTTTCTTTTTCAACTGCTCAAAATTGAAAGGAAAATTATTCAAATCAAAAATGTATTTTCTTTACATGTTTTTTTTTTTTTTTTTCCATCAAGATATTTTTCCAAGGAGGTTTGTTTGAAGAAAATTATCCTTTAAGTGCAGGGTTTATTTTTGCTTAAATTTTCCCCGTGTTACTAATGTTAAGTTTTTTTTTTTTTTTTTTTGAACTGTTCAAAATCGAACGAAAAATTGTTCGAACCGAAAAATGAAATGTGGGAATAAAGTGTCCTCGCCAAGATCTTTTGAATAAAAAATGTCCATTCGAATCGGATTCTTCCTCAAATGTTATAATAGGCATACACATATTTCCCCATTTGAATATACTACTTTCAAATTTTTAATTTTTCGATATTTATTTAATTTCCTTCATTTTTGACTTTTTTTCTTTCTTTTGTTTTTAGATATATTTCTAAGATTCATTAACCAATCTTTCATGCTTTTTTCTTCTTTTTATTTACCTTAACCAGAAAATAGGCTTAAAAGGATACATATAAGAATTAGAGGTTGAGAAATTTTGTGATAAAAACTTCTCACTACTAATGCAATCTTTCTTTCTAATTTCACATATTTTATTTTTTGAAGCAAAATAGTTTTAATTTTGATAATACGCTATTCCCTTATCTAATTTTTTATAGTTTGGGATTATATATTTAAATATTCTGAATATTTTTCAGGAGATACTTTTAAAATGCCATTGCCTGTATCTATCCAAATAAAAATTCCATCCACGTTTTCCATCCACTTTAATTTGCCTGATTTCGATAACTCTAAGTTACTGTTTTTGTTAGAATGACCGAGGAAATATGAACAGAAGGCATTTAATTAGTTTTGTTACTAAATTTAGACTAAACAAAAAAAATCAAATGCCACGTATATTTTTAAAATGAGCATTTTTGGTTTTATTAATACAATTTTCACTATGCATCATTTGGAGCTTTTTATGAATGGAGATATTTTATTTTAAAAAAAAGTTAAAAAGTGTTTCGTATAAAATCAAATTTAAACAAAGATGATTATGATTATCAAAATTTTAAGACTGCAAGAAGATTGATTCAGAAAGAAATAACGAAATCGTCTTGTTTCAATAGGTAAAGAAGACAATATCATATGCGAAACAGTTTTGCATTAGAAACATCTTTGTAAAACTAAACCTGTTGGGTTCGAAAGAAACTGGGTTAAATTGAAGCAAACTTTAATACCATACAAGTGTTCCTTTTTGAAATTAAATTATTGCCATGTGAAGTTTAGGCAACATAAAGAAAATATTCTGAGGGTGCTGCGTGTTTCTTAACACTTGTGTAGGTGTCATAATTGTTTTATAATGACACAGGTTTTTTTTTTTTTTTAAGTTTAGGGATCTTACAGTGTCTTCTCCCGCAGGTCTAAAAACTAGTTTTATTCGTGATGTTTGAGGTTACTAAAAACATTTAGTGATATATATCCTTCCCTGTTATTTTCATTGTATAATTTAGTGGTTCAGAAATTTCCCAAAAATCCTAATTTTTGGTGCAAATTACATTTTGTGCGTAATTTACTTCAAACTACTGCTAATTAAACTAATTTATTTTTTGTATGACTTTACTTTTTAAATGAATTTTAATGAGATTTGCAGGATTCAGCCGGTCCCTTGCACTCTATGTGACCCGAGTTGAGGATCGCTGGGATAGAATAAAATACCATATAATCATGTTTCATTGAAATATGTACATTTGCAAAATGTAATTTTTAACAACAAATAGCTTCAAATTTTTACTAACTATATTTACAAAAAGAATTTTTTAACGAAAAACAAATGCTTTATTTAAAGGTTTATATCTCTTCTACACCTAAAAAAAAACAAGACAGTTCTTGTTTCCTTTTAAAGGGCAATGAAACGTTTTCTTATCTAGCATTTTCAAAATTTTATCACCAAACAAGCATGCTGTTTTTGAGGAGTGAAAAAGCCCATTTTTCGTTTTATATGAGGTTTAAGCAATTTCTTCATCATGAAGGGCTACTAGTATAAATCTATTTTTATTCTGCACTTCTAGTATGTATAAATAGAAAGAAAAATAGCTTCCTACTGAAAAACCCTCATTGACAATTTTATGCTCAAAATGTCGACAGCAGCATTTTTTCAACCATGATTTGACAACGGAAAGTTTTTAATTAGGCTTAACTAAAATCTTTTATTTTTATGCACACATAAAAGTTCATTCTTTCACCTTTACAAGAAGACTTGTTTGATCTTTCTTCTAATTCAAAATAAATTAGATCTTTTAGAAAAAGGGTCAAAAATGCCTTATCTTACTCATCTGCAGAAAAAATAGCTATATTTCAGGATTAAAAATTTTCCAAATAAATTTTTTCTAAAAAATTTTTCAACAGAATTAGGAATTAGAAAATTCATAAAAAAGTATAACAGTGCGGGAGTGCAGAATATTGGTATATATTACCTATCAAATTTCATCAAAATCAAAAATTATGTGGCACGTCCCATTTGTTCAGTTAATATGGAATTACCCATAGTAAAACAAACCTACAAATTTCTGAAGAGAAAATTTTCAACCCCTTTTAAATGTGGTACAATGATAGTAGTACTTAAATCATTAATAGTCAAAAATGTTTGCCAACTTTAGTTCAAAATTTTGTTGCTAAAACGTATTCTATAGTTAAAAACTGTATTTTAAAGATAATTTTTGAAGGAATGAAGGAACTACGTATTGAATAAGATTTTTATTTAAGTTTCAGTCATTTTTGTGTTTGTTTTAACTACGTTATCTGAAATGAAGTACTTTTTAAAAGAAGTCTTGGTATAGGTAGGTGTAAAAATTAGTATAATTATACACTAATAGTAATTGTCACTTTGATTTCAAATATATGAATGCAACAATTACAATACTAATAAAAATTTTAAAAATCAACATGTTGGTTTTCGCTGCATCGATACTATTGTAAGTTTTAATTTGGCTTGTTTATTTTATGTGTAAAAAGAATAATAAAGCAAAAAAAAAAACAATATTGCTAATTAATTAATGTTTTACAAGTCCAGTGGTTGGAAAAACTACATTTTATTTCTAGCGAACTACAACTACAACTACTTTATTACAAATGTAGTTAACTACAACTACAACTACTTTTTCCAAAATGTAGCAACTACAAACTACTTTTGAAAAGTAGTCGCTACTTCGCTACTTTTTAGCTACTTTAACAAAATTAATAAATAAAAATTATACACCGTTTGAGGATTGAACGAAGATTCAAAAAATGATTTAAAATAATAAACTGAATCATTTGAACATGGAATATTACCAAGAATTATTTATTCTTTCCGTCGTTTCTGAGCCAATTTGTCATTCAAAATATTTTAAACGATTTTTACGAATATTCGCTGCAAGAAAGGATTTAAAAGTTGAAGGAACTCAACCTTAAAAATTTTAATCCTTTCCTGTCAGTGAATATTTCATTCAAGACAAGAAGTGCAACTCGGCTACTTGAAAGTGTAAATAGATGCAGTCAGGGGCGTGCACGGGGGGAGGAGAGGAGAAGGGACACCTGTTGTGTGTGGCCCGGGCCCGAGCCTGAAAGGGGTCCAATATTTTTAAAACTAGGGGTTTAAATAAATCTAGGGGTAAATAAAGGGGTAAACAATATGGAGGGGCCCTGGAAAAGTCATTTGTGACGTTCCCCAAAATTTCTGTGCACGCCCCTGGATGCAGTCCATAATTTGTTTTAAATTTTATATAGTCATATATATATATATATATATATATATATATATATATAAATGATTTAGATCATGAAAATCATACTTTAAACAAAAGGGAAAAACTTTAATTTTCAATATATCAGTTAATTTTATAGGAACTTTTTTTTTGGAGAAACTAATTATATGATTTTGAGTTTCAAGCTAGAGGTCCGGACTAAAACAACATCTCCTTTTTTACGCCACTCATAAAATGAAATAAGAGCATTTTTTCAATTTCACCGAAAAATCTCAAAAACTAAAATATTTAATAATCGACTTTTATTATGTTAATATATCAACATTCAATCAGTGAAAAAGAAAAAATAAACAAATGGGAAAATACCCCAAACTGTACTAGTATTTATAATCAAATATTAATAAATATCTGAAATATGAAAGATAAATAAGAATGCTTACTTCAATGTGCAATTTTAAACTACAGTGGACTCGCGCAACAGCGTGATTCGATTTACACGAAATGTCTATATAGCGAGCTTTACTCGAGTAATGAATTTTAGAGCTAACGCGAATTCCTCATCCTGTAGCACGAATGTTTTCGTGTGGGAATCGCGGGGTTTAAGTACCACCTACTCTACTGGCTACTAATTATTAGTTTCGTGAATGGACTTCCCTTTAGCATCACTGAAGGTGGAAGTTCTCCAACCGTACTAGTCGGAACATCGCTTTGTTAATTAACAAATCACCACTCCGCATTTTTTTCATTCTAAATATGAGTTTGATGAAACATAAGTTCACATAAGCAGCTGTTTATCTAAAGTTTGAAAATGGAAGGAAAAATACTAATCTTTGACAACTAAAGATTTTCGATGTGCTTGAACAGCTAAAAAATGTGTCGAATATAATTACGGTATCGTACCGTTTCATTTTATGCCATTCTCTCCCACTGATTTTGTGCATCCTAACACTATTTTTATTCAATAACACAGCTTTTTTTAAAATACAGTGAAATTTCACTTCTCTATTCTCTATGTTTAAATTCGGTAATAGGAAGTTAAGAAATGGGTTAAAACAGTTTGAGGGACGTTTTCAAATGTCTCAAAATGATTGGTATACTCATAAAAAATCGTATAGATACGTCCACTACGCGAAATTTCAACCTACGCTAGGAGCCTTGGAACGCATCCCTCACGTTGAAATTCGACAGTAATATGCAGGTGACATTGATACCGTAAGCTTTTTGAAAAAGGATCAAATTTACAAGAAACGAAAAATTCCCGTGACCATATATAATAGTACAGTAAAATTACGCGAAAAAATGGCCAAACCCAAACATCCAAAAAAAAAAAAAAAAAAGTTGAAACCTGTTGCAAATTACTTCTTACCCTTCCAGCAAGAAGGGGCAAAAAGTTCCAGCACTTTGCGCGTCGGGTTTGGGGGGAAAGGGGGGGCGAAATAATCCTCTTTTTAAATAAAAATAATTCCTATTAATTAAAAAAACACTCAAAAGTCGCAGAAATCACACTCTATTATAGTAAGATAATAAAATCTCATAGAAAAAAATGTTAAGTAACCGGGGTTCACAGGCGGGGGGCGGAGGGGGGAGGTCCATGGCGCAGATTGAGTCATTGGAACTTTTAAGGCAGTTTTTTTCATTTTTTCAAGGGGTATTTCTTTCTTTTTTGAGGGCTTTTACTCTGGATGGGTACTCCGTCACACTTCAGGGGTGCACCATCGCTTTGGGGGGGGGGGGGGGGGGGACCATGAATTTGCATGCTAAAATAAACGATTGCAGTGAAGTTCATGAAAAAAATTCACTGATTTAACACTTTTCCGAAGTACAAAATGCCACACAATGATATAGTAATGTCAGAAGGATATTTCTAAAAGATCTAAGCGAGCACAGTAACTAATTTAGTTGTGACTGGAGTTATTAAACTGTTTAGAGCGCTGGGGTGATATCTTAAACAAAATCCCTGTGCAGCAAAAAAAAAAATAGTCCAAATTGACTGCAGTTTATCTCCTTTTTCTTAATAAATTTACTTCAACTTTTTTTTAATCTTTTCCCATTACCGTAAGGGAGGATAAACCGAAATTGCCAACAGTGAGACGGGCAATGCTGCAATTCTGCATCCTCCAAGTCAGCGGGGGTTCTCGTTTGCAAACACCTAGCCGCCTCTCTTACGCAGCCGGTTATGTGAATAATGTTAAATATGCGAACATATACTTGCAACACTATCTGAAACTTTCGAGTATATTATGCAATTAAAAAAAAAAAAAAAAAAGATAAACATGTCACATCAGCTACCCAACGATCCAACGCAGTGACAAATTTAGGTGGTCCAGAACCTGTAGTGATTCAACGATGGTAGAAGTCTGGATGAGAGCAATGAGCAATACAACGGTAGAATGCTAAATACTGCTCTTCCCTCCCTACGGGTATTGACTCAAGTTGGTAGTGGTGTTGCTCGCCGATACTGGTCGGTCGTTGATAATAAGGTGAAATGTGATGAGAGGTAGTAACATAAAAGGATATGGAAAGGAAAAAAAAATTGTGGCATTTCTTTGTAAAGGAGGTATGCAATTATGTCTCTAACTTCTCTGTTGCGAGAGTAGTTACTATCTGTAGAGATGTGTAAGACAAAACAATCTTTTACACCGAATAGTATGAACAGTAAAAAAGATGGAACAACAAAGTGCTCAAAACTTCTAGTACGAGTTGTGCGCTGATCCTCCATCAGTATTCGATGAATTTGGTTTCAGAACTAAAGAAAACTTGTATGGTTAAGTGTTATTATCCCCCCCCCCCCTGAAGCAAAAGATCCATCCACGCCACCATCACAAAATAAACAGTTGGTGTCGTATTTCTTAAAGATGGAAGATACCTACTCGATCATGTTTTTTCGCTTTTTTTTTTTTTTTTGGTAATGATCTGCAAGCCTCAAGGAAATATGGCAGCAGTACAGTGTATATGTCACTTATAAGTATGGGAAAGCAAGTGTCATTTTTGATGGGTACAAAGAAGGAGAAAACACCACAGAAATATCTGCGTCGTATTACAACAGCCAAGTCTTCCGCTCTAGAAGACTTTCTTCGCCTCATATCTTGTTCTTGTTCGAAGGGGTTCATTGGAAAAATGAATGTTTAAAAGTCTAAAAGGGGACTGAAGTTCTCAACTATATGCGCAAACTGTGTTAGACATAGCTGCAACAATAACGATTTTGCCGAGGATCTCGATTCCAAAAAAGATCTTGATAATGAAGACTTTCTGTTACAAGCTTAGTAGAAATCATTTGAAAACTCCAATTCTGATGGAGATTTTATCTCAATCTGATGACGTATTTGAGGCATGCATGTTAACGCAAATTAAACATTTTGCTTTTAAGTACTGCAAAAAAGCAATATAGCAAAAGGAAAAAAAAAACAGTTCAGCATAATTTTTCTGACCATTTAATCAAATGTGCCATCAGAGAGCGGGGGGAATCTTTCAGTAGTATATTGTTTCGGTTTGGGAGGTGAGCTACTGTTCTTGTGGGGTGGATAGTCCTGATGTAATGCATTTTAAATTTACATGCAATAATACTTCTACTTGAAATGGAAAGAAAGGGGGGGGGGGATTGGCGTATTATTTTTTTTCGGGGGAGGTGGTGCTGTAGCTTTGGAAGGAGGGGCACCATCGCACTTGAAGGATGGACACACTTGATTACTAACTTTAACTTTGCATAAAATAATATTTCCACTCGAAATGTATGGAGAGGGGAACGGGGGTACTGCTTCGGTTTACGGAGATAGGGGGGTTCTAGGTGGGTTGTGTCATCCCTTTTGGGAGTAAACGCCTTTATTTTCATGCTTTTAAATTTAGTATGACATAATATTCCCTCTTGAAATTTACTCTAAAAATTCCGAAAAATGCTCGAAACAGCAATTTTTAGATGTGCCCCATTCCGAAACCCGACGCACAATGGGATGGGACTTTTTACCTGTTCTTATTGGGAGGGTAATAAACAATTTGCACCAGGTTTAGCTTCTTTTTTTTTTTGGATGTTTGGGTCTGACCCCTATTTTTACTGTACTAATATTTCTATAATACTGTAACATTTGTTAGCCGGCCAAAAAAAAAAGGCAGTTCAATATCATCGTCTTCCATAACATTTACAGTAGCTTCTATACTAGGTGGATATTGGCATAATAGTCTCATTGAAATCTAAAATGTTCATCCACGGGGCATTCTCAGCTGCCAGAAAACACAAACGCGGCATAGGCGCCCATATACAAAGTTTTAGGGGGAGGGGTCAGATATTTTTCTCATGGTTTAGTAGGATATTTTCACATGGAAACCGATTTCATTACAGATTAGAAATATCAAAAAATTAACATTTTTAACAACTTATTCATTAATGGCTGAGAAGAAATGTTTTTACATTTTTGCGAAGAAAAACGTACTAAAAAAAGAAATAAATTCTAAAGCAGAGGGGGGGGGGGGCTTGAGCCAAAACGTGCCTTCCATTTCGGCGCTCATGAAACGCGGTACTACATTGGCAGTTATCTCTTATTCTTTTCTTTCTAAGCCATAAGGTGAATATTGGGGAAATGTGAAAATTTCGATGCTAAACAAACTAATGGCGTCAAACAGATAGAAAGTATGGCGTCAATCTGAGGTCAGCTCGTAATTTCGTCAGAGTCTTCCGAATCTGATTGGTGCAAATTTTACTCGCGTAAAATTTGCACAAATCTTATTCGTTTGAAACCTCCATTCCTTTCTTCTTCTTTTTTTTTTTTTTTTTTGAAACTTTATTTAAAAGTAGTTTTAAGAAATCGCTACAAACTACTTTTTTTTGTATCGAACTACTCGCTACACTACGTTTTTTGAAAAGTAGTGCGCTACACTACAAACTACTAAAAAATGTAGCTACTACAATAGCGTCGCTACTTGTAGCGCGCTACATCCAACTACTGTACAAGTCTTTTAGGGATCATAACTGTTTTAACTACGACGCAGTTACTAATGACGCAGTTACAACCGACGAAAAGGAAGTTATCATTGAACACTTAGTTTTATTAAAACAATATATATATTTTTACAATATAATACTTATTAAAATTTTGTATTGCAACTTGTATCGCATAAATATTAGTTTATTTACCTGAAGTATACTTTTGTTGTAAAACATCTTTAATATTTACTGCAGTTAACTAGCTAAATTTAAAATGTGGGAGTTCCAGCTTCTTATAATTTATGATCAAATCTATCAACACATAACAGTTATGCAATTTGCCAATCATAGTAATGCAAATTTCGGAACAAGCAGCAATTTATAATGTGTAAAAGACATGATTTCAAGTCCTTAACGTGATGTACATGCAAATATGTAGAACTCATGTTTGAGTTTGAATTATAAGCGACTGTAATGATGATTAATATTTGCTTATGAATTTCTGCAAATGGGACAGTTTCATTTCAGCGTATGACATATATATCATTTAATATGAAAATAATGCATCCTCTAACTAAACTATACAATAACTAAAATAAATCATATCTACAGTTTCATTTCTTAAATTTATTTTTAAAATTGTAACAAAACATTAAAAACCTTTAAAACTAAATAATAAAGTATTTTACGTAATAAATAATTAATGTTAATATCTAAACGCGTTTTACACTGTTTTCATTTTTTAACTGTAAAAACACCAGCAATCAGTGGAGGTGCCAGGGGGTCCGTATTCCTGCGTTCGCTTTCAAGTTGTTTTTTTTTTTTTTTTTTTTTGATTGACTGTAACTCTATTACGTAGTACATAAAATAAGGTAACAAGCAAAGGTAACTAGTTAAACATTAAAAAAATGCTTTATTTTCTCTCTTTCTTCCCCTGCAAAATCGAGCTGTATATTAACATTAACTGTTTGTTATATAATGAGTTTTCTTTGCTGTTTTTATTTTTTATTGTGAGGAAAGTAAATAAATTTATTCTTGAGCTTTATGGTATTTCAATTAAGTATTTTTTATTAATAAGTTAATTTTAATTATCAATGCTAAGTATATATATATATATATATATATATATATATATATATATATATATATATATATATATATATATATATATATATATATATATATATATATATATATATATATATATATATATATATATGTGGTGCCGACTCTGGTACACCCTGGTACGCTTGCATAGCCCTTCATACATTTTAGCTTTCTTGTATGTAAAACTCGCCAAGAGATGACGACGTAGAGTCCGGCGACAAAACGAACAGCGCCAAGGGCGGTAAAACTTTTTGATTAGTGAATAACTTTGAGGAGACGTAAGACGTGTTGTAAAGACGAGCAGCAAGACGGCTGCACTTCTGCATTGTAATCATTTTTGTAAATATTAGTTATGTGTAGTTTAGTTATCATTAAATGTTTAGTAGCTAAAATGATGTCATCAATGAGTGGTTTTATAAGTGAATACCAGCATTTTCATAGTTATTACCAGTAGCTCGGCGTCCCACAAAAAATTCAGAAGTGGGATTAAGGATCGATATGAGGAACGCCTACACCAAAATTCTTTTGGAGCATAATGTTTGCAAGTGTGATTAACCGGAAAACTAATTGATACTGTTTCCGAAAAAAAAGAGAGAGAAAGAACTGAGTGAAATGTGACTGTGCCTTGTGAACTATCTGAAATTCTCTGTTGGATAATCTGATTTCAAGCATCCGGAAAAGGGGTGAGTGAATTTATTTTCTTCAAATATGCAGTTGAAAGAGATTAAAAACATTGACTTTGCGCTCAGAAACTTTAAGCGAGAAAAAATAGTGCTTCTCCACCGTTTTATATTTTCTGATAACGGGGATAGTTCCAATAGAAAGCGCTTAAGAAATTTTACGGGATTTGAATACAACCCAGAATCAGATGAATTCAAAAATAAATTAAAAGACATTGAAAAAATTTTTTCTCTTAACGAAATAATAACTATTGCAAATTTTTTGAACATTCCCTTGGAAGGAAATAAATCTGAGTTGGCAAAAAACATTCTCTCCTTTCTGACAGATATTACTGCGCTGTCAAAGCTTGACGAACAACATTCCCACTCAGAAGATGACTCATTCTCGGATCATCAGCAGTCCGGTCAGAACGAGGAAGTTATTAGTGACGATTTATCTGTTGGAATTGAAAATAAAGTAGCACCGCCGCCTGTAATTAATTATTCTGATTCAGGCAATGTTTTGGCTACGAGCTATCTTTTACATTATTCTGATATTGAACACTCCCTGCCGAAATTTAATGCAGAACCGCATGAGAACATTTCTTCTTGGGTAGAAACTTTTGAGAGTGTATCTAAGTTATTTAACCTTACTGAAGTTCAAAAATTTATTTTTGCTAAACGCTGTTTTGGAGGAAATGCCGCATTATTTATCAACACCGAACAAAATATTAATTCTTATGAAAAATTAAAGAAAGCGCTAAT